>NC_136063.1:1534265606-1536665606 GCF_964261635.1 Lissotriton helveticus
AAGAGCCACAGTACAGGGCTCTGAAATGGCATAACCTGAAAGGGATCTAGGAAAAAAATGCAAACTAGGTGCTCCCTTGCCTCATCATGTCGGATGGAAATAGAATTGAGATTGTCACCTTCCTGGCATTTATGTATTCTGATACATACCTATCACCAAAGAGAATGCATTGTGCATTTGTATTGCTCATGCATTATGGATTTTTGCTGTCAACTTCAATGGCTTGCTTACAGGTCAGACTAAGAGCCATGTAAGAAACCTGTCTGTGATAGGATATGAAGCAGATTCTGAACTTCAGTTTGGTGAGAGGCTGACAAAGTGAAATGGCAGTTTAGGGGTGGGCATGTTCTCCATGCAGGCTGTAATTCAGCCTGCATGGAGAACCTGAAAAGTGTGCATGACTGTTTTGGGTGGCATGAGAGGGCCGACCGCACATTCATTGCACACTTAGGAGGGTTGTACCGCTCCTCCCCTGCTCTTAACATTAGTTATTGTCTCTGGGACTTGGCCCTTCTGGCAGGTTCACCCCTAAACTTTTTGCTTTTACATGTGACCTGGTTTTAGTTGTTTTTGGCTTCTGCGCACTTTAACACTGTGTCCCTGTGTAAAGTGCGTGTGCAATCTGAGTGCGTGTGGTGAGATTGGCTTGCCCTCCCATAGGAATGCATGGGGAATATGTGTGTCCATGGTAGTTCCTGATGTGTGGGGAGTGCAGGGGCGAGTTTGGTATGTGCCAACTCGTGAGATAAAATGCTGTGCGTCAGTGTGTGCAGATTTAATGTCTCTAGTGTAGAAGTGCCACTTCTAGAAGTTGGCATGTCTGTTCAGTGAATGTGAATTGACTGTCTGGCTTGTGATTTGCTGGAGCTGGCTGGTATGTCTGGCTCCAGGTGTCAGGATGGGTCTGCCCGGTGGTGAATGGGGAGATCTGCATGTTGATGGCAGGGAGGAGCTGCACCTGGGACCTGAATAGGGCTGGGCCTTCCCTCCACAATGCTGGCTCCGCCCCCTGTGGTGCGTCTGATGTCCCTAGACTGTCCTGTGAATAGGGAGAGGGGCTGAGCAAAACAGTGCTCAAGAACCGGTTGTCACTGGTTCTCCCCTTGCCCTACAGCTCCAGACAAAGGAAATATGTGTATAAAAAGGGGGCTGTGACCCCAGTTAAAATGTTCTGTGGATCCTGACTTGAGGGGGGCTTGCTACTGCTGCAGGGCGCCAGGAGGAACCGCCACTGGGGACTGCCTCCCTGCTGGAGAGCCCTGTGAGCTGGCCCCTGGGCCCAGCCTTTGCCCCCCCTGCATTTTGAAGGACTTTTCCTTGCCCTGCAACTCTTTTGGGTTTGCCTTTAAACTCTACAGGACCTTGCTGCATCTTTCAGCACCTTGGGAGCGCTGTGCTCATTCCCCTTGTTGACCCGTGAGGAGGGAATCCCCTGGTGAGGGATTCCCCCGTGATGCCTGCCTGGCGGGTGCCCACCCCGCTTATTTTTGTACTTTATTACAGGTGCCCACCCTTTATCGGGCCGCTTGCCCTTTATTTTGATACTGCCCCGTGTGCTGGTGCCCACCCTGCGTCTTCGATTTTCCATCTAAATTGATTCGGGTGCCCACCCCATTTATGAGAACCTTAGCGGGAGCCCACCCCGCATGCCAGTGTTATTTTTTCATGCTCGAGGGAGCCTACCCCTCATTTCGAGAGAATTCACCCCGCGGCCCGTTCGTCCGAAACCGGAAGTCAGGCAGCATTGCGCCTGGCAGCGAGCGGGACTTCAGGTTTGCTGGAGTAAGTCGTGCGCACGCCGCCGTTGCCGGATGAAAGCCCTGGTGAAGAGAATGGAGGCAGAAGGGTGCCCACCCCGCCTGCGTGGTCGCTGCTGGGTGCAGCCAGATCCCCAGCGAGGTTGGAGCGAGAATGATCCGCTGAGCCCCCATCAGCCCCGGTAAATGAGGGCCGGACGGGCCATATCCCATGAGAGGACCCACCGTTGTGGGCCGCTCCAACGATGTTGGCATGATTGGATGGGCCAGGGGGCCCGTGGTCTTTTCCCCTTAGGTTGCCAGTGAGGGCACCATCATTGTGTTTCATTGTCTTTCCGAGCAGCCCCCCCCTGATAGGGGGCTCGCTCCACCAGGGGGCACATCATTGTTTCACAGGTCCCGAGGGGCCTTGTCCTTGCCCGCATTTGCACACATTGCCCCTGGAGCCTCCGGGGCCCCAACGAGGCCCTAGTTGTTGCAAGGCCTGTGTTTGCCACAGCACCTACAGAGCCTGAGTGGCTCCACCGGGTACACATTTATTTAAGAGCGCCAGCAGGCTCCTCAGTGTCTGGGGGCCCGTTCCTACTCTTTTTGGGGCGCCTAGTCATTACAGGAACCAGTGTGCTCCAAGGGGACATGATTTTCAGAGCCTAGAGGGCTCCAACGTGTGGCTGATTGTTTCCCTGAGCCCCGCGGCTCCAACATTTGGCGCTATTTGTTTAAAGGGCTACTGAGAGCCCTTGCCGCATTTCTTCCCTACGTCACAGCTGCCCAGCAAGTAGTGGGCAGCTGCACCGTTTAGGTACTTCATTTCTAGGGGACCTGCTTCTGAATCTAGGAGTGAGACGCACTCCTTCGCCCCTACTTTGGCCTACACCGCTGCGCAGCACTTAGTGCCAGCTGCCACGTTTAGGCCCTAAACGCATGCGCATTCTTCTTTGGCTGAGTGCGGGGACTTCTTAAGACTGAGACGTAATTGTTAGCTTGACAGTGATTTTGAAAAGGCAGCAAATGAGAGTGTAGGGAGATTCCTAGAAAGAGGATATAAAGATAATCTTCTGCAGGAAGCATTGAATCGAGTGAAAAAACAATCTAGACTGTCGCTTTTCGCCAAAAAAGACCGATCCAGTGGGGGGAGGGGGGCAAATTCAGATTGATCACCCCTTATTCCACGAACTCGAACAGACTGAGGGCCATTTTGAACAAACATTGGCATGTCTTGAAGACCGATAACATCATTGGTCCAGACATACCAGCTGCTCCATTGATAACCTTTAAAAAGGAAAGATCATTACGAGACCAACTAGTCAATAGCCACCTTGACCCATTGGTCAAGAAGACTAGGACTTTAAAAGATGCGAAAGGTTTCTTCCCGTGCGGGCGGTGCAAAGATTGCGCCTGCAGCAAACGCACCCTGACATATGAGGTTAAAGGTTGCAAAGGAGGTAGGAGGATTAACAAGTTTGTGTCCTGCCACACTAGTCATGCTGTATATTGCCTACATTGTCCGTGCAATTTGAAATATATTGGAAGCACTATTAACCCAGTCAAGCTCAGAATCCTTGAACACATGAGAGCTATTGTGAACAAGGACTTCTCCTAACCTGTCGCCCGACACTTCACTATTAAGCACAACAGCGATAGGAACCTCCTACAATATTTTTGCTTGGATTAAGTGCCAGACAATATAAGGGGAGGCAACAAACTACAAAAACTAAGGAGACTAGAATCATGCTATATAGTGGACCTAGAAACGATGGCGCCAGGGGGTCTGAATATCGGAGAAGAAATGGGCTGAAGATATATTGGAACTGAATAGAAACTTATTATGTACAGACCGTAGACTTATATGAATTACTGATATCTGAGATGTGGCTGGCCACTTGTAAGTACTGTTGATTATTTCCTGAATGAGGTGCCTTACCGCCATGTATGTGATTTTCTAGGTATTGATGAAAAGTTAGTCATCTTGAATATCGTAATGCCAAGTAGAGAGATTGGGAGAAAGGTGGTGTTTCATTTTATTTAATTCATTTTTATAACAGAATCGGAAGTTGATTGTTGGGATCACTGTCTGCCTTTTTAAACCCAATGACATGTGTTCATGAAAACTGAATGAGGGTGTGAGCAGCCATATTTAGGCTGCAATTGCCGATCCACGGCTTTGATTGAGAAAAGTAACATATGATATGCTTTAGTAAATGAATTTATATTATAATTCTATGCATGTGACCAATAGCAGGAAACGTTTAGCCCTCATCAATGTGGATACGTGGGCATGGGTAGACAAATCCAATAACATATCATTCTGCATGGTAACATTTTGTAAATAAGAGGGGGTGCAATCCTCGTTGGGGATTGCAAGTGCCGATACACGGCAAGATTATGATGTACACATGTTAACTAAGTGTGAGACAATGTTGTTGTTTTGAAAATAATATGCTGGCATTGTGCGTAAGACAGATTTAAAGATGGCACTCAAGTTAATATGCGCAGCATAGTCCCTCGCTTATCTTTACTACGCAACACAGGTTCCTTTAAAATGGTGCCGCGCGGCACGTTCTTTTAGACACCGAGGAAGGGACGCTTCCCGAAACGTGTCTGTCTTGATATTAAATCCGTTTAAGCTGAAGATCCCATGAGTGCTGTATTTCTTCTCATCGAAAGAACCTTGGGGGAGAATTTTGGAGCATTGATATTCACGCGGTACACCACCGCGTTACAGCACCCGCCACGAGAGTGACTCGCAGGATGGTGTTTTTGGAGCAGTTATATATATAAATATAAAAGAAAAAAAAGAAAAAAAAATATATACATATATATATATATATATTTATACAAATTCCAAAGTTCCCAGAAAGGATTTAATGCGCACTCGGAAAGAGGATAGAAAACACCAAGTTTATTTTTTAGTAGTCGCAAGCATGTGCGTGTGTTCCAGATACGATATATCTCTCGCCTGCATAAAAAGCAGGCATGCAGCTATACCCTGCTCGTGGTCGATTATGGTATAGAGTGAGCTCACATCCATAGTCATAAGTGTGAGCCCTTCCTCCCATGTTATGGTAGAGATTTTGATGGACAATGATGGATATCAACACGGTAAACAGAACCATCATTAACCTCTCTGATAGACTTTTAAGTGACTCTGATAAAAGTACACTATGCTTAGGTTTGTCAATTTGTCCGACTGAGCTGTTTAACTATTCCAATACTCGAGTTGACATTTTTAAATTCGTAAGAAAATTGAAATTAAAGAAATGGCACTCAATGTACAATAGAAAACCACCAGATGGAGAGGCTGAGTCATCTGAATCAATACAACTCACGGTGGGCGATAATGAAATGCTACACACTGTATATGAGTTAGGAGATGTACCATGTGAAGATAGTAGTAACTTGGAATCACATACTCCAGATGTATTGAGAACTGATATGGCAGCACATACAAACTTTAGACCTAAATCTGTTTTTTGCCCTATCATGCCTCATGACAACATAGATACCTTTCATGAGGTTGTGACCAGAGAGCTTATAAAACAGAAACATAAAACTGCCAATAGTACTAAACACAATTTCAATGTAACAAAATCACAAAGAGACTTCATCCTATCATTAGCAGAAGACGATACGATTGTCATCAGACCCTCTGACAAAGGGGGCAATATAGTCCTTTGGGGACGTGAAATGTACATTGCTGAAGCTCATAAACAATTGAATGATGCCAACTACTATTGAAAAAGCAACACTATTGAATACAACCAATGTATCACTAACACATGGGAGAATTTAGAGAAATGGCAGAATGAAGGACTTATCACATGGCATGAGTACTGCTTTCTAAAGAGAGATTACCTAAGTTACCTGTTCTATACCTTCTGCCGAAGGTACATAAAGATCCGAGGAGACCACCGGGGAGACCTATAGTTTCCTCATTAGGCAGTGTAAATGAAAACATCTCTAAATACATCAATCATTTTTTACGAGATTATGTCAGTGCACTGCCTTCACATATTGAGGACACTAATGATTTCCTGAATAAAATCTCTACCATAACATGGGAGGAAGGGCTCACACTCATGACTATGGATGTGAGCTCACTCTATACCATAATCGACCACGAGCAGGGTATAGCTGCATGCCTGCATTTTATGCAGGCGAGAGATATATCATATCTGGAACACACGCACATGCTTGCGACTACTAAAAAATAAACTTAGTGTTTTCTACCCTCTTTCCGAGTGCGCATTAAATCCTTTCTGGGAACTTTGGAATTTGTGCAAACTTTACCGGCGCTGGGGTCCTGCCGGCATATGCGCCACCGACTACGGGAACCATTCAAGAAGGATCCTCTTGGGTTATGGATATATATATATATATGTATATATATATATATATATATTACCTACTGGCGGTCGCCAGTAGGTATATATAGTTAGGATTTTTTCCCTATGGGATTTTTGAAAATTCTATGTCTAATAACTTTGGCGTTTGTAGACGGAATTGGCTGAAATTTTCAGGAAAATGGAACATTTTGTTTCTGAGCAGCCCCTGAAAATTCGGGGGGGTTTCGTCAAGGGGGGGCCGAGAAAAAAGGGGGGTCCCAAAACGTGTTTTTAACATTGAGTTTTCCATAGGGCGGTTGGCCTCACTTTTAGCCCGAACGGCTGAATGGATTTGCACGAAACTTGGCAAAATTGTAGGGACTGGTAGCCCGATGTGCCTTTTGTAGGTCTCAATATATGTGCTACAGTGGATTTTGAGAAATTAACGTTCAAAAAAAGATATATATCTAGAGCCGCGCCTGGAGCGCTCCCCGGTACGCGTACCGGGGAGCGCTCCAGGCGCGCCACGCGACTTGCGCACGGCAAGCTGATTGGTTCTCGGGTGTCTGTAAACATTCGAAACAGTCCGCAGCGGCCGCCATCTTGTGTCTCGGTAGGATTGAGACACAAGAGGTGGCAAAAATCAAAGGGGGAAATGAGCAAGAGGGGGCAGGGTACACACCCCCTGACCCCCTAGGTTTCATGTGGGGGCCATAAAAGGCTCCCGCGGGTGAAAATTTTTTTTTTAAAAAAATTCGATTTTCGCGGGGGTGAGCGCCCGGTACGCGCACCGGGGAGCGTACGGGGGAGCGTACCATGGAGATTAAAAATGACAGACTTTTAAAAAAATAAAGCTTCTTTTTAAAAATTGGAGGTAGTTCTGAAAAGAACTTTTTTTTTGATTTTGTTGTTTTATATATTTTTTTTGTTTTTGTTGTTTTATATTTTTTTAGACTTTTTAAAACAATTTTATATTTTTTTTTGATTTTTTTCAAGGGAAAAACAAAAACAAGGATTCCAAAACTGCTCAACAGGAGCAAAAAAATTTGAAAATTTAGGGACTGGAAGAGCAGCGGTGTTGCTGTTTCTTTAGGGCAATCAGTTCAACACTCTGCTCCCCATAGCAGAGCAGCTCGTCACAGTCTGTGCACAAAAATTTGATGCCCGCAAACACCGGCTGAATGTTAGGGACCATTCTTCCACGGGGTGGTCCCGAAGGTGTTGCTCCACCAGTGGAGGTGCTGCCGCCATCTGTGGGTACATTCCGTGCCAGCTCTCTGACACTCTCCCTGGCAAAGTTGTTAGGGTGTCTTCTTTTCACATGCCGGATCAAATTAGCATTCCCAAAACTATATTTTTTCAGAGGATTGCCTCTGGATAAACTACTCCCACATATTTTGCATGTTACTTTGGGAGCGTTGACTTTTTTCTGTCCTTCTGGGATTTCGTAAAATTTCCAGATGAAATGGGTTTTTTTCTTTTGCTGAGGAGGGTCCTCATCTAAAAATCCCTCTGAATCACTGCTGGATGACTCTCTTGCAGCCATTGCTGGAGATCAGAAAAGTAGGAGATAGAGTAGACACAACAGCTCTTGCTCTCTCCAAGTACAAAGCAATAGTGAGAGAAATGGGTGGGTTTCACACAATTTGGAAAAAAAAAAGTTCTGGACCAATGAAAAGTGTTATTTTAAAGTCACATGGTTTGACGCGCTTACGCTACGCGCCCCGGGGCGCGTCTCGGGCGTGTATCGTAAGCGCATCGGGGCGCTTACGTTGCGCGATCGTATGCGCTTCCGGGTGCGCTTACGCGGTGCGTCATAAGACGCATCTCGCGGCTACGCGATACGTGTCTTATGACGCAAGGCGTGGCGGCTACGCGATACGTCACGATGTTGTTTTCGTTCTCGGCAATAGCGCTTCCGGGACGCGCATTAGTACGCGCCCCGGGGCGCGCCGCAAGATTGCGCTTACCCGTGCGTTCACCTGTCCGCGCCCCGGGAGCGCACTAAAAATAATATTAAAAATAAATAAAAAAATTATAAAATATAAAATTAGATTTAAAATGTATTATTTTTATAAAGATTTGCTATTAAAAAACCTATGAAATTCACTGAAAAAACCATAGGTTATAGACCATATATAGTTAGGAATTAGCATTTACAAAACCTTGAAAATTCACTGAAAAAACCATAGGTTATAGACCATATATAGTTAGGAATTAGCATTTAAAAAACCTTATTTTACTCACACAAAACCATTGAAATTCCATATATAGTTAGTTGTACTAACTATATATCGCGCACCCGCAATCCACTGCTGATGATGTCACATATTACATCATTCATGACATGGTCAGTGACATCACTGATGACATCACTGATGACATCTCAAATGACATCACTGATGACATCACTGATGACATCTCATTTGACATTACTCATGACATCATTCATGTGATGATACGATGAACCTCTTCAGACTCTAATATAACCGTAGATACACTCAGTGTAAACAGACACTCACAGACTGTCACTCATCCATGGAGTTACTCACACACCTAATCAGTCTTGCAAAGAATCAATCACACCTCCATTTGCTCAACTATATCGTTAAACACACCTTACTTATTGAAACATATAATAACACATATTTACTCTGTTATACAATCCCTGATACAAGTTCACAATAATCCATACAGCCACTCACACATTCACTGGCTCTTATGCACAGTTATTTATATATGTCAACTACCACATGTACTGTGTTTTACATATGTACTTACTTTGACATGTAGCACTGAGATATCCATTCACTCACCAATACACTCATGCACACAGTAAACCGCCCATACAGCTGTTTCCACATGCACTTTTGAACCCATACATCTAGTGAATCAACTGCTCACACATCTATGCACAGAGTCATACACCTCCCAGCCACCCACACACACACTCAGTCTCCCATACAAATACTTGGCCAACTAATCAATAACCCATATAGTTAGTCATATAGCTAATGATCAACACATGCATCAGATTACAAAACAACAGACACAATGGTGCACAATTTAAAACAGTTTAGTCACTAACCCATGCACTCAGTGAGACACATTTAATCACTCACTTATACAGTCAGTCATGCACCTACTAAATACATCATCCAGACACTTATACATCCACTCATTCTTCAATATATAAGACATATTTTAACTTTACAGAAACATACAGTCACTGGATGTTGTCATCAGTGATGTCATCAGTGATGTCATTTGAGATGTCATCAGTGATGTCATCAGTGATGTCACTGACCATGTCATGAATGATGTAATATGTGACATCATCAGCAGTGGATTGCGGGTGCGCGATATATAGTTAGTACAACTAACTATATATGGAATTTCAATGGTTTTGTGTGAGTAAAATAAGGTTTTTTAAATGCTAATTCCTAACTATATATGGTCTATAACCTATGGTTTTTTCAGTGAATTTTCAAGGTTTTGTAAATGCTAATTCCTAACTATATATGGTCTATAACCTATGGTTTTTTCAGTGAATATATATATATATATATATTACCTAGTGTAGGTCACCACTAGATATTTATAGTTAGGATTGTTTTTCCATAAGAAAAGCTTTTCTTTGCATAACTAATCACTTCAACAGAATTTCCATGAAACTGTCCAAAAAGGTGCGACTTTTTGACTAGTTTGTGCATGGCAAGTATCGTGGTGATCCATCAAGCGGTGACCTAGGAGAAAGGGGTTCCCAAAATGTAAAATCCCCATGTGTTTTCCATAGATTTCATTAAGACGGGCTGCAGCAAAAACAGCTGAACAGAATTACACCAAATTCGGAATGAATCTAGATTTTGTTCTGCAGATTGTGCTATTTGTGATTTAGTGTAAATCCGTTTAGTAGTTTTTAAGATATTAAGGGTAAAACAAATATAGATATTTGGACAGTTGGGCTTAAAAAAGGAGCATTCTGATTGACCCAGGAAGCTTTATTTTTATTCGGCCATCTCACTCCCACGGGAGTCAGACTCATGCAAGAGTGAGCACTCTGATTTTCTGCCAGCAACGTGAGAAAAATGTTGCTAGCAGGCAATGCAGCATTTGGGCACGTAGGAGCTGATGTATCAATATTAGGAATAGTAAGTCACCATTAGGAAATCGCTATTCCAAATGAATGAAACTCATAGAGCTTCATTTATCAATTGCTAGTGAGTGTGGGAGCACTGCCTGCTCTTAACAAATGTTTTTGCAACTCTTCACAAAGGGGAAGAGGTCCCTTGGGGACACCTTCCTGTTTGTGAATGGGTTACCACCTACTAAAGTAGGCAGTGAAATGTAAATGTTTAGCAACCGCATTCCTGTCGATAATCATTCTTAAATACCGCTGTGATTCAGTTTTAAGAAGGGACACCCTAAACACACCCTTTCCTAATACTGAATAAGTATGTATTTGCAATTCCAAATTGTGATTTGGTTTCTGTTTCTGAATCACAATTTAGGAATGATACATACCAAAATGCATTTTTCCGTTCGCAAATGGCTCACTTATCAGAATCGGCCCGTTTGCGACGGAAAAAATGCTCAATACATCTGCTCCCTAGTCACCAGTCCAGGAATTTAAAAAAATTGCCCAAGGGGACCGAGTAGGGATACCCTGGCCCACTAGTTCCCACAGGCAGGACCCAGAGGGACCCCACTTGGCCAAAAAAGAAAAAAATCAGCAATAAATGCGAGGCTCTTGCTGGTACGAAGAAAACAAAAATGGCAGATAGGCCACATTTAATTATCTTATTCTCCAGGGTGTCTACCCTTGGGTTTGATTTTTTTAAAGGGGAGGGAGACTGTGTGGAGTCTCCAAAGTCCCTGGGGAGCTCACCCTGGGACCAACATTACTTTTTATGAGAAGGGGGCTGCATGGACCACCTTCCTGAGCCTCAAAAGGCCCTGGGGCCCACACTGGGAGAGGATTACTTGAAGGGAGGGGGCCCCCATCCCTGAGCCAATAATGGCACTGCGGATCCTATCCCCCAAGGCCAGCTTAAGAGCAAGGTCCAGAGGAGCCCACCCCCAGGAAACAGCGGTTTCTCTTCCCAAAGAGGTGCTGGCAGGGAAAACCTATGTGTGCTCTCATATGGCGTAGCATTTCCAAAATTCCCACCAAGCGGCAGCAAACGTATCTGCTTCCAGCAGGCGAGAGCTTCAAAAATGCTCCAGCTTGCTTGGAGCAGAATTTAAATCCATTAACCTGCCTACGCTGATGTGGGCAGGGAAACTGAACTAAATATTGCTCTCACCCATGGGGAGCAGCATTAGGAGCTGCTCCATGATGGCAGGAACAATGCCAGTGCTCTCTGGATGCAAGGAGCTGGCTGGGGTTGCGGGGTTCCCCCAACAGCCCCCAACAACACTATGGTGGGTGCCCTGAGTGGGCACCAGGGCACCAACCTTTCAGAGTGCAGGCCAAGGGGGATGGGTCCCTGGGGTCAAAAGAAGCCTGGGGAGGGGTGCCACATGCCCCCTCCCCCTGCTATATGAGCTGGGCCCTGTGAGATGGGGTCCCAGGGTCGGAAATCAGCTTGGAGAGGGGGCTGAGTTCCCCCTCCCCTTCAAAATAATGCTGGGCCAAAGAGATTGGGCCCCAGGACTGAAACTGGCCCAGATAGGAGGCAGCATGCCCCCCTTCTCCTAAGTATGACACCGGGCCCTGAAGGATGGAGTCTTGGGCCTGATATCAGTCAAGGGAGTGGGGCGCGTGCCACCTTCCCATGAAAACTGTGATATATCCCCCCCCCTCGAAACAATAACTGGGCCTAAATTGGTCCAGTGAACGACCACATTCCCCCTCCCCTTAAAAAAATGACACAGCCCTGGGATCTCTAGGGCCTAACAAGGCTCGGGGAGGGTGGCCACTCCCCGCCCCCATTAATTAAAAGACAAACGGCCCTGGGGAATGGGGTCCCTGGGTCCAGGCCCTATTGCCAGTCCCTCCCTGTGCAGAGCTGAAGGACATGCGCAGTGCAGGGCTTGCTGTGTCTGGAGTGTTTATTTTATTTATTTTATTTTTAGGTTTAAAAAACCTTAGACGTTCACTGAAAACAACCAAAGGTTAAAGTAACGTAATGGTTAGGTGTAATAAAAAGATCATTTTTTGTTTGCTGTCATTTGAGATGTCATCAGTGGTGTCATAAATGATGTCATAGAAAATGTCATGATTGATGTCATATGTGTGATCATAAGTAATACAAAACTATTTTCAGCTTAACAGAAAGATTCAGGTACAGTTATTCCTTAGGGCACACTAACTAGTATGCGTTTTAATATTCAAAACATTGGAATGATCCTTCAAGGCATGATCTAAACTAAGAGTAGAAATACCTCATTATTACATGAAGAGAGTAGCTAATATTTTAAAGGGAGATTCAATAAGAAAACAAAGCTCTACTACCATCCTACCCCCAAGATCATTCCATCGTCTTTTGGCATAATTACACATAGGCCATGAATACCAAACACATAGGGGCAGATTTACAAGCCTCTTGTTCCTCATTTACGCCGCCGTTGCGTCACTTTTGTGACGCAGCGGCGGCGCAAATCCTGCTCCATGGTGCGGGGATACTTACAACGTGACGCATCTGGGAGATGCGTCACGTTGTAATGCCCTGCGCCACATGTATGCGTTCCTGTGCAGGGGAGGGCGTCCGGTGCAGGAACACCTCCTAAAAGTGGCTGAGTGAAATCTACAAGATTTCACTCAGTCACTTTTAGGCCCATGCTGCGTCAAAACCCTGCGCCTGCCTGAAGCAGGCGTAAGGATTGACGCAGCATTAACTAGATAGAGCCCCCAGAGCATTGCTGGAGCTGCGTCGCGCTTGTGACGCAACTCCAGCAATGCATCACTTTTACGGTACAGATGCGTGACGCATCTGTGCCGGTTTTGCCCCATGGTGTGCCGCATTGTAAATGTTGCGCATCCATGATGGCGGAGCTGTGGCGCACAATAAGTGGCGCATCCCTGATGATTTGCAGGGATGCGCCAGTTATTGTAACTATGCCCCTTAGTTAATTGAATGAATACCTATTAGACATCCTTGACTTTCAGGTTGGAACTGAAAACTGCTGTTTTAACAATATAGAAATCCTACTTTCTGGCACATTTGTCACGGTCAAATAATCAGATACTAGTACAATACTTAGCATGATGGTGAACAGCTTAATGAAACCAGATTGTTCCCCTGCCAGGGTAATTACACCTGTTGAAGTTTGCACTGAGTAAAACTCCATGAACCACCACTGGCTTAAAAACTAATGCACAACTTGTTTTGGAGAGAAATGAACATGTGTCTGAAAGAGTACCCGAGAATGGTATCTGAACACCTCGTTATGCTGACTAATGATACAGATTATGCAGATTTATTATGTGGTGAATGACACCAAAGTCACCTGAGAGTGCACAATACTCTCCCCAACCAGGACTGCAGTGTTTCATACTGTGTGAACAAGCATGTCCCTATGTGTCTACTCAAATTGCAAAACTGGTAAGAACTAACCAATTTGACCACAAATGACATCCTTACCTTTTTGGCTTTCACAAGCATGCCTTCAAAATGGATAGATCTATGTGACTTACTGAAGGCAGATCTGCATCCTATTGGTTTGTTGTGTGTGGATATGGTAGCCTTGAAAAGCAAGGTAAAATATGAATAATCCCAGGCATTGTGCGGAGACAGTTAATGCTGATCCTCTTTTCAGCTGGAAACTGATGGAGGCGATTGATTTAATGGAATATGCTTTTTTCTGATCCTACGTACATCCCAAGCAGGTTGAATTTGCACATGCCTAAATCCTATCCTCTTTTTATTTGGGTGGACATAGTGCTCTCATACAATCATTCATTCTGAAAAATCATCAAGCAATTTAAGGTGGCTTGTTCTGTCAAATACTACTTACTTCTTTCACTGTGATCCAAATGATGTAGGAGGAAACTATTTTGATAATATGCAATTCCAAAATCCACCACACAAACACCTGGAGTTTATGAAAATATTCCAGGAATTTTAAGAAAAGCACAGTTAGACGGTCAATCACAAGATGCCATTTGTTCTTTAGATCTGCAAATGAAAGACAAACACAGAGTATTTTGTAAAGACACATTAACCTCTTGAAAAACTGAACATATTCAAATACTACACAGAAAGATAATATATTTAATCTGTCTACGCATAAATTAGAACTATGAGGTGGGACACATAACTGAGATTTGACACTTGTAAAGCTCCATTAACGTGGTAAGTTTATGCATTAGACAGATGTATTTCAATCTGCTTTTCCAGCAAGGATTTAGACTTTTTTTCAAATACACTGATATAAGCCACTTCCTTAGGAAAAAACAATTCAATAAAACCTAACATATCCTCTCGTATGTCTTATTTCTTGAACTAACGTTTAATTTGAAATATTCACTATTTGAGAACAACAGAAGGAAAAATAGCAAGAGAAAAAAATGTAAATTCTTCTTTCTCTGAGAGAGGTGGTTTCTGTGGATCTAGAGAGCCAATTTATTTAATGAATGAGTGAATAAAACTGAGATTTAATGACTTTCTGTCATGAATACAGTGCCTTTTCCTATGTGTACCTTGGCTGACCTCCCTCTTGTATGTGTCCACCTCAAAGCTGCTAATCACAAAACAGGACCGAGAGATGGAACATTGCCTGCACCTCCTCCCTGGTCCCCATTTCCCCTGAGGTCATCCAACACAAATCACAAAGGAGTAAATGTCCCAGGGCAACCCAATCCTATTTGCAAATCAGTAACCTACTTATTTCAGATTTGGTAACTGATCAATGGTTGCTAACGCAATTGCGGGTGTAAACCATTAAAGCATACACTGTACCGAATTGCAATTAGGAAGGAATGCCTTTTTTATAGCCATCCCTAATTGCGATTCAGTATGTGAGTACAAGGTGCTTTTACAATCTGCAAAATGGGTTTAAATTATCTTCAAACTGTGTTTGGTTTTATATACGGTGAGAATTTAATAAACAAGTGCTCTCAAAAAAAGAAACACTACTGCAAGTCCATACATATAAACACGCAAAAAAGTAAAATTCTGTGAGCATGGTCTTAGGTCCTACACAGATATATTCTCTTGCACTTTTCAGGAAACCTTTCTATCACTAAAAATAATTTTCCATTGTGGATTAGAATTCTCAGCTGATATACTCTGACACTTATTCTTTATAAATTAGTTGTTGCCTTTCTATAGATCCTTGAATGCTCCCAAGTAAAACAAATCAGAAAATAGAGTCACTGACAGGAATGTTTTACAATAGAAACTGCCTCTGACTTGTGGACATGGTGGTTGAGGCCAGCATGAATTTCTGTTACCTTTCATTTCTACATAATGAAAAATTATGACATTTTGGATCAATGGGTCCTTTATGTGCCGCTCTTTGCTTTTTGAGGCACATGCTTAGATTGCTAATGCTTCCCTAGATGTTCACAGTATCAAATTGTGTGTAATGTGGCAAAAATGCACACTGAAGTAGAATGAATCTCCCTAACTGATATGTTCTTAATATGAGCTCCAGCCACTTGGCTACATGCATGGGACTGGCTGATCTTTAGACCAGTGGTAAACTTCTACTTACATATTCAGAAGCGACACACCTGGGCTACTCAAGCCACAACGCTGCACAGAGCAGCCAGTTTGAATTAAACAATATGTCCCGACTTTCGACGGAATCACCAAAGCTCTGGAAGCTCCTGCAGCCAAATGGTTTAAAAGCTATTCAGGGTTCATTAAATATCTTCAAGCATTAAGATTAACATAATAATGAACAGAAGTAGTTCATGATGTGGCCTGGATTAATGCCTAGTACATGGTTTTATCAGTTTGTAATTTTCACGTCGTTTTTTGTTTCAGTGTTCACCACACTACCCTAATCTTTCCTTCTCGATGTACTTCTTCTTGGAGAAAATAAATATTTACTGATTTTCTGACGCATGACGTGGTGTATTCCAGTTACAGAGTGTTGCAATTGAAGATTTACTACTATTTGCCAGTATCGAATTTTCCAGAAAGTTTGACAATTTTGGACATTTTCTTTTTACAGTGTTTACCTTAACTGCACTCTGCAGGTTAAAAGTTTGTTGTTTTCCATGAAAGGGCTACTGACATTTTGGACCGCGTATTTTTTAAGGGAAACTAAGTAGGGTTGCCCTGGAGGGGAAGTGAAACAAGGATTGGAAAAGCCAATAGGTCACACCTATTCAAGAGCTACTGGCTTTGCCAATGTGTTTTAGCCATGTTGTACACCAGAATGGCTGCTGTTAAGCATGACTAAAAGTTCATGGTATAGAGGTGAGTGACATAGAGTGGAGTGTCGTAGCATGGAGTGGTGAAGAGTGCAGTGGTGGTGAAAAGAGTGGAATGGATTGTCGTGGAGTGTCGTGGAGTCACCTGGACTGGAGTGTTGTGGAGTGTTGAGGAGTGGAGTATGGTGGAAGGGCATAGAGTGGAGGGGCATGGTAAAGTGTCGTAGAGTAGAGTGTCATAGTGTGTCATGTAATGGTGTATAGTATAGTAGATTCATAGAGTTGATTAGAGTCATAGAGTGGAGTGGCCTAGAGTGGCGTAGAGTGGAGTGGCCTATAGAGGCACAGAGTGGAGTAGAGTGGAGTAGACTGTAGTTAAGTAGGGTGGCGTTGCGTGTCAAAGTGGAGTGGCATAACGTAGAGTGGAGTGGCGTAACATAGAATGGAATAAGTGGAATGGACTGTTGTAGAGTGGAGTAGAGCGGCATAGTGTGTCGTGGAATGTCCTGGAGTGGAGTGTCATGGAGTGGAGGAGAGTGGCCTCGGTTAAAGTGGCCCAGAGAGGAGTGAAGTGAAGTGGTGTGTGGTGGCGTGGGGTTGAGTAGAGTGTCGGAGAGGGGAGTAGAGTGTCGCAGAGTGTTGCAGAGTGGGGTAGAGTAAAGTGACATGTAACGGCATAGAGTGGAGTGATGTAAAGTGTGGTGGTGTAGTGTGGAGTATTCAAGATGTGGTAGCGCACTGCCATTACAGACAACACATTTTAAATTGGAATGACCATTACAGTTTTACTGATAAAACTATACAGCACACAAACAATAAGATGTGGGTATGGCATCAACTTGTGTACTGATTTGTTTTGATTTTATTCAAATATTTGTTTCCACACTTTTGAATTACAAAAACATTGGCTACATTTGTGCTTTCCTAATTCTGATATATTATGAAAAATTAGCACAGTTCATTTACATACACAGTTCATTTACATAGGCAGCGCAGCGGGCGCGACGAAGGTGTGCCGGAGTTGCGCCTGAGTTAAGCCCGTCTGCGCCCGTCCGCGGCCGACTGCGGCCCAGGGCCAGAACCCCTGGCCCTCCTGCAGCACATACTCGCTGGAGTCGAGAGGATCTTCTTCTCCTCCGTCGTGACCATCTGGGACCTTGCTTACAAAGCATGGAGGCAGGTAACAGCGCGGGCTGCAACTACTGCAGTTTCACCTTCTGCACAGGGGAAACTAAAATCAGTGCCCGACACCCCCTGCTGTGCGGCTTGCTGAAAGTACGCTCTTTACGGAAGCACTGCCTTGATATCTATGACCTCCTTGCCGGGAAGCAATGGGACCTACTTTTCCTTACGGAAACATGGTTGGATCTGGATTCCATGCCGGAAATCATCGAAGCCATCCCAGAGGGCTATTGTCTGCAAAGACTAGACAGAATAAGACGGAGAGGGGGGGGCATAGCCATAGTGGCTAAACAGGAATACCAATGCCAGCTGGTACGCACGAACATTGAGGGTAGTGAAGCGGGCGCCTTCTCTATCTCGATAAATGGTAACTCCACCTTAAAAGGCCTTTTGATTTATCGCCCGCCTGGCCCTCCCACAGCCTTTATTGAGAAACTAGTGGAAGACGTCACTGAAGCTGCATTAAGCACGGACAAATTTCTAGTCCTGGGTGATCTAAACTTACACCTAGACACCCCAACGGACAAGGCAGCAAACGATCTCTGTCTTACAATGGCAAGCTTGCAGTTCGAACAGAAGGTACAACACCCTACCCATAACTTGGGTCACCTTCTTGATCCAGTTTTCGCAAACTGGAATCGAGTGGAAGCTCAGACCCCAGTCCCCATCCCATGGTCGGATCACCATCTCATCCCATTCACCATTGGGAGTCAGGAACCTGCTCCGATCGATCCTCCTGCTGACAAACACCCTAGGCGGAGATGGGCAGCTTTCTCCCAAACTCTATTCAATCAGGCATTAATTGCGAAAGGTCATCCCGGTGGTGTGGGTGTGGAAGATATTAATTCCAACCTAGACCGACGTATTACGGAGGCCCTGGACCTGGTGGCTCCACTAGGTGCGGCTAAAATGGGGGGTCGAGCTCAAAGATCTGCTCCCTGGTTCAATGAGGACATGCGGGTGGCTAAAGCAGCGTGCAAAAGGGCTGAAAGGCAATGGAGGATAGCCTATTCCACCTCCGCCAAAGCAGAGTACATAGACTGCAGGCGTAGCTATCATAAGCTGCTACGAAAGGGCAAATCAGTGTACTTCTGCACTAAGATTGAAGAAGCCGAGCAGTCTACCAAGGAACTCTTCTCAATCTACAAATCTATTGCTGTAGGGAAGCCTGCTGTGTGGCCCACGAAGCTCTGCACTGCGGAGGGCTGCGACCGTATTGCAGAGTTTTTTGCTAATAAGGTCATCAACATCTACAACTCCTTCCCCCAGCGGGCTAATATCTGTCTCCCACGTGGGGAGGGTGCTAAAAATAAAGGAGAACAACAGCTCATCTCCTTTACCACCCCGCCTACTGACGATCTAATTCGTATCTGTGGGTCAATAAAATCCGGCTCCCCAAGAGACTCGACGACTCCCAGTCGACTCAAGGGCAGTCTGCAGGTACTTGAACCCTATGTCCGCCATCTACTTGATTCCTCCTTCTAGTCCCAGAGTGTCCCCAAAGCTTGGAAACAAGCAATTGTACTTTCCCTGCAAAAAAAAAGCCAATGTGAATTTTGAGAAATTTGACAACCTCCGCCCCATCTTCCTCCTGCCCTACATGGCCAAAGTAGCGGAAAAAATAGCCAATGTGCAACTCATGCAGTTTGTGGAGGAGGCTTCGCTACTCCACAACTCGCAATTTGGCTTCCGTCCCCGTCATTCGACGGAATCGGCACTTCTTGTGGCGGTTGAAGCTCTTCGGCAGGGCGTGGATGAGGGCCAAACCATGGCTTTGATCTTGCTCGATCTAAGCGCAGCATTCGACACTGTAGCACATGCCACCTTGCTACAGTGTCTGAATGAAGGTGGTGTTACTGGTGCTGCGCTTGGCTGGATCAAGTCCTACCTGTCTGACAGGTGCTTCCAGGTCAGGCTGGGTGAATGCTATTCGAGGGAGATTGAGTTGGGCCAGGGCGTGCCTCAGGGTTCGTCCCTGAGCCCAACCCTATTCAATATCTATGTCTCCCCCCTAGCGGCCATCGTGGAGGGACACGGCCTTCGCCTGGTGTCCTACGCCGACGACACGCAGTTGGTCGTCTCCCTATCGCGTGCCCCCGGTCTTGCAGCGGACATCTTCAGGAATTGCATGCAAGACCTTGCAGCCTGGATGTCCGCAAACTGTTTAAAGTTGAACGGTAGCAAGACCGAGGTGCTAGTGGTGGGGGGCGGGCCCTCTGCGTGGTCGTCGGCGTGGTGGCCACCCTGCCTAGGGGAGGTCCCCATTCCTTGCCTAGAGGTCAGGAACCTTGGCGTGTGGCTGGATAAAGATCTTGCCTTTGGTCCCCAGGTTAGCCGGGTGACGGGGATGTGTTTCGGTGTCCTAAGAGCTTTAAGGAACGTTTTAGACCTGCTTCCCATCTCTGCTCGAAGGACCCTGGTGCACGCCTTGGTCACCTCGCGTCTTGACTATGGGAATCTGCTGTATCTGGGGGCCTCGGGCAAGGTCATGGGTCGCCTCCAAGTGCTTCAAAATGCCGCAGCGCGGCTTGTGCTCAGGCTCCCCAGGAGGTCACCCTCCAAACCCGCCCTTCAGGCTCTCCACTGGCTTCCTGTGGAGAAGAGGGTTGAGTTCAAGGCTCTCTCAACATGCCATCGCATTCTGAGTGGCAAAGCTCCTGTACCACTTCAGAGTCTGGTGACCCATTATGAGCCCACTCGCAACCTACGTTCCTCTCAGACTGGGTTACTAAGGGTTCCCAGAGTAAGGAAGGCGCGAATGGGAGGGAGATCTTTCAGACATCTAGCCCCCAGATGTTGGAATGTCCTACCACCAGAACTGCGTCTTGAACCATCGGAAATCCTATTCAGGAAAAAGCTTAAAACTCACCTTTTTAGCAGGTAGCCTTAGAGGGAGGGGGGGACAGCAACCACTCACTTATCATAGCGCGGGGACACGCCAGTGGCGTCACCAGGCACTTTACAAATGCCCTATAATAATAATAATAACATACATTTACATTTTGTTGTGTGCTGGAAAAAAACCTTTATTTTCCAGTATAGCAAGATTGCCACATACATCCTCTCACTTTGAAGTCAGAGAAAGAAAAGTAAACACCAAGCTCCCTCAGAAGAGAGAGCCTGACATTTGACCTCTGTCTTTGAATGCACAGCAAATGTTGCAAGATAAGAACAAAATGTAAAAGCCTGTTTAATATAACGAGGACTTGTGGAAGAATACAAGCTTTTCTCCTCAGAGGGACAAAGACATGCCGGACAGCCTAAAACAAAAAAAGCCAGCAAATAAAAAGCCAGAAAATATAAGTTACGAAAGTACAAAGTGAATGAATAGTAAGCAATAGGCAGAATGCATTCCCAGGGATGCTTTCAGAATGGCCACAAGAATTATTTGCGCAACCAGACAGCTGGCTATCTGATAGACTTCAACCTAAGAAAACAGTGGCTGAACTGCAATGCAAAACATATCCTATGCTGGCATTTGAAGCACTAGGAGAAGAACAAAAATCTCTCTACCACAATCTTCTATGATGAAGCTGCTGGATACTAAATGGAGTCCAAGTTGGAAGAACATGGTCTGAGACTGCTCACTTCAACAGCTGATATTGTTACTGACCACCCATGGAACCTGCCCCCTGTACCAGAGTTTGCAGACCAGAGACTGTCTCCGTCCCACCCTCGAGAGTGACCATGGGAATGCAGGAGGGCCAGTGAGAACAAAACTCATGTGTTCGGTGGTGGGGATGTTCATGGCCATGCTCTTGGCTACCAGTAAGGGGTGGGGATGTAGCAACAGTATTAATGAGTCAGATCTAACAGCCTGCATCAGTGCAACTCTAATATTAGGGCAACACTCGTCCCCTGCTTAGGCCTCGATAGGACTTCAGTAAGCGCCAGGACACCTCCAGGTAAAAGTTGCACTCTAGAAATTTCAATAACATTAACATCAACACATTTGTTTAAAAACTGAACAGGCTTGGCAAAAACTCATTACTGAGCTGTTGAAAGATGCTTAACACACCAATTAAAAGTATATAAAAAAACAGACGCTACTGGTTAAATCACAATTTCACAATCAAAGGTCACTACAAAGGAGGTGTTTAAAATAGAGGCGTTCAAAAGACCACAATCAGTCAGATCAATGCCTCACAAGAAATATGCAATAATCTAGCCAAGTTTTATTAAATTAGAAGCGGGGGTGGATAGCCCATCTTGCATTGTGTCATTTCCAGTTCAGGGCCTTTCAGCCTCTTCTGCAGTTAGCTGACTCCATTTTACAATGGTCTCCTATGATGACATCTTTTCAACTTGGACCAACCACTCTGTTTAGTACCTTGACCCCTGTCCAGTCTCTTGTCTGAAAAATGTTTTCGTGACTCTGTTACCAGTAATTCAGGAGCTTTGTAACTCCTCCCTATGGTTGGGGGTAGTCACTCTGCAATGGAGGTCAGCCATTGGGATTCCATTCCTAAGGAAACCATTCATTTGCCCCCTTAGTCTTGGCTCATTTCTGTCCTTTATCAGTACCCTCCATGATGGGCAAAGGTTTGGAACAAGTAATCAATAAACAGTTGGCAGCTTTCTTTGAGGATAATCAGCTCATCCAACCCGCTCAGTCAGGTTTCAGGAAGGCACTTGGCTAAAGTAAGAAATTATATTAATTTAATCCTGGACAAACACAGTTGAGCGGCTCTTGTACTCCTTTATGTCAGCCACTTTTTATACCATCTCTCATGCCATTTTGTTAAATAGGCTGGCAGTTCGTGGGGTGACCGGCACCATATTTAAATGTTTCTCATCTTTCCTAGATGGTCAAAAGCAGACTGTATGGATAGGTAATTTTCATTCTACTATGATTCTCACAGCAGTGGGAATGCATCGGGGCTCCGCAATGAGTCCCATGTTATTTAGTCTGTATGTCTCTCCCCTGGCTAATTTAATAAAAGACTTTAGTTATTGTTTCTGCATCTATGCTGATAATTCACAGCTGATCTTGAGCTTGAATGGTGACCCCGACTGTATTACTACCTGCATGAATAACATTTCGAGCTGGAAGTGGTTCAATCGACTCGACCTGAATGGGCATAAGACAAAAGTAATCATTTTTGGTAATCAACACGTGTGGAGTCACAAAGGATGGTCTGCAAATGTGTCCCTTCCTCCCATTTCAGTGGAGTCCGCAAAAAAGGAATAGTTTCTTACCTGTAACTCCTGTTGTGTTGTGGGGGTATTTCCATTATATTCATAAGCATTGAATAGTCTCGCCCACATGTGGGGACCCATGAGCTTCAATATAGATCTTATTAGGTGTGGACTTTCTCCTTTCTTCGAGAAGGCTTGCAAAGACACTTAAGAAAGAGACAGATAATGCAGGCTATTTACATAGGCTACAATGGCTGAATTCTTCCTCATGAAGTCAAAAAAGGGCCAGACCAAAGTATTTGTGTGCAATTTCAAGATCTTTTAGCAAACACCATAAATCTCCCTCACAAACCTTTTATTGTGATAGAGATGAAGGAGAGCGAGGCAGTGTAGCTGTCATTGTTAGGTTACAAATAGAGACTTTGCCTTTTAGAACCTAGAGACCACCATTATGCCATCAAGGTCAGCAGGTGTCAGTTGCATCAGTTCGTTCTTTAAGGCACTGCATGATAACTCGTAAATTCCATGGATTCCTTTGTGCATTCCACCAGGGAGGAGAGAGTGTTGCTTATGACTGTTGTGGAAATTCCCCTATGAGAGAACAGGAGTTACAGGTAGGAAACTATTCCTTGCCTCAAAGGGGATTTCCATTTATACTCATAAGCGCTGAATTGAGTGGCAATCCCATCCCCACTTACAACGTTGAAGAAGACAGAGGATCAACTTAGGTAGGCTTTAAGCAAATAGATTTCTGAGGGAAGCCTGCCCTACTTGAGTGTCGGATCTCACATCAGAGTCTAGGCAATTGTGTTTGGTGAATGTGTGAACTGATCTCCACGTGGCTACTTTGCAAATATCCGCTATAGGGATATTTCTCATTACAGCAGCAGTAGCCGCTTTACCTCTAGTGGAGTGTGCTTTAGGTTTAGCTGACAGTCTTTCTGATAGCTTTTTTGAGAGCACAACCGGATACATGAAAATATCCATCTGGAAATAGATTGTTTGAAAGTGGCTAAACCCGTATGGACTGGACCATAGTTGATAAATAATTGGTTTGACCTGTGGATGTTCCATGATTTGTCGAGATAGAATCTTAAAACTCTCCTCACATCCAGGGAATGAAGAATTCTTTACACTGGAGTAGAGGGATTCTGAAAGAATGTAGGTAATGAGATGGTCTGGTTGACATGGAAGTCTGAAATGACCTAGAGTAGGAATTTCGGGTGAGTTCTCATGACCACTTTGTTGGAATGGAACACTGTGCATGGTTCGTGAGAACATAGTGCTTGGATCTCGCTAACCCTGTGCACTGATGTTGCAGGAGCCTTTGTGAATTGGCTCAAAGGGATCCTGCATAAGGCATGAAAGCTCTATGTTAAGTTCCGAGGGAGATGAGGGATGTCTAATGGGAGAGAAAACCTTCTTCAACCCTACTAAAAAAAATCCTTTATCACAAGGATTTTGCAAAAAGAGGTTTGTGAAGGTCATTTTCTGTAGGCAAGTGCTGCCAGGAGAATCTTTATAGGGAGAATCATGAGCCAGAATTAGCCAAGTGTTGAAGGTATGGAAGAATGGCATCTTCTTGTCTCATAGAAGGGTCCACGTTCTTAGCGGAACACCAAATGCAAAATCTCTTCCACTTGAAGGCACATGCGGAATGGGTGGAAGGCCGCTTAGCCTTCTTGAGGATCTCCATCCAGGCTTGTGGCAGGTTCAAATGTCAAATTGCATTAGCTTTGGAGCCATGCTGCCACATTTAAGGAGGAGAGATTGGGGTGAACCACCTGGCCTCCGAATTTTGTTAGTAGGTCTGGTCTGCATGGCAGCTTGAGATGTGGATGCTCTGACCGGTGAAGCAGGTCCGTGAACCACCATTGATGTGGCCACTCTAGAGCTATGAGGATCATCTTGGCTCTCGAGTGGCGCAGCTTGATTTTGACTGCCTGGATCAGGGGAAACTGTGGAAAGGTGTAAAGAAATTTGCCAGACCAGTCGATCCATAGGGCATTCTCCAGTGTCCCTGGATGGTAGTACCTGCAGGCAAAGCCGCTGCATTTTCTGTTTTCTGCAGTGGCGATCAAGTTGATGGTTAGGGTGCCCCACATTTGGAAGATATTTTGTACAACCACATAATGCAGGACCCATTTGTGTTTTTCATTGAGAACGTCTGCCTGAACATTTTGGACACCTGTGAGGTGAATTGCCATGATTTTCAGGTTCCTGGTTAAGAACCATCTCCAAATCGCCTGGGCCTTTATTGACAAGGCTTTGGTCCTCGTCACCCCAGCTTATTGAGGTAGTACACGGTGGTTGTATTGTCCGTCTGGACAAGCAGGGTTGTGGTCATGAATGATGGGTGAAAGGCCTTGAGCTCTAGATGAACTGCGCAGAGCTCTAGAAGTTTCATATGGTAAGTCATCTCTCTCTCCGACCATGTGCCCTGAATCCGGAGATGATCCATGTGGGCTCCCCATTCTAGTAGTGATGTATTTGTCACAATGGTCTGAGAAAAGACCTGTTGGTTAAACGGTATGCCTTGCAGGAGACTGGTTGGAGGTTACAACCAATTCAGGGACTGTTTTGCATATATGGGCAGTTTGATCTTGCCTTCCCAGTTGCCCGTCAGTTGGTCCCACTGGTCCTCTTGTCATTCTTGGAGAGGCCGCATGTGGATGTGAGCATTTAGGATGAGGAACATGCATGAGGCCATCGAGCCGAGAAGAGATGGTACTGCCTTTACTGTTCGATGAGATACCTTAATAAGAGTATGACATTTCTGACAGATTGACAAGCATCGCTCCTCCGAAGGACACACTTTGCCTGTTGGATGGAGGCTCCCAAGTAAGGCAAATTCTGAACTGGAGTTGGGGTGGACTTGTTGAGGTTGACATGAAGCCCCAAGCATTGAAGGAGATCACAGTTTCAATTGAAATGAAGTTGGGCTTCCTCAGACATTGATGCCTTTATGAGCCAGTTGTCTCGGTATGGATAGACGAAAGTTCTGTGCTTTCTCAGATGGGCTGCCACCACTGCCATATACTTTGAAAATGTTCAAGGTGCTGACTTTAGTCCAAATGGAAGCACCATGTACTGATAATGGTCCTGTACTCAATGAACCTTAAAAGTTGTTAATGCTTTCTGATGGTTGGAATGTGAAAGTATGCATCGTGAAGGTTGATCAAGCAAAGCCAATTTTTCAGGTGTAATTGGGGATCTATTTGATGTAATGTCAGCATCCGGAACTTATCTTGCTGAATCAACTTGTTGGCTATTTTGAGATCGAGTATGGGACTGAATTCATTTTTGTCTTTCTTTTTCACCAGGAAGTTCCTAGAGTAAATGCCTGTCCCCATTTTGTCTGTGGGTAACGGATTCCACTGCCTTCTTCTGTAAGAGGATGTTGACTTCTGACAGTCGCAATGTAAGATGTAAATTGGACGGTTTTGGAGGACTGGACAGTGGCATGTTGGTGAACCTGAGACAATATAAATTTTGCACAATATTCAGAACCCAGGCGTCTTTTTTGATGTGTTGCCATTCTGTCAGATAATGAGAAATGCTTCCTCCTAATGGAGTGGGTGAAGGAAGAGTGTCTTGATTACCACAGATTTGGAAGGTGTTGGTACCGACATCTGTATATTCAGTTTAGCTGCCCCTCATACCAGGACCTCTTGGAAGGCTATAATGTCATCCACAGGGAAGAAACGAGGTGGTGGAGTGTCCGACGAAGTTGGAGAATATACTCCTGTAGTTGTGGAGAAAGTATCTATATGTCTTCTGTCGGGAGACAACCTTTACAACGCAACTTTTACTACGCAGTGCCGTTACAACGTAACTTTTACAACGCAAACCATTACAACGCATTGTGCTGGGGGGCGCTCTAGGATAGAACTTAGGTTTAATTTACTATCCAACACCTTTCCTACTATCCACGGGGACTGGAGTTGGAATAGTAAATTAAACAATTCACTATCCAGCGCCCCAAAGCACTATGCGTTGTAAAGGCATGCGTTGTGAAAACCGCGTTGTAAAGGCATGCGTTGTGAAAGCATGCATTGTGATGTCATACATCCTCTTCTGTCAGATCTTGATCTAGGTCTTATGTGGTGAGACCTATGTCATCGATGAGAGGACGCAAATATGTTGATGAGTGCCTAGCTCTATGATGGCCATGATGGCGAGAATGGTGGCACGCTTGAGAGCGCAACCTATCCTCAGAGCTGGAGTGCCTCTAGGTGGAACTGGAGTCACTGGAGGAGGCGCTATTGGTGGATGTGGCAGTGGAAGAGGCGAGAATGGTTGAGGAGGTGGAGTGCCGGTGGTGGTGGTGGAGGAGGAGACGGAGATGGAGCAGGTGACGTAGGATGAGGAGACAGAGATGATGACACTAGAATGGCAGAGGGTGAATACACTCTAGAATATTGAGAGTCTGGTGAGGAATATATTCTTCTCTTCTTTCTTGTCTCCTGTTGTCTCCTTGATATCGAGAAATTCTTCGACATTGACATTTTACTACGATCTTTTGAAGTTGTTCCACTCCTCGACGTCTACCTCCCTTAACACCTCGATGTCGAGCCACTCCTTCCTGATGATGATGCACTTCTTAATCGCAGCCTGTGAGTCGACAGTGTATGGCTTTCCGATATATCGACTAAGGTCGCCTCGATGACAAATGAAGTCGCTTCCTGAGCATTGAGCCAGATTTGACGGTGAACAAGTCAGAGCTGTACCTTGCATCGACATCGATGATCTCGACGTTGACCAGGACTGATGTTGTTTTTGGCCAGAACACCTCTTTTCAGTCCTCCTACGTCCTCTAAATGTTGAAGAAAGAGCACTAGTGGAAGATTGACCTTCCCCGTTGCTCTGAGGTCTCACCTTTAGGCTGTTTGTTGGCATCATCTCTCTTCGGTCCTATAAATGCAAATCTTCTGCCTTTCACGTAAGGTACATTGAGAGGATTTCCTACAATTATGACATGCGTCAAAAACATGAGATGATAGTAGACAGACAATACAGACCTCGTGAGGGTCTATTTTGGCCTTCTGTCTCCCACATCATGGGCATTTGTCAAATAATGAAGGCATTTTATTTGACAAAACACTTCACTTTTCTGTCAGAAAACAACAGAAAAGGGCAGGGAGAGATGAAAGACCTCAAATTAAGGCATGTATCCATTTTCTGTAGAGGCTTTTGAGGGAAAAAAGCCTAAAAAAGGCTGAGCTCAATGCTCCAGGTTCCTGTTAGCAGATGCCAGAAAAAAAGAACTGAAACAACTGCCACCTGCAAAGCATGATGGGGCACTGGTTGTCTCTGGGCTCTTAAAGGCACATTCTCTATTTTTAACCTTATAATAACAGCCTATAATGCTACACTGCCCTGCTCTCCTTCATCTCTATCATAAACAAGGGTTTGTGAGGGAGATTTATGGTGTTTACTAAAACATCTTGAAATCACACACAAATACTTTGGTCTGGCCTTTTTTTGACTTCATGGTGAAGAATGGAGCCATTGTAGCTTATGCATATAGGCTGCATAATCTGTCTCTTTCTTACAGTGTATCTGCAGGCCTTCAACACTTAAGAAGATATATATTGAAGAAGTGCTCTGGGGTCCCTGCTTTTCAGGCTGGACTATTCACTGCCTATGAGGAGAAAATATCTTTGATCTATGCCTCTTTCCCTGCAGACCTTCATTTTAGGGAGGTGAACGCTATAGATGGCCTAAGCCAGAGCTGCCTGTATTTTCGGAGTTCGCCACAATTTCTGTTGAGGCCTCCCTGGATGAACTGCAGAAATGCATATCGGGGTCACCTAGTGACCCCTGGCCAGATAGACAATACAGTGCGCTGTCAGAACGGCTCAATCCCTACCTTATTTCCATCTGGAATTCCTCTTTCAGGCAAGGGTTTTTTCCTTCTGCCTGGAAACATGTGCTTCTCCAGACCTCCTGAGGCTGAAGCCGGGAGTGCGTGCTATTGCTGCTTTTATCCATTTGTGTACTTCTGTGTTTTAGAATCATTTACTTGCCGCCACTTCCTGATCACTCGCGGAGGCCACGCCCCCCTACGAGGCCACGCCCACCCCGAATTCACTATTTAAAGCGCTGACTACGAGCGCTGGAGTTAATTGACAGACCTCCTGAGGCTGAAGCCGGGAGTGCGTGCTATTGCTGCTTTTATCCATTTGTGTACTTCTGTGTTTTAGAATCATTTACTTGCCGCCACTTCCTGATCACTCGCGGAGGCCACGCCCCCTTACGAGGCCACGCCCACCCCGAATTCACTATTTAAAGCGCTGACTACGAGCGCTGGAGTTAATTGACAGACCTCCTGAGGCTGAAGCCGGGAGTGCGTGCTATTGCTGCTTTTATCCATCTGTGTACTTCTGTGTTTTAGAATCATTTACTTGCCGCCACTTCCTGATCACTCGCGGAGGCCACGCCCCCCTACGAGGCCACGCCCACCCCGAATTCACTATTTAAAGCGCTGACTACGAGCGCTGGAGTTAATTGACAGACCTCCTGAGGCTGAAGCCGGGAGTGCGTGCTATTGCTGCTTTTATCCATCTGTGTACTTCTGTGTTTTAGAATCATTTACTTGCCGCCACTTCCTGATCACTCGCGGAGGCCACGCCCCCTTACGAGGCCACGCCCACCCCGTGGGCCGGTTACCAGTGGTATAAAAATGTGCTTTCCCAGGAAGCGCAGCGGACGAGCGCAGCGGGCGCGACGATTGCGCGCCGAAGGCGCGCTTAAGGCAAGCTCGTCTGCGCTCGTCCGTGACCGGCCGGGGCTAGGGGCTAGTCACTCTGCCCCACGTATCATCTATTCCCCCGACCAACTTCGCTGCTGCCAGGGCCCCTGGCCCATCTCGGACTCTATCTGCTCTCGCATCTCCTCCCTTGGTCTTTCTTCTGCTTCTTCCTCTTTCTGTCCTTCCCCTACAGTCGACACCCCTTCCGGGTCTCGTAGCACCTCCCCATCAACCCCCAAAGCCTTCACAGCCTTTTATCACAACACCCGGTCTGCCGTTGCCCATGCACATGAACTTTCAGTCTTACTGGATCTCCATGCTCCAGACCTTCTCTTTTTGACTGAGACATGGTTCTGCGATGACTCCCTCCCTGCCCTACTATCCACCCTACCGGCCACCTACTATGCCCTCAGGGCGGATCGCCCTAAGGGCAGGGCCGGGGGTGGCGTGGCGGTCATCGCACGCACCAGTCTCCCCTTTCAAATGCTATCTTTACCCGACATCGCGACAACAGAATTCCTGGTGATCCGCACGGTTTCCACCTCCCCCCCCCTGACCTGCTTTCTCACCTATCGTCCCCCTCAGTCCCCCTCACAGTTTCTTCCCGACTTCTTGGAGGTCTTGGCCACCATCACAATCAACAACTCTTCCATTCTGCTCCTTGGTGATTTTAATTTCTGGCCCTCCGATCCCGCGGAGTGCTCATCCTCCAAGGAATTCTCCGAAACGCTTCACTCCCTCACGTCTCCTCCCCCACCCACATCAAAGGTCATATACTTGATCAGATCTGGTCCCTGAACTGCCCTGTGGATTCACTCTCTATTACCCCTTGCTCCTGGTCGGACCACCACCTAATCTCATTCTTTCTTCCTATCCACCCTCCAGCTAAGCCCCCCCGGCCTAAAAACACCTGGGTCCGATCATGGGGTCGTGTTAACCTGGAGAATCTCTCTTCCCTCCTTACCTTGTCCCTCCCCCCCTTACAGGGTCTTCCCACTCTTTCCCAGGTCGACGCCATAGATCAGTGGCTCTCCAACGGACGTGACGTTTTTGCCCCGCTCAAGCGCATTACCTCCAAACGCGACAAGGACGCCAATCGGTGGTTCACCGAAGAGCTTAAGACCACCAAATTAACAGTTCGCCGCGCGGAGCGGGCATGGAGAAGAAATTACTGCCCCACCCTGAAACTGGTTTACACTAACATCATGAGCCAGTATAAAAAAGACATCTTGGAGGCAAAAACATCTTACTTCTCCTCCAAAATCCTAGCTGCGGAAAACCAGTCCAAGGAGATATTCACCATCGTCCACAACCTAGCGTTCTCGGACAGAACTACTCTTAAGCCGGCCCCTTCCGAAGCACTCTGTTCTTCCCTCAACAACTATTTCATTCACAAAATCATCACCATCAAGGCTAACATCCCGCCACCCTCCTCCTCTTTTGTCGACCCCCAATGCCCCCCCCCTAAGGGCGAGCTTTTCTCACTTCCCCCTATCACTAGGGAGAGCCTGATCACCTTGGTTCCCCTGGTCAAATCCGGCTCTCCTCTTGACCCTTGTCCCGCTCACATTCTCCGTCATATTTTTGTTTCCTGTCCTGACCCTCCCCTTCATCTTCTTAACAGCTCTCTCGCTCAAGGCATCGTCCCTAAACCCTTGAAATCCGCGGTAATTGTGCCCATTTTAAAAAAACCCGGGGCAGATCCCTCTGTCCCCGCCAATTTCCGGCCTATCTCCCTCTTACCATTCCTGGCCAAGGTGCTCGAGCGCCACGTCACCTGCGCTCTGAGCTCCTTTGTGGAGAATCATGATGCCCTTGCCCCCCGTCAAGCCGGTTTCCGCCCCGCACACTCTACGGAGTCCGTTGTCCTGTCGGTCCTGGACACCCTCAGGGAGGGTATGGACACCAATCAGCACCAGGCTCTTGTGCTCCTCGATCTCTCAGCCGCCTTCGATACGGTCGACCATACCATCCTCCTCTCCCGTATCGGAGCGGCGGGGATCGGGGGGACCGCCCTGGTCTGGTTGTCCTCATTCCTGAGCGACCGCACCCAGGCTGTTCGACTGGGTGACTTCACGGCGGACGTCCGGAAAGTTCAGTGCGGGGTTCCCCAAGGTTCCTCCCTCTCTCCTCTCTTGTTCAACCTGTACATTGCTCCCCTAATCTTCTCTCTTCAACAGATGGAGGTCGGCGTATTTAATTATGCGGACGACCTCCAGCTTGTCTTCAATCTGTCTTCTCCTTCCTCTATTCTAAACTTTCAATCTGTTATGCTTCACATCAGGGACTGGATGAACCACAACCACCTTAAACTCAACCCCGACAAAACCGAGTTGGTGTTGACGGGTGGTTCATCCAGCCCCTGGTCCCCTCTTTTTTGGCCCCCTGCTCTTGGCCCTCCTCCTACCCCTGCTTCCTCAGTTAAAACACTTGGCATAAAACTTAATTCTCAACTCACCCTTCACTCCCAGGTTAGCTCTGTGGTATCTTCTTCCTTTCTTTCACTGCGCACTATACGTAGGGTGTCCCGTTTCTTCACTTTCACTGCCCTAAAGCTCATCATCTTGGCCATGGTGGTATCCCGCCTGGACTACGGCAACGCCCTGTATGCCGGCATCCCCGCCTACAGTCTGCGTCGCCTGCAACAGATCCAAAACCAGGCGGCCCGCCTGGTTTTTAAACTCCCCAAATTTCACCACTCTACTCCGCTTCTGAAATCACTTCACTGGCTCCCTGTGCGAGCCAGAATTGAATTCAAGCTTGCTTCCATCACCTTCCGGGCCCGACACGGACTCGCACCTGAATTCATTTCCTCCGAGATTGTCTCCTACGTCCCCACCAGGGAACTTCGCTCGGCCTCCCAGTCCCTCCTCACCATCCCACGCTACCGGAGAAAGAAGTGGGGAGGCTCTAAATTTGCCACCCTCGCCCCTACCCTCTGGAACTCCCTTCCCCTCGGACTCCGCACCATCTCTCTTTACCCACATTTCCGTAAACAACTTAAGACCTACCTATTCACGAAATCTTTCGAATAATAACTCTCCGGTTCCCCCAGCTTTTAACTAGGATCCTGTCAGTAATAGCGCCAAGAAACCGCAGGTATATGAGCGCTCTATAAGAAATTTTAAATTCAAATTAAATTCCTCTTCATATTGAAGAAACCGAACGCCGATCCGGAATTCGCCAGTAACTTCAGGCCCATCTCTTTCCTCCCAGCCCTGGCTAAAATCTTAGAGAAATTAGCACATCAGCAGTTGGCTGCCTTTGTTGAATCTAACGGGTTTCTGCATAACTCTCTTGAGTCTGGCTTTCGTTCTGGCCACACCACTGATTCGGCTCTGATTGAGATGGCTGATGCCATACGATGGGCGGTGGATGGGGGATGCGGCGTCCATTCTGGTGCTGCTTGACCTGTAGGCAGCATTTGACACAGTGTCCCATTTCATCCTGCTTGATCGGCTTAAGCAAATTAGCATCCGTGGGACGGCGCTGAACTGGGTCACGTCTTACCTCCATGGCCGAGACCAGCAGGTCTTTCTCTACCTTTTCTCCTCTGAGGCCAAACCTCTAAGATGGAGGTGCCCCAGGGCTCTGCCCTTTATCCTCTTCTATTTAATATCTATCTGGCTCCTCTGGCTGAACTGATCGCCAACACTGGGATCAAGGTGATATCCTACGCGGACGACACCCAACTGATGTTTTCCTTTAGGGAAGTGTCGGCATCAGCCTTTGACTCTTTTAGAGAGTGCCTTAAAAATATCTCCGTCTGGAAGAGTAGCAATTTTTTAAAGCTCAATGCCGACAAGTCGGAGGTTCTGTTTTTCAACAAAGGAGCCCCTCCCCCAGCTGCCTTGTGTGGCTGGTTGAATTATGAACAGCTCCTACCCCAAAGGACTCGGTCAAGAATCTCAGCGTCCGTTGGGACAATATCCTATCCCTTTCCACGCAGATTCACCATGTTTCTGCGGTCTGCTTTGGCAAGATGAAGATGATTAGGAAATTAATCGACTTCTTGCCAGAGACAGGGTTTAAACCGTGGTGGATGCGGTAATCACCTCCCGTCTTGACTACGCCAATGGACTCTATCTGGGTCTGCCCAGTGGCTTGATCCATAGGCTGTAGATAGTACAAAATGTAGCGACTAGGCTGGTCCGAAAGGTCCCCCTCTGGCATCATATTTCCCCTCCCCTCAGGCAACTTCATTGGCTCCCTGTGGCCAAGAGAGTTGCATTTAAGGCCCTCACATTTGACTTCTGGGCCTACTAGGGAAGAGGCTCTAAGTATCTGAGGCTGAAACTTCGCCGTTACCTTCAGGGCAGATCGCTGCGGTCCAATTTGAAACGCTACCTAAGTGTTCCCCGTTTTGCCAAAGCGAGAATAGGGGGCAGAACTTTCGAGGTGGGAACCTATAAATACTAGAATGAACTGCCCCTCCAACTTCGTATGATGCACTCTGAGCAGGATTTTAGAAAGGCCTTCAAGACCTGGCTGTTTACCCGAAAAGACTAGTTCTCTGCTGGTTCTGCTATGCTGTCATCCTCGTTAGAGCCGGGACTCCTCAGTTGAGGTAGCTGCGCGCTCTATAAATTTCTCTTATTATGACTATAAATGGAAATACCCCACGAGAAATCTTGGGAATTATTTTTTACTCTAAATTATCTTTTCTTCCACTTAGAAACAAGCTGATTTCCACATGTATTATGCTTAAGATTTTCCATTTGCTTCCTGATGCCTTTAAAAAAACGATGGTTTGAACTGAGATTCTTTCATAGCTCGATTATGGAAACTCTACTTTTTGGAATACCTAAAAAATCCATCAGAAAGCTTCAAGTCGTCTTAAACTTGGCAGCCAGACTGGTGCTGGGATTGTGGCATAATTCTCCTATACCTTTCTCAGGCTGTGCGTTTTTGTAAAGCCTCTTTTTCAAATATAATCCAACTAGGACCCTGAGATTCTTCTGTAAAACTCAGCTGGCTGTTTCACAATTCAAGAAAACCAGAGTTGGAAGAAGAATGCTATCTGTGATTATCACAAAAGTCTGAAAAAGGATGCCTCTTCCCATCCGTTCCTAATCTAACCAAACACAGTTTAGAAAATATCCTAAAACGTATTTATTAGATCTAAATATCTAAATCAGCGTAGTTAACCTCTGCTTCTCTTTGTGCACAGCAGGCTTTCTGAGTGCAGGGACACCTCTTCTTGAGGTATATCTGGTTGCACTTTATAAATATCCTATATAGACATACATAGCCCACCCCCATACTGCTCATCGAGGAGTGAGAGCCATCCCATCAGTCCCCAGCATGCTACCTGTGCTGCTCATCCACTCATTCAGACCTCTTTAACCATTCCTCCCTCTTGTCCTCACAAAGTGTTCTTTCTCATGTGCCACAGTCCAGCGACATTTGTTTCCCAAGCAGGGCAGGACATGATGGTGTGGGCAGACGTAGTGCTTACTTGGTGGGCAATTAGTAACACAAGGGCAATAGTTCTATCTTTAACCCTGGAAATATCACCCAAGGCAATTCAATACTGCCCTGCTGAAATGCACCGAGGGGTTCATAGTTGCTGGCAGGTGATACCTACACAATTTACAGTCTGGGATTTTGACACCCTCAGCTATAATGCTGCTGCTCCACTCCACTGGGTCTCATATCTCCTTCCCTATTATTTGTCCAGCTCCGTGTCATACCTCAGGTACAGTGCTCAATTTGAGCCAGTGGTTTCCGGTGCTCGGTACTGGCACTTAATTGTCAGCACCGGCACTAGTGATTGTGACACTGTCTGTTTACGTTTCAAAGGAGCACAGTAACGGTTTATTAAGTCAATTCGCTATGAAAATAGATAATACCAGCCTCTCACTCCATTATTATGGCTTTGTCTGGCCTGAAGTAGTCAACATTTTCACTTGTATGAGTGCGATGGTTAGGTGTTATATTGGTACTGTAATTGGCAGGCTGGCAGAGGCAATGGGGATGCAAGCTGCAGTGGCCTTCCGAGAAGGGCCCCGGCACTTCATTTTTTTTTTTACAAATGAGGCACTGCTCAGGTAACATAGCCCGAGAATAGTATTTATTTCCCACTCGTGTGGGTGAGGAAGGAGGAAAGAAGATGTCTTGGTACCCTGAGTGAGGGATTGAGTGTGATGCTCCCTTCTATCTATGCTACCCACCCATTTCCGAGCTATTGATGCCTCGCAGGTGTGTGCTTACTTGCCAACATTCACTGGCATAGAGATTCTAAGATGTACACGTTTTCAAATCACTAATTATTATAATGTTCACATCACTGGGAATCAAATCACAAAACTCCAACATGACATCAATTCAAATCAAGTTACATGCCATAGGTCAGAGATCAAAGGATGACAGATGGCTTCTGACCTAGATAGCATCATGAAACATAAATGTAATGACATACATGAGTGGTATTTTGCACTAGGTAAAAACCATATTTTCCTCAGAAAATAGACGGGTAGCTTGATATCAGTCAGCAACTTCCGGGATACTTTCTTTGCCATCTTCTCCATGCTCTGTCTATTCCCTCCCCTCTCTGAGCTCTCTCTGTCCTCATGTGTCAAGCATGGGCTCCCTCATTTCTCCCCCCTCTTTGCGCCCCATGTGTACCCCTTCTGTTGTACTGTTCCCTCCCGATCAAGGTTGGTCAAAGTTAAACCTATCGCAGCTGTAAATGATATTTCTTTTTCCCTTTCGTGTCCTTTCCATTGAATGGTCCTTTTTGTGTACTAAAACGAGGCAAGGCATAGCTCCCGGTGAACATTTACAGCCGGCTGAGTCCTGCTGTCGCAGTGGCACTTCTTGATAAGTTAAATGTCTACTCGCAGTTTCATTTAGAGTGTAAAGGGGCCATCAGTTTGCCGATGGGCCTGAGTAATATCAAAGCTATTCTGCTCTACTTGGGGAATATGTGTGTTATATTATTTACTGCATTTTGTAAGCGGTTATTGCTTCTTTTAGAAAAAGCACTTTAAAAAATCACTTAAACTGAAAAGGAAAAGAAACAGCTGCTGCGAAGAAGTAGAAATGTGCTGGAAGCCAATAAACATTTTTGCGGTCTAGATTTCACAATAGTGTAGGCCAGACATAAAAGCACCGAGGCCTGTAATCTTGGAGAAGCCGCAGCAAAAACAATCTCAGTTCATCAGCATTCCATTTGTCCTGCAAAAACTCTCGCTCTGAAAGCAATTATAGGGACTTGATTGCTAAGTATACCGTTCTCATACCTGTTTCCACAAATACTCAACTCATTTTGGCTTATTGAACGCATTATGATACATTAGAATAGAAGCAGACGAGCACAACCTTTTATTTTCTTTCCAGAATTACCTGGGTAGATTCCAGTGAATCACTACTCGGCTGAGGTACACAGAAACTGTTGGCGTGTGAAGTCAAATATCTTATTTACAAAATAAGAAATAATTAAATTGCACCTTGTTAAGTAGGATTCATCATTACGAAAATGTCACCAGTATGGTGTCATATCCACACTCACAAATCCAGAGATAGGGCTAAATATGTAGACATTTCTAGGTGGGTCCGTTGGTGAAAACATTTGCTTATTTACACGTGTACATACTCCTACATTCAGAGGTAAATTTTGGGAATTCACAAATATACCCATTAGTACACCTGAAAAATGGTGCTGATTGGAGCTTTCCAGAAATGCTCCTGGGAATGTCATGAGGCATTTGCCATTTCCTAATATGGCATTGCACACAGCTTACAAATCCTCTTTGGGAAAAGGCAATCTAGTCTGCAAATGCCCTTTTTTAACTTTTCTTTTTTTCCAAGGGGCAAACATTTTACCACATAGAGAAATCCCTTTCCATAAACCACTGCAAAGTTCTGTGTGTTTCTTTTCAGTATCTTATTCTGAAAGGGGAGGCGGGATCACTCCAGTCCTTTGTTTTTTTTTCGTTTACTTGATGGGAAAGGGGCGGGAGAGCCATTTGCGAATGTCAGCAACCTTACAAAATTGTGGGCATCACAAATTCTCAAAGTAAACCATGCCGCGATCTTGCCACACCCCAAACCTTGAGTGTGCTTTATCAATAAGCAATTGCATGTTGTGTGCCACATAATTACACAGTAGTATAACCATTTATCCCTGCCGCATATCCTTTTGTGGACTCCTGTATCCTGACAAGTGTAGCTGGAACCATATTCAGCTGTAAACATACATGTTTATGGCTGTAGATGACTTTGCGACTGAAGTCCAAAGTTTTGTGGTATTCCCCAAAGATTTGCAGGTATTTTTCCGACACTCAAAAAGCAAACACGTTTGCTTCCGTGAAGCGCCTATAGAGCTCTTTTACCTGTCCTCGCAGTGGGATCATACATGTTTGTGCTGTGTTCTTTTTAAAAGGAGTAGGTAGTGTATGCAACGATTGCAGGTACATCCCCTATTGAGGCACACTGGGTGTGATCAATGACGTGATTCACAAAATCAATAAAGTTTCATGATTTATTTGATGTTGGTTTAAACAGCTGATATTGTTGTCATATCAGTAGTGTGACAATTATTTCATTTTTCTAGTGCATGAACTTTTTTCTCCAATGCATTTCGGGCCAGAAGGCCCTTTATCACGGAGTGCTGCGGAGGAAAACAGAAAAAAGCAACGGTGAGACGCTGGTGACCTGGGAGCATGCTGGAAAAAATGCTGGAAAAAATTAACCGTGTCTAAAAGTGAAGGGGTAAAGTTAACTAATAAATCGGCGTGACTAAAGGGGGTGCACCACGGGAAGTGAGGTGGAGTTTTACCGCATGAGGTGGGGTGTGGATGGTAAAAGGCATGAACGTGAACAGTGTCGGAAAACTTACTTCGTGCTCAAGCGTAGCGGAGTCCGCTGGCAAACGGCTGTAAAATCTGTGTCAGTGGAGCTCGTGGGAGGAGACTATAAGGACATGTGGTTAAACAGGGTGGGTCAGCTAAGAGAAAGGTGGACATAGAAAGCGGTGTTCAGAGAGAAGAGAGTGAAGTGGCCATCTCATGGTGGTTACAGAACGTGAGGGAGTGAGTAAGTAGGGGCAGTGAGCAAAGTCATCAGGATACAATGTACAAGATACAGTAGATATGTTCTACAAGTAACAACTATATTCAATGCGGTCGTTGAGACCGTGCGGCTTCTGAGTCTGTAATAGGTAGATCCACTCAAGTTCACGTTTTAACAACTGTTTGTGGTTGTCGATTCCTTCTCTTTTGCTGACAATTTCCAAAACGATGAATTTCAGTTGTGCGATGGTGTGGCGTGCTTCAGCAAAGTGCATGGCAATATTGGATTTTTCTTGTTTCACCCGTATGTTGGATTTGTGTTCGTTCAAGCGTGTTTTTATTTTGCGTTCCGTTTTCCCAACATAGAGCTTCCCACACGGACATTTCAAGGCGTAAATTAAGTTAATTGAGTCGCATATGGCATCAACGTGTAATCTGATGGTGTGACCCTTCATAGGGTGTTGGATAGTATTGCCCTTGATTATGCAGTTACAGTGACTGCAATTTGAACAAGGCTGAGTTCCTCGATGTTGCTTGGTTGCCGGAGTTGGTTTAGACAGGATTTCTTTAAGGTTCTTGCTTCTTGTATAAGCAAACAAAGGAGGTTTTTCAAAGATTCCCCGAAGATCGGGTTCAGCCTGTAAGATGGGCCAGTGCTTAAGTATGATTTTCCTATATGTGGGACTTACTGTGGAAAATTTAGATACAAGCACCATGCGAGATTCCTTATCTTTCTTGGCTTTTTGTAGGCAGTCTTGTCTGGACATCGTGGCTACGCGATTCTGCGCGTTGCGGAGAATATCCTCTGGGTAACCACGGTCAATGAATCGATCATGCATTTCGTTGATGCGTGTTGTTAATAGATGGGAAGCTCTATGTTGGGAAAACGGAACGCAAAATAAAAACACGCTTGAACGAACACAAATCCAACATACGGGTGAAACAAGAAAAATCCAATATTGCCATGCACTTTGCTGAAGCACGCCACACCATCGCACAACTGAAATTCATCGTTTTGGAAATTGTCAGCAAAAGAGAAGGAATCGACAACCACAAACAGTTGTTAAAACGTGAACTTGAGTGGATCTACCTATTACAGACTCAGAAGCCGCACGGTCTCAACGACCGCATTGAATATAGTTGTTACCTGTAGAACATATCTACTGTATCTTGTACATTGTATCCTGATGACTTTGCTCACTGCCCCTACTTACTCACTCCCTCACGTTCTGTAACCACCATGAGATGGCCACTTCACTCTCTTCTCTCTGAACACCGCTTTCTATGTCCACCTTTCTCTTAGCTGACCCACCCTGTTTAACCACATGTCCTTATAGTCTCCTCCCACGAGCTCCACTGACACAGATTTTACAGCCGTTTGCCAGCGGACTCCGCTACGCTTGAGCACGAAGTAAGTTTTCCGACACTGTTCACGTTCATGCCTTTTACCATCCACACCCCACCTCGTGCGGTAAAACTCCACCTCACTTCCCGTGGTGCACCCCCTTTAGTGACGCCGATTTATTAGTTAACTTTACCCCTTCACTTTTAGACACTGTTAATTTTTTCCAGCATTTTTTCCAGCATGCTCCCAGGTCACCAGCGTCTCACCGTTGCTTTTTTCTGTTTTCCTCCGCAGCACTCCGTGATAAAGGGCCTTCTGGCCCGAAATGCATTGGAGAAAAAAGTTCATGCGCTAGAAAAATGAAATAATTGTCACACTACTGATATGACAACAATATCAGCTGTTTAAACCAACATCAAATAAATCATGAAACTTTATTGATTTTGTGAATCACGTCATTGATCACACCCAGTGTGCCTCAATAGGGGATGTACCTGCAATCGTTGCATACACTACCTACTCCATGATTCTTGGGTGTCTGACGGAAGACACCGCCCTAGAGAGCACCCATAAGTTTGATAAATCTTGTTTGAAACAACTACATTAACTAGCTGTGCACCACCGACTTCCCTTTTCTTTTTAAAAGGAGCAGGCATGCTTTTCATTTCACTGATAAACCCGTTTTTCAGTGTAACTTTGAGGATTTAGTAGTGGAGAAATTCTGTTAGGTTTAAATTTATTTTGGCCTGGAAATGTTGAAAGCTATGTTTCGTTAGAAATATTTCTACTGCCAAAACATGTTCATGCATGTGCTGTGATTGTAACTTGCTTGAACAAATATGGCAATGATGTTAATTTAAAGATCTTTGGAGCAAACTCCCTCTGGTCTAAGCATTCCAATGTTCTGAAATGTCTTCACTGTGCACTGTTGTGATTGGCTAGACTGCCTCAAACGATTATCTCAAAAACAAGGCTGTACGTTTTTGATTCACAATACCCAGATTATCCAAACGCATGTGCAACACCATGTTAAGGGCATCAAAGTTAAAGAGCAACATCCATGGGCAACTTACCTATCTGAACATGTTAGGGCATAGAAGAGCATTGGGCCAGAACCATGACCACTCCAATTACAAACCACACATGTTCCTGCAAGATCTTAATGTGGTATTATCTTGAAGACCAAATAGAAAATATTCTACATCTGCCCCTGAAAAAGAGCTGGTAGTGATCAATTTCTTAAAATATATAAATATATGCTACATTTTTTTACATAGCAATATAATTATCACTGCTTTATACGTACAATATATACAAGGTTACTGCATCAGTTACATATCCATGATAGAGAGTGCAGGAAAGAGAGTGTTTGACCTGTCAGCCTTAGGGGGGTCTTTCCCCAAACCTTTTCCCTTTTTTCCCCTCAAATTGTGCTGGAATTTGCTTCTGTTGGCCGTTGGACTCTGTGTACTTTACCACTGCTAACCAGTACTAACGTGATGGTGCCCACTCCCCTAAACATGGTTTTTTGGCTTGCACATAATTGTCATATTTTATTTACTTACATGCCCCTTTGCAGAGTAGTATGCCATATACTCAGGACTTGTAAAGTAAATGGTACTAGTGGGTCTGCAGGGCTTACTTTGCCACTCACTTATGAAGCCCCTTAAAACATGTCCCAGGCCTCATTAAATTACCTTGGCCAAACACTTCTCATTTGTTTGTGGTCCCGTAGATCCATTCTGTCTCCTTCAAGCCTCCTTCTTCTTATACTCATTCAACAAAGCTACTTCCCTAAACAGCTTTTACCATCTAATTGACTGCAAAGAATCTTACGCCGTGTAAGATAAAATCTCGAATCCTCCAGACGCGTGACAAACGCGTTTTGAGAGTTTAAATACAAAGCCGTTAGTCAGAAAAGTTCCAAATTGAAAAGGTTTAATTTAAACGAGTCTTCAGATCATATTACATCATATGCTGAATAGTTTGTATAGAACCTATTCCATAAAGAACAGTGTCAGAAGTGGATTTCCAAACAAGGTATATTCGTATAAATCAGTCACAAATACATCCCCTATGCATTTCGAGCGATGCTCTTCATCAGGGGAAATATCTACAAGAAAATCAAAGGTAACAGAAGATATAACTCTGGGCAGGAGCAAGGGAAAGAAATTAACCCATTCATAAACGAGTTAATGATGGTGAACTAGGTGCCGAAATACAAACAGTCTTAACAGTAATAACGACCAGTGAGGCTCAGTGATAAGAACGATGGGCGTGATTTAACCAATGTGAAAAACTGCGTGGACTTAAATGTTTAGGAGAAGGAAGAAACAGGTGAATCGTTGTGATCGACGTAGCGCAAAAAAGGAGATTGAAAAAACTATAAATCAGGAAATGGAACGAGTGGTGAGGCGACTTACTGAAAATGTGCAATGTGATACGTGCGGATGTACAGAGCAAAAGTAACAGAAACGGTACTGTTAGATAGCCCCGTTAGCACCAGTAATCGTGGTGAAAAATAGATCGACATGCCACGGTGAAACATGCACAAATGGTCTTACTGCATAGCGTGACAAGAATAAGCACCTCGTTGAAACTTCCAAACAGGGCTAGTACGCTGATGACGCTGGAAGCAATGGCGGCGTTATCAGGGTGCAGGGAATCAACATAGAAAGAGGACTCCGGACAAACAGCGGAGTCAGTGTGAGACAAAAACCGAAGTAATAAAGTTAAGCAAAAACTTAAAAAAGAACAAAGAAAGTATAAAGTCACACGGGAAAGCAAAACAGTGAAACAAAGAACAACAGACTTAGGAAAGCGTGAAAAGATGAAAAATAATAAATAAACAAATATCGGGTGTCTGTAATAGAAATAGTGAACGTGTGGGAACCGAGGGCTAAACAGTGGAAAACTACCGGGTACAACTGGTGCAAAAACCTGAGAATAAATGTAACGATATGGTGTTACTGCAGGAACCATGCTGAAAAAATATTAGAAATAAAATTGTGGTGTGCAACACAGAGAACGAAATTAAGCACGTCATGTACATGAGGGGACAAGTTTGAAGGAAAATGGGAAAATAAAAATAAAAAGGATTTGTCTGTAACAGGTCAAGAAATGTGGAAAAAGTAAGACTGTGAATCAAAAAGCATAGGGAATGGAAAAAAATGAGAATAGATCAGATGAAGAATATGTGAATAAGAGATAATAAGAAGTGTAACATACAATGAAGAATGGGATCAATGGTCAAAGAGTGCTAAAGCAGAGAGGGGTAATAACACTGGAGCAGAGGCTTCGAGCACAAAAGTCCTTCATAAATAACAACTATATTCGAGTCTCTCATTGAGGCCCTTTGGGTGTATAGAGTTCAGTTTGTGCATCCAGTAAAGTTCTCTTTGTAAAAGAAACTTCTTGTTGTCTCTTCCCGCTACTTTGTTCATGACTTCCAAAATCAGGAAACGTAATTGGCTGACATTGTGAGGTTGATTAGTAAAGTGGGCCGCTACACAAGATTTTACATTTTTTGTCCGGATATTGCTTCGATGTTCGGTAAGTCGAGTTTTAATTTTTCTCTCAGTCTTACCCAGTAGGGGAAGCCACATGGGCATTTGAGAAGATATATCACATTGGTTGTATCACATGTAGCGTTGACCTTAAGGTTAATGGGTGTGCCTTGTGTTGGGTTTTGGATGACGGTACCCTTAATAATACTGTTGCAATTGCCACAATTGTGGCAGGGTATAGTCCCATTGTAGATGACATCTGTCGGAGTTTTACGAGGTTTTAGCATCTTTTGGATATTTTTTGTGCGTTGGTAAGCAAAGATCGGTAACGTCTGAAAGATGTTGTTGAAATCAGGTTCCAATTTGAGCAACTGCCAATGTTTTTTGATGGAGGCTTTGATTTTATTGCTGGTGGAGGAGTATTTAGAGACAAAGCAAGGGCGCGTGTCTGTGGTTTGTGGAAACTTTTTGGTTACCAATAATTGTGATCGGTCTTTATTTTGTACACAAAGCTCTGCTGATTGGGTAATGCTGTTGGGATAACCTCTTTGGTGGAATCTTTGCACAATGGTTGAACTGTCAGCTTTGAAAAGTTCATCAGTGGATGTGATATGCTTGGCTCTGAGGAGTTGTGAATATGGCAAATGTTTTTGGAGACTCATCTGGGGAAATCTTTTGAAATGAAGATAATTATTGCGGTCGGTGGGCTTGGTGTAAATTGAAGTCTGAAGGGTATTATCTTGAATCCTGATGTTACTGTCCAAGAATGCTATGTGGGTTTGACTAATGGTATATGTAAATTGGATCCTGGTGTCAATTTTATTGAGATACGTGATGCCTGTCACTAATTGTAGCTCTGAACCTTTCCACATTAAAAAAATGTCATCTATGTAACGATGGTAACAAGTTAAGTGATCTTGCCATTCTTGAACAGATATAATGTGGTCGGATTCAAATTGGTGCATGAAAAGATTCGCGCATGACGCCGTGGCACAGGTGCCCATTGCCACGCCGGATAACTGAATAAAGAATTTGTCAAGACAGGTGAAATAGCTGTGGTGGAGAGTAAACTGCATCAATTCCATGAGAAAAACCTGTAGATTCAATGGTTTGTCGGTAGAAAGTAATGCTGATTCCATAGCTTGTAGTCCCAAGTTATGTGGAATGGAGGTATACAACGAACTGACATCGATGGTGCATAGATAGATGGGCTCATTGGGGTCTATGACGATGTTGCAGATTTTAGTCAAGAAATCCGTGGTGTCTTGTATATAGCTTGGCATGTTTCTTACACTCGGTTGAAGGTGTCTGTCGATATATATGCCAATCGGTTCATGAATGGAATTACGAGTACTGACTATGGGCCGGAACGGTGGTTTGGTAGCGTGTTTATGGATCTTTGGAACCATATAAAGAAATGGCACTTGAGGATGATCCTTCATAAGAAAACGCTTGTCATGTTCAGTGATGGTCCACGCTTTAACAGCTGTGTTGATAATGGTTCATAGAACTACAGTGAAATCTAAAGTAGGATCAGACTGTACTTCCATATACAAGGTGTTGTCATTCAAATGGTCTGTAATGTTGTCTTGATAAAAACTGGTGTCTAGAATTACAAGAGCGCCTCCTTTATCAGCTTTGCAAATAGTTGTGTTGGGGTTTTTTGCCAATTGTGTCAGAGCAAAGTGCTCATGATGCGATAAATTAGAATGATGGTGGGTCGATCCTTGGTAAATGGTGTGTAACTCTTGTTGCACTAACAGTTCAAAGGTATCCAGGATTTTATGGCTCACTGGAGCCTGAAAAGAACTCTTAGGTCGGAGGTCCAATAATGTTCCTGGATCTTCTTGTGTCTGTGAATAACAAACCTTTTGAAAAAAGTGTCTGAGTCGCAAAGACCTCATAAACTTGTAGAAGCAAACTTGTGTCTCCAATTCATTTGAACGGTAAGAGGGGACAAAAGATATGCCTTTCTCAAGCACTTGGATCTGTGCAGCTGTTATATCAGTGTTGGAGATGTTAATCACTAGGTCCGATGACTTCTTGTCAATTTTGCCACCGGTTGCTGTGCTTTTTGAATTGCAGGACCTTCTGGATCGCTGATTGGATCAGGGCCTGATGCTAAAAAAGAAGTCAAAATGTGGTAGTGGCTGATTTCGAAGTCGAGGGTGCGTACTCCTGCTGTGGAGTAGTCTGTTGTGGCCCTCTTTGTCCCGATTTGCGGGATGAATCATCCAAAGAGCAAGTATCTCCATCTGTGGATTTAATAGTGTAAGGGCGTTGTTGTCTCCTGGCTGCATAGATTTCAGCCCAATTATAAACCTCACCGAGTTTATAATCGACTGTGTCCCTTTTAAACTTTCGTAGTTTCCTTTCGTTGATTTCTTTTGTGTACTTTTCAAGTGGGAATTAACAACCTCTAGTGTTTTATTAAGTTCTTCCGGTGTTAGTTTGCTGGTCAATTCATGTTTTAATTGAGTGACTTCCCCATCTAATTCTTCAAGGAGTTTGGAGAGTTCTTCTACTAATAGAAGGATCAAGTCAAGTGAACACTTGTTTAAGATTCCGCACGATTTTTGTAGGGAACCGTGGGTTATTTTTGCAAAGAGTTGATTTGAGTGGGATGCGCAAGCCCCTGGGTATGCGCTGAACTTTATGATATCTGATTAAAGTGCTTGCATGCAACCGCTGGTTTATTTTCCTCTTAGCTGCGTAGAGTAACTGTCGTATATTGGACTGTACTGATCCAGTGCTAGACGTGATGCATTCGGGCTCCTAGACGAGCGAATATATTCTGTCTGTATCTTGTGAAGAGAATCAAATGTGTCTGCCTTGTTAGCTTTAAGGTTGGCAATGTCGATGTAAGACATCTTGAAATCAAGGGTGCCTGCGGTGAAGTCAGAACATGCAACAAAAAAAATGTAGAGCCGCAGCACTCCGGGGTAATTGTATGTGAACAAACGGTAAATCTTGGTAATTAAAGTATGGGATGTCGAGATGCTCACCTCCTGACCATGAGGTGCTAGAACTCAAATCATTGCAAAGAATTTTACGCCGTGTAAGATAAAATCTCGAATCCTCCAGACGCGTGACAAACGCGTTTTGAGAGTTTAAATGCAAAGTCGTTTTTCAGAAAAGTTCCAAATTGAATAGGTTTAATTTAAACCAGTCTTCAGATCATATTACATCATATGCTGAATAGTTTGTATAGAACATATTCCATAAAGAACAGTGTCAGAAGTGGATTTCCAAGCAAGGTATATTCGTACAAATCAGTCACAAATGCATCCCCTATGCATTTCGAGCGATGCTCTTTATCAGGGAGAATATCTACAAGAAAATCAAAAGTAACGGAAATCCACTTCTGGCATTGAATTTGCCTGAATTTACCTGAACACAATCTTGGCCCCAGCCTTTTATTATATTATTCCTGCTCTCCAATGAATCAGCGATTACCAGAAGAACTGAGGCTTCTCTCTGACTTCACATCAGCTGACATTTTATGTCCGACTTCTGGCCTAATGTTCTTGGTTCCTGCATCATACTAAAGCACTAACACTCAAGCTCAGAGCTTGGTTCTCCTGTGCGTGATTACTCATTGTGTTACTTTTGCTGTGTATTGGGCCGTTAATACTCTAAGGACCCTTTTGGTTCAGGTATTTCATTGTATTTACACTTACTTGCTGCTGAATACTGTTAGATGATTTGGTTACAGTGATCACTGATTTGCAGCTGACCACTGCCCGTATTTGCCAGCTGTCTACGACCCTCACACTAGCTAGGAATAGACTGCCTCAGCCTTGAGCCTTTAGGTCTTTAAATAATAAACTTCTAGTTCTCCTGTGCATGCTTGGCATGCAATCCCATATTCACCTTTCCTATGGGCAAAAGACTATCAGACACTGAAAGGGTGCATATAAGAGTCAGCAAGACTTAGACAGAGTAGTAAATATTTGGGACATCAAATCAATTCGCTATTTAGAACCTCTAGCCATTTCAATTTTTGGGATCTATAATTTATTGGCTCTTTGGAACCTCTGATCAGTTCACTCTTTAAAACATGTAATCAGTTCAATCTTTGTGACATCTGATCACTTGATTTCATCAGGGGAAACATCTTTCTCTTGATATTCTGTGTCAGATCCAATTATAATTCACTGAAGGTTCTCGATGGTCTTATATGTGTGGTTCTTGTCTTCAAAAGGTATTGCTATGATCTAGAGCCACAATAAACATTTTGAGCGTTCTTTGAAAAATGTGCCTTAGCATTACCCTCAAATGTCAGATGTTTGAATATACAAATAAATCCCATTGTAGGACTTCAGAAGAGAGTGGATTGTATTTCAAAATCCCAGCGTTCACACATATTGTAGCAATATAGTTTTTTTTCCCTTGTAAAGATATGTACATTGATTACAGATTGTGCCATTTCTAAGCACTGCAAAAAACAGGCATTTAAAGACACTCTATTGGACCTGGCCCTTACTGTAGGGTCACCCCAGATTTTTGCCTTCTTTTACTGAACCAAGTTTTGTTGGCTTTTAAGACTCCATGTACTTTTCCTTTGCGAATCAGTGGTAAATCACATTTATTTCATGTGTAAGCCCCTAGTATATGGTACTACATGTACCCAAGGCTTTTAAATGTAATGTTACTAGTAGCACTCAGTATTTCACCCACTATTGTAACCTTTTAAAAGATGTTTCAGGCCTGCCACAGCCACGTGTAGTGCAGTTTTAAACTATCATTTTAATCTGGTAAAAATAAATATTTTGCCTACAATAAACCCTCCTTTTTAATACTCTTAAGGCACCCCTAAGATAGGCTCTGCAGTGTCATATGGCAGTTTGCAGGATATTTAAAAAGTAAGGCGTGTGTTTAAGTTTTACATGTCCTGACAGTGAAGAACGTCTATAGTCATTTCCCAATGTTGAATGCCCTATATCTCCCATAGACTAGCAATGGTTTACTTTATTACATTGTTTAAGTGTTTATTGCAGATTTAAAGCAGAAGGAGCTATGCTATTACCACTCAAATGAATGGTAATTTAAAACCCTCTTTAATGGTGAAGTTGGATTTTAAGTAACAATTTCGGAAATGCCACTTTTAGAAAGTTGAAGACACACAAATAATGGAGGGAATGCAGAACAAATCAAAACATTCACGCCCACTCAAGAGATCTGAGTGAAATCCATGGTTCTTTTGCTCACCATGACCCCCCAGTTTAGACCCAGCCATATGCATATCAGTCTTGACCCTGTTCCTCATGGGAACAGTCCAGCCCAAACTGCCAAGCCACTCAAGTAAATTTTCTACCCGAGCTGTAGCTTTCTCAACGTGAACAGAAGGTTTCTCAACACGAGCATTCGCGATCATCGCAACTGCCTGTGTTGAGAATTATGACCGCCTGTATTGAGAAATCTGTCTGGGAAATGGATTTTCCTTGCTCGCACTCGCCAACTAGATGTTGGCGAGTGTGAACAAGGAAAAAACTTTGCTACGCAATGCTTAACAGAGTATTTCAGAAATGCGCGTACTCTGTGGAGTGCGGAGTGTGGAAAACTGCAAACTCTGCGAACGTCGCAGGAGTTCACTTCTCAGGCCTAGTGGCAGATCTCCCCAGGCAGCACGAATTTTGGGGGTGGCGTCCCTCCTCCCCCTGCTCTTACCTGGGGCCATCGCGGTCGCAAGAATAAGCATTAACACCCTTCCCCGACTCCTGCTCTTCAATCAGGCCGCCGCGGGCGGCAAATGCAGTGGCCGCCATGGGCGGCCTAAGCTTAGCTACGCCTCTGCTCAGGCCTATTTAAGATTTTTTTTGTTCTTAAACCGAATAAAGTCTTTTGAAATATTTAAGATTTGAAATTAAAGAAAAATAATTTGAATATAAGTAAATGTTAGTTATTAAATTAAATTAAATTATTAAGATTGCATGTTTTTTAAGACCAAAAATGATATATTTGCACGAGAAACGCAAGGATTCTTAATAAGAATTTGCCAAGACTATTTCAGCCCCTATATGTACTGACAAATAATTTATAGTATTAATGAACTAATGATGGCTATGAACAACTTCTATGAGAATGCTATCTTGTTGAGTCACGCATCTACAAGACAGTAATAGCACGCATTGTATTTTGAACAGGGCCAACCAGTCCTGCTCCTGCCTGGCTTTCTTTCTTTACTCTCTCTATTTCTCTCATTTTCTCCTTCCTAATGCTGTGCTGTGTTGTCACCCCAGTGAGCTAGAGAGTCTTAGGCCTAGTGGCAGTTCGGAGCTTTGAAAACTGGCCACTAATTGCTCAGCCCTCAGGGAAATGGGGGAAGGATTAAGTGACCAATCCACGGGGACGGTTTTAGTGCTGGTGGCGCCCGGTGCATCAGTCTGTTTTGGCCCCCCTGACTTCTTTCTCCATGAATTCCCTCACTATCACTTTCCAACAGTGCCTATCATCTGTCCGTAGTACCTCTCTGACATACAAAAAAAAATGTAAGTGGTTCTCATAGTCCACTTGTGCTTTTTTGATCTGCCTGGCAGACGTTCTTTGGAGCAGGCACATTAACCCTCCTGCGCTACTTTATGATGAGTCAAAACTGCAACTAAACAAAATTCTGTTCTCTCTCCAGTAGGAACATTAATCACCAGAGTTATCATGACATTCATATTTTTGCTTGAAAATTGCGGAAGCACAAAGAAATTCCGATGTTTTTAAACCAAAGTCAGCGTCAGGTGCGGCTGCACCATTCCCACCACCCTAAAGCTGGCCCTGCCATTCCTACATTGTTTCTGTCGCCTTAACATCCGATTAACTTGTTCGTGTATCATACTATATTGTTTCAGAACATTTGAGAATGTGCACAGTTGAAGGCACATATGTATGGACATCATTTCAGGAATCACATTTCCCATATTTTATACTTTACCCGAAGTCTCTTCTTCCTCTGATTCATCCTCAACCCCTTCCTCCTCCTCATCTGTTTCAGCTTTTTCTTTCTCGTCTTCTCCGTCCCCTCGGTCCTCATCTTCGTCATCCCCTTCACTCGATTTCTCCTCCAATTTTGCTTTTTCTTCCTTTTCAAGGTTAGCATTCAAGTTCATCATGGTTATGTCGGCCAAGCTGCCATCTTGATTCACAAGTCTGTTAGTAGAGAGTGGCTATATCAGTTCTCCAAACAACAGATCATAGACCTTGGGGAAAGGATTAGCAATGCGTTTGCCCCCCCCCCCCAGCCAATAACTCAACCCAACTGCAATTCCCACATCAGCATGGTCAACCGTTAAAGACCATCACCCAATACTGAAAAAACTCATGGGTTAAGATTCATTAGCCAACATTTCCAGCTCAAGCTTATAGTAAACAAGTTTAGTCAGAATGGCATTGACACTTAAACTTGACATTTTCCCATTAGAGGAGAAGATGGTCAGAGTTTAAGACGAAGAAGCATGAAATGACAGCGTGTCGGTAGGAGAGCATTTCATGACTTCGCAGGACTTACTCATTTTGCTGAATGGGTATTTTTTTCTTGATGCTGCTCAAAGTCATTGAAACAGAAAGAAGTAAAAAAAGGGGAGAGTGAGAAGAGAGACCAGTCACAAAAGAGTGTTACACACCAAAACTCATCATGCTACACAACAGCCTTCAATGAATGCCAGCAATAGTATCTGTGGCACGAGTTGTGGGCACAGATGCTTTGAGCATGTCATTGCAGTATTAACAAGTAACAGTGGCAAAAAGCAAAGCTATAGAGTCAGAGTAAGGGGAAAGTATAGAACACTGACAGAAAGAAGATGGCACAGCTAAGATGCAAACAGTCATGCGGTGTGGATTTCTTATGTTATGCGTAAGGACAATGTAATAATTCATAACTATTTATATGGGGGACGTAGAAACAGGGTTAACTGTGGCACATCATGTTTCATTTGTAAAAAACCCTTGTACACTCGTAATGCCTAACATAAAAGGTTATAATCATATTTCATATCGTACAAATAGTTACATTAGAGTTCTGTGATATGATGGCTTATGTCACATGACTAGTTGCACGTTTTCATTGTTCTTTTGCCTAACAATAAGCTTAATTCACACGACCTCACTACTCAAAAGTTACAAAACAGAATAAATGCAACAGTAGAAATATCTAGAATATTATCTTAAATAAAATATATTTTCTAGAGTACTTCCTTTTATTTTTACATGCATTGCAAAATTAGATTTAGAGAAATTTGTACTTTCAAACTACTATCTTTGTTGTCAGACTGCTTCTTTACTCTGCTTCTGTGGATGATTTATTTTTCATTAGAATACATTCTGTACATTTTTCGTAATCCCTTCTGGACAGGGATGGATAGTAGGTATGCCTGGTCTTGTCTCACAAAATTAGCATCATATTTTTGCTCAATTAAATTCTACGCTAAACTCAGTCAGTTATACCTTTTGTGTTTGAAAATCACATGGCAACTTCACAATTGCCTATTTTGACAATTTAAACCTCGTTGGTGTCATCCAAAAGGATCAGCTAATTTGTCATGACGGTGAAAATACAGTGAGTGGCACAACGATAAAATACTATCAATGTGTCAAAATCACGCAGCTTTGTCGGCAAGTGGGCTCGTGAATGGCTAAAACTGAAATGTGGCTTAAAAAGCCATTGTCCTAGAAAAGCCCCAGGTACTGCGGAAATCCTGGGCTTCTTCTTCTTATGCTATATCTTTACCTTAAATTAACATATGAATCTGAAAGATTGGAAATAGCAGAGTGTGATCGTGACCAATGCTGAGCAAAGTTTGGACTAAAGTGACATCAAAACCCTCTATCAAAGCTGCATAGGTTACAGGCACTTCTGGCATTTGGTTGTCCTCCTCTTTACTGGTGACATGCATCAAACAATCGAGCAATGATTAGCACATATAACTATTCCGAAAATCATTTGATGATAAGTGTCAATGGTTTCTATTTGGTAAACTAAAGGACATCTTTATCTCTTAGATGTAGGTCAAATACTGTCTACTTGAGCAAACGTAATCCTATGTTGTAATCTTCTTCCTGTGAGTCTGAGGCTTTGTAAATAACTAAAACGTTTGGAGAAGCTACATATGACGGCTGTAATCGTATTCACAGCTTCAGTGAGTTATGTTTTTAAAATACGCTGCGATTTGCTTCCTCAGTTGCAAATGGCCATTAACCATACCAAGACATGTATGACACAGTTGTCAACAGTGTGGCTGGTGTCAAGAATGGTAGGTTTTATCGCTGAACATTTTACTACGTCTTATTTACTTTCATACACACTGGTGTCGCCTGAACTTAAAATTGTGTCTCGAAATGTAGCAAAACATTAAGAGTAGAAGCTTTTTTTTATATTTCAAGGGTTTTTATTGAGGATATTTTGTGATATGATGATCATCACAAACATTACAGTCACTCGATTTAATTCTATGTTTTGGATACTTCATGATAGATTTGATAATTTTATATCTTCCTTACAGAAATCCTCAAGGGGCACCGTGCTCTGTGTTGGAATTTTTTTTAAATTGCTTGTTTCTTAAACAGATCTTGCAACATATAATTGAAGACACACAATAGAAGAAAAGAAAGCCATAGGCTGCAACCAAGAACTCTAATACTGTGCTTGGAAAATGTCAATTGGGCGGTTACTGTTCAACACTGGACATAGAGAATGTCACACTGAGGCGAAGAGCTAATGAAACATCCGCATTGTAGTAAGGAGTGCCATTACATATGCTGGAACACTGTTTGACATGGGTTCAGGCTACAGGTTAACACCAAACTCATTAGTGTCAGCTCGACACAGGTTGAGTCTTCAATTTCACATTGTCGCTGGTGGGGAGCAATATAGCTTTCAGCACACCTATGAAATATTGTACTTTTCTTGAGAACTCTGCATTACTAATATGACATCATAATATATTGTAAGACCATTAAGATAATGAAGTATCAAAATACTTAGGGCCTGATTCACAAAGGTAAACTTACACTTTTGTTTTGGTATTCACAAACTAAGAGTTTAATTTTACTAATAGTAAATTTACACCTGGTGCGACTCCACACTTGTGGGGCAGTATCTACACCTAAGAAGATAGGTCTGTCCTCTCTTTTATGTGCAGAGGTCTTTCACCCTAGCTGCAAGTATTCACATTTGGAAAAATTAAGATTAGTAAAATTAAACTCGCTGATGCTGAATACCAAAAAAATGTAATCTTAGAGAAAAGTGTTAGTTCACTGTTGTGAATCAGATCACTTGTGTCTGAATGATGGTTCTTAGTATAATAACAGGCACTGAGTTAGCACATCATGGAACGTGGTGCTCTCCCACCCTACAAACCATTGTTCATGATACCTTATAGCTCAATAGTTGATTCTAATAGGATTGCACTAGCCCTTAATAGCTGCATGATATGGAGTACTAAGATCTATGACTCAAATATTATCCTTTACTGAAGCAATCTAAGGTCTAATAGCTGCATTAAAGACATTGGATTGAAAACTGAAAGATGGGTAAGGTTATGGATTTGTCCTCTATCAACCTAGTTACCGGTGTTGATTGCTGACTTGCAGATGATGGATGATAACAAAGCAGGTATTGAATGGGTTAGGACACGCCTCTTAATGCCTTGTCATCTACATATTTATGTTGAAACTATGATCTCATATGTGCCATTTTTATTCTGATGTGTTGAGGCAGAGGATCTGAAGGAAGCGAAGGGATAAAGCATAGCTGTGATGATTCCCTTGCTATTTGTCACTGGAATAAAGATATCCTGTTTAAAGCTCTGGCATCTGTATAAAACCCGTACTTTGCAAAGACCTGATCAAAAATCATCCTTCCTAGAAATAATATTGTCATTGCATTGAATCAGGGATCCATACGTTCTCAAAATGTGACAATGGAATGTGTGTGGCTCAGCCTATCGATCCAATAAAGCTACTACATTTGGTTGCTTACTTCTTTTTGACTCACATTCGAAGTGTTAGTGACAATGTACAGAGCCCCATACATACTTAGCCTTCACCGTATGAATGGGAGGGACACCGTTCAGTCTGTCCAGTACTTCCAGTACAGAGCCCTTCTAACAGCACAGAAGGGCAGATGAGAGAGAGGAGAATATGGTGGAAAATTTGATATCTAACCTTTGAAATTTTATGTAAGTGCAATGATTGGAAGAATTTGTGCCAATTCTTCCTTCTTGTAGTATAAAGCTTATCCGTGTCACTGATATGTTCTATGACCATATTTTGTACATTTATCTTAACAGTTACACTTAGGATTTAGTTGAATGAAGCACAGTGCCCAACATTCTGAAAGGTATGGTTCTTGTGCAATCTTGTGTGTTCATACAAGGCTTGCGGTAGAAACGTGAGGCATTCATTGGCACTGTGTAGGCATTTACGTGAATGGTAAAAAATAGACATCAGCTCACTACAGGCGTACTGAAAAACTAACAATACCCTATAGTGAAAATAGAAAAAAACACCGACCATCCCAACCCCTTATATTCAGCCCTTTCATTTAAACTCTGTGTTTTGAACAGTTTATTAACCTTTGAAGCAGGCTAGCTGTACTCTATAGTTACATTGAAGCTGCACTTTGAGCATATTTCAGGTCAACCTGCTAACATGAAAACGCAAGGCACTCATTACTTCAGTGAATTTTTTTAAATATACGATGACTAGATGTGAATTGCAAGTGTGATGCCCAGAGGAAATAGACGTTCTACATGATCACCTTCCTGCTCTGAACATGTGCTACTCGGCTAGCTTTATGGCTGCCATTAGACACATTAAAAGGTAGCAACGGACCCCATGTGTTGAGTGAACTTAAAATATTTGAAGGGTCACAGACGTGATAATTTAAACTAATGTGGTCGATTTAAAACCATTGTCTGCATCCAAAATAAAATTTAAATGTCCCCTTGTTATGCTTCTATTAGCAAAATGTACAACATATTTCTGTTGGCTAAGGTGTGCACAAAGAAAGCAGAATTTGAAACATTTAAAGGTTAAATACCCACCTATTTATTATTAGATAAACACGACCATTGACTTTGGCATGGCTACGAGGTGAGAGATGGAAGCACAAGAACACATGCAATGGAAAATGAGTTAAGGAGAGAGAAAAAAGGAGAGTGTTAAGTAGGTATGAATGTCACAACATCAAGAAGCACACACATAGTCAGACTGATCTATCCAGGCTAGAAGGCAAGTACACCAATGCAATGAGTTAAAGCCAAGAAGCACAAACACAAGAGACAGCCTGCAGTCTGCACATGAGAAGTGTTAAGGATGGTTGAGAATTGAATGGTTAGTGATTGTCAGTGAGATTAGAAAGCTCAAGTGTCTGGGTACATATAGATTGCTCTGCACTCTGCTTTGGAACTTTACATTTATATTTCACAGTCCTTTACATTTGGTACAGGAGAAGGGCTATGTCGGTTTTTTTAGGTTTATCGACTGATCTTTCCCAGGAATAACTACTGTACAGACCATAGACTTCCCATTGATGGCTTCTGATTTTTCCCGCCATCAAAGATTAAGCGTAAAAATGACTCACAGGTACCAGTGCATACCCAAATATGCAAAATATACAACCAGTGGGAGAATGGGAAGGAGAGTAACATACCACAATGTTAAAACATAAAGATCGCTATTCACGTTTAAATTGTATACTTATTTGTTCTGCCTGTCCTGTGATAATTATAGTAACATATTTCCCCCTATGCAGCATCATTCAGTGAGCAATGGCTCATCTGGTATAGCAGTATATTTATTATTGGTGAATTTGTTCCGCAGAGTTACTTTGCATCTAACCAAGTGTTAGTCCATGTAAAAGATATGCCAGATCTGTTGGCTTGCCTAAATAAGTTCTTACTAGATGGACATTCATAGATTTTATTGCAAAATCATAACATCGTGTCATTTAAATTCACACAAAAATAGTGCCTTTTGAGGTAAGTGGTACGTTTGGATGTAAAGTTCCCAGGAGTTCTGCAAGCATTGTGTCGACTTTGTTCAAATCCTTATTAAAGATTTTCACCAGTTGCAGTTCATACTACATGTCTCAATAATTCTTGTTAACATCCAAGACATTGGCAACAATCTACACAAAGTCTGGTCTGAGCGAGATGCAATTATAGTTTGAACCAATTCCAGGTGTGCATACACCAGACTGAGGAAGGAGAGGGACAAACTCTAAAAAAGAGGACTGGTTAATTAGTAAGGGGAACAAGACAAATAATTAGAGAGACTCATATAGCTAGAAGTTTATGGGCCTCATGAGGACAGTAATGGGGACAGGTGAGCTAAAGCGGGCTATTTCATAGTGCCAACAATGTACTTCAGGCAAGTGACTCCCTAAGCATGAGAAACAAGGCAGTAATAAGAGCTAAAATGAGCAGGAATGAGCTATCCTATGAAGTGATATCCTGAGATCACAGTCTCAGTACAAATCCTGGGGGAGCACAATAATGGTCTCTATCCTTATGTAGACAAAAGAAGTGATGTTCACAGGAACATTCCACATGCTTATTTCTCTCATGCTTGTCACTTTTTTTTGGTCAGAATTACACCTTCTATTTGCATGTAACTCTCCCATATAATAATCCGTTGTACAGTGGCGGCTCACAGTGGGAGTGCTGCGGAGTGGTGAGGCGGGGGAGGGAAAGGGTGTGGGGGTAGTGGATTCGGACATACGACACCCAAGAGTAAAGTAAGTAAATAAATAAATAAAACTATTTACCTTGCGCTCGCTGCATCGCCAACTCGGCAATGCAGTGAGCGCAAGGTAAACCGTTTTATTTACTTTCTTTACTTGTAGACGTCGTATGTCTGACTCCACTACCCCCACCCTGCCCCTCCCCCACTTCCAGCACTCCCACTGCGATCCACCACTGCAGTTGTAATGTAGATATGAAAACATTATTTGATCTGGATTTTTTTTAAAGCATTTGGTTTCTGTGAGAGGTCAGAAATACAACTCCACTCCTACTGAAACACATAGGATCAAATTATTGCAGTGAAAAATGCAAGGTACATGTGTACTTATATCTGTGGGAAATATACATTTTCCCTGTACTTCTGTATGCTTGCAAGTGAAAAAGAACAGGAAGTTGAGTTACCAACTGACTGCCTTTCAAATAGTCTCCTTAAAACCTTCATGTGAAATGTGGGCAGTGTTATGTGTTATCACCAAAATGGAATAAGGGAAAGAGTACTTATATGGTATTATACTGACTCCCCAAGATCAGTTCTTGAGTATAAGATGGCTGGCCACCATGCTGCCATATGAAGATGGACACACAGCAGCACATGAAATAAACTTTTATAAGATTTCCACTGTCCACAGTAGTCCTATTGCTTTCCTCATGCAAATGCGATTTGTGACAGATGTCGGTGACAAAGCTGGTGGAAGCAATGCTCAATTGTTTCACATCAAGTTCTCTGATAACGCAGTACTGCATGGTGGGTGTTTTCATGCAGATGCCACAGCACTAGAATTATCACCTTTTAAAGCATGTGGCTCAATGAGAATGTCAAGTGTGATAAATTTGGCATTCATGGTACATTAGTGATGTAGTCAAAGTAAGCATCTGTGGTTTAACCTGACTGCTACTTACAATCTGGATCCACTAACAGACAGAAAAAAACAAAGAATGTTGGTGTAGGATTGGAAACAATGTCACTAATGTAACATATATAATTTGCAATGACCATTTTTTGCTACTGATGCTTAAATCCTTTGGATTTCCATTTCAGTCAAATTGTGCCATGTGCTGTGATCGTGATCTGCAGATAAGGAAACATTGACTTTTATCCACAAAACAAACAACAGCCACGCAAAAATGGCACCATTCGTAAATGAAATTGAAAGCACTGACTGTAGAATTGCATTATCATTGAAGACAGATACCTAAAGCAGTTCCGTGCCACTTTGATTAGATAGCGGTAGAGCTTCCTCTGATCGAGCTTCTCATACCTTAAATGATATTTGTTTCTATTTTCACTTGTCACAATGCCACAACTGGGAAAAATGAGGTTGGTTAGCATTATCCACAAGTTAACACACACACACACACACACACACACACTTTTCATACCATTATTTTGCATTGTTGTTGTGATGTTTAATGCATTACTTGAGCCATAACATGTCTACTTAAGGTAGCTTCCTTGGCCTCTAAAAATGGGCTCTACTATATCCATATCTTTTCACTTGAAAATGCTTTAGAGAACATCTGATGGATAACCTTTTGCCATCAGAGATAAAGCATCATGTTGCAAATGTGTACAGGAGCATTCTGCTCTAATCAGGCATGCATGTGACAGGTATATCCTGCATCATTTATGTTAGGAATTACAATTTTATCGGAAAAGTTAGAGGTCACCACTCTACTCATAGAGGAATAGTGGAATCCTGCATCGGCAAAAAGAATTGCAGGATGGATAAGACATCATCCAAACAACTTTGGCATCAATAAGTAATGCCGCCTAGATACCTTTATTTGAAGAAATTCAGATCAAGAACACCACGTGATAACCAAATTGTCCACAGAGCTTTTGGGTAGAAGAGATAAGGATTTCATTAAATCATTAATTTATTTTTCCTGTTCTCTCACTCTTAATGAGTGTGGACTAGTAAATCTGGTTTTGTGACAGTTTCCTTGTTGCATTCTCTATTTGCCTTCTGTTTAACTTCTATTTAGTGAAGGTATATTTTACAAAGAAATTGCAAAATATACCACCTCTTAAATGCAGATGGCCGCTTACTAAATCATGTGAAAACCAAAGACACAGACTAACTTTCTGAAGGAAACTTTGCAAATACATTAGTTAAGGCATGGCTACCTGTTGTGGGATTGATTTGACTCATGCACTTAAGACAAATAAGGAGGCTCTAATAATAATCAGTAGGCTCAACTCTAACTGGACATTGTGTGAGATATGAAGGAAGTTACATCACATGTTACTTTTATCTAGACAAAAAAACTGTGCAAATCATGTCATGACTTAATACATTGATTGAATTGGATTTCCCTTTTCATACTCATGCCTATTCATGTGTAATATAACAACAAGAGGAGCTGATGGTTTCTGACTGCAGAGTAAATATACCATTAGAAGACATGCTTCAAATTCCCAAAATCTCTTGAACCAACCAAAATGTTTTTTCAACAAATAAGTGTTTCTTACTCTTGGAAATTCAAGGATATATCACAAATAAATCAAGTGTAAGATAAAATCACTCCTGAAAAAGCTTGGTGAATCTGTTCCTTTGTGGGACGCTATGGCCAGTGCTTTATTTACACCAGCAATCAGTCCAACCCAGGATGACATTATAACATGGTATGCAATAGCTGCCATTTAACCCAGGATCAGCCCAACCCCTGATGACTTGATATCTAATACCTGCCTTTGACACCAAGAAACGATCATAAGCAAGCAATCAATAGAAGTAACAGGAGTGCATTATCCACATACTTCATACTCACCAGTCCTTCTTCAGTGTCCTTTAAAAGATTGACACATCAGTATATTTGATTAGAGCATTTATGCTAATAACCGAAGAACAACATTTATCTTCCTATTACCTGTAAATGGTGCTGTCCTGTTTGCTGGTTACAGATTTGAGATCTGTGAGCTGGAGGAAGCGGTCGTGGAAATAATGAAGGTGTAAAATGCACACTAGAAGGAATGAGGTTGGGATAAAGATACGTGTGAAGAGATCAGCTACTGTAAAGGTTTCGAGACCAAGATCTTCCAGTCTGAAAAGGAAGAAATCATATTGTGAATTAATTACAATCTCGATTATCACAGCTTGGAAAGCACATTTGCATATGTAATACCAAAAGTAAATTCAGCGAGACTACCCAAGGGGCAAAATTAGTTTTGGAGCATCTGCATGGTCACAGATTCCAATCTTTTAAGGGAAATTTAGTCTTATACTTGTCAGATCAAGAAATAGATCAATAATATAATTGTTTATCTGGATGCAATTCAGGCTTTACTGTGTCCTATGTACATTTTAAACTATTATAAACAGAGAGGCCCCCTGTGTTCTGCATCTCTCTATGTCGGGATAGAGACATTCCTGAATGTTTTCCCAACACAAAAAAGGTGTCTGCTTGACAGGATTAAGCCAGATATTTATTCATTGACTCCCGAGATACCATAGCTGAGTGCATTGCCTGCAGTAAGAGATTGATTCAAACCTGTGCCTTCATTAACCTTTCCGTACAGACCAATATTGCAGTTCTGGAGGAAGCCCTCTCCTCCACTGGCAGTGCATTACTTTACTATCAGATAAATAATAATACCTCAGATACCTGGTAATTTAAACTAGACGGCCGGACTGGGAACCAAAAACGGGCCTGGCAAAGTGCTCGGCGGCCCACCGGGGGCAGGTTGGGGTTTGGGGTGCGACCGAGCTCTTTGCTGGGCCGGTTTTCGGCGGATTTTGTTACAGGGCCAATTTTGCAGCTATGCTGCAAAATCGGCCCTGTAACAAAAACAGCCCCCAGGGGCCTAAAACTGTCCCCCACCCTTGTGACGCACTGGGGGATTGCCTGGTGCCCGCTACGGCCAGTCCGGCCCTGACTAGACCCTACAAAAAGCAAAATAGAGAGATATATATTCTCATGAACAGGCTAAATGTATGATTGGACCGAAAATAATGTCAGTATTTTTACAAAAAACAAATGCATTGAGCTTATCCATCAGATGAGCGAAGCTAAACTGACCCAAATACTCACTTATCCTTGTCCAACCCGGTCATGTTCATCCAAAGTGGCGGAAATGACTTGAATTGATATGTGTAGATGAAGACAAGCACCAGCATAGTGTAAACAACCACAGACATCCAAAAATATTTTAGAATTCGTCTCCACCATTCATAGTGCACCTGAAAACACAAAAGCAAAGCGGTCAAGTATCTCATTACGGCAACACCAAACAAAACATAAATGGCATGATACTCTTTTTAAACACAAATGTCCTCCTTCCAATCAAGCTGGAAATCCTGATTTGGGAACAAACGTTGTGCCTGAACTGGGATTCCAACTTGTGTGATAATTACTGCAAGCACAGGTTTTCCTACATAAAGATTTGTGAGGAAACAATTCATCATTCAGAGTTTTACACCAAAGTATGTGAGGAAAACACTTCAGACAGAGACCCGCCTCATGGTTAAAGTGGTAGTTAAAGTGGGGCAGGCATCTCTTCCCCACTCGCGGTGCTTTGGCTGACTGCAGGTGAATTACTTGAGTCCTGGGGGAGACACTGTAACGCTTCAAGGTGGCACACCATTAGTGCAACTACTGATGACTTGCTTGTCCCTGCGGCCATGTCTGTACTGTGCAAAAAGAACAATTGATGGACAGAATGCAGAACAATATCGTACATTCACCCCAGTACAGAGATCTGGGCCTAACTCCATTGTTTTTTTGCTCACCATGCCATTCCAGTTTGAACCTAGCCATATGCAAATAGTCTTGACCCTGCACCCAATGGGAACAGTCAGGTACAAACTGCCAGGCTAGGTCTTCCCTGGACTGGAAACAAGCAACCTAGGACCCATTTCGGGTTTTCAGCCCTCATCACCCAGGATAGCTTGACTCCAGTGGTATGTAGTGCACGGGACCCATGTCTGGGCATACCGGTCCCACTCGGGGTGACAAATGCAAAAAGAACAATTGATGGTCCGAATGCAGAACAATGTCATACATTCACCCCAGTACAGAGATCTGGGCCTAAATCCATTGTTTTTTTGCTCACTATGCCATTCCAGTTTGGACCCAGCCATATGCAAATCAGTCTTGACCCAACGCCCAATGGGAACAGTCCAGCCCGAACTGCCAGGCCAGGTACTCCCTGGACTGGAAACAAGCATCCTGGGACCGGTTTCTGGGTAGCACCCTTCATCTTCATTGTTCCCTTAAAGCACAGGGTCAAGACTGATTTGCATATAGCTGGATCTGGACTGAGGAGGTGAAGGGAGCTAACGAATGATGCTGGATTCAACCCTGATCTGTGACTGGGATTGAGTGTCTGAAAAGTTTCAGCGCTCCGTCCAATATCTCTTTAGGTCTGTACTGTGGCATGGGTGTAATCAGGGACATCTTGAGAATTTTGGGGACCGCAGACCAATCGTATTTTGGGGGCCCTTGTTCAGCCTTGAATTTATTAACTAATTTCTGCTCTTTCATGCCCTCTTTGGGCAGGTGACTGACAGTGCACAGACACTCCTCCAATTTCTCAATTTGTTTACATCTAATGTTGAGAGATAGTGATGTGTGTTTTCAATATTGTAACACAGCAACAGCTCACTGATATTGCAAATAAGCCCCTCCCATTTTTCACATGTGCGGTCCTGTTTTGAGCTAAAAGATTGTGCGCTTTACAAATGTGGACTTTACTTTGCAGAACAGAGCTGGTTCTACTCTGAAAGGCTGGAGCCCTGGGCTGGAGCTCACTTTGACAATGCCTTAAAATGTCTCTGGGCATGCAGGCACAATATGCATGTTGGTGCAATCAATTTCACAGAAGGGTTCGTACAAGCAACTGTGTTCACTTTTGTAACACTAAAGTGTCCTGTGGATACAAACAACAGGCATAGACACCCGTTGCGCCCATGGGCACTTTGTATAATATATCTCCAGGTGCTTTAGAGTTCTTTCTTGTAATATTTAAAATTGTTAAACCACACCATGTTGATATGACAACATGGCTGAAGTCCTGGACTTTATCATAACTGATCCAATTTTACTAATGCGACAGGCAACAGTATTCAAAAAGTACATCACTGAAAACATGGTATCCTGTAGACGGGGTGATCTTCAACAAGTGGTGTTTTGAGAAGGACTTTATGAACAAGTGCCATGTTTACATTGTAATTAAGAGTGGCAAAGAGTAATTGCACCTGCCTCATCACGTGATGCCAGAATTATTTAACAATAGCAGTGTTAAGCAGATAATCTCGACTTCACCCAACTTTCCAAGGTGAAGTTAAAGCCCAATCAGCCTGACTTAAATTATCATTTTCAGCACCAGGGATTCGAGCAGGTGGGAAGATCTGGACTAGCAAAACAATGTGGCAACCTTAGCAACCTGCAATCTCCCACAGCCACCATGTGAAAGAGGTGCCAAAGAGAATCATAACATGATCTGGGAGTGGGAAAGGATGTGCACTCCATTCAGGGGAAGGGACATGGCTCACAACACAGCTGAGCTGATACAGGTGGTGAATAGACCTTGATTAGTGGCGTAGCTTGGCCAATAAAATTGGAGGGGTGTGAGCTTCGGATTTTACAACAATCACACTGGCTTATCAGGTCAAATTAAATGATATGAGAAGCACGTCATGAGGGCTTTCGGGCAAGTGGAAAGGGAGAGGAGTGGGGATTGTTAGGGGTACTTAAAACTCATTCTTTTGTTAAATAACCATCATGTTTCAAGAGCTGCAAAACAGAGAGAAGAGTGCGTGTACTCTTGTCTGTGTGTGTATGTAAAAATCCCAGGTGAAATCCGACAGATACCTCACTATACACAACTGAAAGCACCTGTACCCAACTATTTATTAGAGAATACATTTATTAGGGGGCTGTAACACTCCATTCCCCACCTCCCCCCCAGGCTAAATCCCTGGCCTTGATAGAGGGAGGTGGGAAATCAGGGGCATTTCCTGGGTGAGGAGAAGAGGCTGAGAGAAGTGGAGAGATGACAGTTGCCAAGTGGCACTAACCCTGTTTTGCCCTCATCTGCACCTCCCAGCAAACATTTCCAGCATGAAAAGGTTTGCAAAAATGATATACCAAGTACAAAAGCCTGATGATATTAGGATAAATCTAACGCTCATGCCATATGGGTGCAGAGACAACATTCAAGGACAGGCCTTTAAAGAGGACTGGCCTTAAAAGGTCAGTCATGTAGAATATTGGGCTAACATTTTCATGTATAGTAAACGGTGAGAATGTAAAGATGTATACTTAAGATCATAAAGGTTTGTACATTAGACGATAGGGCAGAATGAAATCAAACATGGCTAAGAATAGATCTCTTTTTGATGCACTCCTCCCCTAAAACAGTCGTGAGATGATGTATGTGTGATGTAAGTGAAGGAATAGCTTTTGAATACGCATAGATCATCAAGAAAAACACATGTGCGTAACATGTGTTGGTCAATCCCCTTTTACAGTCCTTAAAAATATGCAAGTTCCTTTTGCCCAGCTTGAAAATGTTCAGCATAGGTTGTGTACACAGCAACTTACATTATTCATTAAGCAAATTAAAATGTCAACGCGCACTTATGTTGCCTTGTGTTTCCATTGGATTTTAATTTTTTTTTACATCTACCTTTCGATATATATTCGTTTATGTAAAACACATATAAAATCCCCTACACGTGAACACATATTTTGATTTAAATTTAGACATAACCTGTTTGCACTTCAGAAGATCAAAAAAGGAGACTTTTCAAAAGAACCTCTTTAGACAATCACAGATGTAAGCGTATGTTTAAATGTAATACATGGCTGGCTAAACCCCAGAACCAAAGTGAAACATGTGACTTGCATGCTCGTTCTGTGTTATAAGAAATCAATACATCTTTTGCACTTTAATCCCTTCTTTGACTCATAGGTAGTGAAAAAGCATGTGCTTGGGAAGTATGACTTAATTTAATTTTAATTGCCTTCTAACTTTTGAACTTTTCATCAGCACTGCAAGAATATTTGGCACCCAAGTGTCAGGTGCCACCTTTCATGCCCCTGTAACAAGGCCACATTTGAAAATGAAAGATCCTCTGTTACTGACAGACTATAATTGCCTCACCATAAAAACTGACCTGTTTAAAAGAAGGTTATTGCAACCAATCATGCAAAAGAGAACTGGCTGGAACACGTGAATTATTGGATTAGATAGGTGCCCTGTGATGTGTCCACAAGAGATAGAGTGAGCAGTCTTGACACAGGGTCGTTGACAGAAGCCTAAGAGTATGGGGGGTTATATGTGGAGCGGTAAAGGGCGAGTCTGTTCGAGGCTAGCCATTTAAAGGTTTGGAGAAATATGCGAGAAGAGAAACTGGGCATTAACAGCAGAGAAGGCATGACTGGCTGAAAGTCTTTCAAATCAGGGGATTATATACAATGTTTAAAGGAGCATAGGTGCCAATTCAAAGTGATTAATGAAAGACCCAAAACAGTTGAGTTTAAGCAGGAAGTGGGGTTTGAATATCTTTGGAGTAAACTGGTTGGGCACCATATAGATTTAGAAATCAAAGGATGTTGAAGAGTTCAGTAGGGAGGCTGGGAGGAGGATGGCCGGTGTCGTATTAGGTGAGAGAAAAGAAAAAGAGAGAAGGGTATGGAGGAGATAGCATGCACTAACGTTATTATTTTTTCATGATTAGAAGGATGTGAAATTGTCAATTGAGAATGAGGAGGAGCAGGGAGAGATTGCATATGCATAGATAAATGAAAGGGTTGGGTGTGGAGAGAGGGCATAAGGGTATTAATCAAATCCTGGCATTCCGTATAACATTTTCCTATAGTGGAACTAAAACACTTGAACTATTATTTTTGAACCACTATTTTATTCATCGAACAAGTTTATTTTCATCAGAGAACTAGCTAAGCAATATGAGTTAGGAAATGACAAATGTGGCTAATAAAGAGCAGCAGGATCTGTAGAAAAACATGATTGGGGCACCTGAGGTACCAATGGATTAGTTATATTTTCAGAGAAATCCAATACTCAGAGCATGATGAATGTCATTTTCAAATTCTTGCTCTTTATAGGACACTATTTTCCTGTCCAGCTAGAAACGCTTACAAAACTTTCTAAAAGTATGTGGTGCAGACTTGGATAAAGGTATGGAAACATTAAATGAAAATACAGTTAATTGAAAACAATATACCATCCTCACAGGCTCTAGACAAAATATTGCCTGCTGCACAGCAACATACCATCTACATTTCTTTATATTGCTAAGAAGTATTCATGTTATAACATCAATGAATTCCATCAGTACCTGATACAGGGCCACGCAGAACAGGAACAGCATCATGTATATAATCTTGTACATCACAATTCTCCCTTCAAAGCTGACAAAGAAGAACATGCCACCACAGACATAGATCCAATACTTGATGAACATGGCCATCACAAGATTCCCAAGGACCTTCATGATGTCCTTGTCCTCTCCTTCTTCGTCTTCTATCTCTGGTACCTCCTCCGCTGTAAGAACAAACACAATCAATTCATAGATTCATGGAAGAGAAACTATGTCACACTGAGCTAAGCACTCAATAGATTAAGACCCTCATTATGATTTAAATTGAATAGAGAGCTTATTTTACCCATTCTGTAATTACTACTACATCAGGTGAGGTATTACTGGGTGCAATAACTACCTCCTTTTATGAGTTTTTCATTTGGAAATGAGGCATAGGAGGCTGAATCATTATTTAACACCAAATTTCCAATTTTGCCTTCTTCTGGGAATTTTCCCACAGTAAATTTCAGAAGGTTTGGCTGGCTGAAATCTGTCACGGGGACAATTGAGGAGGAATGGCGTTTGATACTAAACTTGAAATTCCGATCCCTATGCATAAAGATCGAGGTTCTCCTCAAAATGTAGAATCAATTAGCACCCAAAAGACGTCTTAAAATGCAAACAGGATGGTATTACCAAAAGTGGAAGATACTTTGTGTCTGGTGTAGAGCTTGGTGATAATGGTGAAATTCTCCACTTTCTTGAAGGAGTGCTAATTCTAGAGGAGAATCCACTGGAAGACTTTCCTCATAAATACTACAATTACAGGGAGGAATTTCTGCCTTTGGTTTTAGTACTACCTTCGAACAAGGGGGATTTTCCATTACCACCAGATGATTTATACATCTTGTGTGGGCTATAAAGCTTGTCACAGGAGTGTTTATTTTGAAGAACAAATTGGGAAAAAGGATGGAAAGGCAACATCTGCAGAGAATAATAAGAATGAATGGAAAAATGTCAATTGTAGAAGCTGATTAGGGAATAGTTGATTATGGAATACATCAATTAGTGTCTCTAACATTGTGTACCTGCAGCATTAAAAACAGAAGATTTATAAAAACAAATTTAATTAGTAGGAAACAAAAACAAATTATAAAGTTGACAAACATTAAAGATCAGCAAAAATGAATTAATTGTAATTAGGAAATATTGTTCTTACAGAGTGCATTGGTGCCTGATCTGTGAGCTCCAAACTAAATACTGATATTTTCAGTAGGGTATTCAGTTTGCAGGTTCTTTGCAATATAAAGTCATAACAACCTCATATGTTTAGCATGTTCCTTCTCTTTTCAGTCAGACATCACCATACTAGTCCAAAGACTTAATTAGTGGCTCAGTCCACAAGGCAAATACCTGCAGAAGCTTTGCTACATCATTTGTTTGAAAGTTATATCAGGTTATGTCTGAAGAATATTAAAGTAAATTGCTGCATTCTCTTTATAATGTTCAATGTTTTGGAAATATTGCCAATAATTTAGTGATAGAGAAACATGTGCTTCACTGGATTTTAAAGTGGAAGTCTCCACCAACCCATTTTTGGCCATTCAATGAATATACCAATATGAAAAAATCCCAGTCTTGTGCAGTCACTTTATGTTTAGTGTGACTTCTGTCACATCTTCAGGTTTAACAGATGAATTTTAACTCTTGCTAATCACTGTCCTTCTCTTCCCCTGCTACTGTCAGAAACATTTCAAGTGAAAGGGAAGCACATGCTACTTTATACTTTATATGCAGTACTCACTCCAGTACAAGAAAGCACACACACAGTAATAAAGTAACTGATGGATGGGCTGGATGACTTTTTGTGACTAGCATTTTTCTAACTAGTTTTCCTAACCCATGCCAATGCTTCTGATATCCCACAGTTCTTTCTGTTGAATCACCCAGAGAAGGAGGAGAATTGAACTCAAAATTGTCTTTTCTAGCATCCAAGGATAAAAAAGACTATAACCGACAATCGGCTATATGCAGAAAACAAAAGCATTCTGTAAACATGTTTTGTCTTCCTTCAGAAATATTGTAACTCCCCAAGTACTAATATGCAGTTCTGTGTGATAATGCATTAATCAATTATTTTTAACTTAATAATTTGAAGAAGTTCAATATTAAAAACCTCTGGATGGATAACATGTGGCATGTGCCATTGGTATGCGGATGGTCATGATACTTTGCTACCAAGTTAACCCACTTTCTGAAAAAATATACCTTTCTCCTCAGTGCCAACTTTGACCTCTGACAACATTGCTTCTTTTATCTTCAGTGCTTTCTGCTCTGTGAGGTGTTGCCGTAGCAAGAGCCAGAAAGTAATGGTGAAAACAATCTGAAAAGATAAAAATAAAAGTCTGAGTAATCATTCTCCACACCGACATACCACTGAATACACTCAGGGGTCTGCAAATGTATTCTCTGTTTGCAGATTCTTCTAACCACTACTTTGAATTATTTAAAAGGCACTGATAAGGATGGCTGAGACTGTCAACCTTTTGTGGTTTGGTACATTACCTTTTAAATGGTTTTGGCCAAAGGTGACCAAAATGTTAAGAAAGCAAATTATATGTTAAAACTAGGCCAAACTGCATCAATGATCAATTTTGTTTTAAGCAAAAATAAACATAAAATACAGCTATAAATATTTGATGTGCATGCTGGTTGCTCAAAATATTAAGTAGTATATTAAAAGGTTCATTTTAGGCAGAGGACATATTTCCAAAGTAAGGTGAACGTGTGCCTCAATTGTTTATGGCCATCAGTGAACCTTTAATGGGATCAGATACATTCCATATTCCACAAACCTACAAATCCAGGACAATCAGATACACTTTATAAACCACACACCAAGAAAGCCCGGAGAATTAGCTACATAATGAGGTTGTCATCACATAATCAACTTCTTCCTTATTCGAGTTCAGAACTGGTAGGAAATATGGGAAAGCTTCTAAGGAGCAAGCCTTCTAATACATTTGTTTAGGGCTTATTAGCATTGGACGAGGTCCTAAAGTTGCAAAGAAGACATTACAAAGTTTATCAATACTATGAAACGTCTACTATGATATATACGGACATTTCCTGAGTTTAGCAGCCTCTTCAACAAAATTATGTTAAGGAGTGATTTATTATATATCCTAGTTAGAATTTGTTGTTCCACCACATCAGAAAAGGTGGAAATTAATGCATCAGTATGCCTTGCTCATCTATTTGCAATGATTCAGAATGATTTGTGTCAATAATTGTCTCTTCTATACAACAGAATTCCCATCAGTCAAAAGCTTTAATGTATAGGCTTAACACTTCATATCAAACACCACCTAGCATCCCATCTTTAAAAGTGATGCTAAGCACCACACTTTTTTCAAAATATTCATAAAGCATTTGCCAGTTAGTCAGATAACAAAGCCACAAGACAAATCAGGAAGTTTTCTTTACTTCTTGCACAGGTTACAAAAGATTGTGCATATATAGATGAAGTTAGTTTTAGCACCGGTGAGAAGTTGCTATGACAGAAATTTGCTTTAAAGAAGCCCCAATTTTGGTTTTGCTTTCAATGATATGGTCCATTGTAGTTCATAATATACATACCTTTGAAGCAAGTTCTCCAGGATCTTTCCTTTCTAGAAACCCATTGACTTCTGGAAGCTCTTTGTTGTTGAGGTGGATGCTCCAGATGTACTGCAATGTTAGCAGCAAGTTTCCGTAGATGACCATGAACGGAGAGCTAAGCATAGCGTATTTCCTCCTGTTCCTTATCATCCAAAGGGCACAGGACCATATCAATAGCACAAAGGTGAGCCAGCTGTGGTATGTGATGCTCCAGGCCTGGAAAGAAGATTATTGTGAGGCTACTTCAGTAGAATATGGATGTAATTATGTAGCTCTGTGTTTTACAATCGAATCAATGTCTTAACCAAGAACAATGACTTGAAATATATTTCATGCAATGAGCCTCCCTGCTATTTCGCTAAGCACACAGAAATAAACCGAGTTCACTTTTATTACAGAGTTAATATTCCAAACCCCATCAATGTTATTACAGAAATGGCACTTTGGTCTAAGCACAAAATCCCCATTCATTGGAGCTGGTCCAGTTGCCCTTTATCCTCGCTCTTGACTGGGGGAGAGGTGGGGCTTCATGACCTCTCATGCCCCTCGTCACACTCAACAAAGGGTATATTACCCATCAGCATCTATATTGGGTCATAAAGCAGCACAGGATGTAAATATACCCCTTGTTAGAACATTACAATGTTGGGAGCACCACAGAGGACAATGAAGACCCTCAGGACTAACAATGGCTGGTATAAGCCATCTGCTCCCACATTCCAATGTTTGTCTGTCTATTTCTACTTTTTTAATCCAGAATATTTTACTCTAAGTGGTGAAATGTTCTAATAGCCTTATTGCCCTTCTGTTTGAGGCCATACCAGCTGTTAACGGCCAGCTCCCTCAGTCGTATAACTCAGGTTCAAGGCCTTTAGAAACCAGTACAGTCCTCAGCAGTGGGCTACACGGCTATATTAATGCAGACATGTCATTCCATAGTAAATCAAATGTGAAAGGCTAGTATCTTTCCCAACAAAGATCAGTGAGTTGTGGTTATTACTAATGAAACAATTCCAAATAACACTTGAAAGTTTAAAAGTTGTGAGCTAATGTTTAAAATGTTTAAAGTCTCCACACAGTGAAAGGTATCTGGTTGGGCATTAAAGTGTTTTGCAGCTGGTCCCTTGGCCCCTGGTTGGTACATTGATCTAGTCAAAAGGTAGTGAAGCATAACTCTGATTCCCTAATGTTAGTTTTATGAATGCAATCAGTCATTATCAATAGAGTTGTAATGGACATGTATAAGCAGCTATGAAGGTAAAATGGCATCAAAAAGTGCTACATGGCACCCATTTTGCTTATCACAGTAAGATGTTCACAGCAAGAATCGGTTCAGAAAATCAATAACTCTTCTTCTCACTGAGGTTGCCCTTCCTCCCTGTGGTTAAGAATACATTTGATGGGTAGTGGGGGAAATGTGCACTTGATGGAGTGATTGAACAGGTACTTTGGCTACAGGAAAGATCTGAATTTGTATTTGTATTTGGGTGAGAGGATTTTCATGAAGCACAACATTATCACCCCATGGCTTTTTGCTACTACTGAAATAGTACTTCAGGAAAAGGCAGTTTCTGCCATGTGCAGACAGATCAAATGAATCTATAAACCCGCAGATGGTGTAACTTATTGTAGTGTTGTTTAACCACAGTGATGTGATACATACCATCATTGAAATAAGTGCACAGATGTAACTTTGTTTCATGATAAACTGGAAGACAGTCACCATGACATGGACTTTGGAATTCTCCTTTTCAAGCTCTGTTTCCTCTTGCTCTTCTTCCCCTTCCTCCTCCTCCTCTTCTTTCTTTTCTGAAAACAGGTATCATTTATATAGCAATTTAAATAGTCACAACACACATATGCATATTTGAAACCATAAACACATATTTAAATGTTTAAATTGAAATTCAGGTCAGTACGTATCAAGAATGGACCCAGATGAACTATCATTCACGCATGTGCACAAATGAAATGTCGTAATATGAAAACTGTTGTTATGTTCCTTTAGTGAATATGTAATGTAATTTTTTTACCTATAATATTGTGTCTTCATTTGTTTTTATGTCATTTACTTTAGAGGACACTATTGTACTATCTTAACAAAATATTTTAGGTAATGTTGACAATCATTTCGGATCCTATTCAATTTTGTAGGAAACCTTGTTCAAATTCTGCTGCAATTGGAGCTAAACTATGTGGCCTGAAATGAGTATGTTATGAGGAAAAGGTATGCGAGCAAACGGAAATGTATTGTTTCACAAAATGCAGATTTGTAAGCAGGATAGGTACAAATGTAGTCATCTGGTATCCTACAAATTGTTAGTTCGTGACAACAATGTATTTGTTTCATTTAAATATCGTATCATGGTTTCCCAATACTATTCTCAAAATGTCATTTTTGACTATCATAGTAAATTAGCCTGTGTGAAGTATGCACTTAGAAAACAATCTACTTATATGTGCATGCCTCTTGCAATAAATGGCATACCTCCTTTATTAGGACGAGACATATTTTAAACCTGCCCCTGCAATTAGTTTGGTCTGGATTCTATTGTGTTTATTTATTTGAGGAGCTGATTCAAGAGAACGGAGTTGCAAAGGCACAGGTGTAGCCCTAATGTCAGCCACAACCTGTTGGCAGGTTTGGGGTCAAATGAAACCAAAGTATTAATTCGGGAGGGTTGATTGAGGTGAGCAATTTATACAAGTAATCAGCTGGTGAGCAGGAAGTGTCCGGTCTGATTGTGGTATAGTTCATCCTTTGGCCATCTCTGAGGCCTGTACTCATTGTGATGTGAAATTCTTTCAATTGTTAGACTTTGTGATTGAAACTATGCTGATATATGCTGAGAACAAACTAGTATTTCAAAAAGTGAATCACTCTATAATCTGTCGTAAATATATTTATCTATATCTTTTCCTGTGGTGACACCCGGACCAAACCGCACATTTCTCTGTATATATCAGATAGCTGTGCTGAGTCTTACACCTCAGTAATTTCAGAATTCTGCAAGAAAATGGCGAAATGCAGGCAAGAAACGGACTGCATTGGTGATATTTGCCTATTTTCTGTAATTGTTTGTGCAATATTAGACCTATCTGAGCAAGATTCAGTTTTTGCTTAAATCAAGAGCATATACGGGAGTTGATGTATTCTCCGACATGCCTTTATCTTCTTTAAGTAGGCTAAGGCAGCAGAATCACCTCAAAATACTGCCCATCTTTAGTGTTCAAGTGGGAAATATTAAACAATACTGTCCCTGGGCCTACTTTAGCTGTGCTATAATTATTCTCAGTCTGTTGTTAATGGCGGTGAAACCGATTTGAACCTTTTAATAGACTGTGTTTTTTTTTTACACATGTGGCATATTAATACTTACAAATTCACTTCAGCTTGTTGTGTGAAATGTTGTTCATTTACTTCTTGATTGATGAGGGATAGTTTGTGAAAGTCATAGAATCATATTTGAACCTACAAAGATCGTAGAAGGTGTAGGAGATGATGATATGACATTTTTTTTAAAGCAGGGTCTAACAGGGACTAGCTCTCCACAAACTTTACAACTGATATTGTAGACGATGGTGTTGGACGTGCTCTGCTAGAGCTCCATCCCTGACTCCCCGCCATCCGCCAATATATATTCGACACCACGCATTGCCGGGGACACCAACTGACTTTAACGGACCCTGGCAGGACCCTGAGTGCGCAGTGTAACTCCTGGAGTCCAAGGCTGCTGTGGACCGTGGCGGAGCCACCCACCAACGGAAGGGCCCAGGCGGAAGTGCAAGCAGCCCAGCTGTAAATCTAGGGCAACACCAGGGATGAGCCATGCCAACAGGCCCCAAAGAGCTGCATCCGCTGATGTGCCATCACTGTAATTCCCTCCTTGTCCTTACTCGTATCAGCAAAGCTATGGGGCAGTGTAAGTTTTAGCGAGTGCACGCATACGGCCATTGGGATCTCAGAAGCGAGGCAGAATGCAAAGTCGAAGCACACACACAGCGCTGACGGAGCAAACCTGAAGCCCCGATTGACTGACAGTGATCGCTGCCACACATGGGAATCTTGGAGACACAGGTGTGAACACACTGGAGGGACCCCATTACAGGCAAGAGTTTCTCAGCCACCGGGTGGAGTTGGGCGGAATTGCAAACATTAGACATATGCTCAGAGCAGATAGAAAGTGCGCATCGCCGAGGCCCGCTGCAGTGCCATATGTGCTGGGCTGTGGCCTCTAACACTTCGGCCCTGCCTTTCGGATTCCTGAGATCCTAGTGGGACAACACGTGTTTTCTCATTTTCACTCATTGGTGAGCCCTATGCTGTACGCAAATCTGCTGATGCAAAAGAGAAGCAAACCAGTGAGACCTGGGGCCTAACAACCATGGTCAGATCGCAACTGAATTCCCTTTCTACCAGGACACACGATGAAACATAACACCCTCTTGGTCAGCGAGTCTCAGTAGCAGCCTCCCCCAGCCACCACAGCACCAGCATAGCCCAAGGCTCCTTCCACACACTCTGTGGTGCCCATGTGTCACACAGGGGATAGCCACAGACAGGCACTGTGGGTCCTCCTACTCAGCCCCATTGACTCGCGCAATCGGCAAGATGGCTGGTGAGGGCCCAACTGAACAAATGTCCGCCAAATTGGATGCTGGCTGACAACAGTAGAGAAGCTACACACAAATATGGATCAAACCAGTACCTCTCTCTCGAAGGGAAGATTGATAAGGTGGCAATTGACCTGAACCTCGTGCATGCAGACTACTGCAAACTTGCGGACATAACATCAGCGATGGAAGCCACGGTGGCGGTGATCCTACCAAAAACAACGGCTGCGGATAAACGTATCAAAGATTTTGAGACCCGAGTTCATCTCCAGGAAAGCTGCGCTGAAGATGCTGAAGGGTGGTCGAGGTGCAAGAATGTGCGCGTGGTGGGTCTTCCGGAAGGTGAGGAAGGAAGGGACGCGATGACATACATCGAGTCCTGGCTCCGTGACCTGATGCCGGTGGATACACTCTCTTCCCACGTCGTCAAACGGGCACACAGAGTCCCAGCCAAGCCTCCGTTACCGGGAGTCAACTCTAGACCACTTTTGATCCATGCGCTGAATTACAGGGACAGGGATGTAATCCTTCAGGAAACTAAAAAGCTACAGAGAGTGCAAGTGGGAAATAACACGGCCACAATTCCCAAAATAAAAAAGTCCAGAACTGGCGGTAGGACTTTCACCTACAACGCTTCCAGGCTATGGAACACCCTACCCCTCCACTTAAGGAAAAACTCCAATCTCACCTCATTCAGGAAACAGCTAAAAACATTCCTCTTCATTGCTGCCCAATAACACCGGGCTACCTCCTCTTGTTCTGTTGGTTTCTTAGCGCTTGGACGCCCCCGGGCAGCAATCGCGCTCTACAAATCGACATACAAATACAAATACAAACACAGTCATGTTCTTCCCTGATTTCACGGCAATAAGCAGAGGCAAAGATACTCCTTCATGGAAGTGAAACGTCGGCTCCGGCAAGAATACCTCAAATACTCCTTACTGTTCCCAGCTCGTCTGTGAGTGATAGCACAAGGCAAATCACACTTCTTCAACATCGTGGCGCGGCAAGCGAATGGATAGACATGCGGGAATCCACAGGAGGTACTTCAACGTTGACGGGACCGAAGGCGAAGAATTCCAGCCACCACCCCGGAAAACGCAGGAGAGAGAAGAAACGCATCAAAGCCCGAATGTCACAAAGCCATGGACCCAACATACCAGCGTAGCATACCAGCGTAGCGCTCTCCAAGAGGCAGCGAAAATCAGAGGGACACAAGGCGAGGTATCATCCGAAGCTAGCCTGTATGAGAGAGATAGCAAGGGGGAACTATCAGACGAGACCGTCAACTCACAAGACTCAGAAATCCTCTCGGAGGTTACTCCGCAGAATGTGGATGACGTGATCAAGTTTTCTTCAGCATGGAACTTGGTGAACCTGTTGACCACAATATGTTGTGTTCCACGCATGTACAAACAGACTCAATTGCAATTGTCATATAATAATGCTCTTCAATATTGTACATATGCCACTCTACAGATTACTAGTGGTGGTTGTGGGGGAGATGGGGCTACAGACATCACAGACCTATATTAACAAATGCATTCCCCTATGGCACAGGCCCATACTTAGTAACATGTGGCCTGGTATATGCACTCCCTTTAAGGAAAAGGGATATAATGTTCCTAAGCTCTTTGCATTATAGCTGTGCGTCGCCTGCACGGCAACCCCCCTTGCCACTGACAAAATGTTGTTTGTTTTTTCTATTGTTGGGATTACTGCTAGTTGCATTCTCTGACTTTTGGCATTGTATGTTTTAGTTTGGTACAGTTATGCCATCTGTCGCGCACTGGGTCAACACGCCTGGCTAAATAGATATATAACTGGTCAGCAGCAGTTTCTATCTGCGACTTACACCCCTCCCAATAGCAGGGCCTTTTGAGGCCACACATTCGCCCATGTATTAGAAATTATGGCAGCAATTAAAATATGCACATGAAATGTGAGAGGCATACATTGCCCCTCCCATAGATACCTAATCTATTTCTACCTTAAGAGACACCACATTCAAATTGCCCTTCTCTAGGAGACGCACCTGGCAGGGTCCGAAGTAAAGAATTTACAAAGAAGATGGAGAGGGCAATTGCAAGCCACGAGCTACTCAGTGTACACCAGGGGTGCATTGATTTGGGGGCGGCCAACCACCTCATTTCGTATAGAAGAATCACTTACTGACACAGAGGGTAGATACGTTATCGTAAGTGGCAGATTAGATGGCCAACCCTTTATAATTGCATCAATACTGAACAGGCCCTATTTCTAGACCCTGTCAAAGAAGGTAGCTAACTAGCATGGGGTTCTAATGATTCTGGGCTTGACTATAACAGTGTTTTAGATGTGACCCTGAATGGCTCTTTTCCTCCCATTCCCAGAACTCCCACAGCAGCTGCCATGAGGGCATTAAACAGCTGGGCCTTACAGTGGCACCAAATAGATGCATGGAGGGACAGGAACCCACATGACAAGGTATATTAACTCTTTTCCGGGGCACATGGGCTAGACATCCGACTTGATTGGATATTGGTGTAGGATGACCTCCAGCCAGTTATCACAGAACCGCAATATCTTGGGAGAACCCATTCAGACCATAATCTCACACACTACAATTAGATTGGAACACTGACACACTGCCAATTCCAAGATGGTACCTAGACCCGGCTGCATTAATGAATGCGGCATTCCGGGAGTCGATAGGAGAGGCTATGGAGCAATATTTTGAGGTTAATTCAGACTCCGCCTCATCACCTTTGATAGAATGGGATACTTTCAAAACAGTCATCAGGGGCTACTGCATTGGTACACAGGCTGGTATGTGCAAGCGATTGGAGGTGGAGCTCACTACCCTGGAGGGGGCACTAGCATTCCACGCCAGAGAGGCAGTAGACAGCTTGAACAAACGACTAGCTGTCAGTAGGAAGGAACAAGCCCGATTACTAGAAAGACTTAACTATGCAGCGCATTCTGCATGCACACATCACTCATGTGAAAAAGCTGGTAGACTCCTAGTATGGCTGATCCGACAAGAAGACACAACCTTGCCAGTCTCTTCTCTCCGTTCCATGCAAGACAGCACACTATATTCACAATGGGACATACCCCGAGAGTTTACGCCACACTACACAGCGCTCTATAAATCCTCCACCTTGACTACGAAGATATCACCTGACAGATTTTAGTCCACCACAGATCAGACCCAACTAAAGACTCGAAGTAGATGACCCCATTTTCCTAGATGAACTCAGAGCAAGTATACATGCACTAGCAACCGGTAAAACCCCCGGTCCGGATGGTCTACTGGCAGAATTTTATAAGGTTTATGCAGAGTCTCTGGTGCCTCAGCTCAAGAAAACTTATGATGCCTCGCTAACAGACTTCATTCTCTCTGCTACACAGACTGAGGTACTACTGATTTCTCTTCCCAAGCCTGGTGAGACCCTGCAAGGTTAGGGTCGTACAGATCATTGGTGCTATTTAATAAAGACTGCAAGATTCTAGCGTCCATAATAGCCACGAGGCTGGCTCCAATGGTACGGACCCTGGTGCATACGGACCAAAATGGGTTTGTCCCTACTAGAAGCACTGGGTGCAACAATATGCAACAGACGCCTGGCCTCATTCAGGCTCCATGCTGTTAGACCTGCAAAAGGCCTTTGATTCACTGGAATGGCCATATCTATTTGAAGTGCTGAGTAAGTACGGGCTAGGGGACACATTCCTCCACAGGGTCAGACTACTCTATATGAAACCATCCGTCAGAGTTCAGACAGGCCGGTTGCTGTCAGAAAGCATAAAGATCAACGGAGGCACTAGACAGGGTTGCCCCCTATCACCGCTTCTCTTTTCCCTAGCTATGGAACCATTGGCAGAGCAGCTTCGTAGTGAAGGTGTAGACTGGGGTATTTGGCTGGGTGACAGCATACATACTATATCTCTTTAGGTAGACAACCTGCTATTATACTTGAGAGATGTACATAACATACCTGCCCCTATAGCAGGTACACTTAAGAATTTCGAGAAGGTGTCGGGTATTAGGATAAGCTGGACAAAGTCATGCCGGTATCCCTTCCGGGAAGAGACCACTGATCCAAATTTGCATAGAAATAACTTTCCCCTCTACTGGCAACCATCTACTTTCCGATACCTGGGCATCTTCATATACCGGGATCCATCTGATATCCTGGAGGGAGACCTGACTAGGGCCTTGTCCGCCATCAGGGCATAGATTAAGTTCTGTAAGACACTTCCTCTAAATATGATGGACAGAATTGCCCTGACCAAGATGGTAGTGTTACTCAAATTACTATACTATTTCTCCAATCTCCCGGTCTATGTCCCAGACAGAATATTTTGAGAGCTTGAGCAGCTGATCCAAGGCCTCATTTGGAACTCGGGTCGCCCCAGAACAGCGCTATGAAAACTACATGCACCTACCTGCCAGGGGGGTCTAGCAGTGCCCAACATGGAATTATACTACCTGGCAGCACAATTTCAATGGGTGACAAAATGGCTTGCTGGATTCGGTCTTGATGATATAGCTACTGTGCAACCACCGTAGTCCCAATCCCAGATATACCATCTGTTTCATCCATCCAAACGATCCTCATGTCCTCCACAGGCCTATCTTGCTCCAGCTCACTGCTGCAATAGGAGAAGCTTACACCTTACCAGAAACACGGTACGATATGCTCCACTACTATCACTTCTGGGGACCCCTAGAGGCAGGATGGGCACCTCCAGTGGGGTGCTCACACGCTGGCATGCAGCTGAGTTACACACACTGGGAGACCTATACACTGACGAAAATCTGATGCCTTTCGAGAATCTGATGGATCAAAACTTGCCAACAGGCCAAGTCCTGTTACAAAATTCCATCACAAGATTGCTTTCAGCCGTCTGGGGAGACATGACCACAGAACTAGAGATTCATCTCCTAATACAATACCTACATGTGATGGGCAATGGATCACACATAGTGCACTGGTTAGCAGAGGCAGTTCTAACTTTTACGACAAAACCTATGGTGGCCCTGCGTTTACAATGGGAAGAGGACAGGGGAAATCCATGGACAGACAGTGAGTGGGACATGATTCTAGCCAACCCCACATACATACCGAGAAACTCTAAATTCCGACTTATACAAATATACATCACACATAGGGCATACCTTTTGCCGGACAAACTGAACAAGTATTTTCATATGACCACCTCAGCATGCCCCCGCAGACCACAGAAAAATTCAGACCTCCTCCATATGCTGTGGTCATGCCCCTTTCTGAATACATATTGGCAGGCAATCATAACAGCACTTGCAACATACACTGGAAGACTGCCACTACAGACATGGGAGTCATACATACTTCGCTTTTACCCCAGACCAAAAAAGCTTAAGGTCACTGCTAGGTTGACTGACCTAGGCCTCATAGTGGCCAAGAGTCTGATTACAAAACGATGGAAACACACCGATCCCCCCCCGCTCTGAGCAGCTGAAAGAACTCACTTATAGTGTGGGCCCCAGTGGCGGTTCCTCCATGGGGGCGTTTGGGTGCCACCCCCCCTGCTTTCTCGCCGTGCGAGAAGGCAGAAACAAATGGTAGTTAATTATTGCCGGAATAATATAACTACCATTTGTTTCTGCCTTCTCGCACGGCGAGAAAGCAGAACTTCCTGGTTTTGGTTTACAGTGGGCGGTGTTACTCGAGGGCAGGGGGGAGTGGCTTGGGGGAGTGGCTTGCCCACTGTTGTTAATACTAACTGTTTGGGCAGCCTGAGGCCGCCCAAACAGACAGTATTAACAACAGTGGGAAAGCCACTCCACCAAGGCACTCCCCTCTGCCCTTGAGTAACACCACCCACTCAGTCTCTCTGTTCTCTCTGTATGCTGCAGCAGCAGCATACAGAGAGAAAATGACGTAGCCTGGGGCAGCCGGCCGCATCAATCAAAAACGCGGCTGTGGAGGGGAGGGAGGCTGCCTGCCGCGCCGCCTTCCTGATGACGTGCTGCAGGACTTCAAACCAGGATGGCGGGAGTCGGGACGGAGTCTCTGGACGGTAAGTTTATTTATGTTTTTTGGGGGGGGGGTATATTTGTAAGGAAGTGAACTGACGGGTATGGCACTTCCGTTGTCTACGTTGTTTGCACAATATGTCCTTCAAATAAGGCGAAGAGGAAATCTTAAGACACTCCCGTTCCTCGTAAATGTGCGCGCTTCACAGCGAGGGTTCACTTCCTGCTCTGTGCTCTGACGTTTAGGGGGAGACTACAAGAGTGGGCTCCTGCCTTCTGCGCCTGCGAGTGAAGTATGAGGCGACATGTTGACGAATGTAGTAATACTGCATACTTTGAAGATCTGTGCGAGCCAAAGATCAATTACGTTATTGACTCGGTACAGCTGCAGGTTACTGAGACCTCTTTAAAGGTCTCTTTCCAGGTCCACAAGTTCACACAATCGCCCCTCCACTTTCAAATGCCACCAGCCGCGACTGGTGGGCCCAGGCGGAAAGCACGTCATTACACAGGGAAGAAATAGCTGGTCTGCGTAAATATCCCATTGCACAATATTGGCATGCAATACTTGCGGAACTGAACACAGATAGAGAGGCTGAGAATAACTCCTCACAGACTGCGGAAGAGCAAGGCTTGGATACTGATCTCCAGACACCTCACACTCCAGACCCATGATCAATCAGCATTAACACAGAAAGGAATGATATCCAGGGCCGTTTCTACCATTAGGCAGGACTAGGCGGCCGCCTAGGGCAGCAAACGGGGGAGGCCGGCAAAAAACATGCGTGCATTAACATTTGTTAAATAAATATACCCCTTTTATGTGTGCTGTACTAGTTAGAATAGAGCGTACCGCTCAGAGAGACTGTGATTAAAGTGAAATGTGAAGGCTACCATCGGCAAAACGCATTTAGCGCATCTCCTCGTTTTTTTCATAATTGTTATGCTTTCATAATCCTGCCATATATATGGAGATCTACACAGCGTTATCTGTAAAAATATGATAATAAAGAGCACAGACTCGCGTTTGGGAAGAAATCATTCCAGCCCCAGGGCCCACTAAAAGAGACACGATTTAGACTTCTTGTTGGAGAGATCTGGAACAAACCTCCGTGAAAGGCAATACCGAGTGGGCCTGTGAACGAGGTATCTTCAGTTATTTTTGTGGTAACAGTTTGTATTGTGCTAAACACAGGCCTGTGCGACGTTGCATTTACCTATCATATTATTCCAAGATTAATGCAACTTTTCAGTCTGCACAGTTTTTTAAAAAGAATTTATGAGCAATTCCGACAGTACAGTACAAATAAAAACCACTACAATTGTAGCCATCATACCAAACACGTAGTAGATCAGGAATATTCCCACAGACAAGGATTGTGGTTGTCGCCCAAGTAGGACTTCCATGTGTGTCCAGCTTTGAACAATGGTGACCTCACTGCTATACAATTCTCAAATACATCCGGACAGCCACGATTAGGTGATCTGTGACACCTGGTTTTTTAAGACTGTTTCTTTGGAGTAGTTCAATGTTGTGAAATGTTTCTTGGGCCTCTACCCGAATGATGAGAGGATTTTCAGGGCTTCAGACATAAGGCTTTTTTGAGTCCATTTCGACCCTACATGTTTTTGTTTATTGAACAATGAATAGAACTCGTGAAAAAATACAAAAGAAGTTCTACTGACCAATTAAAAATACCACATGAAAGTAATATAAACAATTTGTTACCGATTACCAGTTCGTGATGGAATGCATCTGTCTCGCATGTTCCCCCTAGCAGGTCAGTTGATGTCTAAAACACATATGCTAGCTATTGGGTTCAGTAGAAACGTTGTGCAAGTGCAAGTGGGAATTTCCACCGGTCAGCTTGAGTACAACTTACTGGAATCGTGTAAATTCAGAACCAATACAATGTTCTTTGTACATTCATTTACATGACCCCAGCAATAGATTTCTGGGTTGACCCAGGACATTCCCAATTCAAAGTAGTCCCTGAGCTCCTTCCCCTCACATCAATAATCTCCCAGAGAGAGCAGAAAGAGTGAGAAATCCCTGGGTTTATAAAAGGCTCCACCACTTTCAACTTGGTAAATTAGTACCTGTCTGTGAGAACCTAGCCTTCTGCAAACTTTACATCCTGTTTACCCTGTGCACCTCAAGTGACAGCTGTGCACTCTACCTCTCTGCATTTACTGAACTGTACCCCTGGAGGTGCAGCTGTTCCCTGGGAATCTGTAGCTCTAATCCATGACCTTCTGAATGGTCAGTACTTCTAGAGCACCATAGTCGCTTTCATTCATACACTTGTTGCCGGACGGTATTCCTGTTTCATTGAGCTCTGCCTGTGTCAAGCTGCAACCCTTGACGAACTACGTTCCTCGCTTCATTTTACACAACTAGGCACCCCCCACCCAGTCTCATCACCCGACAGGCATGCAACATAGCATGGCCTTTCTCTCCCTAACCTCCAGTTAAAAATTTGTGACGGTATTCCACCCTTCTCATTCTACACGACTTTCTACTTTTTTATGTTCTTGTTCTCCAAGGCTCAAATAATGTACTTGATAAAATTCTTTGTGCCTGCCGTCTCCTTTCCCTTGATATATTTACACCTTTTTCCATTGTTAGGAACCTCGGTGTACAATTTGATGCCAACATGACATTAACACAATAACTCCACTACCCTAGGTTCCAGCTACTGACCATCATGAGCATTCCTCCACATCTTCCCTTTCACCAGTACCACGCATCTTTCTAATCAGGCTCCCTCAGTCCCCCCTCTCAAGCCTGGACAAAGAACCACCTTTGCAACCTGTGCACTCATTTCCATAAGCATACACCTACTTCTCTGTGTTGTCATCATGTCAGCTAAACACGCGGCACATCCAAGCGCCTAGCCTGGTCCTAAGTAGAGTAAAAGGCGTTTCTTGTCCCTGCCCGAACGTCTGCGGCCATGTCCCAGTGTGAACAGTGTAACCCACAAACCATCCCATCTCTCCGCCATGGCCAAGTTTAGCCACTTTGATGGAAATTGCAGGCCGTGGAATGTAGGGAGTCCCACTGCAATATCTCTCTGGAAAGACACAGTGAACCTTCACTGAGCAGAACGGGTTGCAGATGACATCTGGCCAGTCTGATCTTTCTATAACCACTGCAGGTGCAGAGCGAAATCCTCCTGCCTGTGCAGAGGGTTAACATGCCTGCAACGAAGGTGTCCTTTGACATCACCGAACTGTATTTTATGTAGATAGCTCAGCAGGTTAATGCTTTTGCCACAGAGATCCTTTAGTTGCTTGTAGTTGAGCTACACCTGCTGAGCTGAGGGAGGGGGCTGTTCTTAGACATAACTTATGGGTGTAAATGCTCCTGCTGGAGAGTTACTTGTCTGGTAGCAGTTTTGACTCACCAAAAAGTAGCGCAGAGGGTTACAATGCATTTTGCAAAGATCAGTTGCTTTGCACCAGTTTCAAGATCTTAGAGTTTCTCGTTGCTCAAATGGGCGTAATTTCTAATATTTATATGTTTCCCTCTTCTTCATTGCGTGATTGCCCACGAGAAAGTGTCACTTTATAGTTGTTGAAATGTCACTCATGATTACACTGAAATTCTGAAAATGTCACACATAGCAATCTGAAACCTTGGCGGCTATGCACTCCCAGGGACCAGTGATTACATAATAGTTCATTAGAAATGTACCATTCGTATATCCTTCTTCTCAGAAATGCGCCTCACTCCCCATGATTGCCTATAAGCCCCTACCCCTCAGTTTCATAAGTCTGCACAGTTATTTCAGAGAGTAAACAGAGTCTAAAGATTAGACGTCACGTAAGAGTGCTTTTTCGGATATTGAGAGAGAAAAGTGGCAGGAGAAGAGCTTGAAATACATAAGTGTTGTCGAGCTGTGACAGTGCCAGATCAGTATGTTCAATGTAAGACTGCAAACCCCCCTACTGTTTTGAGTGTGTTGTCTATATGATGGATTCTATAACTATCTGGGATGAGGATGTCCAGGACGTGTGTGAAGGAGGGAGGTTGTGCACTAGGTTTCGGTGATGAAGAGGGCATCTAGGTTATATTTGGGGAAGACTGAAGAGTGCACATTGATAAGCACTCCTCACACAACACCCTCAGTTAATGCTTATCAAGCAGGCAGAAGCTTTTGCATGCCTGAATCCATAAGTGGCCCCGAAAAAGATTAGCCTGGCATTGCTTGACATCTTCTCTAAGATAAAGCTTCCTCTGTCTTGAGAATCTCGCCCCATAAAGCAGCATACTATGGGTTGGTTTGATTCTGCGTGGGTCTGTGTATCTGTCTGTGTTGGGTGTGATTGGAGGTGGTAGAGGCGAGTAGCCCTACTGTTCTTCCAACTCATGCCCATGATAGCATAACTGAGTTAATACCCTCAGAACAGGGCAATAACACTTACATAGCCGCAACAATTGACACAGATGACTTATTTTAATACTGATTTGACAGTCCATATTAGATACAGAGGCACCAAAGCAGGCCTCTATTCCCCAACACCTGGATGACAGGGGGAGAGAGTGATGGTAGTCAAAGTGAGGGGGCGGCATTTTTCAATTCTCGCCTAGGGCGGCAAAACACCTAGAAACGGCCCTGATGATATCTCAAGGGACACAGAACGCCAGGGGGTACAGCACTGATCACTTATCCCATGGGGAACCGATAAGAGGGGAAGATAAACATATTAAAGTATAGATGAGAAGATAGTCTGCTTTCTTTGCATAACATGACCCAGGCGCGGTGGGTTGACAATGTTTTTTTTCTTTTATTTGATTGACTGTTTGGTTAATAACTGTATCGCATTTGCATTAAACTGTATTTCCGAAAAAGGTGACACAATACGAAAAATCATAAGGAATGGAAGATGGACATTTGAATAAATGACATTATTGGGGCAGGGTAAGGCAAATATTTTGCCACCCTAATGGACATAGGTGTGCAGCTCACACGCAGTATACATCAGATAACATGTATGAATATAATATGCATAATGTATACTTGGCTGATATACAGAACTGGAACAGGTTACAAATTTAGGATGTATGGGCAAATATGCATGATGAAGCCCACTGCACCAGTTATGGTTACCTGCTCCCGTCTTTTATGTGTTCACTTTTACCCATATTTGAAAAATGCAAATAAAGACATTTAAAATAAATAAATAACAGAGAAGAGGTGCAAACAAATAAGGAGGAATACTATGAACACGAATTATTGGAAAAATATTTAAAAGTGTAAGTTCAAAACAAGCACATCATACAGATAAAATATATATAAGTCTGAGTTTTTTTATTAACAGCATAAAATGAAATCCAGTTGTTACAATAAAGAGGAAATTATTAGTGAAGGCAAAGAGATATTCTTTTAAGTGTGTCCTGAAATGGATCAGTTTTAGTACCTGAGGTCTCATCATCCTGCTCCCATTTGTACTGTGGGGTTGAATACATATCAATTTTCGTTGGTCCATTCTCCAAAGGAAGATTAGCATGCATGGTGTGGTAATCCACAGGAGTCCCATTAACCGTTACAACTAGCACCTATCAAAAATATATTCCTTTTAGCATATTTTGTATAAAACCTTTTGTAGATTAGAAAATGAATAGGCCATATATACGAAAGAAGAGTTATTAACTTTTTAAGTGCAAATCACATTTTAAATAATACCAATCAGAAACAGAAGCAGAGGAAAGTGCTTTCTTTTTTAAAAGTCTTGACATCTATTAACATATAGTCCAAAAATGTAAACTAGCTAGTCATATTATGCATTTGTAAAACACTTTTTCCCTATGTTAAACCGCAACGTGAACATATCTTCTAGTTTCAGGTTTTCTTTCAGAACATACTAAAATACCCTATAAAACCTAAATACAATAAGCTACTAAGTGACATTTCAGAAAACTTGAAAAATGAGAGGACGTATCTCAATCAAAATAGTGAAGTTAAGCAAGTGCCAAATAAAGCGGCTCATGCAATGGAAAGTGTGATTTGATCATCAGACAGAAATACTTCTAGAAACATGCATAGGTACAAACTACACTCAATAAAATCACGCATCGATTTTGAACAGCCACTGCAAAAGTTAGACTCAAGTGTACCGAACTTCGTCAACAGATTAGCAAAATGCAAGACAGCAATGATTTGCAAAGAATTGGTAAAGGACGACTTTATGGTTTTATGGGTCCCAGAAATACTTTTTCGTTTTTTTAAAGAAGCAAGCACTAATTGATTGAAAATAGACCACTACGTTGTGAATTTCAAACAAACATATTAGTGGTCTCTTATGGAAGGCTGTTTCCCGACGATCTCTCCTCTCAAAATGCTAAATGGGAGATAAAGTTGGGTATGACAGGATTGGACTTTTCCCAGGCTCTAGAATTGTCAAACACTGTTTCAATATCAGGAAGCTTACGCTCTCAATGTTACATGGCATTGTTCGACCTTTATTATACACCGGCTAAAATTTCTAAATGGGGAGGTAGAGGGGGGTCATCATTGTCCGAGATGTGGCCTAGTAGCGGCCAATGATGTACATATGTTTATTATATGTCCTAAACTCGCTAAGTTCCTTCGGGACGTAGAACTCTTTATTAATTCTAGACTTAACATTTCAGTTGTCTTATCACCAGAGCTTGTCATATTTGGTTGTGAGAGTAATTGTTTGCTAGAGAGAACAAGACATGCATCTGCCCTCCTGTTCATTACTATGTCTTTGGTACGGCTTTGTATAACTTCAGAGTGGATTAGTCAGATGCCCCCACCTTTGTAAATTGGAGAGCGAGGATTCTGGCTCTCTATAATTTGGAATCAGCAGTTTTTCATAAGTGGGGCAGAAGAAGGCGGTAGCTAGGCCAGAAGATCTGGCTCCTCTGGAGGAGTGGCTCAGAGACTAGATAACGGATTGAACTGTCTAACTTAATTTAATTTACTTTTAGGTTTATTCGTCTCTGGGCTTTTTTTATACTAAGGTGTATTTTTTTTAAGCTTTTCCTTTTCTCCTTCCCTTCTTTTTGTCTCACCTTCTTTTTCTTTTTTCACTCCTTCTTACAGATTCTATAGTGTATATCTTGTAAATATATAATGTGTAGCCATGATTTACTTTTTTATGGTTAAAATGTTGTTGTTGTATTCAAGCTTGAATAATAAAAAATAAAAAAAAGGAAGGCTGGATTGGGAGCTGGTACTGTTTATCACCTAAGCTACAAGTAATGGTTGAAAAACTTCTTTTGTGATATTTTTTCGTGCGCTCAGTGAATGGACTGTATATTGTTTGAACAATAAACATGTCTTGTACCTTCTTGAAGCAATGAATGAACTCCACGTTTTTTATGGAAAGAGGAATAGCATCCAGCCTATTACTAGCCATCTCTTTCGGGTCCCATGACAGCATGTGAATGAGAGATTGCTCAGGGCTATTTAAATGTGGAAGGACGACAACATTATGAAAAGGGATATTTAGTAGATGGATGAAACAATACGTGGCTGCGTTTTGGTTTGTCTTTAGCAAATTTGAAGGACACCACTTTTATAAAGAATCAGCAGTTTAATCTTATCCATGACAGTGCGCGCAAATTCCTGTGAAAGCCATTCCCATGGAAGGCTTTTCCCACTATTTGTGAGCTAAGTAAAATGGTCAAATACCAAGCCCTTGGAAATAAATGTTTGAATTTCCACTATTTTCTATTTGATGCTTTTATAAACGTCCTTATTCTGTGGCAGGGGCTTCCAACTTGGTAGCAGGATTTACACTCAATGGATAAGGGATAGGAAAAGTATCACATGAGCATTCCATAAGCAGTAAGGGCAGACTGACATGATATTTCACTCGCACATACATTCTCGCACGTGGATAGGCTTCTTTAACCGCATGCGCGCTAGCGGTTTTCCCGCTGCGCGCTGCGTTTTTTAAAAAAACGCGTTACATGGCGAGCTCAGCTCGTCATGAGCGTACGAGCGTCGTCACTCATGACGAGCTGAGCTCGTCATGAGCGCGGAAGGGGATAGAACAGGAAAATCAGCAATATTAGTGCTTAGATTTTTGGGAATGTAGTTTTTAGAAAATACCAAGAGGCCTCACTTAACTACGTATGGGACTTTGGTCATTATGTTAAAAAACAATTGCAAAATACATGTGCGGATCTGATTTACTTAACAAAGTTGTGAGAACGTGGTTTTTACTCCTGATTATTTTGACTTTTTGTGTGGCCTGAGACTGCTGTCTAGCTGTCAGCCACGTATGTCCTGTCAAAATGATGTGCCCTTCACCATCAGTGCAGTAGCCCTTGCTGCGGAGGGAATGATGTGACTGTTTATCTAGTGACAAGGCTCAGATTGTGATTAGTCACAATTTTGATAATTTACTCATTGTGAGGCAAAAATAAAATTTCTCAAATTCTTCAATTGTACTTTTTTGGTTTATTCCTTTGTTGCCCACAGCACTTGTATAAGGATTGCCTTCCTACTCAGGCCAACCTACCAAAACCAGCTTGAGTATGTGGCTTCTTATCTTTAGGAAATGGGGGGGGGGGGCTCGATGTCAGCTCAGTTGAAGAACGTTGCTTCTGTGCCCAAAAGTCCTTCAACCAGAGTCCCTACATATATTATTCAGTGCAATTGTGAATAGTAACTGAGCACGAAAATGTGAATGAAACCTGGATGCTGACCTCAAATTGGTACTTTTTATTTTCAAAAAACGAGTAGGAGGAGAGGAGGTGTGTTTGACAGCTGATAATTGGTGGATTGGTTGATTTGTGGTGGATCAAACTTAAACTTGAGCACTAGAGGGTGCAAGTCCTACGCTCTCAGCTAAGTTTACACTCCTTCAGGCACAATGCTCGCTTACACTGAGGGCCTAATTCACAAAGGTAAACTTACACTTTTGTGTGAGTTAATTTTTTTGGGGTATTCACTAACTGCATGTTTAATTTTACTAATAGCAAACTACACATATAAAAAGCTAGGAGAGGCTTATCCTTGTATGTGCTAAATCTCTGCCACAAGTGGAGAAGTGTGGCTCAGGGGTTAGAGGCGGCAGACCCGGAAGCTGAGATCGGCCCTGGACCAGGGTTCAATTCCCCGCCCCGACGGGGGTTGGGCTCAATAATTCCACGGACTCGATAATTCTCGCTCCGGTGCCTACTCGACTCACGGGTTCACACTCTGCGACTCTGGGCAATAGCTTGCTTAATCTCCACAACGGCCCCTCGCGGCGGGATGCCTGGCTTTCACCTTGTGGATACCCTGCCGGGGTATCTCACAGGGGAATACCAGGACGGGTTCCCTAAGCAAGCGCATAGATGCCTGCGATGTGGGCGATTTGCGCTATATAAATACATGCACACATTTACACACAAGTGTGGAGATTCCACAGTTGTAAAATCACTATTAGTAAAATTAAAATCACAGTTTAGGAATACCAATAAATAGTGAATTTACGCAAAAATGTAAATGTACCTTTGTCAATCAGGCCCTTTGGTCCACTATTTTATTGTAGTATTATTATTAGGGCTTCCGGTTTTATGGTATTTAATTTTTTTAACATTTCCATTTGCATTTATCCATATTCATTGTGGCCCATTTTATTGGTATTTATCCATATTTATTTTTATGTTTTGAAAATAAATTGAGTTGTTAAGGATATTTCCAGATTTACTTAACTGATAAACGTGCACTCCTACTTTAATGTCTGTCGCGTTTTAGCAAGTTAAGCAGGCAAATATAACAAAACACTACTCCAACAGGTAAATACTAGCATTATATACACATATACATTAACATATGCCTGTACATAACTGAATCTCATCCTATTTTCAAATCTCATGGTGTTTAGCAGTTTGTATGGAATTCATGTAGGACAAAGAGAATCACTCACAAGAAGCACCATTTTCTGTATTTTTAAGCTTTTAAAATAAATATATACAGTCTCATTCACTTTTTATTTCCTTTTTCTTCTTTTTCTTCCTTTTCCCCTTCCGCATTCTTTACCTTTTGATACTTATTGTGCTACCCTAATCTATTATACTTATTGATGATGATGTTTACCATTTCATTTTTGTACTACCAATTTTGTTTCTCCTAATAAAATTCTACTTGAACTTAAAATAAATATATACAGTAAATAGATTGTGTTCTATCTGTATTTATCTGAAAAAATCAGTAAATACTAAAAACTGGAAGCCCTAATTATTATAGATTTGCAATATTCCAAAGCACTTAAAAGCAATCATCAAGGGACATGTTAGTGCTACAAGGAAGACATAAAAAACAATGACAGTGTGAGTGCAGTATGTCAGAGACTATCGCTTTTTATCACACCATGAGGCACCATAACAATGAACCTCTACGCATACTCCTGAATTATTGATTGCCTCTGTGTGACACTCTTTGCTTGTAAAGGCATGAGATAAATGAAAGGCGATGAATTTAGAGAGAGCCAAGGAGGACAGTGGTGAAATTATATGTGTCCTTAAATGCTGATACCACTCCATAAAAAGGGGGGGGAAATAAATAAAGAGAAATAAAGTAACAATGTGAAGCTCGTGAAAATCATACTCATAATAACACTTTTGCTTATGAAAGTTTAAGAGAGTTTGTGAAACACCAGTGGATGCAGGTGATATTATTCTTTACATCAACCATCCCAATATTCAACATGCATCAGTAAACAAGGATTAAAAGACATATGTTCATATACTAACATCAGATGACTTGTATTCATCCTGCGTCATTGACATAGACAGAAGCTGCAAAAAGCAAGGCAAGGAGAGGTTATTAATCAGCAAGGCAGAAGCAATATATGTCACCGAACAATCATTATGCAGACGCCAATCGACAGCACGAATCATAATCCTAACAGTAAATCAAGCAGGACCCGTCACCGGATTAAAAAGTTCGCGTCAGGCAAAACAAGCAGTTGCCTATTGTGCCTTGGCAAAGAGCCCTTTGTTTTAGCTGAACGCCACTAGCAGATGCATATTGAATACAGAAGCAACATATTCAGACTAACATTGGAAAACATATTTTCCCGGCAGACAATATGTCACAGAGGGTACATTGGGAATCCGAAATGCGACTTAAAGAATCGTTCACAAAGCACTCATGAGTTACATATATTTTGTTACCTGTTCAATTCAGGGTAGAAGTAAGAGTTTCAATGTGTATTTAAAGCCATATTTTCCAGATTAAATTGTGAAAGGCGGGGTAAAACAACATGGAATGTTAATGCACCTACTGCAGCGATATATGTCACACGTGACTTGAATGTTCCTGCTTAAATAGGGATTCCTCAGGATTTTAATGTTTTAGGATTCATAACACCTGTTGTGGTAATGTGATGATGTCAGTAAGATTGCTCAGTGGTCTCAGCACATGCAGTAATGATCCAAGTTATCCAAGTTCCAGCTTCAGCTCAGAGAGTTGACTCTTCTGGAGTACGTCTACTTTTCATTCTTTTGAGGTTGATAAAAAAAGAGTACCAGTGAGTGTCACCTATGTTATATTAATCATTAGAGGCAATTCTTTTTGCGAAGAATGGGGTCGATTATGATGGCGGGCGGGCCTGCGTCCGTCCGCCACCTCTGAGGTGGAAGGACCGTGCACAGGGGCAGCGGCGTTCCCTCCGTAGGAATTAGGATGTGACTGCCACCCTGGTGGTCACATCCCGTATATTTAACATTGCCGCAAAGTTAAAAATGCATGCTGTACATTTGCATGCACAAAGCGGCAGGCACCGCGCGGTGCCTGCCACATTGTGCATGCAACTGCAGGGGGGTACCATAGGTACCCCCCATGTGCACCCCCCACCCCCCCTTCACCCTGGGGGCCCACAACGGGCCCCCAAAGAAAAGACCGTATGCCTTTCCACGGCGGCAATGCCGTCGTGGAAAGGCATTGGACCGCCAGCATCATAATATGGGTGGCGGTGTCTCGCAGACACCTCCACCATATGTGAGCACTTTTTCCGCCGGTCGCGAATGCGACCGGCGGAAAGGCGGCGGACGGTCTTGCCGTCCGCCGCGGACCCCCCAGCCATCCTAATGTGGCAGGGGTCATTTCAGGGAGAATGGCGGACGGATTCCCCCCGCCAGCCCTGCAGAGGCAATCCGTCCACCATCATAATTGACCCCTATGTTTTTATACTGTACATTTGGTTATCCGTTTTTTCTCACTTAGGTATTTCAATTCCATGTAAAAGGGTGTTGGGAGATGACCCACTTCCCTCCACACCTTGTAAGTGGATCTAATCCAGCCCTTTCCTAAAGCAAATCTCTAATCATTAATTTCCCGGGTGATTGCCATGAAATCACACATACGCAGATGTTTAACTACACCTTGATCACTCCCCTCAGTTTTGACACCTTGAGTGGGTTTCTGCACATAGTTATCAGTATATTTATGTACTAGTAAATCCAATTATGCCTGCTAAATATCATTTTGTGGATAGCTAAAGTACAAATGTAGTTTATTTTAGCCATAAACATATACTTATATTTGAATATGGCTATATTAATAGGATCAATGGTGACCCAATGACAAAGGGTCTAATTTTTTTATTTGTTTATTTAAATGTTTTATTTAACACCTTGCGTGCTGCCGTCGGCCGTTTAACGTCGCGCGCACTACCTTCCTAGTGCTGCGCACGTTCAACGGCCGACGCGGCCCCGCCTGCGCAAGGAAACACCCGCACCGCGGCGGAATTACTGCCGCGGTTAACGGGTTAAGGAGTTTTATATAGCGCTTGCAAGACCCGAGGGAATCAGAGCACTTCTAGACAAGGTCGAGTGGGATAGGATAGATTACAAAAAACAGACTCATTGGATGACCGGTTACAATAGAATGAGGCATTTTACAGACATATGAATAGACAAGGTCAGGTTGGAGAGAATAGAGTGAAAGATACAGTTTATTTGAAGGTCAGGTCACAGTATCTAGTTGGGAGGGGGTATACATAAAGTAAGCAATATGCAGAAAAGAGCCAAGTTGAGAGCTAGGTGTTGGAGTCCAATAGTTGAAGTGTCGGTTGAGGAGAGTATCCTTTACTTGTCTTTTGAAGCTTACAAAGGAGGGATTTATTCTGATATGAATTGGGATTGAAATCCGGGTTTTGTGGGCTTTGCCTGAAAAGGAGGGTCAAAGGGCTATTTGTTTGTGTTTTTTTGGTGGGGTGAGAAGCATCCTCAGAGTCCTTGATTGGTCTGCCTGTACTAGTTTGGAGGCAAGAAACGTTGATTTCCCGGTGTGCAGGACGTTGTGAGTGACACAGGCCATTTTGAAGCCATTTTGAAGCAGCAGTGGACTTCGATCCGGAGCCATCTGAGATTTTTTGGGGAGAGGGAGGTGTGGTCGTGTTTTTTGCTCCAGTGACCATCCTTGCTGCTACATTTAATATGGCTCTAAATGGGGCCAGGTGAGACTTTGCTGTGCCATTGAAAGTGATATTCCTGTAATCCAGTCTAGACAGTACCATTACTTGGGTGGCAAATTTTAGGTTGTTACGGAGGAGGAAGGGCTTGATTTTGTGTAGGTGTTTTAGGTTGTGGAAGGCACTCTTGTGCAGTTCTTTATGTGTTGGCTTATGCTCAGGCTTTGGTCAAGGGAGATCCTCAGAGATCTGACGCATTCAGGTAACATCAGTTTGCAGTTCAGCGCATCAATGGTGTTTATCAATTCTTGGACCTGGGAGGTTTGATCATTATTGGATAGAAGTAAGATTTATGTCTTGTCTTGGTTGCACTTCAGGTGGTTGGTTGAGAGACAGTTTTTAATTTCTTTGTGTTTAGTCTTTGTATGTCTTCAAGTGTGTATATTTTTAGTTAAATCTATGTGTCATCTGCCTAGAGGTGGTTGAGGATACTTGATTGGTTGAGAATGGTGGTAAAGGGTTCCATGTATATATATTGAAGAGTATGGGAGAAAGGACTGAGTCTTGGGGACACTTCTGGCTATTGTGAACATGTCTGAGGAAGAGTTGTTAATTTTTATTTGTTGGGAGTGATTATGAAAATAGGAGGAGAACCCTTCCAGGAAAAGGCCTTCGGCTCCAATTCTTTTTTTGTGAAAACCTAGAGGCAGCTTATAACTGAATGTGTCAAAGGCCGCTGATACGTCTAGGAGGATGAGTAAGAATCAAGTGTCTGAGTCTAGTGCCTTGTATGTCGTTGGTTCTGTTCAGTAGAGATGTTTCCATGCTATATCCCTTTCTGAATCCAGATTGTAGTGACTCGAGAAGAGTAGCAGAGACAATGTGAAGGTTGAATTGGGGGAGATCACATATCTTAAGTATTTTAGCCAGGAAAGGGAAAGTTGGAAATGGGTCTGAAGTTGTAGGGGTCATCTGGGTCAGCACTTGGTTTCTTAAGCAAGGGAGTTACTTGTCCTAATTTGATGCAATCAGGCATCGACTGATTGCTCAGACAGCTGTTGACTATCTTGATCCTGAGTGGTGTTTTGGCATGGATGAGTCTCTTTGCCAAGGAGGCCAGAAGAGGATCTGCTAGGTGAGAGGAAGGCTTGGAATTCACAATCATTTCTGAGATGTCTTACTCTGAGAGCGAGTAGAATGTTCTCCAGGTCCTGTGAGCTAAGGGAGATTCTGCATTGGTATTATCTCCAACAGGATCCGTGTGTTAGGTAACCCCATGCAAGTTCAGTGAGGAAACTGGGGCATTGATTTCTTACATATTGAGAGAAGGGTTTACGGTGGATGTTAAAGCATGTAGGTCTAGGGATAGTTCAATCTTCGAGATTTTGTCATTGCAGAATTACACAAAATTATTGCAGTGTTCTTTGGAGACATGGGGGTTTTGATTAAGCAGATTTGAGGCTTGTTGTTTAATGATGTTGAACAGTTCTTTGGGGCAATGTTTGCTTTTGTGGAAGAATGGGCTTTTTAAGTTTCAAGGGAGATAGTTGGTCTAGGATGGTTGACATTGTAGATTTATAGTGGGATGTAAAGTCATCTGCTGCGACGTTGCCAGTTGGGGGGAAAGAAGAGTTATCATTCTGTCTTCCATGTCGTTCATGGGAATCTGTTGCGGGTCAATGTGTGAATAGGGGGCAGTTCCATTTGGTTGAGGTGGAACAGAATGATGTGATGGTCTGACCAGTCGAGTGGAAGGAAGTTGTCAATGCCCACTGCTTCGTTGCTGGCTATGATGGCATCCAGGGTTGTGCCTCCAGCTGAGCAAGGTCTTTGCTGGGAAGGAGACTGTTTAGGTATTGTATAAGTTAAACTTTCTCATCATTCTAGTGCAGATTGAAATGTCCTAGGAATAATTTGTTGTTGTTGGCAAGTGAGCACTGTGCTTTAATTTCTGAAAGGTGTTCTCCAAAGCTGAGCGCATTGCCTGGTGAGTGATAAGGGATGTGGCATTTCATTGTTTTATTAGTCTTCGTTTTTAGGTTCATTCTGATATGTTCAAATGGGGGGTAGGAATAGGTGTATGTTTCTGCCATGTGGATGTTGCTCTTATGGATAACAGCTATGCAACCCCGCTGCCATTCTCCCTGTCTTGCTTGATGATGGAGAAGCTGGGAGGGACTAGTAGGTCAAGGATGAGATAGGAGGTGTCATTTAGCCATGTTTCTGTGATAAATGCGATGCCAATGTCATGGTTACAGATGGTTTCAGCTAGGTCGATTGCATGTTTAGTCGCCAATCTGCAGTTCATGAGCATGCATTTAATGTTACTGCTGGTGTTGGGCTTCTGAGGGGGTGATTGATTCAAGGGGGACCTTGATGAGGTAAGTGGGAGGTCTGTCAGTTTTTGAAGGGCTGATACCCTCCCAATTCCTGTAATCACCTGTATCATGGAGGTGGGGTTGACTTGGGTGGGAGATAGGTCATAGGTTTTGGCTACGGCTGTTGCTTCCTTCAGCGACATCCTGTGGGTTGATCATTTCAGCCTATGTGCTAGGCTGCAGAGAGGGGTTGTGCACCAGCTGTGAAGTCAGCTTCTGGACAGTCATGTGTGTTGTTTTGAGGTATGGAAGGAGGGGAGGAGTGGGCTTTGGGCCAGTTCAGGAAACAATTTGAGGATCAATAGGATATTGTTAATGCCCCGTGTTACCATGTTGAATTGGTTATCCATGTGGGTTAGTCGTTGCTTTAGATCAGTTATGGGCCTAGGCATTTCGGACACGGAGGATATAATTTAGTGAGGGAAGAGTGGAACTGCTGCGAGATTCGGGTGGCAGCGCCACTTGGTCTGCGTTCTGCAAGGGGTAGGTGTGAGATGGGAGGTGGTGTAGGTGTGGGTTAAGTTGGATTAGTATTTGAGTTGTGGGTATTGATAAGAGGTGGTCTGCTCTTCCAGGTCGGCTCAGCTGGATTGCTGATCGCTGGTAGGTGAGGGGATGCAATGTGCTCCAGAGGGGTGTTGTGGGCAGGTTCCTTTCTGGTGGAGGAGGGGGCAGAGAGAGTTATAGTGGAGGAGCTGGAGTTGGGATGAATTGCGGGACTTGAGTGTTTACTACCCTGTGTCAAACCCTGAGGTGGAGGTTGGGTCGGGAGTGGGTGGTTGGTCTTGAGGTGAAAGTTGTTCTTTAGAGTCATGAAAATGGAGTCGAAGTAACGTAGGTTATTATCTTGGATCATGATACTTACGTTCCTGTAGATGGTTATGATGGTTTTGCCTTTGAAGGTGGGAGAGTTAGTGATCGTCAGTTTTCAGCCATATAGGATGTTGGTGGATTTTGAAATATTGAGGAGGTTATTAGGGTTCTGCATCATTTCGCCATTCAAGGTGTGTGGAAGATCAATCAGTTTCTTTAGCCCTATGGAAATGCTGAGGTAGATATCAGCTATTAGTGTTTCAGAGTGTTGCTTGATCAGTTTGTGTTTGAGGTTTTTGGTGACATTAGCTGAGAGATTCGGGGGTAGGTTATGGAGAAGAAGTTTGCTGCATGGGATTTCAGGTTGCTTGTTAGACTTGAGGTAGAGGATGCTGTGGGAGAGAGCATTTTTGTCTCTTCGTAGATCTTGGTAGATAAAAAGTAGTCTTCATTTGTGTTTCAGCAAGAAAAAATATCTGACGCTTCATGGTTGTTTTTTAAGATATGGAGCCCAAGAAGTTCCCTATTTGGATCATGGGGAGGTGAGGGTGTGATAACAATAGGGTTAATATTAGTGTGTAGTTGGAACATCTACTGTTCTTGGCATTTAGTCGGTTGGCGAGTGCCCGGTTCAAGATGGCTGCTACTTTACAAGTGTTAGTCTTCTTTTTAATGTTATGCTTAATCCAAGAAGACTGCCCAATCCAAGATGGGTGCAGATCTTGGTGATTTCCGTGTCTGCTTTTAAAGGTGTTTAGTTGGTTGGAGGGCGATTGCCCTCTCTAAGATTGCTGTTTCAGTACTCTGTTGTAGCCATTGTGTCAGTCATTTCAATAATGGATTCAGTATGCCTTCTCTCCCGTTGCTGCCCCCTAATGGAAGTTGTCATGATGGCCCCCTAGCAAGTGGGGAGGGTGAGTCCCCAAACCCCAGCCAATGTTTGTTTATATAGCGCAAACTCGACCCAAAGGAAGTTTTGTGATTTACATGAGCACCAGTTACGTTACACAAGGGCAAATTCATTGGTGTGCAGCGGGGTCCAGCGCCAGAAAATTGGCAGAATCAGGAGGCTCGTTGGGTAAGTTTTACAAGGGAGCAAAGTAATTTCCAAGGCGCTATGCACAGCGAATGTGAAGATTCTGATTTAAAAGGGGGCTGTGAGGTAGACCGGGATTGTGGCACTGTTTTGATCGGGCCACCGCAAGGAGCTGGGGAGGAATATCAGGGGTCTTGCAGTGTGCACCGGTAATCCCCAGGTGCACTGCTCAGATGGATCCTTCCATTGATCCTGTTTCTACGGGACTGAGTGGTGGACCTTGCTGGGCAAATCTCCAGATGAGGTCAGTGGTAGCCCCTGATCGCTTTGCTTGTGAGCCAAGTACTGGGAGCGGAGCCGGCTCTAAACAGGGACTAAATCACGGCTCAGTTCGAGGACATTGAGGGGCCCTTGATCCCCATCTACGCTGGACTTGGTTAGTACCTGGGTCGGGGTGCTCAGCAGTGCCTTGAAATGTTGCAGAGGGTATATCCGCCCCATCTCTGATATGAGGGGTCCATAGTATTTGGGAGCTGATCGTCGGTTGAGGCAGGGGAGGCACTCACCTCTATCCGCACGGCTGGGGTAATGGGACAGTAGGCACCCTCACAACTAGTGGTGGCAGGGCAGAGTGGGGTATTGGATGGTGGGATTCAGATCCTCCTGGTTTGTGTATCCTTGTGTGTCAATTTCGGTTTGTTCTGGTGGGGGATGAATAGGGTACAACAGCGATTTTCACTGATACTGATCCCTGCCATCGGGTAGCACAAGGAGCAACTCCTGTTTCGTCGTGCCATCTTGTATCTTGTATATTGTTACAACCATCTTATGATGGCTGTATGACATTATAATGAATGCCTTTAACATGAATGGCTTTACCATTCAATGCCTTTACCACGCATTGCATTTACCACAGATATTCCTTTACCACACTTACCTTTACAATAAAATGGTAAGTATATATCAGGTAAGTGAAACCCATATATGTGTGTGTGTATATATATATTTTTTTCATATATATATATATATATATATATGTATATATATATATATATATTCTCTGCCCGCTGCTTTGCTTTTTCTACATGTTTTTCTGCCCTCAGTTTTGCCTTTCGGCTCATTTTCTGCCATCTGTTTTGCCTTTCCTGCTCGGTTTTCGTCCCTATTATTCGCCTTTGCATATTGTTTTTCAGCCCTCTATTTTGCCTTTCCTGCTGGTTTTTCTGTCCCCTCTTTTGTCTTCTTATGCTCTGTTTTGCCTTTCTGCTCATTTTTCTGCCCCTGTTTTGCCTTTTCTGCTCGTTTTTCCGCCCTCTCTTTTGTCTTTTCCTGCTTGTTTCTTCCCTCTTCCTGCTGTTTCCTCAAGACCTGGATTTTCGATGGAGTCCTCACACCCCGGCGCCCAGATCCACTAGTTGTGATTGCACAGATTTACTAATATAAGCTTCGCCCACATGCATAGTTGGTTCCTGCCCACTGCTCAAGGATTTCTTGGGGAATACCGCCCGGTTGCCTGTCACTGCCAAGTTTGTTGTTTTCATCGTATGTTTTTGTTCTGTGCATAATTCACTCCTATGGGAGCTGCCCTGTTTGTTGTGCATAGCGATGTATGCTTTGCAATGTAAATCTGGAGTCGAGCACGGGTAGAAAAATTGAGACTGCTGTAACAACCGGCACCAACAACCTGTTATGCATGTGATTCTAATCCCACTGCTTGGGGATCCTGTGGGACAATATGTGCAATTTTGAATTGAAGACAAGTTAAAACATTTTTTTTAACTCAGCAGCCGGGAGAGTCTTGGCAGAAGGCGCCTGAGGTCTTGAAACATTAAAGGCATGATCGGTTCTACTTGTCCCTCGCTAATCTATTGCCTTTCTCTATGTTTGACTGAAATAATTTATTCCAAAAACTTTATGCACTGGGTTGCACATAATGCAATGACTGACACGCTGTCAGACATGGGAATTTGATAACATCATTTCCAGTAGCTCTACAGTGAGGCATTAAAACAAGAGTAAAAGTCATGCCTAGTGTTTTCAATTGAACAACTTAGTTTTACATCTAGTTTTATATTAGAGCTGATTACAATCTGAGGTCAAATTGCGCGAGCTTGCTAGGATTTTCAGCTGCTGTACCACCAGCCGTTCAGTTGTGTCATTAAGGAGTGCAGATACTCTAAACAGTGTGTAAACAGGATTAAAAGTCATTTGTGCCCTTCATTCAAAATAATGTTGAAAATCTTAGTTACTTACTTGAATGAAGTCTTTGCCAGCTGGGCACAAATGTTTAGTGCGCTAGGGAGTCTTAGAATCCAATTTAGCAACAGACCCTAAGAAATACATTTACAAACATTTTTGCATACACTGCTAACAAAGTAACCTGATGGCAGATATTTCCATATTCTGATTGAGCGATTAGGATTCGGGGCATTGGTATCCTATATATTTACTCCTGTAGACATGACTGGCATAAATCTTCAAACGGAAAAGGAAAGAAGTGTTTGGGAGGGGGTATTTCTCCGACCACCGAACCATCGACAAACTCCAAAGATTGTAAATTTTCACAGACACTTTGCATGTCTTTAACCTGCTCAGGAACTAAATAAGTGCCTTTTTAGTGCGGGAAAGGAAATGGTAAACCCCTGTATTTTGTGCTTATGTGGGTCATGGACTTTAACCCTATGGATAATAAAAAGGGTAAAAAATGTGCCTTGTTGGCAATCCACTGGACCAGGCATAACAGTCCACGAACAATCCAGGAAACCTATAATTTTATTAAATGTATGCACTGATGTCAGTTCTTAAAAAGTACAAAATGTACACATATATCAACATTGCCAAGATCAACACATTTTTTAAGAATCGTGTCTGAAAAACAGCCATATGTGTCTGTAAAGAGTTTAGGTCACACCAAACTGTTATTGTATTTCTGTATAGCTAACATCCTAAATTTTACTTTTCGTAACCATCTTTGTTGGTTTTCCAGCAAAACGATCAAGATTCATTACCAACTTAAGCCCTATTGGAAGATATTCTCGAGCCAGTTGGGATGCTTTATTTTAAATATGATGTATAGATATAATATGTAGAGTTTTTTTTAGCATAGTTGAAAATGTATTACTACTGCCTTCAGTTTCTTTTGCTTCCAGCGCACATTCCTTGAATGGAATACTGATCTTGTTTGTGTGCTATGTGAGGTGACTCCTCTTAGTCTTCTTGTTTGATGCATCTGCAACTAGATACTTGTATTTGATTGTGAACGATTTATCTGCAAACACTGTTTGGCGTTGCATCTTGTACCAATAGCACAACAGCATGAGTGCTTTAGAAACCAGATATACTTTTTGTACACTACAAGTCAATACAACGAAGATCATCTTTCCTCCTTAAGGACCATAATGGGCTCTGTATAAAAATGTACAAGTGGATACTCTTTCAACCATAAGAGTTCCTAAAGGTATACTTAATGAAGGCACTAGATCCATCCTAGGAAAATGTAATTATGCAGAGGTTGTGATATCTTTTTATTAGATCAAGTTATGAATTACAAAAAGAGAGTGCATTAATTTCCCCGGGGACTCTGACGTATTCTGCTGGTTCACTGAATGAAGTAGGCATCCATCGCTTTTTTTTTTTTTTTTTAGAAGAAGGCCATATTTTTCTTATGCTGCCTTCTACGCCTGTCTTGCTAATTTTGCGTGACAAATCAAAAAATAGAATTACCCCACAATATAATAGTGGAAGAGGGTAAGTCACACTAAAATACACAATCATTTTCCTAACAAAAATAAAACTGGGTTGTGATTGTAAATCTAGACAACATAAAGATATATGGAAAAACAAAAATGAAAATAATATGTATACTTAGTAAATAAGTTTTGTAGACACATTTAACATCATGTTTTCAATTATCAGTCTTTCAAATGCTGTTCATTTTGCTATATGATTACAGATTCATTGACCTACATATCACAAATCAAGCTTAATACTAAATGAATAAAACAAGTACAATCATGCTGTAAAGTTCAAAGTAGTACTTTTATGGAGGTAACAACATGAATAACTTTTAAAACCTAACGTTTATAAAATCCTCACCTCCATCTAGTGAAAGACCCGGAGTTCAGTATGACAGTGCCAGCTGACTGTTGACTGATATACTATTAATCATGTTTAAAGTGTTTTTTAAGTTTTATGGTAGGAAATTGATTGTGTATTTTAGCTAATTGTTATGAGCCATATTTGGGAACACCTCCTTATGAAGAGAATGGATAGCTATGCATATTGTTATGTCTCTAGGATAAAAGCCGCGACAAGTGCATGGCACTTGTTTCTTTGCTTGGTCTGTCTGTGCAGCATGTAGTGGTGTTCACACTTTCCCATGGTTGGGATGTGCGGGCACTGAAATACAACGATGTCTCAATATGCTTTCAGAAGTGTGAAATTAGTATCTTTACTCCCATAAGAATTGTTCATTACATGTAGGAAAACAAGATTCAATCGGCATAGATGACGCAATTACAACTTCAACACAGTGCTCCCCAATGCTTTTTTTTGTCCCTATGCCATATACTTTTATTTTGTTTTTCAATTCTCAGTGTGCAAACCTTTTACTATTTTTGTAACATTTACTTTGATTCTAACTCTGCTATTATTTAACAAAAACGAAATGAAGAAATAATCAACCTAGACTAGTTATGAAAATACTATGAACAAAAAGCAGAGTTTCATTACAGGCTTTAATTGATGAATCTCTGCAAAAATGCATAACTTGAAATATATTTCAAAAAGTATTTTACCTTGTCAGATGGATTTTCCAATCATGCTAGCTTAGCTATTATTGTTAACATTTTACTGTTCTAATTGTAGTGCGAGATACATTTTAAATCTCTCTAATTACGTTTTCAACTATACAATATCTACCATATCACTCAATGATAAAATCGATACGTTGAAACAATCCATTTCGAGTAACATGTTAAGATTTTGTTCATATGGTCCTCCTCTATAAATCAATTTATCATATCCACAAAATAAATGCCCTGTCACATACCATATCTGAATACCACCATTAATACTCTATAAATAATCTAAAGGATTGCATTTCATTTATTATTTTATAGGGGGAACACAGAAAATATCTGTTGTTGTGTACCAATGCATTTGTGCAATTATTACGTATCATGTATCTTACTTTTCTCTCATCAGTCGTGTAGTGGCTGGAATACCATAAACTTCGCCTCCTCTCTGCCGTGAAAGGCGGTGAGGTGCAGTCTTCTTCCTTTTCGTCTTCCTCTTTACCATCTTGGTCTTCATCTTGTGGCTGTAATGAATGCACATATCTGTTAAATCCCTTAAAAAGCGAATTAATGTGATTAGAAGCCATAGGTCCTTGGATATCCGTATTGGACTGCTGAACCTATACCACCATAATGTCAAACTCAAGGGGCAAGACTTATGAAGCTTTTCTGTGAGTAGCTACTAGAACACATCAATTGCATTCAGGCCTGAGTTATTTGTACCTTCCTTGGTCTTGAGTGGACTATTGACCTTCCCTGTACTTCCCCCTTTTGCACTACCTCAAGAATGCATGCTATAAAGCTACCTCAGGACCCATCTACTACCTCATGTATCCACAGCACTCGGTGAATCCAGATTCCCTATGATTAAGACTCCTCTTCTATTGGAATTTCTGAAATCACACTGTTGTAAAGCGCTCCGATACCCTCGGGTCAGGTCAGCGCTATATAAAACTCCTAAAATAAATAAAACAATAAAATCTGCTGTGGGTGCCTGAATATTTTGTAAATAAAGCACAGCTGACAGACATCTTAGGATATTTTAGTATTTCCCGGCCTTATCTCATACCTCTCAGTTACAGCTAAGTGATCTCCTCAGACTACTGGTTAAGTCCATCTGGTGGCGTAAAACTAAACCAGGAGAGGACTCAATGCTGAAGCATCCTTCAGAGAAATATGTGGGAGAGAGTCATTTTTGAAAAAACAAGAATTAAACATTGTCTAGGAGAATCTCTCCCTAGTGGTATTGGATTAGAAGCATTTGGGAATCGAGGGAATCTCCTCTGTATAGTTTTCATCTCTCCCTTTTATTCGAGTGGCGATTCCAGCAGAGAGACACACCATGGTATGTTATGTTAGTTCTACTTTTATAGAGCATGACTCACCCGGGGGCATCTCGGCGCTGCTTAGAAACCAAAAACCTGAGACTGGAAGATCAGATCAAATGAGATTAAAACAGGTAAGCTTTTCGTTGTTTCCTAAATGCACTGCAGGTGGATATTTCACGCAGAGCAATGGGTAATTTATTTCAGTATCTTGGGGCAGGGTACGAAAAAGCTTTGTCCCTTGTACGACTAAGGTTTATTCGGGGCACCTGTAGAAGAGCTAGTGTACTGGATCTGAGATTTCGACTGGGTATATGTTTTGTGAGTTTCTTCTGCAAATAGCATGGACCTTTGCCTTTCAAGGCATTATAAGTAAGGCAACAAATTTTAAAATATGATCGCTTCCTCACTGGTAGCCAGTGTAGCTCTTTCAACAACGGGCCCGAGGGGGAGCCTGCCGGGCGGTTGAGGATCATTCTTGGTGCAGTGTACTGAATCACCTGTAATTTAGCAAGCAGGGTCTCTCCTACTTCGGCCAGCAGAGCATTCCCGTAATCCAATCTGCTTATCATCATGGCCTGACCCAAGGTTCTACGACAGTTAATAGGCAGGTAAGGAAGGATCTTGCACAGAAGACGCAGACTATAATAGCAAGAACTGGTCATGGCAGCAATATGTTCTTTCATTGTTAATGTCCGATCAAGTTTCAACCCTAGGTTCCTTACACATTGTTTGGGTACGGGTGCTGAACCCAGCTGTTGGGGCCACCATTCATCCGACCATATGGTTGAGGCTTTCCCCATTAACATGACCTTGTTTTTTCCAGGGTTCAATTGAAGGCAATTCTCCGACATCCAACTAGAAATTGCAAGCATTCCGGCAATGAAACAGCTTTTCTCTGTTTCCTAATTGGGGCCGACAGTAAATATGAGCTGAGTATTGTCAGCAAATGAAATTATCTCAAAGCCGAGATGCTCTACAATTTTTGCCAGAGGGCCATATATATGTTAAATAAGGTTGGACTTAGACACGAACCCTGAGGTACGCACTTATCCAGGTACATCCTTTCTGAGAGATAGGGCCCTAACTTAATGGTTTGTTGTCTGTCTGACATGAAGTGCTGTAGCCATTTCAAGGCTGTACCTTGGATACCACAGGCATATAATCTCTCCACAAGCTTTGAGTGTGAGATGGTATCAAACACCACGGAGAGATCTAATAGGATCAGTACTACCGATCCTCCAACCTCTATTACCTGCCTAAGGGATCAGTCACAACCAGAACAGCAGTCTCAGTACTGAAACCCGAACGAAAGCCTGATTGTGAGGGGTCCAGAATATTATTGGATTCAAGATATGAACTCAGCTGCCTATTATACTTTCTAATTGCTTACCCAATAAGGGTAGCAGGGAAATAGGACGGTAGTTACTAAGTACTTGAGGGTCAGCCAAAGGTTTTTTAGTATTGGCCGCACATAAGCTTCCTTCCATGTCGCGGGGATGATACCCGTTTGAATAGAACAATTAAAAATATTTCGAATTTCTGGGGCGCAGCTGATGGCTAGGAGAGCCATCGTCTTCGGGGGACAGAGGTCTAAAGGAGAACCAGATTTTGCTGTGGACAGGGAGTTAAGGACCTCCTCTGACGTAACTGTTTCCAAACAGTCCAAGGTGCTAGAAGTCACCTTTCCTAATTCCCCTAGTCTGATCTTAAATTCTGGGTCTGTAGGGCAGTAGATGGAAAATTAGCATAAATATTAGAGATCTTTACTTGAAAGTAAGTCGCTAATTAATTATAGAGCTCTAGACATCCCACTGGGGATTGTCTACAAACGTGTGGGGACACGAAATCCCTTACTCTATCAAAAAGAACTTTTGAGGAGTTAGTAGTGTTTTCTATTTGATGCATAATAAAAGTTTGTCTAGCTGTTTTTATGTTCTGATGATAGCTATACAGAGATTGTTTGTACAGATGTCTGTCTTGGGGGCCTTTACTATTCTGCCAGCATCGCTCCAAGATTTTACATTTGGGTTTTTTCCACTTTTAAATCAGATGTATACCAAGGGGCTGATGGACGCCATTGTGATGAGCCATAGTTTTTAGGAGGAATTACTGTATCCAATGCTGTGACAAAGGCGGAATTAAAATCTTCCAACAATATGGATCCTTCCAAGTCATTGTCTGGTGATTTAGGATGGAAAGCCTCGCTGAAAGCTTCCAGAGTAATGCCGTGCCAGGTAGTCAGACAAAATATCGAAATTAAAATATCGATATACAATAATATCGATGTTTTAATATCGATGGTATAGTATATCGATGTGCCATAATATCGACAGACAGAATATCGAGATTAAGGTATGTATGTTAGTAATATCGAAATTTTGTTGTTTAGTGTTATGTATTTTATTATGTTGTTTATATGTTTGCTAAAAATGTTTAGAAATGTATGTTTGAAAATTAGTAATTATGTTAACATTTTGCGTTTTAGTATTAGAGCGGGTTGTGGGTTTATAGGGGAATAGGGTGGGAAGTAATTTAATAATAATTAAATAATTAATATATATTTTTAAATATTTTTTAATTAATAATTAATTTGTAATTAATTAAGACTAATTAGTTAATTACATTAATTAGATTTAATGTGGTAATATATTTAATTTTGTGTTATTGTTAATTAATAATTAATTGGTAATTAATTAATATTAATTAGTTAATTAAGTTAATTAGATTTAATGTGCTAAGATATATAATTTTTGTTATTGTTAATTAATAATTATTTGGTAATTAATTAATGTTAATTAGTTAATTACATTAATTAGATTTATTGTGCTAATATATTTAATTTAATATTATTGTTAATTAAAAATTAATTTGTAATTAAATAATATTAAGTAGTAAATTGAATTAGAGTTAATGTGTTAATATTTTTAATTTATTAATTTTTGATATTGTTAATTAATAATTAATTAGTAATTAATAATTATTAAGTGATTAAATGATTTCATTTATTTATGTGTAGTGGGTTGTGTGTTTATAGGGGAGTAGGGTGTTATATAATTACATGTAATTAATTAAAGAGATTGTATTTATTTATTGGTATTTATTGTTAATTAATTGGTAATTAATAAGTGTTAAATAGTTCATTTATAATTACATTAATTTAATAATATTTATTGTTATTAATTGATTAATTGAAACTTTTATTAATTGTGTTTTTTTATAATGTGTAGTGTGTTGTGTGTTACAGGGGGAGTAGAGTGGGAAGTAATTTAAACCCACGCAATCCAACGCTTTCCCTACTGTTGCACCCTCTGGAGTGGGAATAGTAATTTTTACCCCTACGCTATCCAACGCTTTCCCTACTGTTGCACCCTCTGGAGTGGGAATAGTAATTTTTACCCCTACGCTATCCTACGCTTTCCCTACTGTTGCACCGTCTGGAGTGGGAATAGTAATTTTGACCCCTACGCTATCCAACGCTTTCCCTACTGTTGCACCCTCTGGAGTAGGAATAGTAATTTTTAAACCTACGCTATCCAACGTTTTCCCTACTGTTGCACTCTCTGGAGTGGGAATAGTAATTTAAACCCCTACGCTATCCAACGCTTTCCCTACTGTTGCACCCTCTGGAGTGGGAATAGTAATTTTTAGCCCCACGCTATCCAACGCTTTCCCTACTGTTGCACTCTCTGGAGTGGGAATAGTAATTTTTACCCCTACGCTATCCAACGCTTTCCCTACTGTTGCACCCTCTGGAGTGGGAATAGTAATTGTTACCCCTACGCTATCCAACGTTTTCCCTACTGTTGCACTCTCTGGAGTGGGAATAGTAATTTAAACCCCTACGCTATCCAACGCTTTCCCTACTGATGCACCCTCTAGAGTGGGAATAGTAATTTTTACCCCTACGCTATCCAACGCTTTCCCTACTGTTGCACTCTCTGGAGTGGAAATAGTAATTTTTACCCCTACGCTATCCAACGCTTTCCCTACTGTTGCACCCTCTGGAGTGGGAATAGTAATTGTTACCCCTACGCTATCCAACACTTTCCCTACTGTTGCACTCTCTGGAGTTGGAATAGTAATTGTTACCCCTACGCTATCCAACACTTTCCCTACTGTTGCACCCTCTGGAGTGGGAATAGTAATTTTTACCCCTACGCTATCCAACGCTTTCCCTACTGTTGCACTCTCTGGAGTGGGAATAGTAATTGTTACCCCTACGCTATCCAACACTTTCCCTACTGTTGCACTCTCTGGAGTGGGAATAGTAATTGTTACCCCTACGCTATCCAACACTTTCCCTACTGTTGCACTCTCTGGAGTTTGAATAGTAATTGTTACCCCTACGCTATCCAACACTTTCCCTACTGTTGCACTCTCTGGTGTTGGAATAGTAATTGTTACCCCTACGCTATCCAACACTTTCCCTACTGTTGCACTCTCTGGAGTGGGAATAGTAATTTTTACTCATACACTATCTAAAATGTATTTAGCTTTTTTATTAGTTTTATGTTGTAATTAATTGTTATTTATGTGATTATTTTATGTATATAAATGTATTAGTAATTTATTATTTTTTTATTTTTTTATAAGTTATGAAAATAATTAATTTAGAGTTAATATTAATAAAAAATATATTATGTATTATATATTTATTAATATTAATTTGTATTACATTATGAATTAATTTTAAATATTATAGTACATTTTTAAATATGTTTATTACATTTATAAGTATTATTTTGTTAATATTAGATTTTTATTTAATTTAAAAAAACGATATTTTACAAAAAACGATATTTTTGTCATTCTATATTTTTTTTTCGATATATTTGCACTTACCTTGTTAGGGATAGGATTCCTATATTTTTGACTTCGATAATTTTGTTCCGATATTTTTGTATATCGATATTTGTGATATCGATATTTTGTCAGACATTCGCCGTGCCATGGTCTACGTACCTTTTGTTTTCGTTCTGTGTTCACTGCTAAGCCCATCAGGCATGGCGATTGTATAGAGAACATGATCATAGAATGGTCTGTCCAAGTGAGAGGGTCCTGGGGATTACAAGTCAGGGATTCAATGTTAGCAAAGATTAGATCTAACGAGTGACCAGCCAAGTGTGTTGGACCTTTGACTCTTTGAGTAAGTCCTATTAATTCTAGATTTGAAAGAAGTTTATTAACTTCGGGATTTGTGTAGTCTTCCCCTTAAAATTAAAATCACCCAATAAAAGAAATGTATTTGATGCGAGCACATGCATGGCTATTTGTTCTACCAATTGATCAGTAAATGTGTCCCTTGATCCTGGGGGACGATATATCAATGCTCCATTCCAACTGTCTGTTGGTGATATCTTGAAGATCCCCATTTCCATGCACCTGTTACTTAAGGTGGAAATCCAGGTCACATTAAGGTGATTTTTAAAGGCAATGGCAATGCCACCACCCGTTTCTCCTTCCCTGTCCAGGTGTATAAATTTATAACTGTCTGGATTGGCTAAATTTATCAAAGGATGATTTGTAGGGTTTAACCAGGTTTCTGTGAGAAAACAGACGTCAGGAGAATGTGAAGTAATCAAATCCCATATTTCAGTAGGGTGCTTTGCCAAAGATCTAACATTACACAGTATACTGTTTAAACCACCTATGTCTCGATCCATGCTCTTCATTGGAAACGATTGGCTAACCAATGTCAAGTCTCTTTGAAAGGGCCGGTGCCTACAGGCTACTGGGCCCTCCAGTCCATTTGGGAACTTCCCAGGACAGCTCATATGAACTGAGCACCTGGCATGTTTGTGTGTTCTAATCGAGAGCAGGGATATAGCAGAGTACGTTAGACGAGTGGAGTTTGGGCTATTTACCTCATTTAGACCAGCATTCCCGGCCTCAGGGCTCAGTCGGGCACAGACGGACGCATACGGGCTTGCCTTAGGCGTGCCTTTTCCATGCTAGCGGCGTGCCCGCTGCACGTGTCCACTGCGCGGTCGAGTTAGCGCGTGCATTTATGTCGTCAAGGGTAAAGACTAGCCTGCTGCCCTTCAATTTCTCCCAAGATGGCGGCTAGTTCCACTGGCAATCTCAATGTCACCTCCCGTCCCCGCGACTATCTATGGCAAGCTGCGGTGGGTACAAGTTAAAATCAAATACTATGTGAGGATAAAATCAATTTTTAACACTTGTAGACACTTTTAAAATCACGAGTGCAATAACAGTGAAATGTGCAAATACGCTAAAGGATTGGCTCCTGGCTTCTGCCTCAGAAGTCTCTAATACTCATGATGTATTCACCTGCAGTTGACTGTTGTTTGTGTACACCTGAAAGACACTCGGAAGTCCCACATGATGGGTGCAATTCCAGACTACATTCATCCTTTTGGAGGCCTTGTGGGTCTTCAGAGCCCTCCTCTTGGTTTAGTGCAGTGTAATTTCATATGGATGGACACCCCTGACCTCTGTTACGAGGGAGATCAGGGACATTTCCGACCGGGACGTGTGCAGTGTGTGTTTGCATTTCCCTACATAGTGGCATACCCTGATAGTCCCCACCCACGACTTTCCATATGATTTCCTAAAGGGCCCAGAGAGAAGAAGGGGGTAAGGCATATTAATTCAGCATACAGTACCTCCTGCAGGGGGCTCTCGACTCGTGCCATGCTTCATTGATCTGCTACATTGAGATGAGGTCATGTACCCATCAAAATGAAAGAAAACATTCTTTCAAATATTCAGGGCCAGCAAGAGTGGATGCACATTTCCACAGAAGGCGTTCATTTTGCCCCTTTGGTAATATTATTTTTAGTTTTTATTTTTATTGGGTTTTATGTTAAAAAACAGAACAAAGAGAAAAAAGAAATGTCACAGCATCTCTTCGCATCACAAATGATAATCATGTATACATAGCATCAATAAGGGAGTTGAAGACACGAGGACAGACAGAACCAACATATCAGGATACATCCTTCTGTGAGCATGCTGGATGAAGTGAAGAGGCAGCCTCAGCAGAACGCAGCAGATAGGAAAGAAACGACTTGCTGGGGATTCATTGGCATAGGGAGGCCTCAAATTTGCATTTGGCTTCCTGAGAATGTGTAATCAGTACATGACATGAATGTGGAATTTAAGACGGAAACCGAATGACCAATATCAGCTCTGGTTACACAGTGAGGAGGAACATCTTGGGTGGCGCATCAGGAAATGTTGGGAGGGCCGCTCTGGTCGCCAAGCGCAGTTTATGATAAATGTAAAGTGACGAGTGGAGTGGCATGCCGGCAGCACTGGAGATCCTGCAGTGAGATAAAGGTGCCATCATCAAAGAATCGCTGATCATCGTCAGCCACATTTTACGCGACAGTCTCTTTACTGCTATTTCGCTAGTGGTGGGGAGCATGGGATTGTGAGTGAGGGTCAGCAAAGGTGAGTAGGACATACACAGATCAAGCAGTTTTGCCAATTTCCACCATGCCCGACAAGTTGAGGCAACCCCATCAACATCGCCTTTCACCTTCCGTGGTGAAGCAGTTACTCCCAGCAGGAGCAATGGCCTGCGAGCAATGGATTGTTCGGCTCTAGCATGTGGCACAGTCACCCGAGATGTGGCCAAACATTTCAAATAGTGTGCCTGTGCAATTAAATAATAGATATAAAAATGTGGCAGAGCGAGTCCACCTGCCTCTAGAGGGCCGTGATCACGTCGTAAAGCATATTATTGGTTGGCCCCTGCCTCATATGAGCCAGAAAAGGGCCTGCTGCATTGTTTAAAGAAGTGCAATGATAGGTATACATATATGTAATCAAAAAGATACGTGAATGTTGGTAATATTACCATCCTAATTCTGTATATGCGCCCCATCATGGACAGGAGCAGGCAGACCCATCTGTCAACACACGTAGTCAACTTTTCAATCACAGTATCAACATTGATCATGCTCAAATCATTTTGATCATGAGTCACCCACACTCCTAGATATTTAACCCTAGCAGGGCTCCGCTGTCAAGGATAGTCCAGTGGGCTAGCAGAAGAAAAATCTGTAAGTGGGAAAACTTAGGACTTGTATCAGCTAAGTTGTAACTATGAGTATCCTCCGAATCATACAATCTCCCAAATGATGGTGGATAGATTGTCCTGAGGACATTTAAGAAATAACATCCCATCGCCTGCATAAAGCGAGAAGATGAATGAGCCACATGCAAGGCACAAGCCCCGATGTGCATGCAGCTCTCTCACAAAGCAATCCAGGAGCTCCACTGCTAAAGCAAAAATCAGTGGGGGCAGCTCTTGCTAGTCCACTGGCAACAAAGAGGGAACTGAATAGTATTTGTTTACTCTGACTCTGACTCTGGCTGTGAGGGTATCAGGTAGTAATTGCCCAGTCCCATCCAGCGGTGACTGTCACCATGAACAGCCACTCCAATTAATCAAATTATTTTCTGTGTCGAGGAGTCCCGCTATCGCGGGAAGCTGTTGGTTGACTCTTTGTAAAATTGCCATCAGCGTTCTAAGGTTAAAGGCAGCACATCTCTGGGAAATGAATCCAGCTTGCTCCGGTAGCATCAGGAATAGCATAGGTGTCTGGGGCGGAGTTTGGTTAGAATGTTGTATCAGTATTTAGCAGAGAGAGAGAGAGTGGTCTGTGAAAAGAGCATTAGCTGGGGTCTCTAATTGGTTTTTAGCAATACTGTGATCACTGTCTCCAATATGGTCAGAGGTAGACATCCCCTAGTGTTAAAAGCACTGTACACATCCATGACACGCGGTGCTAACAGTTCTATATATTCTGTGTAGCAATCTACAGGAAGCCCGTCACCACCCGGAGCATTTCCACTGGGGAGGTCCATTATGGCTTTTCTTTTTTAATGTCCTCACAAGTTATCTGGGAGTTCAGTATTTCCCTGGCCACACCATCAATTCAGGCAAGAACTACCTGGTCAAGATAGCCCGCATGGTAGGCACTATCATGGCGTGCTACAGGAGTATATCGGTGTTAATAGAACTGTCAGTATTCTTCTAGGATATCAGCTGGGTCTGACATTGTCCCTGCACTGTTTGTTGACCCCTTCAGACACTCGTTCACTTCTAGTGACCCAAATGAGACTGTATTCCGTCAAAGTCTCCTGAGTCTGCACCAGAATCACCATATCATTGGAGGATATATAGGCATTTTCTAATGATCTAAGTACAGATTCGAGGCAATCCGTACTATTGCTAATTGACTCAAGAACACCAGCATATTAGACATACATAGTCCCCAAATATAAGCTTTAGAAGCTTCACCTAGAATAGCTACTTCTTCAGCATTTAAGATAAAGAAGCTATAGAGCTAAAGAATTTGGCAAAGGCTTTCCCAACTTCAGTTCTACAGGCAGCGTCTCACAGTTCTGTACATCTCAGTCGCTAGCTATAGAATCATAGAAGTAGGGTAGGTACTTTGGAGGTTAACATAATGGGGAAATGATCAGATAAGATATGGTATCTTAGTGGTGGGTACTATGGACATTAGCAAACCACATATTGAGTATAGAGGCCATATTATACACGGGCATGATATGACCTCTAGGCTCAGTATGTGGTTTCTGTGGTCCAATATTTACCTGTTGCCTCCTTTGAAGACGTAGAAGCTTCTAGATATTTCCTTTTGAAGTGCACAGGTTTCCTGTCTCTCTTGCCTTGGCTCCAGACTAACTACAGGGGTATGCAATCCATTGTGTGAAGGCAGGACACAGCCTTTTCAGGTGTAAGTGGGGCTCTGTCTAACTCTGCCCTCCCATCCTGCCAGTGTATGGCCCATTCAGGCACAACTAAGCTCTCTATTGTGTGTGGCTGTCTAGGAGGAATTCACAAAGTCTAAATGCCAAATACACCCAGTCATGTGACCAAGAGACAGACTGCAAACACCAAATGGCTAAGGCAGGAAAATGCCAACTTTCTAAAAATGGCATTTTCAAAATTGTAATTCAAAATCTGCCTTTGCCATAAAAGAGGGGTTTTCATTACAGTGCCAAAGATACCAAACATGAACTGTTTACCTGTTCCCATTTGGAAGTACAGCTTATCAAAAGTAATAAGGTAACTCCATTGTTATCCTGTGGAAGAAGCACGCCTTGCAGTACTGAAAAACATATTTAAGAGTTTTCACTACCAGGGCATGTAAACGTAATGTTACATATCCTACTTTTTAAATACATTGCACCCTTCCTTGTGGACTCTATGGGGCCCATTCTTGTGGTGACATATTTGTATTAAAAAGCAGATTGGAGCTGGCAAAAGGTTTATTTTGTTCGGTCGAAATGGCAGGTTAAAACTGCACACACAGGCTGTAGTGGCAGGCCTGAGAAAGGTTTGCAAGACTAATTAAATAGGGAGCACAACACATGCTACAGGCCCACTAGTATGATTTAAATTACAGGCCCTTGGTACATGTAGCAAGGGAGTGAGGCAAAAATGGGCCTGCAATGCAGAGCCATCTGGCCAGGGATGAATACCCCTCTGCAAGTGCAGCCTTCTAAAGTCGATACAGATGGCGAGGCTGTGTGGCTTCTCAGAGTAGGTAAGCCAGTAGTTATCAGCCCTTATAATGTTGAAGGGGAGCCATAAGCAAGAGAGCAATAGAGCCTTTAGAGCAGCAGGCCAAATGGAGGGGTCCGGTTCCAGGATCCAGAGCTGCACCAAACGTTAGAGGCATGGGAGACCTGCATGTGGGGACAAGACAGAAAGGGGACCAAGAGCAGTGGAATGTCCCAGCAAAGCCCGGCCCGTAACCGCTTCCAGCAGTGCTTTCTGATCATAGGAATCACACAGATCCCAAGCTCAGCAGATCCCAGCAGCTGGATACCCAGCCTGAAGGTCAAGGCAGGCCTCAAGTGCCAAAGTTAGTAACAATGAACATTTTAATGAAATACTTGTATGAGTGCACACAACCAAATGCAAGTGTTTGCACAACTACGTAAAATGTAGTGGTGCAAATGCATTTGAGAATATGGTCCAAAACAGATGATCTCCACCCGGAAATGGAGGCAATATCCGTATAGATTAAAAATGGGGACTTGTTCCCAAATAGGTAAAATTTTCAGTAATGATTTGCATTACCTCTTCATTCATACATTGCAGTACCCGAAGGTGACACAAACGTGATTTATATGCATAAAATATTAACTAAAACAATTTGGCAGCGAAAGCACTGTTGCATCCGGTTGAACGTTCAGGAGCAATTTAGTGTTCCTCAGTAAATGATCCAGTACCGAAATACCCCGCGCCATCCCGTTTAATAAATAGCTTCCAGTGTAAGACACAGCCTGCTTCACGCTGCCAATCACGCCTGGCTTGTGTCTGTGAACCGGCTGGCAGGCTCGTTGCAGTGCCGACCTTCTATTTACTTGTGATTGTTTCTTGGTCAAGGTACGCCCTGTTTGCTTCCTGGCACCCAATTTGCAGATATTTTTGTATGTGCACGTCCACCACAAACTCACGCTGGTCGCTGTGGTGTACCCGTCTGTAGATGTAGCGGGCACAAACTTATGGGGCTTTAATGAAAGAGCTCCTCTGTGTCCAACCTCGCTCAGAGAAACAAACCCGAAGCAAACTCTCGCCCAGTCAAGGTCACAGCGTTCAACTTTTTTAAAACGGGGGACTGTTTTTGCCCGGTTTGAAATCCACTTTTCATGTGAAAGAAAGGAAATTAAAAAGTAAACGTTGACAAAGATTGTATCAGAAAGACATCTGGGATAAAGTACCACCACCCACTGTACATTATATGATGTGGTTATTGCATGAGCGAGGAGATTTGTGACCCTTCAGAGGCACTAGACTTCAGGGTTGTAATATCTTTTTAATGACTTAGGTATAGATGCATCAACAATGCCATTTGCGATTCCTTATTAGCAAAAAATAAGGATTCGCTAATAAGGAATAGCAAAAGGCTATCAGGCAAATTCATCAAAGCTTTTTGCGATCGCAAACGGTGCGCATCGCAAAAATCGGCCGTTTGCGATCGCAAAATCAGCTTTTGGGATGCATGAAGGGTGAAGGCCCTCGCAATTTGAGAATTCGCAAATATTTGCGAATTCTCAAATTGCGATTGGATTTAAGGAATCGCATTTTGCGATTCCTTAAATGCAATGCATGAAAGTTAAAAAAATAGCGATTTCGCAATTAGGGGGAGCAAATTACCATGAGGTTGAACCTCATGGTAATTTGCGAAAACTTTGAAAAATTCACTTTTGTGCATTTTTCAAAGTTTCATGTTGTGCACACACATGCCCTTAGGGCATGTGTGTGCACGACATATGTGCACAGATTGATTTCAGGGGTGCAACAGGGTGTCCTTTGGACACCCCTGCACCCTTGAAATCGCATTCTCAATTTGCCATTCGCTAATTGCTAATCGCAAATTGAGAATGTCTTCCCATTCATTCCTATGGGCCTTTAGGCCCATAGGAATAAATGGGGAGGTATTCCTTGACTGCAACTCGCAATTTGCGAGTCGGAATTAAGGAATGTTTAGAAATCGCAAAATTCTCAGCGATTTCTTCATGCATAGGCTTTTGCGATTTCTGAATTGCGATTTCTTAAAAATCACAATTAAGAAATCGCAAAAGCCAACAATGATGCATGTGCCTGTATGCATGTAGAAATCGCGAAAAAAATTGCGATTTCTAGACAATTCCTTAATTGCGACTCGCAAATTGCGAGTCACAATTAAGGAATACATCCAACATTTTTTTGTCTCTGTGATGAACTTATCATGCAACCACTTTATTAAATCGTATAACTGGTAAACACATTATGCATTTGTATCCTATCACTATCTTGTTAAAATGGATTTTTTCCACCCCATGCAGGTTTGTGTAACTCTAAAGTTAGGCCTTAAGGCAGCTAATTAGTATGAAAACACGTTTTTCTTTGGGAACCTGTGCTGGAACAACGTAGGGACTAGAGAGCTTCTGGTTAGGGCAGGTATTCTTCCGCTGAAATCAGTTTCCGGTTGGACCAAGAAAAACCCTCTTGACCATGACTCTGTACCATATGCAGACACTAGTGCACATGTGGCAGTGACAATGCATATCCAGTGTGCCTCTCTAAGGCTCAGATCATCTAGAATAAAAGTGAGTATCTCACAAATGGCGTTCACGGTCCTGTAGCCTAGCACCCAAAGACACGCTGCAGTGACACTTCACAAGTTTTTTGCGCTCTTCGGGATCTTTATCATTTTAGCATATTTATAAAGTGTTTTACAAAGAACTGATACATCAATAAAAATATACATAAATATACAGAAGAGTGCACAAAAAGAACGACACTGGAGGTAGTATGGCATCTCATTGAAAAAATGTCCTGGATATTTTTTTACATTGATAGACACGGAGAAAATGGGTTAGTTTAAGTCCGAGAAATCCCTGTTTCCTTCTTAGCAAAGAAAAGTAATAAGGATAGCAAAGTTTTTCACTGAATGTTGAATAAGAGCACTTTAAAAATTAATGCCAAGTCACACTGTCTCTGCTTGTAATTACACTCATAATAGGCAGTCATATAGTACATGACACACACTGAATTGTGCATTAATACCCATCAGAATACATTTTCTCAACCTCCTAATAAGTTAATTTTGCATGTGCTGTCTGAAGCAGACACATAACTCAATGAGCTATTTTAGCAGGATTTCAATGTGTGACCTGGATCTCTGCAACAAGATCATTAACCCAAAGTACTATCTGCACTAAAATACAAACTTGCAAACTAGAACTTTAACAATATGCTCTGAAGACCAAACCAACTGAGCTACTGTGCGCTGATTCCAACATGGGAAGAGAGACTTCAAACAGACCTCTGCAGACAAAAACAGTTTTGTATCCACTGTTGTCTTATAAATATTATATCAAGGAACTTGCTGGAAAAATATTGATCTCAACAACAGTTGTTTTTAGAGCCTATCCTAATTAAAATGCAGGTCATGTGTAACCAATACAGTAAGCCAGAAAAGCTTTACTGTGCCATATTTCCTTGTTGTCAATGTCTTCAAGGTCAGAATATATATATATATATATATATATATATATATATATATATATATATATATATATCATTCCAAATGCCCAAAAGCTTTGCAGGACGCACTCAGCAGCCAGCCTTCCTTTCGGCGTACCTGTGACAGCTGGTCCCACACCCGGATTATTTTTCGTATGCCTTACGCGTTTCGAGACTTCGTGTCTCTCATCAGAGGCAGCTTCCACAATTGAGTTTGTAAGATGTTCCTTTTAATTGTTCACATTCATGCGTCACAAAAATGTTCACGCCCACTCAGGTTGCGTATATCATGAAATTTGCATGCTGGTAATTGTAGTCCAGAGGAACACCGCATTATTTTACCTTTAGTAGGTTCCTACTCACATTGTGTTAATAAAAGCTTGTGTTTCCTTAGTAGGATTCGGAGTGTTTTGGCCAGTAAATTTATGCCAGACTCGCTGCGCTGGTCAGGTTTGAACATGGTTTCAACCGCAGCCTCTTAAGGTCTCAAGATGGTGCGTCTTGCCACGACGAGGGCCGCCGTGTAATTTATGTCATTCCAAATGCCCAAAAGCTTTGCAGGACGCACTCAGCAGCCAGCCTTCCTTTCGGCGTACCTGTGACAGCTGGTCCCACACCCGGATTATTTTTCGTATGCCTTACGCGTTTCGAGACTTCGTGTCTCTCATCAGAGGCAGCTTCCACAATTGAGTTTGTAAGATGTTCCTTTTAATTGTTCACATTCATGCGTCACAAAAATGTTCACGCCCACTCAGGTTGCGTATATCATGAAATTTGCATGCTGGTAATTGTAGTCCAGAGGAACACCGCATTATTTTACCTTTAGTAGGTTCCTACTCACATTGTGTTAATAAAAGCTTGTGTTTCCTTAGTAGGATTCGGAGTGTTTTGGCCAGTAAATTTATGCCAGACTCGCTGCGCTGGTCAGGTTTGAACATGGTTTCAACCGCAGCCTCTTAAGGTCTCAAGATGGTGCGTCTTGCCACGACGAGGGCCGCCGTGTAATTTATGTCATTCCAAATGCCCAAAAGCTTTGCAGGACGCACTCAGCAGCCAGCCTTCCTTTCGGCGTACCTGTGACAGCTGGTCCCACACCCGGATTATTTTTCGTATGCCTTACGCGTTTCGAGACTTCGTGTCTCTCATCAGAGGCAGCTTCCACAATTGAGTTTGTAAGATGTTCCTTTTAATTGTTCACATTCATGCGTCACAAAAATGTTCACGCCCACTCAGGTTGCGTATATCATGAAATTTGCATGCTGGTAATTGTAGTCCAGAGGAACACCGCATTATTTTACCTTTAGTAGGTTCCTACTCACATTGTGTTAATAAAAGCTTGTGTTTCCTTAGTAGGATTCGGAGTGTTTTGGCCAGTAAATTTATGCCAGACTCCCTGCGCTGGTCAGGTTTGAACATGGTTTCAACCGCAGCCTCTTAAGGTCTCAAGATGGTGCGTCTTGCCACGACGAGGGCCGCCGTGTAATTTATGTCATTCCAAATGCCCAAAAGCTTTGCAGGACGCACTCAGCAGCCAGCCTTCCTTTCGGCGTACCTGTGACAGCTGGTCCCACACCCGGATTATTTTTCGTATGCCTTACGCGTTTCGAGACTTCGTGTCTCTCATCAGAGGCAGCTTCCACAATTGAGTTTGTAAGATGTTCCTTTTAATTGTTCACATTCATGCGTCACAAAAATGTTCACGCCCACTCAGGTTGCGTATATCATGAAATTTGCATGCTGGTAATTGTAGTCCAGAGGAACACCGCATTATTTTACCTTTAGTAGGTTCCTACTCACATTGTGTTAATAAAAGCTTGTGTTTCCTTAGTAGGATTCGGAGTGTTTTGGCCAGTAAATTTATGCTAGACTCGCTGCGCTGGTCAGGTTTGAACATGGTTTCAACCGCAGCCTCTTAAGGTCTCAAGATGGTGCGTCTTGCCACGACGAGGGCCGCCGTGTAATTTATGTCATTCCAAATGCCCAAAAGCTTTGCAGGACGCACTCAGCAGCCAGCCTTCCTTTCGGCGTACCTGTGACAGCTGGTCCCACACCCGGATTATTTTTCGTATGCCTTACACGTTTCGAGACTTCGTGTCTCTCATCAGAGGCAGCTTCCACAATTGAGTTTGTAAGATGTTCCTTTTAATTGTTCACATTCATGCGTCACAAAAATGTTCACGCCCACTCAGGTTGCGTATATCATGAAATTTGCATGCTGGTAATTGTAGTCCAGAGGAACACCGCATTATTTTACCTTTAGTAGGTTCCTACTCACATTGTGTTAATAAAAGCTTGTGTTTCCTTAGTAGGATTCGGAGTGTTTTGGCCAGTAAATTTATGCCAGACTCGCTGCGCTGGTCAGGTTTGAACATGGTTTCAACCGCAGCCTCTTAAGGTCTCAAGATGGTGTGTCTTGCCACGACGAGGGCCGCCGTGTAATTTATGTCATTCCAAATGCCCAAAAGCTTTGCAGGACGCACTCAGCAGCCAGCCTTCCTTTCGGCGTACCTGTGACAGCTGGTCCCACACCCGGATTATTTTTCGTATGCCTTACGCGTTTCGAGACTTCGTGTCTCTCATCAGAGGCAGCTTCCACAATTGAGTTTGTAAGATGTTCCTTTTAATTGTTCACATTCATGCGTCACAAAAATGTTCACGCCCACTCAGGTTGCATATATCATGAAATTTGCATGCTGGTAATTGTAGTCCAGAGGAACACCGCATTATTTTACCTTTAGTAGGTTCCTACTCACATTGTGTTAATAAAAGCTTGTGTTTCCTTAGTAGGATTCGGAGTGTTTTGGCCAGTAAATTTATGCCAGACTCGCTGCGCTGGTCAGGTTTGAACATGGTTTCAACCGCAGCCTCTTAAGGTCTCAAGATGGTGCGTCTTGCCACGACGAGGGCCGCCGTGTAATTTATGTCATTCCAAATGCCCAAAAGCTTTGCAGGACGCACTCAGCAGCCAGCCTTCCTTTCGGCGTACCTGTGACAGCTGGTCCCACACCCGGATTATTTTTCGTATGCCTTACGCGTTTCGAGACTTCGTGTCTCTCATCAGAGGCAGCTTCCACAATTGAGTTTGTAAGATGTTCCTTTTAATTGTTCACATTCATGCGTCACAAAAATGTTCACGCCCACTCAGGTTGCGTATATCATGAAATTTGCATGCTGGTAATTGTAGTCCAGAGGAACACCGCATTATTTTACCTTTAGTAGGTTCCTACTCACATTGTGTTAATAAAAGCTTGTGTTTCCTTAGTAGGATTCGGAGTGTTTTGGCCAGTAAATTTATGCCAGACTCGCTGCGCTGGTCAGGTTTGAACATGGTTTCAACCGCAGCCTCTTAAGGTCTCAAGATGGTGCGTCTTGCCACGACGAGGGCCGCCGTGTAATTTATGTCATTCCAAATGCCCAAAAGCTTTGCAGGACGCACTCAGCAGCCAGCCTTCCTTTCGGCGTACCTGTGACAGCTGGTCCCACACCCGGATTATTTTTCGTATGCCTTACGCATTTCGAGACTTCGTGTCTCTCATCAGAGGCAGCTTCCACAATTGAGTTTGTAAGATGTTCCTTTTAATTGTTCACATTCATGCGTCACAAAAATGTTCACGCCCACTCAGGTTGCGTATATCATGAAATTTGCATGCTGGTAATTGTAGTCCAGAGGAACACCGCATTATTTTACCTTTAGTAGGTTCCTACTCACATTGTGTTAATAAAAGCTTGTGTTTCCTTAGTAGGATTCGGAGTGTTTTGGCCAGTAAATTTATGCCAGACTCGCTGCGCTGGTCAGGTTTGAACATGGTTTCAACCGCAGCCTCTTAAGGTCTCAAGATGGTGCGTCTTGCCACGACGAGGGCCGCCGTGTAATTTATGTCATTCCAAATGCCCAAAAGCTTTGCAGGACGCACTCAGCAGCCAGCCTTCCTTTCGGCGTACCTGTGACAGCTGGTCCCACACCCGGATTATTTTTCGTATGCCTTACGCGTTTCGAGACTTCGTGTCTCTCATCAGAGGCAGCTTCCACAATTGAGTTTGTAAGATGTTCCTTTTAATTGTTCACATTCATGCGTCACAAAAATGTTCACGCCCACTCAGGTTGCGTATATCATGAAATTTGCATGCTGGTAATTGTAGTCCAGAGGAACACCGCATTATTTTACCTTTAGTAGGTTCCTACTCACATTGTGTTAATAAAAGCTTGTGTTTCCTTAGTAGGATTCGGAGTGTTTTGGCCAGTAAATTTATGCCAGACTCGCTGCGCTGGTCAGGTTTGAACATGGTTTCAACCGCAGCCTCTTAAGGTCTCAAGATGGTGCGTCTTGCCACGACGAGGGCCGCCGTGTAATTTATGTCATTCCAAATGCCCAAAAGCTTTGCAGGACGCACTCAGCAGCCAGCCTTCCTTTCGGCGTACCTGTGACAGCTGGTCCCACACCCGGATTATTTTTCGTATGCCTTACGCGTTTCGAGACTTCGTGTCTCTCATCAGAGGCAGCTTCCACAATTGAGTTTGTAAGATGTTCCTTTTAATTGTTCACATTCATGCGTCACAAAAATGTTCACGCCCACTCAGGTTGCGTATATCATGAAATTTGCATGCTGGTAATTGTAGTCCAGAGGAACACCGCATTATTTTACCTTTAGTAGGTTCCTACTCACATTGTGTTAATAAAAGCTTGTGTTTCCTTAGTAGGATTCGGAGTGTTTTGGCCAGTAAATGTATGCCAGACTCGCTGCGCTGGTCAGGTTTGAACACAAGCTTTTATTAACACAATGTGAGTAGGAACCTACTAAAGGTAAAATAATGCGGTGTTCCTCTGGACTACAATTACCAGCATGCAAATTTCATGATATACGCAACCTGAGTGGGCGTGAACATTTTTGTGACGCATGAATGTGAACAATTAAAAGGAACATCTTACAAACTCAATTGTGGAAGCTGCCTCTGATGAGAGACACGAAGTCTCGAAACGCGTAAGGCATACGAAAAATAATCCGGGTGTGGGACCAGCTGTCACAGGTACGCCGAAAGGAAGGCTGGCTGCTGAGTGCGTCCTGCAAAGCTTTTGGGCATTTGGAATGACATAAATTACACGGCGGCCCTCGTCGTGGCAAGACGCACCATCTTGAGACCTTAAGAGGCTGCGGTTGAAACCATGTTCAAACCTGACCAGCGCAGCGAGTCTGGCATAAATTTACTGGCCAAAACACTCCGAATCCTACTAAGGAAACACAAGCTTTTATTAACACAATGTGAGTAGGAACCTACTAAAGGTAAAATAATGCGGTGTTCCTCTGGACTACAATTACCAGCATGCAAATTTCATGATATACGCAACCTGAGTGGGTGTGAACATTTTTGTGACGCATGAATGTGAACAATTAAAAGGAACATCTTACAAACTCAATTGTGGAAGCTGCCTCTGATGAGAGACACGAATTCTCGAAACGCGTAAGGCATACGAAAAATAATCCGGGTGTGGGACCAGCTGTCACAGGTACGCCGAAAGGAAGGCTGGCTGCTGAGTGCGTCCTGCAAAGCTTTTGGGCATTTGGAATGACATAAATTACACGGCGGCCCTCGTCGTGGCAAGACGCACCATCTTGAGACCTTAAGAGGCTGCGGTTGAAACCATGTTCAAACCTGACCAGCGCAGCGAGTCTGGCATAAATTTACTGGCCAAAACACTCCGAATCCTACTAAGGAAACACAAGCTTTTATTAACACAATGTGAGTAGGAACCTACTAAAGGTAAAATAATGCGGTGTTCCTCTGGACTACAATTACCAGCATGCAAATTTCATGATATACGCAACCTGAGTGGGCGTGAACATTTTTGTGACGCATGAATGTGAACAATTAAAAGGAACATCTTACAAACTCAATTGTGGAAGCTGCCTCTGATGAGAGACACGAAGTCTCGAAACGCGTAAGGCATACGAAAAATAATCCGGGTGTGGGACCAGCTGTCACAGGTACGCCGAAAGGAAGGCTGGCTGCTGAGTGCGTCCTGCAAAGCTTTTGGGCATTTGGAATGACATAAATTACACGGCGGCCCTCGTCGTGGCAAGACGCACCATCTTGAGACCTTAAGAGGCTGCGGTTGAAACCATGTTCAAACCTGACCAGCGCAGCGAGTCTGGCATAAATTTACTGGCCAAAACACTCCGAATCCTACTAAGGAAACACAAGCTTTTATTAACACAATGTGAGTAGGAACCTACTAAAGGTAAAATAATGCGGTGTTCCTCTGGACTACAATTACCAGCATGCAAATTTCATGATATACGCAACCTGAGTGGGCGTGAACATTTTTGTGACGCATGAATGTGAACAATTAAAAGGAACATCTTACAAACTCAATTGTGGAAGCTGCCTCTGATGAGAGACACGAAGTCTCGAAACGCGTAAGGCATACGAAAAATAATCCGGGTGTGGGACCAGCTGTCACAGGTACGCCGAAAGGAAGGCTGGCTGCTGAGTGCGTCCTGCAAAGCTTTTGGGCATTTGGAATGACATAAATTACACGGCGGCCCTCGTCGTGGCAAGACGCACCATCTTGAGACCTTAAGAGGCTGCGGTTGAAACCATGTTCAAACCTGACCAGCGCAGCGAGTCTGGCATAAATTTACTGGCCAAAACACTCAGAATCCTACTAAGGAAACACAAGCTTTTATTAACACAATGTGAGTAGGAACCTACTAAAGGTAAAATAATGCGGTGTTCCTCTGGACTACAATTACCAGCATGCAAATTTCATGATATACGCAACCTGAGTGGGCGTGAACATTTTTGTGACGCATGAATGTGAACAATTAAAAGGAACATCTTACAAACTCAATTGTGGAAGCTGCCTCTGATGAGAGACACGAAGTCTCGAAACGCGTAAGGCATACGAAAAATAATCCGGGTGTGGGACCAGCTGTCACAGGTACGCCGAAAGGAAGGCTGGCTGCTGAGTGCGTCCTGCAAAGCTTTTGGGCATTTGGAATGACATAAATTACACGGCGGCCCTCGTCGTGGCAAGACGCACCATCTTGAGACCTTAAGAGGCTGCGGTTGAAACCATGTTCAAACCTGACCAGCGCAGCGAGTCTGGCATAAATTTACTGGCCAAAACACTCCGAATCCTACTAAGGAAACACAAGCTTTTATTAACACAATGTGAGTAGGAACCTACTAAAGGTAAAATAATGCGGTGTTCCTCTGGACTACAATTACCAGCATGCAAATTTCATGATATACGCAACCTGAGTGGGCGTGAACATTTTTGTGACGCATGAATGTGAACAATTAAAAGGAACATCTTACAAACTCAATTGTGGAAGCTGCCTCTGATGAGAGACACGAAGTCTCGAAACGCGTAAGGCATACGAAAAATAATCCGGGTGTGGGACCAGCTGTCACAGGTACGCCGAAAGGAAGGCTGGCTGCTGAGTGCGTCCTGCAAAGCTTTTGGGCATTTGGAATGACATAAATTACACGGCGGCCCTCGTCGTGGCAAGACGCACCATCTTGAGACCTTAAGAGGCTGCGGTTGAAACCATGTTCAAACCTGACCAGCGCAGCGAGTCTGGCATAAATTTACTGGCCAAAACACTCCGAATCCTACTAAGGAAACACAAGCTTTTATTAACACAATGTGAGTAGGAACCTACTAAAGGTAAAATAATGCGGTGTTCCTCTGGACTACAATTACCAGCATGCAAATTTCATGATATACGCAACCTGAGTGGGCGTGAACATTTTTGTGACGCATGAATGTGAACAATTAAAAGGAACATCTTACAAACTCAATTGTGGAAGCTGCCTCTGATGAGAGACACGAAGTCTCGAAACGCGTAAGGCATACGAAAAATAATCCGGGTGTGGGACCAGCTGTCACAGGTACGCCGAAAGGAAGGCTGGCTGCTGAGTGCGTCCTGCAAAGCTTTTGGGCATTTGGAATGACATATATATATATATATATATTCACAGAAAAAACCATAGGTTATAGACCATATATAGTTAGGAATTAGCATTTACAAAACCTTGAAAATTCACTGAAAAAACCATAGGTTATAGACCATATATAGTTAGGAATTAGCATTTAGAAAACCTTATTTTACTCACACAAAACCATTGAAATTCCATATATAGTTAGTTGCACTAACTATATATCGCGCACCCGCAATCCACTGCTGATGATGTCACATATTACATCATTCATGAAATGGTCAGTGACATCACTGATGACATCACTGATGACATCTCAAATGACATCACTGATGACAACATCCAGTGATTATGTGTTTCTGTAAAGTTTAAATATGTTTTACATATTGAAGAATGAGTGGATGTATAAGTGTCTGAATGAAGGTTTTAGTAGGTGCGTGATTGACTGTATGAGTGAGTGATTAAATGCGTCTTACTAAATGCACGGGTTAGTGACTAAACTGTCTGAAAGTGTGCATCAGCATGTCTGTTGTTGTGCAAGCTGCTGCATGTGTTGATCAGTAGCTATATAAGTAGCTATATGGGTTATTGATTGGTTGCACAAGTATTTGTATGGGAGACTGAGTGTGTGTATGGCTGGCTGGGAGGTGTGTGACTCTGTGCAGATCAATGTGTACTTGTATCAGTGATTCTATAAGAGAGTAAGTATGTGTTAGTATATGTTTGAAAATGTAAGGTACTCTATGTTTAACTGTGTAGATTAGAAAATGGAACTGTGATTGATTCTTTACAGGACTGACTAGGTGTGTGAGTAACTCCATGGATGAGTGGCAGAGTGTGAGTGTCTGTATAGGTGTATGAGTGCATATGATAGTGTTGTAAAGATGAGTGATTGTATGTATGAATGATTGTATGGGTGAATGAGTGAATGTGTGTGTAGACGTAGGAATCAGTGAGTGCGTATGTAGTAACTAGTATTGGTGTGTCAATGGTTTCAAAAATTATACTCTGTATTTAACACTGGGTGTAACAGAGGTTATATTAAAGTGTGAGGAGATGCATTGTATTGTCACATTAATGATATCATCATTGATGTGACCATTGATGTCAAATGAGATATCATCAGTGATGTCATTTGAGATGTCATCAGTGATGTCATCAGTGATGTCACTGACCATGTCATGAATGATGTAATATGTGACATCATCAGCAGTGGATTGCGGGTGCGCGATATATAGTTAGTGCAACTAACTATATATGGAATTTCAATGGTTTTGTGTGAGTAAAATAAGGTTTTCTAAATGCTAATTCCTAACTATATATGGTCTATAACCTATGGTTTTTTCAGTGAATTTTCAAGGTTTTGTAAATGCTAATTCCTAACTATATATGGTCTATAACCTATGGTTTTTTCTGTGAATTTCATTGGTTTTTTAACAGCTAATATCTGTAGCTGTAAAATGTATTCTTCTTTAAATCCCAAAATATATTTTATATGTTTATGAATAATTTTTTTTTTTTATATTTTTTTTTCTACGTTCCCGCTTCGCGAATCGGGAAGCTTCCCGTTAGCTGACCTTGATGCCGCGAAATAGACCGCGAGCCGGTAAACGTTTCTTTACCGCAAGTGCCGCGTTAGAAAACAACATCGTGACGCCTCCCGTCCGCATGACGTTCCACGTTGTCGCGTGATACGTCATATGACGTGCTACGTTAGCGAACTGGTATGCGAAGCGAGTCGCAAAGCGCAGGTTTCTGGAAGCAAACCGTGAGGCCCTGCAAAGCGCTTAACGTAAACACAGCAAGTCATGTGACTTGGTAATAACACTTTTCATTGGTTCATTTCACTTTTGGTTTCCTAATGATGTAAGACTAGGTCATATAATCTAAAATGAACACTTTTGATTGGTTGAGAACTCTTGTTTTTCCCAAATGATGAAAATCCCTCCTTCTTTCCTCACTCTGACTTTCATCATTGTGAGAGAAAGACCCTTTGTGATCACTGAGCAATGGCTTCTTTAGTAGCTTCAGCTGGTGCTTCCCCACCACCTCCACCACATCCAAGGAAGAGTGGACCACCTGCTCAAGTTATAATTCAACAAGAAGAGGAAGAAGAGGAACAGGACGACGAGCACGAAGAGAGGCAGTTTTTGCCTGAGCAGCCCAAGACGTCTCACCGGAAAGAAAACTTCATTTGGCAATTTTTTAAAATTCCCAAAGGTCAGAAAAAAGTAAATGCAAGATACGTAACTTGCCTTATATGTCAAGATAGACTGTCCAGAGGAACCGAGAAAAAATACAGTTTCGGAAACTACACAATGCATCGCCATATGACTAGGTGGCATCCTAACAACTACAGTGCTGCACAGTTTCGGAACGACCTAGATAATCTCCCTATTATGGCCAGAAGATCTGTTGTACCGGAAGTAACGGGACCAGAGGGCAGGGAGATGGTGCCAAATATACAAATGAAATTTGGTGAAGTAAAACACACCTGCGTATTTTGCGATGGATTCATTTCCTACGGAGAAAAAAGCATCACTCTGATCAACAGAGCTATTGACTATCATATGCAAGTTTGTACGAAACGCCCAAAATAATAAATACTTCTTTTTTTGTTTTGTTGCTCCTGTTGAGCCCTTTACAATGAATCGTTTTCATTGCCCCCTCCAAGAAAAACCCAAAAAAATATAAAACCTCAGAAAAATTCAAAAAAAGTAAAAAAATGTTCCGAAAAATAATAAAAAAATATATAAAACAACAAAAACAATAAAAAAAAAGTTCTTTTCAGAACTACCTCCCCGTTATTAAAAAATTGGTACAATATTTGGAACTGTGCCAACCTCTATTTCTCTTAGTTCGCTTCCCAGTTCGCTCGCCGGTACGCGAACTAGAAGCGAACCAAAAACAGTAAGTATAAGGGAAGGAAACAGACACTTATGTTAAAAGAAAGACAGCTATAGGGGAGTAAACTAGAGATACTATTACCCGTAATTCACTGCTGATGATGTCACATATTACATCATTCATGACATGCTCAGTGACATCATCAGCAGAGGATTGCGGGTTTTTTGGCAACGTGCCTTATCCACGGTTTAATAACGCTGCCTTTTGCTTTATATAAGTTTTCAAATTGTATGAAATATATACCAATAGGTCGTTATGAACCTTTAGGTAGTGCTTTTCTTCATGAGGTCTGGTCGCTTCCATACACATACAGATGTTTCAAAGATGATCAAGAAGTTTATCTGAATGGAGAGGAATGCACTGAGACGCCAGATCATTCACTAATGTGTAGGCACATACAGTTACACGGTTCATGCAACAAACACCGACCAAATATGGCTTGCGTGTTGCAAGGCACGCCAGTTCCTGCTATCATCCCCACGTTCAAGTTGTTGGAAAATGGTAGTTATTTGATGCTCAATAATGAAGATTGTTCTGAGTTAATTGAAAAGGGTCTGCACCTCTGTACGGGTGTTCGCTATGTGAAGCACGAAAGTTTCACGGGCCGAACTCAAGGCCACCTCTCTCTGAGACAAAAGAGCTCTTATTCTTGCCATGCCGTTGAAATCTGTCCCAAGGTTGGTATTTGTGGCCAGATTGAAAACTCCCTATGTTCATGTGTGGGAGGAAATAGAACATTTCTGCAGCAAATAACCCGTTCACTTACTGTTACGATAAAAGGAATACTTTTAATTCAGATTTGCCTTTCAATTTCAGCAAGATGGTTCCGACTATCTTTAACGCATCCTCCACAAAGACCCTGGCGCACTTTTTTAAAGTTGTTACCAGTGGTCTCGTGACTTCATTTGAGAAAATCTTTGGAGTCATCCCTGCTTCCTTTCATTCTATTTTCTCCACTCTGGTTCGTGGATTGGCATTTTTACTTGCATTACCAGCGGACGCTCTTGTGCTTTTTTACATTTTTAAATATGGATGTCCCTCCTATGCAACCTCCCACCCTGCAGCTGCTGACACTGTTCCGCAATCGCATGCTAGAATATTATGGCACAATGCCGTTGGCGATATTAAGCACGGCATATGGATTATCTTTTCGATTCTCCTACTTCACCTGTGTCCAGCCTGTATTTCACTGCCTGACCTGTGATTTCGATTGGGCCATTGATTTGTGTCTCTGCGGACCGGTTTCTCCTGACGTCGACTTTAATCAGCTGATGACTCTTATCATTACTCACGAGTTGGTTTGTCCTGGCGAAAGGATTATGGCTGTGGCATTGATGCATGGACTACTTGGTCCCTGGAATTTACTGGCGGCAGCACAGTCTTTCTTGGAACAGAGCTTTCTTGAAAACCCACCGAGCTGTCCTCTGATGGTGATAGAGGATCCGGTACTGGGAGAGCACGTATGTTCTTTTCCGCTTTTAAATTGGATGGCTGAACTGTTTTCGGATGAAGACGGTGACTTCCTATTGGAGGCTGTTGCAGCTTATTTTGCATACACAGTTATGTCATAGACCTTTTTCATGTTTGATATGCTGAGTACTAGCATTTCATTGACAATTCATTGACTTATTTGTCAAGTTTTTATTATTTACCTTGCCTATTGGCTTAAGACTCGATAAAGTACTTGGCTGTTTTATTTTTCTTTAGCATTAAATTTTCCTAGTTTTTAATGCTTTACCTTGCGGACCGTCCACATATAAACTTGCAATCTACTCTCATGAGATGGCACTTCTATTATCTTATTCAGTTCGTTTCCGGATCATGGGGAGGTGTCATCTAGGTCCTGGATATCTTTACACCGTGTTAAGTTAGCATGGGCTCATTACCGGTTTAAACGCCATTTTTCCTTTTTTGCAACTTCTGCACACGACACTTAGTTGTTGCTTTAGCTTTCCACCTAGTAGTTCATCGTGGTTTACATGAGAATAATATGTTATTGCTCTACTATCTGCTTTGCTTGTTAAACTATATCTGTACAGCGAGTGCTAAAGTTTCAAGAACAACACGATACAGAATTGTTATGAGGTCTGATCTCCACGACTTCATACTCATAACATAAGTGCAACTTCTGCCAATTCTGGGCATGAGGCGGGTTTTATATTGCTTTGCCGAACACACATACACAACAGTTGATGTGGTTCACATGAAGAGAGAGCTGGTGTATGCTGATGTGATTCCTTCAAATCTAAGACACTAAAGTATGGGCACGCCCTAAACCAACACAAAGAGACCTTCTTAGCAAATAATATAATATGTGTATTAGGGAGGGTGAGATATAAGCAGCCGCGGGCCGTGGAGGGAGTTACGGTGAGGCAGGGAGGCGGGGAGGGGGAGAAGCAGGGTGGAGCCCTCTCTACCCTGCCCCTCCCCCTCCCCGCCTCCCTGCCCCACCGTAACTCCCTCCACGGCCCGCGGCTGCTTATAAGTGTTGCTAACTCTTATTCATTTACAGCATGTTAACATACTGTCACCATTCGCTTTTTATGTACTAGTAACTATGCTGGTAATTTTGCTACTGATAATATGTGTACTTGTATTCTCCACCCTGCTTCTCCCCCTCCCCGCCTCCCTGCCTCACCATAACTCCCTCCACGGCCCGCGGCTGCTTATAAGTGTTGCTAACTCTTATTCATTTACAGCATGTTAACATACTGTCACCATTCGCTTTTTATGTACTACTGACTATGCTGGTAATTTTGCTACTGATAATATGTGTACTTGTATAATCTAAGATACTACGCCTCAGAAGACGGCATTAGTAAATAAACATTTCAAATACACATGTGTTCTTCTTAACTCCATGTTCTGGTTTCTAAGAAATATATAACGACCGACTGTTCATGAGTTCCACGTATCCTGAGGTACTATAAGTTCATATTCTGGATTGTCTAAACATTGAGAGTTTGTTATATCCAATGTGACACTGTACCTAGCTTGCTAAGGAGTTTTTGATTACTAACGTGAGTTTTGGGACACCCTAATTCGCCGAGGTTCCAATCCTCTGTCCACAGTTCTGTGTGAGAACAGAAACCCTGCGACAGGGGCACCCCCGACCCTTGCTGGAGCTTCATCACACTTGCGATACAACTCCAGCAATGCGCCACCTTTACGGCACAGATACATCACGCATCTGTGCTGTTTTTGCCCCATGATGCGCCGCATTGTAAATGCAGCACACCATAGGTGACGGAACAGCGGCACAGAATGACTAACACATCCCTGGTGATGCGCCAGTCATCATAAATGTATCCCTATGCTTCTTATCTTGTTAGAGATGAACCGCCATATGTATCATCAAAGTTTTTTGCATTTCCTAAATAGCGAACTTTAAGGAATAAATAGCGATTCTTTACCATTCCTAGTTTGCGATTAGCTATTTGCTAATTACAAATTACCCATTCATTTCCTTCATTTCCATAGGGCGGTTGGACTCACTTTTAGCTCGAACGGCTGAATGGATTTGCACGAAACTTGGCAAAATTGTAGGGACTGGTAGCCCGATGTGCCTTTGCTATGTCTCAAGATATATGCTCCAGTGGTTTTTACGAAAATTAACTTTGAAAAATATATATTGGGCTACATTGGCCTATATATATGTTGGAGCCCAAATGTAGCCCAATGTAGCCCAATGAAGCCCAATGTAGCCCAATGTAGCCCAAAGATGGCCGCCAGACACACAAAAAAACAAATGTAGCCCAAATATCAGCCAGATGTAGCCCAACTATAGCCCAGTGACAGAATGACCAATCCGCTTCGCAAACCTCCGTTACGCGAGGCGGAGCGCTGTTACAGATATATATCTTTTTTTGAACGTTAATTTCTCAAAATCCACTGGAGCACATATATTGAGACCTAGCAAAGGCACATCGGGCTACCAGTCCCTACAATTTTGCCAAGTTTCGTGCAAATCCATTCAGCCGTTCGATTATTATTATTATTTTTTTTTTTTGCCCCGCGGGGCCCTTTTAAAACCTCCACATCAAACCTAGGGGGTCAGCGAGGATCTACTATTCCCCCTTATGGTCATTTGCCCCTTCGCTTTGGCCTCCTCTTGTCTCTCGATCCTACCGAGAGACAAGATGGCGGCCGCTACGGACTGTTTGGAATGTTGACAGACGCCAGAGAACCAATCAGCTTCGCTTCACAAAGCTCCGTTGCGCGAAAAGTACGCGTCCTGGGCCGCTGCCCGGTCCGCTGTTACAGATATATATCTTTTTTTAAACGTTAATTTCTCAAAATCCACTGGAGCACATATATTGAGACCTACAAAAGGCACATCGGGCTACCAGTCCCTACAATTTTGCCAAGTTTCGTGCAAATCCATTCAGCCGTTCGGGCTAAAAGTGAGGCCAACCGCCCTATGGAAAACTCAATGTTAAAAACACGTTTTGGGACCCCCCTTTTTTCTCGGCCCCCACTGGACGAACCCCCCCCAAATTTTCAAGGGCTGCTCAGAAACAAAATGTGCAATTTTCCTGAAAATTTCAGCCAATTCCGTCCACAAACGCCAAAGTTATTAGACATAGAATTTTCAAAAAACCCATAGAGAAAAAATCCTAACTATATATACCTACTGGCGACCGCCAGTAGGTAATATATATATATATATATATATATATATATATATATATATATATATATATATATATATATGTATATATATATGTATATATATATTTATTTTTTTAAATCATATATGTACAGACTCCCACTGAAAAGTCCTCCCTTTTGCTGCCAACTACTTTTATCAATCTCTTGAAATTTTTCCATCTCCAGCAATGCGCGGAATTACCTTTGCCACCACGTACATACGCTGCCTCTCTAGAAATCTTCATTTCTTAAGTGACTGGTGCTGCAATGTTATTTTGTAGGTAATAAACAACACAAGTGCCAATACTGGACTTGACTTGCAAAAACATTTTTTTTTTTGTTAAACCCTATATGAATGAAACATAACGGTCCGTTTATTATAACGTCACTAGTTTTTTATTTTTTTTATTTCACGAGTCACTTTCTTTTTACTTTTTTGTTTCTAAGAAGTACTTTTTTTGGGCATATACAAAAATATACAATAGAAGACAGTCAATTACAATAACATATATTCACTATACATATTTACAACTCATCCACTCCAAACTTTGACTAGTCCACTCATCCTACAATGACACACACACATGTATATAACATGAAACCATATAGTATGGCCCTTTGCCAACAAAAACTATTCAACGTACAATTTATGTACCCTACTAAATGCCTTAATGTGACTATATTACATAGAAATATACAGTTAGAGCCTAATTTCTTAGTATCCTAACAAGGTCCTTCTAGCCTTATTATTGACTCAGGGCCAAGTAAGGTCGACGCGTTTCGAACCCCCTGATTGCGGGGTTCTCCTCAGGACCATAAAATTCTTATTTCTAAAGGAATTGAAGTCCCTTGAAAGGTCATGTGGTGTAGTCACAGTGTTCTCATTCACCTTGTGTGAAGCAGTGGCACTTAATTTTGCGTGGAAGGCTCGTAGTGCCCAGTCTTCTACGCAGTGCACCCACACCTAGTTGGCTTGTAAACTGCCGACTCACAAATTGCTAAGCGATTGTTTTTGCCCAATGCACTTTTCGTGGAACAATCCTTGTTCCACGAAAAGTGTATTGGACAGAAACAATCGCCATTCAAGAAAATAATATTTTGTTGAGCTGTTTTATTGTTATTTTGTGCCACTTATTGGGTGCCATAAGACAAAAACCTTGATAAGACTTATGGATACAATTTGAACCCAGCATCCTAAACCACTGCCATTTCAAATTACATCACTTAGTTTTATCCAGCTGCTGCCATTTAATCCCTTAGCTGCTGATATTTTCTACTACCAGTGCTGCACCTTTTTTTATTGTTTGGGGCACTTTGTACTTAGGACTTCATATCTTTTCTTCCACAGAAGGTATCAAAGCCACATTTACGGGATTTTTTTTTACATATTGGGGATTCTAAAGGTATTTAGGTTTGTGGATTAACCTCTAGAGACCTGAGGTAATATAGCAAAACCTTCGGTTTAAAACATTGTGAAAAAGTGCACTGCCAGTAAGCATGTTATTGTTTTCAGTAAAATGGAACCAACAAGATTAGCTGTACTAAGATCACCATCTTCCCAACTTTCAGGAACAAGGTGAGCAGTATAAGAAAAACATTTTCTACCACAGTTTTTGCATGTTTCTAACTGGTAGTCTGTTTTTTTTTGCTTTGGATGTGCTTGCAGCTTGTGGTGAAAACTAGTAGGAAATGTATGGGAAGCTATACGTTTCTTAAAACTACACACAATTCCAAATTCAGCAATTATGTAGATTGTTCATGGTTTTGTAATAAAAAACTAATCATTGAAATCAAATAAGAGTGAAAATAGGTAGGAAACAGTAGCAATTGGTGACAAAATTTTTAACTGTAATTTCTTGCCCTAATGGCCAATTTCCAAAAGTAGCTTACTGTTACATTCTTCATACCATTTCTGGTTGCAAAGAAATATAATATTTGTTTGTTATCCAAAACATGCAATACCCCGAGTTAACCACAGTATTTATTTTAATTGTGTTTGTATTGAGCATGATACAACTCATATGATAAAAACGAATGAATGAAAAATGGGTATGAAGGAAATCTATGTATCATTTGAAAGGTGCACAAGATACTGAGTTTAGGAACGGTGAGTATTTGTTCCTCTCTAAATTTGGGTGGTGTGCCTTTCATGGATCACAAAACATTTACTTACTGACAAGGGACTTCAATCCATGCACACATATCTAAATTTGAAACACCTTTGGCTTACCCTTTGACCTTTTGGATGGGCTCTTAGTGGTGCTCAGTATATCCTTGGAGACCTTCAGGTTTAGTCTACCAGCAAACAATCCCATTTGGACATTGGATATGTCAGGCAGCCCTCACAAACTTCCAGCTAGTCATTGGACAAAACCACATATCCCTTAGAAACTCTCCGTTGACCTTCAGACACTGCATGCTGACCCTCAGATACTCAGCATTATGAAAATCCCAACTAATAAATAGATAAACTCAGACAGCCCATAGTAGGCCAGACCTCAATCCACATTAAACACCCCCAGTTAGTCATTAGACACCAGCAGATGCTCCTCAGAAACTCCCAGCATGCATTCAAACCCTACAAGCAAACCTTCTGAGACCTCTATCCAGCATTCTGACAACCTAGTTGCTGCATGGATAACCCACGTTGACCCTCCGCCCTCCTCCAGCTACCCCCAGATACTCCATTAATTATACCAACGATCCTCAATCTGCCTTCAGGCACTAAGCTGCTCCTTAGACACCACTGAGAGATGGTTTGCTTGACACCCCCTGTAACCTCTTAGAGACACCTGGCTGAGTCCTCAAGACCCTCTGGTTTATACACTCCCAGCGTGCCCTTAAACACCCTCAGTGGTCCCTCGGAGACCCTCAGCACATTTCCCTCACTCATCAATAGCTGTTATTTAAGCACCACTATAGGTAATATGTGGCCTAAGAATTCTCTGATATGCCCTAATAGAATACCACAATGCCCTCAGAGACCTTCTGCCTGCACCACTCACCCCAGCTAGGCAATGCACTCCACTAGCTGTTGCTTTAAGATCCTCACTTGGCCTAAACAGACCTCTTGCAGGCCCTCAAACAAACCGTGAGAATGTCTCAGTGTCCCTTTACTGGCCATCAGACACCATTCGATGACTATCACTGATTCAAACCTCACCTTTATACAGCAACAACTGGTTGCTGTATGGACACCCTCATTCAGCCCCAAAAGTGGGCGAGAGAACCACAGTTCTGCAAATAGCCATCTCAAAGTTGCAGCCCACTCTTAGTGGCCCACAGCTTTTTATCAGCCCCCCCCCCCCGATTTGGCCCTCCCAAATCCTTGGCTTCTAATCAGACACTACTAGCAGGCCATCATACACCCTCAAAAAGGTTGTAGATATATTTGGTCTATCTTAAAGCAACCCTAGCCTACTATCACACACCTCAGAACCACACTAAAATTCCATGAACGGGCCTCGAAGATCTCACTGGCCTTCAGCCATCCTTATTTAATCATTAGGTACCTCTGCAAGCTCCTGGCACACCTTTGGACAACCCCGCTGGTTATTGGATTCCACTAGATGCCTTTACAAGACCTATTGCCTGTCTCTGTAAATTCCAAGCAGAACGTTGGAGACTGGAGTCCCTACACCAGCAACTAGACACCCTCATACTCCCTTAAGACACCAATTACCACACTCAGAGCCCCACAAACATCAATCAGAAAATTCTAGCTGGCAATGAGTCTGTCCCTTTGACTATGCCACCTGACGATTAAGGCATATCCTGTGGCCTCTCAGCATGCCTTCAGACACAAACACTTGTCTTTAATATTCTCAGATATGTTCCTAGAGACACTAAGTTTACCCTCAGACACCTGTAGTAAGTCCCTGGAATTAACAATAATGATCCTCAGAAAGCCCATTCTTTCTGCTATCCTTAAATGGACCCAATAAGCCTTCAACGCCCAATTTGTGTGTCCTCAGATACCTCCAACATACCCTCAGAGAAACTATGCGTGCCATCAGTCACTCCCAGATCTTCCTAACACTCCACCTGCCAACCCTTAGACACCCTTGGAGGTGTGACCTCAGACACTTCCAGCAAGTCTTTACATGAGACATGTTTCACCCTTAGAAAACCTCATCTGGATTTCAGACCTTGCCTTGAGACAAAACCAGTTGGTCTTGAGAGATCTTCATGATGCCTTTAGACATCTGCATTTGATCCTTAGACGCCAGTTGAACAGGCCTTCATGTACCCTCAGAGATCTGGTCCTCAACTTGTCCAACATCCTGGTTCTTGCTGAATAGGTTCAGATTGTCCTTCCTGGCTCCCCTCTGTCTACTCCCTGATGCCATCATCTTTCAATAGAGGTGATCTTCACTAGACTGTGCTGTTTTTGTTTAGTAGATTGCCAATGCACCAGGCAAAGGATCAATGTGTACTAGTCTGTCTTCACATTTCCTAAGTAATTTTGCTGCGTCATAGAAGAAGCAAGGGTCCATTTTTACTCTGCTGTAAATGTCCAACATTTTGTCTACTGTGTAAAAGATTCCTTCACAACTTCAGAGTTAAAGTGGCTGCCATTTTGTGCTGTCCCTCTGGACAAAACAAGATCTCAGTATGTGCATGTACAAAAAAACATAATTAACGGGACACGTTGGACCTGGCCCTTTTTGCGGGGTCTCCCTAAAACTCTTTGCCTTCTGTTGCGGAACCTGTTTTGCTGGCATTATGACTCTGCACACTTTTTACCTTCTAACCAGTGGTAAAGTGCTTGCACTCTCATCCTACAGCATGGTACAACTAGCACATTTAATTAATGTATACGTCCTTAGGAAATGGTACTAATGTACCTATTGCCTGTAAATTAAATGATACTATTGGGCCTGCAGCATTTAGTGCTTCCTCCGCTAAAGTAGCATTTTAAAATCTGTCAGGCCTGCCATGGCAGCCTGTAGTTCAGTTTTTAACTGCCATTTCAACCTGCATAATAAAGTTTTAGCTGAGATTAAGTCTTCCTTTTTAATACTTATAAGTCATCTTGAGGCAGACCCTAAATGCTCATAGGGGAGGGTGCATTTTATAAAAAAAATTAGGTCATTTTCTTGTCCCAGTCATTGTGCTATCTGCCAGTATATTCGTTCACATGACTGTGAGTGGCTCTGCTATTGAGGGTTGTGTATTGCTTCCAGACAGTGACACAAAGGGGCTTAGCTGTGGACAAAATGCTGTGAATGGGCCGTGGAACTCAACGTTCAAAGGGCTTCCAGCACACACAAAGGAACATGACACCAGGCCTGTCCTGACTTTTCTTACCTCCTGACAGTTTGGAGCCTTGACAGGGGAATGGGAATGGGAAGAACTTACCAGAATCAGATGTATAGTGTGTCTCCTCACATAAAGGCTGGCACCAAGTATAACTATTGGACCTCAAGAGCCATACTTCATAACACTCAAGGACCTGTGGAAGTTACAGAAGAGGGACTGCCCTGTTGCCAGATGACTGTTCCGCTGCTTGAAGGACTGTTGTGCTGTCTAGGAAGGAAGATTGGACCTGCTTATATTAATCACAGGCTAACCACCCAGTTAGCTGACCTCCTTTATGAGCTACAGTAACACAACAAGCTTCAGAGGTTTCCTTGTCGCTGTCCAACTGACCTACCACAACTCGATGTTCTTGGACCTCCAGCTGGATATGCCTGAGCACTGCTGTCCTCTGCTAGTCTGACTGCCTGATCCCCAAGACATGCCTCCCCTCCCCAGATCCTGGGCCCTTAGCTGCCATCAGAGTGTACCTTTCCTGAATAAAAGTGAAAATCCTGACGTTTGGGCTCCTTGCGACCGCAAACGGGCCTGTTCATGCCAAAACTCTGACACCAGCGATGACTACCAACGTGAAGCTCCAATGAAATCTGATCCTCGAGCTTACAATGACAGTCATGGTGACCCGCAATGCAAGGCCTGCACTTTGCGCTACAACAACAGCTTGGGACAACTTCCAACTCAAAGCTACAGCAACTACAATCTGTAATGCTCATCCAGCTCTTTGTACCACAGCGACGCTCAGCCTTCTCTTTGCAGACTCCTTCAATGTGAACGGACCTCTTTGTGTTGGACTTAGAAAGTAACTTTTCAGTAAGACTAACCTGGTCTCTGTACCCGACCCACACTCCAAAAGTTGGAGAAATAATAATTATTGAAGCAAATACTGAAAACCCAATTCCCCAAAAGTGTTTCAGTCATGTATATAACTTAATTTCTCAAAATGTTACATCTACAGCCATAAATCTCAGATCTTCAGCCGTAAATTTGAGGTTTGTGGACTACCTGCGTGGAAGCCCCACTTACCACTGCAGAAATTTGGCAAGGTTTGTGGAAGTCTTCAGGGTTGATGGAAGTTCCAGGAACAATGATGGAACCAAGGGGTACATGCCCTACAGGAAAACAATGGCAGTGCATTTCCTGTATTTGATTTATGCTATATCAGCACTATTAAAAAATTCCATATTTATAAATCTATCTAAGGGTTAAGATTCTGATATAATGTGTGCCCTGGGTGGAGTCTTTTAGGGTCCCACTGAGATAGTGGACATCATTTTTGTTTGATAGTCCCAAAAAAGCATCAAACATGAAGGTATGAGTTCCTTGAAGGGATATTGCTATATGGTGAGGCTCAAACATTTGTGGCACAGAACAATCGATTCTCTATTTCTGAACATTGCATATGCCTAAGCTACTGACATTGCACATTCTGTTGGTAAGCTCACACAAATTGCATGCAATGGTACTTTTAAGACTGTCAAATCAAGTAGTAATGCAGGCAGATGGATGCACAGGGAGTAATAGATGAAAGTTTTAAAAAGCAAAGCAAAAGCAATACATCTATAATTGATCTACTGGGAGGACCACAACTAGTTTAAACCATTGTTAAAGCCACTGCATGGCTATACACTGTGACAAGGCAGGCTAAAACTCCTATTGAATATGTTGTTAAATATGTGACCATAAAGGAAGTAGTCTCATTTATATGTTCTCACCTCATATTAATCTCTTTCATACTGATTATATAAAGTAGCAGGGACAAGAGCGAGTTCTGAAGCTCAACAGAAAGGAAGACAGCAAACATTTACCAATAGAGCAAGAACAATGCTCACTCATACTGAACAGTAAAAAAAAAAGTGAATATTTCATATTGCAAGAAGGACACAACAATTGATAATAAAAATGTCAAGACTAATGTGATCTTAAATGCTTGCGCTTATACTCATGTGAAGTTGGCACCTTCTATGGAAGTGGATGGTAGTCCACCACAAGTAATTTATGTCACTATTCTTGATAAGTCCAGGTAAGGTTTCAATATTTTAAACCTGATCTCAAACCCTGATAGCTACGGCAAAGAGCAGATTGGCTAAAGCGAAGAACATTTTTAAACCAAAATACGACAAAATAAAAATCCCACTTCAGTTTATAAAATAGAGAATACTTTAATGAATAAAATGGAAATGATAAAATTCCAATTAAAGGAGCGGAAAGGAAGAGTTTTTACAGTTTCAGTTTAAGAAAAGTCCCAAAAAGCATTGAGGATCAACTGTTGTCATCTGGTTCCAATTGACCTGGACCTAGGCACGATTTGAGGTGGATTGTGATGAAGCAAATGTCAGATACAGAAACCAGGTTCGGGCTGGTTGGACTTTTTACCTTCTGACTTAGTCTCTGGAATAGAAGTCAACAATCCTTAGTGAGGCCAGGCAGCAGGCTGTGGACATCCATAAAATAAAGATTTTGGTGAAGCCTTTGTATTTTGGGGTACAGCTCTGAGCAGGGCAAATTCAAAATTTGCTTCCAAGCGAGGTCCCTTGCTGCTGCAGATTTATACATTCAAACTCAGTCATTCCCCAGTGAGCACAGGCTGCACGCTATAGCCAATCCACAAGGCCAGATACCCTCTTTGCGACATCTCAATGAAATAGATTTTCATTGCATATAAGCTCCGAGCTGGAACAACGTAAATCTTTGGCCCAGCAGCAACCCACTTTTATCAGATTGCCATAATAGGGGTTTTCCAGTCCTCCAAAGGTTTTAGGAGCCAAAAAGTGTCTAAGTCACAGGTTTCTCAGGATGTTAGGAGACGTACCCATTTACACAGCCGATGGTCCCAGGACCTCAGTAACAGCACTTGGGATTAAAGACTCACACAGGCAGAAGCCCCAGTAGGGTCCAGGTCAGGTCCAGTTGGAAATGATTACCTGGGCTCTTCAGAAAAAGGGCTTCTAGCTGCTTGATGAGTCCTTGCAGTTTTACAGGAGATCTTCCAACTGACCCTTGGAGTCCACGTCTTTGTCGTGGTTACAAGTGGGAGAAGATGCAGCCTTTTGAGTCTCCTCACAGGTCTCAACAGAAGGTGCAGTACAACAAGTCCAGCAGGGTTCTGAAGAGGATGCTCAGTGGGTGCCACATTTATTCCTTGGCACTTGCTTGTGGTGGCTGACTACTGCCCCCTCCCTTCCCAATAGGGTAAAGGTTCCCAGGGTTAACCTTATCTAGATTTGTAGCAGTTCCTGTGTGCCCTACTGCAAACAATACCACAGTATCCCTATCTGCCCAGATCCAAGACAATGAAATCCATGTACTCTTGTGCAGAGCTTGTGTACCCACTTGGTCTGGGTGGAACTCACAGAGTCACAAAAACACTCAGTAAGATTATTTAGAATTCCATGAATGGGCAGAAATAGACACGTCGGTTTGCTTGTCCTGTGATTTAGCACTGAAAAATCAGCGTGAATGGCACCACATGGCATGCCAGAGGGTGCAGCTTCTTGAGATGATTTTCTGCAGCTCAAGTAGATTTTCTACTGGAGCGCCAGCTTTCTGACCGTGAGCAGTTGCGACCTCCCATAACCTCCCATGTTGGAGAAATCTTGCCAGGTACCCTTCTAGCGACCGAAAACCATGCTAGGAAATGTCAAATTTCACTTGTGCTCTGCATGCAAGAATAACTCTGCCATATAGCAGTTGGCAGAATTTGGCCAGAACTCCACATTGCAAGCGTAATGCAAAGTGGACAAAACTCAGCAAACTACGGCCCTAGTGCCCACCCCAGAGGTATGTCCTCTTTGAAGTTAATGAAGTTCCTGCACACAGCCCAGATGGTCATCCTGCCAGAGGAATAGGATACCTCCCCGCACCAAGACATTTTTCTGCTCAGGAAACTGTTTTTCCACCTCAACAAGGGGGCTATTCAGCTGCCACATGACAGTTGGACCTCATTCAAATGGGGTTCCAGAACATGTAGTCAGGTAAAACATTACTTTTTAAAAGTATCTTTTTCAAAATATTTATTACAAAACTGACAAAGTACTTTAAAAAGTCCAAGAATGGAATTGGCAGTTGTTTCCTAGCCGGGGACAACAATATTAGATTTAATAGCATATCCCAATGTAACAACCAACCCTGCTACAGCAAAAATAGCTTTTGAGGCCTTTTTACTGTAAGAATATGTTCAAAATTAAACTTTTAAACATCCTACTTTTACATACCATGCACACTGCCTTATGGCCTACTTAGGGGTGACATTTTAATATTTAAAAGTAAGGTGTAGGCCTGTCAAAAAGGGCTTTTTTGACAGGTCGAATTAGCAGTTTTAAACCTGTACTTCGAGGATACAATGATAGGACTGCAGTCAAGTTTGCACAAGTCTTTTTGTGCAAAAGCTTAAATATTTGTTCATTTACAATTTTGCTGAAATTGCATGACCATGTTAATACTCACTGAAGAAATCAATGATTACCCGCGCATCCAACTCTCCCCGCGCTGGCCCACTATCCCCGCTCGCAATAACACCCACCGCCCCCATCGCGCCCTCAACTCCCTGTCGGACCGCGACTTATGCTCCCTCCTTCGCTCTTTTGGCCCAGGTCCCGTAAAATACACAACCATCACACACCTCCCCATACCCACAATTCTCACAAATCCCCTTAGGCCCCCAACACTAAGCAACAGAGGCTCAGTCCCTAACAACCTCAGAAAAGTCCCCCTCTGTCTAGAAGGCTCGACCACCCTTCTCACACCTAGACTCAAATGCATCCTACTCAATTGCAGATCGGCCCAGAGACACTCCTCCGACATCGCGGATCTTGTCACAACAATGGATCTGGACCTAGCCATTCTGACTGAAACGTGGCTAACTGAAGCTTCTACACCGATAATGGACATACTAGTCCCCCCCAATTATCACATCATTAGACTTGACAGGCCTGGCAAGACGGGCGGGGGAATGGCCTGCATTTTTAGGAGCAACCTCTCTGTTACCAAAGCCACCTCCCCCTCCCTTACTTCCTGTGAACTCCTCTGCCTCGAGATCACCAGCGAGGGCAAACAAGTTTGTGCCTTACATCTCATTTATCACCCACCTGGGGACAACCTCACCTTCACCCAACAACTCATGGACACGATCACTTCCAATGCCGGTCGGCAGATTACTCAAGTCTACCTGGGTGACTTTAATCTCCACTGGAACGATCAGAAAGACGCAGTGGTGAATAGTCTCAAATCTTTCCTTAATGCGCTTGACCTCACCCAAATATGCAACAGACCAACACACGACAAAGGCTCGATACTCGATCTCATCATCGCCAAAGAGGACTCTACCCAACTGGAGGCGATCCAACCCTGTGACTGGTCAGACCACCACATTATCACCTTCTTTATCAACGAAAAAGTTAAATTTAACCCGTCTCAACCTACCAAATCCAAGATCTGGAAAAGGGACATGAAGAATCTTAACCCCAACTCCCTGCCTCCCCACATCTGCAATCTCCTCCTTCTCCCTTCGGACGCCTCGGATGTTCAATCACTGACCGATCATTACCTTGGCTCTATGAACTCAATAGTCAACGAAGCCGCCCCATTGCAACTGAAGAGAGTCTCCACCAAGAACTCAAACCCCTGGTATGACGGCAGGCTCAATGATGACAGGCGTGCTATGCGTCTGGCAGAGCGCACCTGGAGATCTGACCCCTCTTCACTGCATCTCAAAACGCTTAAAAACAAGAGAAATGCCTACTTTCGGAAAATAAAGCGCGCAAAGTCTGACTTCTTAAGCCTCCAGCTGGACCAAGCAAAAAACATGCCCAAAAAACTGTTCGAACTAATCAAAACTCAAACCAAGACACAACCCTTACAATCAAACAGCACAACAAGCGATACCCCACACTGCGAAGACTTTTCTACTTTCTTTAAGTTAAAGACCGCCAACATAAGAAGTGACCTCATCAATGACGTAAGCCGATACCCCAGGCACACCAGAATGTCTAACACTCAACCTAAGAATAACGCATCATGGTTGTCCTTCGACACCTACTCTGAAGAAGCATTACACAAAGTGCTCGGCACCTTGAAGCCCTCTAATCACCTCATAGACCCCCTAGCTGCCAATGCTGTAAAAGACTTCATCCCCTTGCTCCTCCCACTTTGGACCAAAATCATCAACAGCTCCCTCCAACAAGGTCTCATCCCAGACTCCCTCAAGGTGGGGCAAGTCACGCCTATACTCAAGAAACCTACAGCTGACCCGTCTGACCTGAACAATTACCGCCCTATCACCAATATCCCCACCCTGGCCAAACTGCTGGAAAAATGTGTACAACTCCAGCTAACAAAACACATTGACCAGTTCGATCTCATCAACCCTCATCAATCAAGCTTCCGAGCGAAACATAGCACGGAAACGGCTATGACGCACATAATTGATGACGCCCTCCAAATCCTTGATCGCAATGATTCCTGCCTCCTCATCCTTCTTGATCTCTCCTCCGCATTTGACACGGTCAAACACGAGAACCTACTGGAGTTGCTAAACACTAGAATGGGTCTATCTGGAACTGTTCTCAAATGGTTTACGTCCTTCCTACATAACCGGTCTCAGAGGTTCAAGATCAACAATGTGCTGTCTTCACCTGTGCCAGTCGATCTAGGCGTCCCACAAGGATCTTCCCTTTCCCCCACACTGTTCAACCTCGTCATGGAACCTCTCGCCACCTTGCTCCAAGCATCCAATGTACAATTCCATATGTATGCTGATGACACACAACTTTACCTAAAGCTACAATCCCCGGAAGATATCAAACTTCTGAACTCCACACTTAGAAACACTCAATCTTGGCTGGCCGTTAATCACCTCAAACTAAATGCTCTGAAAACTGAGTTCCTACTGATTTCACCTCCTGCGAAAATTACTACCACCCAAATCTGGCTTAATCACCTTACAGCACTCAATGTCCAACCCACCATCGTGGATTCTGCGAAATCCTTAGGCATCACTCTTGACGCCAAGCTCAACATGCAGCAGCACGTTAGCAAAGCAACTAAAGGAGCTAACTTCCAAATCAACACATTGAGGAAACTTAAACCCTTCCTCCCGGCCAAGGACTTTCAAACTGCTGTACAAGCACTAGTCATCCCCCGCATAGATTATGGAATTGTGGCCCTCAGCGGACTCCCGCTATCAACGACCGCACCCCTAAGAGCCTCCCTGAACGCTGCCGCGAGACTCATTACTGACTCAAGAAAACACTCGCATATATCCCCAGACTTAAAATCCCTGAAATGGCTGCCTTTTGAAGCCAGGATACAGCTAAAAATTGCCGTTATGACACACTCGGCCATACACCACAAGGCACCCAACTACCTCGCCCGAAAGTTGTATCTATCAGGAGGCTCGAGATCCAACAGAAGTGCAAAAAGTCTACTCCTGAAACCTTGTAGATTCCGGAAGGAAAAAACATACAAACGCTCCTTCTCAGGAATGGCACCCAGGATCTGGAATGCGCTCCCTCCTGAAACCAGGCTTATCTCCTCCTCTGCATTCTTCAAGAAAGAGGTGAAAACCATCCTTATGGCCAAGTTCACCTGAACTTTAAGGTTGCTGGATCAGAGACTCTGCATCGCTTTTTATCATTGTTTACCTGACTGTATATTGGCATTATATCCTTACTTGATTGCGACCCTTTTATGCTACTCTCCTACTACCGACCACTATATGGTACACACTAGTTTGTTTACTCACCCTCTTGATGCCCCCACCCCTTGTTCTCTTTAATTCTAGGAAAATGGTATAAGCCATCCCTACAGCCAAAGTTTACCTGAACCCTATTGTAGCTGGATCAATGACTTTGCGCCGTCCTATATTACTGGCTACCAGATTGTTTATTGGTATCTTATCTGTACATGACTGCTATCCTAATATGCTTCTGATTATTATATTGTTCCCATTAGTCTGTTTAGTCACCCTCCTGTTGCCCCTACCTCTGTGAAGCGCTCTGATATCTGTAAAGATCTTGTTCGCGCTATATAAAACTTTGAATAAATAAATAAATAAATAAATGATGTCATATATTCCTTCCTATTTGGCAAACAACAATGTCTTTATTCTGTGTACCAAATTACATCATAAAATGATTTCCCAAGTTCAGAAACAGCAAATTTGCCTTTCCTGTGGTTTTACAATACAAATGAAAAAATATATATATATATGTATATAGCTCACTTACAATAGGTTCTTGTAGCCAAAGACGAATCAGAGTGGCCAGTGTGTAGTACATCACCAAGAGAACAATGGGGTTGGCGTGATGGTACCACTTGAGGGTTGGGTTCGTTATGATCTTCCATGGGACGGAGCAGTCTGTCTGAATCAAAGAAGTGACACCAAATAACCTGTTTCAATAAATAAAAAATGCATACAGACAATCAGATCGTATATCACTGCCAAAAATTAAATGCACATTCAAAGTTGCATTTTTGGACCAAATCCCTTCGTATTATTCTCAAGTTATTTCAATTAAATGATATGCTATGGCTATTACTTTAGCAGCAAGTGATCCTGCTTAGACATATAAACACATTGTTATCAAACTTTAACAGACTATCACCATCACCAAGTTTCAAAGGAAGAATTGCAACATTGTATCTGATTTCGGTGTATCTTTTAGCAACACTTTGTTGATAATCCATGCAGGTGTAGGTTTGGTGACTTGTGCACATAAGTTATACTTGCAAATGTTATTTTCCATTCATACACAAAAAGTGATGGGAGGAATGCTTGCAGTCATGGTAATATTTTTGCAACCAATTGTTATCCATACAATGTACGACTCTAGACAGAGGCCCCTTTTTATTCAAATCAGCACAGACCCTGCTCCTCATGGGAACCGTCCATTTTGAACTGCTAGGAGAAGTCCCTCCAGAAGAGAACACAAGCAACCCAGACCAGTTTCAGCCTTGTTTTGAGACCTTGTTACGGAGGTATGGCTTGGATCCTGTGGTATAGTGAGGAAGAGACCAACATTCGTGACATACACTTGGCCACCTAGGGTGTTACATAAGACACACAAAAGGTGATGAGAAGGGTGCTTGTAAATAGTCTAACCACTGTCAATCACTCTGGGAAGTGTTCCAACCAATAGTTTTTCATCCACTGTGCCACTATAGACACAAAAATCAAATTAATCAAGAACATATTTACTACATTATACCCGATAATGTACATGAAAGTGGGCATGGTTGTTGTACATTTGCAGTAATTCTGCAAATTAATTGCAGGGTAGTTTGTTAAAGAAGGCAGAGGGTGGAGGGCGGACGTCTCTTTCAAGGCTGCAACCACTGCTTTAATAGAAGACACACCTGACTGAAAATGCAAAGGAAACAGCTTCTGAACTGTAAGGGCCTCATTTATGAAAAGTAATTTATCGCTGTGTGAAAACACCGATGCGTCACTTTTCATTGTGCCCTCCTTGCGACATGATGGATGCGTCATATTTACTGTATGATGCATCATGTAGCAAGGAATTTTACAGACGTATCTGTCGGTGCAAAAGTGACGCATTGCTGGAGTTGTGTCGGAAGCGTGACGCAACTCCAGCAATGCAGGGGGAGAGCTATGGATATAGCACTGTGTCACCCTTATGCCTGCCATGAGGCAGGCATAAGGTTTTGACACATTTGCGTCCTAGAAGTGGTTCAGTGAAATCTCATAGATTTCACTGCTCCACTTCTATGAGGCTTACTTGCGTTGGAATGTCCCCCTGCATACATTTTACCTGATGCAGGTATAATGTAGCACAGGAGTTTACAAAGTGACGCATCACTTTGTAAATAGGACGCAACAGCAGGCATGTTTTACGCCACCGATACGTCACAAAACGTGATGCTACAGCAGCACAAAACTGTCACAAGGCCACATAAATAAGGCCCTAAGTATCTACAGAAGGGGATTACAAAGCAGAGATGACCTTCACAGCCAAGCAAGGGAACTTCATAGTCCTAACATGTCTGTTGTTTCCCAAACCGTCACAAAGATATTGTGTATTTAGCCCTGAGGGAGAGCCTGCGTACTGTCTTTACAGCGACGTAAAAAAGGGTCAATGAAATGGAAAAGCATTTTGTGAAATGTTTATAGAACTAGCCAAACAAAAAAACTATGGGGCAATTACAATGCGGCCCGTAGAGACTCCTACCTGCGGTCGAAGTTTCATGGCAGTATCGTAATGGGCAGCGTGCTTTCCTTTCAGACCGCCTCCTTATGATGGAGGTGGTCAGAAAGGAAACCAGCCTGACATTCCGGCTGGTTTCCGACGGGCTTGGAGAGCCCGTTGGCCAGTCTGCCAGTCGGAAGCTGGCCAGTAATCTCAAGGGCGCGTCTTAACTTGTCTGTGCTTTACAAACACCTCCCACTCACAAATTTGACCTAGCACAAAACTCCACCAGAAGTGACTGAGTAATTTTCCACATAAAACTTACATTAGCCAGCTGATTTGCTACTCGGTTAGCACCTGCCATTTCCAATAAGAGTTCTACAGGAAATGTACTAACTCACTGACCTACCTTACAGGCTATAGCATCTGTGCATCGCATACAGCAGCCATCATGGCATCACAGCAGCCACACACCCATGTACTGTGGAAGCGTGAATGGCGCACATGCATAATGTGAGCCTCCAAGTATGTGCATAGGGAATCCTTCCAGTTTCAGTGAGCCAAAATGGCCCTTGACCTGAGTCTGTTACTTAGGGTGGGCTTAACTGGCGTAATTCTCTCTAGCGTAATTACTTACAATTATTGCAAAATTACTCACAATTACATGTAATTGAGAAGTGCAAACCAGCATTTAGCACAATTTGTTGGTGAAAAATGCGCCCTTGTGTTTAAAATGAGCCTAAGGAAGAAAATAGCCCTATAGGCTACCGGACATAAACAGCAGTATCCAGGAGCTGTTCGCTCTCTTTTAGTTCATTGTTCCTGTACTCCTGCAGTAAGATTTATGCCACACATTACTCCTAATTACTCAAGCTGGAGTAATTGAGTAATTTTTTAAAGGTTTTATCTTTTTAACTTGATGTTTTTTAACCATTTTTATCACCTGAACTTTCTGATGGGGATGCAAGGTAGTCTTTTTAATGATTTACTGGCTTTTATACCTGTGATTTTTATATTTAATTGTATTTGTTGATTTGCACATTGCTTTTATGGCTGTAAAAGTCGAATAAAGCTTTTTGAAATAGAAATTGAGTAATTTTGGTAATTTCGCATTACAAAGTAATGCGAAATTACCAAAATGACTCCAAATACTCCAATACGTAATGAAAATTTCTCTGCGACCTAACTGCTACCTTTTGTTTGCACATATTTAATGTGTCACATTTGTGTGCTTTTGTGTGTGGTGTGCTATGTTGAGCATTAACTGTGCCCATTCACCTGCTATCTGCTGCAAGATGCAGGCAATAGACTGCTACTGGTTTATGCAGAACACGTTCCAATAATTCTATGATACAAGAGGAGAAGCTCAGGTAAGCACATGAAAGCAGGCAGAGTCCCAGAAATATGTGAGTGTCCCATCCCCGCTCTGCTTGTTTAGGAATGAATTGCCCTATCCTCCTTCTAACAACCACACAACCCATCACATACTCCAGCATGTTTATTGGTAGAGAACATTTATATTCTGCTGTGCAGGGCCTGCAAGCCACCCACTGTGTGCATCTAAAGAATAAAGAGCACGTGGCTGTGCACTAGCATGTCTTGTCTTTCCTTGATGTCACTTAAGATGAAAGAGGACTTGGAAAATACGTTTTTCCAGACTGTGTAATCCTGAAAGACACAAGCAGCAAATAGGGTTGATGGCTCAGTAAATACTGAATATAAATCGTAGTCCAAAGAGTCCACTGCGCAATACAGGACTAGACACGGCTTACAGATAATGTCAGGTCTCCAGCCATTGGGGTTGTGTTGACACATTGTTATGTAGAATTTGGAAACAACTGTGCGATAAAAGAGGGCACCATGTCATGCTTTTATGTTAGTAACAACAACCAGCCTTGCGTTAAACTTCAGACTAACATAGTTTAATAGCTAAACGTGAACAAAAATAAACATGATTATCATTTGTAGTTTAAAGGCTTCACTTGTTTTATTTATTGCGCGTTTCTACAGCAGACGACTACACCCTGAAAAGGTGCAACAGAGGAATGTTTAAAGAAAATTTCACGAGTCTAAAGGGACAAAGTTGAGCACAGGGCATTTTGGCAGGGTGTAACATTCTCTAAACAATGAGTTACAGAGCATGAACATCTCACAAGTTTTTCTAAGAGGGTACATAGTGAACATATTTAAGAAAGTGTTATGATTTTGGGGAGATGGAGTGGATAATTCTTGCTGATAAAATGTTACATATATATTAAATTAATTATGCTGTAATACAATGTAGAAATGCTTAAATCTTTCATTGATCCTGAAAAAGGAGCGATTGATCCTGACATTGATCTGAATTGGTTTTAGTATTTGGTTCATTAAGATACAACAAATACTCAATGAATTCCAGGTGTGAGGGAAACATTACTGCAGGTCTCACTGTGGCTAAATCTCGGCATTCCTATGACACATCTAGACACTGGTGCAAGAATAGACGTGGACCACTGCTCAAGCTACACAGCCAACTAACAAAGCTAGGTAGAGAGAATTTTGCCCACCTTAAAGCAATTTGTATCTTGGCTAGGTATAAACCCAGATCTGCAAATGCCATTTTTAAACTTGGGTATTCCAGATGTTAGATCTACATCATGATTAGTGAACGATATATTGTTGCAATATTAAATACCTTTCTGCTATTACTTTACTGCAGAACAGTTTCACTCTAGGTTAATCCCAAAACAGGTACATACATCTTGCATTTGTTAATTGTTAGCCAAGTAACTTCTGATTCACCAGCATGTCGAATGTATTGAGTCTGTGAGTGGCTATATATCTCGTATTACAGTACCTGTAGGCAAAAGATTGATGCCAGACACTTTGGGACATCTTTTGCACAAGGATACTTGCTTTACTTTACTGATCAGCCCCAGGTTCATAGCCAAAATTCCCAGATCAGTTGTCTTTCACAGGTATGATATATTTATAACATCTCATTTGTACTAGAGTCCAAGCATTGGTAAAGAACATCTGCATTTCCTTCAGGTCACACCAATGTTTAGTAGTGGTGTTGTTGTGTCTGGGTTAGGCCCATGTAACAACGCTGCACATTTTCTTACGTTGTCCTCTTTCTGCACAATAACATTTCCACTGTGACCTTTTGCATATATTTGCAGGGGAACATCGCTTACAACGAAACTTTTACCACGCACTACCATTACAACGCAGGAATTACAACGAAAGTCGTTACAGTGACTTTCGCTGGAGGGCGCTGTTGGATAGGGAATAGTTTAATTTTCTATCCAACACCCTCCCTACTATCAACGGGGACTGGAGTTGGAATAGAAAATTAAACTATTCCACTATCCAGCGCCCCCCAACGCAAGTCGTTGTAACGACTTGCGTTGTATTACCTGCGTTGTAAAGGCATGCGTGGTAAAAGCATGCGTTGAAACGTCATACAACCATCTTTGCATGTGTGACAATGTTGAGTTAGTTTCTCTGAAACGACTGTGCTTACACATCTGGCTTCACGCAACATTATCATGATGCCTTGTACAATGAGAACAGGGCCCTTACGCACACAGTACAAATTCCGGTCTATTTTTATCCTCAGGGCGACAGGGCTATCTGCACACCCATGACAGCCCTAATCGGCATGTACATCGCAAGGATGCTTTTTATTATAAATGAAGAAGCATTTCTGGGTGTTAGCAGAGAAGACACTTCAGATGAAGTTGAGGGGTCCCTGCATACTGATGCTCTATCAAGCAGCTGCCTAACATCTCCATGAGGGGTGTCCAACTTGTGACCAAGATGGGGTCCAACATTCTTTCCTGCCAGGTAATGGGGTTGGATCATTCCGAGTGGGGATTCTTGGCTAAACACCTGCATACACTTTAGACACAAGTAGAGTAGGGATTAAAGAGTAGGAGTACGCCTGATTGCCACATTGTCTTACATGGCTGCATATAAACACTGTTTTAGCACCATGATAGAACTGTATATGCTATTTACTCTTTCAGTGCTCATAATCACTTGTATATGCTTCTGTCTACTGATTATCGCAGCACATGTCTTCTACACAACAATAATGCTGCTTCAAAAATATATTGAAAACCTCTCATTGTGTATTCACAAGAGTGCACAAGTGATTGGGCAAAGAGTTTCTAGATCTGTTACCACGATTGCCAGAAACCATTCACTCTTTGTTTAGGTTAGGGGGTGCTTATGGTGGCACTGTGATCCAGCTGGTCTCTAGGACAACATATACTGTGGGGTGCATGGAATAAGTCTAAGCACGCCACCCAAAATGTATGTTCTCCACAAACATGCAGATCCTACAGATTAGTAAGAACCACAAAAAAGTGTCCTTCCCTGCTATGGCCTCAAACTGGGTTATAGCAGTAAGTATTAGAGGGTGGTCAAAGCAGAACACTACACAGCTTGATTTATTTAGGTAAACTTACACTTTTATATTTTTTGCTCTTCCCAAACCATGAGTTATTAGTAAGTTTTACGCCGCTGCAATCATAAACATACTATTTATATGTAGTTTGTGACCTGCAAAAAAATAGTAAACTCACATGAAAGTGTAAGCTTACCTTTGTGAATCAGGTCCACAATAGTTATTTCCTGCGTTCACATCCTGGTAATCCACCAAAGGAAAGAGTGGAATTGGCAACATCTCTGTCTTTTTTTGCCTATGCAGAGTGTCTGTAAACACGTAAGTTCTAAAATGATGTTTGACAATTCCTTGCCTATTAATTCTACCCTATCTTATCAACTGCATTCATTGAGTTGAGAGAAGTTGTCGAAGGCAAAGATGGTGTTCCAGGACCACCCTTGTCCTCCCACACTACAGGCTTCCATGGTCTCCCTGTACTCAAGAAAAGAGACTAAATTATTAATAATGCTGTAGGTCACATCCCACTAACTCCCCTGACTCCCTGAGCTCTGTCTTGAGCTACCAGACAGTAGGTCTCTGTTGTGGTCAGAAGAAGCTCCATCAACGGGGGAAGGCGACTGATAGTCACTGTGTCTTCTCCTCTGTCTCTTTCTATATGGGAGAGAGAAGATGGAGCTGTTTGCTGAAGGAGAGAGGTGAAGTGTTCCCTTGGGATATCGGAAGAGTTTGGGTTCCCAAAACATGGCTTGTATCACTGTAAAGGCACACAATCGAGCCTCGACCAAAGAAAAAGGCATGATGTGTGTTTAGGGTTCTAGGAATTTGGGGGCTGTCAAAATGCTGGGCAGTGCTAAGTTTATTCCCAATCCCGATTCACTGAGGATCAAGAGTATATGTTTGAGAATAAAAAACTGTTTCCTTGATCTAAAATTGGAAACCTGCATTTCAACTAATTGATGTGATCATCATATATAAGCTGCTCTGTAAAAAGTTAATCGGGGTTGGCAAAATAAATATTTCAATGCGATAAGGTTGTACACATTTGAAAAGAAACAGCATTTTGGGGCAGTCGCTAAGTTTGTGAATGTTGCAAAACCTTGCCTGTGACTCCAATTTCCCACAAACAAGATTTTGAAGGTTCTGTTTATCGCAAAAATTCTTCATGAAGGAAGTTGGTGGAAAGGCCCTAAAAGTTTGTGCGCACCCACCTAAAAACTTGTTTGCGAATTATAACAAATAATTCCCCATCCCATGCCACACTCGAAACCGTCGCAGATTAACTAATGTCAAGGACAGTGGAGATGGTCATGTGATCACAATTGATGGGTGCAGTATGGGTCTCCGCACAAGAAATGTATTTTCCCAATGAAGGAAAAATGGAGAAAAAAAGTGTAATTTTCCACACAGAAAGGCATTTCTCCATGTGCAGGCATGGACTATGGTACAAATATATACTTGGAATCTTTTTTCAACTTTGTTAATTGGAATTTATATATGTTTCCAAGGATTACACTTAGAAATTTGCAAATGACCCAGATTTCCAGGTGTATTCATGCAAATTTGTGAGAACTCTAAACATGCAGATTTCTCCATCGTAAGCTATTGCTATAGGTTTCACAGTTTTTCTAACACATTTGTCTGTAACTAAATAAGCATATATATATATATATATATATATATATATATATATATATATATATATATATATATATATATATATATATATATATATATATATATATATATACGCCCTGCAGGCTGGCTACAAGTACTTATTCACATTTTCGAATCAGATGGAACTAATCAATTGACCGTAATGTCGGCAAGAACAGCAGGCCAGAATCTAAAATTCTAAGTTTAATACATTCCTGACTTGTGAAGATTTGTGGCTGTCTGTTTATCCCAGCTTCTGTTGGCGAACAAGCCTGTGGAGAAAGTGAGTCACCATGAAGTGTATTCATTGACAGGTTGTAAAGTTTGAGGTGGGTGGCAAGATTTACAAAAAGAGTGGGAGGAATCTTTTAAGAAAGCCAATGAATTGCTGAAAGAGTAAAGAGCAATTGTTAGTACATACCCAATAGAACTCTCCGGTCTTCAGGCACAACAACATTGATTGTTCATAGATTTAAAAAATTGTATTGGGGAAGAAGATGTTTTGTCTTTGGCACAGCCAAGGCATGGAATGAGCTGCCTCTCTTCATTTGTTCTGCTGCTGGCATGCTTGCATTCAGAAAGAATCTGAAAACATGTCTATTCAGCAACTAGGCCCCTCCCTCTGTTTCCTGACTCTTTGAAGCTAGGCCAGGACACCTCTGAGTAACAGTGTGCTTTATAAAAACATCTAACATTAAGATTAGTTGAGGGGCCAAGGAAAACAATACGAGAACTATATATTTCTAGCATATATGAACTTGGTGGAGAAGCTGCTGGAGAAGTCTTACACTGAATCACCTAAAACAGACACAAACTTTTCTCCACAGTTCATTCAAAATGGATAATTTAGGCTAGAGGTATTTGGACAAAATATTGAGTCATTAATATCGAGTAACACTAATAGGAGTTTTTAATATCGTGTCACGGAAATATTGTGATGCAGTAGTATTGTTGGTTGTGAGGTTTGTTGGGGTACAGGGCAGTAAGTTAATTAAGCATAATTAATGAATAATTAATGTGTACTTTATATTAACTATTTTATTGATACTTATGTATATTGTATAAATATTTTTTTAAGTTACATTTTTGGTGCAAGTTGTTGGGGTTGTTTGGGTGTGAAGTTAATTAGATATTTATTAATTAATTCGTTTTTTCTTAATTAGCTAATTGATAATTTGGTATGTAAATTGTGCAATTATTATATTTTTAAGTTATAATTTAGGTGCAGGTTGTTGGGTTTGTGTGGGTATATAGTGCAAAGGTAATTAAGCGAATATCACATTATCTGTAATTATTTATCTTAATTAAAACATGTAATTTATTTATAATTATTTAAATGTTTTAATAAATATATATTTTATGTTGTATATTAAGGGGTCTGTTATCATGTCGTTCAGAAAGCATTCCGACTGAATTGGTCTCGGAATGGTTTCTGACTGAATCGGAATTCGAGAAGTCCGACAACCCGATTACGATTGTTCTGAATATGATTCGGTTGGACTCCCATTGACTTCAATGGGAGCCTGTGATACACTGAATACACAGGCTCCCATTGAAGAAAGGGTGGCTGGGGAAAATCAGGCACCTCGTGGCGGGCACCTGTTGGTGCCTGCCACACTGTGCATGGCCTGAAAGGGGGGTGCCTTGGGTACCCCAACGGGCCCCATTTGGAAGGCTCCGGGTGAAGGGTGGTCTGCTATGGGCCCCCAAAGTCAGATTCCCAAAGTCGGTCCATGTCTGAACAACCTATTCTGATAGGCTGTCCAAATCTGACATCATAATCGCTCGGTCCGAAATGCAGTCTGTAGACCTATACAAGTCGACTCCAAATGTTCCTCCGAATGTCATCTGGAACCGACTCGGAAAGTCTGAACGCTTTCCGAGCATCGTAATCGGTTGTTCAGAAAGCTTTCCAATTCGGTCAGAAAGACTGGTACTGAATCAGTTTCGGCAGACCCAAATCCGTTTCGGAGCCTTTACGGATGACATCCTAATCGACCCCTAGGTGTGTGTGTTGTGTTTTTAGGGAGATAGGTTGGAAAGTTGTTTAAGTAATAATTAATTAATCATGTATTAGTAATTATTGTATTTGTTCCTTAATATTTTAATTATCTGTATACTTTTTTTTTTATTTGGACTGCTAGGTATGCTGGAGTATATTGTGGGAATTTGATTAAATAATCAATTAATGGAATTTTTTATTTGATATTAATGATTTACATTTTTTGAATCATTCAATTATTTAATTGTTTTTAATATATATATAAAAATACATATATAATTTTTTATATTAAATAGTTTACATATTCTTTCAATGAATACATGTATTATATGGTATGTGGTTGAAGTGAAGCACTTTCCCTACTGCTGCACAGACCGGAGTAAGAATACTAACTTTTATCACTCCAGAGCCCAACTCTTTCCCTAATGTTGTATCAGCTGGAGTGGGAATAGTAAATTGTCCCACTCCTGAGACCAACGCTTTCCCTACTGTTGCACCTACTGGAGTGGTAATACTACATTTTACCTCTGCCTACCTGTAGAATCCAAGTATGGTTTAGACTAACAGTTGGACAGTTGGTGCATTCACTCAAGACATTCACACAAAGAGAGCTAAGGTGTGCCCTGCATATCCTGATTGCCCATCACCAAGCTGATGGGCCTTGCTGAGCTAGAGTAGTGGGAGGAGTTGTAACTGACACTTGAATAGGGCTCTGTCTGTCCTCCCACGATGCTATCTCTACCCTCTGTATTGTGTCTGGAGCCAGGACAGGGCAAGGCAGGACCTGTGCACTACAAAGACTATTCTTTGAAGTATGCCCACTTCAAAGGCCAAAAGTGGTATACATATTGGGCCTATAACCCCACATATTTAGAACACTTCTGGATAAAGAGAAGACTCTGCCACGAGGAAGAGCTGGAGAGCTTTCAGGAGTAGTACTGGCCCTTTGCTGGGTTGCTTTGCTGGGTTGGCCTGCAGTTGCTGCTTCTATGTTGGAGAGGAAAAGGACTGGACTTTGCTTTGTACCCTGCTTGAGAATATTCCTCCATCGCAATCCGTGTCTGATATTTGCAATAAATTAGATTCCTCCTTGTGCACAGTGCCCATATAATCAGTATCAGTTTGAAGGACGCGGGTAACCTGAAGGAGTCATGAGAAGATGCACTCCCCCTCCCACGTTTCCTTGCTTACCTCCTCATTGCGAAATATCAGGATAATCCCTTACTTGTCTGGAGACAAACATGCCATTCTCCTACAATCCATTAGACAAGTATCCTCCGAAAAGGGAGCTCCTGACCCTGCAGGGCAGCTTCAGTAGATGGAGTAACCCCGTTATTAAACACAGAAAAAAGAAGGTACTGAGCCCAATTACAGGAAACTCCCAGCTTTATTCTTCAATACAAAAGACACTGCATACTCTTACCAGTTTCGGCTCCGCATTGATCACAGGTGGCATAATATTGCACTGTCAGATGACCACAGCCGGTGTGAGAATAAAAATAGTTCATAGATAGTTTATCATTCACTCACTGCCCTTCTTCAGGGCTTAGGAATAATATTTCTTTCTCTCTGAGTATCTATTTTGTGAAAAAACTCAAATTTGTCTTATGGGCTTGAGAGATTAACATCTTCGTTAAATAACTCAGAGAGAAAGAAGTATTATTCCTAAGCATTCAAAGCCCAATGAGCGTGAAACATGTGTTAGCTGCACACGGTATTTGCTCTATTTACAATACAAGGAGACACAAAAAGTCCCTACTAGGCACCCCCATAGGGATTATGATGTCCCACCCTGCCAGCCTTTTCATGGCAGTTCACCCGACATGGAAAGGCTGGCAGAAAGCACGCAGCACCTGCCAGCATGCAACACCTACCACAATACAAGAGATACACAGTGCGACCGCCTTGGAGGTGGTCGCAATATAATCCAGTTGACGAGACAGCTGATAGCAAGTTGGGTGTTCCCATTGTCCGAGAGGGTGGCGGGCGGGCGGACGTAAGTCCGCCTGCCATCCTAATCACCCCCTGAGTTATCCACATTAGGTACTCTACAGGTATTCACTGCTTTCGAACGACCACTTCAAGTCTGAAAAAAAGCTGCAGAGCGTAAACATGACCATACTGGTCAGTGTTCTCCTAAAGACATCAGTGATATGATACTGATGGTTTTTGTGATACCTTGGTTCCAGATATGTTTCAGGCATGTTGACCCATAATAACCGAATGCAGTAAACCTGGATGCCAATGTAGGAGACGTGGGTTTAGGTTTTCAGCATAGACAGATACTTATGGAAAGAGTTAATATCACCCATGTATATAGCCTTATGTTTGCATCCTTGAGTTCCACTCACATAATTTCTCCTCTCACAATACAGTGTCAGTTAAACAAACAATACATTAGGACGTAAGATTTACTATAGTTTAAAGACTCTGGATTTGGTTCAAAGCTATGCTGTCCAGGCAACTGTGTCAATAGAACATGTGGCACGTAGACTACATTATATTTTATACATCGCCATAAACAGTCAAAGGCTGATGTATGACTCTAACTTTCACAAAAGTTAACCTTCTAACATTTCATGGTAGGTTTTCTTGCCAGGTTTCTACACAACACAATACAGGATCCCAGTCAATGAGTCACAATAATAAATTATGATCCTAAAAGAATCTTTAGAAACGTGCATGGCTGCACTCTGAGATACGTAAAACATTGAACCTGAACAGAGCTTGTCAGAGTGTTTCAAGGGATCTTTTTGACACAAATCAAATACAGAAGTGGTTCCCAGCACAGCCAAGAGAATATTCCCTCTACAAGAATTGCATTTCCTTTTCCACTGTCACTTTCACTGCATCTCACATCTTTTTAATACCTCTTTTGAAAATGAACCAGTCCCGACCAAACTTAACAAGGAATCACATGAGGCCTCATCTTAAACCCTTGATTCTGCAGGCCTAAATAATTACATACTAATATCTGACAACCCACACTTTCTAGCATCCTATACTATGCCAAACTGCTCCTGCAAGTGATTCATGATTAACTACTGAAATAAGCAATAAATGAGCACTAAAATGTCTCACTTGACCCCTCCTAGGTGTGATTCAGTAAACTGAAAAGCATATATAACACCCTCATTTCCATGGGGACAACCCCAGAATGCAAGCTGCAAGGATAGAGCTGTTTCATTTATACTCCCTGATCTGTCAGCTGCATTTGACACTATGAGTCCTTCTACTATCCCACGAATACAGTTGCAATATGTCTCAACCCATTAACCGCGGCGTAAATTCCGCCGCGGTGCGGGTGATTTATTGCGCGGGCAGGACCGCCTCGGCCAACAAACATGCGCAGCACTACCTCGGTAGTGCTCGCGATGGCCGTTCGCCGACGGGCGCAGCGAACGGGTTAAAATCCTGCCTGAAGTCATCAAACAAACATTCTAAAATGTCTATTTTGGGAGATTGTTAGAGAAGAAGGACTGGGCACAAAGTACTGCTTTTTTCTCTCCAGTCCTCTTATTAGACAGATATACTACATGGGAATCAGGAACAAAGCCATGGGCTGAGAGTCCTTATTCATTTCTGGGTAAACCTAGACAGTCTTGCCAACTCCATTTTGCCGAGCTGTAGACTGACTTATTTGTGCAACCCTTGATTTTTCTCTCTTGCCACTACAATAATAAATACTTGCAACAGGACTCTGGTACAAATCATCTAATCCCTGAGACCTACATTTTAGGATCATGCTGCTCATACCCAAGTGATTATGAAAATAAAGCAAGTCCACATCCAGATACAAGATCCTCTTTGGCACATGCCCGCACAAAATTGACAATCAGTATTGGTTAATCACCTCAGAAATCTTTGGCAAGACATCAATTCTGCTATGCAACATTTCATTGATGACCAACACATCCTTTCAATGGGCTCACACGCACACTCTCAACTCTCCAAAGCTTCAAAAATGAAGTGCATGCAGGGATCTGAGACCTCACCTATTCCCCATTGAAACCCAATAGACATGAACTCTTTCTTCAATATGACAAAATCAAAATACATTCTTCCTTTCCTGATGTTTCCACAAAGAGACGATACTGAAAGTTCCTAGTTCTTTCACATCTAGACTATCACATAAAGAGACCACCTAATAATATTCTTAATTCTTTCACACCTGTACCAGGCTGCTGACCACCATATGGTCCTAAAACCACATTAAATACAAAAAAGCAACCAAATTAACCTTACTGAAGGAAATAACAGACTATATTTTCATGGTATTGCACATCTTCCACTGGCTGTCAGTCTTATGCTCCATCAGAATTCTCCAAACCAAAGCTTGACAGATATCAATACAATTGTTTTTGTGGTCAGCAACAACAAGATCCCTCAATGTCCCTCACATTAAAAAAAAGAAAACTGTTAGAGCAGTCCGAGTCAGACCATCCCTGCCCGCTCATTAGACACCCAAAATATTGACATGTGGTGTGATGAAATAATTCAGATTCATTAGTTAATGTGTGAATGGTCCTGTCTGTACTAATCACTAAGACAGTGAGATGTTCCCCAGAGGTGCTGTACGAATGACGGTATCCATCTTGGTTGCTGTATTGTCATCAGAGGTAAAATGCAGATAATGATGTGACTGCGAGGAGTCCACCTGGTCTTTGACCTGCATAGCTTCTTATCCACTGCTCACAAAAGTAGGTGCATGGTTTTAAAACGTATGCATACTCGTAATCTACCAAAATCCACATGCGTTTGCACTGGCTGGAGTACTTAATTTGTGCCTCATTCTCTCTGCTTGCTATGTCATTTTCTTCACACCAAGCTCAGAGTCTGAGACCAACTCACTGGCAACATGTCACTCCAGCACAACCACACCATTACATGCTCACCTTCTCTGTCAATGAGGCCCATTGTAGCTGTATCAGGACCACACATTTGAACCATATATACCTTACCTTGTAATGTTAATGTTAGGCTTGGGCAGATTTTGAAGAGTTGTATTACGCGGAACTCAGCAATGTGACAAAAAACTCTGCCAAGATACGTGGAGTTCCACAAGCGGCACCGTGTGTTACCTTGCGCCTTAAGCACTGATTTTTAGCGCTGGATGTTTTTCCAGCACTGTAAAATCAGCGCGAACAGCATCACGTGCAGTGCATGAGACTGCTGCTTCTTTCTGCCGCTCGAGATGAACTTCTACTCGAGCGGCAGATTCCTCAATGCGAGCGGAAGTGTTCTCAACATGAGCGGTAGCAACCATCTGTTGAGAAATCTAGCTGGGAAGAAGTCTCGCATTGGATTTTCCTTGCTTGCGCTCGCCTCTTACTGTTGGCGAGCAAGGAAAAATCTCTGCTATGCGGAGCAGAGTTTTTGGAAACTCCACGGAACGTGGAGTGCAAAAACCTCTACAAACACCGTGAACAGAACAGAGTTCACCGCCCAGACCAAGTTAACATGCCGGCATGCCTGCTAGCCACAAGTACAGAATATGTGATACACCGTGATGCTGTCCTGTCAATGGATTGCAATTCTCCACGAGGTGAGCAGCAACGCATTCTCAGACAGTCCAGGTTGTGTGGTCAAACACATCCCATACAGCACAGAACAATGTGATACCACACAAGGGCATCCTCCAAGTGTTAAAAATAACTTTCATTTTCCACAATGTAACATTTGTATCTTTCATGATTCACGAGAAACATTGTACCCAAGAAAGAAGCTAAGATAAACTAAGTAGTCAATTCAATTAAAAGTTTGGGTGTGTATGTATGTGTGTTTTATGTCTCAGTGTACAGAGACTACCACTTTAGTCACGTAAAATCTGATGAGTCTCTGCTGTGTGAATAACATTTTGTTATTTGAATGGTCTAGTGAATGTTATACTACTGAGGAATATCATAATAAATCATTTTGTATATGTATAATGGCTTACGCTCCCATATTTTTAAGAGATGATGAAAAAGACCACTATCAGGCTCCAATAAGCTCTACAAAAAAAGCCCAAACACTGTCTTATTCAGCATGTACTGATACATATTTTGGAAATATTTCTGCCTTGTGTTACCTTCAAAATGCTTTTAGAAACAAGTTCAATGCTCAACAGTGGGCTTGGGCAAGCCCAATGTTTATCCATCGAGTTTCCGGCGCTCTCTTCCATCTGACATTTCTTAGTAATAAAAGGACGAAGTCAATGATAAAGTAAATTATCAGGTACAATATTGCTTTCCTCGTTTTCTGCCTTATTCATCAGATTGCCATTACCACCTAAAGAGACAGTAGTGAAAGAATACACAATGCCTGACTCAACCAGTTCAACAGAAGAGAGTTTCAATTAAATTAATTTCAATTCCTAGATTAATATGTGGTACGTTTTATTGTTAATAGTGTCCTTAGTATCCACAGGTATATACAAGTTCTGCCTAGGAATATGCTGGTGTAAGTAGGCGATAAACATAGTTACACTGCTTTCTGAGTAGTAGAATCATGTTAGACAGCTAAGACACATATCTTAATATGGGTGAAGAACATCACTTTCTGATTTTCCTTGGTTGAGTAGCCCACACAGATGTTGCTTCACAGTCCAGAAATAGAGAACAAGCATCTAAACTATGTACATCATTTAGAAGGTGTTCTAGGCATCTTTATATTTTTGACGAAACCCTACAATATGCACCTGTTGACAATAGTGACTGGAGAAAGTAGTGTTGGAAAACTCCCAACCATCTGCTTGGGTCAATCCATTCTCTTTATAAGTGCGGTAAATGATGCGTACAAAGGTCCTTTTCTCATCACAGCAAGTTCTAAATTGCTGTATAGAGAAGACTGTCAGAAGGGTCCAATATCTTGGCATTAAATCCGCAGTGTCAGGGATCAAGACACACATCAAGAGGTCACAGAAAATTATGCAGTACTTGCAGACAAATATCTAGCATGTAGACTTTCATATACGAACAGAAGTGGTCAGGCATGGAAATGGCAGAAGAGGGGGACATGGGAACTAACATTAATGCTAGTGTTCATTCCTCTTCCGAGTTTGGGTGATACTTTGAGTGAGGGCAGCAGTAGTAAATATGACTCAGTCAGGCATTGGATAGATGTCTGACATCCTGTCTGTTTAATCTTAACTGCATCAGGACCAGTTGTTCATTTGTCCCCACTGTTTCCTATTTCCTCCCTTCTTGGTTCCCAATGACCGTCCTCCCTCAGCAGATCTTTGGTTTCCTCCTACTTCTGTACATCTGGATTGCTACAAGACTTCCATCTCCTCTGCCTCTCCTTACCGGCACACTTGACCTCAGGAAAGATACCACTGATGGCATGCTATCTTCATCCCATCTTGACAGCATTGTTCTCCTTTCTTTGGTGTTTTCGACTTTGAGCATGCATGTGAGCGAGAGGTAAGCTGTTAACTCAGTTCTTCGTGTGTTATAATTTGATATTCTTCTACTTACAAGTGTTCTAATAATTCTTCACTTGTGTTTGTTTTCTATTTGATTGCAAAGTGATGGTCCTGTGACAATCCAAGGTAGTGGTTGGAGTCACTCTGAATCTATGTTTTCAAGGTATTTTTTCTTCCCCAGTTTTTCCATGGGTTCCTCATGGAGTATTATTCAGTACCTCAGTTGGAACGGGTGGATGATTGGGATTTTCAGCTATATTCCTTGAGGAATTAATCTTTAAGGCAAATCCAGTCACCCTGGCTTAGCTCAGGGGGCACTAGCTAAATATATATTGTTTTTCTCACTTATGAGAACTGTGACACAGACTCTCTTTGGTAATGAAAATGCTCAAGCATTGGGGTGCTACCAGTAAAATGAGACTGAATTGATGCAATTCCCAAATATTCCTTGAACAGCAGCCTATCTCCATGATTCTCATCTCCTGATTGGTTATTCCAAAGCTTCTTGCTTAACAAATTCCAAGTGATAATACTAATGGCACAGCAACAAGTATCTGATAATATTGGGCTACATTTTTGGCACACTATGGATCTGAGACTACACTGAGTATTTCTTGAAGGAAATCGGTTTGAGGTTTATGGACGTGATTCGCTCGTTTCCCTTTAAAACTATTGATCATAAGACAGTATTAGACAGACTGAAGAACCTTCTCAAAGGATGTCAATCAATCAATCAATCAATCAGGGGATTTGTAATGCGCACTACATACCTGTGAGGGTCTCAAGGGGAGGGAGCTGCTACTGATCGAAGAGCCAGGTCTTGAGAAGTCTTCTGAAGGCCAGTAGGTCTTGGGTCTTTCGTAGGTTGGTGGGGAGGCTGTTCCAGGTCTTGACGGGGAGGTGGGAGAAGGATCGGCCGCTGTGTTCGTTTTAAGGATGCGGGGGACTGTAGCGAGGATGAGGCTGGCTGAGCGGAGGCTGCGGGTGGGGGTGTAGAAGCTGAGTCGTCTGTTGAGGTATGCTGGTCCGGCGTTGTGTAGGGCTTTGTGTGCGTGGGTGAGGAGTTTGAAGGTTATCCTCCTGTTGAGGGGGAGCCAGTGTAGGTCTCTCAGGTCTCTCAGGTGGGGGGTGATGTGGCTGCGTCGGGGGATGTCAAGGATCAGTCGTGCCGAGGCGTTCTGGATTCGTTGCAGCCATCTAAGGAGCTTGGTTGTTGTTCCTACGTAGCGTGCATTTCCGTAGTCCAGCCTGCTGGTGACGAGAGCTTGGGTGACGGTTTTTCTCGTTTCGGAGGGGATCCACTTGAAGATCCTGCGGAGCATTCGGAGGGTGTTGAAGCAGGATGTGGAGACAGCGTTGACCTGCTTGGTAATGGAGAGGGTGGAGTCGAGGAAGATCCCTAGGTTGCGTGCGTGGTCGGTGGGTGCTGGAGCTGTTCCCAGGAAGGTAGGCCACCTGGAGTCATCCCAGGCTGAGGGGGTGGAGCCGAGGATGAGGACCTCCTTCTTCTCAGAGTTAAGCTTCAGCCTGCTGTCCTTCATCCTTTCGGGGACGGCCTTCATTCCCCTGTGGAGGTTTGCTTTGGCGGTGAGAGGGTCTTTGGTGAGGGAGATGATCAGCTGGGTGTCATCAGCATAGGAGATAATGTTGAGGCTGTGCTGTCGGGCGACGTGGGCGAGTGGTGCCATGTAGATATTAAACAACTGAGGAGTGAGGATCCTTGTGGTACGCCGCAGATGATCTCGGTGGTCTTGGAGAGGTAAGGGTGGGAGGCGTACACTCTGGGTTCTGCCGAAGAGATTTCCTTTTATGGTGTTCTACGTCTTTGAGGAAAATTATATTTTGCCTTGTTCTATGTCCCTACGTGTTCCCCATCCTATGTTATATGTGCATGATCGATATGCATGTATCCCCCTATGATCGATTAAAGACGCAATTACAGTTGTGTCCAACTCTAGTATGTCAGTTTCTAGTTCTCGTGAAAGCAACGAGTATTAGGCCTATGTTGCCATGTTTTCCAGTGTACACGTTAATTCATTGAATTGTCCCCGTTTCTAGGCCTCAAAAGGGCCCGGACGCCAGATTCAAGCTCCAGTCTTCTGAACCCGCTCCGAGGAGCGATACAGCCCCCACCTGCATCCCTGACCCTTCACTTACTTCCTGCCGCGCGGTGCCCGGCCCGGCCTGGCTCTGCCTGCCTGTCTGCCAAGAGTATGTTATGCTTCTAGTTATCAGTCCAGCCTCCTCGTCTCTGCATTCCTTAGCTACTGAACCGCATAAACAGTTCAGCTATAGTCTAGTCTTTATGTCTCCATGCAAGAGAATTACTGTTTTAATATTCATAGAAGATTCATAGCACACGCATTACACGAAGAATATATGCATGCACCAGCCTTAGAGTCAAGTAGCCTCTGCCCTGATAGCTTTTAGTTTCTATCAACATGTACTCCAAACACAAGATACCAGATATGCCATAGGTACATGTCGTCTTGACCCTGCAGACTTTAGTCTCCTCTTCTAGTGCAGAAGTCATAGCCCCCAGTTCTCCCTAGTCACACGTCATTGCCCGTTTGCGCGCACCACTAGGTTAAAGGTCCCAGCTGCTCAGGTAGCCCCCTCCGTGTTTCCGCCTATCTTATGACACTTCTGTGACGTCTACATCACATGTCCATGTACACGCCTACTGCTACGCCTACTGCTACGCCTACTGTATTGAATGAAATTGTAATGTATATATACCTTGTACTGTTACTTAGACGTGGCAGCTGCCATCCATTCCATTCCCGTGCAGGCTATCCCGTTCCTGTCCCTTCCCTTATGCCTGATTAAAGCCTGTTAGACTCAGATACCTCGAATCCTGTCTCTTATTTATTGAGCTATCTGTTTTATTCAATGTATTCAAAAATAGTACCGGTAATTAATTATTTATTTACCACATAATGGCGCCCGAATAGGGACTTGCCCTCTCCCCACGCGCCGGCGAAGCCACGCAGGCCCCCTGACCCTCTGCAGCCGTGACGGAACCATACCGTGCACGTGCAGATATTTCTGCTTCAAGTATCCCTCAGGCCCACGGAGGAGACGGAGACTGCGGTCCAGCATCCAGACGAGGCGGTGAGGAATGCGGCGAGTCCCGACCAGAGCCCAAGCCGAGAGTACAAGGTCCGAGGTATCCGGAGGCCCACCTGTAACTGAAGTCCGAAGTTCGTAGTCCGACGTCGTAGCAGTCCAGTCCAGTCCGAGGCCTTCCGTTCTTGCTGCCCGGTGAGTACCGTTGCTGGGGTAGTATCTAGACAGGGTCAATTAATTGGTCCTGGTCCGATGGGTTTGGGTACACAGATCCAGTCCGAAGTATTCACCTAGGTGGATACGGGTCCGACGTGTCTCTTTATGGGACCGGTATGTTCTGTACTGTTTTAGCAGTGCATCCAGTAATTCTAGTAAGTCTGTTCTCGAGAAATTCATGTGTTCTGTTTTCAATGTACCAGGTAATATTCTGTTCGAACTGTTATTAATGTTATTTAATGTGTTTTCAATGTCGTGGTATGAGTGATTTGTTTTGCTATTCATTACTGTGTTTATCGTGTATTGTATTGTGTTTGGATTCAAGTCTAGAATGCCTCTGTTTTCCAAGTTACGTCAGATAGGAACCCGGAAAGGGTTACTCGAAGAATCAGTTCCTGTCCCGCCTAGGGACAGTCCAGGACATTTTATGTATCATAAGCATGGCTTAAGTGCCATATTGTATTTAGATTTATGGGTCGACTATACCAAGGATCTAGAAGAGAAATATAGATGGCCTGTATCAGGTACATGGGATGCCGAGTGCATCATGCGAGTAGAAGAGGCATTATGGAAAAAGAAAGCCCGACAGTCCCAGAAAGATGCCATCGAGTTATGGCGCAAAGAATCTCATAGAAGAACCGAAAAAGAAATCAGAAAAACAGAATTAAGTAGGGAATCCGCAGAAAAAGCCCAAGAAAGGGAACTTCTAGAAGAAGGTGAACGAGTTAGAGCAGAACAATCAGACAGACAGAGAAATGCTCTTATAAGGGGCATGTATCCTCTTCTTGCCGAGGGCTTGCCGAAGGCAACCCCGGAAGCATCTAGTAATTTTCCGCCACCAATAGTCCCGACTAAGCTACGTCATAAACCGACCGCAGCTGAAATTTTTCTTTCGTCCTATTTGGACGATACAGTTCCAGAATATGCAAATCATATTCCGCCTGTTCAACCTCAGCACCCTGTTAATAATGTAATCCCTGTTACTCCAGCCACTGGTCCCGGGGACCAAGTTAATGTACCCCCGGCCCAGCCTACAGTAAATGCACCCGTTTTACCAGTCACGTTACCAGCACCCGCACGTCCGGTATTACCTGACGACTCTAGCCCAGGAGGGGCGGCGGGAGGCGCTCCTACCACCCCGCCTCAAACGAAACGAATGACGCTGAGAGAAGCAGCGTTACAACGTACACCGAAAGTCTCTACGTACGCAGCCCTCAAGAAATACCTTACTGATTGCGTATATGATTCAGTACCAGGTGAAGATTACATGATACTGTATTCAGTACGTTTACGATGAGTTACCACCTTTTTGGTTACTCTGCCAGACATGAAGGACCATCCAGATAGAATATATCGTTTTATCCGTACAGGGGAGGATCCAGAAAGTATTCACGAAGCTATGGCACACAGAAAAGTCGAGACTCAACATCTGATTTTACAGTTTTTGATTAACTGTTTAATAAGAGAACAAGACTATCCTGAGAAAGATAAAGATAAGATGAAAGTCCTGACAAAGTGGAGTGATAATATAGCCGAGGGAAAACACAAGACACAGAATTGTATAGACGCTATGTACAAGAAAATTCGTAAGGAAATCATAAGCATACACGAAAAAGAGAAAGCAAGGAAAATAGCAGAGAAAGAGAATGACTCTTCAAGTGAAGAGGTAGACAGCGAGAATCCCGACAGAATAGCGTATGTAGGTAGAACTAGACTTTCCGACAGACATTCACGTCCAGATTACAAGAAAAGTTTTCCTCCTCCAGTGCCAGAACAATGTTCTCTTGAGCAAGTATTCCAAGCTACCGATAAAATTCTGAAATCACGAATAGGTTATAGTGAACTTAATACCATGCATGAACAAGAACTAGCCCGATCAGCAGTCCGATGGACTAGTGATTCTACCACGTTTCCAGATGAAATCGTGGCACAAATGTTCCTGAAACTGCCCCCAGCCGAGCAGCGTCTGGTGGGTATGTATATGATCCAGCACCTCATTACGCTGTATGAGGAACAGCATTCTGATCCAGGTCCGCTACATGATGTATTGAACGAGTTACTCCAGTACAGATGGAAAGGTCTAGGTACCGATTTAATTAATGTCATTCTAGAACAGCGCCACAAATACAGTACGTTCCTGACTCCGCATTTTGTTCCCGTTCCACCCCCAGTAAGGAAGTCATTCTACATAGATAGACAGAATCCGTTACGAGAAGTACATCCAGTTAGGACAACGGGGGGTGCTCTAGAACGAGTATTTGTTTACACCCCCATCACGAAAATAGAACTCTTAGAAATGAAGAAGTTAATCCCCTGTCATGATAAAGATCCAGCTGGGTTCCACCGTGAACTAAAAGACATGCTCCGTATGGGAGAATACACGTATCCTGATATCATTAAAATGTTAAAGGTCTTGTTGCCTGCGGGCATATATGAAAAACTTAAAGAAAAAGAATGGGAGGTGGGAGAGAATAAGATAGATTGGTCCGCATTAGAAGCCGAAGATAATACACGAGTACCAGGTACCGGTCTTGGGGATAAAGCTAAAGCTTTGCCCGAACTGTTAATACAAGTCTTGCCAAGATTACTAGCCACGAAAAAGGAAGACTGGGATGCTATCTCAGCCTGTAAACAGAAACAAGATGAAGATACTAGTGACTTTTATTCTAGATTCGAGAAATGTTTCATTATTAATAGTGGTCTGAAAACAAGTAGTGAATCGTATCCACATCTTTTTGTTACCAAACTAGTCGAGAATTCAAGTCCACAAGTTAAAATTCGAGTACTGAAAGTCGAGAGTTCTTGGCAAGCTAATACTCCGTCACAGATGCTCCAGATGCTCCAGTATCACCAGAACAGAATCAGGGAAGAGCAGGAACATGAAAGAAGACGTATGAAAGACACGAAAATGAAAGTATTAGTTGCACAGTCTGTTCCACAAGACAGTCAGAAGAGGGGTCCGAATCAAGCCAGTCATCCTACAGCTCCCGTTAAAGGGACATGCAATTATTGTAAACAGCCAGGTCATTTTATAAACGAATGTGCAGTTCTGAAACATAACATAGCTACTGGTAAGACTAAAGAGAGACCGCGTCCGCCTAGACAAGAACAAGTTTTACAGACTTCCCAGCCACCGCAGAACGCACAACAGTCAGTTACAGTACCGCAGCATATAGCTGCAACACAGCACGTTACACAGCAAATGTACCAGTATGCACAGTCAGAGTATCCAGATTATCAGCCGTATTCATGAAACAGCCTAGAGAGGGAGGTTGGCTTGCCTCTCATCGAGATTCCTGTAGATCAAGAGGGTCCCTATGTACATAGTCAAGTATTAGGGAAAGACAGAAAGTTTCTGATTGATACAGGGGCAAGTAGGACCACCATCAGTCATGACGAGGTTCCAGGGGCTCCGCTCTCAGGCTCTAGAAATGTTTCCCTTGGATTTTCAGGAAAGCCTATTGTTAATGAAATATCGAAACCAGTTACTCTAGAAGTTGGTCCACTGTCCCGAACTACTGATTTGTTACTTACGAAGTCATGTCCAGAAAATTTATTAGGCATTAAGACACTGAAAGAATTAGGTGCCATAATTTGTTGCTCCCCAGAGGGAGTAAGACTGTTCCTGCGAGATTTTAAAGGTCATTATGTATTACGTGATTTTGATCCAAGATTATTGAATGTACCACAGCATTTATGGGCGCAAGGTCCAACTGATGTAGGTTGTATGCACATTACACCCTATCGTGTCACTCTGCAACAAGGTGTTGTATTACCACGAATCAGACAGTACAAATTGCCACCTGAGGCTGTAGCAGCCTTATCCAAAATTATTGACGAGCTTATTGTTCAAGGAGTAGTTGTAGAAACTGACTCCAATGTATGTAATTCTCCTATCATTCCGATTCTGAAACGTACTGATCCGAATGCACCTCCAGTTTATCGATTAGTGATCGACCTTCGAGAACTTAATAAATGTATCATACCACAGTACCCAGTAGTCCCAGATATTTCCTCACTCTTGACTGCCATTGATTCTGAAGCCACGTTCTTTACTGTAATTGATCTCAAGAACGCATTCTTTAGTGTCCCCATTCATCCAGACAGCCAGTTTCTTTTCGGATTCTGTTTAAATGGAAGAAGCTATAAATTTACACGAGCTCCTCAAGGATTCACAGAAAGTCCTAGCATTTACAGTCAAGCACTTAAGAGACAACTAGACAATATTCACATGCCAACTGACACTGCCCTACTCCAGTATGTCGATGATCTACTGATCACAGCCCGTTCTGAACGTGACTGCGAACGTGCGTCACTGACAGTCTTGTATTTCCTGGCCGAGATGGGGCACAAGGTGTCCCCTTCAAAGCTTCAGTTCTGTGTCCAGCAAGTGGTCTACTTGGGACACTTACCGTCCAAGAGGGGTAGGCAGTTGACACCTGACCGTATCCAGTTAATAGCGCATCTTCCACAGCCCAAGACTCAGAAGGAGGTACGAGCTTTTATCGGCCTCACTTCTTACTGTAGACAATGGATTCCTCAGTACGCATATCTAGCCAAGCCACTGATACAGTTAACGACACAGGAGGCAGCCGTATCGACTGTCCTCCCTTGGACCCAGGAACATACACTTGTTTTTAATGAATTAAAGAAAGCTTTATGTAAAGCACCTGTTCTAGCAACACCGAACTACAGTAAGCCTTTTATACTTTTTGTCACTGAACGTGATGGTACTGCATTATCTGTTCTCACACAAGATCAAGCAGGACAATACAAGCCCTGTGCTTATTTTTCTAGCACATTAGATCCAGTAGCCCAGGCTCTGCCTGCGTGCCTCAAGTCCGTTGCAGCCACAGCTTCAGCTATCAGACAAAGTGATTCCATAGTGTTAGGACATTCCCTGACAGTACAAGTTCCACACTCCGTGGAAGTTCTTTTAAACCGAACACAGACCCAGCACTTGACAATTGCACGTTTAACAGGTTATGAATTGACACTGTTTCAGCCACACATAGAAATCAGACGCTGCAACGTTTTAAATCCCGCTACACTGTTACCCTCAGTTACTTCAAGTCCTGCCACACATGACTGTGTGGAAGTTGTTAACACCATGACAAAGCCAAGACAAGACTTGACAGATATTGCATTACCTGATCCTGACCTGACACTTTATGTGGATGGTTCATGTATGAGAACAAGTGCAGGAGAACTAGTAGCCGCGTATGCAGTGACTACTGAAACCGAAGTTATAGAAACACACCGTATTGATACTCTGTCCGCTCAAGCAGCAGAGCTCATCGCTCTGACCCAAGCCTGCATACGTGCCAAGAACTTGAAAGTAAACATATACACAGATTCACGGTATGCATTCGGAGTCGTACACGACTTTGGAGTGCTCTGGCAAGAGAGAGGTTTCATGACTTCTCATGGAACTAAGATTCAGCATGGTCTCCTCATTCAAGCCCTGTTAGATGCAATACATTTACCGACAGCTATTGCCATTATGAAGTGCAAAGCACATACGAAAGTTACTGACATCATTTCCCAGGGTAACGACCTGGCAGATCGTACAGCCAAGCTTACAGCTCAGACTCCAGACATTCCAGTTAACAAGACACCGACACACATTCCAGAACAGACTACTTGTATGACAGTTAAGGACCCTACACAAGATGTACTAGATATCCAGTCACATGCTACCTCTGATGAAATCAAGAAATGGTCCGAACAAGGAGGGGTCCAGACAGATCAGGGATGGTTGACGAAGGGAAAAGCCACATGGTTTCTCCCCGACTCAATGGTTCAAGTCATTATTAATACCGCACGTAGTCCAGTACACCTAAGAGAAAAGGCCATGTTAGACAGTATCCAGAACATTTGGTTCAACAAGCATTTACGAGCAGCCGCCAAACAGAAAGTACGTACCTGCATGATATGTTGTCAGTTCAACCCAGGTAAAAGTGTCCCGGTGGAACAAGGTGGATTCCATCCTCCTGACCACCCTTTTGAAGTCCTCCAGATGGATTATATTCAGATGGAGAGATGTCGAGGTTTCAAGTATGTCCTCGTAGTTGTATGCGCTTTGTCCAGATGGACAGAAGCATATCCAGTTCCAGATTACACTGCCGCGACCACTGCCAGGCAGTTGGTTCGTGAGTTTTTCCCCCGCTATGGTTTGCCAAGGGTCGTGTATTCAGACAACGGCCAGCCATTCTCCTCTGAACTCATGAAACAAGTATCCCTTCTGTTAGGGTACCAGTGGAAGTTCCACTGTGTACGGCACCCCGAAGAAGCTGGTCTAGTTGAGAGACATAATCAGACATTGAAAATCCGCATTGCAAAAGTATGCGCAGAGAAAGGTGTAGATTGGTTGGTAGCACTGCCAGTTGCCCTTTTTTATATGAGAATGGTTGCACACTCCAGATCAGGTCTGTCCCCGTACGAGGTCGTATTCGGCCGTCCTCCAAATATGTGGGGTACACCTATGCCCCGAAAGATTACAGACGTTTCCAGTAATATGCTGACAGATTACCTAGCTTCCTTGATGTCTGCCCTACACTCTTGTCGTTCACAGGTCGCCGCTGCTTTTCCAGACAACACCGAAGTGAAACCGCACGAAGTCATACCAGGCGACTTCGTCCTCGTGAGAAATTTTGATCGTTCAAGTCCGCTGGAGCCCCGCTGGAAGGAGCCCAAGTTGGTGTTATTAACAACAAGGACCGCAGTCAAGCTCGAGGGACGCAAGGGCTGGGTACATACCAGCCACATCAAGAAATTCCATGGATTACGACCAAAGACATTTATCAAAGACTGCCCCGTTCTCAAAGACTGCCCAGACACAGACTCTAAACTTCCCCTGTTAGAGAAAACTCCGCAGCAGGAGTATAAAGCCAAGTTGAGGTCTAGCAAGTCAGACAGTTTAATTGTTTAAGTCCCTCTCGGGTGAAGCGGTTAGACAGGTTCCTGACATGTATGAGATAGACCCACATAGTGAGAGAGTTAGTCAAAACTCTAAGAGAATACGCTATCAAAAGAATATTTGCAGTAGATGCATCGTTACTCTGTTATTTTTTATGTTTCTGAGTCTTATGGTTACCTGCATAAGTTATGCTTTTCATTTATGTTTTCCTATTTCACATGTACATATGTTTCCTAATGTTACAGTAGAGCACACATTTAGTGACCTGCCTCCTCACGAGTTATCCTATCGTCTTGCTATGCGTAATAACACATTTATCAGAATGTTACACTATTCACACCAGACCAGCAATGCCACTAATTGTTGGGTGTGTGGTCGACTTCCCCCTTTCCAGACACCGAAGGGAGTTCTGCCACTTTTTCCTTATCCGTTTTCACACAATGGTTCGTGTGGAGCATAGTCCACGTTAACGTCATCCCTAACTGATATGTCCCTTTTGAATCGAACATGTTTCCCAGACAAGGAAGGTTTTCCCCACAGAACAGGTTCTGATCTAGAAAATGAAGTATATGATTTAGGTAATTATTCCTCGAATTTCATGGTCCTGAATGTCCAGTCCGATACTACTCCAGATTTGCCCGCTATTTCAATACTACCAGTTAAAGGCGAATTATGTGTCAGAAAGAATGGTTCCGCACATGTAGGACATAGTGATTGTACTACTGTGGTCGAGTATAGTGACAGTGGGAAATCTATTTTCAAAGCCTCACGTCATTCTTATTTTGTTTGTGGTCAGACCGCATATATACGTCTGCCCCTCGATTGGGATGGAACCTGTTACATTGCCTTCCTACTGCCACCAGTTTTTCTAGCCCCATCTGATTATCACAGAGACACACATCTAGTACACGTTAGACATAGAAGGGAGACTGAGTCCCCAATTGTCGATCAAACTGAAACTGCTCTAGAACAATATCAAGACTTCAATAAAGGTTTCTTTTTCTTCATAGGTCCTGTCCAGAATAGTAAGTTAATACGTAGGTTAACCAGAACCCTTGAAGCAGTAGTGAATGAGACTACTTCCGCTCTAGGTAATTTAACTGAAGAGCAATCTGCTATTAGATTTGTCGTGCTCCAAAATCGTCTCGTCCTTGACGTCATACTGGCCGATAGAGGAGGAGCATGTAGAGTCATCGGATCTAGTTGCTGCATTTTCATTCCTAATAACGCACCGTCTGTTTATTCAGCTATAACCAGACTTCATAAAATTGCCCATCAGTTACACCAAGATCCAGGCACCTGGACATGGTCCGGTTGGCTCTGGAGTATCATATCTGCCTGGGGATGGAAAGTATTGTCATTTATAGGTATAGCAGTAATGATCATATTCAGTTGCTGCCTCTGTTTACAATGTGGCCCTGCGATTTGCGGCTTGTGTGCTACCTCTTGTATTCCTAGTCCTAAGTCCCTTTCCAAGACAATTCGAGACGAGCAAATGATGCTATATGAACAGATAGATGGTATCATGAATATTGATGTTTCCTGATGGAAACGTAGGGTCAAGGAGGGAATGAGGAAAATTATATTTTGCCTTGTTCTATGTCCCTACGTGTTCCCCATCCTATGTTATATGTGCATGATCGATATGCATGTATCCCCCTATGATCGATTAAAGACGCAATTACAGTTGTGTCCAACTCTAGTATGTCAGTTTCCAGTTCTCGTGAAAGCAACGAGTATTAGGCCTATGTTGCCATGTTTTCCAGTGTACACGTTAATTCATTGAATTGTCCCCGTTTCTAGGCCTCAAAAGGGCCCGGACGCCAGATTCAAGCTCCAGTCTTCTGAACCCGCTCCGAGGAGCGATACAGCCCCCACCTGCATCCCTGACCCTTCACTTACTTCCTGCCGCGCGGTGCCCGGCCCGGCCTGGCTCTGCCTGCCTGTCTGCCAAGAGTATGTTATGCTTCTAGTTATCAGTCCAGCCTCCTCGTCTTTGCATTCCTTAGCTACTGAACCGCATAAACAGTTCAGCTATAGTCTAGTCTTTATGTCTCCATGCAAGAGAATTACTGTATTAATATTCATAGAAGATTCATAGCACACGCATTACACGAAGAATATATGCATGCACCAGCCTTAGAGTCAAGTAGCCTCTGCCCTGATAGCTTTTAGTTTCTATCAACATGTACTCCAAACACAAGATACCAGATATGCCATAGGTACATGTCGTCTTGACCCTGCAGACTTTAGTCTCCTCTTCTAGTGCAGAAGTCATAGCCCCCAGTTCTCCCTAGTCACACGTCATTGCCCGTTTGCGCGCACCACTAGGTTAAAGGTCCCAGCTGCTCAGGCAGCCCCCTCCGTGTTTCCGCCTATCTTATGACACTTCTGTGACGTCTACATCACATGTCCATGTACACGCCTACTGCTACGCCTACTGTATTGAATGAAATTGTAATGTATATATACCTTGTACTGTTACTTAGACGTGGCAGCTGCCATCCATTCCATTTCCGTGCAGGCTATCCCGTTCCTGTCCCTTCCCTTATGCCTGATTAAAGCCTGTTAGACTCAGATACCTCGAATCCTGTCTCTTATTTATTGAGCTATCTGTTTTATTCAATGTATTCAAAAATAGTACCGGTAATTAATTATTTATTTACCACATCTTACCAATATTAATGAGTTATGCCTTGGCAATTGTTGGTCTCCTCCTACCTAATGTTATTTGGTTATGCCTTCTTCCTGTGTCATTATGTGTAATAATGCATGGAATGGATGTGGCAGCAACTTCACCCACAGAATTCAGGTAAAAACAATTGGGGGGAATACTGAAAATCCAATCCTAGTCTTTCCAAGTAATCAGCTTGCATTAATCACAACAATGTATTGCTACGTTTTGCGAGTAAATTATCAAATAAATACTCCACTTTCAGAAATGCCTGTTGGCTTCTTGTAAGTATCAAATACAGTTGAACGTGGCAAATGCGACTTGTAATGTCCTTGATGGCAATGGCCCAACTCTCTGCACTCCGGCTCACTGCTGCACAGACTTGGCTGAAGAGAAGAATACACAAGACTATTCATTTCCATCCGGCCTATTAGCAACACCTATTGATTTGCTGCTTAGGCCTGCAGATTTAATGCCTGGAATTGTTCACCGCTCTCCATGCATCTGATACCGCCATTATGGCATTGTATACTAAAGATAGATTTTAGTGGGTTGTGGAAATGCACTATGAAATTTTAAATTGGCTAGCGTGTAAGAAGATAAAAAGCACATCAAATTACCTTGATATCAAATTAGTTCATTCTGGTTATAGAATTAGTCCATCATTATGAGTTTGTAGGACTAGAACGGGGTATTTATCACATGTGGTAAATACTATTGCCCGAGGGTGAGGCGTTTAGCTCGTGTGGTAAATGCCACCTTTTTTGAGTTTTTAGAATGAAAACAGGGCATAGTAGTGTATTCTGTTTTTAAGGCTTATAATTCTGCATGTTTTGCCCTTTTCCATGCCTTTCCCACAGATCAATTTAACTCATTCCCTGCGCCGTGAATTCCGCCGTGTTGCTAGGGGGTGGGCGTGGCACTTCGGTGCTCATGATGGGTCCACGCCGTCATGAGTCACGGGCGGCATGTGCTCATGACGGCGTGGTGCCGTCATGACCCCGCCTGCTCATTAATTCGCCTGCACAGGCGGGGAATTAGTGCGGGGAATTGTTGCCGCGTGGGCGGAGCGGCAGCGGCATGACGGCTCCACGCCGTCATGAGCACATGCCTACCGTGACTCATGACGGCGTGGAGCCATCATGAGCACCCAAGGGGTTAACTATCAGGGGAACTAGGGAGAAACCCGCAAAGGTGTGATAATTATCAAACAACTTATATGCCAACCCCTGTGCAAACAAGTGTTTACACAGGGATCAAAACTAACGGACAGATGTACAACCTTCCAATTTATGAGGCTGCGACTCGCAACTTGCGACTTGCAAATAGGGATGTACCACAGTGTCTCAGACACTGTTTGTTGTTCCTAATGGGGTTGCAAATTGCCCATCTCATTAATATTCATGAGGCAGGTGCAATTTGTGACCCCATTATGGATGGCTAGCACTCCCCCACGGATGGTGGCCTGCTGGGGTCAGCACACCACCATGTCTGTGACTACTTTTCAAATAAAGCAGTTTATTTTAATGCAGTCCATTTTCATGAAAGGAAAACGGAATGCATTTCAAAAAAGAAAAATGAAACTTTACTGTTTCATTTTTTAAGAGTAGGCAGTGGTCCGTGGGACCACTGCCTGCTCTAAAAAATATTTTGAATGCCAGTCACAAAGTGGAAGGGGTCCTCTGTGGACCCTTCCTGTTTGCGAGTGGCTTACCACCTACTTGAAGTAGGTGGTAAACTGCAAGTGTTTTGCGACTGCAATTGGGGTCTCAAACAATGGTACATACCATTGGGACTCGCTATTCGGAAGGGACGCCTTTGGCACGCCCCTCCCTAATAGTGAATCACAAACCCTATTTTGAAAGACAGTAATAGTTTACCAATTCGCAAAATAGGGTTTGTATATGGGCCAGACCTATTTTGCAGTCGCAAACGGGCTGATTGGGACCACTGCCTGCTCTTAAGAAATATTTTGAATGCCAGCCACAAAGTGGAAGGAGTCCTCTGTGTACCCACCCCGTTTGTGAGTGGCTTACCACCTACTTGAAGTAGGTGGTAAACTGCAAGTATTTTGCGACTGCAATTGTGGTCTCAAACCCTAGTTTGCGAGTCGGTAATAGGTTACCTATTCGTAAAATAGTGTTTGTACATGGGCCAGACCTATTTTGCAGTCGCAAACGGGCCGATTTCCCATTTGCGACTGCAAAAAACGGTTGTACATCTGGCCTTTAGTCCTTGCTCCTAATTAGGGCCTTATTCAGGAAATAATGCCTTCCTTAAACATGATCTTTATAGCTCTGGTGCAATGATTTTCTGGATCCCAAGTAAAATGATATTTTGTTATTAGGACACTATATTTTCTCTATGAACAAGGCAGATTCCTGCAATTTGGGGTCCTCATGTGCCCTTTTTTGGAGTTCAATATATCCACAGTGGTTTTAGATTAGCACTGGCACTGAATCCCTAAATTCTACATTAAGTGCATTCAGTGTAGGGCCAGGAGGAGAAGGCAATGTCAAGTTTTTAGCATTACCACTGCCTTTGTAAATCAATTTCATTGCGATGCATCATTTATACATATAATGTGTGGCTATCCTGAAAATCTGCCATGAATCTGACACTAGACTTCCTTTAGACACACGTGTACTACAGGATCTGCATGGAACTGCCTGCTTTGTCTTGCAAGCCTTGCATAAAACAAATGTGACAACCACAGGTACATTGCATTGTGCAAAACATGGAGATTGTGCAGCATTTTTGCTATTTGCGAAACAGGAAGTGAAACAGGATATGCTCCACGCTGTTGCCCCCAGAGCAACAAAATGGAGCAATTATTTTGCTGTGTTTACAGAATGATGAATATGCAAATATATTGCTCTCCACTTTTAAAAATTGAAAGGCAGGTATAATTTTGAGGTACGTGCAGTTTATCCCACTTCATATTATAGAAGCAGGAACATTAATTCGGTGGTCATTTGTTATATTTTTCAAACTTTATTTACTAACCAGATTTTTTTGTTAGAAACTTTATTATACAGGTAGAATTATTTAAAATCTGTAAATGATGGAAGTTTAGTATTGTGTTTCATACTTGCCCTAGTGCAAGCATCTTCTTATAATAAGGGATTGTAGAAACATCTGTTTTCTCCATTTCCTTCTTAACTGCTTATATGCTCACGAATTTTAATATACATGTACTTCAAAAAGCGTTCAAACCGGGTCTAAAACTTTGGGTTAAAAAAAAAACGGATTGATTTACTGAGGTTGTTTGTCGTTATATCTCTAGACTGCCAGATCGAGGTATGCGAAACAGAATTTTTTTATTCAAACTGGGAATAAATCCACTAGTGTCTGATATGGTATTTATTAATATAATTCAGAAAATAACTGTGGCATCACTATGAAATGAGCAAATGTACATATTTTATTAGACTGTCAATTTTATGGGCGAGAAAGACATAGGTTTGTAAAACGTATTTTCATTAAATTCGAAATAGGAGTGCGTTTTTTATTTGCCATGTATCCATTAGAAGTAATAAGTACTACTGGAATTATTTTTTACAAAGGGTTGAAAAGAATAATATAAGGTATGAACGTATTAGGTCTTAGGTATATGTGTGTTGTTTAATGTTAAAAGCACTGGAATTTGAAGGTATTTTTGGTAAACAGGAGATTTTAATGGTTTTTATAATGGTTTTAAAATGTTGTGATCATTTTATAAACTGTGGTCCCAATAAACGAACTGTTTGACTGACTGACTGATTCAAGAACTCTCGTCATGTCTTTCTCTTACATTAGGTGTGATGACTCAAGTTGATTCCTAATACGGGATTACTGCTACTCCGATAAGTGAATATGTAACTTTGCGGGATGAAGCTCTCCTCTGTTATAACATGCATGCAAATTTCACTGCAATGCATTACATTCTGGCAATAAATAAAATATTACAGCTGGAAGCAGGGTACCTAGGTGGCCATGCAATTTTTAATATAACATTAGATGGGTGGTTGGGAAATACCATACCCTCTGAGGGGGGGGGGGTGTTTACAGGCAGTTGTTGTAATAGTTGGGAAAGGGAAGTATAGAAGTTTAGATTTCCATTCTTCAAGTTCTTTTACAGTCTTGTGTTTTCCTTGTAGAAGTCAAACCATAGGCAATGTACTAAATAATGGTGTTTCTGTATGGATTTTGATGTTATGGAGGTACCATTATTGCCTAGCTATATAGAGGAGAGGATGCACGTTTTTTCTTTGGAAAATTCTTAATAAAAAAGAATTACACAAAACAGAATATCAAGGCATGGCATAGTGGGAAAATTCCTCCAAAGGCCAACATGTGCAGACATCTTCACATAGACGAGGAGTGGTTGGCAAAGCATTGTAGGGGAATGTACATTTTGTATGGGCATGGATAGGTACACTAAATACCGATGAGAGCTTCAGAGCAGCCCACAAGTAATATAGCATTTGTGTCAATGTGTACATTTGTGTGTGTATGTGTGTGTGGGTGCAGGTGCAAAATACACCCCAGCAGCACACATGTATGGGCCAGAGGCAGAGCCATGAACATATGTAAATCTTCTTTCCCAATGTGTTTGATTAAATAACACACACAAGGGCTTTTACTCATCTTCATTTTACTTCTCAGTACATTCGATTGCATCCTGCGCACCATATGCACTGCACTAGATATTAAAGAGAGAGTAATAAAGTATTTCATTCACAATTGCAGTGTTACACATCTTTTATCACTGCACATAGCATAGATAAAAGTTCTCTTGCTAATAAAAAAGCAAGCATTGACAAAGTGAATAGATCTGGTTGTGCTTTCAGTTACAAGCCAGACCAGCTGCCGTGAGCCACCTGGCATGCTAAATTTATATTTTTGCAGCAGCTAGGATGCATACCCTTGGAGCTGCCGTGCTGAATCGTGTCAATGGCCTTGCAGCTGAATGTGGGTGCTAAAGATGCCAAAAAGGTGGTGCCTCAAATATTTCCGATTAAAGAATACACCCTTTAGCATTCCTAGCAACTCATATATTGTACCATAAAGTAAATATACGTGTCTCCCCCTGGAAAAAAACATAAAAAGGGTCTGCTTTTTGTTTATAATTCATGTCTGAGATAAAGAATTTAAAATGTCATAACCTAAGGTAATTAAATATACTTTTCAGATGTAAACTATTACCTAATGGATTGCAAAGGATTTGCTTACTAGGAGATGGTACACTGAACAGCCAACAGCATGAGATGAGGAGAGAGTTGTATGCTGGTATAATTCAAGATGTGATTAACGCTGTCTCAAAAAAAGTGGCACGTCTGGGAGGGTTTGGGACTGACTCAAAGAAGATAGTGGTGGAAAAGGACTAAGTCAAAGCCGATCCTTTGTCTATTGTAAAAATTAGGCCTTACAGACAGCTGTGTTGCCAGGCCACGCCTAAACATTGAATCAAATGTACTGTACAAAGATAGAATGTGCAGCTTGTTTTTTCAGTCTCCCAGCTGCCTGCCTGGTGTTATTCCAAATGTATGCGCAGAATATTAATATAGGTGTGCCTGTCGACAATATGCAAACAGTAATTGAAACTGGGTGAGCGCGCAATTTAGATATTAGCAGAGGAAATGAAACTGAAGACATGAGAATACAATTTGACATCAATTGGCTCATTAACTAAGCTGTAATAGTGTTCACATGTTAATAATAATAATTCCTATTTGAAAAGAACAAACATATCACCCCCTTAAGGGTTTCAAGGCGCTGGGAGCCGTCAGAGAGATTAATTCAGCTATTGCCCAGAGTCATATGATGCTGAACTGCTGCCGGGAATCGAACCATGAACCCTGCACTCCGGAGTCAGCTGCTCTGGCCGCCGCGCCACCCCTCTTCTTTCTCACCCAATGTGTATTTCAATTCATTAATGTCATTGCCATTTGTGTAAGGCATGAAATATGTTGCTTAAATAACATGGGTGACATAGTAAGAGCTCAGAAACTTAGATCACCAAAGATCCAAAGACAGGTTGGAAGACTGCTGATAAGTGCACATTCAAGCATGCTGCCAAGGACTACTGCATCATCCCGAAAGTGAAAAGCAACCACCATGAGTAGCACTGCCAGAAGCAAGACAGAAACACCCACACTGCATCTGTCCAACAGCCTTTGTCGCACCGACAACCCTGATACTTTCCGTGTCGCCTTTCTGTATATAATAATTCATAAACCAAATAAAAAGCTTAGAAGCAAGTTTTGCATTTGCCTAGGTTAATTCCAGTTGCTGGGTAGAGCCAGGTTTTACAAAGGTAAAGTTAGAAGTGGGAACAAAAAACTAATGCTTCCATTCAAAACCGCAAGTAGATGTTATAGGCTATAATACAAAAAGTGAACGGTGCAAGTCCTAGTTATTTCGCCTGTGCACGTGTGAAATACCAGGCTGATTGTTTGCAGAACGTTTATGTGATGTTTAACATGTATTTTCACAAGGTGACCCCAATGCAAATTAGGTTCTTTCCTGTGTTTTCCCACAATGATAAATGTTCTGAACTTGCTGCCCATGAATGTATTCCAGCTTTTTATCTGGTTCGAGGCAAGGAAAACAATGAAAAACACAAGCTGTGAATAACCAAGAGGTTGCCTTTTTTGTTTCTACTTATATAAGAATAAAACATGCTATTCCTATAGTCTCATGCCAAAATTACTAGGCAAAAGAAGAAAGCAGGGACTTTATTTGTGATGTGACTAATCACTAACCAATGACATCCCAGGGATGCCTACCCCAGTGCTCTCCTCCTTTGTGCTGTACACAGTCCCTTTACACCACCATGCCATGTTCCAAGCAGCACTGTTATCTACCCACAAAACGCTGAGCTTGTTAAAAGAAAAACAGCTTTGCGGTTTTCTGGACTTTCCGCAGTATGAATTTTAAAGGATCAAAATATACAAGTTTTAACAAGCTTGCTAGATTATTTTTGCAGTACTGTATCCTAGGATTTTGTCTCTGGTAAATCCTTCCAAGCTGAGATTGATTCAACAACCATTAACTTGAGTCTCTACAAAAAACTGTTTTGCAACTAGCGTATTCCCAGGACTGGGTGTGCAAGTATTTTGTATTGATACATTTATTGTTAATATTTATTATTAAGTAGTAAATGAATGGGTGGATGAATTAAATTACCTGTACAAATAGATCACAAACTGTATCATCTTTTGACATTTCCGGACTAGGGAAGGGGTAGTCGGAGGTTTTTAATAAGTCTGCGTTCTGGGTGTAACACAGGCCCCTGCAGCTCCCGCGGTGCGGGGGTCCCGAGCTGCAGGGGGCCTCCTCAGCACTGTACTCAGCCCTGAGAGCTCCGGATTAAATCAGGAGTGGGGGCCCCTCCATGTAACCTTCCAGGAGGGCCCCCTCAACTTTCTTTACGCCAGTGCCTGCGATCCGTTTATTTCTGGGGGTCAGCGTCAATGCATCCAGATTCCACTTCATAACTGTAGCCCTAAAACTGTGTCCTCCACTTCTGGGGTGCAAGCATATTTGAAATGGGTAGTGGAGGGAGTGTCCAATGGTGTTTGACAAGTCTTAAAACTGAAATAATTAGAGCTCTACCTTTAGACGCATTCTATGGGTGATTCAGAGGGTCTCGAAGGTCATCTTGGAATTTACGGGTGTCAGAACATTGGGTTGGGATGATTAGGTCCCTAGAGTTAGCCTACCATAATCACTCTGAAAGCAGAGGTTGGTGTGACGTGGAAATAGAATCCCTGGTATTTTGGAAGGCCTATGTTAGAAAGTTATCCCCGTCTTATTCGAAAATCATAGTAAATTGTAATACTATCGATTGAGATTTCTAATGAATGATGAAAGGGGTCGGGGCGTGGCTAAGCCATGAACGGGATGGCTGTACGGAGCTGAAGCTCTCCCGGCCACAGCAACCAAACAACCTTTTCCCTGACCCCATGCGGCTTAAAATAACGTAACAGCCTGTGAAGCAGTGCGGGGACATCCTGGCATCGATGGTGGCGAGCCAAAAGGCAGAGATATGGGCATGAGTGGCGCTCCACCCAGTCGACGCGCACTCCAAAATGGCGGCAAAGCTGAGATGCCCGAGTACGAGACCTGCGGTGGATTGAGAAGGCGACTGAGGCCCTGGGCGAGGGCAGTGTGGTAAGTGGCGGCGGCCGTCCCAGGTGTCCGGATCACATTGGGCAGCACAGCGAGCGTCCAGTGATCCGGGGGGTCCGTTCGGCCTCCCGTGCGATGTACACGCAGGGAAGGGGCCTGTGCGTTAACCCCAGTACGGGCCACGTGTAAATCATCTCTCCAGCACTCTTGGGGGAGCAATTGTTACCGTGCTCTGGTGCCAGGGTGCGTGCTATGCCACCCCCCTTCCACGTCCCGCCTGGAAACGTCTGTGCATTATCCGCAAACCCTCCTCCCCGCCTGGCTGCCTCAATTCAGCTCGGCAGGCAGGAACTACGAGCATGCAATTCTCCCACCAAGGGGCCATTGCTGACAAGCAAACAACATCTACCAACGCTGCGCTCACCCCAATGCCACCAAAAGATGCCATTGTGCCGATGCTCTTGCCTCACACTGACCTGGACCGCAGACTGCATCAAGTTCTTCCAGCGCGCTCTCTCTGACGCAGTCCTGACTTACACTGTGGAGGACGCCTGCATAGCGCTGTGATAAGCTATCTTGCGAGCTGATCACTGCCTGAGGGTACCCCCCTGCCGCACTTCATCAGCAGCCTAATATAAAGTTCGAACTTGCACTCATTTTTCAAGTCCTCCAGTGCTGTGCGGCATGGGCCGCAAAGACCCAAAACAGCGCCTTCTCCCCTTCCCAAAAAATAGTGGAGACTACCTGTGACCAGCCTAGCAACATGGCGGAAGTTGGGCAAACACCCACAACTTCAGTGGACGACGCCAGCCAATTAAGTCCACTACTACTGAAGATGAGGGCAGGATTCAAAGCGCTAGATGTTCGCTTTGATACCATGGACAAATACATAGCAGACATGGATGCAATGATCCAGGTGCACGATCGGCGCCTCAATGTGGTAGAATCCCACATATCGGATCTGGAGGATGGGATGGCGCAATCTCTGAAAAGGATCGATTGCATGGAACGGATCCTAAAGGAGGTTGTGATGAACAATGAGTATTTGGAGGCACGAAGTCGCCCATAACAACATTTGCCTGTTGGCGTGCCCGAATCCACAGCTACTGGTCGCATGGACAACATGGTGGGGACGATCCTGACTGCCTGGTTTGGTAAGGAGGCCTTCACTCCTGGTTTTGTGGTGGAACGCGCCCACAGATCACTTGGCCCCCGACCTAACCCGGGATGCCCGCCCAGGTCCATAATTGTGCTAATAATGAACTTCAGGGACAGGGATACAGCACCGCGGCTGGCACGCGAGCAAGCGGAACTCTCCTGGCAGGGCTCCAAGATGTCTCTATACCCAGATTTCACTGCTATGGTTCAAGACGCAAGGGGGAAATATCTCGGAGTTAAAGCAACGCTCAGGAACCTTGGGTTGAAGTATGGTATGTTGTATCCTGCCAGGCTATGGGTGGAGGTCAACGGACGAGCTCGAGTTTTTGAGAACCCTACGGAGGTACAGGAATTTTGCCACACTTACAAACTCAATAACAAACGCCCCACCGAGACAGACACCATTTCTCCCCCACATAGTGGCTCATTTGCCAGTGTGGACCTGTTCTCGAAATCTAGTCATGGCTGACTGAATGACTCTTGATTTTCTTTTTTATGCCGCACATTGGATTATTTGTTGTGAGTGCTGGGATTTGAAATGTTAAGTATAAAATTTTGCACAGGTTTCTGGGCTGTAGGATAGCGAATGTCACCCCCTTTTGGTGTACACCTAGCTTTCGTTTTGGTGACGATAGAATGTACCCTAATTGCTTGTTTTCCACCATTTTGAGGGTGACGCTGGTACCATGCACTGTTCCGGAAATGTTAGTATTGCCTCTCCGGTTGGGCTGAATGGGTGGGTGGTGGGTGGCGGGAGGGGTTTGGTTATTGTTGTTTTGCACTGAGTTCATGATACGTTTGTTCACAGACACATTAGACAGGTACGAATATCGGTTATTCTTTGTTCTCCAGATCAAGTCAATACAATGGCACACTTAGGTTACAACCCTGGCCCTTCGGGCGTCACTCTCGCTACATAGAATGTCCGGGGTTTGAATAACATCCGCAAAAGGAGGCAGGTTGTCCATTATTTACTCCGGCACAGGGTCGATATAGCCTTCTTGCAGGAGACACATCTTCCTACCAGCGATCAGGCCCAGTTCGCATCCTTCTGGGGTCCGAACAGATTTTTTGCAAACTATAGCAACTATGCCAGGGGCACGGCCATTCTCATACACAAATGGCTCCCCTTCAAGTGCCACTCTGTAACATGGGATGACGAAGGTAGATTTGTCATTGTGGTAGGCACACTGTTGAGTCACAAGGTAGCGTTGGTATGCATCTACAGTCCCAACATTGATTCCCCTAATTTTTATTATGGACTTCTTTCTAGATTGCTGCAGCTTGGTCCCGTGCCCCTACTCCTAGGGGGCGATTTTAACATTGCCCTAAACCCAATCGCCGATAGCACTTCTACTGCCCCAGACCCCGAACCACGGGCACGTAGAGCCTTAAAGTCCTTGTGCGAGCACTTTTCCCTTCTAGACTTGGGCCGCGCTCGTGACCCGAGTCACACTACATATATACATTATACCAGCCCCCCTGACACGTGGTCAAGGATTGATTATTGGCTGACATCCCCAGAAGTATCTCGCTGGTTTCATGAGCTCCAAACACTGCCCAGGACATATTCTGATCACTCTCCTGTTTTATTATCACTGAGGCTCCCTCGCCCCGAAGGTTTCGAGAGACAATGGAGGTTTACGAGCCGTGCACTAGATGATGAGGTATTCAGACAGGAAATCCGGGAAGCTATTGAGGATTACTTTGCCATAAACACTGGATCTGTAGACTAAAAAAAGAAAAAAGGATGAAAGGGGTCATATGTAAGAGGTGCAAGGGCCTAATGGGATCGGATGCAGGCTGTTGATCCAATATGGGTATCCAGTTTCATTGTTTAGTGTTAACAGATCTTTACGGTTATGATTTCGGTGGTGAGGATGCTAGACTATGGTTCGATGATGAGTGGAGTGAACATGGTTAGTCAAGATAAATGGAACACAGAGTACATAGTTTAAAACTCAATGAAAATGTAGCAATCACTGCTCATTTTATATTTGAAATATTTTTATTGTTTTTGGCACCGAACTATGCACACATGCCAATCACGTGAGGAAACAAAAGCTTCTTTAGCAAGATCTGCCAACCACCAGCCTTGCCTCCCTCTGCTCATAAAGTGAATTAGGTAGTCCCATGACTCAGTCTTTTCCATATGAAAGGGGGAGTGTTAGGTGGGTTTGCCCATTTGGGAGGAATCGCATACAGTGTCTGTTAGTTTGTAATAGGCTGTCTATTGCATCCAAACCTTGTCAAACTTCTAGGGACAGACTCAGCTCTCAAACACCACCCTCACTGCCTCAAGACACCTATTCATGCCCTCCTGCCAAATACCTTTTTTTGGAGTTTAGCAATCAATGCTCATTTTTAGGTCAAGCCTAGGTAGCGTTTGTGCTGTCTCTTGGAGAAATGTTGTATTCACTTTGTGGGCTTACACCACTCCCATTGCCTTTTTATTTGCCCCTTTGTTCAAAAAAGTATGTTTGCTAGTGGTTAATCCTTCTTCCTTGTCCCTCCTTTTTGTGCTTGGTTTCCTCCCACAGAGCACCGGCCAATTACTGTTAACAGTATGCTTCTGTGGTTATGTGTTTATTTGGTGGGCTATTTTTTCTTTGATTCCTGCTTGTGTCACTGCCTGCCCGTCTTCTGTGGTTTAGCTTTGGCGCCTGTCACTTAATCGGCTTGAGATGCTGTTTTTGAAATTGCTTCTTTAATTATCTCTGACTTAAAAGATCAAGGATTTCCCCAAGCCCCTCCTATTTTGCTGCCTCAGTCACTCGACCTTCTTTGCAGCACAACGTTGCAGCACAGTTAAGGTTTGTTTATACAGTGTGAGTCCGAAGGACCTGAAGGTGTTGGGGCGCTTTACATTAGTCCTAGTTACATTACACATCGTCAGATACATTTTGGCCAGAAGGTGTTGGAATGCTTTAAATGAGCACTAGTTACGTTACACAATGCCAGATTTATTATGGGGGATATTTTTATAGAGCACAAATTTGACTAACCCAAATGTATTGCAGCGCTTCACAAAAGTGACAGTTATATTGCACACGGTCAGGTTAAATATTTTGATTTTAGGTGCACCGAGATTAAGTGATGCCGTTGCCACCCCGTTAATAGTTCATTCTCCTCAACCTGACAAATGGGAGCATCATTCGTGCCTCCCACCTCCTCCCATGTCACTGCATGTCCGCCCTGCAGCCTTTTCCTGTTGTCCTCCTCTCAGAGCTCTAATTTCAAAGCACATTTACGGCAGCTCCCCATGGGCTGTGAGGAATTGTTTATTATATAATATGAACTCGGGTGACCTGAAGGTTTTGGAGCACTTTTCATGAGTGCTAGTTACATAACATTACATGCCAGAATTATTTTTGGGGAAATTTTTATAGAGCACGAACTTTACTGACCCAAAGGTTTTGAAGCGCTTTACGAAAGCACCAGTTACATTACACATGGTCAGGTTAATTTTTTTGTTTTTAGGTGCATGGAGATTACGTGACGCTGACGCCACCCCTGTTTATCCATTATTTTCCCTCTACCTGACAAAGAGGAGCAGCAGTTGTCCATCCCACCTCGTCCCATGTCTCTGCATGCCCGCTCCACTGCCTCTTCCTGCTGTCCTTTTCCTCTCAGAACTCTAATTTCAAAGCATATTCACGGAAGCTCCTCAAGGACTGTGAGACATTTTTTATTATGTAATGTGAACTTGATAGACCTGAAAGTGTTGGGGCGCTTTACATGAGCTACATTACACAAGGCCAGATACATTTTTGGTGCCATTTTTATAGAGTGAGAACTTGACAGACATGAAGGTATAGGAGCACTTTACAAAAGCTCCAGTTACATTACATAAGGTCATGTACATATTTTTGTTTTTGGGTGCACAGACAATAAGTGATGCCGCGCTGTCCAGGTTTATTCATTTTTCCCCTCTATCTGATAAATGGGAGAATTTTTTTCTTGTCGCTCTGTCCATTGCTCATATACCCAGAGGGCTGGGACAGAGGGTGGGGCCTGGGACTTAGTTGTAAACTGCAATGTTTTGAATGGAAAACTCCCAAGAAGGTTGTCTGGTGAATAGAAGCCTGTGACATCTTTGCCTTTGGAAAGTACTTGACTGCTTTTTTCATAGGCTTTACAATACTCTAGTGATGCAGTCGCACACAGCATGTTATAGTGCTGTTGACTTGAATCAAAGCACTTGTCTTTTTGTCTGTGCATTAAAAAGAATTGGAATGTGCCCGTAAATGTTTCCTGAGACAAGCATGTATTCCTGAATCCAACTGCACGACCCAGGGTGTAGTAATGTATAGCTCTTTAATCATGTCAAATGTGAATACAGCATTGCAATATGAAAATTGGGCCTGGTGATATTTTGCAGGTTCAGTCCACAGGGCTGGAAGGAGTTTTGATATGCACTGCATTGCACAATGTGCACCCAGTTAGGAGCTGAGAGGCATAATTTGTTAGTGTGCATCAGCACACAGAAATAAACATCAAAAGTGTTGATTTCATGGGCCGAATGGAGTGCCAATAAATCTCTGGTCATGAGAGGGAGCTTGTGTTTTCAGTCAAAGAGGGTGATGACGTGTGCTCAGATAATACCATGGATGTATGCCAAAGATGAGGGAAGGATGAAGTTTACATTGGCCTGCTACTGTCCCTCATAGGCATTGAGGGAGCGGGTTGACTGTGCCAGTGTGCGCCTCCACTGACAAGAACAAAGACACCTTAAGGTAGCTCTGTTGTTAACATCATCTCTTACTGTGTGTCATTCTCCACCTATGCAAGAAAGGTTTGGAGTCTTCCACAAGGGTGATAAACACATTATACAATTGTAATCTGTTTAACATGAACCACATTCCCTACTCCAATACACAATGATGTAGTGGTTTGGTACACAATTGGAGACTGAGGTACTATCTGTATCACTATTACATGAATATGCATCAGCGCTTTCTTCTACCACTTACTAAACTACTCTTATACAAAAGGGACAAGTGACTGTGGGATACAGTACTCCCTGTGATACAGGCACCACTGTGTGACATTTACAATCTACACTCACACGTCATGGCGGGACTACCCTTATGCATGCTCTGTAATAGGACATCAGTGACCACTTGCTACCCTCAGTTTGAAGTGCGAATGGCCTACCAAAAATGTGGTGACCCTCTTGTCTAAATGTGCCAATTGCAGATCTCCATCAGGTTATTTGATTTTACAGAGCACCCTTTCAGCAAACAGTATGGATGCTACAAATGATGGCACAACTCAACAGCATTTCTGGGATTGCACTTCATTTTGTGCCCTAATATTTGTATTATTCTGCCTCTTCACCCACATGAACTCCTATATTACCAAGGACTGCATTCTCCACCCAAAAAGTATTTATGCTGTTCTCCGCTGCCATTTAGATTTCCACTTCAAAGGGCAACCATCAACCGCGTCACTTCTATCCACAGGGGAAGGTTCACGTTGGCAGCAGAACTAAAGACAATGGACTACTGCCGAAAGGTATATGAGATATGGAAGGTGCATTTTCACTGTAGAAGCATCTTTCTTCGGGAACCTCCTCCCCTGCTGTTCTAATTCGCTTAAAAAGCCTCAAGATTCATCCTCCAGACAAATTACTTGCCATGCTTTTGCCTTTATATTGCTGTTGCTATTGCTAGTCAGCATTGCACAGTGGCATCGTTGGCCACTGGTAGCTCCTATGTTCAACAATGAATTCATGTATCTCTTTAAATACAATTTTTGTTTGCTATAAGCAGCCTTTGAAAACTGATTCTGCACAGTGTGTACATAGTTGAAAGTTAAATAAATAAACGAGTAGAAATATAAAACCTTGAAGTAATGCTGGCTCACTAGTCGAAGAGAGCGGTCGAGAACAAAGCAACATCTTTGGTAAAATGCCAATACAAATTAGACATTCCATCTTTACATATAAGGTCTTCTGGGACAGTAAAATAATGTATTGGAGTCCGTTTTAGAGGCTGCCTGCAGTGCATCCAAGCGTATTTGTTCCAAGATTTAAGTGCCTAATTGAGTCAAGGTACAGGAGTGGAACAGACATCGCCTAATGCTTCTGCGGTGTCCAAGATGAAATAATTGTTTTTCCTGGTAACAAAACTGCATAGTAAACCAAATTCTACTTCTTACATCAGCTGCACAATTGAGTAAATTCACCAAAGGTGATTAAAATGAATTTGTTCTGCATTGTTGGCCTCTAGAAGTCACATTTTTAATTCCTAATACTCAAAAAATGTGATCATAACATTAAGTTCATTTTATAAATGATGTAGGAACACAAATGATATGTGTTGGAAATTACAATCTTTTGTGTAGTATACCACCATATTTTTCCCTTTGCTGAACCCGATTTTGCGCATTTTACTCATGCTAACCAGTGGTGAAGGGCATGTGCTCTCCCTTTTCCCTTTTAAACCAATGGAAATTGGCATTTACCTAGCATGCACATTGATAAGACCCTAGTATATGGTATTACATGTACCCAGGGCCAGTAAATGAAATGCTACTAGTAGGCTCTAGAACACAGTGTGCCACCCTGTAAAGTAACACTGTTAAACGTGTCTCCTGGGCTGCCTCTGCAGCCTTGCTGGGTAGTTTTAACAGTTGACATTTCGATCTGGCAAAATGAACCTTTTGTCAAGACTAAACCTTCCTTATTAATACTTATAAATCACCCCTAAGGTGGGCCCTAAATGCCCATGGAGCAGGGTGCAGGGTGCACGGTATTTTAAAAATGTATATTTAACGTTTGCATGTTCCTGCAGGGAAAAACCGCCAAAGTCATTTTTCCACTGTTGCAAGGCTGGTTCTCCCATGGGAAAACATTGGGTTACACTTTCATACCTTATAGTGCTTACGTTCAGTTTAGGATCTGCTAGAAGGATGATGCAATGACTCATTTTCATAGTAAGTTCAATTACAACATAATGGTTTACTAAGTAAGGCAAAAGGGGCCTTTCTGTCAGTATCCTGACTGCTGATGGTTGCCCTCTGGCGAGGTTTACCCAGTGGACAAAGGGCTTGGGTGTGGAAAGGAGTTTTTCTCCCTTGAGTAATATGACTTGGGTGGGCTGTTCCCAGCCCTTCCTGGGCTTCAAAGTATTCATAACCTCTCTCTGGCAGATGGAGCTCTAGCCTAGGCCGGCATTCCATTTGTCTTGCTAGTCAGCTTGGCCTGAACCCAAGTGAGAGGGAGGAGCTGCCTCAAAAATGGTTTGCACTGACCACAAGATAGGATTTAAACATTATCAAAGTTACACCTCTGGGTGGGCACAAGAAGCTCTAACCAGAGGAAGAAAGGTTCTGCCATGTTAGATTTAGGTAAACAAGGGCACTTTGGCAAAGCTTACAGTAAAACATACAGGAAGCAGTGCAAATTTAGGAAAGGTCATGCCTGGCAAATTTTACCCCCTTTGCTAGGGTGTGACTTCCTGTTCCCACTGCTTGGAACTGGGCATAAATATGTCATCCCCAGCACCTTCCTCAGAACACTGCTTGAACTGTGAAGAATCGGAGGGATGGGTGCCCTGCTGACGGAAGAATGTGAAAGAAGACTGTACCTGCTTGTCTTGAACATAGGAACCCATAAGTGTCTACACGGGCCACAAGTGTCTACAAAGGCCAGATGACTGTCCTCCCTTTTGAGCTACAGGGATAAGTAGTTTCCAGAGGCCACTTTCCCTTCAGCTGCTCAGCTGACCAGTTCCAACTGGACCTGCCCTGGACCCTGCTGCTGGCCTCTGTTGAAGTGAGTCCTAACCCAAGTGGTGCTCCCAGGCCTTTGACCCTTGGGTGGTGTTAGAGCGTCCTCCACTTGTCCCTAAATTGCATGAATATAGTTAGAAAATCTGCTTCCTACTTTTAAAGAGTTTTCTACATTGAGAGTGGTCCTCTGGTTCACAGAGAGGCAGAAGGAGAATGTTCGAATCAACAGCTCCTTTAAATCAAATCATTATGCAAAATAATGAAAAACCCAAGAGCTTTCCCATTTTATAGTTGTTTCACACCAGCAGTTTTATTGAATTACAAATGAGAAACATAATGTAGAAACTTGAAAACCCACTCTGAAAATGTCCAATAATATAGTGAGAAGATATCTAACTTTCTGGTCATAGCTTTACATGACCACTCGTACTGGATAAAGCTTAAGTTGCAGGATAGACAATTTTCAAGAGTGTGCTTATTTAGAAGTTGTCCTTTGTAATCTACTTTGTTTTATTTTTTCCACCAGGCAACCATTTCTATTGTGGATAAATCATTTCAAAGACATCCCTCTCAGCAAATAGGGACGTAGCTCTCTACATTCCTTCACCTTGGCGCATTGAGGAGGCAGAGTTCCCGGTGCCAGGTGTGCCACTGTCTCTGCTATCAAGGACATCATAAGGGCTGTCATAGCACCAATGGGTGGAGGGGCTACCCAAAAAGGACTGCTACCTCTTGTGGAAGGGTTGCATTGAAACCATAGCAGTCCAGGGCAGAAAATAAAATGCTAGAAGAAAACTATTTGCATAGAGGGACATTTGTATGTGGGTCCTAAATGTCAACTACAGCTACTCAGGTGTATCTTTGGTACCCATGTATGTGTCAGAACTTGTGTAATACCTTCATGGCAAGAAAATACTTCAGCCTAGCCTCTCCAACGTTCCCACGATGTGGCACATGCAATGCACAAGGAAGCCAAGTCAATATGTCTGGCATTGGTTGCTAGCCTTCTGGCAATACTTGATTTTTTTTGTGATCGTTTTAACAAAACTTTATTGTTTGGGAAGAAAGAAAGAAAGAAAGAAAGAAAGAAAGAAAGAAAGAAAGAAAGAAAAAAAGAAAGAAAGAAAGAAATAAAGAAAGAAAGAAAGAAAATAAGGAAGGAAAGAAGCAGACACAGAGAAAAAAAGTAAATGAAGATAACTTAATAAAGAACAGTTTCAAATGGACACAATCTAGTATGCTGTGAAGTGGTAGCAATCAGAAAAGCAAAACACTCCACAAAGGAATTTTAACAGCCTTGGTAGAAGATGGGATCTGATAAAGATAGAATGTGCATCAGAAGCGTCCTGCTGTCACATCAGGCTCTAAATACAAAGGCAGCACCAAAGTAATTATAGAAAAAGACAAATCATTGGCCTTGAAGGGAACTAGCTTGTGGGTGGATGTTCTCCTTGTGAGAGAGTAAAAAGCAGTCACTCAAAGTGAAGGTAACCAGTGGCTTAAATAGACTGGCCCACTGCTCCATTTTGTGAAGACATCTAAGATTGGTGACCAGGATGGCGGGGGTGCAGTGGCCAAACTGGACATGAAGCTCCTACTGTGGGTTTGTGAAAACTGTTTGTGAATGTCGCACATAAGGATTATGAATACCAACAAAGTTATATCTTTGCAGGTTTTCATCACATTCCCAATAGTCATCTTATGCTCTTCCTTGTTCCAATCCTGAACCCTATATTTACTAAAAGAGAACAACCCAACTGACTGGTTTTCCCTGAGTAAATGCTATTTAGGTTCAGAAACAAATCCTCAAATTCCATTTTACGCATCGGATTTGTGACCGAAAATCCAGGTTTTTGAGGTCATAATATATGATTGTAAAAACATTTTGAATGATGAGTCTAGTCTAGATGAGTTGCAGTCTAGAATTGGGAAGCATCGAAAACAACATATTCCAGCACTAATACCAGACATTACCTTCTTTGCCTCTATTGACTTCAATTGGCTCGGTGAGTCCAATATATGGCTTATTAAATTGTGCACCATCACTGCTATGTGCAAGGCTGCTCTATCTTATGTTAGAAATTCCAATTAGAGGATTATCAGTCACCGGCTAAGATCTGGATCCCACTGAATTCTCCAAATTCCCCTTTAGAAATACCCTGATGTTAGAAATGGGGTTTCTGCTTTGCACAGGAATGCACCCTGTCCATGCATGAACCACAGTCCTAGTCACGGTAAGTCACAATACACACTAAATTATCATGTGTGCACCCTCTGGTAGCTTGGCACAGAGCACTCAGACTTGACTTAATAGGCAATGTGGAAAGTATTTGTGCAACACGACAAATAGTAACAGAGTGAAAACACCACAAACAGACTCCACACCGGGTTAGAACAATAGAGAATGATTTTATAAATAAAACAAGAACAAAACAACAAACATCCAGTAAGTAGAATTTAACATATGAATTTTTAAAGAACATAGTGAAAAATAGCACTTACAAGCATTAAGCACTTGAATGGAATATCTGGTCGTGCCGGACCAGGACAAAGTCAAAAGTTCAGGCCAACTGCTATGGAGTGCGTGCCAGATGCACGGACCCAGTTCAGCCCGCTGAGAAAAAGTGCCTGGATCCGAACTGCATCATCATCAACAAAGATGTGAGGTGCAGTCAAAGTGATGCATTGATGTTGAGCCACGCAGTGGATGAGATTTGTTGTATTTTATTTTCTCCACACAATATAGGTGATGTGTCAATTCTGAGTGCAATCCACTTCTTTCTGAATGTGATGTGCTGCAACTGCTCCTGCAGTAGGGAATGCGTCCGTTCCAAGGGTGATAAGCTGGTTCCAAAGGTGATGTAGAGGGTCCACTCCGCATAATGACGCAGATGTGCTGGCTCTGGTCCACGCAAAGGCAAAGATGCGCTGGTTCCGATGAGGATGCGTGGATTGGCTTGAAGAAGCACCTTAGGCCTATTTTCCAAGGGTGCAGGACTGGGGTGGCACCACTTAGCAGGGTGGGCTCATAGATGGTAGAGTCCAGTTGCAGATGAAGATGAGTTGGAAGACTTTTATGTCGTGAGACTTCAATCAGGAGGCAAGCCAGCAAGCCCTTGGATTCACTGTGGGTTCAAGTGATGCAGATCCAGTCCTTCTCACCCAGGCAGGGGACAGCAGGCAGGAGGGCAGCAAAGCAAGGCAGGAGTCTAGCAAAGCAGCAGTCCAGCAGCGTGTCAGTCAGCAGGACAACATAGTCTTCACAGGTCAGGAAGTGTACTGAAGTGGTGGTGTCAGACGTCCAGTACTTATACCCAGTTGTGCCTTTAAAATGTGAGAGACTTCAAAGAAATGTCTTTGAAGTGCACAGAGGTCCCCTCTACCTGCCCTGGCTCCAGACTCACTATAGGGGGTATGCAGCCCTTTGTGTGGTGGCAGGATACAGCCTATTCAGGAATAAGTGTGAGGCTGTGCCCAGCTCCTCTCTCCCATTATTCCCAGGATGACCCAACAAGCTGTAGATAGCCCATCAGTCACATCTAAGCTTCCGTTTTTATGTGGCTGTCCATAAGGAGTGCACAAAGCCCTGCTGTCATCCACCCCTGACGTGTATTCAGGGACAGGCAGCAGTCACTGAATGGCTAAAGTAAGAAAATGTCAACTTTCAAAACGTGGAATTTTTAGACTTGCAATTTAAAATCCAACTTCACCATCAGTTGTGATTTTACATTGTGAGTCCAGAGACACAAAACTTGAAAACTCAATCTGTCCACCATTTGGAATTACACCTATAAGATGTAATAAGGTTATCCCAATGTTATCCTATGGAAGCGATATGCCTTGCAGCAGTGAAAAACGAATTTGGGAGTTTCTCACTACCAGGGCATGTAAAACGTAAACGTCCTCCCTTTTAAATATATTAGACCCTGCCCTCTGGGTTGTCCATGGCTCACCTCAAGGGTGACTCGTATAAAAAGAGAAGGTTTAGGCCTGGTAAGAGGTTTATCTTGCCAGGTTGAAATGGCAGTGTAAACTGCACAAAGGCACTACAATGACAGGCCTGAGCCATAGTTAGAGGGCTACTTAAGTGGGTGGCACAATGAGTGCTCCAGGCCCACTAGTAGCATTTAATTAACAGGCCGTGGGCACATGCAGTGTACTTTACTAGGGATGTATAGGTACATTAAATATGCCCACTGGGGATGAGCCAATATTACAATGTTCAGGGGAGAGGGTACAAGCTCTTTAGCCCTCGTTAGCAGTGGTAAGGTGCACAGAGTCTTAAAGCCAGCATAAACAAGGCCAGAAAAAGGGACGGAGGCAGCCAAAAGGTTAGGGGAAGACCACCATAAGGCTGTCAGGTCTAACACCCAGCAATATCAAAGTCATTCTTTGTCCAAGGAGTAAGCTTTTAGAAAAAGTACCCTTTAATCTGCAAATTTTGCAGGCCATAAAACTTCTTTAAAAACAATACCTTTACTAGATTGCACTGACATTCATTCATCATGATATTAAACTGCCTCAAAAGATGCTTCCTGGTGAGAAGTTGTTTACTTGGGCAAGACAACAAAAAACTTGTACTGGATAGTCTTTACTGTGTTTGGACCACACACAGACACTTCAAGATCACAATTTCCATGGCTTTCTTTATCACACCCACAGTTTATTCCACATTCTCTCAAGTAGCTGCCAATCACACCACACCCTGAAACAACAGAGAAGTCCCGTAGGGGATTTAGAAACAATTGTATATGGGATCTCGGACAAGAAAATGAGCTTAATCCCCTCACAAGCACTGTGACTTAACTCATGGAATATGAGAATATGATCTCTTGTTCTTGGTAATACATGTTTTCTTGATTTAACTTTGAGGCACTTGTGAATATATATTTTCATTTTCAGACAGCGTTGATGGAGCACGATTTTTGCAAATAAATCTGCTCAGAAAACCCACCCATGAGTGTGCTTTTAAATAAATTACTAAAATGAGTGGAAACCGAAATTACTAACGTGCAAAGAAATGTCCAAAATGTACACATATTTAAAAGTTGGAATGAATACAAATAGTGGAGTTAATATTCAGGGAAACTGAAACTTAATCAAAGAATGAAAGAGAAATTACAATCTTGTCTGTCTAATTGAAATGTTTTTATGTTCCCTGCACTGCAGGAATAAGGAACTGCAAACACAAGAAAAAGCTTTTTATTCTTCCTGAAAGCTATGTAGGCCTTAGCAAATGATTTATCTCTCTCTTTTTCTTTTTCAAGAAAATGTAGGCCTCAGCAAATGTATTTGTTAGGGGATGTGCTAACGTGCTCCTTTTTCAAATATCCTTGTAAAAGTTGCAAATGCTTCCTTAGAAAGGTAGAAAACAGTAGTATTTTGTCCTGTCTAGGCAAGGTTTGTAGGAAGTCAGCAGTGAAACAGTTGCAAGAAGTATGTAGAATGGAAACTGTAGTATTTCATCTTCCTCTCTAGGAAATTGTATAACTTTAGACAAAGATTGTTTAGAGAAAATTGTAAAGCAATCATCAGGAGATTTTACCTCCCTGTAGTACTGACCAAAAGATAGGCGTGAAGAGGGTTAGAATAGAAACACTTTAGTTGAAACAAAGGAACAGTTCTACTATAAATATGCTGGTGGGAAAATGATTGGTGGCTTGCTCACAGACTGGTGACTTGTCCTGCATTTGTGGTATGCTGTATGTCGCGCTGATTCCTGAGAACTCTGGCTGGTGTACCTGACTGGAAACCTGAGAACTTTCCTAGAGACTTTGCACATCATCGGCCGATGGTGATGCCCATGCTATATCCAAAAGGCCGCGGGGTTAGCTGTTCGAACTAAATGCACGCTGTGCATTAGTTTACCCTCATCTTGGTGAGAAAACCGTATTTATTGAATGTTTTCTTTCGCTCCCTCTCCCTCCTCTATACCTAATTTGTTTGATGAATTAGAATCATTTCTTGTAATGTTTGTGGTGATTTAATCTGTAACAGAGAACTAAATGATGATTTACATTTGTACTTGTGATTTACCATTCACATTACTGAAAAATAACAAAGAGAAATAATAGAAATATTAGTGTTTGTCATTATTTCAGGTGTTATGTTTATTTCTGCTAAATATATGATGTATATTATTATATAGCTGTTTCTTCATTACAGGTCCTCATGAGGGAATAGCTCTCCAATTTTCATTTTATCGTCCCTTTTAGCTCTACCAAAGATCTGTCGGAAGACCTTTGATATTGTTATAAGAAATATAATGACTTATGGGCTCGTTATTAGAGTTACATTTCCACTGGTACTGTAAAGGTTGGTGTGGGTCATATGATAATAATAAACCATCCACTGCATCAGCATCAATGAAAAAAAAGACATGAATAAGGATAAATGGCCTGGTTTTTCTGAACGTGTCTGTGTGCAGGTCAGATTTATTGAAATGTAGGGTCACTGAAAGTGAAAGCTGTCGGGTACTGCAAAAATGCCATACAAATGTTTCGATAGTGTTTCATTATCTGGATGCCCATCTGAGCTTCCAAGCTTTACCTCCCCAGGTGCAACACAAAGGATGCACATGGAAGCTAAGTGATGAGGAGCAGGTGTCTCCTAAACATTTCAGTAGTGACTTCATTAATCTTTCATCATTTTATTTCCTGAAGAGCATGGCCTAAGAAAATTGCAAGTGGAAAGTGGTGGCATGAAACCTAAATTAACAAAAAGGTCCAGCTCTAAAAATAACTAATGCCATTCACATTGCCCACATTTTATCTTTTCATCAATTCTTTTGGGACTGCACAGCTGGTTGCAGGGCTTTCCAAGCACCGTAAAAACAATTTAAAAACTGTTATATGTACTAGGTAAGAATCCCCACAGAGTTAAAAAAGTACTGAAATACCACAATGTTCAGAAGATCACAAATTTGAATCCTGAAGGGGCAACTCAGCCTCCCCTTCTTTGAAGGTTTGTAAATTGAGTACTTTAGAATTGGGTCGGCTGCAGGTCAGAATATCGATTACGGAATTATCATGCTACAAGGATATTGTAGTAAAAAGATCATCGGAGGAGTGCTGGGAGCTGAATACGTGCAAGGGAGGACGATGTGTAAGTGGGAGAGCAGGAATCGCACCCCCCCCCTCTACCTTATGGAGCATGGATTTTTAGGAGTCATAGACCATTAGAGGGAAAAGGTACGATATGGTCTATATGAATGCATGCTTCATGATTAGCGTACTGTGTAAACTAGCATTAGCAAAGCCTGCTGACCCTGTGTGGCACTTGTAACAAGCTGAAAAATGTTGAGCTTACTGAGCTACAATGATAGGACAAATTGCACTCCTAGAACATCACACTGTTTTTATCCTAGCAAAAGGACATTATTAAATAACAAGATTTAGGATCCTCAAGGCTTTTTTAACCTCATGGATGCTGCTGACGAGCTGAGCTCGTCACGGCCGTTGGAATGTTCGCACGCGGGGCTAATTTTCCCGCTGTGCAGAATGTTCTAAAAATGGGTGTGGCCGTGACAAGCTGAGCTCGTCACCAGCACGGCGGCGCTGAGCGCGCCCCCTCCTGCACAGCGGGGGGAAAACACCCCGCAGCGAAGGGGTTAACTTGCACTTAGGTTTGAGGCAGAGCGCTGTTTACAAACCACCTTGAGCCCACCCACTCACACTAGGTGCAGAGGATGAGGATCCGATGATGAAGCATGCCACTGGTGGTACTAGCGGATGAGGATCCTACTAATATATCCATGTGATGCAAGAGTCACACTGATTCACCTGGGTACAGATCCCTTACCACTTTGATATATATTGAGACCAGTTAATTTGACCTCTTAAAATGCTAGGAGTTAATCAGTTGTGAGGATTTCCCTCTTTTGTGTACTGATTACAATGTTTAAGGAAGGCTGAGAGTTGCCCCAATTTAGCTTCTCACTCCCCCATATTTTTCTGCAAAAATATCAACAACCAAAATATTGTGGTGGTAAATATATATTGATAAATACATTAAAAATAACAACTCTCAACTCTATATCTAGCTACCTTGAAGTAACATATACTGTCAAAATATATATGTGTCCAATAGTGTAGTAAACCTATACTTACCTATACATACCTAACTTGTTGGTATTTTGATAATCGATATTTCTGTTATATTTTATTAATGATACATTTATGACATGATATTCTGGTACCATATCAATAGGTGACAGTGATATTTATCATTTAAATTGCTTGTAATTATCAGAAGTATATAATTAATTGTTTTACTATATATATTTTGGACAATGAACTAAAATAAGACTCATATAAGAACCAGAACTGTCATGATCGAAATCATGGGCAGGTATGATAAATTGAGAAAAGGAGTAAATAACCCATACACACAGTGAAATGGAAGGTTTCAAATAGGATGAGTCTGAGTGCAAGCTCTATATCAATTAACAATGAGTTCTGAGCCTTGATCCCTGGAGCTCTTACGGAGAAGGGTTTGTTTGGATGCTAAAATGCCCATGTGAGGGGGATATAAAAAAACTTAACAAATGTATTTTGCAATGTATTCAAGAATCATGAGAAGATGGAATTTAGGGTCAAGTATGTAGGTTCTTGGAGAAAGAAATGCCTTGTTTATGATTGAGAACAAAAACAACGGTTCCCTTGGTGGACACTTGAGCCAGTGCTTTCTAGCAAAAGAGGTACTTGTGGAATAGACCAACAATTTAATGGATACCTATGTATCTTGCTCTGCTCTGCACAATCCTGTGTAGATTTTGGATATCTACAATTTATAATAATACAGTTATTCAAATTCTTCACAAAACAATATAAATCATAAGATGTAGGTGCCCCTGGTGGATGATGCAGTGTAGTGACTAGTGAGAAATATGGTGAGCAAGGTGTGCACTGTGAAACAAAGAACATATACAGTTCACTTATAGTTGCACAGATTCAAAGACTATGAAGCCTTGTGCTAAGGGCCCCCGCAAATGGCAGAAAAAACACATTGACGTTTTGACCCCATACAGTCAGCTTAAAACATATTCTTCATCAGGACAATGCAAGTAGACATCTACAGTAAAGGATACACGCATGCTTATTAATGAAATAATATCTATTAGAAGTATACTAGATCCATGAATGGAGAAGAAATGGCCCTTACCTCAAAGTGTAAAGCAAAAGTATAGGTAATACTTATTCTGAGTCAATCAGTTTCACAATGCCAAACTATAAAGCATAAAATTGACAATAGAGACACAGGCTGTGTATGTGTAACAGATGCACAGGTGTATGCATGACTATACATCCAACTGAACAAACATAACAAGATGATGGACAGAGTGCTGAAACTTTTCAACCACTCACCCCTAGTCACAGATCTGGGTTTAATCCATTGTTCTTTTGCTCACTATGCCACCCCAGTTTGGACCCAGACATATGCAATCAATCTTGACACTGTTCCTCATGGGAACAGTCCAGCTCGAACTGCCAGGCCAGGTCCTCCCAGGACCGGAGGCAAGCATCCTGGGACTGGTTTCAATCAATCAGTACATTTGTAGAGCGCACAACTCATCCGTGAGGGTCACAAGGCGCTGAGGGGGGGGGGGAGGGGGGGGGGGGTAGGTGCTGCTACTGCTCGAACAGCCAGGTCTTGAGGAGTCTCCTGAAGGCCAGCAGGTTCTGGGTCTGTCGTAGGCAGATGGGGAGGGTGTTCCAGGTTTCTGTGGCGAGGTGGGAGAACAATCTGCCACCGGCGGTCACTAGACGGATGCGGGGGACAGTGGGGAGGGCGAGGTCAGCTGAGCGAAGCTGGCGGTTCGGGGTGTAGAAGGTGAGTTGTTCATTGAGGTACGCTGGCCCGGTGTTGTGGAGGGCTTTGTGAGCGTGGGTGAGGAGCTTGAAGGTGATCCTCTTGTTGACGGGGAGCCAGTGTAGGTCTTTCAGGTGGGCTGTGATGTGGCTGTGTCGGGGGATGTCGAGGATGAGGCGTGCAGAGGCGTTCTCTATGTGTTTTAGTCATTTCTGGCATTTGGCTGATGTTCCTGCATAGAGAGCCCTCATCATCCAGGCTAGTATGAATCCAGTGGAACAGCGAACAAGGGACCCATGTCTGGGCATACCCTTGGTCACTAAGGGTGAACATAGCAAACAAGATGAGGGACGGAATGCTGCCCCATTTTGGACCCAACCATATACTGAGACAGTGAGTGTGCATGCCTGAAAGGCATGTGCCGGGTGCGGGTGCGAGAAAAAATACCCGTCCACGCGTCGTGATGTGTAAATGTTGTAAAAATGTATACAAAGCCATTCTTTCCTGCACCCGCACCTGGCACATTCTTTTTCGGGCTGCTGCATGCTATTCTTTATTTTCCATGGATTTTTCATTTCCCAGTACTTAGTAAAGCATAAACTAAATATGGCTTCACTGCACTTAAAATGTCCAAGAATGGACATAGATACTGTTATGGCATATTGTAAATGCAGCTATGCCCTCACCTGTGTTATAGTGCAGTCTGCCTTAGAGTTGTTAGGCCTGCTAGAAGATTGACTTACCTATCAAACAGGAAAAGGAAACTTTGTGGTTTCTCCTAAGTCTTTTTTAATGAGGAAATCAGGATCTGAGCATTATCAAGAAAAGATAAGTTATATCTAAGATCTCCCTCAGGCCAGCCGCCTCATGAGGGCGAGTCCACTCAGGTAGTATCATCTTACCAGGGTGGGATTAGGTGGCCACAGATAAAGTATGCTGCAATATGTGAGTGAACCATCCTCGTCCAATTCTTGGAACTGTCTCAAATACTAAGCGATAATAAGGTAGTACTGTTAGTTAGCAGGCTTTGCTTTACATCGAGCCTGTATATGTTCGCCACAAGCCAGTAAGGCATAGAGCGATGTCCTAGGGTGTCACACTATTCTTGCGTTGTGTGACAGTGAGATGTGTGCCATGTAGACTTCTACATGTTGTTTGCACCAAAACACACAGCCTGCAATGGCAGTGGGTATGTGTTTGGAAAGGGGATCTCTGAGTGAGCTCAATACATGCTGCAGCCCTACGTGACCCTCTCTTTTCACCAGGCCCTTACTGCCACTGGTACCTTTAACAAGGGACTTATATGTGGGCTAGAGGTGGGCCAATTTTGGAAACAAAGGTACAGTTTTGGGAAAGAACACAGGCCTTGGGAACCTTATTGGCAGGGACCAGGTCACAGAGTCTGTCAAAGTTCATCAGAATTCTGGCAAAATCTTGAGGGGGTTACATCAACAGAAACCCACTTTCCAACAGAAAGCAAATATCCTTTCTTGTAGGTGTCTACTTGCATTGTCCTGATGAAGTCTCTGTTTTAAGTTGAATATTTGGGGTAGAAATGTTGTTCTGTTGACTTTATAATACTAAGTGCCATTTGTGGGGCCTTGAGCCTGGGGCTTAATAATTTTTTTAATTGTGCAACTATTAGTCAAATGTATATGTTCTTAGTTTCACAGCGCACTACTTGCTCACAATACTAATCACTACACTGTGCCTTCCACCAAGAGCACCTACATCTTATGATTCGCAATGTTTGTGAAGAATTTGACTAACTGCGTTATATAAATTGTATATGTTCAAAATCTGCACAGGATTGTGCAGCGCAGGATACATGGGTATACATTAAATTGATGGTCTATTCCAAATCAATCTTATAACCACAAGTACTTCTTTGGCTTAGGAACCACAGACGCAGGCTTCGCCCAAGGGAACCATTGTGTTTGTTGACATATACTTACTCGGGTTCCTAGGGACACTGGTTTGCCCTTCATTTGTTTACCCCTCGTTTATGATTGATACACATGAAAGAAAACACAGAGAACTCCAGGAAAGACAAATCAATATTGACCAGATTTGATCTATGTGTTTCACCCTGGAAATTAAGCAGGTGGCTAATAAAAATGCAGATTTGAGAGCACATAGATAGGCCTTGGTAGGTATGGCTCTTCATTAAAAAGGGTTCTTGTGTACAGGTCTTCTATGGTCCTTAAACTTTGATTCAGAGGTGCAGAGTAAATTGTGCTGCAATCAAATCCAGATGACGTAGTGGATTCCAACCCATCGGGTCCCCACAACCCCCAGTCCCCTCAAAACAATTTCCACAAGGTATCAACTGGAGGATTTGGTTTGCATAAAACAGGATGAATTAAGTAAAATTGCAAACACAGGTAAGGTAAAGGGGATTGCACCCGAGTTCTATGTAGTATATATTGACTTACTAGCTCCCCAGCTGCAGATCCTATACCATGAATCAATGGAGTTCAGTGCCCTACTGCTCACGACTCAGCAGGCACTGATAGTCTCCCTTCTAAAACCTGGTAGGGACGGACTACAGATGGCGAATTACAGGCTGCTGTCACTATTAAATACGGACTACAAAATCCTTAGCAAGATCTTGGCGGCGAGACTGAACCAATACATCCCAGTGCTCATACATGCAGACCAATGTGGCTTCGTGCCCGGACGGAGCACGGCGCTCAACCTCCGGAGACTGAGCCAGATAATGCTACACGAGGATGCAAAGAGCGGGGCAGAGGGCTGCATCTCCCTGGACTTAAAGCAGGCATTTGACTCCTTGAGATGGGACTATATGTTTGCGGCCCTGGCGAGGTTCGGCATACCGTCTGAATATTTGGCATGGGTGAAACTATTATATTTACACCCGATGGCACGTGTTTGCACTAATAAATGTATATCGGGACAGCTCACGATAGCTAGAGGCACGCGACACGGCTGCCCATTATCACCCCTGCTTTTTATACTGGCCCTAGAGCCTTTACTACACAAACTCCGAGTCCTAGCCACACCACGGGGGTGCTGCGTAACTTAGTGCCACAAGTAGTCTCGGCGTATGCGGACGATATAATATTATACGTTAGGGACATGTCAGGCTGCCTTGACCCTATCCTGAAATTTTCAAAACTTTCCGAATAATATCGGGACTCGCTATAAATGAAACTAAATCACACGTCTACCGCTTTGGAGACGCTGCGAGTGATACCCAGATACAGTTTCCCCCGCATAGGTTCCAGATGGCGCCGTCCACATTTAAATATTTGGGGATACAAATATATTGCAGCACACAAGATCTCCTAGACGGTAACCTAGGTAAGGCGCTTACAACCCTTAAAACACAAATAAAATTTTGGACTACCCTGCCATTGTCAATACCGGGAAGGGTGGCAATCTCCAAGACGGTGGTCCTATCCCGTATGATATACTTCTTTCTGAACCTCCCGCTCCTCATACCGATGAGAACCCTTAAATTGCTAAACACATTACTGACGGAGTTGATATGGGGATCGGGTAGACGACGTGTAAGTCTCGTTAAGCTACAATTACCAGACATGGCTGCTTATAGCTACGCCTGCCAATTCCAATGGCTGGCCTACTGGCTGGCGGGACGCAACCTCCATGAGATAGACATGACAGTGACCGATAGGGAACGAGGAAGCATACACCGCCTACTACTACTGAACACCACGATACCCAGATCGACGCCACACCTCCTGCAACTTGCCATAAGGTGCTGGAAGAGAGCTGTTAAGTATACGGGTGCGACGACCCCTTATATGCCCACAATACCCTTGCTAGGACTTCCCCTGGGGACAGGGGCACTGACGGAGCGCACACTTCAACCATGGTATGACTCTGGTGTCATACAAATAAGCGACTTTTTTGCAGGTGGCAATATTATGACACACGAGGACTTCGCGCGAGCGCACCAGACCCCCAGAACCTTGTTCTTAATGCATGCGCGAGTGACACATTACATTACAACGACTTGGGCAGGGGACGGTACAGAACCCCCTACGAACCCACTACTTACAATAAAATATTTAATGGGGTCCGGCAGCCACTAAACAAAATGGTTGACGTATGGCATACGAACTAGCAGGGCGACCTCTCTACAATCCATCCGAGAGCGCTGGGACCAATATATAGGGCGAGCGCTCAGAGATAAGGAATGGGAAAAGAGATTGAAATTCCCCAAAAAGGTGTCGCGCAACCCTAAATTTAAATGTATTCAATTAATGATTCTGCATAGAGCATACCTTACTCCTCACCGACTGCACATTATGTTCCCTAGCGCAGCGGACACGTGCCCCCGCTGCACGGCTGAGAATGCTGGCCTCCTGCACATGCTGTGGGACTGCTCTAGGCTGGGTCATTACTGGGGAACAATCCATGAGGCGCTGACAGTGATTGCTCCCGCAAGACCTTACTCATCTCTGATATACTGTATACTAGGACTAGGCCCCACTGAAAAGAAAAAAAGCACCACCACACGTTTTGCTGACCTGGCCCTTCTCTTGGCTAAAAGAATGATAACGATGAGATGGAAATCCGCCAGACCCCCTGACCCCCTGACCCCCGGTGACTGGCAACGGGAGGTGATACGATGGGGGAAAGCAGAGGGGACCGAGCTGCAGAGGGAGGAGCGTAGAGGTCTCCGTAAAACGCACATCTTCATGGAATGGCAAGCCATACTCATAGCATTTAAAGCATATGAAGTCGCTGCAATGGCATAGGCAAAGGTGGTTAGTATGTTAGCTATGGCGAATAACGAATGCAAACCTTGGGCCCATGACCCCCCTCTTCTTTCTTTCCCCCTCCCCCGTCCCCCCTAGCTTCCCTTCCCTCCCCCTTTCCCCCTCCCCACCATCCCCCCCACCTGATTGAAGTGGTTACCCACCGTAGGGTGCAGTAGTTGATAAACAAGGAAGAAACCAATACTGAAGACAGAGGTGTTGAAAGTAGGAGGAACAAGAGATACTACTGTAATGTATAGAATTAACCCAGTACAATGAGTAATGAACGGACGTTTTGATTAAAAGTGTGAGGGAAGTTGTGGGAGGGGGGTTTCAGAATTACGGGGATAAGTTGTTTGTAAAAGAAACAGCAATGTCATGGATAATCGAGATTTCCTTGCACAGCATAACATGTGTACAGTAATAGCATGAAACCAAATGATGTAATGCTGGGATAACTGCTGCAGAAAATAAAAAAATATTTAAAAAATAAAATAAAAAAAAGGTAAAGGGGATTGCACGGTTTATTCCGCATTTCTACCTGGAAAACTGATGGGGTCATTAAAAAGTCCCAGGGAAAATCCATAAATTGTGATAACAGATTAGTTGCAGTGAGGGTTTAATTAACCAACGGATTAATCGTGTTATATCTCTCTCCAATGTGTAATTATAGTTGAAATAGGAAGTACAAATTTTCCAAAGAATGAATTTAATAAAAGTGTCAATTTCTTTCAGGTGGCCGTCAGTTACTCCACTTAGTGACAGGTGTCAGCCACGTTCTGAGGCTTCGGACGTCAATAACAAAGGAACTCTACTGCAATAATGCTTTGCATAGGAAATAATATTTATTTAATTTTTGGAGAAGTGTCCTGTATGTTCGTGTACATCAAGAAGATAGTTTATTGTAGATATAGACAGGCGGACAGAATAAATGCATTGTGAAGAAAGAACATGTCATAGTCTAAGGCTACAGTGCACTCATGCATATATACAGACGTACGCCTGTGCATGCATGCACACACACACACACACACACACACACAACCACACAACCACACACACACACACACACACACACACGTACTTACCACCCCACCCTTCTAGGTTAGCTGTATACAAAAGCATAAAACACAGAAAGGTGCACATTTTACAGCGAATGACTTGCATCTGGGAAACACAACCAGAACTGCATGCTTCAACAAGTCCATGAATTCGACTAACACTAAGGAAAACCACAACTTTTCAGCTCAATTCCCCAGTGTTAATAACAAACAAGAGAAGACTCAATGATCCAATTTCACATTCAGAGAGTGGAGTCAAAGGACCAGATCAGTCTGAGGCTGCTGTCATGAGAAGGCAATGATTTATAGCACTGCCCCACCCTACTTTACGCAGGTAACGCCACATAAAAAGTTAATTCATTGTTTTCAAACATCAAAGCAAACATCTAGTGATTCATATCTGTTGGAAGGCATCTCTTATCACGTTATTGATTCCGATTTCTCTGCGTGGACTAAAGTGCAGCTGATCCGGAGAGTGGTTAGAAAATTGCTTAACCCTCCTCTACAGATTCGCTTCAAGGACTCGTCTTTCAGGAATTCGTTTTCTCCTGCATTCACAAAACATCAACATGAGGTGATTAGCAATTGGTTTTATCTCTGCTCCAGCAATGTCTGTTGGCAGATTTCTCAAAATGACAAAAGCCTGTTTACATTACTGCAAAAGGCCTCATCAAGTAGCAGCTGCTGGAACTAGTTTCTTTAGCAAAACCTTCTTGGAAACATGATCGAAAACACATCTTATGTTTTGTAAGTGAAAGATGTTTTAAAGAACCCGATGGAAAAGTGGTGGATCTTGTGTATAAATTATGAATACAATAAGGACCGAGGGAATATGTTTTTGAATTTTTTGTGAGCTTGGTGCTTTTTTACACAATTTTACGAATTTTACATTCTGATTGTCTCAATGGTAGATTCGAGGGACAGCTAGCAGAATAATGTCACATTTTAGGAGAGATGGTTAACTAATTGAATGTTCATGATTTATAATATAAGGGTTTTGAAGCTCTGCTTTGTTTTTTACGGATGTATGACATTACAACGCATGCTTTTACCACGCATGCCTTTACAACGCGGTTTTTACAACGCAAACCTTTACAACGCATAGCGCTTTGGGGTGCTGGATAGTGAATAGTTTAATTTACTATTCCAACTCCAGTCCCCGCGGACACTAGGGAAGGTGTTGGATAGTAAATTAAACGTATTCCCTATCCTAGAGCGCCCCCCAGCGCAATGCGTTGTAATGGTTTGCGTTGTAAAAGTTGTGTCGTAAAGTCACTGCGTGGTAAAAGTTGCGTTGTAAAGGATGTTTTTCCCGTTTTTTACACTTTGATGTGTTTTTGTACATTTATGTTTGTGACCAGAACTTTTGCTTCATTTCGTTTTGCTTTAAAAGTGCCCTGAATCGTTGGTCTTGCCTAGAGACAGCTTTAACTACCTGACAAGAGTTATTGTGACCACATAACACACACCACACAACATAAACATGCATACATACAGATACCAAAAAGGGGGCTTTTGGATAACCCCTTTCTTGAATTGGCTCCATTGAGTCATCTGGCTTTATGCATTGACGGACAGGGTTGTCCATCCGCACTGGTACCAGTCCACATTATTTTGTGGATGTAACAAATGAAATAAAGCAGTTTGACACACACATTTGTACTGTTTCGCTTTTAATTTATAAAAAAAAAAAAATTATAAACAAGTGGGCCCCTTGTTTCCTTTCTGTGTTCCAACTTCCCCGCTGGTCCATATCTCCATGTGCTTCTCTTATTTCCCACTTGCCACATCTGTGGCTGATGTCATCATTGCAGTAGAACCTGCTGGTTCATACCCCTAAACCTGTGATGCAATACGTATACTGGAGTCATGCAATAGTAAGGAGCTAGGAAGAGAGGCAATCTTCTACTAGCATTATTTTGTACAATAGTTTAAAATCTACTTAAATAATGCTCATTCAGTTTAACAGACATTTTTCATTGTGCCCTGAAGTAGGCTCTTTAAAATGTGTATTCATGTCTGCTTGAAGGTTCTGCTGATGTGATATTTTAACTTTGTGATGCTCTGGAAATTCACTATCATCTCTTTAATGCTATCTTTATGTACTGTCAGGAGTTAAAACAACCAATAATTCGTACTATCTTTCAATATTCCATTTCCTTAAAACAAGAGCATATGGGTGGTGCAGCAGGAGCTGTCCCTCCTAAACAGTGCTGTCGGCACCAAACGTTTTTCTCAGAAGTCCACAGCTGGAGCTGAGGGATGTTGGGATTGTCAAATTCCAAGGCTGCATAGGCTTGATTCCACCTCATGCCCTTTTCATCCATCACCATACATTCTTGCCCCTTTATTTCACTCCTGCAAGTTGTCATTATTGTCATGTGACTGTTTTCTTAACTTTTGTGGAATTAATCCTTTGCACTATTCAGATGCGCAATTAATTGCAAGTTTTTGTTTGTGCACAATTGATATTTGTATTGGACTCATTGACTTCGATGTGTTAAAAGATGTCCAACACTTTTTCATTGTTCAAACTATCATGGCAAAGCCGTTTTCTATGTTAATGTACACAGAGGATACAAAATGTCTGCTGCATTGACTGTTAAAACATTGTGAACAAGGCTACTTTAGCCAAAACGTGTAGACGTTTGTTTGTCTACATGCTACATTCAATTTAATAAAATATCCGTACCACAGGAGTGCCGTCTCTATAGAATTTATTTCGAGCTGCTGTATAATATGTGTCCGGGCGCGGACGCCAACGTGCACCCGTGCCAGTCTGTAAGCACACCGCACACGCCTTCAGTTTATGTACATATATATATATATATATATATATATATATATATATATATATATATATATATATATATATATATATATATCTGAAACAAAAACTCCTCTTTAGTGAAAGAAGCAGAAGCCTCAGCGGGGATTAAGACAGCACCATTTATTTCTGTAAAGGCAAATGCAATTCGGCCGGTTTGGCCTTCGTCAGCGCCTGCGGTGAATATAGAGGAAGTCCTGGCGTTCTGCAGTTTTAAATTGCACCAAACCGCACTATGATAGGTGCGAGTAACAGCTCCGACCCTCAGCAGTCAATTAACTCAATTCAGCTGGTCCGAGAAAGTCAGCGGACTCCGTGTCCCAGGATGCAGCAGTGGCTGGTCCATATCTCCATGTGCTTCTCTTATTTCCCACTTGCCACATCTGTGGCTGATGTCATCATTGCAGTAGAACCTGCTGGTTCATACCCCTAAACCTGTGATGCAATACGTATACTGGAGTCATGCAATAGTAAGGAGCTAGGAAGAGAGGCAATCTTCTACTAGCATTATTTTGTACAATAGTTTAAAATCTACTTAAATAATGCTCATTCAGTTTAACAGACATTTTTCATTGTGCCCTGAAGTAGGCTCTTTAAAATGTGTATTCATGTCTGCTTGAAGGTTCTGCTGATGTGATATTTTAACTTTGTGATGCTCTGGAAATTCACTATCATCTCTTTAATGCTATCTTTATGTACTGTCAGGAGTTAAAACAACCAATAATTCGTACTATCTTTCAATATTCCATTTCCTTAAAACAAGAGCATATGGGTGGTGCAGCAGGAGCTGTCCCTCCTAAACAGTGCTGTCGGCACCAAACGTTTTTCTCAGAAGTCCACAGCTGGAGCTGAGGGATGTTGGGATTTGCAAATTCCAAGGCTGCATAGGCTTGATTCCACCTCATGCCCTTTTCATCCATCACCATACATTCTTGTCCCTTTATTTCACTCCTGCAAGTTGTCATTATTGTCATGTGACTGTTTTCTTAACTTTTGTGGAATTAATCCTTTGCACTATTCAGATGCGCAATTAATTGCAAGTTTTTGTTTGTGCACAATTGATATTTGTATTGGACTCATTGACTTCGATGTGTTAAAAGATGTCCAACACTTTTTCATTGTTCAAACTATCATGGCAAAGCCGTTTTCTATGTTAATGTACACAGAGGATACAAAATGTCTGCTGCATTGACTGTTAAAACATTGTGAACAAGGCTACTTTAGCCGAAACGTGTAGACGTTTGTTTGTCTACATGCTACATTCAATTTAATAAAATATCCGTACCACAGGAGTGCCGTCTCTATAGAATTTATTTCGAGCTGCTGTATAATATGTGTCCGGGCGCGGACGCCAACGTGCACCCGTGCCAGTCTGTAAGCACACCGCACACGCCTTCAGTTTATGTACATACATATATATATATATATATATATATATATATATATATATATATATATATATATATATATATATATATATAGTCAGTGAAAAAACCATAGGTTTCATGGGCGTTATAGTTAGTTGGACATTTCACTCGTACAAAACTATAGAAATGTCCCCGTTATAGGCAGTTCAGCCTACTATAATTCACGCCCCCGCAATGCACTGCTGATGACATCACACATTATATCACTCATGATATAGTCAGTGACATCACTCATGACATCACTGATGACATCTCAAATTACATCACTGATTCTGGGGACCCCATTCTGGGGACCCCATCCTCCAGGGCCTGACCCCCAATTAAAAAAAAATAATTATTAACAGGAAGGGGGCCGCGTGGGCCCCCTTCCCGTGGCCAATTCTGGACCCCAGGGACCCCATCCACGGGGCATGGCCAAATCTTTTTATATTAATATGGAGGGGGCTGCTTTGCCCCCCTCCTCAGGCCATTTATGGCCCCCTGGTACCCCATCCCCCGGGGCGGGCCTTTGCACTTTTTTTTTTTTAAAGTTATTATTGGGAGGGGGGCTGGCCCCTTCTGGCCCCATTGACCCATCCCTCTGGGCGTGGCGACCTCGGTGGGGACCGTGGGGGGAGCCCTAATACCCCCACGGTCCCTGCAGGCTTCCCGCGTCCTGCGGGAGCCAGCATTGCTTTTCCACGTGGGGAGCTGCTGACATGCAGCTCCCCGTGTGGAAAAGCAATGTGGTTTGGATTTTGGAAGAGAGAGTAGGTTTTCTGCTCTCTCTTCCAAAACCCAAACCCAGTTTGCTATGACAGGGCGGGAGCACGATGCTCCCGCCCTGTCATAGCAAACCGCAGTGTCCCGGGGTTAGACACCCCGGGACTCTGCAGGAGCCGGCCCTGGGGGGTGGCGGTCCCCAGGGCCATCACAGGCCCCAGCTGTTTACTTTTTTGGGGCCTTGGGGACCCATCGTCCAGGGCCTGACCCCCAATTTAAAAAATACATATATATATGAACCGGAAGAGGGCCGCGTGGACCCCCTTCCCGTGGACAATTTCGGGCCCCGAGGACCCCATCCCCTGGGGCCGGCCTTTGCATTTTTTATTTTAAGTTATTATTGGGAGGGGGGCCGTATGGCCCCCCTGGCCACTTCTGGCCCCGGGGACCCCATCCCCCGGGGCCTGCCCACCTTGTTGGCGACCATAGGGGGAGCCCCAATGCCCCCACGGTCCCTGCCGGCTCCCTGCGTCCTGCGGGAGCCGGCATTGCTTTTCCACATGGGGAGCTGCTGACATGCAGCTCTCAGTGTGGAAAAGCAATGTGGTTTGGATTTTGGAAGAGAGAGCAGGTTTCCAAAACCCAAACCCCAGTTTGCTATGACAGGGCGGGAGCGCGATGCTCCCGCTGTTCCTGCTGGCTCCCCGCATCCTGCGGGAGCCGGCATTGCTTTTCCACATGTGGAGCTGCTAACATGCAGCTCCCCGTGTGGAAAAGCCATGTGGTTTGGATTTTGGAAGACAGAGCAGGTTTCCAAAACATAAACCTCAGTTTGCTATGACAGGGTGGGAGCGCGATGCTCCCGCCCTGTCATAGCAAACAGCAGTGTCCCGGGGGTGGGCACCCCGGGACACTACAGGAGCCGGCCCTGGGGGGTGGTGGTCCCCAGGGCCATCACAGGCTCCAGGAGGGGGGACGCATGGCTCCCTCCCATCACATTTAGTGCCCCGGGGAGGTGGCGGTCCCCGGGGCAGCGGGGGGCCATGTGCCCCCGCACAATAATTACTGAAAGCCCCGGCGGTGGCGGTCCCTGGGGCTTGGGGGGCCTTTGAGCCCCCCATACATTTAAAAAAGAAGTCCCGGGGGTGGCAGTCCCCGGGGCTTCAGGGGGCTGTGTGCCCTCCAGCAAATATTTATGGAAAGTTCCGGGGGTGGTAGTCCCTGGGGCTGTGGGGGTCCCCCTGGGCCCCCGCTAATTATTTTTGAGTTGCTCCCGTGACTTGGCCCACCCGGGGGATAATTAATAACGAAGCACGAGAGCCCGCGCTTTGTTTTTTATATTTTCGTGGCCGGACCCGCGATTTACGATTCAGAAAAGGGGGTGGTGATGAACAGAGTGTCTGAATTAAGCAGACCACTCTTACCCAGTCCAAAGATCAGGGCTTGATCCATCACCGTTATTTAGCTCACTGCCCCATCCCAGCTCAGAACCTGGCTATATGCAAATGAGTCTGTCCCTGGCCCAGTGCATCATGGGAACAGGGCAGACCAAACTACCAAGCCACTTCTTCACCAGAAAGGAGACAAGCTTCCGGGACCGGTTTCTGGCATTTCAGCCGTCGTCGGCCCGGCTTGCTTGAATCCTGATGGAGCAGTGAGCAAGGGACTCATGTCTGAGTATACCCTGCCACACCTATAGTGGCCAAAAACGATTCAGAAAAGGGGGTGGTGATGAACAGAGTGTCTGAATTAAGCAGACCACTCTTACCCAGTCCAAAGATCAGGGCTTGATCCATCACCGTTATTTAGCTCACTGCCCCATCCCAGCTCAGAACCTGGCTATATGCAAATTAGTCTGTCCCTGGCCCAGTGCATCATGGGAACAGGGCAGACCAAACTACCAAGCCAATTCTTCACCAGAAAGGAGACCCACGATTTAAACATAAAATTGCTTTTTTTGGCCCTGAGGGTCCTTGTGGGACCCTCTAAGCAGGCCTAGGGGGTCAGGGTGTTTCTACCCTGCCCCCTTTTCTTGTTTTGCACCTTAGTTTTGCTGTTTTCCTGTGCCTCGGTTGTACCGAGGCACAAGATGGCTGCCAACACTTCCTGGTTTGGATTGTTGACAGCCAATTAGAATGCAGCTCGTGATCGGCAGGGTGCGCGGATCCACCGCTCCTCGATAAATCTATATGTTTTTGATTTTGATTTTCTCAGCAACTACTGAATCGATTTACACCATTTAACAAAAAGAGTTCTTTCTGAACCAAGGGCTACATTTTTGCCAAATTTGGTGTAATTCCGTTCAGGAGTTCAGGCTGTAGCCGTGGCTAAAATTTCCTATGGGAATTAACATGGAGAAAACACATTTTGGGACTCCCATTTCTTCTTGGCCCCCGCTTGCCGAATCACCCCGAAACTTTCACGATAGGAGCAGACTGGAGCGGGCCATAAGTTTTGAAAATGTTGCGAAGATTCATCAACCGGCGCCAAACTTATTGGGAAAAGCATGTTACGATTTTCCTATGGATAATAGGTCCTAGCTATAACTACCTACTGGCGACCGCCAGTAGGTAATGTGTGTGTGTGTATATATGTGTGTGTATATATATATATATATATATATATATATATATATATATATATATATATATATATATATATATATATATATATATATATATATATATATATATATATAGAGAGAGAGAGAGAGAGAGAGAGAGAGAGAGAGTGTATAGATAGATAGATAGATAGATAGATAGATAGATAGATAGATAGATAGATAGATAGATAGATAGATAGACAGATAGACAGATAGATGGATAGATACACCCAATTACGCAGTGGCGGTTGCTACTGGCTTGTTACAGTTAGGATTGCTTTGCATTCTAAGTGCTTTTCTTGATTTGCTAATAACTTAAACATTGTTTGGCGAATCTCTACATACATTTTTTTTAAAGTGCTGCTTTTTAACTAGTTTGCACCTGGAAGGTTTTGGGGTAATCTGTCAAGCTGGGGCAGAGAACCAGGGGCATCCCAAAGCGTATTTTAACAATGAATTATTTCGTAAGCACTTTAGACACCGCTACAGCCCAAACTGATGAACGGATATACATCAAATTTCGCAGAAAGCTAGTTCTTCGCCCTAAAAGAGTACTTTTTGCGATTTGGTGTAAATCCGTTCAGACGTTATGAGCAAGTAATGCACAAACACTTTGTATATCTCATGCCGCGAGGATCATGCTGAGGTCTGATTGCTTGATTGTCAACATGGATGTGGCGGCAGCCATCTTAGGACTGGGACTCAATCCCCAGTCAATCACAAGTCCTAAGAAAAAAAGTAAACAAAATACATATGTGGGCATTGCAGGAATACCTGGCTTCCTAGGCCTAGGACTGGTGGTGTGATTCAAGAGGGAGGCTTTTTTTTGTGATAAATGTAAAGCGTACGTGAATTCCAAGAATATGAGATACTTCGATGTACCATTTTTACAAAACAAAGATAAATATCGCAATTAATTACATGTGGCACTAATTTAGGGATTTACATCTTACAATGTCCATATTCACTGAGGTATGTAAGGAGCATGATTCCCCCTGTGTATGAGAGTGTTAAAACACATGCACACAATAAATAATTAACACCAAATCCCCCTATGGTTTGAACACTGATGAAGAACTGTCTGTACATAGGGACTAAGGGCCCGATGTAGGTAAATCCCATTTACCGATTTTGAAATACCGAATCCTACCGAATCGGTATTCAAAAATCGGTAAATGGGATGTAGGTCCCAACATCTGGATTCATTACCGAATCCTTAACAATTCTTTAATTACCGATTCGGTAAATACCGAATCGGTAATGCCCATTCATTCCTATGGGCTTTGAACCCCATAGGAATGATTAGGCATTACCGATTCGGTATTTACCGAATCGGTAATTAAAGAATTCACAAGGGTGCAGGGGGTGTCACTTTGACACCCTCTAGCACCCCCAAAACGGGCATGTGTGCAATGTGGCACACAGACATGCCCTAAGGGCACGTCTGTCTGTCACATGGCACATGTGTACATGCACAGATGTGCATGTACACAGGAATCGGTTTTTTACCATGAATTTGTATTCCATGGTAAAATACCGATTCTGTAGGCCATGTGCTGATGGAACATTGGCTACCTACATTGCATTTTCGGTAGTTCTACCGAATCGTCATCATTACCGAATCGGTAAATATTACCGATTGGGTAACTTTACCGATTCGGAAATGATAACGATTCGGTAAAATTACCGAAAATGTGCCCCTACATCTCGATAGCCCTTTACCGATCGGAAACGGCCGAAAATCGGTATTTTCGGCCGATTCCGATCGGTAAAGGGCTACCTACATCGGGCCCCAAATTCTAATTTATTGTAATTGTGGTGCTGGTGTATTTGGTGCCCACATGGTATCAAGTGATATAATGTTCTTTTAGATTGTGGGGAGTTGTGATGCCTTTTTACTATATTTTTCTCTCGTTTTATTTTCAGTGATATGAGGAAGAGACTCTAACTCTCTGCAACTGGTGTTGCTGGGCTTACGAGAGGCTGTTCAAACTGGGGCCCACTACCCAACTCTTCCATTTACTATTATATGTTGGATAATAGGAGATACCAGTGTTTGCTTTTTTATCACTATGTTTTATATGGTGAGGACTGCATCAATTTATGCATGCTCACTTGCATTGTAGACATGTTGAAGTACTTATGATAGGACCACTTGGGCAAGATCATTATGTGGGTATGCACCATGTGGTTTTTTCAGTGAATTTCAAAGGTTTTTTAAATGCTAATTCCTAACTATATAAGGCCTGAAACCTATGGTTTTTTCAGTGAATTTGCAAGGTTTTTTAAATGCTAATTCCTAACTATATAAGGCCTGAAACCTATGGTTTTTTAAGTGAATTTGCAAGGTTTTTTAAATGCTAATTTCTAACTATATAAGGCCTGAAACCTATGGTTTTTTCATTGAATTTCGAAGGTTTTTTAAATGACAATTTTTAAATGTATTAATTGTTATTTTTTTTATACTGATTTACTACATTTTTGCAGGCAGGTGTTCAGAGGGCACGTCCCCTTTTTACAACGTTCTGCAGCGCAACCCCTGGCGCGTTTGCAGAGGAGAAACTAATTCCCCTTGCATACAGGGGGGTCCCTGGGGGGCAACTAGCCCACCAGGGGCCTCCAGTATAAGCCAGGGAGCTGCATTACAGAGAGGTGTAATGAGGCCACACCCTTTTTTACACCTCTCTGCAACTCAGCCCCCGGGCGTGTTTGCAGAGGGGGAACTAATTCCCCTTGCGTACTGCGGGCACCCTGGGGGCCAACTAGCCCACCTGGAACCTGCAGTATGCGCCAGGGGGCTGCATTGCAGAGAGGTGTAATTAGGCCACACCCTTTTTTACACCTCTCTGCAGCGCAACCCCTGGCGTGTTTGCAGAATAGGAACTAATTCCCTTTGCATACTGGGGGTTCCTGGGGGCCAAGTAGCCCACCAGGAGCCTCCAGTATGCGCCAAGGGGCTGCGTTGCTTTGCCCCAGGGTGGCGGTCCCCGGGGCAGTGTGGGGGGGGATTGTGGACCCCCCCAATTCTTTATCACTATGCCGCCGCGATTTGGTCCCCCCAGGGGTAATTTTTAAAAAAACAGACCAGGTTTCTTTTTAAAACATTTCGGCCTTTTTTGTCCTTGTGGGACCACATGGGCAGGCCTAGGGGGTCGGGGTGTATCTACCCTGCCCCCTTTTTGTGTTCTTCACGTTTGTTTTTCTGCTTTCTTGTCCCTCGGTCTATCTACACGCACACATATACACATATATATATGCATATATATGCATTTATATATATGTATGTGTATATATATATATATATACATACATATATAAACATATATAATTTGCATATCTATATAAATACAAATATAAATGCATGCATACATATACATATATGCATACATATGCATGTTATTTACATGAAAGTTTGAAAAACAATATTAAAAGCAAAGCTAAAAAGCCACCTCATTACAAACAGAATGGCTTTAACTTAAACGAGGGCGAGATCTAGTGCATTTTTAATGCTTGTTTACTTTGGTTCCATCAAGAAGGCATTCCGATGTGTCACACATTTGCCATAAATTCTGAATGTTAGCACTCTAGTTGCTCATTATATCACTGTAGTAAAGCTACTGCTCACCAGGGAAGTCTGCTGCTGGTATTCAAAGTGCATGTTTCAGTCTGCATGTCAGATTGTTTTTAATGAAATAGAAGAGGATTTGAGAAGTCACTCAAAATGTGCCCTAATTTTTCTTTCTGCAGCACTAATCATACTTTCTATGGCAAAATATACCCCTCATTCTGTTCCTTTTTAAATTAAATGTTTTAAGAGTTACCACTTTATTCCAATCAAGATGGCTTCAGGTGTGCCATACCTATGTAATAAGTAGCACTGTTAGCGCTCTAGTTGTTCTTTAGAACACTCTGGAAAGCTGCAGTAGAACACAAAGGAATCAACTGAAAGAAAGATAATGTGAATTTACAGAAAATATGCTTTCAGTTTAGCTTATTGATCCCCTTCCAAACCACTGTGGGAAAAGCATGAGATAATAGTTTTCTTTCAAACATGATTCATGATATCCCAGCAGAAGGTTTTTTCACATGGTAAAATCACCTTAGAACACACCACAATTCCTAAAATGAGTATGGTGCCATCAACAAATGATTTATAATGTAACTAAAGTCCCAAAACCTTCTATTAACTGCAATGCTTTTTAATGAGGTGCTATCATGTATATTGGTCCCAAGATGGCTGCCAACACTTCTTGGATGAAGAATTTGAATTTTGAAAAAAAAATTTTTTTTTTTGCCTTGGGGGTCCTTGTGGGACCCCCTGAGCAGGCCTAGGGGGTCAGGGTGCTTCTACCCTGCCCCCTTTTTTAGTTCTACACGTTTGTTTTTCTGCTTTCCTGTGCCTCAGTCTACCGAGGCACAAGATGGCTGCCAACACTTTCTGGTTTGGAGTGTTGACAGACAGTTGACAGCCAATTAGCATTCAGCTCGTGCTCGGAAAGGTAAGCTTACAGTAAGCTTACAGTAAGCTGCTATAGCTATATATATTTTTTCTCTTTTGATTTTCTCAGGAACTACTGGAGGGATTTTCACCAAATATAGAAAAGGCACTTCTGCATACCAGTCCCTACAATTTTGCAAAGTTTGGTGTAATTCCATTCAGCGGTTCGGGCTGTAGCCTTGTCTATTCGTCCTATGGAAATTAACATGGGGAAAACACGTTTTGAGGTCCCCCTTTTTTCTCGGCTCCCGCATGACGAATCCCCCCAAAACTTCCAGGGAAGAAGCGGAGCGGAGCTGGCCTAAATTTTGGAAAATGACACGCAAATTCCTCAACCGGCGCCAAAGTTATTCCCAATAGAATGTTGCGGATTTCCTATGGTAGCTAGGTCCTAACTATATATACCTACTGGCTATCGCCAGTAGGTAATATATATATATATATTTCTGAAATATGAAATCCCTGCAATGAGATTAACTTGCTAACTGCCTGCCAAATATCCTGTAGATTCATTAACAAGCGTCAAAGTTAGCAACATTAACACTTTCTTGATCACCTCCATTTAACTGTGCCCCTCCTTGATGGCTCTAAATAAAACTCACAATATCAAGAGAAAGTTAAAAAAGAGTATGGGTCTGCCAGGTTTTGTACAGATTTTTTTTAAACTGTATTTTTATTGATTTCAAAGAATAGAAACAAAAGAACCTACAGTGCCAAATTACAGTCGCAAGCAGGAATTAGCCCCAAGTACATATGGGAAGAGGTCATCATTTTGCGCTGTATATACTCTGCACCAAATGAAAAGAGACAGGATATTATGCAGACATGAACAATGCGGCACTGTGAGTTAAAACAAGGCAGTTAGCTAAGTCTTCTCAGATGAGTACAGTGATACCACACTCGGTCATCAGAAAATAAACAAGAGTTACCATCCCATCCACCCTCATCCCTCTCCCTCGGATAAGTCTTCAGAGCTTATGTCTGTGTCGTCTAAGATTTGGCCCAACAGATGTGTCCACGGCAGCATATCATCAGCTGCTCCTTTGTCAGAAAGGGCCAATCTCATATGTTGCGCCTCCATCATTCCCACATTCCAGTAGATCCCACTGCCAATGATCCATTAAGGGCACCCGAGTGCCCATCCATCCGACTGCAACCCGGAGTTTTGCCAAAAGGAAGGCCAGTTGCAGAAGTTTATAGGGTATCTTCCACCCTTTAGACTGCACCACCTCTCCCAGTAAGCAAGCCAGTGGTGTTAAAGGGATTTGTATCCCGACAACCTCCTCAATACTTGACACCACTTGTTCCCAATAAACCTGAATCTTGGCACACTACCAGGCAAAATGTAAAAAGGATCTCTGTGGGGGCTATTTTATTCAGTTGATACAGGGTGATATATTTGCAATGTAAAACGTGAAAATGAAGTAGTTTGAATCTCTAATTGCAGGACACTATGTGTACTAGGGAGGTTGTGCTCTCTCAGTCAGAGTCTGAGATTGGTAACCCCAGCTCCCTCTCCCAAGCCCCCCATGACGGATATTGCTCGTGGTGCATGTCCCCCTGAGGCTTTTATAGACTAGAGTAATGATGTATTGCCCATCCCCCAACTGACCAGGCCATCCACAACCCTGGAAGGATGGGGCGCTGCAGTGAACTCATTCCAGAGTTCCCTCGCCACACTCTCCAACTGTGAATAGTGCTAGAAGTGGGCTGGTCCTATCCAAAACTTGTCTTGGGCCTCCTGGAAGGAGCTACAATTCTCCCCAGGGTAGATACTGAATAGAACGGCCACCCAAATGAGAGCGGGAAAACTTTGGGATAGTCATCAAAATCTGTGCAGAGGATCTCAGGGCCCTCTGTGGAACGTAGTGCTGGATCCTTTTCCTAATGTATACGGCTCCAGTATCATGTAGGGTCCTATGCGCTAAAGCTTTGAACTGAATCAACTTCCGGACCGGCAACTAGTGCAGAAATATCAGATGGATGGACATATGCTCTCTACGACCAACCATGAGTGTTGCCCTGGTGGATGCGTTCTGCACCACCTGCAGGTGGTTCACCAAATAGTCCGGTAGGCCTAAATACAGGACACTGACGTAGTCCAGCATTGATACAATCAAGGCTTGGACCACAGTCTTTCTGTACTTATCTGGAAGCAAAGGAATTACGTTTTTAAACATTTTTACAAGGCCACAGCAGGTGCCGGCTACTGTTTGGATCTGGACCTGCATGGACAAGTTAGCATCTTGCTTAACTCCCAAGTTCTTCACATTGCTTACAGAGGCAACAAGTGGAGACATATACTGAGGCCACCACTGGCGCCATGCTTCGCCAGGTGAAAGCCCGAAGAAAATAATCTCAGATTGCTTCGGATTACACTTCAGTTGATTCAGTCTTAACCAGGAAAACACCTCAGAGAGGCAGATGTTAATCTCGCCTGTCTGTAGGATTAAAGTGAGGTCTTGTCATAGAGTGACTAGAGCTCTCTTTGCACTCCGAGCATCGGTGCGTACACCTCTGCAGAAAGCACCTCCCGATGCTGGAGATCGGCTAGCTTCCCTTCTTGCACCTTAAGTTCTGCTATTAGTCTCCTTTGGATTCGACAGACAGTTCCAATACATTCTCCCCTGATTACCGCTTTAAGCACCTCCCACTCAACTGCCCTAGCGTTAATTGTTCCCCAGTTTGCTACGAGGTAGGCTTCCAGAGCTGTCACCAGATCCCCCGACAACTTACATCCGTGAGTAGGTTGGAGGGCATACACCAAGATCTGAATTCACTTGGTCTGTACCACCCAAGCCAAAGTCAGCAGTATAGGGAATGATCTCACAGAATCCGACCTAAGTGTCTCACCGTTGTCAGCCAAAAGCTGTCCGGCACTCCCACCAAGAATCAGTCTAACTGACTGCATTATGGATCCAGGAACGGAAGGGAAATTCCTGCCTCTCCGGGTGTAATGTTCACCAACCATCCAATAGGGCGAGATTCTGCATCATCCCCTTGAGCGAGCCTACAATCAAGGGCTTTGTGCAGTCTTTGGGCGGGTGCCAGTCCCCCTTCCCATCTAGGATGCAGTTATAGTACCCTGCACAACTGATGGGAGATTCCATACTGTCACCCAACAGGTCCTGAAGAACCTTGAAGAAATGTTGATCATCCACATTTGGGACATATGAATTGAGGATCGTGAACTCTGTGCCATCTAGCGTACCCTGCACCAGAACATAACGCTCCTCTATATCCGCTTTGCTATATGTGAGCCTGAAGGGGACACCAGGAGCCACCCAGATTGCCACCCCACTGGAGTAGTATGAAAAAGAGGAAGCATACAATTGCCTCCTTCATTTTCTGATCAGTTTCTGTATTTTCTCCCCCCTAAGATGAGTCTCTTGGAGGCAAGCAATTTGTATGATGTGATGCCTTAGCAGTGTGGGGACCCAAAAACATTTGGTATATCCAAGTAATACCCGAACATTCCACGTGACCATGTTAACTTGATCAACAATATTGGTAACAGAAGCTTTTGAACAGGTTTCTCCTCCCATCCTCCCCTCCAGTTTTCCATGGCCAGGACCTACTGCCCAGAAGAAACATGCATTGCCAACATTTCAGCACTGTATTAGTGACCAACACTCCTTCCCCCTTCGTGGGATAACAGAACAAGGAACCTGATAAAATGGCCCCCCACCCTGGATGTGCAGTATATGAACAACATGCTATGCCGCAGATCCAGTACGTTTCTCGCTGCCATGACCTACAGCCTACCCTCCTCAAGCCCCCTCTGAGGCAGACCACCAAGGTGGAGCGGTAATACCAACCCCTCCCTTAAGAGGACATTGCCTTCAAACCAATAGCATTCCTGTTGCAACACATCCATATTATATACTTCATTAACAGATTAACCTCCGCTTGTAAACAAACACCATATAAAGAGTTCCATCTCTCATGTCCCCCCATTGCACATTGGAAAAGAAAGAGGAGATTATTGAGATAGAAAGCCACATCTACTGCAAATGTTCCAATATAGTCTAATTTGTCAGAATCATTCTGCATAGTTGACCCTTCTTGCGTAAGCATCCCCCAAAGTCCAACTGTTGTTCCAGGGGGCCAAGGCCATGGGTCTATCCCTTAAATCTTGCTTTCCTCAGGATGTAGAGCAGCACTCAGAGAGGCCCCTGAGTCCCCCTCCCCATGAGGGCCACTCACAGTAGTCAAACCCGGAGTCCCCCGATGTCCAGTGCCCTGGCACCTTGTTCCACACCTCCAACCAATACCACACATTGTTGGGATTGCCCGAAAAATTAGACTTGCCCTCCGACAACACCCTTAGCCTGGCCGGATACAGTAGCATGAACCATAGGCCCATCATGCAAAGCTTAGCTTTTATCTCCAGGAATGTCTTTTGGGCCACCTGCACGTTATTAGTGTAGTCAGGGTAGATGGAAATCCAGGGGTTCTCGAACCTGGCAGCATCAGTGTCTCTAGCCGCCCGAAGCACAGCGTCTCTGTCCCTGTAGTTCAGTATGTGTACAATGATGGCCCACGGCGTCAACACAGGGAGAGGCGGCACGACCAATGCCCTATGCGCCCTCTCAGTGGTGAACACGTGGGACAACCCACCTGGTTTCAGGGTGGTCTGGATCCAGGTTTCAAAAAAGTGTTCCATAGCGTTTCCTTCCGCCCATTCTGGGAACCCCATCAGGCGCATGTTATTGTGGGATGATCACTGCTCTGCATCCTCCACACAAGCCTCCTGGGCGCTGGACTTAAACTTAACAGACGCAACCTGTTTTTTCAGCGCAGTCATCTCTCCCAGCAATCCTGCAATAGAACCCTCACCCACCTGGATGTCTGTCCTCAGCAAGTTGACCTACAGGGCAATGGACTCAATCTTGGTCTCCCATGCAGCCTTAGATCCCTGAATGGCTGCAAGTATCTCTGCCCAGGGAGGTTCCTCATTGGCAGAATCAGGGGCCATTTCTTCCCTGCTTGGGACTTGTCACATGGAGCGCTGCATAGTGGGACTAGAGGTGGTGTAAAGCTCCATGGGGTTCCCTTTTGGGGACTCAGCTTGCTTATTACATGCGATGAAGAGACAAAAGGGGCTTGTAAGCTTCGGCAGCACCCCTCGATGTCAAAAACCAGGCCAGAGTTCCAATATGTCTGAATCACCTCCAAAATTGGTACTCCCACCTCAGAAGGCTCTAGAGCTGGCCAAGATCAATTCCTCTCTGGGTCCAGGCCAGTCCAATGCCGTGTGCCAACAGCAGTCCAGGGACTCCAAAATATATATTTTGTGGGCCTGAGCAGCAATCTGGAAGATCCATTCAGGGCAGAGCAATGCTGGCAGTGTTATTTCTAAGCCAGGGGACCCAGCGCCCCAAGGATCACTCAGGGCGTACAGACGGAGAGAGTACCCGCGTGTCTCCTTCAACATTTCCTTCAGACCCCAGCGGGGGCACCAGCAGACAGTAATGTTTCCCCGAAGGCCCTATCAACATACCTGGGTTCATGGAATGGGGTGCCCCAGGGTGCTTTATTTCAAGGCCCCCACCACTTCTTGCTTCACCACCTCAATCGCCGGACACGGCAGATGCCACAACCCAATAGCACTCCCATCTTCATGCACCCGGGTTCCAGTTACTTCAACCTCCTCCAGGACTGCAGGGAAATTCAGCAGGGTGCAAGCCAGGCTGCCCCTTCTAGATTGGGTGCGGGCCCTTCACAGGCCTTCATCCACCTCAGCCCACCTCCGAGCACAGGAGGCCATGACACAGCACACGTCCTGCTGATCCGGCACAGGCCACCCCCGCATGTTGGTACACAAGCCATGGCCACCCCAGGCATTCACAGCTTCCTCTCCTAGCCGTGCGTGCCTCCAGAGGGCAGCAAGGCAGGCACTCAGTGCTGATGGGGTCGTGCGAGCATGGGAGGCCCAGTCTTCACATGCGGTGAATAGGCCATCCTGTCATAAGTCTCATGGGGGCTTCTTTCAGCATGCGATGGTGCCAACAACATGGATTGACCACAAGGGAGACCCACAGGGCAGCTGGATCCCAGGTAGAAAGACAATGCTCCTAGTTGGGATCTTACAAGTGTGCTCTCAAGCCCTAGAGCACTGCTGCATCGACTAGCAGATGTCATACAAGAGCAGTGGATTTTAATTGGATTGTCTTAGACCCTAATGAGTTAATTTGCACAAGGTCTTCACTTTCTGGTTTCTGGTGGTGGACTCTAACCATTGGGAGTGTTTATTTAGGGCCTCTTGGCAGCTATAATGTTGACATGTTTTTTTCTGATAATAAGAAACTGCTGCTTCCGCCCATGGTGCAGCTGCTTCTAACTTCCTCACACAGTGGGCAGGGAAAGCTCAGAACCTCCCTTCCTGTGCTAGTTCCTGGTAATATACTGGTCTAGAGTTTTCCTTCAGCAGTACCTCATGGCCCTCAAGGCAGACTACGCTCTCTGACTACGCTCTTCAAGCTCTATTGCCCCATAGCCACTATTTCCAGCAGAAGTCAGTGGGACTTCCTGATGGTAATTGCACTGCAACAAACTCTTATTGCCCCTACACCCATGCTTAATTTGAGCTGGGGGGGTCCGATGCTTAATTTGAGCTGGGGGTTCCCGGAGCTCGGCACCGGCCCTTATTAGCCAATATCGGCACTTGTGACAGTCTGCCACAAGGCGGCACTATCTGGATAACCTAGAGATTTCCACAACAGGTAATTATTAATTCAATATACATTAAAAATTACTATTACCTGCCGCCCAAGCCTTTTTTATAGCTATGAGGCCTGAATTAGTCTGAATTATTACACTTGTAGGCGTGTGATGATTAGTAGTTATGTTGGTACTGTCATTGGCAGCGCTGGCAGGGGCAATATGTAGTTCAAGCTGCGGTGGCCTCCTGGTGAGGGCCCTGGCACTTACATTTTTACAAATTGATCACTGGCCCACAAATGTCATGTTTTGATCCAAGGCAGTTAATACAACAAAGAAAATCTTGGATACAAGATCATTCAGCCAACCTCAGTAAAGGGCCTGTCTGAAAGCAACCCAGCACACACAGAACACTCATCCACCAGTGATTATACAGAAACTGTTCTCTCTGTGTTTTTAAGAAAAACAGTGATGTTATCAAGCAATAGGTTAAAATCGAGGAAGCAATTGGCTGTGAGTCAACCACACAGCATGGTAAATGTACACCTGATGCCATATTGGTTGAACATCTGTTCTTTCCTCATTTGAACTAACTTTTGGAGCAGTCTTTTCCTAATAATTTTAATCGAAAATTAATTGGAATGTTTCGAGTACCAGGGGGAAAAGATTCAAGCCCTGGAGTGCCATCCAATTATACAAAACAGTATCCCCTCCAGTAGAAAGTATGGAACACAAGAAATATCCCACAAGCACTATTGTTACCCAATGGCCATCTTAAACCTTTAGCTCGATAGTTAAAGGCACAAGGGCTTATTTTTTTTTAGTTTAGTGCATCTCTGTGTTATGTGGCGTGGGCCTCAATTACGAGGAATTGGCGTAGGGCAGTGTCTTCTTGCTGTGCTGCCCTGCCAATATGAAGGGGCAGGAATGCACCCTATTTAGGAAATAATGTGCATTCCTGTCCCTTCCAACTGCGCTGGTGCACAATTTGCTGCCTAGCGCCAATGCAGGCACCCTTGCATACCTCCATTGCAGGTAGGATTGTTTTTGCCCTTTATCTGCATGCGTGTTAAAGGAATTGCGTGGTAAACCCACGTTGTAAAGGCTGGTTCCATTCAGGTTAGAGTGTGTACTTTTCAAAAACTGTATCCTAACTAGTATTATGAAAAAAAAGCCATCTCAGCACTCTGTATGTAATAGTGATGTTGGTGATTTATATAATGTACACAACAAATTGAATATTCTCTTGGCTCAGTCATGGGAACCTAACCTGGCCAGTGCATTGTGGGGAGGAAGTGTGTTTCCAAATGACTTAGTAAACGTCACTAAATGCAGTAATGTCAAAAAAAGATTGCTTTCTATGACAATTCTTTCAATCACTCAGCTCTTAGGGCCAAGCCAAACCTATGTTTGGGCTCTGGCCCAGCTCTCTGCATGACTGGCAGACTTGCCCACCTCTGCTCTGCTCGTAATATTCAGTGACCTTCCTCCCCCCTTGGTAGGTACTCATGCCTTAGCACGATTTAAACGTGGTGGTCGTCAACCACAGATACACACCACCCCGTTGACTGTATTTCATATTGAAGGCCGACTCAAATGGTTTGCACAGCCCCGCACTTTGTCCCAGGATGTTCATTTTTTTAGTGTACACGAGAAAATGTTCCAGTCATGACTAGGCTTTCTAGTTGAACTGTGCAGTTGACACAACTGCATTACGCTCATAACCCACAACACACACTTTCAAATTCAATTTCTGAGACAAATCTACTTAAAAGCTACATGTAAACATGCCAGGTTGACTTTCAGCTGCATTTCCACCACGATTGTGACTGACACTGTTATTGCAGTTGGAAGCTTTACCGGAACACGCTATTCAGCTTGCACTGGCCCAAGTTTACGTTTGTGCTAATGAAAACCACCTGCGCAGTGGCTCGCCATGTAATAAATCGGCCTACACATTTATGAGGTTGAGATGGTTCAACTTACAGTGAAACTGCAGAGTGCATTCCTTCCTGCCAAAACCCTCCGCCCAGAAAGCGCATGCGCGTCACATGTACAGCATTTGAGAAGTCTTCTACCGCTGCGGGGTCACCGGTTACACGCAAGGGGGAATTTAAGGTTTGTGCTCATGGTGTAAAATCCATTCTTCCATCTTCCGAGGTCTTCTGTTATCTGGTCTTTCAAGTCAGCTGAAAAATACTACTTTGTGTTTGTACTTGATAATATTAATAATTTGCTTTTTATGCAGCACTTATTACTGCAGTAGTGTCATTTCCAGCACTATAAATAATAGGCGCGATTATTGCCTGGTGCAATGATACACAGTTTATCACTATCATAAGGATAAAAGGTTGAGTTGCAACTATCTCCTACAGGTTCTGCAGATATGGCTATGGCCTTCGGTCCTTAAGTTGACTTATATCTGTACACATCTGCTGACAGATAGGACCCACGCCTTTCACGCATTGCTAGGGTATCATTACTTCAGCACAGCATTAATAGACGGTTCTGATTTGTTTACCGTCACTAAAACTCCAGTGTTACTGTCATTCCAAACAGGCAGTACAAACCTAGAAGATACTCAACCAGCAATGGTTGTAGACTAGGTACAGACATCTTTACCTGTGTTTAGGAGACAGTCTTCTAATACTTCATCATATGCCAAGAGTGGGTTTTCGGGCATTCCCCATACTCATGGTTGGGTGCCTTTCCTGTCCATTTCAATTCCGGGCTCGTGAATCGATGCTTCCCACTCTATTCCTGTGTTTGTCCTGCCCTGGGCACTAGGTTTCACCCTGCATTTTGACTGGCTGAGTGTATCCGTCCACTGCTGGCATCAAGGAATTCATTTTCTTTCAGATTTTTTCTGCGGCATTTAGGGATTGGCACTTAATCGGACTGCAAATCTTGCCCTTTCCCCTCTCTGTCTTGCTATATCTTTCTCTCTGGTGGTTTCTTTCTTTTCCTCTTTCCACATTGGCTTTGTATGCTCACTGACTCAATCATCCTCTGAGCCCCCATCAACTGACTTTAATTGCTTGCTCCAACTCCAGTGCAGAGCACAGTAAGGGCTTGGTGTCTCTCTCTTCTCTGCCTGTCTCTGTCTCCCTATCCTTTGGATGGCACTATTGGCTTTGGCAATGCTTATAGAATTGTGACAGTTTTGAAATATTGACATTTTGAAATAACATATCCTATACTTCCAAGATGGTTGTCATGTTGAGGGAAGATACAATAAAACGGCCATCTTAGTAGTATTTAAAATGATTTATCAAGATGGTCCGATGCCACTATAGTTGCTGCCAATGCTTGTGACACAATTTTACATGCATTGTATGTATGGCATTGTGGTATAGCTATCCAAGAGATATTGGAAGAAGAGGAATGGTTAGTCTTCATGTGAGAAATTAAGTTAAAATAGGACTATGATTCCTGGAAATGACTGGATCACATAGGTTACGTTATACTTGTCTGCTGTAGCAGAGTCTTAGCCCTGGCCTACAAACAGCAATACACCAAGTAGAACACTAGACCAACAGAAAACATGTACCTGCTGTTCTGTAAACAAGTAGCAAAGGATCAAAAGAAAGCCGCCAACAGTTCCTGCTGAGTACGATCAGGGCAACATCCATTCAAAATTGATTTGGAACTGGAACAATGATTAAAATTGTAATACGTTTAGCTCTATTTCTTTGTATTAATCATTTATATTAGGTATTGATACTACAAGTGTGGTCCCAAAGTGCTGCACAGTTCTTGTCAGATTTGTCAAAGGCTTAACAGGTATGCTTGTTAGGTAGAGTGTACATTCTTGATACATCTCAGACAATGTAATAATCTCTGTTATGTTATGTTATGTTATGTTAGGGGCACTTATAGTGCGCACAGCTGCTCCAGCAAAGGAGCGTCCCGGCGCAGGACAAGGTAGAACACAACATTGCTAAAAGCAAACACAGAGAAAAGGAACAAAAGTGGGGCAAAAATTAAAATAGGAAGGTTTTAATGGCCTTAAGAAACAACAGAAGATCCTCCAACAGACGGATCTCTACCGGAAGGGAATTCCAAATGGTCGCAGCTTTCACTCGGAATGCTGTGTTCCCTAGCATAGCATTTAATTTGTTTGTTTTTAATTTGAGGTACTTATGAAGTTCAGCATACAACCATATAGTAGCCCCGTGGTACTTAGCATATTTGTAGTTCTGTAGATATTGTGGACATCCTTGGAATGAGACAGTGGTGGGTATGTAACACAGAATTGATTTATGTGTTTTGTAGGACTTGTGATTACTTGGTGAACACGATAAATGGCTATTTGGGCACCAAGTAAATAAAACAATAAGGTTTCGTTTGGTGGAATTGAGTTTATTGCTGTACAACAAAAAATGTCTATTTGATAAAAATGTATTTTCATGAACTGACAAGTTTATGATTGTGCATACAATTATTGTTTTTCCAAATATAGGTTAAATAACTTATTTTGAACGATGATTAATAGCTATGTCTGAAGGCCTACTTTGTAAGCATGTTGCTGTCTTAACATGTAAAGATTCTATAACTTGAGGACAACACTGCTATATCAGTCTGGAATATCTGTCTAGCTCTATGTATTCTTGAGATTGTGAGAACTGTGAACTGTTTGATTTTTCCACCTTTCACCTACCACAGATATTCTCAGTTATTTAATATGATTGAGAATCTGCTTTGAAGGGACAGGATGAGGAAATCAAAGGAAGTGAACTCTATAGATAGATATTTTGATAAATGGTGGGCTTTGTGACATTGCTTTTCCTGACCTGTCCTCTTCACCTATGGCATTTTAGATGTTTTAAGCAAAGTTGTGCGGAAAATGCAAAGTTCTACAACATTTGATCAAAATATACTAGCTTGGGACTACCTGCAAGATCGCGAGGCCAGGTTAGTTTAAAATGCCCAAAAAGTACTAGAATATTTCACAACTGCCCTTTCAGAGTCTATGGCCTTTTCCCAAATTTATTGGACAATTGTTGGGCAAGATGCACTATTTCAATCTATTCTTTGTAATTGTTATTGGTAGGAGAGCCCATCACACATTTGTAGAATAGGTTCAGCTCACTCACTTCATTCAATGTAATTCTGAGAAGGTATTTCACCTACACCACTTTCATATATCATCAACTACCACTGCTGGGTTGTTGTGGTACTAAGCCTAACACCAAGGTCCCGATCACACCATCCCCAAATTGATTATTCCAGCCAATATGCCATCATGAGATAATGGGGATCTGAGTTAAACTTCCTAGAATGGAGAATAGTTTGCCAGACCCAAATTATGGAGGTTTTGCCTAATTACAACATGCATACGTTGCTATTTCCCATCTGCCGTAATCAGATTGTAAATGGCAGTTGACGGCTTTTGAGTGTCAGCGAAGGGAGTCAATCTGTGTCCATGCCATGCTGTGGACTGGCTAGGAGGAGCATTATCTGCTCCCCTCCTTGGTACTAGAGGGAGTGGGAAGGCCAGGGCCAGACTTTGCCTTTGATAGCAGCCCCCACCCCATCCAACCATGGCTTTATCATTAGTGCCGGGACACCCCCGTTGGGGGTAGCTGCACACTTTATAAGCTTCAAAATAAAATAATAATAATAACCATGGCTTTATCAAGTGTGCATCTTTATTTCTGGACCCAGTACATTTAGATCCAGAAGCACCACTTTCACTAAGCACCTTATGAGGTCTTTAGGATAGGGATGAAGTGAAGGGATGATGCCTATGCATTTGGCTGTTGTTAATATGCTGAGGGCTTTCCTGCTGATTTCATGATGGTTTCCATGAGCTCAAGGATACTAAACCTCCAGCACCTACAGAGGCAGGACTTTTTTCAACCTTTGATGGAGCCCAAACAGATGCAATAGGGGAGAATAGTAACAGTAAATACAGATTGAAATGCATTATTGAAGATATTGAAGAATGTGAATTTGGAGAAGTGAAATACTTTTGGTCGTGAGTAAGATACGTGGTGATGCTTTTGGGCATTGGGGACTTGGTGACCAGGGCAGGAAATGTAAGATTGTCATTGGTCAAGAGGGCAAGGAATTAGTCACAAGGAAAGGGCTTCATGTTGGGAATGGGATGTCAGTTAGCTGCATGAAGTCAGTGGTATCTAGTGAAGTGGTAGGAGCTAGGTTATTTGCAAGAGCAAAGGTCAAAGTTTAAGAGAGCATGAAGGATTCTTCTAGTAAATGCTTACCTTTAGAGGGAAGATCACACAACGCTTATGGAAGACCAAGCCAATGGTTCCCTTGGGATGACATCATAAGACAAACTGAAGATTTAATTATCTAAAAGTAGTGAAACCAGTGTATTCCATGAAGGAGTGTGTGGTGTTGAGGGTGGGGTTAAGGAAGGTGGCAAGCGATTTGCCAAGTAGGGAACTGCTGTCATACCTCTGAATGACCCATCCCTGTGGATGGGTGCATGCGCTGCTGTACCCTAGGGACCAATCAAAGTTTCAGTGATGGTATTGAAGACAACCGAGGTGACAATCAAAGTAGGTAGGAACATTTGGATTGTTCTAATATAATTTGCCTCAGATAGGTCAATTGTATAATGGAATAAATACTTGTGATCCTATTTTTATTCACGAAACTCAAACTTCTACTGCATGATAGAACGCTAAAACATTTAACTACTGTTCTGTCAATTAGTGCATTCTCGTTGTCATGCTTCAATCCACTTGGCTACACCTCCATTCGGCTATAAACACAGTCATTTAGTGACCCCGTATGTTCCATAGGCGAGTTTAGCAACGTTTGAAAAACAATGCGGATTACTTGTTCCATATCTTTACTTTCCTTTGGCTAAAAGTGACAGGTGTGATACTATCTTTCATCCCACTCTTTCAACAATACTAAACTTGTAAAGGAAACACCTGCTGCTTACTAACCACTTGCAACAACTGTCTCGGTGGAAAATGGCAATCATCATTCATATGTTTCCCATTTTAGCCCTATGCTTGTGGCAAGTAGACTCAAACCATATTTTGGTCTCCATTTTTGTCACATTAAAATCTTCCTGGGAGTACAGTAAATTTGAACAGTTTAAATATTATGCTAAGAAGGAATCAGTGATAAATTATGATGTATACCTTTTTATAAAGCATAGAGCAAGGTACACTAACAGTGTACTCTTTATGTGTAAAATGGAGTGCCTCGCAAACGTACTGCCTTTTAAAACATAGACTGGAGCTGATGGTGTGGGAATATCTGAAACTTCTCAGCACTAAAATAAATGCTTATACATTAAGCATTCTGCCAAGAAGGAAACAATGGTCAAACTGAAGCCCAGATGTTTTCCAATGTTTGAGAAAGCGCCTTATAGTGATGTGTCCTTGCTGAACAAAATACTGGGGGGATGATGTACAGGCCCCTATCGCCACCACCACTTCTTTTTTAATTACGTTGTGGTGGTGATAGGGGCTTAGCCTGATTTAAACGGCAGAGTTAAGCCACTTAACCTTGGCTTAATGCTGCCTAGTAAATAAGGCCCCCTTTCACGCTATGCTTAGCATGAAAGGGGTGGGCAGTGGATGTTCCGGTGGGTGTTCCACCACAACACCCAATGATTTTGATGCTGCCCCCTATGTACAAGGGCAGCGTACATAGGAGGCAGAGCCAAAATTAAGACCAGGGAAAACCTAGTCTTAACTTGGCGAAACGAGGAGAAATGCATTATTTCTCCTCCGTTTTGCTTTTTCCATGTGTGCTGCCTTGTGCATAGTAATGTGCCCTTCCCCAGAAGAAGGGTGTGTGTCTTGTAGTAATATGTCATTGCCCTGTAGAGGGGTGTGTGTCTTGTAGTATTGTGCCCTTCCCCAGCAGAAGGGTGTGTGTCTTGTAGTAATATGCCATTGCCCTGTAGAGGGGTGTGTGTCTTATAGTAATATGCCATTGCCATGTAGAGGGGTGTGTGTCTTGTAGTAATATGCCATTGCCCTGTAGAGGGGTGGGTGTCTTGTAGTAATGTGCTCTTGCCCAGCAGAAGGGTGGGTGTCTTTGTAGTAATGTGCCCTTCCCTTCCCCAGCAGAGGGGTGTGTGTCTTTGTAGTAATGTGCCCTTCCCCAGCAGAAGGGTGGGTGTCTTTGTAGTAATGTGATCTTCCCCAGCAGAAGGGTGGGTGTCTTTGTAGTAATGTTCCCTCCCCTTCCCCAGCAGAGGGGTGTGTGTCTTGTAGTAATGTGCCATTGCCCAGCAGAAGGGTGGGTTTCTTGTAGTAATGTGCCCTTTCCCAGCAGAGCGGTGGGTGTCTTCTAGTGATGTGCCCCCGCTGAGGAGGAGAGTGAGTGTCTTGGGCCTTTGACGGAATAGTAGTTGGGAATTTGTTATTTGTGATGTGAGCATCGCAAGCATTCACCTCAAGAAAGACCTTGTCTTCGGCTAGTTAATTATAAATAACATGGACCGTTTAAAGGAAGTGCGCCAAGAGCAAAGGGCTATAACATTTGCATTATGCAGAGATAATGTAGTTCCACATCTGCACAATGATTTCACCCATTGGGCATAGGTCTCAGTCAAGTGAGGTATTTATGTTACAAAGGTAGCTTCAACACTTGTTTTCGATTCACTGCGTTTCACAAATATAAATGCTTCCTTACTTTTTGTTGGATAGGTCACAGAACCTACGCTGCTAAAACTCTGTCACAAAGTGAGTAATATGGCCATGGCCTGACAGTGCTGACTCAGGGTATATGGAGATCTTAATTATGGAGTCACTAGGATTTTCCTCACTAGGTCTTGAGCAAAACTGTCTTCAAAAAAGCTAGCTATCCAAAGCAGGTCGACAACACATTTAAATAATTTTATTTTTGATGTTTCAATCATGGATAAATGCCTCAGATCTACGTGCACTACTGCTCTCTATATTGCCTCCCCCACACACACACCCTCACACACTCACATAGACACGCAGATATATATAGATAGTGTGAGTGAGAAAGAGAGAGAGAAAGTGAGGGGGGATCTATATATCGAGTAACCATGTAATATGGTTCAATGTTGCTGTCAAAAGGTTTTGGTGACATCATGGTATTTGGTATATGTCAACAGAACTCTACACATCTGCACAAAACTGTCCAAAAAAGTACATCCACTTTGGGAACTTCCTGTAACGTTTCTTGCAGCTCCATCAGAAGGGAGTCTAAAAGCAGGGGTCGCTCCCTAAAGCGACATTACCTGTTTTAACTTCCATAGGATTCTTTGCTCTTCAGTCCAAAAATACTGCTGAATGGAATTACACAACACTTGGAATGTATATACAACTTTACTCAGGGAAGTGACTTTATTTGTTTTAGTGTACATTTGTTCTGTAGTAATTAAGTAGTTAAATGTTAGGGATATCTGGACTGTTAATTTGAAGATCCTCTATTGATTTAAATAAATCCATGTAGGATTTGTGAATACAATAAAAAAATAAGTAACAACACACAATTTAGGTAGTAGTGTTCCCATGGGGAAACGTCCGCACATTTCACTAGGTAAAACAGAAATATAACAAAAAGTAGAGCGTGACAATTATGACTGTACTATTCAATATATAAGCGGGTGCTATATCTGGCCCAAAACACCTACTACCTCAAGGTGTTGTAAGCACAAATCAATGTGCCACCAAATTTGGAAACACAAGATTGGGGCTGTTCAAAGCACACCATTAGATTCCTATTTAGTCTCAGCTTTAGATATCGCTTCCTCGGGGATCAGTAAACCTTCTACTAGACAATAAAGAAAGGTCAAAAACATCAATTCAAAGAATGACGATCCAGGCAGGTCAATCTTCTTGTTGTAGCAATTCTGACAATAAAGTATCGCTAAAAAAAATATTTTTTATTTAGGAATCTGTGAATCCTTTGCTGGATTTACCAATCCTGAACCTCCCAGGGCCTCAGGATTCCTGCATTCAGTACAAGATTCGCAAATACTTTCAACAATAAAAACTAAAGTATTTAGTAGACTACTGCTGCACTTGACCAACAGCCATACGTGGGCTAGGAACAGTACCTGACCACAGTCCAAGTTGTGTGGATAACACCTCGTCATCTGCAGAGTGATATGTGAAAACCTTGCCACAGAGGTTTGTGCAAAAACCTGCACAGCGGCGTTACCAACATGTGAAGGTTTGGGTGCAAGAGCTGACCGAGGTTCAGGCTCTATGGCCAGCTCAACTGTGCATGGCCAAAGGTCATGTGCAGCTGGGATTGGCCTCCCATGTAGTGATGGGTGCAGAGTCTGTCGTGTCAGACCCTGCAGTGGGGGTTGGCTGCCTGCGGAGGGATGGATGTAGGGCCTGAACGCCAGGCTTGTAGCTAACCGTGCTGCACAAGGCCAAAGACCAAGCGCTGCACGTGTTGGCCACCCAGAGGGGGTTGGGCGCAGCACCATGCATCCAACTTCTCAGGTTGTACGGCTGCAGTTGGGGTTAGCTGTCAATGGACAGTTGACTAGTTGGCTGGTTATTTTCTATTATTACAGGCAGAGTATGCCTGCAAAGAGTACTTTTCATCTGAGAAGGCATAACTTCTTTCCCGCTCAACGATGCAAAATGTCGACACTGTTAATATCCACAAAATTCTATGGCTTGATCTAAAGTAGGCGTCCATTTGTCTTATTTTAGCTGTATATGGGCCTTTTGTGTCTTGTGCACTGGGTTTTACTAGTGATTTCCCCAGTATTACACCAAAGCGGTGCAGCAGTACTTCCAGGCAGCAAGTTCAAACAAATGTACTGATTTCTACAAATCACCTATGCATGGTATGAAGTGGCGGAAGTCAGCTTTCTTTTTCCTTGCTTTGCTTGCTGCCAATAATGTCCCCAAGCTCAATGTTACAGTGTGGGCTGATTTGATTTTGCTGTTTGCGGGTGCACTGGATCTGGTGAATTGTGTTTTACTCACTGCTGATTTCTCTGCTATACAAACCTTACCGCAGCAAGCTTAAATGCAGTCAACATCTCCCATACCTTGCAAAACATCTATAGAGCATATGACCTAGCGGGTGGCAGCTTCCTGTTTCATTGCCAGCCCACCACCTGTGCTGTACGGTCCTGTGGGGTACCTGTGTAGGTCAGTGCGTCAAATGATTTACTTTGGCTGTTGGTAGGCCTGTTTGGTCTGTTTTTCCGGGTTTTACTGGTGATTTCTGGATAATGCAACAAACCTTGCCTGAAGTATCCTTAAATAAGCGCAGTTGCCCATAACTTGCTAAACACCTACAGAGTGTGAAGTGGAAGGCAGCAGATAAGAGCTTTCGTTTTCTTCACCACTGCTGCCGCCAGTATCGCCCCGAAGAGTAGGTGTGACAGGTCAGAGGGTGGGCTGATTTTTAGGCTGTTTTTCTGGATGTTAAGTCTGGTTTCCCTGTTGATTTCCATTACAGTACTACAAACCTTTCACTGCAGCAAGCTTAAATACACACAGTCTCCCATACCTTGCCTTGATGGCATGTCTTGATACGTTTAAAATTACCCCACTTGCAAATGTGGGCTATTTTTTTCGCTCTCTGATCTGATGATTGGAGCCACTTTTATTTTGGTGCCTGGGTTTAATTTCTGTCTCATTCTGGGGATTGGTGGGTGGATATTTTGTCTCTGGTCTGGCTGGCAGATCCAGGTGAGATTTTTGACAGTTCAGGACTGGACAGTCCGCAGCTCTTCTGCTTACATAGATCAGCACTGCCTGCTGCTGCAGCCTGGTGGCCCATCTGCCCAAACCCGCTGAAGACCCTGAAAGACACTCAGGGTAAGTGCTCTTCGAGTGGAGTCCATATAAGCCCTTCTTTGGCACGCTGACGTCAGTTTCTTTAGCAAGTATTTTCTGCGCTAAACTGTGGAGCCACATATAAAAACTGCTAAGGATACAGTGTGCTCAAAACCAATCTTCTGTTTGAAAAACGTTTATATTGTTAATTTTGTTTTTGATTCTAATTCGTTGTTTTCTAACTACTGAAAGGCACATACATACACAGGATCTGGAAAGAAAGGGAGAATCAGTCCACAGAGTGGGGAGGATGGGTGGGTCAGTAAGGAATGTGTGGCTAGATCTTGTATCTACCAGATAAGGCGTTACCAAAGGTAAGTAAATTATTCATCTGATAGACATGTGTAGCTGAAGATTCCTTACCTTTAAATGAGATACCTAAGCAATACCATCCCCAGAACTAGGGGAGGGGGGGGAGAGGGAGAGAGTGAGAGCGAGAGAGCGAGATAGAGAGAGAGAGAGAGAGAGAGAGAGAGAGAGAGGGAGAGTGAGAGAGAGAGAGAGAGAGAGAGAGAGAGAGAGGGACCGGATGCTAGGAAGTGATGTGAGGGAGAAGACATCACACCAGAAACATCGGGGAGCACCAAACAAATGTTTAAGAAAAGCATTACAGCCACGCACTGTCAGAGAAAACATTTTGAGGAGGAAGGGAGCTCTTTGAGACTATACAACGTAGAACCCTCGGGGGGAAAGTGTATAGTGAGTCCAAAGCAACAAGCATATATATATATATATATATATATATATATATATATATATATTCACTGAAAAAACCATAGGTTTTACACACGTTATAGTTAGGAAATAGCATTTACAAAACCTATGAAATTCACTGAAAAAACCATAGGTTTGACACCAGTTATAGTTAGCTGGAAATTTTACTCGCATAAAACCAATGAAATTCCCACGTTATAGTTAGTTGGGCTCACTATAACTTGCGCGTGCAATGCACTGCTGATGACGTCACATATTACATCACTCATGACATGGTCAGTGACATCAGTCATGACATCACTGATGACACTATCCAGTGAATGTGTGTCTTTTAAAAAAATAAATATGTGTTATATATGTATATGTAAAAGTTGATGGAAGAATAGATGTTTAAAAAAGTGATTACTTGGATGTTTAAAAAAAAAATTGACTGGTTAACTGGTTTATTAAGTGTATCTTAGTGAATACATATATTAGAGAGTAATGTTTAAATATATGTATTAGTGTTTCACTTTGTGTATAAGTGGTTGCATGGGTTGGTGAGTAGCTACATGTGTATGTATATGGGCTATTAGATGTTTTTGTTAGTATCAGTATGAGTGTTTGTATGGTTTGGTGGGGGTATAACTTAACACATAGATGCATGAATGACTGACTCTACTCTTTGTATGTGTTTTGAAGACAGCATATGTGCAGGACTGTATGGGTGGAAGAGTGTGTATATGTGTGAGTTAGTGAGTGAATGACTGTCTCACTAGTGTCTTTATCAGTAACTACATATGTTTTAATCTAATATATGTGAATATTGATGTATATAAGTGAGTATATGTGAGAGAAAGAGATTGTAAGAGTTCCTGTTTAGATAAGTATGTGTTTCTATAAGTGATTGTTTAAGAGAGTAAGTATGTGTAAGTTTCCATAGAAGTAAGGTGGTTGTGTGTGTATAGCTGTATATGCAAATAAATGGATGTTCAATAGTTTATTTGCATGTGTGAATATGTGTGAGAGTATTTTTTGGATGACTGTCGGTGTGTAACAGGATGTATAGGTGTATCACTACATATCATGAGTGAGTATATGTACCAGTGACTATATAGAACTGTTGATCAATGAGTGGATGTGTATATAGATGGTGGAATTATTGAATTGGTTGTTGTAACTGGTATGGGTATCTCCATCGTTTTGAAAATTTTAGTTTCTATTTTTTAATATGTGTTTCAAGGGTTACATTACAGTGAAAAGAGGTCTGTCACTCTGTCACAAGGATGGTGTCATCAGTGATGTCATGACTGATGTCACTGACCATGTCATGAGTGATGTAATATGTGACATCATCAGCAGTGCATTGCACGCGCAAGTTATAGTGAGTCCAACTAACTATAACGTGGGAATTTCATTGGTTTTATGCGAGTAAAATTTCCAGCTAACTATAACTGGTGTCAAACCTATGGTTTTTTCAGTGAATTTCATAGGTTTTGTAAATGCTATTTCCTAACTATAACGTGTGTAAAACCTATGTTTTTTTTCAGTGAATTTCATAGTTTTTTTTAAATGCTACTTCCTAACTATAACGTGTTTAAAACCTATGGTTTTTTCAGTGAATATATATATATATATATATAAAATTTCTATGGCAAAATGAAACCCCTCATTTTGTTCCTTTTCAAATTAAATGTATTAAGTGTTACCACTTTATTCCAATCAAGATGACTTCAGGTGTGCCATACTTTTGTCATAAGTAAGACTGTTAGCGTTCTAGTTGTTCTTTAGAACACTCTGGGACATTCTCTCATTGGGCTATAGTTGGGCTACATCTGGCTGATATTTGGGCTACATTTGGTTTTTTTTGTCTCTGGTGGCCATCTTTGGGCTACATTGGGCTACATTGGGCCATATTTAGGCTCTAACATATATATAGCCCAATATATATTTTTTCAAAGTTAATTTTCTCAACAACTACTGAACAGATTTACACCATTCAAAGAAAAGCGTAACCTGCGAGCCGGACTCTACCTTTCTACCAAATTTCTTATAAATCCATTCAGCCGTTCGAGCTGTAGCCGTGTCTAAACGTCCTATGGAAAATAACATGGGAAAACACGTTTTGGGACCCCCCTTTATCTAAGCCCCCACTTGACGAATCCTCCCCAAACTTTCAGGTAAGGAGCGGAGCGGAGCAGGCCATCTTCTTTGAGAAATTCGCAAAGATTCGTCCACCGGCGCCAAAGTTATTCTCAATAGAATGTTGCAGATTTCCTATGGAAACTAGGTCCTAACTACTGTCATTGGGCTATAGTTGGGCTACATCTGGCTGATATTTGGGCTACATTTGGGCTCTTTTGTCTCTGGTGGCCATCTTGGGAGACTGCATATCAGAATTTTTTTAATGAAATATAAGAGGATTTGAGAAGTCACTCAAAATGTGCCCTAATTTTTCTTTCTTCAGCACTAATCATAATTTCTATGGCAAAATTAACCCCCTCATTTTGTTCCTTTGCAAATTAAATGTTTTAAGTGTTAACACTTTATTCCAATCAAGATGACTTCAGGTGTGCCATACTTTTGTCATAAGTAAGACTGTTAGCGCTCTAGTTATTCTTTAGAACACTCTGGGACATTCTGTCATTGGGCTATAGTTGGGCTACATCTGGCTGATATTTGGGCTACATTTGGTTTTTTTTGTCTCTGGTGGCCATTTTGGGCTACGTTGGGCTACATTGGGCTACATTTGGGCTCTAACATATATACAGCCCAATGTAGCCCAATATATATTTTTTCAAAGTTAATTTTCTCAGCAACTACTGAACAGATTTACACCATTCAAAGAAAAGCGTAATCTGCGAGCCGGACTCTACCTTTCTACCAAATTTCTTATAAATCCATTCAGCCGTTCGAGCTGTAGCCGTGTCTAAACGTCCTATGGAAAATAACATGGGGAAAACACGTTTTGGGACCCCCTTTTAGCTCAGCCCCCACTTGACAAATCCCCCCCAAACTTTCAGGGAAGGAGCGGAGCAGAGCAGGCCATCTTCTTTGAGAAATTCGCAAAGATTCATCCACTGGCGCCAAAGTTATTCTCAATAGAATGTTGCGGATTTCCTATGGAAACTAGGTCCTAAGTATAACTACCTACTGGCGACCGCCAGTAGGTAATATATATATATACTTTCACTATATATACCCATATCTGCCATAATGAGGCATTATGGGACTTGTAGTAATTTATGGTGAATTTAAAAGGCAAAACTTTATGCAATTTATACATTTTCACAATAGGACATAATGTGAGTGACTTTGTTTCGATCATTACATTTTATATTCATGTAACTTTACTTGCATTCATTTAGTTGAATAAATCACTACAAGTCCCATAATGCCTCATTATGGCAGATATGGGTATATATAGTGAAAGTAAAGAGGGACTCACTGACCGTGAAAAAAGCCAGTCAGGCTGAAACGCGTTGGTCGAGTTGGTGTGTGGTATGAATAAATAATACCATAAGTAACCTAATCTGGAGTGCCGCGTCGTTTGTGGAATAATTAATGTTTATGGCCAGGATCCGGCCATAACGCGGAGCACCCGCTGTGGAGCGCTAAGCTGGCTAACCAAGGATCACTTTGTGAGGAATATATATATTTCTGCTGGTGCAGCTCGTTATTAATGAGGAGACAGAGGCACTGTTTTTTCTGTTTCATGGCCCGGCTGACAAACGCACTACCTGGTTGGAACGTAGTAAGGGGACCCGAGGGAAATCTGCCACTTTCTATCAAGGACTTCATTACAGAAACATCCCACATCTTTGCCAGCAGGATTTAGACACCTACAGTGCCTATCCATCAGTCTATCCCAGCAACACTTACCCGGTATTACAGCATTCTGGGAGCTGTAGTTTGTGTTCAGGCTGCAGCGGAGTTGCCATCACGTGACCATGGCCATGCGGACTACCGCCAATGGGAGAGACACTGGACAATTCAAAGGTGGGGTGGGAAGCATTTCCTTGTATTCAGCAGCATCTGACGAAGGCCGGCAGGCCGAAATGCATAATGCAGAGTTGATTCATTAAACAGATTTCCTGAAGTTTCCCCCGAGTGGCCTCTGCCTGTTCTTTTGAGTGGGACACTGTGGATATTTTCGCGCTGGCCAGAAGCGCGTGGGAGGCCCCGTTCTATCAAGAGGCTGGAGCATCTCTGGCACCCGCTGCTGGCGCAGCTTTGCTGTTTTTCGAGGTATCGAAAAGATTCCAGCCCACCAGGAAATGCACGTCGAGTGGCCTCCGCCTGTTCTTTTGAGTGGGACACTGTGGATATATATATATATATACATACATATACAGAAAGAAAACACATATAATAGAGAGTGCCTAAGAAGGGCACATATACCCTGCCACAACATCTGTCATGAACCAAAGATGGAACAGTGGCAAGCAGGCAACTAACCACATGGCCCCGTATAAAAGTAATAGAGGGGTTGGAAAGCACACACACCAGTAAACAAAGTAAGCAGACACAAAACAACACCACCGACTGAGCGGTTACGATCAGGCAGCCAAGAGACAGTTGAAAAGAAAAACAACAGGGGAGAAACAACTCCACTAGAGTAGAGAAATTAAGACTACTATGAAGGACTGTAAAAAGGTTCAAGATGAACAAGGCCAACACAGGGTGGCCTATTCAGAAAACTAGTCCCCATCGGAAAAGAAATAATAACAGATGGAGAAGAGACGTGGCTGAAGCAGTGGACCAGATGGAGAAAAAAGTTTGGAAAGACTAACACCACAAGTGAAGGTCCAAACCAAAGAATCAGTGTAAATAACTGAAGTAACAGATAGAGAAGCAGTGCCTACAGCCTAACAAGTGTGGAGGCCAGAAGCAAAAGTAATTCACCCAGACAACAAGCCATGAACCATCATGAGTGAGAAACCTGACGAATCAACATGTTTAGCTGCCTGACTGCCATCCTGGAGCAGCTGAGTAAGAGAGTCCAGGGTGTCATCAGGAACGGAGGGGATGAAGGGGACAAGAGGACGGAAGGGAGAAGGCACGAGACCGAGTCCCACAATACGTGAGAAAAATATCCCAGGACACATGCAGTATTAATGGACCGCAAAGCGGAACCGGTGGCAGAAAAGATATATAGACCAAGAGCATCTAGACTTTCAGACTCACAGTCTGGAGCATCATCAGGCAGGACGCTGATGTCGGGGGAGTCTGTGGCACCCTGGCCCACAAATCTGCGTGAAGTAGGCTGTTGGAAGAGGCAGATCAGTTCTCCATGAGCAAGACAGTGTCTCTGAGCTATAGACCTGTCAACGGAGGCCCTTTAAATGGGTTTAGCCCATGACCTCAACAGATTATCAAAGCTGACTTCACTGAAGGGGAACACAGGCTCAGACCCATCTGACTCTGATGAAGCACCACTATCAGGGATCAATGGACACCTACAGAAGGGAGCTGCAGCTCTGGAACCATAGCAACTCTCTACAGAAGCTTAGCAAAAGCAGAGCTAACCTCAGTAGCCTCACCAAGGTCAGACACCCAATGAAATTCTGGAGGAGGCTGAGTAGTGTCACTTATGCCATCGCAAACATCACCAAATACTTGGCTCCTGAGGAGAAAATAGCAGGGGGTTCCTCTGAAGTCGGAGGAAGATAGCATAAAAAGAACAGGTCTGCTGACGACGCTCTCGATGTTGACCGGTGTTGAAGAGGTGACACCTCAGCGTCTGGGAGGAGAGATATAGTAGCAGTGATTGGTGCCGTCAACAGTGATGTTGGCAGATCCAAAACTGGCATCACAGGTCGAAACTCCAAAGAGCTGTGCATTGGAACTGATAAGGATTCAATCACAGATTCAAAGGGCCTAGCTGACGCCGAGGGAGGTCCCGCCGGCCTGGTGTCAGTTAAGGCTTCTCTGGCCTCCTTGGGACCGAGACGCACACCAGAGAGAGCTGGAGAACCAGAAATAGCATGAAGGGAGAGCTAGTATTCCCTAATCTGATCCAGAGTCACCTTGTAGTATCAGTATGAGTGTTTGTATGGTTTGGTGGGGGTATAACTTAACACATAGATGCATGAATGACTGACTCTACTCTTTGTATGTGTTTTGAAGACAGCATATGTGCAGGACTGTATGGGTGGAAGAGTGTGTATATGTGTGAGTTAGTGAGTGAATGACTGTCTCACTAGTGTCTTTATCAGTAACTACATATGTTTTAATCTAATATATGTGAATATTGATGTATATAAGTGAGTATATGTGAGAGAAAGAGATTGTAAGAGTTCCTGTTTAGATAAGTATGTGTTTCTATAAGTGATTGTTTAAGAGAGTAAGTATGTGTAAGTTTCCATAGAAGTAAGGTGGTTGTGTGTGTATAGCTGTATATGCAAATAAATGGCTGTTCAATAGTTTATTTGCATGTGTGAATATGTGTGAGAGTATCTTTTGGATGACTGTCGGTGTGTAACAGGATGTATAGGTGTATCACTACATATCATGAGTGAGTATATGTACCAGTGACTATATAGAACTGTTGATCAATGAGTGGATGTGTATATAGATGGTGGAATTATTGAATTGGTTGTTGTAACTGGTATGGGTATCTCCATCGTTTTGAAAATTTTAGTTTCTATTTTTGAATATGTGTTTCAAGGGTTACATTACAGTGAAAAGAGGTCTGTCACTCTGTCACAAGGATGGTGTCATCAGTGATGTCATGACTGATGTCACTGACCATGTCATGAGTGATGTAATATGTGACGTCATCAGCAGTGCATTGCCCGCGCAAGTTATAGTGAGTCCAACTAACTATAACGTGGGAATTTCATTGGTTTTATGCGAGTAAAATTTCCAGCTAACTATAACTGGTGTCAAACCTATGGTTTTTTCAGTGAATTTCATAGGTTTTGTAAATGCTATTTCCTAACTATAACGTGTTTAAAACCTATGTTTTTTTTCAGTGAATTTCATAGTTTTTTTTAAATGCTACTTCCTAACTATAACGTGATTAAAACCTATGGTTTTTTCAGTGAATATATATATATATATATATATATATATAAAATTTCTATGGCAAAATGATTTTGTTCCTTTTCAAATTAAATGTATTAAGTTTTACCACTTTATTCCAATCAAGATGACTTCAGGTGTGCCATACTTTTGTCATAAGTAAGACTGTTAGCGTTCTGGTTGTTCTTTAGAACACTCTGGGACATTCTCTCATTGGGCTATAGTTGGGCTACATCTGGCTGATATTTGGGCTACATTTGTTTTTTTTTGTCTCTGGTGGCCATCTTTGGGCTACATTGGGCTACATTGGGCCATATTTAGGCTCTAACATATATATAGCCCAATGTAGCCCAATATATATTTTTTCAAAGTTAATTTTCTCAACAACTACTGAACAGATTTACACCATTCAAAGAAAAGCGTAACCTGCGAGCCGGACTCTACCTTTCTACCAAATTTCTTATAAATCCATTCAGCCGTTCGAGCTGTAGCCGTGTCTAAACGTCCTATGGAAAATAACATGGGAAAACACGTTTTGGGACCCCCCTTTATCTAAGCCCCCACTTGACGAATCCCCCCCAAACTTTCAGGTAAGGAGCGGAGCGGAGCAGGCCATCTTCTTTGAGAAATTCGCAAAGATTCGTCCACCGGCGCCAAAGTTATTCTCAATAGAATGTTGCAGATTTCCTATGGAAACTAGGTCCTAACTACTGTCATTGGGCTATAGTTGGGCTACATCTGGCTGATATTTGGGCTACATTTGGGCTCTTTTGTCTCTGGTGGCCATCTTGGGAGACTGCATATCAGAATTTTTTTAATGAAATATAAGAGGATTTGAGAAGTCACTCAAAATGTGCCCTAATTTTTCTTTCTTCAGCACTAATCATAATTTCTATGGCAAAATGAACCCCCTCATTTTGTTCCTTTGCAAATTAAATGTTTTAAGTGTTAACACTTTATTCCAATCAAGATGACTTCAGGTGTGCCATACTTTTGTCATGAATAAGACTGTTAGCGCTCTAGTTATTCTTTAGAACACTCTGGGACATTCTGTCATTGGGCTATAGTTGGGCTACATCTGGCTGATATTTGGGCTACATTTGTTTTTTTTTGTCTCTGGTGGCCATTTTGGGCTACATTGGGCTACATTGGGCTACATTTGGGCTCTAACATATATACAGCCCAATGTAGCCCAATATATATTTTTTCAAAGTTAATTTTCTCAGCAACTACTGAACAGATTTACACCATTCAAAGAAAAGCGTAATCTGCGAGCCGGACTCTACCTTTCTACCAAATTTCTTATAAATCCATTCAGCCGTTCGAGCTGTAGCCGTGTCTAAACGTCCTATGGAAAATAACATGGGGAAAACACGTTTTGGGACCCCCTTTTATCTCAGGCCCCACTTGACAAATCCCCCCCAAACTTTCAGGGAAGGAGCGGAGCAGAGCAGGCCATCTTCTTTGAGAAATTCGCAAAGATTCGTCCACTGGCGCCAAAGTTATTCTCAATAGAATGTTGCGGATTTCCTATGGAAACTAGGTCCTAAGTATAACTACCTACTGGCGACCGCCAGTAGGTAATATATATATATACTTTCACTATATATACCCACATCTGCCATAATGAGGCATTATGGGACTTGTAGTGATTTATGGTGAATTTAAAAGGCAAAACTTTATGCAATTTATACATTTTCACAATAGGACATAATGTGAGTGACTTTGTTTCGATCATTACATTTTATATTCATGTAACTTTACTTGCATTCATTTAGTTGAATAAATCACTACAAGTCCCATAATGCCTCATTATGGCAGATATGGGTATATATAGTGAAAGTAAAGAGGGACTCACTGACCGTGAAAAAAGCCAGTCAGGCTGAAACGCGTTGGTCGAGTTGGTGTGTGGTATGAATAAATAATACCATAAGTAACCTAATCTGGAGTGCCGCGTCGTTTGTGGAATAATTAATGTTTATGGCCAGGATCCGGCCATAACGCGGAGCACCCGCTGTGGAGCGCTAAGCTGGCTAACCAAGGATCACTTTGTGAGGAATATATATATTTCTGCTGGTGCAGCTCGTTATTAATGAGGAGACAGAGGCACTGTTTTTTCTGTTTCATGGCCCGGCTGACACACGCACTACCTGGTTGGAACGTAGTAAGGGGACCCGAGGGAAATCTGCCACTTTCTATCAAGGACTTCATTACAGAAACATCCCACATCTTTGCCAGCAGGATTTAGACAACTACAGTGCCTATCCATCAGTCTATCCCAGCAACACTTACCCGGTATTACAGCATTCTGGGAGCTGTAGTTTGTGTTCAGGCTGCAGCGGAGTTGCCATCACGTGACCATGGCCATGCGGACTACCGCCAATGGGAGAGACACTGGACAATTCAAAGGTGGGGTGGGAAGCATTTCCTTGTATTCAGCAGCATCTGACGAAGGCCGGCAGGCCGAAATGCATAATGCAGAGTTGATTCATTAAACAGATTTCCTGAAGTTTCCCCCGAGTGGCCTCCGCCTGTTCTTTTGAGTGGGACACTGTGGATATTTTCGCGCTGGCCAGAAGCGCGTGGGAGGCCCCGTTCTATCAAGAGGCTGGAGCATCTCTGGCACCCGCTGCTGGCGCAGCTTTGCTGTTTTTCGAGGTATCGAAAAGATTCCAGCCCACCAGGAAATGCACGTCGAGTGGCCTCCGCCTGTTCTTTTGAGTGGGACACTGTGGATATATATATATATATACATACATATACAGAAAGAAAACACATATAATAGAGAGTGCCTAAGAAGGGCACATATACCCTGCCACAACATCTGTCATGAACCAAAGATGGAACAGTGGCAAGCAGGCAACTAACCACATGGCCCCGTATAAAAGTAATAGAGGGGTTGGAAAGCACACACACCAGTAAACAAAGTAAGCAGACACAAAACAACACCACCGACTGAGCGGTTACGATCAGGCAGCCGAGAGACAGTTGAAAAGAAAAACAACAGGGGAGAAACAACTCCACTAGAGTAGAGAAATTAAGACTACTATGAAGGACTGTAAAAAGGTTCAAGATGAACAAGGCCAACACAGGGTGGCCTATTCAGAAAACTAGTCCCCATCGGAAAAGAAATAATAACAGATGGAGAAGAGACGTGGCTGAAACAGTGGACCAGATGGAGAAAAAAGTTTGGAAAGACTAACACCACAAGTGAAGGTCCAAACCAAAGAATCAGTGTAAATAACTGAAGTAACAGATAGAGAAGCAGTGCCTACAGCCTAACAAGTGTGGAGGCTAGAAGCAAAAGTAATTCACCCAGACAACAAGCCATGAACCATCATGAGTGAGAAACCTGACGAATCAACATGTTTAGCTGCCTGACTACCATCCTGGAGCAGCTGAGTAAGAGAGTCCAGGGTGTCATCAGGAACGGAGGGGATGAAGGGGACAAGAGGACGGAAGGGAGAAGGCACGAGACCGAATCCCACAATACGTGAGAAAAATATCCCAGGACACATGCAGTATTAATGGACCGCAAAGCGGAACCGGTGGCAGAAAAGATATATAGACCAAGAGCATCTAGACTTTCAGACTCACAGTCTGGAGCATCATCAGGCAGGACGCTGATGTCGGGGGAGTCTGTGGCACCCTGGCCCACAAATCTGCGTGAAGTAGGCTGTCGGAAGAGGCAGATCAGTTCTCCATGAGCAAGACAGTGTCTCTGAGCTATAGACCTGTCAACGGAGGCCCTTTAAATGGGTTTAGCCCATGACCTCAACAGATTATCAAAGCTGACTTCACTGAAGGGGAACACAGGCTTAGACCCATCTGACTCTGATGAAGCACCACTATCAGGGATCAATGGACACCTACAGAAGGGAGCTGCAGCTCTGGAACCATAGCAACTCTCTACAGAAGCTTAGCAAAAGCAGAGCTAACCTCAGTAGCCTCACCAAGGTCAGACACCCAATGAAATTCTGGAGGAGGCTGAGTAGTGTCACTTATGCCATCGCAAACATCACCAAATACTTGGCTCCTGAGGAGAAAATAGCAGGGGGTTCCTCTGAAGTCGGAGGAAGATAGCATAAAAAGAACAGGTCTGCTGACGACGCTCTCGATGTTGACCGGTGTTGAAGAGGTGACACCTCAGCGTCTGGGAGGAGAGATATAGTAGCAGTGATTGGTGCCGTCAACAGTGATGTTGGCAGATCCAAAACTGGCATCACAGGTCGAAACTCCAAAGAGCTGTGCATTGGAACTGATAAGGATTCAATCACAGATTCAAAGGGCCTAACTGACGCCGAGGGAGGTCCCGCCGGCCTGGTGTCAGTTAAGGCTTCTCTGGCCTCCTTGGGACCGAGACGCACACCAGAGAGAGCTGGAGAACCAGAAATAGCATGAAGGGAGAGCTAGTATTCCCTAATCTGATCCAGAGTCACCTTGGAACTGGGAAATACCGAGAAGCACAGGGCAGATTCTCACTCTGACTCCACAACCAGGAAGAGGAGGAATGTCAGAGACACTGCATGTACACTATAAAGTTGGGGAAGTACACAACTCTGGCCGCCTACGGCGTGAAGACGAAGGGCTTTGGGAGCTAGCTCTCGAGCAGTCCTCTGAGGGAGAAGAGGAGGGCGCCTGTTGAAGAACCATCGAACACCGAAACCGCTAACAGTGTCATGCAGCGCTCCTACAATGCCGAGGACCAAAGCTGAAGACATGATCCGCACCCTATGGAGTCACGGGGCATGCCCAGACACCACATGCAAATAGAATGAGCATGCTGGTTCACCAATATAGCTCACCGGACTCCGAAAAATTCAGAAAAAGGCACACTGTGTCGTTGACAAATATTGAGATAGGCTAAAAATGGCCAGAGGTACCGCTCTCTGGATCCACATGGAAACGCAGAAACGAAGAAACTGACATCGCTGTATCAAGGGAGGACTTCTATGGACTTTGTCGACATTGTATCCGGTGGACGATGTCAATACGGATCTGCTCAATGCTGAGGCGCAGAGGTATAACTGTAGAAAAGTTTCCCGATCCAGTCTGGCACCTGGGGATAATTCAAAGGTAAGGAATTTGTGGCTAGACATGTCTATCAGATCTGACAGACAGATGCAGACACACTCCCTAGGCAGTTCTTGTGGCACAGTCTAGTCAGGTGAGTTATGCACACCCTCTGTCTTCAGACTTCATTGACTCCTTAATCCCCAATTCGTTTTTCAGCTTCAACAAACAGTTTGGTCAAAGTATTCTACAAGTGTGAAATAGAAAGGCACAGGAAGTACATTTTATAACACTCATTTAAATTTGGTGATATCAATCGTCGATTTCACTGCTTTATGGTGGAACTTAGATTAAGAGATGATTGTCAATTACAATTCCAGAAAAGTGTTTTGCATTTGAGAAGGAAAAAATAAAAGAAAATAAATAATTGTTCTTGGAAGCAAAGGGTGTGGGAATAATTACAGAAGTCCTGATTCAAGGACATTTTGCAGTGAGTTCCTGTACGTTTGCAAATTCAGGAATGAGTCACAACTAAGTCAGAAGTAAAACACAAATGCTCACAGAATTTTTTTTTTAGAAAATGAACCCAGAGATATGGTTTCGTAAGTTTTTCTCATGTGCACAAGTGAGTAGTATAAAGTGACTTGGGGCCATATGTATCAAAAAGTTATTTTGCGATTCTATCGCGATTTTTTGCGAATCTCTATTTGAGAATCGCAAAATACTATGTATGTAGGATTTGCAATGAATTTTGCAAATCCTACATATTCGCAATTAAGGAATACCTCCCCATTCATTCCTATGGGCCTGGAGGCCCATAGGAATGACTGTCAAGACATTCTCAATTTGCGATTAGCAATTAGCGAATCGCAAATTCAGAATGCAATTTCAAGGGTGCAGGGGTGTCAAAAGGACACCCTGTTGCACCCCTGAAATAAGCATGGGTGCACATGTGGCGCACATACATGCCCTAAGGGCTTGTATGTGTTTCACACTGCACTTTGAAAAATGCAAAAAAGTGCATTTTTCAAAGAAATCGCAACTTACCACCAACTTGAAGTTGGTGGTAATTTGCGATTCCTTAGGGCCAAATTGCACTTTTTTGGTGCTTCTTACATTGCATTTAAGGAATCACAAAATTTGAAATTCCGTAAATGCAATCGCAAAATAAGGAATCGCAAATTTTGCGATTACTGATTTTGCCTTAATACATACCATTTGGCAAAATTGCATTTGCAAATGCCGAAATTCTGCGAATTTCGGCGTTTGCAAATGCAATTTTGCTTGATACATATGGCCCCAAGCACCTTAACGTATATTAGTCGCAAAAGTTCTTGAGTACAACAAGGTGAGACAAACAGACTGAGAAGAAATTGAGAAATATGCATCACTTTAAATCATAAATGAATTGTTTCAGCATTATAAATGTGATTAGGTCAAAAGGTCACAGAAAGTAAACATACCTGGCATAATAGTCATCCGGTGGAATAATTTCCTGAAAGAACTGCAACTGGTACAAATAAAGTCCAATCAAGTGCCCCGCACTGAATATAGCCATTAATACACATAGACAGCTGAATATCAGCGGATCAAATACTCGGCAACAGGACCACCATGTGCAGAGCCCCAAAAATACAAAGAAGTACACAGCCGAGGTTAAAGATGGCAACATCATACCTACAGAAAAAGATTGGAAATATAAGTGGAAATGACATGTTTAGAACATTTGAAGATCATATCCAAACTCATCGTATCATTGTCCATTTATTTGGTACATCCACCATTTTCTAGCCAACAAAATATTATATATATTTGTATACATTATTATATTAAAACATGTGTTTATAATAAACTCTTTTATCAGTATTTAGTCCTTTCGAATGTCTTCTTGTTCCACACAGGAAAACTGCCCCGGCCATACTGTCCCATTTTCGAATATCTGTCATAGCTTCTGCAATAATTCCCAGCTGCATTGTCCTCATGTAAGGGGCAGAAAAATTATTTTTTGCAACCGTCCTTTAGGTCATGAAAAATTGTGCCAAATTGGTAACTTTTTTTGGATGCCATTTCAGTATTAAAAAAAAGTGACTTTTGCAACAATTTACCTAAACATATTATTTTTTACCACCAAGAAATTTGCTCTGCAGATAATTCCGAGAGTAGTTAAAGGATCATTTAGAAATGTCCAAATCTGGTGTACACTGTGTTTTTGACTCATTGGACATTCCAAGTAAGGTGGTCATTTTGCCCCGATTCATGTTTTTTTTAGGCTGCTCAAATTCCTTCAAGTTTTATCCAAAGTTATTTGAACAGGGAAATGTGTCCCCGTTAAAAGTTTGGAAATGAGGAAACTGAAATAATGTGTTATTCCTCATTCCAACCTGTGGAACACAGAGTAGGGAGGGAAAATCACCACAAGGTACAATAAAGTAATTCCCCTGATAATCCCATGGTAATTGGGATTAGCCTTTATAGGTTCTCTTACTGTGCAATGCCTTACTCCAAAGAAAGGCTCTGCAAAAGCTAAACCTGCTGAGAAAAATTCTACAACAAATTGCCATTGGGCATAGAAAAGCTTTGCAAAAGGTAACCTTGTAGAAAGAAACTGTATATCATTTCCACTTTAACTGGGCGTGACTACATTCAAAGGGCCTCAGTTACAAGACCCCTAGCTTCACTTTTGCGCCGGCGGATCATCCCTTTTTCGACCTCAGCATATTTGCCAGGCCACGCAAAGTCATTTTACATGGCTTTTCATGGCCTTGTAAATATGTGCCCCTTTCACGCAGAACACTGCATGTAAAAGGCATTCCTTGGGTGTAGCTGTGGGTGTTCCCAAGCAACACCCATGGAATCTGAAGCATTCCCAGATTTATGAGTAATCGTAAACCTGGGAATGCGTCAGATTCTAACGTCACCCGAGGGGTGTCGTTAGGGAGGGACAACGAGGAGAATAATCCTTATTCTAACTCATTTTTTCCTCTTTCTATGTGTGCCGCATTCTGCAGCACACGTAGAAAGAGGAAAACACCTCTTGTGATTGTTTTTGTGCAGAAAGGTATCCCTGCACCAAAAACAATCACCCCTATTAACACAGACACCCTTGCACCAAGGCGCAAGTGTGCCTCAATTAGCGCATGACAGCCCATTGTGCACCAGCGGAGGGGAAAAGGACAGGAATGCGCCGCATCTCATAGATCCAACGCATTTATGCCCTTTTGTTTTGACGCAGAGCAGTGCAGCAAGATTCCTTGTGCCACCGCCCTGTGCCACAAACTCGTAAATGAGGCCCAAAATGTTCTTTGGTGAATACTATATTACAAGCAATGCAGGGAAAACTTTGGTCAGAAAACGTTGCAATCTTCAGAAAAGGTGAAAATCAAGAACTTTGCAAAACTCCAATGAGAGAAAAAACAAAACTTGCAAAGCCCTTCTTAATAGCACAGAATGGCATGCTACTTGAGACATCCATTTTTTCTAAACTCGAAGCAATCCAGTAACCTACTACTATAATGACCATACATCCAGTTTTCATGTGCAATCTAATCAAATGTTCCAGAATTACTGCAATATAAATCCGAACAAATTCACCAACCTGTTAAACCAAGTAAAATTGTTACTACTACTTTTCCAGCCGTAGTAATGATATTGCCAATGAGCTCTTTGATTTTAGAAGCTATTGAGGCGACCCTGCGAAGTAGTTTTAATTTTGTGCTCTCTTCATTCTCCTCTACATCCTCATCTCCAGCATCCAGGTCTTCTTCAAACATCATAATTTCATCCATTTCCATCTTTTCTGCCACTGCCTAAAACAGAAAAAGACCAGATTTGGAATTAGCTTTGGCTGAACCACGGAAGTGTCTAGTTTAACATTTTTAAACCATTATAAAAAAACATTTCAAACGATATTTCATTGCAAAAAAAAATAACTTTCTTGAGAGTTTGAAAACTACCCTTATGTGTTCATACTTGCCACACCAGCTGTACCAGTTATGTAGTTTAACAAAGGATTCTATGCTTATGGGGATATTGTTTTTGACACTATGCCCCCATAACAAGCAGTGCGTGGTTTTCAGTGGCAATCCGACTCTGCATGAATACATGAGCCATAAGGTGGATTTTACCACACCAGGTAATTCCTCAAATGTTGTGTTTGTTTACTTTTTGGGTCACAAATTTCACCTTCTCAGAGCAGGTAGAAGTCTTGAGTAGGAAAAGGTCAAGCGTTCTGGCAAACCATGCTGTAAACTGCCCAGAAATGCAAGGTCCTGCATGTCATTCCCCATTCGGGACCTCTTAGTTGTAATGGCGGGTAAATGTAAAAAGTGGCGTATTCCAGCTGCACTTTATCAGTTAAGATGTAATGAGATCCTAACTGGTTTCCACAATCCTAAAGCATGATGATACATCAGCCTATGTAACACCAGGTACAATGCAGACCATTAGAGGAAAATAAGTGAGCCTGGTACGTAATTTGAAGAAACAGGGATTAAAGGTGAGGGGGCTACTACAAATTAGAAAAGGAAAGAATACTATGTATAGATAATATTTCTCTGGCAAAAATTCCACTTGACCTGTTACAAATGATTACAAGTCGAAATTTGTTCTTCCTAATCTTACCCTGGAAATAACTTGGTCTAACTTTATGAGAGCTTCCAGGATGGAAAGTGCCATACAAAACATTTGTGACATATTTGCAAGTTTGTGGGTAGTGCATGCAGTTTGCTTGACCATCCCCTTGACATTCTTGCTTTCTCAACATTATCCTAAAACTTTACCTGGTGAATCAGGATGCACAATTAGTTTTTTCTGCACGTTTCAGGCCGCCACTTCCACCAAGGTTAATCCTGAAAATCACTGAAGATATTCTTAGGATCTTATACGCAGTTAGTATCTTTAGTACTATGTGGGCATCCTTTGTCTGAATCGCACCTAACCCTTTAGACTTCAAAGGGCCATATTCAGTATTTTCAAAGTATCAATGTTATTAATAATGGGATTCCTGGTTGGCGGCGATATGCACTCATGCCAGGCAGAAAACACCACTCTAGTCAGGATAAGCTAGATACACACTAAAAGATAACCTGTGCTCACCCTCTAGTAGCACAGAGCAGTCAGGCTTATCTAAAGAGGCAATGTGTAAAGTATTTGTGCAACATACACACACATACATGGAAACACACACACGCACACACACACAAAGTAACACAATGAATACACTCCAAAAGTACTTCACAAAGGTTTAAAAATATAGAGAATATGTATCTGAGTAAAACAAGATTGAAATGACAAAAGTTCAATCAGTAGAAGTTGAGATATGAATTTTTAAAGACTAAATGCAAAAACAGTACTCAGAGGTAACTAGCGGGCAAAAGGTTACTTAAGGTCATGAGGGACAGCTGCAAATCCAGAGTTGAGGCCGACCGCGATGGAGAGCAGCCCCGCTACAGGAGTAACGCAGGGCCCGCTGAGAAAGTACCTTGGATTGAGCAAAGCGTAGACACTAAGGGCATGATGCGTCGATCTTTTCAACACAGTCGGGTCTCTGCATCGTCATTGAGATTCGCTGAAGTGAAGGCGATGCATCGTCATCGAGTCGCAAAGAGCATTGTCGTCGGTCTGTGCAGGCTGTAGAACCGCTGTCGTCAAACAGCGTCGGCGTCGTAGGGCAATGAGTCAGTTCCTATTCGCACAGTGGTGACGATGCATTGGATTTGTTGAGAAATAGCTGAAAACCCCACTTCTGAGGCACCAAACTTGGAAAGGGCACCTCAGACAGGGGTAGGACTTACAGAAGGCTGAGTCCAGCAGCACCATCAGAATTGCAGGAAGTCTTTGATTCCCTGAGACTTCAGAAAACAGGAAGCAACCCAGCAAGCCTTTGGAGATCACTTGGAGGGAAGGCAGCATCCCGCACTCCTTCAGCAGAGACATGGACAAGCAGGAAGCATGGCAACACGCAGAAAAGCAGCCTTTCCAGGAAAACAGTCCAATTGAATCCTTTAAGAAACACAGCAGTGTTTCTGACAGGTGTTCAGTTCAAGATCCAGACGTGTCTGCTTTTAGGGAGTCAGAGACCCAGTACTTATACCTAAATGTGCCTTTGATGTAGGGGGTAACTTCAAAGCGGCTCTCTTAAGTGAACAAGGATCTCTTTCAACCCAGTCCAGTCTGCCAGGCTATCTATGGGGGGTGGGGAGGGGGGTAAATCAGTGCTTTGCATGTGGACAGGACACTAACTGTTGAAGTGTAAGTGTAACACTTCCAATTCCTCCCTGCCCTGGAAGACCCATCTGAAGGCAGATGAGTCCTCAGAATGCAGATAAGCCTCTCCTTCCTGTGTTTGTGGCTGTCCAACAAGGGAATAAACAAAGTGTAGCTGTCATCCAACCCAGACGTTTATTGGATACAGGCTGTCAGGCACAACGAGCAGGAGGTACAGAGAAATGTTCACTTTCTAAAAGTGGAATTTCTAAAACAGTACTGTCATGTCCACCTGCACCAATAATGAGGATTTATCATTACTATTCCAAAGATATGAAACATGAAAAAGCTACTCCGCTATGTTCAGAAATTACAGCTTAAAAGTGTATTACGAAATTTCCAATGCTGTCCTATGAGAGGGGTAGGCCTCACAGTAGTGAAAAATGACCTAGGCTGTTTGTCAATACTAGGACCTGCAAAACATAAAGGTACATGTCCTACCGTTTACTTACATAGCACCCTGTCCCTAGGGTTACTTAGGGCCTACATTCAGGAGGGTGGATGTGTACTGAAAGGGGAGCTTAAGGCTCGGCAAGTAGTTTTAAATGGCAAGTCAAAGTGGCAGTAAATTGCCCACAGAGGCACTGCAGTGGCAGGCCTGAGACAGGGTTGAAAGGTTATTTCTGTTGGTGGCACAATCAGGGCAGGAACCTGCTAGTGGCATTTGAAGTGAACACCCTGGATATATGGTATATCACTTTACATGGGATTTACCAGTACAACAAATAGGCCAATCAGGTATACAACATTGTCATCATGTTTAGGGGAGAAACGCATGCACTTTAGTGCTGGTAATCAGTGGTAAAGTGATCAGAGTCCTAAGGCCAACAAAACGAATCAGCAAAACGTGCATGCAAAAGGCAAAATGTCAAGGGAAGACCACCCTAAGGATGCCAGGTCTAACAAATGTCAACAAGATAATTCAGATAATTCTACATAGATAGCAAACACTATCTTCGCAAATACACTTTGTGAATAGTAATCAAAAACTGCTCTTGCCTTAAGCTGTGGGAAGCATCCAGTGACACTGATTGATTTTCCATGAACCTAAAATATAGCACAGTATCCCAAATAGAGCTCAGAGAGAGTGAATGGGCCAAATAATAATCATCTCCCAAATAGCAGCCAAGAGCCCAAGAGAACAAGGGAAAAGACCAAGACCAAAGTCTCAAAATGGAGGCAGCATAGAAGGCACCAAATAGGGAAAAGGCCAAAAAGGAGCCCCACCTACTGGAGCACAGAAGGATTTATAGCAAAACACGCAATTCTATTATTAGAGTCTGCAAATTCAGCACAGTATAATGGTTGGGCCTTACCCTCTCTCCAGGGTCACACCCAATCTTTTTTCCTTTAATCTCCTGTTTTTTGCTGAATTCGATTTTGCTGGCCTTAGGATGCTGGTCACTTTACCACTGCTAACCAGTGCTAAAGTGCTTGTGCTCTCTTCTTAAAACATGGTAGAATTGGCTTTCACCCAATTGGCACATTAAATGTACTTCTAAGTCCTTCGTAAAGTGGTACATACATGAATCCAGGGCCAGTTACTAGTAGTGGGCAGGCAGAAATTATTGTGCCATCAACATAAATAGCCCTTCAAAAAGGTCTCAGACCTGCCACTGCTGCCTGTGTGTGCAGTTTTTAACTGCCATGTCGACCTGGCAAAATAATCCTTTTGCCAGGCCCAAACTTCATTTTTAATACATATAATACAACCCTAGGGTAGGCCTTAAACAACCCAGAGGGCAGGGTGCAATGTAGTTAAAAAAGTGAGACAAACACTTTTAAGTAGTACATATCCTGGTACTGAAAAACTCTTAAATTATTTTTGTCCACACTGCAAGGCCTATCAATCCCAAAGGATAACATTGGAGTTACCTTACTATGTTTTATAAGTGTAACTTTATAATAGGAACAGGTGCCCAGTTCATGATTGGTGTCTCTGGATTTATTATATCAAAATCTAATTTATGACGAAATCAGATTTTAAATTACAATTTAAAAAATGCCATTTTAGATAGATTAAATTTTCCTGTCTGAATAATTAAGTGCCTGTCTCTGGTCACAAGAGTATGTCTAGCTGACAGTTGAACTTTGTGTATTACTCTTAGACAGCCACACACAATAGAGAGCTTAGATGTGCCTGAACGGGACATCACTGGAAGGATGGGAGGGAGGAGCGGGGCGCCGTTCCACTTCCACTTGTACAGTCTGTGTCCTGCCTCCACACAAAGGACTGCGTACCTCCTGTAGTTAGTCTGGAGCCAGGACAGGGGAGGCAGGATGCCTAGTGACTTCAAAGTAAAACATCTAGAAGCTTCTCCCCCACTTAAAATGCACAACTTGGTATAAATACTGGACCGTAGACACCAACTCTTCTGTACACTTCTGGACCTTATGATACTCTGCCGGGAAGATGGACTGCTGTGCTGCTACAAAGACTGCCACTCAGCTGGACTGCTGCTCTAAAAGTAATGCTAACCTGCTGTTTTGACCTCCTCGCCACTGCCCTCTGGACCTGCAACTTCACCATTGAATTCAGGATTCCTAGGGCTAGTCTATTGACCTCCTGATCTGAACCTCGGGCAAAAAAGGATCTACCAGTAGCGGTCGGTGGTGGGAGTGCTGCCGGGTGGTGACGTGGGGCGGGGGAGGGGCAGGGTGGGGGTAGTAAACTATGGAATCCGGCCAACTACAGGTAAGTAAACATAAAAATAAATAAAACAAATTTTGTTGCGCGTAGTGCATCACCAAATGCGATGCAGTGCGCACAACAAAACATAACTCCAGCTCTACTGATTGGTTTTTTGTAATTGTTGTCTTGTTTTATTTATTTAATTACCCGAGGGTTGAGCACAGGTTAATTTAGGGTTTTCTTGTGACTTCATTCTGAGAAGAATAAGAATTGTGGTCAGTGCTTGAGAAGGGTTGCACCCTCCTCAACTAGTTACCCCAATTCTTATAATGTTCATGGTGAAGGTAGCAGTTGGCAAACCAAAGACCAAAGACTATAACGTAATAATTAGGACTTACAGAAGTAATTAAACGCTAACCCATTTACTAAGGTAAGAGAAATTTTCCATTGCTTCTTCAGCAACTGCACACCACAGATTGTGCAACACAAATGAAACAGTTCTTGAACAATGGCTCATAGAACTCACACTTCTCCTTCGGAACTTCCAGCAGAAGTTCTTGAAAATTATACTTTGGGTATACTATGGAAGCCTCATTCACAAAGCTGTCAGACACATTATTATTTACGCCATATGTTCAGTTATCCTCGGAAAAAGAGGACAGATGGGTTTGCAGAGTGATACTGATTGGTTGGAGTAATGAGCATGACCAAGTTAAACAGAACACAGAAACAGCATCACTTTTAAAATTAATGGTTTACAACACATAAATATTGCCTATCTCACTCATAGCATTATCTAGACTTCTATATGACCTAAACATTTTGTTTCAGGAGCAATCTTATGAGTTCATCAGTTGAAAATCCATGCACCACTAAAATTATAACATTTCTTCAAACAAATTTTACATGAGGTGCACAGTTTGTAAACTTTGAAAAACACTGCAGTAACTAAGGATTCAATGTATTAATGATCATTATAAAATAGTGCTTAGTGACCAGTATGTGCATGAACCCTCTGAGGGTAAATTCCCTCACAAAAATAAAAATAGGGAAAAGATTTATATCAAAGCTTTTTATAGGTGTACAGATTAGTGAGGATTCCTGATCATTATGCAAGTGTGTATTGATTACTGAGCGGGTGTTAATTAATTTTTTTAACACTTTTTTAAATAAATTGAAATGACCTCAGTCAATTCATCCTTTAAATGTTAAAAATTATTGATGAGCAAGAGAACACTTAATGTACAAACATGCATTCCTGCCAATATTCCTTTTAACAATAATTTGCTTGGGAAAGTAATCATTGGCACATTCATCTAGAGTTAACTACATACTTTTTTTTACCACTAAGCATTTGTAATCACCTCCTCACCAATGTAAACTAAATATGGTAAGTGCTAACCAGTGCTAAAGTGCTTTAGCTCTCTCCTTTAACTTGTTCTGTGCGTCAGATGGCCCCCGGCCATCTGCCATCACAGTGGGCAAGTGCGTTGGACGGCTGGGGCCGTCCGATTTGCGCACGCGTGGTAATTTACCCGCACAGCGGGGAAATATGCACTGCAGCCAACGGGTTAAACATGGTGAATTTGGTTTACACACGATTGGCACAATAAATGTACCCAGGGCCTGTAAATTAACTGCTACCAGTGGTCCTGCAACACTTATTGTGCCACCCTCTAAAGCAGCCTCTTAAAACGTCTCTCAGGCACACGATTTCAGCCTTTGTGTACAGTCTTAAACTGTCATTTCGACCTGGTAAAGTAAACCTTTTGCCAGGCCTAAACCTTTCTTGTTAATACATACAAGTCTCCCCTAGGGTAGGCCCTAAACAGGCCAATGGGCAGGGTGCATTGTATTTAAAAAGTTGGACATGTACTTTTAAGTTTTACATGTTCTGGTAGGGAAAAACTCTCAAATTAGTTTTTTAATATTGCAAGACAAGAGGTGCCCCTCAGGTCCTGGATCCTTAATGTTGCATCATTTGGGCTTCTCCTAAAAGAAAATGAGAAATCCTGAAGTTTTGGCATCTCCACATCCGTGAATGTGCCCGTTCACGCCAAGATCTTGCCACCTCCGCTGTCCTCCAACGCGAAACGCTGGTGAACCCAACTCTTTGTGCTACAGTGACCACCAGTGACGACCAGCAATGAGACCTCGGCACTTCCAGCTGCAGCATCAGCAGTCTCCGGTGACTGCCAACGCAAAGCTCCAGCATCACCTCCACAACGAACTGAACTCTTCCCACTGTGCAGTGGAATGTAACTTTTTCAGTGTGACTAATCTGCTCCCTGAATTCAGACAAGGGTCCATCAAGGTCGACCTGAACTTGTGATTTTCGCTCGTTTTGCACAACCAGATAACTGCAAGAGGTGCTTTGTTCTTTTAGGCACAATACTTAGGGTCAGATTTACGTTAACTGGCGCATCCCCAGGGATGTGCCAGTTAATGTGCGCCACAGTGCGCCACAGCTCCGCCACCCATGGTGCGCCGCATTTACAATGCGGCGCACCATGGTGCAAGGCAGGGAAGATGCGTGACGCATCTTTTGGCGTACGGGCGGCGCATTGCTGGAGTCATGTCGCAAGTGCGACATGACTCCTGCAATGCACAGGGGCCACCCCTACATTGCATGGTGCATCACCCTTACGCCTGCTTCAAGCAGGCGTAAGGAATTGACGTAGATTTCACTGAGTCACTTTCCAGGGGTGTTCCTGCGACGGAACGCCCCCCCTGCACCGGAACGCCTACATGAAACCTGACGCAGGTTTCATGTGGCGCAGGGCCTTACACCGTGACGCATCTCCATACGTGCGTCATGTTGTAAATGCCTCGTAGGGATGCGCCACGTTTACGCCGCCTTGCGTGACGCAACAGCGGCGTAAACGTGGCGCAAGGGCCTCATAAATCTGCCCCTTTATCTATTGCATTTCTTGTGCTATGTTTTTAATGTACTACCGTTTGTGTGCTGCATAAATACTTTCCAATTGCCTCTAAGGTAAGCCTGAATGCTTTTTTGCCAAGCTACCAGAGGGTTAAACCCAAGTTAATTTACTGAATAATTGTGGATCACCATAGGACGGAATGTGGCTGTTGATTGAGGAGCACTCCCACCCCCTTCAACAAACAACCCAATTTCTCAAAAGGCAATTTTACCTGATTTAAGACAGGACATTCTTAAGCCTCTCTTACCAATTCGGTTCTTACTTCGTGAAGCAGTTTGTAAGTATTTATTATGATTTTACAATTGCACTTATTCTGGTCCTCTGAGTCAGGATATGGGACTCAAATTTGTAATAACTTTTGTGTGCAGCTAATTTACATTTAGATGACCAAATAGGCTGTTAATCAAAATGATTTGCTGCATCTACCTCCAGTGGAACACATCATTAACTGAGCAACTGGAACTTCTTAAAACTCATTGGCTCTCATTCTAGTCTGAAATGTTCAGTACCTGTATAAGTTCATTAGCAACATTGCACAACCTAGATTCGTCTGCGATGACGATTTTGATTGCATCTAAATTCTGGATTTTACCCATTTTTAACATATCACGTGTCACTTTACAGAATAAATATCTAGGTCCACCTGGGTTTGATAATCTGATTGCATCTAAATTGTGGATTTTCTTTTTTCTTGATATATCACGCATCACTTTACAGAATTAATGTCTTGGTCCAGTCTCTATTACTATAGCATCATTGTCTTAAATATACCATGTGTTTCATGGATTTTATCATATCTTTGTATTAGCAGCATTTTTTCAGTTTTAATTAACCAAACAATAAACTGAAATTGAAACTGGATCACGAAGCATTGTGTGAATATTCATTTTAGTGCATTGTATTATATATATAGTACTTGCTACCTTAATTTGGGGCACTGACACACATGCACATTACAACGCTACACTGTGTAGGGTGTGTGGCTTGAAGGATGTTGTATATGTTTTTGATCCGTACTGCGTCTAACTATAATATTAAGGACTAAACGTCGTTTGCAATATTGCATATATTAGTGAGCAGTATGCAATGGTACATAGAGTAGCAGGTAGTTTGCAGTATTACATAAGGTAGTGAAGAGTATTTAATGGTTATGGCATAAAAAGCATATAAGAATGTGTAAATTATTGGATAAATGATCAATAACTAATTATGCAAAGATAAAGAGAAAATACATATTAATGGCATAATAAAGTAAAATTAAATCAGTAGACTGGTGTGCCCACTACATAAATTAGCATTCACCCTGCAACTGAGAGGTTCATGTTTTGGTGACAATGCCCTTTGCTTTCATTCATCCAGTTGGACAAGATGAGTATTCATGGCAAACAAATCGTAACATGAGTGGTGCTTAATTTGTCACAGTGGTTGCAGATGGTGGGCACTGGAACTCATGTTTGCAAATTGGGGCATATTTTTCATCACCAGAATTTGACCCAGGGCAAGAGAGAGAGAGAAAGGTACACATAAAGAACAAAAGAGGGAGAGGAAGCTAGTAAAACTATGACAAAGAGTAAAAGCAAGGTTTAAAAATAAGTTGCAAGAGTAAGGTTGAAACACAGGAAATGCAGGGTGTTTAAAACAGAAGCATGAGGTGGAACCAGGAGTAGGCAGCATCTGGTATTTGGCAACCCAATCATTCTGTAATACCAATCACAAATTCCTTATGGAGGAACGGCACTTATATATACTTTTTATAAATTGTGCTTTGAACATAAGTAATACTCCAGAAGTTTGGTGCAATATGAGAAACTCATTGTTATCCTCCAAATGAAAGAGTGCAGATATAAGAAGAAGGGAAATAGGGAATGTGTAGATTATTGGATAATAGATCAATAGCTAACTGTGCAAAGATAAATAGATAATAGATATTATTGGCAGATAGAAATCCACAGAAAGCACAAAGCTGTACAAACGTGTGTATTGGTAAAGGATCAGTAAATATGGATGCAAGATGTGAGCAACAACATTCGTCAGACCGCTTCCTATGTTTGGGGTGCTCATCTCGAACCTACTACATTTCCATTGAGGTACCATTCTTTCTTCCTGCAAGATGGATAGGGCCGAACTGGTTACCGGGCATTTGGGCATGCTGACTGCAGTAGGGGCTAATTTCGTGGATAGAGACCTGCATGTGCTTCGAAATAAACAAAGCAAAACGAATTTCGTTCAGCACACGCAGTTCCCCATCAACGAAACCAGCCCCGGCTCGGCAGCATGCCAAAACGCCCGGTAGCCAGTCCGGCCCTGAAGGTGGATGGGCAGTGGTGTAACATTAGCTCCTGCAGCCCATGTGGTGCGGGGACCCTGAACTCCAGGGCGCCCCCTCAGCACAGTACACTGAGCAAAGTGGTGGATGGCGGGCTCAGGGGTCTCCCTGTACTTTGAAGAGGGGCCCCCTCAAGTTTTGTTATGCCACTGTGGGTGAGGGTAGATTGGCAGGTATGTGGGCAGTAGCAATTTAGATACAACTTGTTTGGTGAAATCTGCAGGGGAGGGCATTATGAAAAGTGTTGCAGTCAATAAGCCATGCTCAGTATTAGTCCAAAGAACTTGGAATAGGGTTGAGAAACTATGTAACTTGTTAAAGTGTTCCACTGAATAATGAGTTTGATCAGTTTAAGCCCCTATGAATCGAAGCAATGTTGTCAAAGACTGATACAAAATATTTGTATTAATTTCGCACTAAGACATTTTAATTAGCCATGATATCAATGATCAACATGTATTCTGCTGAGAAAATGGTGTATGCCCCAAGCACAATAAAATATGTTAATTCCATAACACAGGACAAAGATTCTCCAAATAATACCACCTGAAATGGATGAAACATGGCGCTGAACCAATGATACCGAAACATAATTGAGACAAAATCGATAACTGACAGAAGTGATCACTATAAAGTGAAACAGGACATAAAAAGGCTGATTTTGTAAAGTATGTATGAGTATGGGAAGTAGTACAGCAGCAGTACTCTTTTGTATACTGTCTTGTAAATGGGCCTGAAATATCTAAAACCCTATTAGAAAAAGTTCAGGAAAGGGGCAGTTCTTTCTATTTGATTACGAATATTCCCAAAATATTCCCATGTTATTCCCACTGGATGTTATTAGGCCAATTCACAAAAGCACAAATGTACTTTACAGGGGCCGGGCCCTCTTCAAGGTTCGTTACGCCACTGTCTGCACATTTCCTATATGCCAAGCATGGTATTCGCGTCTGCGGTCGTATCAGTAATAAAAAAAAAAAATGACAGGCATTTATCCGCCCCCTCCCAACTTTTTTTTTTAATTAAACACTTAAAAACAGTGGCATTCGCACGAACAAAACCGTTTTTAAGTCTGTAACACATAAGGAGCAAACAGTTACGTAAGTATGGTGGCGATGAAGGCATCAATCAGATTAGTTTAGCGTTTGAAATAATCATGAAAACGTATTTCCATGACATTTCGCGATTGTAATGTGGTTGCGAGACATTTATAACGGTAATAAAAGGATTTCTTCATTTTCTTCGCCAAGTTCATGGGAATCCGGCGAGTAAATGTGGTGCAGCTCTATTTACACCTGCCAAATCCGAGAGAAAGCGCAGGCAGGCGAGGAAACCGCCGTGCGTCGGGGGCAGCTTTTACTTTCGTGACCCGGTCCAGACTCCCCATTAGTCACTTCGGCCCTGGTTTATTAACTTCCAGCTCCTAAATGCTCGTCTGGCGCAGGATAAACACTAATCTGCTGAAAAACCAACAGTTTCCAATAATGTGTTTGCTAGCAGGCCGCATAACCTCGGATTTCGATCCTTTATTTGCTTCACCTCATTACGCTGGTAATGTCTCGGGCAGGGGGAGAGGATGTCTCTAGTTCAAATCCGTGGCATTTAAAGGCCTCAGAGAACAAGAAATTGAGCAAAATTGTTTGTGGGCGGGGACCGCCTTTCCTTGCCAGGACCCGCTACTGATTCGCGGAAATGTGACAGAGGAATTTATAGTTAGTAATAATGCATGACAGGAAGTGACGCCTTGTGCACACTTACGCACATGGAAGTGCAGGACTGGATACGCAGAGGCACTTTTGCCAGTCAGCACGCATCATTTTACTCCTGTGTAATATAACATTTGGGACGGATATAGAAATGCAATTTGAAATGCGATGAATGGGCTAATAGGCTGCCTTGCAAATTGTCAATTTGCAGGAATTTTAATTAGGCCAGCCGCAATTTGTGACTCACATCGACTCGCCACCAAGTCCCTGCTTTTAAAAAAAAAATTAAAGCAGCCTGTGTCCATTAAAGAGCAAAGTGTTGCTTTAAAAAATGCTTCCCTTTTGGAAAGACAAAGGGGGAAGCAGGCAGTAGTCCAAAGGAGCTTCAGATTTTTCAACCATAAACAATTTAAAATACATTACACAACAAGCAAGGGACAGTGAAAAGGAGGAGGAATGCAGATTGGTAGGGCTACGACGTAGGAGAAATCACAATATTTTGTAAAATAATCAACATTTTTAAAGACTTTCAAAACCATGAGAGGGTGAGTGTTTGTATGTAAAAAGCCATGTTGAAATCCGACGGACACCTCAGCATACCTGACTCAAAATACCTGCGCCCAACTATTTACCAGAAAATACCGTTAAAGGAGGAGAGGGGTATCACACCTCAAACACCCCTGCTGAAACTACGCCTCTGGACCCAAGTACTAATAGGTTGCACTGCAAAATGTCCAGTAGCAGTAAGTTGCACAGTGACTTGCTTAATGAAAATTAATTGGGTAGGCCACAATTTGTGGCCTCCTGTGATGGGCTAAAAACACATGGATTGTGACCAGCAAGGATCAGCAGCCCACAATCCCTGTATTTGCATTCCTAAATGGAAAACCTGTGTTTTTATTTTTTAAAGCACCCATGTTCCTTAAAAGAATGAGTGTTGCTTTAAAAAAAGGTTACCATTTGTAGAAATATTGCAGGAGTAGGAAGTGATTCCTTGGAGCACTGCCTACTATACTGCTGACAGAATTCACAAATGGATGGTTTCCCCACCTTTCCAGCATGCAAATCAGTTACCACCTCTTTTGAACCATGGTGTAACAACACTTGAGGGGGCCCTTCTGCAAAGTACATGGAGGGGAGCCCCCATACTCCAGACCTGGAGCTCTCTGGCCAGGTGCACAGTACCGGAGGGGGCCCCGGGAGCTTGAGGACCTCCCTGCACCACGGGGGCTGTAGGGGCTAATGTTACACCACTGCCTTTGAGGTGTTATTTATTGCTCAATAGATTGAAACCATTGAAACATACCATTGTAAATCGAAATTAGGAGGGGACGCTCCTTCCCTTTTGTTCCTCGCCTAACTGTAATTATCAATGGGTCGCAAAACTCTTTGTGACTGCAAATACTGTGATTTCACGAATCACAGAGTTTGCAGTCCCATCAGGGCTTTAACATCTAGCTGATTGTGCTTAATTAGCAAGCTTTGGTAAACTCTCCTTTGAAAAGTTATATAACCAAACATGTTACCAGACCCTGTAGCTTAAAGGGTGAAAACGTATAGACAGATGTGCCCAAAAGAAAGCAATAGTAGAGCAGCTCTTGCATCCTTTTTAGAGTAGATTTGCCATCAGTCCCTTTTTTGTGGTTCACTTTAAGTAAAACTGTGATTTGTTTGTCAGCCCATTTCACGGTTGTTTCCAGGACATTCAAATGAGCTCCAAAGCCTTCCTGTGGCATTAGCTGATTCCTCAAAAGCCACCTCACTGAGGCCATCATCACTTTTCACTATCCTCTGCGTCTCTTCACTGAATTATTACATCAAACACAAAAACTGGATTATAAATTGTGTCACATTAGTGATTAAAATGGTGCATCTCTGCTCTAAATAGAATCTTTCTCACCCTTAAAATTCTAGTCTGTAGCAGTGCAAGCTTGGCTTGTCTCATTCTATTTTCATCATTGAATACTTGAAATATTTGGGCTTAACTCTGGACAATAATCTGCAACAAATTGACCTCATTAATACATTGCAAAAGGAGCACAATATCAAATCGGTTTTCCACAAGAGATACAATCTCTTTTCTCAGTAGAAGGTTTCAAATCAGTGGGAACCAAGCTTGATAAAAATAACAACATAAACTAATATAACATACATTTATGAAGAGAATGTTAGCTCCGTGGAGCATCTCGGAACTCAATAACAGATGCTTATTGTTACCCAACTCAAAGGTACACAATTGTTTATGACAACTGCTTACTCAAAAGCATTAAGAAAATTCACTTTGCATCTTTTGAGGAAACCCAGCACACTCTTGTCAGGTTAGTTTCAGGATTAAAAATATCTGGAGGCATCACTCCAGTAAGGATTCCTCTCAAATTGGCTTCTAATTTCAGCTAGGAATTTATTTAAACTAGCCTGTATATTTCATCCAGTTCTTGATTCTGATAATCCAAAATAAATAATGTGGAAAATTGGGATGTTGGTTGAGGGAAGCCTGAGCCCTTCTTAAGCAACAGCCACAATCCTTGTCAGGGTGAACCTCAAAAAGTCACTAAATTATCCTGTGCATTACCCTCTGGTAGCTTGATACAAAAGCAGTCAGGCTTAACTTAGAGGTAATCTGTAAAACATTTATGCAGCACACAAACAGCAATATATTGAAAATACTACACAAGAAAAATCCCACACCAATTCAGGCAAAGTACATTTTAATACATTATTTGATGCCAAAATGACAAAAATCCAATCAGTAAGACAAGAGATATGCAATTTCAAAGAGTTATGGTAAGTGTAGCCCCTAAAAGAACAAAGAAAGCACCACACTTGGTTATCCGGTTGTGCAAGACTGGGTGAAAATCACAAGATCAGGACTACTGCGATGAAGTGTGCAGCGTCCATGATCTGGTGTAAATGGTGTATGTTATGTGAGGTGTTGCAGTTTGAGTCAAAGCTGCTCTGATCTGTGTATAGGAGCTTTGGGAACAGGGGGAGCAGCCGGCGTGCCAGGACCTTACTTAGGATTTTACACTCGGTGTTGAATAATGATAGATGTCTATAGGATGACATGTCAGTCAGGGGCCTGCTAGGTAATAGAGAAGTAACCACTGCTATTTTGTGGGGGGGGGGGCTGCTTTCTTCCAGAGAGGTCTAATAAAGTCACTCCAATTGTGGGACCAGGCGTGAGGCAAATGTGGCATTAAACTCTACAGGGAGGCCGTCAGTCAGGTGCTTTGTTGCGAGCAAGTTCTTTAATGGCCCCTCGTATTTCGCTGGGGGCTCCCAAGGTTTCCCTGTCCATGGCTGATACTTTGGTCCGTGTCAACCGTTCCAGAAAGGACTGAATGGTCGAGGGGTCTGCATATTTGGCTGAATGTAGGGTAGCATACAAATTACAGAATGCTGTGTTAATCTCAAATTGGGTGACAACTTGGTTGTTGTAAGGCGTGGTTATCGTAAGGATAGGAGTAGGCAGGGGAGTTGACCTAATGATACGGGCTAAAAAGGCACTTGATTCATCTGCCTCAGTGAGGGCCTTCTGCACGTAGGTCCTATAGTCAATAACACACAAGTACTCAAGGAGTTCAGCATATTCGATCCTTGCTTCTTGTAACTTTGGGGCATGTATCTAATTTTCTGCTGATGCCCTCTCCAGGCGGACCAGGCTTTTCTCTCCGCAGGTAAGATCACAAAGAACTATTTTATGGGCTCCCATGACCACACCTATGGATGTCCCTTGCACTACTATCTTGAACGCCTCCCTTTCTGCTAATGGAGAGGACGCGGTATTGGAGTTTACAGCAAAACAGGAGTAAGCCTCATTGGCTATGGTTTCTCGAAACACCCCACCTTCTAATAGCTGAGGTTGCAAGCGCCATGTGGGAAGGGGAGCTGGCAACTTGGCCCACAATGGTGTAATCACTAAAATATTATGGTCTGGCAGTGTTTTCCCCAGGTACGTGGGTAATATTAGTCTGAATTGAGGTGGTGCATAGGATTCTATTGAGACGTGTATTTAGCTTATGTGGGGGGATGTTAAATGAGTATCCATACAAGCCCTCATTACCCCTTTGCCAAACATCTGACAAGGTCTACTCCTCCACCCACTGTTGCAGGGTCTTGGCTTGTCAAACCGAACAAGCGCTCAGCAAGGGAGGGTGTGACTGATCCAAACAAACATCCAATGCCACATTAAAGTCCCCTCCTATGACCCAGGGATAATAAACCCAACCTGCAAAGACTGTGCAGGTGCACCATAAAAAAAATCCTGTTCTGTGTTGGGGGGTGAATATACTACTCAGCACCCCAAGCGTGCCATCAATAGTACTACGAAAAAGGGCGCAAAGCCCATGCACATCAATTCTATTATCTATGGCTGCAAATTGAATCCCTGTGCGGATCCATATTGCAGCACCCTGTGCAAAGGCAGAATAGAAGGTGTGAAACAGCTGACCCCTCTATTTCTTGCACAATTTGAGGGCTGCAGAGTCCGTAAGATGGGTCTTTTGTAAACAGACCAAGTACTCTCTACGACGATGCAATTGGGCCAGAATCCTGTATTTCTGATACAGCCCATACTGTCCAGGAGATGGGGGAGACCTGCTGTGTTGCACTATGGTTTGGGTTGCGCCAGCAGTGGTATGGCGGGACTGCACAGTTTTGGGTAGGCCCATTTCAGACTTCCATGCAACAGCACACCTCAGCAATCCAGCAGGTGAGGAGACAGTGCAGGAGAGTGTATTAAATAGCAGCCTTATGACTCTAGCATAGGAGACCCGCTAGGATTCATATACAGTGTTCACTCCAGCACCCCTCATTGGGACATAGGAGGTGATAGATATTCCCAGCCTCATGGAGGGGGAGAGGTGAAGGAGCAGTGTCGGGTGGCACATGTTTGTTTCCACTGGAGCTGATCAGTGTGATACAGGCAGCAAGAAGAGCACCTATGAGGTCATCCACTCCATCTCTAATGCATCCATTTTGCCAAGATAGGAGAAGAGAAGCTGTACACTTACTGCGGAGTTGGTCTGTGTCAGTCTCACTGGGTATTCTGCAAACAATTTGTCTGGTGGACAAATGGCTAGGACCAAGGGGCATCTCCGGCTCCCATCAACGTGCTGCGACCTCCGGTGGTCCAAGCATGGAAGGACTGCAGGTCTCATTGTGGGCGTGCAGAGCGAGCATCGTATACCCTCTTCTCCTCCGACTGCCCCAGCCATTGCAGGTTGCTGCAGGCTTGGTGTAGTGCAGTCAGGTCCAAATTACTGCGCAGCCAGGCTCCCCCTCCGCAGCCAGGCCCCAAGGCCCTCAGTCCCAGCTCAGAAAGTCTCAGGCTTGCTCCCTCTGTGGCCTCATTCTGTCAGTACCAGCACGGCTCCCCTCCGGAGCGGCCATCGCAAATCAGTTTGGTGGTGCACTGCAGGTCTCTGGAAGGGTTTCTCATTGCCTGGTCAGGTCAGTATTGCAGGTGTTCCCCTCGGGCCACAGGCCCTCAGCAACAGGGCAGAACACCACATGGCCAGGCTCAATAATGTCGGAGTCCTCGCAGGCGGCAGTCAGGACTCACCGGCGGCATTGTCTGGTGAAGGAGGCCCCCTTCAGTGCTCAATAAAAGTGGATGTCTGGGTCTGGGCCCGGGAGCTCTGAGATTATGCGGCCGCCATCTTTGGCAGTTAGCCATGCCCCTCCTGCTGATGCTATACACTCAATGACAAAGTGCAATTGTGGCTATGCTACCCGAAGATAATTTATGTTTTATATTGATAAAATATATTATCATTACTTTTTCTATAGGCTAGTGCCTCTTGATTCAAGGTAATCTTAAGGACATCTCTCCTGCCTGCACCTGTAAGGTTCTTATGACCTGAGCACTATCTATAGTGTCAAGGACTGTAAGATATATCTAAATGAACAAATAGATATGCTTTGTATTGAATGTGATTATTAGATCTTTGTAACTTTAATTTCTCACCGAGCATATACATGATAGGCTATGTTTAATTACATGCCCAGATAACTTCGACTGAATATAAAATCTAGTAAAATGACCCAAAAAATATACAATTTTGCTAAAAGGTTTTGTTGGTGGGTGGGGATAGAAGTAAATCCCAACCAACACCACGTCTGGGGATGCCCACATTTATTGGCACTCCGTGGCAGCATTGAAATAGTTTCTGAGTGCCCCTTAAGTACTGCAACCAAGGCCTTTCATAAAATGCACCATTTGGCTCAATATTCCCAAAATATTATTGGAGGAGAAGCCCACTCCATATACAACCTAGATAAGGACGGGGTTGCTTGTTTTTCGTACTCTATGAAGTGAGCAAATGACACGACAATAGGAAACATATTAAACACACATTAACCACAGTATGGTATGTATATATTTACACTAACTGGGGTGAAGGGTGGAAGCAATGGAGATCGGGTTGGTTACTATTCTTACTATTCTATCAGAGTACATTCTATGTTGAGAAGATAGAATTTGATTCAGCGTTTAAATCTTGACAGGCAGGAATGGGTTTTTAGTTGGTAAAAGGGGTTGTTTTAAAGCTGTGAACGAAGAAGTCCAAATATTCTGAACCTTGATAATGCAGAGGGTGGTATGAAATGGGTGTGATGTGGGATCTATTGGGAGAGACGTGGGGAGCAGAGCTTTGTAATATTTTGAAGGCCAAGCGGAAGTAAATTATTCACACCATGACTCAACTTGACATTCAGACAACACATGATGCTGTTGATGAGATATGGTAGGCAACATTTTTGGTAAGTTAAATAGAGACGAGGTGGAAAAATTAAAGTTTTTTTCATATGGGGAAAAGGCGTTAAAACAAAGGCCCTAAAGAAACTGCTGCTGTAACCTAACATGGTCATGAACAATGTATTTCAACAAGATACATTCATTTGGAAGGGGCGTTGTTGCAACCTATCCTAATGTTCATCAGCTAGTCCCTAGCAGCAGTGTTGCTGGATATTATAATTAATTCACGTTTCATAGCGGGGTCTTACTGTGCACTTTGGGAAGTAAAGGATTTCTGTCTTGGAAGACTTTAGCATTAGGAAGCAGAGACCGATCTGGTGTTTTATAGCTATTAAATAGTGTTTGGATGTGTAGAAAAAGGTTTGGGCACTGTATGTGCGTAGTATAGAGGATATGGGAAACCATAGGATCAGATTATATCACCAATTTAAGTGATAAAATAGATGTCCAAATCTTGGGGGGGGCCCTTGGATGGAGCTATATGGTGAGATGTTGAGAGTGGGGAATGCTAGCAGACAGAGGAATGATTAGATTGGAAAGAGTGAAACCGGTCTTTGTATTGTTTATCCCCTATAGGGTGCAGAGTAAGGAGATTAGTGGTGTGGTCCATTGTGTTGGAAACAGTGAAGACGTCAAAAAAGGTGGCGGTCTGGGTGAGAGCTGTTTCTATGGTGAGGAATTTGGGGACACTCGAGTAAGGAAGTTTGGAGGAGGAGTGTTATGGAGTAAGTAGACGGAACACCAGATGGTCAAGGATTTTGGGGGAAGAAAGGAAGTTGTGAAACTGGACAATTACTGGAAAAGAAGGCTGAGGAAATGAGCTTCTTGAGGAAGGTAAGGACAACCACAGCCTTAAAGCATTCTTTATATATTTCAGAGAGGAGACACTGATTAAAAGGGCAGTAAGGCACAGCAGGATACACGATTAAAAGACTTTCAGAGTAACTATCAAAGAGGAGAAGAGATTGGTCAGGTACTGGAGGAATTACTATTAAGGAATGTGGTAATTTATTCTACTACTGACGTCGGGCGAACTAAAACTGGATGAATAGTTGGAAAAAGAATGTGACGATTAAACACAGTTTTAAAATGGGTGCAGACTGTTTTTCTGATTGTTTAGATTTTCCAAGAAAAATATGGAGCACTATTATTTACTGTGAGATGAGTTTGTCTCGTGATGGTGCAAGGAAAGGAGGTTAGAATAAGTATCTAAAAGTGCGAGATCGTTTCTGTGTGAATTTTGATAGTGGAAGATTGAGGTAATATGCCGATTTTACAGAAGCACAAGAAAGGGACAATTTAATGAGGTTTGTTTTACACGCACCACCTGCAAGCATGCGGGTGCATTTATGTTTTGAAAGCGCAGGTGGACAGCATGATCCAAGGGTATGGGTGAAGACTGATGAGGGTAATCCATTGCTTTTTTAAGTTTGAATTTATTGAAAAACGGAGGAAAAAGAACAACATTATAATAGGCATAATAAAGCTTAATTAACATCAGGATTATATGGAGAGGAAGGAAATGCAAGGATTACAATAAACATACTATGTGAAAAGGGGGGAGTATGGGGAAGGGAGAAAGCAATATATTATTTCATTGCAAAAAATGAAAAACAAAATATGAACGTAAACACTGTAGGCAAATTAAATACTTAGTGATTCAATGTTGCAATACAATTACACAAGCCAAAAAAGGGTAATCCATTGTTAAATCCCATATTTTCCAATTTTTCTTTAGGGAAGAACATTCCTGATTCATCATGGGAGATGGCTGAGCAGTGACGGCTGCTACGCTTCTTCTATTCATGCAATTTCAATCTTGTATGAAAAAGATTTTAAGGGCTATTTTTGGGTTCCCAGTCAAGCGCTGTGAGGGGGTAAGATAAGCCCCGCCCTTCGGGGTCCTCACTGTCTATCTTTGAAATGCACAGACTAAGTGAACTCGTGGGGGGCACTCAACAAGTTTCTCATTGTGCATCATGGCTTGATGATTGAACTACACTACACAGACATTTAGTGGTAATTAATGGTGATTACGTTAGACAGACTGGCCATTAGCATAGCATCCGCTCTCAGACACTTACCTTTTGAGGAGAACTATAAAAAGCTGTGCCAGCAATAATGCAACATTATAATAGCTGTCTGCATTGACTGCAGATCTCAAGCTTCCATTGAAGAACAAACTTTCTCCTATTAAATAAGAGCTCCATCATGCTGATTAAACACCAGTAACTGATTCTGTGTGGGGCGCATGGAGAAACTGATTGGCAGGTAAACATATACACACACAAACAGACACACATATATTTCTTACTTATAACATTCTGTAAAACGGAGTTGTTCACCTGACAGATGCTCTCGTTCTCCTTACGGCAAATGGCTCAACTGTAGTTGTATAAATCGTATTTGTATTAACATATTACTTTAAGTGCTTCTCTTGTAACTTGGATTTTTGGATGGCCACAGGGAAGTCTGCAGATGCGTGGTATGTAGGTCGATTCACAAAAATGCCATGGGTAGCAGAAGTGATATTACATTTTATTTGGCTTTAATGTTACCACAGGAAGTGACATCACATAACCTTTGTCCTTCAACATGCTATGGTCAATGGCAGACTCACAAGCATAGCACTATATTCTTACTAATGCTCATTTACATTCACTCACTCACACTTACTCATTCATTTGCACTCACTCGCACTTATTCATTCTCACTCTAGCTCTTGCACTCACACTTACTCTCCCATTATTCTCACCCATTTACCCTCATTATCACTCATTCTTACTTTGACCTTTCTTATACTTTCTCACACACTTTTAATCACTCATACTCTCATTACTAACTCATACTCTCATTCCTTCACTCTAACCTATTCTCAGTATGACTCACCTATTCTCCCTCATTCATTCAAACTCACTCACATTCAGTCTTTGACCCATCACTTATACTTGGTGCTGATTCATAACCATGTGCACTCACTGTTACCCTCACTCACAATTAAACTCAGCCATTGTTGCTTACTCTCACTCATTCTCACTCACACTCTATTAGGACTTCATAACACAAATTCTTACTCATTCATTCTCACTCATCCAGTCAGACTCACTTGCAGTCACTCTTACACTCATTCATTCTCACTCACTCTAACTATCTCATAATGACTTACTGAGGCTCAATATCACTCACTCCCTGTCACAGACTCTCACCTACTTACTTTCACTTACACACAAACACACTCATGATTATACATAGAAACATGCACGCTCAGACAAACACTGTATCTCTTGCACAAACTCCCACCCGTAAACACGTGCACAACATATATTTAAAAGGATTTTTCTACTTACGCTAGCTTCCAGCAAAGGGCTCGCTCCAGCTCCTGGAGCTCTATTTTATTACACTAACAATGAACAACAAAATATTTTTCGCTATTAGTGTAATAAAAAAAAATGTTGAGTAAACAAGGAAGTGCAGAGCCACAACGACCAAAAGAGGGAGCTGTCCCTGTGTTCGTGACACTAATTCTGAAACCCCTGAGGCCAGGGATCTAAAAAGCATTGCCCAGGATCACAAGGGGCAAGCCAGGGGTCGCAGGCACGGCTCAAACCTTGACTTTCTTCACATAGACACTGATGGGCTTTTAAAATTAAGCTCAAGCTTATCTGTATTTTATCTACCGTTTGTTCTAATAAACAGTCCAGCATTTGCAGAGGGAAGCTGACAATAAGCAGGCCAAAGATTTGATGTAGGCAATGCAAGTATTTCTGTTGTCCATAGCTTTGATGTCTGTGAAATATTTTTTTTTTAAATCTCAACTTGACTTTATCACTAAACCAAATGGCATGTGCCAGGCCTAAATGTACACAGTATACTTGCTTACCCAAAAAGAAAAAAAGAAAAAAGTAGCTTCTAAAACATGAGCAGTGGAAGGACACGAGTTCTTCAGCCATGCTCCAAGGGAGGGACAAACACAAGAAGAGGAAGTAAAGCCCCCCCCCCATAAGCTAAGAAATATGAAGCAAGCAAATGAGAGTGAGAATACAACCAATCAATGGTAAGCAATAGGCGGACTCTAAGCCCACTTTAAATTCGCAATATATCTTGCAGCAAAAAGTGCATGCACTCCCTAGTAGGCAAGACATTAAAAGGTGAAAATGGGGAAAGGGGAAGGAAGAGAAATACAGTAAAATAGTGCCAAAGAGAGAAAGAAGGGATGAAAAAGTAACCTTAGGAGTGTAATAAAGAAAAAGAGAGTGTAGATGGTGGAAAAAAGATTCATGAAGTTCAGTTCAAATAGGATAGCCTTAGTGTTCAGTAGCAACAACATTTGGCAGCAACAGTTGTGGGCTGCTAGGAAAACTTTGGCCAACTTGCACTCATATTATTCTTACAAACTAAGCACAGATACACATAATCTTTACTAGACGTTTTCATCACAGTTTACAATTCTATGAAACCTGCGTCTGTATACGACTGCAAACTATGATGACTTCTACTAAAGAAAGAGTGGATTTATCATTGTTCAAAATGTTGAAAGTATTTTGTTTTACTCCAGAACATCTCTGTTATGACACAGAGGCCCCAGCAAAGGTTTTCTCTCACTTTCATGCAGCCACACCCACATGCAGTTAAGGGTCTGCTCCCTTCCCACTGGTCGGAGGATACATATGTGCAAGAAAAATGCTATTATGGTAGGGGCCATGTAATTGTCTGTAGCCCATGGCGTGATATGCAAGTACCAGATGAGGGCAGAATGCTACCACAAACACCTGCAGCATTCCCAGAGGTTTCTGTTAAACTAAATCTATGCAGTAGCATTTATATCAATTTTAAGATTTCTTTTTTAACAACAGTGGGGAAATAGTGTGCACATCAGTGACATTTGAAACTCTTGAAGTGTGTGTAGACAAGAGGGTGATACAAATTGAGCAATGTAAACAGATGCCCTCTTCACCAGTCATTGTCTCTCTCTATGATGTAAGGGACTGCCAACTTCTCTGTCACTACCAATGCTGACCTCTCTGTAGTTTCACTTACTACAAACTGAGCTCAATGCAAGAATCAGTTAACACGTTATTATAGGCTCACCCTGAAGTTACAATTAGCATGTATAGGATTAGACCGTATATTACAGCGCTAAATATATTTCAAGCTCTCTAATCACTTTGACATTTGATGCCGTCTTAGAATTCTGTTCACGGGTCTAAGTAAAAAAAAAAAAATAAGATACATATTTTTAAATTAAAAAAAACACAATTAGACATATATTTTTATGTGCATGTATTGCACGTTGATTTGTCCATAGTGTATGCCTTGCTCAAAAGATCAGATAAGGTTGCCATACTGTCTGATCTGCACTGTTCTTCTTACCACTAGGTCATTAAAATATTATTCCACCACCCATTACTCTGCAAACAGTCCACAGGTTGTAATGCCACATGACAGCCTACGTTTACACTACTACTATTCGGCTGCATCTGCTGTACCCATGACAAGCATGGCATCATAAAAGTATGGCTGTGAGCATCAGGGATAGTGACAATGTGCAGTTTCAATGACCAGCACATCATTAACACTCAATCTATAGAGTGTGGTCATTCCATGACACATAGAAAAGCATGCACAGAAAATGTGCGGAATCACAGTATTTGCTGGAAGGCACAAGAGGTCGCCTCAGCACTCAGACATCGCCCCCATTTATGCAAACACAGGTTTCAGTTAATCACTTGTGAGAGAGTACTAGCAGGGAAGGGATATCATGTGTTTGTGTCACCTGATATATAAGGGAGAGACTGTGACATACGGCAATTGCTGACAAGAGGTGCAATCTGAAATGTGCCTTGAAGAACAGACTTTAATAATGTTTATTTTACTTCATTTTTATTTAGAACTTTTGGACTTGGCACTTTTGGCAGGTTCGCCTCGAAAGTTTTTGCATTCTCCTAGCCTTTTTCTGTAACCTTGTGTTGGTGATTTTAGGCCTCTGAGCACTTTAGTACTGTGGTCCAGTGTACCGTGCATGTGCTCTCTGTGTTACATTGGTAAGGTTGGCCTGCCCTTCCATAGGAATGCATAGGGCATTCCCTGTTAAGGTGTGTCAGTGGTAATTACCTGTTATGAGAGGAGCAGTGTGGTCAAGTCTAGTATGTATGAAATGGTGAGAATAAATGCTACGCAATGGTGTGCGCCGATATATTATGACTATGGGAGAAATGCCACTTTTAGAAGTTGGCATCTCTGTGTACTATGTGTCTGCCTGTCTGATGTGAATTGCATATCTGGCTTGTGAGTGACAGGGGCTGGGAGGTATGTGTGGCTCTAGGAGGGGCAGGGTGAGTCAGCGCTAGGCTGAATGGGACATCTACATTTTGAGTAGTGGGAGGGGAAGTCCCTGGTCCCTGGATAGGATGGTGCCTGCCCTAGGGAATGCTGGCTCCGCCCACCTGTGGTGTGTCTAATGACGAGCCCCCACCTAACAATTAGGAAGAGGAGCCCTGTCAACAAAGTGCTCCAATTCCCCCCTGAACCAGTTTCTGCTGGTTCCCCAAGCCCTGTGCTGGCGCAGGCAAAGGAAAAAGGTGTATAAATGCTGGCGCTGTGACTCCATGTTGTGTGTGCGTTCCTGGGCTTGTGTGGGGCTTGGTGCAGCTGGGGCCCAGGAGGAACCGCCATGGGGGCTTACCTCCCTGCTGGAGGGCCCTGTGAGCTGGCCTCTCTGGGCCCAGCTGTGCCCCTGGACCTGGAGGCATTTTTTCTGGACATAAGCTTTCAAATGCAGAATCTTTGCTGCAGCCTGCGCCCTGAGAGTGCTTTGCTTTTATTTGAAACAATCACTTCGCTCTTTGTTGCTGACAGGAGCGCTTTATCTCTATTTCTCCATTAGAAGAAAAGTGTGGGCTGAGCAGCGCTGAAGCTGCAGCCCCCTATGTGATGGAACCCTCAGCGTAGGGATTCCCCAATGATGGCGCTTTTAGGGAAACCTGAGGACGGCGGGAGCCCACCCCGCATTTCTTGATTATTCAATTTGAGCAGCGGGTGTCCACCCGCATTTTCGCCGACATAGCAGAGAAATCACTGCCGCGGCCCGGAAGACAGGCATTTTGCCTTGTTGTGGGCGGGGCCTCGCTCGAGAGAGCCGGAAGTGAGGCAGAGGTGTTGCCGTGGTGAGCGGGGCTCTCGTGTCGTGGAGAGCCCCATGCGCGCCTAATGCAGACGAGGTTGAGTCAAGGGGGGAGCCTACCCCGCCTTTGGGAAACTCAACAGTGAGGCCATCGGTGAGAGGAGACCAGGAGAAGGGAGGAGAGGCCAGAGAGTGGGGCCGATCACCACACACTGCCAGTACCTTTCCCCAGCCCAGCGGAGTCCAGAGAGGTAGACCGGTGCGTGGGGCTCAACGTGGTTGGTGCCAGTGGGGTATTGTCTTCACAGCGGCACCGCAGTTGCGGGCAGCTGCACCGAGTCTGCATTCCTGGTGTTCCTAAGTCCCGGAGTGTGACCAGAGCGGCACGGTGGTGCCAGAGTCGGTTGGCTTTCACAGCTGCACCGCGGATGTGTGCAGCTGCAACGTGGGGCCATAATTGTTTCTTAGGAGCCCCAGTGGGGGTTCAGGAGGCACAGTAGTGCCTGCCCCATTTTATTCCTTGGGGGCATTGCGTTTAGAGTCTCAGAGAGGGGCACAGGAGGCACGCTGGTGCCAGGACTCATTTTCACAGCTGTCCAGCAATTAGTAGGCAGCTGCGATGTTTAGACTTGTGCAACTGCGCACAGTTCATTGCTGCATTGGAAGCCAGGGGGCTAATGGGATAGCCCTGGCAAGGCCCGGACTCTGCGGGACATAGGGCATTTGAACCCCAGTGGAAGGCCAGTAGGCCTGGGGGTCATTTCAGTGTTTAGGCTCCTGAGGGTTAGGATAATGTGATTTCATGGGACATGGTTAATGCCCCCTGATTTATGCCTAATGTGATTTCTGGTTATGAGGCCTATGGCGTAATGTGTTTATGCTTAGGCGGTTTGGGCCTAATATGTTTTATGCCTGACGTAATAATGCTGAGGTCATTATTTTACCAGTAGTCGCTGGTAGTGTGTTACAATTGCTTCTTGTGATTTCTAAAGCTTCTGACAGTGGCCCGATTGGCCCTGTCATGCATATAATCTCCTGTGAATATTGCCTAGTGCCAGTTGGCACAGTGTACATGTGTGATTATGTTTCTACTGTGTGTTATGATAATGCAAAGGCTATTTTTGATACAACCTTGTGTGGAGTTTCTTTTGTGGTGTGCCTAGTGTTTTGGTGCTGTGTGTGTGTGTGTTGCGCAATTGCTTTACACATTGCCTCTGGGATAAGCCTGACTGCTCGTGCCAAGCTACCAAGGGGGTGAGCAGGGGTTATCATCAGTGTGTAACTCCCTTGCCCTGACTAGAGCGGTGGTTTCTGCCTGGCTTTGGCGCAAGCCTTAGCCAACCAGAAATCCCATTTTTAACAAGAACATTTACTGTGTGCGGGGTCCTAGCTACAAGAAAGTGGGGCGCTTTACATGTCAACTTTGATTTCATTATTTTATTTAAGGGAAGTTAGCCTGACTAGGACCTTGATACTAAGGGAGAAAATGGAAGCTACAATACATTTTTTGATTTTTATGAAACCAAGGGAGGTTTAGGACTGTTCTTTTATATTCAGGTGTCTGGTTCCATAGTGCGGAACTAATAATATTTAAAAGTTCTCCGACTACAGTTATGTCTAAGTCGAAGTATGGCTGCCCATCAAAGCACATACAATAGTGGAATAGCAAATGAAAAAATCCAGTGGGAAGTTGGACATGTGTGTATGTGAAAATAGAAACAACTACAATATTTAGGATAGGAGTGGCGATGAAAAAGGCATATAATATGAAGGTCAACATATGTGAAAACATACATGGGTATGCATAGTTGTTCTATGTGCAATAAGCCTGAATGTGCATTTATAAAGGGGTAAAGTATTGATTAATGTTCAGTACAAGCAAAGCAAACATTTCCAGTAAATGTTAATTCCCTGGAGTTTATATAATAGCATACATTGAATGTTGCATGTCTTACCACATTTGTGCTACATTGATATTCAATTTGTTAGCCTAGGACGTTTGAAAGGCTGGGTTTTATCAAAAGTTATCTGAATTTGTGAATTACGATTTGAAGACATTTTACAGTGGGGCAGCCACTGACTCACTCTCGAAGCCGGTATTTGCCCTGAGGAGATTGCTGTTTCAAAAAAAGAATAAGAATTACGGGGGTGCCGTCTGTACCCTCTCTCTGCTTCCCACCTTGGCCATGGAATTTCCCTGTCTACTACTGCACCACTGTTCAATTATGGTAGAGTTCGCATACCGTGGAATACACAGATTTTGAAGGCAAGCATTTACTCACTGCCTTATCTTACTTGTTATTTGTGAAATAATCTATGGTCAGCATGACCCCTGCACATGCAAATCACTTAAGAAAACAAATCAGTAAAACCAAAAATTAGTTAAAAGAACTAAGGAAAAAATGATGGAGTAAAAAATGAATAAGGGAAAAACAGAGAACATAGCAATGAAAATACTGGAGGCCAGCCACTCCTCAAGATAACAATTTACTATTCTTAGAGAAGTAGAACCAGATGTATCAACTATTTGTGCCAGTGCAGTGTCACCAAATGTGATTTATACCAGTGCAAAGTGTTGATTTGGGATGTATTTTGCACTGGAAAGAAGCCCTAAAGCAATGGGTGTTGCCATACAACCATCATGGACTTTCACGCAAAGGATATATACTAACATTTGTAGACAAGACTTTGTGACAAAATGTATACCTCTTCCAGGCAGGCGTAAAGTTGGAGACAAGTCTTTTTATAGTCTTTGCATGTTTACTATACAGTACATCACACTTACAATGTTGAAAACACTTTTAATATGTTGAAGCGTAGATTTGTGTTCATAAAGGGTAAAAACTCCATGCTAGATATCAAGCAGACACACTTTCATTATGGTGCAAAGGTACGTCCATGCCACATTGCAGCCTAAATAGTGCCTGAGCTGGGGACAAAACAACAGTCCCATATCTCTCTCTCTTTCACACAATGCAGCACAACCACTTTGGTTGTGTGACTTTTTCCATTTGAGTACAGACATCAATGTGGAACACCAAACAAAAATAATGTAACATCTTATATGTTATATAATTTGATATTGCTAGGCACAGAATAACTTAAGTTGACTTTTATTGGTGTCTTGATTCAAAGTGTATCAGATTGACTTTATGTGTATATTCTGAGGGCATTGACTGCATGGGATTTCCCTTTAACTTGCAGTGAAATGCAATGCAGCACTAATGAACTGAATAAGCACATTATAATGGACTAAACTGTAGACATTTATGGACTGATAAGAAATGGATACACATTGTAATATGCTGTATCTTTTGTATGTATATGGTGCTATGTGTCTATGTTTGATAGTCGTATTATTTTGTTATCATCTTGAGTTGTACTGTTGTAATTATTGTTATGATGTGCTATTATTTACAGGGTATTCTGTTCTCATTGTTATTTGATTTGAGTTGTCTGTCAAACAATTAATTTTGGTATAATCATTGCCCCCGTTATTGACAAGTTCAAATAGTGTTGCTTAGCTTAAATAAATATTGTTGAAAGATCAGAAAATTGACTCTTGGGGAACTAGTGGATTACCCTGTTTTTGATTAGTACTTAAGAAACTGACATCTAACCTTGCTATTTTTCAGTTAAATAGCTGCGCTATCACTACTCGATCAATGCTTTTAAGGACACTGCAAAATATTTCATCTAAAGAACATAGAGCATATAAAGCAAGAAAAATATTTGGGTCCAGGATCGAGTATAGCAATGCTCTGTTCATAGATATTAAAAAACAAGGTATGCAGAGTAGAAAAGATTCAGAATGCTACTGCTATGACAGTGGTCAAACTTCAAGGAAGACATCAAATTATATTTGTCCTTGTCATCATTTACTGGCTACTAGTTACCAAAAGGATAGACTTTAAAGTTGCATCCTTGATACATGGAGCTCTTGGGTCAAAAGGATCTAAATCGTTTAACAAATATATTTTCCTCTTGTATTCCAAATAGGCCATTGAGATTAGCAGGCACTGGTTTCTCAACTCACACTTGCATTATGTCTTCCTTTGGAGGCAGAGCTAATTTGTGGGATAATTTGCTTCTTACCCAAAATAAAACTTTTGCCAGGCCTAAACCTTCCTTTTTAATATTTGTAAGTCACCCCTAAGGTGGGCCCCAAAGGCTATAGGACAAGGTGCATGGTAGTTAAAAAGCAGGACATGTGGGTTTACGTTTTACATGTCCTGGCAGTGGAAAACACCTAAAGTCATTTTCACTGCTGAAAGGCTATCTGTCACACAGACTAAATCTGGGTTACCATAGTTCAATTAATACATGCTAAATTCAGTTTAGGAGCAGACAGAGGAATGCTGTTTCCACACAAATGAATTATAATGTATGATCCTCTTTCTGGTGAAGTTGGATTTTATGTTACAATTAAAAAAATTCCACTTTGAAAGTTGCCATTGTTTTACACAAACCAACTGTGCCTTTCTGTAAGTCGCCTGGATCATAAGACTGTGAATGATTCTCCTGTTGAGGTTTGCATATTGCTTCCAGCCATTGTGTCAAAAGAGACCTATATGTGTGTAGGGAGAGGGTCTCCCTGACAGGATAATTCTAAGGAGCTGTGCCCTGCCTTGATTATACACTGCACATGACTCTGCCTAGAGCAAACACAAAGGAACCTGACACCAAGTTTTCCCTTGCCTTTGTCACCCTAAACAGATTGGAGCCAGGATCAGGAGAAATAGAAAACGGAGCAGGACTGGTTGTGCGTGTAGGTCAGGAAATTACTCCACGCAAAGGTTGGTAACAGGTATAAAAGTGGGGTCTTCAGAACATGTCATCAGAACACTTCTGGACCAGTGGAAAATTCTGAAGAAGGAAGACTAGACCTGCTTACCATGAACCCATCCTCTACAGACTGACTCAAGGATTCAGTTGACTGACTCATGTTTGAGCTACAGGGACACAACAAGCTTCAAGAGGCCTCCTTGCAAATGCCCAGCTGGTCAGCACAAACTGGACCTGCCTGACCTGTATGAGCCCTACTCCTGGCCTTTGCTGAAGTGGGTCCTGATCCTCTAGAGTTGTCCCCCAGGCCCTGAATCTTTGTCTGGCATCAGCGTTTATTCCTACTGAAGAAAAAGTGAAGACACAAATGTTTTGGGCTGCTTGCAACCACAAAGTGAGCTTTTTGCATCGAGAATCGACCACCCACGATAACCACCTATATGATTATCTAGCGGTCCCTGCTCTTTGAGTCGACAGTGAGCATCCACAGCAACCGCCAAAGCACATCTCCTGTGAGACCTGCTCATTGTTCCGACAGTGACAGCATGTGATAGTCATGAATGTTAACCTCCATAGACATCTGGCTCTTCACGCTACAGCAGCAAACCTCTGCGACACCCAACTGGCTCCTCTGACAACGTCCTCCTTGCTGTTCTCAGCAACATGACTGGCACTCTTCATGCATACTTGAGAAGGCAACTCTTCAGCAGGACAAACCTGATCACTGTATCCAACGCCCTACTCCATCACGGTTGACCTGCACTTGTGACTTTCACCCAGTCCAGTGTGACCAGATAACCACAATTGTTGCTTTGCACTTTGTGCCTGTATTTTCACACAAAACTTTAAAAACTCATACCTCTGGTTCTACTGATTGGATTTCTTACATTATGGTGTCATTTGATTCATTGCAATTTACTTAAAATTGGTTTGGGATCTTTCTTGCACTGTGTATTCACTTTATTACTGTTTGAGTAGTGCAACAATACTATACACATTGCCTCTAAGCTAAGCCTGACTACTTTTGTACCAAACTACTAAAAGGTTCAGCACATATTTATTTAGTTACTTTTGTGGTTCACTATGGCAAGGACTGTTTATTCATCATATCATCATATTACCTTAATTTAGGTAAAAGCCATTATAAATGCATAGAAAGATCATACATACAAGTCCCGTCCCAATAACAATGTATAAATATTAAAAATCTGTCATAATTCATCAGTTGACTAAGTGCTGCCCCAAAACTAAGATCAAAACCCTGGGACAAAAACCTCTAGAAGAGGAACCTTAAGAAAGTGCTCCAATAGGGTCTGTTATATCCCCCGGATTATCTGTATTATTTAGGATAGGGACAGCTCAGTAACTCCCTGGGATGGCTAAAGGGATTATATAAATTATTGCAACCTTGTTCAATAAGTGTTAAAACAATAAATTAAAACATCAACATGACATAATAAGAGGCATTGGTGGCTCATTTGAACAATGTGTCCCTTCTAAAATACATTACCCCACTTAATATCATAATTTAATTGTGTGACACTATCGGTCTTGTCTATATCACTTTCTAATGACCTACTCAATAATCTAACTCAATTACCCCACTCCCACCCTCCCATCATAGCCATAAAATAGGATATCATTTTCACAGCTGTATATTATAGATATTATGCATAGTATACATTGAAGCCCTTCTCTAGGGAGTCACCTTTAGTTTAACTGATCTTATTCTCCATACCCACGACAAAAAATCTGGACACACTGAACACAATTAATTCTTTTGTGTCAAATCTTGGAATCCTTGATGCTTTCCAGTAATGTGCAATGCCCAGCAACTTGCAAGCTGGGATAATCCATTTCCTGTGAAATGTAACATAAACTGGGCAAAAAACTGAAAATGTTTGAAGGATTCCTCAAGCTGAGCACAAAAGGGACAGTAAGATGTTAAAGGATTGTTTTTGTCCAATTTAGAGGTAACAGAATATAATGGCAGAGTACGAATTCTAAACTTTACATACAGAATCTTTGCCTGTGTTGGCCGTATTCTGTCCAAAAATGGCTCATAAAGCAGTCCACTCTTCTGATAAAAGAACTTCTGAGTTAAACTCCTCACTTTAAGGAGTGTTTATTATTTGAGTGGGGCTCCCATCTCTCTCTCACCTGGTAACCCAGTTCCTTACAAAACATATTGAACAATTCAGGATAGCAAACTAGCCACTAACCAGTCATTTCAGAATAGGTGGGAATGGCACATAAGGGCAGCTATCCCACATAGGCAATGGGAACATTTGAGAAGTTGGGTTGTTGGCAGGGCGAGCCACAAAATGTGACTAAATTAACCTTTGCTTAACCGTAGCTTGGCACAAAAAGCTGTCAGGCTTAACTTCGATGTAATTTGTAAAGGATTTTATGCAGCACACAAACAGTAATAAAGTGAAAACACAACACAAGAAAAATCCCGCATCAATTTAGAAAAATTGAGTACATTGTAATCAATTGTTTGAGACAAAAATCCTATCAGTAGAATCAGAGTTATGAATAATTAAAGCTTTTAGTGAAAATTAGCGCCTAAAAATCAAAGCCCCAATCACGTATATCTAGTCATGTTAGACCAGGTCAATGTGAAAAAATATGCTCGACCTTGATGGAGCACGGGTTGGATACAAAATGTTGATTGGGCTCGGGTGGCGCTTACCTTCGGACTTAGAACATTTTCAAAACAAATTTTCCAGGATGGTAACTTCAGTGGGGCAAGGCTGCAGGCGGTGTCCGAGAAGGAAACTTCATCGTCGGGGAGCCTCTGGACAAAGTTGCAGTGAAAGTTTCTACGTTCTGACTTTTTTGTAACTCTAAAATCTCCAGCAAGATGAGGCAGGAGACTGTAGCCAAAGACAATACTAGGATGTCGGCTACCCCTTTGGCACAGGACCTCTGAACAGGATTTGCTGTTGTGGAGAAGAACGTAGCGAGGGTAGTCACAAAGTATGGTTGACCGGCGATGCTCCTTGGGTGGATCGGCAAGCAGGTTTGTCTTGGCCTTCCTCCGGTTGACAAAGCAGGTTTTAGGTAAAAAAAATGTAAGCCCAAGTTTTGGAATTGGGCTATCTGGGCAACATTAGCTCCACATCCAAGGGTAACGTAAGGAGCTTGGGGTGGAGAAGAGAATAGGGAGACTGGGAGAATGGGAGAAGGACATATGTATATCTGGTTACTGGACATTGTTTGACACTGGCAGGTCATTAGTTGGTGTCCTGAAGAAGCTGCACAGCATGGACGTAGGGAAGTAGAGGCCTGGGAGTAGTGTGTAGAGTGGTCCTGGTCCTTCCCCATGCCTACCGGATCACTGTGGATGTATTTGCCTATCTACTCACTTGTTGCCTGGATGCCTGCTATCTTGTGTATCCTGAGTACTTGCATGTTGCTCAACGGTTGTTCTCCTGCAGCAGGGAGGCAGAGACATGGCTAATATTGTTTGTGAGGAAAATGTGAATACCTGATGCCTAGCCTGCCACGTTGAAAAAGATTGTGCGACGTAGGTGGGTAACATGACTGGGAGTGTAGGGCTTGAGAGCTTGAGCTTGAGCACGGTCTTCCATGAGCCCCCCTCTTTTTTCCTCTCATCAATTGTTTGTGGCAGAGGAATAGAGGAGTAGAGTAATAATTGAGAAGCTCGCCCTTTGGAAACTCTCGGACTTGTGGTGTCTTTTACTGAACAATACTGAGTAATTTGTGTACAGTAAAAGTTTCAGCCTTCATATCGCGTGTTACTTAAATTATTAATTTACAGAAGGACTTAATGTTAGATTAGTGATTGATTTGCTTTGATTGGCTCTTATCCAATTGGTTTTTGACAAGGAGTTGAAATGGTTGTCACTAGAAAAAATGGGCACATTAAAGGACAATAAAGAAGAATACGAATTTCTCAGAGTGAGGTACGAACACTCCACTCGAGGGCAGTAAAAAAAAGAGATTTTGGAAATAAATGTCTCACAAGACTAAGAAAGACCTCAATTAGGAAATCTATAACAATGATCGTGTAAAGTAGTGATGCTGAGAATAAATAGGTTTATTTAGGGGCTCAAGGCAGTATAGTATTTCACAGTCTAGTGAAAGTCAAGAAAGATAAAATGCACTTCACAAAGCCATAGAGGGTATGGTAGGGCTAAAGCCCAATAGAGAACACTTGAAGCAGTTGGATTTTAAGCTGATCAGAACTATCAGACACCAAGAAGATATTATGTTATAAAATCAAACCTGATTTGGAAAAAGAGTTTGCTTAGAATAAAGAGTATAACTTGTCCAAGTGTAAGAGTTTCATAAATCAACAGGTTGACATACAAGTACGGGTACAAGTACATTGTGCCAGAAATAGTAATTAGTCTTGGAGTATAAGTAACTCACCCGTGCACTTGGCTAAGAACTGAGAGGCAGGGACTGGAATAAAGCTTCAGGAAGTTGCCACGGATGTCCATGATGAGTATAATGTGGTGAATAATAAGTCTATGGTCACAGGCATGAATGAGGGAATAAATGGTCAATATGAGATGCCATTGTGCTCTATATTATCAGAGAATATCCAGCAGTGGGAAAGATTCTCGAGCCCTATAAAAGTGAAGGCGGTAAATCCTATCTTGAGAATAACTGGTAGGCAAGGTAACCAAAGAAAATTCTCTCTTCCTTTTCTGAGTGACCTGTCCTCTAAGCAAGAGGGTAGAAGATTTTGGGTGGCTAACCGAAACAGGACAGGAGAGAGATCCAGAGACTCAAGACGGAGAAATTGTATCGCTATATGGTAAAGAAATGCAAGGGGGTGAAGTGCTAATTAACACCAAATGGCTGCACTCAATGATCAATACAGTGAAATCTATGCTGGCAATGCCAATAGCCGAGAAACAAATATATTAATGCTACAACTTCTCGTAAATCTATAAGCTCTGCATCAACTAACTGCTGAATAATAATGAGGCTGCTATTTAGGTACAGCAACGAGAGGGTGAAGGTTACACTCCCTGCCAGCCAGATCCACAAGATATTGAATTGGAAGTAGGAGGATGTGCACCCGGATTACCTTCAAAACTCTGATAAACATAATTCCCAAGAAGGATCAGGTTTAGGGCAGTGTGACCGGTGCGGCTGCACTGGACGCTGACCTGGGGAGAGGGGTGCTGACCTCTGGGGGGTGGTGCTGTGTTTAGCAATAACGTATGATTTTAAATCAGCTGATGCAGAGTTCCTTGTGGGTCCAGATTTCAGCCAGCAATAAATATGTCAAGATAACTCTTGTTGTTAATGTTCCTGCTAAAGAGAGGGGTTGGAGTTTTATCTAGGGGCAGTTTTGGCTCACCATAAAGTAGCGCAGAGTGCTAATATGCCTTCTGCAAAGAACATCTGTAATATTTAGAGTGGATTAGTCAAGCTAGCCTTTACCAGCATTTCAAACAAAGAAAATGTATGCGAGAGAGGGGCTTTGGAGAGATGAGGTGCCAATTTGCTGGGTGGTAGCGAGGGAATCTGAGGAGGAGGTTATGGGGAGGGGCGGTAAAAAAGATTGCAGCACCGGGTGCCACAAGCGCTAAAGCTGGCCCTGTGCCCAAGTGGGAGGGTTGAGGGAGAGGCACCCTCCCCCAATCTGTGCCCAAGCAGAGGCTAAAGCTAAACTCAAAACATGAGCTCCTTGCAGAATCAACTATAAAGGACATTGTGTATAAAGTAATTGAGGAAGCTATGAAAGCTCTTACATTTGAGTAAGAGGAGGAACGGGAACATAAGGTACAGGAGAATGTTTTCTCTATCTTTCAAAGCAATAGTGGCCGGAAGAGATGCCAAAAAAAATATTTCCTACAAATGTCAAAGCAATAGGAAAAATCTAAGAATACCGAAAAAGGGTACGATAATCCTTAGGATTGCACCCCAGTTTGAAAAGGAAGATAACTGCCCCCTGGGAAAGCAAAGTCGAAGGAAGTAAGAACCAATATTGATGAGGAGACTAGTTATAAACCAATGTTGATGGAAAGACATGAGAAAAATAAAATCTTAGGCTCAACCACAAAAAGTTGTGTAAATGCAGCAACATTTGAGGAAAAGTCAGGTGATATATCATTGGAAGATCTAGACAAGTTATTAAAAAGAACTCCTAGTCCTTGGGCCACCCATGAATCTCCACAAAAGTATGTACCTCAGAATATCGTGGAGGATGAGCCACCTAGGAAACAAACACATATTCCAAGACAATGGCGTAGTGGGATACTAAGGAAACATGAGAAACCATGATAGACATGAAATTGATGACAGATTAATGTTGCTGGCAGATACATTTTCGTTTGGGGTCATGAATCTTTCTTAAATCAATCAAGGAATTTGACAATTTTAGCAATCTAAAGCTGTCAAAAATAACCTGCAAATATATATCCTTGGTTACATTATTTAAACATATTAATCGAAGGTATAAAATCCAAACTGCATTGATACTTTTTTGAGAATAGTTGCACTAATGGTCTCAAGTTGCACGGATGATTTGTGACATTCTGGTTATGATATTTATGAAAATAATGAAAATATTGATTTCCATTTAAAAGCCAATCAGAGGTATAAGGAAGATCTAGGTCCATTTAATCAGTGAGGTAAAGCTCAGATTTCCGACAGTGACCAGACTGGTGAGAAATATGATTTTGGGGACAGCAAGCGAATTGTTATAACAAAAACTGATCATTGATAGTACGGTGATGAAAATTGATGATTGGAATTAGATAGAGAAAGCTATAGGCTCAGAAAGTCATACCCCTAAATCGCTACTCTGGAAAAAGCGATGATGGATTGATACGTTGTATGTCTTGGAATATTACTAGCTTAAGGAGGAATAGGCAGTTGTTTTATAGAAAATGGGGGATACGGACATTACTGTTGTTACCTTACAGGAAACTTGAGAGTCATGATGTTATGATGAATGATTTTATTACCTATACTGTTAATGCTGTCAAAGGGCAATATGGTAGGACATCTGGTGGTCTCCTAACATTAGTATCCATAAAGAGGGATATAGAGTCTAGGAGGATTTGTAAAGAATTTAAAGACTTTTTAACAGTCCTATTAACAATTGTTAATCGGAAGACCCCTCTTAAGCCCAGTGGAGCTCATGATTTTATTATTAAAATATATATTTTCAGCCGAATAAGCTTCATGATAATCAAGTCCAGCAAATGGCACTCCTTTACGATAAGATAAATGTAACATATCACAGTGCACAATCTTGAGAATTGGTTATTTCAGTGCACAGATCTGATCCTGATCTGCATGATGAATTTCAAGCAGAAAGGAGGTGAGTTTAAATAATCCAACTCAATCACTAATAAATAAAACTAGTGATTCCAAAGAAAATAAAATGGTGAATATATTAAATGACTTCTGTTTGATAGTTATTAATCGAAGATGTAAAGGGGATCAACCGAGTAAGCTTACATTGGACAATGGCAGAACATCCTACTTGATTGATCATGCAATAATATCTCTGTAGAAGTTCTGTTTACTTAATGATTTAGTCAAAGGGGAATTGGCTGGTAGATCATCGGCGTCTTCTAGTAACACTCGACTGCGTGTTCCACATACAATAAATCAGTACTTGCTTGGACTACTACTGCACAACCCTAACTTGAAGCTGAGTGGGGGAGTCACAATGCTAGGCCTCTTAGTGGCTAAGAGACGCATAGCTATAAACTAGCTGGCGGTGAAACTCCCTAAAAGGGAGGCTTTGGAGAGAGACTTTTTAGAGTGGGCAGCAGCAGAGGAGGCACATATAAGGAAAACACGTAGGGATGCCAAGGTGGCTGATATCCTGCTCTCCTGGGCCACCATGACCCAGGCGCTCTTGGAGCATGAGGAAGATGGCAAGTCTGCCATGGAGACCCAGTCCAAGCAGGTTAGAGGGACATCTCAATTGTACAACTCACTGGGGACAATGGTTACAGATTTAAACACTCAATGCACGTTGGGAACATGCAGCAAAGAAGTCCTTAATAAATATTGCTTACCAATTGTTTAAATGGAAGCTTAGGGAGGGGGATTTTTTTATATGTTATATTTGAAGTTGCATTGATTCTACTTCTGTGGGGTTTTTCAATCGCCAGCACCTAATATATTCTAGTCGCGGTACTGCCTAACCAGACATTTCTGTCATTCGTATGGATACGGTCCACCATTGTGTTGAATGTAGTAAGAATGTAGTAAGAATGCCTGATTTTATTGCCCATTATATGGATGTGACCGCTGTCGGTCTGATATTGGGCGACTATTATACTGCGAACCATGATATACTGTCACTTGAGTCCTCAATAAATAAATATATTAAAAAAAGAGAAAGAGATCTCTGGTGGAACTCAACTCATATTTAGTTTAAGAATGGTCGAAGTATTATATTGACATTGAAAATTAAGAACAAAGTAAAACAAATGCTTTATACTGCAGAAGCCAGCTAATCAAACAATGATGAAATATAAAAATGTGATAACTGATATTTGCCAACTTCCATTTAAGCCTAGAAATACTAACAAAAAGACAAAGGCCAAATCACAGTCTGAGGGAGAAAAACTTAAAAGCTAAGACAGTTTTGAATAAGAAAATAAGGGAGACATATAAACCTAATTCTGCAGCTAGAAATAGTCTGATTAAGATGTATTGGAGACACGTCAGATGGGAAATAAGAAAGGTTGATTGGAAAGAGAAGAATAGTTTATGGACGGAAGTCATTACAGCCCTCCGTAGTGGAAGAGTGGAAGCACTAGGGGGCAGAAAGAAATGTGAGGCCTGTCAAGTAGACATAGAACTGTGTGTTAAATATATTGCAGACCTTTATGGTCATAAAAGCAAAAGTAACAACAAAAATGGATTACAGAAATAAATGGCAAACTGTCAGGGAAACATAAGTTCAAGTAGGATCGAGAAGAATCTAATACCCTCAATAAAAGAGGTGACAGCTGTAATAAAGAACTTAAAGAGTTCTCATGTCAGCAGATATAATAAAATTGGAACCCAACCTCTAAGCACAAGTCAAAACCTCTCCGATTGTTAATGTAGCTTGCGGGGAAAGAATACTGTATTCCTGGCAGGGTAGTATTCATGTCCCAATCTTTTAAAAAGGATCACAAGAATGGTCTAAGAATTACAGAATAATAACACTACTGGACATTCCAAGTAAAATTTATACAAAACATCTGATATAAGCCCTAGAAGTGTGGGTTGAAAAAGACGATGTCCTTCCAAAAGTCCAGTTGGGTTTCAGAAGAAGCCACTCTACTGTTGATGGGTGCTTTTCATTAAGCCTGATAATGGAAGACTGTGTCTTAAATAGAAATGAATCCATCTACGTAGTGACTTATCTACTACTTTTGATATGATCAATAGAGCAAAACATTGGAAAAACACTCATGAATTGGAATATATCCCCTTGTCTATTGAAGTTGATTGTCAAACTATATGGTGGTTTTTTAACTCAAGTAGAACTGAGGAACAATGCAGCTCCACCACAGTGGACTTTCTGGATGTCCGCATCACGGTTGGACACAATGGTTTGGAAGCCTCGATATTAAGAAAGCCCACTGCTGGCAACACAATACTCCATGCAAATAGTTTTCACCCAGCACCACTCATCAGAAGCATTCCATTTGGGGAATTATATAGAGCCAAAAGAATCTGCAGCAGCCTTGAATCTTATACTGCTACAGAAAATGTAATGCTTAAAAGGTTCAAGCAAAGAGGATATTCTGATAATATCCTAAAAACAGCCTGCAAAAGAACCAGATGCATAAAGAGGGAAAAAGCACTGTTTGATCCTACTAAAACCAGCATGAAACTAGTGAACACCACAGATATACCCAGGTTTATAACCACATACAATCAGGAACACCATAAGGTGCGTCAGATCATGTCACAACATTGGCATCTTCTGAGAGAAGACCCAATCATAGGCTCACTAATCCCTAGACGCCCTATGATCACCTATAGGAAGTCAAAGGCAATGAGAGACTATCTAGTCAAAAGTGATTTTGAAAGAAAAGTTAGACCCAAACCTGGTTGATGAAATATGATGGCTTCAGAAAGTGCTTTAAGTGTAAGACATGTAGGAATGGTGATAATTGAACTTACATAGAAACACCATTCAACAAAGCCATCCCAGTAAGGGGCAATCTGACATGCAAATCATACTCTGTTGTAAATATTCTTTTAGGTTCCTACAAGAAAATCTATGTGGGTTGCACCACATTGTTGGCACACAAAAGAATATTACAGAATAACCGTGCCATCATACACAAAGATCGAAGTTACCCTGTTGCCAGCCATTTTGAAAAAATCCATCATGGTGCTCCCACAGCCCTGAGAAATAGCTGTGTGGCACAAATACCTAAAAAGAAAAGAGGAGGGGACATGGAGAAAGAACTGCAAAAACTTGAAACTTGGTTCATTTTAGAACTAGACAGCAGGGAACCTGTGGGTCTTAATATAGATTAAGAAGTGCACACCTGTCTTCTTTGAGAGAAAAGTATGAGCAAATGATACACTTCTCTCTAATAGAGTTTTCTATTTTTCATTAGTTTCATCATTGTTGCTGTGTGAGCTACGTTGAATCATGAATTTCTTAACTTCAGATTTGAATTTCTATTTTTCTTTTTATGCCATCTTCTCCATTACATTTCAGTGTATACATGATACTATGAGGAGATGGTATATATTCCCCATCCGTCAATCATTTTGAGATAGTACCATATGGCATGAGCTCTGTTGAGTTTTCCTGCCCCAAGCTGAACATGTAAATACTTCTATTATTTTGGATTAATTTCACACTAGTGTACTTTATGATATGTGATATAGATACACTACATGGCCTACATGGGGCACTTGCCCATAAATTATTTTGAAAATTAAACGTATATGAGGTTGGGATGTTTGTGAATAGTCCCGGCCCCTTGTTTGTGGTATTGAGGATCTTGAACCAACTGTGGTTTAAACACTGAATTTGTAAACTATTGATAGCATTATGCTTAACAAATTTGGAATATAGTACCACTAAAACAATGGACGATGTGTAGGTCATTTCCTTTCTTTAATTAGAACAACATATGTTTCTTGTATCCATTTGGGTTTCTTACATTTAAATATAGAATTTCTCAAATGCATTACTATGGAGACGTTTATAATTATAATATTCCTCCCTGTGAAACACAGCAAGTATTTGAAAGAATGTATGCTAATGTATGTGCACACTTTGAATTGGATATGTTTTCTATGTCCATTGCACCTTTTGTTTATGCGACCCCCCCCCGGACCCCTCCTCAGATGAGCCCCGCAAGTGATCTACTCCGATGTCAGCGGGAAGAAGCTGACCCGAGAGTCGGGACGAGGGAGCTGCCGGAACCCTCACCGAGAATTCGGACTGCCGCAGGTGAGCCGACTGGCGGGCCCGATGAACCCGGAGCGCCCCTCCCTCTCTCCCCGCAACCCCTGACTAAAGTAGGAGAACAATCAACAAACAACCAGACGAACCGGAGTAACCCCGGAGCCCCATACCCCCCACCCCCCGCGGCTCGGCTCATAGGGTGGTGCTCCGCACAGAGAAGACACTTCCTTAAGAGTCCCCACATTCTGACGAATCGATCAAGCAGGCTATCAGATCTCACCGGAACACAAATCCCTCCCTACTCGTTGCCCCTGAACAAGACCTGACCTACCAGCCTCCTCTTACCGAATGCGGGAGAAGCCCTGTGCCGGTCCCGGAAACTCGGAGGGAGCAAAGGAACCGCGAAGGACGGTATCTCGATCCAATCTGCAGCTGGCATTCTCCACATATGAGGAGACCGCTCCTGGCATATCGTGTTCCTCTGATTGCACAATATTCTGCCGAAAGTTTCACCCGTCCTCCGTCTTGCTCAAACAAACCCGGGACGCCTGTCCCCAAGATGGCCACCATCCACCCATAGTACCGGCAAATTCTGCGCTCTAAAGGACTAGAAACGAGCAACTTCTACTATTAAGTCGCGGACATGTACCAGATCCCCCCAGGGTTCTAAACTAGGCGACCTGTCCAAGAAAATCTCCGGGGAGGTAAACACTCTCTCCTTTCTCGACCTAGGGCCGCCTGACCCAAAAATGGCCGCCAACTTTGACTGACTGTAGGAACATAAGTCGCACTCTCTCTGGATCTCCTTAGCAGAAGGAGTGGAGCAGTCCACCACCCACATGCATACCTTCAAGAGTAATTAACAACAGGAGAGGTTTAGACTACCACCACCTGCATTCAACAACTTAGCAACAATAGCCCAGGCAAAAGTGAAGTGCCCCGGATCTCCAAGCTGTTCTTTAACAATTCAGCCGACTGCAGCACATACACTCGGGTTACAAAGCCCACTACCCTCATCACCCCTCTTAGGCAGCTTGTCCCCCCTGCCGACATCTCAGTCCTCTCTATCGTGCAGGCCCCTGCCTTACTGTTTCCTAGACTACAAACAACTCTTTCACTACTTAAAGAACACAGCACCTCTGCTCGGCCCCTTGCCTAGATCCTCCTCCCCCTGTATCGCAAATTGCGACCCCCCCGTATTTTGGATACTCCCTCTTCTCTCCTCAACCGCGCCAAGTTGCCCCATCCATACACTCCTACGATTACCCCTGCCCAACCACAAATTACCTAACTCCACATGGGCATAACGCTTTCGCCATTTCCTACCCCCATAGACTTTCGACCAAAGCTAAAAAACTCCTAAAACTGAAAACCATCAGAAAACTCCCAGAAACACTTATCGCAGACACATACCACTGCTCATCTAGAGGCCAGATAAAAATGGACCTCATCTTTTACACGGTTAGACCGGACCACTGGATCAACAGCCTTACTGCCCACCTCCGAGTCGCCAAAACCACCATCACAGCACTCAGCCGCAAACTTACCATCTCTCTGCAAAATCACCAGTCCTTGACCGGCTCCATTTCCACAACCATTTTCGATAATGGCACCATACTAATTCAGGCTCAAAATGAGAACCTCGAGTTCTTCGACTCCCTTTTCCTCACGTTAAAGAGGACCTCCGCTCCTACCCTGCCTCAAGCTAGGATCGCCTATCAGGCCAAACTCCATCCCCCAACTAGCCACAGGACCCAGTTCGAGCACCCCCTCCATCCCATCCACCCGCCTATGACTGCCAACCTGCACCAACCCTCCTCCACCAGGAATTTGCCTACCGCCGCACAACTCTACCCTCCCTTCACCCAGACTCAACACATTACAATAGAGCCCCACCCCCCTCTCCTCCCACAACAGCCCCAAAACCCGCCCACCGTCACCCCGCCACTAGAGCTAACCCCCCCCGCCCACTCCCTCCCCATCTCCAATCATAAACCTCACTCTAGAATTGAGCCCTATTCCCACTCACAACTAGAGAGTCCCCCCACTACCGCTTCACCGCACTTCACCAACAATGACACTCAGACCACTCGAGAAGAGCCCCACTCTCATTCCCATCCCCAATGGCTCCTTGGCCCATTCTCCCAACCCCCACACCGCAAACTTCCTCCCAACTAGAAAGAACGCCTCCTCCCACCTCTACCCCCCTTAAAATCTTCCTCTCACAGGACTCACCCGCACAAATCCCTCATGCTGAGCCGATTCCTATTCTCCCACGCCCTCCGTTCTTTAACAGCCATACCGCCCCATGCGCACTCACACCCCCAACACAGAACACCACCCTCCTTCCCCCTTCTACTCACGCTATCAATATATCGCAACGCCTCTCCCTTCTGGAAGCTCAGCTCGAAAAGCTGATACGAGGCATGAATGATACCCTTTCTTCCCTAACCGAAATCGAAGTGCCCACCCTACACCCCGCACGCCACCTTACCCCTGCCCTTCCCAGTCTGCCCAAATCTCCTCCTCCCACTCCGACCCTCGCCTCCACCAGATCGCTCCCACACGTCACTTTACCAGAGGCAGAGAAGCGAACAGACAGACCGAGTAGAGCAAAACCCTCCCTCTCCACTCAGGAAATGACCACTCTCGCCTCCTCCTATGCCCACCTCACGACCCCTAACTTGAGCACCTCTCAGCAGACACAGAGAGGGTCCCCTCCCACCCTGACACTGGTCCCCAGACTATTCTCATCACCCAAATCCTCCATCCAAGTTATTACAGGAGTGGGCAGGGAACATCCTCCCATCAGACTATTCTCATCACCCAAATCCTCTATCCAAGTTATTACAGGAGTGGGCAGGGAACATCCTCCCATCAGACTCCCTAGACCCCCGACTCACCTAACCTCTCTGACCAGAGCCCAACCTAGCAAGGCGCCACCCGTTGAATAACCCAACATCAGATGTATGCTCATTAACAGCAGATCCGCCTCCAAACACGCAACTGAATTAGCAGAATCTATCCTCTCACACGATATCGATGTAGCCTTCATCACAGAAACCTGGCTCAACTCCCTGTCAGCCCCCATCATGGACATGCTTGTTCCACCAGGATTTTCAATCACCCACAAAGACCGACATAAGCAGAGAGGGGGAGGTGTAGCTATCATTCACAAGACCAACCTCGACATCACGGAAAGCGCACCCTACCTGTACAGCTCCTTCGAATGCCTCTCTATCAGCATCAAATCCGACGTAAAGAGCTCAACACTTTGCCATCTCCTCTATCACCCTCCAGGCAACTCAGAGGAATTCGAAATGCAACTATCTGACCTAATCACCCTATGCGCGCTCAACAACGCCAATAACATAATCCTGGGCGATCTCAACATTAGATGGAACAACACTTATAACCCGCTCATACAATCCATCAACAACCTTCTGATAGAAAACGACCTGACACAACACTGCTCTGAAGAAACCCACTACAGAGGAGCGATACTCGATGCAATCATTGCGGACAATTACACAATCACCATCGACTACATCATTCCAGTTGACTGGTCAGACCACCACTTAATTCTTTTCCGCATCAACCAACCATCGCCATCTCGACTCATAAAACAAGCTCCCCCCAAATGGATAAGGAATATTGCCCAAGTCCCTCAGACCATCCTAGAAGATGAACTAAGCACTCTCGTCCCAAACTCAACGGAGCACCTCTCAACCACTGACCTCACCTCTCTCTACTACTCTAACATGACAACCACCCTCGACCGCCTGGCGCCCCTGAAACTAAAAAAACCCAGAAACATTCCATCGAGATCATGGTTCACCACGGACATAAATGACGAAAGAAGACTTCTCAGATCCCTTGAAAGAATCTGGAGGTCCAACCCATCCTCTCTTCACCGCGAACAACTCAAGTCGGCACGCAGAAACTACAACAATCTCATCAAAGACAAAAAATCTTCCTTCTTCTGCTCCGCTCTTGAAAACCCTAAAAACCGCCCCAAAGAGCTCTTCAACATCATCAGAAGTCAAACATCGAAACCCATCAAATCCGTTTCAGTGTCCTCTAAAAACCAATGCGCCAACTTCGCCAACTTTTTTAACGAAAAAATCATCAAGATTGACCTCTTTCTTAGCACAAACCCTTCTTTTCCAAGAGAGACCAATACCCCAGAACTGTCTGACAGCACCTTATTGATCCCACCCATCCAATGGCCGATTCAGGAAACAGAGATCGTCACCCTGATCTCCAACGCCAAACCGTCATCCCACTCCCTGGATCAGCTTCCTATAAACCTGACCAAAGTTCTGAAACACACCCTTGCCCCAATTTGGTGCAAAATCATCAACAGCTCGCTGAGCACGGGAATTATCCCAGACTGCCTCAAGGTCGGCCAAGTCACGCCGCTACTAAAAAAAACAGGGTTGGACACAGAAGACATGAACAACTTCAGACCCGTGTCAAACCTCCCTCTGTTATCCAAAACACTAGAAAAATGTGTTCTCCCACAGCTAACCCAACACTTAGAGAACATCAAGCTCCTTGACCCTCACCAATCGGGTTTCAGAAAAGGATGCAGCACTGAAACTGCCATCCTTAACGCCATAGACGATTTACACAAATCACTTGACTCCGACCAATGCTGCCTTCTCATTCTTCTTGACCTTTCGGCCGCATTCGATACTGTCGATCACTCGCTGCTCTTAAAAGTCCTTCAAGAAAGAGCAGGCTTGGAATTGACGGTTCTGAACTGGTTCTCCTCCTTTCTACACAATAGCTCCCAAAGAGTAAAAATCAAATTGAAGAGTTGAGGGGAGAGAACTGACCCTCAAGGGTCAGTTCTCTCCCCTCAACTCTTCAATATCTACATGGAACCCCTTACCACAATACTCAGGAATTCCAACATCCCCTTCCACCTCTACGCTGATGACACACAACTCTACCTGGAAACCACCTGTATGGATGACATTCTCAAACTCAACGACACGCTCAAAGACGTTCAACAATGGCTCTCACAAAACCACTTAAAGCTTAATCAAGAAAAAACTGAAGTCCTATTCATCTCCAACAGAGACGAAAACCCCCAAATTGAAGAATGGCTCAAAGCTATTGAGGCCCTCAATGGCACCCTCAAGCCAAAAGACTCAGTCAAATCCCTAGGTATCACCTTAGACCCCAAACTAAACATGAAAAAACACATCGCTAACTCCGCCAAAAGCGCTTTCCTCAATCTGAAACTTCTTTACAAAATAAAACCATTCCTTCCTCCCAAGGACCTTCAACAGGCCACTCAAGCACTGGTGCTCTCCAGAATTGACTATGGAATTGCAGCCCTGACCGGCTCAGCCAAATCTCATCTAGGACCCTTGAAAACCACCCTCAATGCCGCAGCCAGAATGGTCACAGGAACCAAGAAATTCGAACACATCTCCCCGCGCTCAAAGACCTGAAATGGCTCCCTATTGAACAACGAGCCAACTTTCGAACAGCATGCCTTACACACCAAGCCCTCCACACAGGCAAACTGGAATACTTGGCTGCAAAACTCAAAAGGGCTGGCCAGTCCAGGACCCTCAGAAGTTCCAACACACTTCTTCTCATTCCATTGAAACCGTGGAAACGCAAAACTTTAAGTAAATGCTCTGCAGACAATGCACCCAGGATTTGGAACGCCATCCCTCCTCACATCAGAATGACCGCCCACTTCCCAAAATTCAAGACTTTACTCAAAGCTCTCTTCCTGGAAGCCACTTGAACTGTAAGGGATGCTCATATTACCACCATCCCGTTTAATCACTACGATCTGTATGTATTTTGTTATTTGAAATCCCCTTGAGTTGTCCAGATATCAATCTTCCATCGCCGATAAGGCACACTCTTGTACCTGGTGTGAAGCGCTCTGATACCTTCCGGTCCAGCTAGCGCTATACAAAACTTTTTAATAAATAAATAAATAAAATAAATAAATAAATAAGTTTATCACTTGTATTTACCACTATATAAGTTTTCAAAAGAATGGCGCTTACTGTCGTGATCAAGGCTGCTGTGAGCAGTTGACATGCATAGACAGTCACTCTGCAGGCTCTAAAATAAACATTTACTGAACAATTTGCCGTAGAGCTCGTCCATATCCTCTGTTCACGAGTTGGGACACATTTGTTGCAAACATATTAGAAACAGTTCAATACAAGTCAGTTTGAAAAAAAAAGCTGCAATAGTTCAAAATGTGTAGAAGCATGCAGAAAGATTCTAGGTTTTCTCTATCAAAAGAGTGCAAAAAATGTATATTGCAAGCTATAAAAATAGAGCAGAAAAAAGAAAGGCAACGTTCCATTTGTTGCTTAAAACAGCTGCTTTTATTATGTTCTATGACCTGATATGCTTTTCACCTCAGCTGCTGCTTCTGGCAGCAGGTATTGTGATGTCAGAACTCAACTGTAATAACCTTATAATAGTTGAGTTCTGACGTCTTTTCTTTATAATCGGGTTTATAATATGCACGTGAATTCAGAAACACATAATTTATGGAAAAATGACACAACATTGGGAGCCTGTCAATTATAGGTCATAATTTACTGTGATGGCTCCTAGTGAAGACTTCTTTTACATTATGCACAAGTGTGTAATTTTTTATCACACAATTCCAACCTGTTTCAACAAAGAGCATTCAAACAGCTAAAACACAGCGGTAGAGCACGGAGAGTACAGTGAAAAAAATTAGGGAAAACATGACTTCCTTTTCTTAATGCAATAACCAATCACCCTACTATAAAAAAAAAACACTGGGAAATGGTTTTCTTCAGGTTGTCTTCAACTAAAGTGGAGTGGTGTGGCTCACTGGTTAGAGGCGGAAGACCTGTAAGCAGAGAACGGCCCGGGACCAGGGTTCAATTCCCGACGCGGCAGGGTCTTGGACCAGGGTCAACGGACTCGATAATTCTCGCTTCAGTGCCTACTCTAACCAGGGAACACACTCGGTAACTCTGGGCATTAAGCTTGCCTCATCTCTACAACGGCCCCCCACAGACGCCGGGGATGCCTGGTTTCACCCTGGAGATACCCAGAAAGGGACCATCTCACAGGGAAAACCGGGACGGGTTCCCCAGCGGTCTACAGCGCCAGGACACTCGGGTAGAGTAACAGTGCGCTTTACAAGACTCCCACATTAAACACATACACAAAGGGCAATGTCCAAAGAACATTGGATAATGATCCCTAACCACCTGTTACGCTTTACTTATCAGGCTCGATAGCAAATACCTCTACTGTTCTATTATTAATTATGCTGCTCCACTGCCTCGAAGTGACTTCTAGGTGACACTGTAGCACTTTATTAAACTCTGTAAATAAAAAAATAAATGAGGACCAAAAGGGCTTGCAGAAAAAAGGGTATCTAAAGTCTACATTTCAATGCATAGCTGTTAACTAGCCATGTGCTTCATGATGTTAGCTGCAGACACAGAAATAGTTCAAAATGTACCCTCTTGTCATGAGCATTACATGCGCATTTGCAGATAATGTCCATGCCCATGCATTAACAGACAATGCTGCTGATCCATGTTAAAATATCACTACAAACACATCTGAAAGTATGGAAAAATCAATGGACTGTTTTGAAAAATACAGCATTTAATCAGCAAATGACTGTGAATGAAAGAAAACAGCCTGCTTTACTTATCAGTGAGTCATACACTGCACAGGTCTGCCAGAGTCCAGACTGCAGTCCAACTCATTATTTCACATACATGGAACCACGTGGGTGCACCATGGCTAGAGGGCTTATTTTAATGGACCTTAAAAAATGTTAAGCAGGTGAACTGGGCTAGAAAATGTGGCACTCTACAAGCTCCAATCAAAAAGTGTGGTGGTGTGGCGCTAAAGAATAAAACGAGTCATTACCTTCACAGAATGCACTGAAGCAGTAATCCTAAGGAAAAAATGTTATGATTCACTACAGATGGCAAACTCGTGTACCAGAAATTGAGCCCTGCAAACTCTCTAATTTGTTCAAGATGGGGAGGTGCAAGGTCCTGATTCTGAAGTCTGGGTTACAGTTGTTTGCCAATCCGGAAAAAGAGAATTAACCACACTGGTAAGATTTAGAAAATCACAATCTACAGATGTTTAAAATGGTTATCATAATAAAGACATAATATGCGGTTGTTAGCTCACAACATAAAATACATTTCACTAAATGAATTGAAGATGATGACTGACTAGAAAAAAGACCTGCAGTACAAGCAACATTGCAATTGCCAATAGCCAACCATAGAATCATAGACCTGCAGTATTGGGTCATCACATCCAAGCCCTGCTGTGGAACAGGAACCAATGCATCAGTGTAATGCTCATTGGCTTAGAAAGAGCATGTGGGAAGCCGGGAATTGATAAGATGTCAAACACTGTCCCCGGATGACTGTTCATTTGGTTGTCCTCAATATTATGCATGAATTTATGTGTATGTAGATTTGGATCATTGCCTCTTGTACTATTGTTTAATAGCGTGCAGAGTTCATACCTTTTTTGTAATTGCCCTTGGTGAATTGGGTGGATTTATGAAGGAAGGGGAATGAACAAAAACATCAGCTTTTACTGGTCACTACACTGGCCCTCAGTCAAAACTCATATATTTGCCTTCTGCTAAATACTATCCATCCACGTCACGTCCCAATTTACAAAGTGAAATGCCAGTGTCACTTTGCATTGTAGCTTCAATTATGTATGGTTTGCTAATGAAAGTAAAAGGCATAAATTAAACATTGCCAAAGCCAAGAATCCTGCCTTTCTGTAAAGGGAAGTGTTGGGAAGAGTTTGTCCCCAGCTGTCCCATAATCCCATTACAAAAACCCATCTTGTGCCAAAACAAAATGGAACTGGAAGAAGAGCCCCTTTGCTGAAAATACTTCACTTACCAGACCCTCCACGAATTTGCGATTTGCAAACAAATTGCAAAATCAGCAGTTTTATAAAAAGCCTTTTCTTTTTACAAAAGTACCAGTGAAATTCAAAGAATGTGAGTCTTCCTTTTATTGACCCAGCATTGACCGCTGAGCCAAATAAAAGGAGAGGGTCAGCAAGCAGGCATGGTGTTTTGTCTACTTACCTGCCTGCTTCTGAGTCACATCCCCATGCCTGCAGGTGCCGGGAGCTGAAGATAGATGAAGATGAGAAGAAGACAGATGGCAGAAGGGAAGAACAAAGAGAGAGGATATGAAAGAGAAGATAGAAGAAGAAAAAGAGAACACTGCTGCTGCTTGGACTAGGAACACTAATGGGACAATGAAATCATACTAAAATGCCATGGCCTTGATAGACAACCCGACCAACCAAAGGCAACCATGACAACATATGAAATCCATGGCTGAAGGGGTGGACTCTAAATCCACTTGCTTTCTTTACTTGTTAATCTTGTACTTTTTAGACACGTTGATGACATGAGATTATCTAGACAGTTAAATCAGTTTATAGACAGGCATGACAGAGGCTAAAACGTATTATAGAAAATTGAAAGGTCATCTATAAGAACAACTTTTCAGCTTCCTAACCATATCTGCAGATAAAGTACTTGATCAACAATGGAATATTAGACTAAATACCTAAATTTAATATGTGACGCAATCTAATTTACTCATCCCGTAATATTTATTTACAGGTATCATACCCCCTCACACCGTACTTTTAAGAATAAATGCACAAGCTCTTTCAGTCTTCATAGCCTTAAACCCCTAGACCCAAATAAGTTTGCCATATTTAATTACAATATTCGGCAAAAGTGTATAGTGGTGAAAAATGGAACACAACCACACTGCCTCACTTTTTCTCATAGTTACATAAATATTTTGCTCCATGGGAAAATAGGACAAACTAATTTTACACTTTGTGTCCTCTGCAGCTGAAGGAATGGAAAACAAAATTTCACATTTAAAAAAACTAAAAGTAGAGTTATTCCGAAATAAACACTATGTAGCAAACAGCAGGCAGCAGAAACAATGTAAAGTCAGCTTTATTTTTTCTAATGGAAACCACCACGTACTATGATTTAGTAAAATATGTTTGTTTTTTTTCTGATGAAAAGCTTTATGATGCAACCTAGGTCACCACAATCAGGTGCACTCATAACTGTTGCTGTGCAGACTTTCCAATCTTTTCGGAAATGACCCAGAAATGATTATTTAGCATGAACCGCAATATATGTAAAGACAAATAATTGCCATATTTCTGGTTACAAGTCTGGGCTCAAATTAATGTTTATTTTTTCGACCAGTATTCCATTTTCCCCTACTCATATCTTCTTGGGAAGCCTTTCTCCTTGTTGGGATAAGACAGATCTGCATGTTCGTATTGTTGATTTATTATTGGCTGTTGCATTTCAACAAATTACTGTTAATTTGAAGTCTTCTTCCACTATCACTTTCAAAGCATGGTGGTATAATGTTTGTCACAATCATAGACTTGATACTGCTTTTGTTTTTCCTGCCCAGTTGGCAGCTAAACGTGTTGATCTATGGCTTCCTGTTACGTTGTATTTAGATAACTGCATAACTCGTTCCTTTCGTCCACAACCTGCTCAGCAGGAGGTCTCCAAACCCCCTTGACACCCTTTCGCATTCCTCATTCTTCTAAGATATTTTAATGCATTATTATAATTATATTTGTTATTACTGTTTACTTATTATACCCTTTCTATTTACTCTCTTAAAACCCATGATGAGTTCATTCTGCTTTTTACTGCTCATTTAACTATGTAATGTATTTTGATTATTATTCCTGTGCTTTCCCCTCCTTCCTTTCCCCCCTATTGTTTTTCCTCATGACTCTCTTTTATTTTTTTCTTACTATATTTTGTATTCTTACCTTGTGATATTATCAAATAAACTTATTTTGAACTTAAAAAAATAATTGTCATATTTTTCCCATGTCGTTTTAATTATTTCTTGTCAGTTTAGTTGCCATATTTATGTCTGGCTCCGAGGCAGCTTCAGCTGTCTTGACAGCTTCGTGTTAAAAAAATAAAAATCCTAAATATGTAATTATATACAGATCTCTCCATTCAATGTTCTGCTAAAGTTTCATTCACATTTTGCTTTTGCAGCTTTTAAATGTTAAAAAAATTAGAAACATTCAAACTTAAAATATGCATTTAAATTAGATGTATATTAAATCTCCAGATACTTCTTCCTTCTACCGGAAGGAAACTACCTCCATATTATTTAGGCTTTGCCATGTGAGGGCCCCATTACAATTGGGTGAGACATTCTATTTTTTAAGTAAGATTCCTCTTTCAGCCGACATGGGCCTGACACTTCGAGGCCCATATCTAACTGCAAACCTGCAAACAGCAGATGAAAATCTGCCTGAAAGCAAGCCAAAATTCGGGGAAGAAATGCAGAAATCGGTAGAGTAACACAGATTCCTGCATGCTATTCCCTAATTCGGATGTCAAAATTTACAAAAGGTCCCATTACTGGTATGGCAATACTACTCGGTAACAGTAATATTGTGAGCAGTATTACTGTACCTTATTAACAGACCACTTGAATTGTGATATCTTACTCAACTGTAAAATTATAACAGCGCACATGTGAGCATTCAGATTGATCTTTGGACTAATAAATTTCACTCATCTTTGAGAAAAAGAAACATGAATCAAGTAAGTAATCAAGAAAAATTATGAATATTAGACCTGGGAGAAATTTTAATTATGCTAGAGTAATCAGAGTCATTTCAAGTTATTTTTTTGATGACCAATGAGTGAAAAGTACTCATTTACACCCAGTCGCATAATTTTGATTAATTAGGCACAAAAATCCTACCGCAGGTAAGAACAACAAATTTAGCAAATGCAAGCAGCTGCTGGCTGCTACTATTCATGTTATGGAGCAGTTAGCGTTATTTTCATAGTGCAAAATGCATCCTCAGGTCTATTTTGGATGCAAGGGTGTATTTTGCGCTGAGAAATGCGGTAAATGTAGGATTACGCTCTTACCCTCATTACACATAATCTCCCATAATTTTGCTATAGTCTCTGGGTAATTACATTACACGAAATTATACAAACTATGATGATCCCTCCTGAATATATGGCATCCTGCCTATGTGTGCAAATTGACCTCTGGACTGGGATGTATTTATTTCAACAGTGAACACAATTTTCTAAGCATAAAATATAGAGCCCTGAGTTTGATGAGGTTCATAGCAATATCAGTGTAGTATGTATGTTGAGGCTAGGTCCACGAAGGTTTAGGAAGTGCAAATAACAGACTGACACAGTTAGGCATGGTAAAGAATTTTTCGAACTGCAACAAATCTAAACATGCTGACTCTATAGCTTGTATTAGTTATAATTACATATTGCGTGATATATTGGTCATATGCAAGTGGGTAGAAACAGTAGTGTTTTAAATGTTTCAAGAGCTGCAACTAAGCAGTATTCATCCAAAACACCCATACCTAATACAAGATGGACATCACAGATATAACATTTTAGTTATGAACCACTATGTAGCTATAAAAAGCCCGTCTAGTTACTCCAAAATGTTCATTTACTGGGTCCTGCAAATACTGATGGACTGGGGTGCAGCATTTACCAGGTGTGATAAATAATTTAATCTATAATCAGAAAATGCAGTATACGTACTGCATCCGTGTTTGACGCACCAAACTCCTTATGTGTCTGAGTTTCCAGCATTTTTTCTCCTGTAAATTTCAGCACATTTGTCTGACCGAAATTTGTCATGGAAAAATTGCATGCATAGTTTTCATGCCAAATTTGGAATTCTGATCCACGCTGAAACAGTAGTTGTACTGAGGTCAAAACAAATCCTTTTTTCCCCCAAGTGAGGATCATCACTTTAGTCTACTACAGGTGAAAACCAGGGGGTATATTTATAATTGTATCACGCAGCGTAGCACAGCAAGTCACCTTGCTGCACTGTGTGATAGGTAAAGGGCAAGAATGGGCCATACTTAACATTGTACAGTGCATTCCTGCCTTTTCCCAGTGCTGGCACACAATGTGCTACCTAGCACCAATACAGACACTCTTGCACCATGGTGCAAGGCTGTCTGCATTGTTAGCAGGATTGTTTTTGTGCAGGGAGGATACCTTCGTGCACAAAAACAATCTCCTGAGGCATTTTCTCTTTTCTATGGGTGCTGCAGAGAAAAAAAAGAGAGAAATAAACATATTGCTCCTTGTACGCCTCACCTGGGGAAGCGCAGTAGCTTTGGCACATTTTCAGGTCTACAACTTATGGTAAATCTGGGAATGCATCAAATTCCATTGGTTTTGTGTGGGAACACCCAAAAACTAACGGTGGCCGTAGTGGGCGTAATGGGGCTTCGCGAAGCTTCGTGAAGTGGGCAGGAAACTACGCCCACCCACGCGCTTCGCATAGCCTCACTATGCGCAGGCCGCCTCCCTCCCGCCCCACTCCCGCCCTCTTCTACATCCCTAATTTAGTTTTAAAATAGTATAAAAATAAAACACAAGCACTTACCTGATAAGCGGCGTCCCGGGGCTCCATCTTCTATTTCACGCCAACTTCCTCCAACCAAATGCGCATGCGCGGCGTCCGCGCATGCGCATTTGGTTGGAAGAAGTCGCCGTGAAATAGAAGATGGAGCCCCGGGACGCCGCTTATCAGGTAAGTGCTTGTATTTTATTTTTATACTATTTTAAAACTAAATTAGGGATGTAGAAGAGGGCGGGAGGGAGGCGGCTGGCGGGCAACTTCGCTCCGTCCACGGGTGTGCGTAATGTTGCCTACTACGCCTACTTTGCGAATAGCGAAGTAGGCAACACTACGTGCACTGCGTGGGCGGAGCGAAGCACTCTGCCCAGGGTTACCAAAAACCACTCATGGAAAGCCGTCCTGGGGAGAGTAATGCAATACAGAGATTTGTGCTGCATTGCATTACTCTGGATTTATCAAGCCACTTAGTTCCATGCAAGTAGGCCTTGCATCTTAAGGGATGCTTTGCTTTTGTACCCTGCTGTTTGGTGCAAAAGCAACGCAATTCTTTGATAAATATGGCCCCAGGTGTTTAATGATTGTCAGACAACATTACATTGTTTTTTCCTCCCACTGCCCTATTCTTTACAGGTAACTAATTTTCAAACTTCTTTACTGTCACCTCTGAGTGCTACGTCTTTTGCTTCATGTGACCCTTTGTTATTGTTTTGAACATTTCTTAAACCATAAACTTATAACCACAAACTGTTCACTTAATAATGACAAATGGTGACATGGATATCATGCAATCATTAAAACCACCACCAAATTACATTGAGCGGGTCCTGTCTCCTTTATTGTATCAGAATCTGCTTTCCCTATTTCATGGTACTCGGAAAGATGAAATTATTTTCATTAAAAAGCTGTTATTCTTACAAGGTAGTTCAGAGAGACCATTGAATATATGTGTATGCTATTCAGTGGTTCAAAGTGCCATATATGTGTATGCTATAAAACGGTTCATAGTAAAACATTCTTCGTTATACACACATGTACAAGTACATACCATCTCTTCGTTCTCAAACTGAGAGTTATACTGTGCTGCTTCTTCTGTGAGTGGCTTCTGAACGAGGTTTCTGCAGACGAGCCAGGTGGCCAGACTAGCAATGAACATCCCAATGTCTGGTACAAACATCCGGAGTCCATTGCCAGCATCTACACCCTTCATGCTGAAAAGACAAGAAATAGTGTGCTAACGTTAATGCAAATGTGATGCGCAATGTGTTCCATTGTAAAGACTTGTTGTGCAGTAACGTCCAATGTTACATCACATTATTTCACTGTGTAATGGGAATAAGTGGATTATCAATGAGATGTTATGCTTTCAAGTAACACCTCAAGTCCATGGGTTGAAGGTAGAGTCTAGGGTAATGAGTTAAGTAACTGTACTTTCAGTTAACAATTCTGTATTCTGAGTTCTCACCTTAACAAATGCTTATGTTAAATTAATCTGACTTGTTTTTGAAAACATTCATGAAGAAATTTGAAGAGGCAGAAAGAAGGATAGCTTCACAGACATTACATTAGGGAAGATGTTACGGTTCCATAGCTCACCATAATCAGTGAGTTTTAGAGGTGCTCATGTTTTGGAGTTTTGTATTACAACCATAATGTCTTTTCAACTAAAGTTTCATAGAGCATGTTTTGCAAAGGGCAACCCATAAATGGCCTGTAAGCACTAATTAGGGAAGGGGTATTTAACACTTTTTCCAGCATTTCTCTGTGCATAGGTCACAAAGGGCATGGCTCTATGAACTGCATAAGGGTATAACCTAAGGCCATTCTCTGTGTGAAGAAAATAATACTGCATCTCAGATACAAGGCAAGGGTAAAACATGTGTTTAATATATAAATGCACATAGACAAGGGCATGGTTTGGAGCCATATCCATGTGCTTAACACACAGCGTGGACTATTATTGCTCCCTGATATATCTCCATAAAAAATTGTTGTCCAGAGATTTTCATTCTTAATTGGTGTTTTTGGATCATTAGAGAAGTAATTTAGCTTGGGTAGACATCACTGATCTGGGCCAAAAACAAAATAATGCTTAGCACTCCTGTTTTAGAGACATTTTCATAGTTCACTTTATTTATTTGTTTCAGCAATTACTCATGATACATTTGCAGAATGTTGAACATTTAAGAAGAGCATATCGACAGGGACATCTTTTTGTAGCACAGGTTTTGCAAGTACATGTACATGTAAGTTCTGTTGAGGCTTTAGAAATTTCATAGGTTTTCGCACCTCATCAATATCTTCCTAACTAAATTTACACCGATCTTTCCCTACATATGCATGATTCAAAACATTTACACATCTTCTGATATAGTAGAACGCTCCTTTAATGTGTCCATGCACAGAACATGATGTTGGTGGAAGGTCACTAAGCAGGACCGATCTCTTGAACTTTCTGTATAGAAAATCGTCAAAAGTGTGACAGTCAAAACTAATTTTTAACACACGCACAAGGTATTTTTCTACGTCGTTAAAGTCACATTCTTCTTTTGTCTCAGCAGATCCTTTTAGAAACTTCACAGGTTCAACAGTTAAAGCTCCAAGCTTTGTTCTAATTTTGCTCATAGTGTCATCACCTGTAAGAAACTGTGCCTTGAATAGAACACTGAGCATCTCTGTGTCAGGTTTCTTTTACAGAATATGAAGTGGGATTAAGTGTCATTTCTGGCCCGTTCCATAACGTATCCATAACTCTGACAATCATTGATTTTACGAACATTGCAACAAATCTAAGTAGCACAACAGTAACATCTGTGTCATTTGACAGTGCAATAACTCGATTGGAATATTTCAAACAGCCCTTTCAACATGTGGCACAACATGAAGGTCAGCTTCCTCCAATTTGCGGTTAAGTTCTTGAATAATATGGCCTGCACGTTTTGAATATATCTCTGCAGGCACCAACTACTCATTGAAAATCATTCCACTTACTATATTTGGAAATTCAGTGTTCACTGAAGCACCAGCACTGGTTTGATGAGTTAACATCGCCCAGTTCATCTTGTTTGATGTTGATGACCAGAATTTATCAAGTTGTGCAGATATAGGTGTCGACTATATGATGAAGGCAAGATCAACTGTTTCACTTGTAGACATTTGTAATAAAACATGTCCACTAGTAGTGTTCATTCCTCTAGTCAGAACACTGCCAACATTTTTAGGAAGGAGCTGCACCACTCCTATGTGGAGAATTGTGCATGGTTTGACATATTTTTAAATAATTGGTAGGTAAATCGTCTTTACTAGTCCGTTTCATCCTATCACTCCTAAAAGGTGAGGATGTTCTTACAAACATATTCCATGGACTGACATTAAGCACATTTATAGCTCTAACTCTGACAACATCTAACATCCTTAGATTTCCAATTTGGTTCTGATTAGCAATGTCTAGCGAAGCTAACTTACTTCTCTAATGATACAAAAACACAATTCAAAAACTAAATTCTCTGGACAACCATTTTTTTATGGAGGTATATCAAGGGGGCAGGACTACTACAGAAAGCCTTGCATGTAGTACCTCTGGGTGCATAGCACACACAGGACATGGCCAAAGTTCCACGCAATGATACAATGACTCATCTGACAAAAACCTAAACAAATAATGAGTCTGCTCAATGGTAAGTCAAATTGACCATGAAAACCAGAGGAATGATTACAAATGAGTAGGATGCTGAAAGACGACTCAGCCACTTTGCTCTCACTGATTCGCCATTGTAAGGCCCAGCACAGTTAGAGAGATTTGCTTTTTGTACTATAATTTGTGCTTATTGTCACCAGATTGCTTACTTCTCAAATGTTTTTTTTTAATATTAATTGTACTCATTTCCTTACATACATTTATGTCATTTTCCCTGCAAGTATGGTCTTAGGAATGCAACAAAAATAGGACACTGACTGAATTATATCCCTTTGGTGCAGTAATAGATTCACTAATTCACAGTGTTGTTAGTGTGGGGAACTAAGAAAGGTTGTGACAGAGGCTGTTAGGCTTTCATCATAATCCTCTTAAAAAAGTAAAAAGTTACAGTTTTGCAAATCTTGATTTCTGCTTTCTTGTATATATGTTTCGGTTACTACAGAAAGAAGTAGAATGCAAGAGGCGTGTCATTGGTTTCAATTTCCATTTTGGTAATAGCTCAAATACTTTATTTTTCATAGACTTTTAGCAGAAGCTTTTAAAATGCCAAACAATAACATTAACACCTTTAAAAAACTGTTATTTTACACATTATATGTTTAAAATATATAATTAACATGAAAGTTTAACTAACACCAGCAAGGCCAGTCTGTTTATTCGTATTAAATAAAACACATTTCAGTTATTCCATGCATGTGCAATAGGAAACTTTATGTGACTTAGTTAATTCTCTTTATATTTCAGAAAATCATAAAGCAAACAATAAAAGTAATTCCTTATTACTATCATTAATGATGAATATAACAGCATGCTTTGCCAAGTGTTGAAGTCGTCTCTGTTCTTTGTACATTAAAGGATTGACTAAACCCTGTTTTAACATAATGTTTATGACTTTGTGTTTACTTAAAGCCATGTAATGGATTAAATATATTTAGATTTGTGGTTAGCTATAGTGCCTGTTGTAACAAGGTTTTGCACTGTGTTACCCACACTGGAAATCTAAGGGAGTTAGATGTTGTCAGAGTGAGATCTTTAAATGTGCTTACATGTCATTCCATGGAATAAGTTTGTAAGACCATCCCATCTTTTAGGAGTGAAAGTATTAAACAAACTGGTAAAGATTTTCCTACCAATTATTTAAAAATATGGCAGACCATGCACAGCTCTCCACATAGGAGTGGTGCATCTCCTTCCTAAAGATGTTGTCAGTGCTCTGACTAGAGGAATGTACACTACTAGTGGACATGTTTTACTAATTGGGTTGTGGTATTCACACAAGCTTTTCCCTGGTAGCATTTTTTGATGCGCCTGTCCAAATTGAAGGAACATATTTAACACAAAGAAGGGCAGTCAAGAACAGAAAATGTTCCGCGAAGGCTATGATATGCACTTCGATTGTACCCAGGTGGGCTGGACCAGCACATTGTCACTGTCCTCATTTCAGTTCTTATTCAGATCGCTCCTTTTTCTTGATCTATGCTTTAAGTTTTAATAATAAGCAATCATTCATTAGTTAGCTATCTGTCGCTGGTTTATAAGCAATTTTTTGAAACCATTTTAAATTAGTTTTTTCATGTAATAGGATGCATGATTTTTTAATTTAATGAGAAAAAAATAAATTTACAAATGTAAAAAATAGAATAACTAGAAAAGGCTGTATGGCAGTTATATAAGTGCTTTTGGAATTTTAAAAAACTGCATGAATGGAATGACCACTCTAATCACATTAACTACTTTACATATCATTTGTAATTACATTAACTGACTAAGCATGAGCCTTGAAGTGGAATGTTTCTTGTAAATGAGTGGAGAATTACATTTAGTACGCTGATAAAAAGAAAGTTATCAATGTAAGAGATACTTCTGGATGGCATATTCGTTGTTCTATTTGGGGGAGCTCACTTGATATCTAAATCTGCACTGTAAGGGACAAATGTATTAAACAGTTTTAAGCTCACATGTCCTGCAAGTCGCAAAAGCAAAGACTCCTCAAAGTGAATGACATATCTTTTTGCAAAGAAGAAGCTGTTCACGAGGGACATCATCCAATTTATGAATAAGAACTCACATACTGAAGAGAGCATACAGCAGTTGAGAGGACTGCTGAATCCTTTCCCCACCCCACCTCCACAATGCTTGTCACACCATGCCAGTTTTTATTCAATTGTAATAAAAGAAAAGGCATTTTGTGATACTGAATGTAGGGATACAGGTCTTCTTTCAGTTGCAGACCTTCACCACAGTGAAACAAGTTGTGATGTTTGATTTGGAAAAAATGGCAGATGGTTTTCTATATCAGAACATGATGTACAATGTATGACAGCCGTTTCATGCACAGCAGGATGAAACAGTCAACAATTTGATCCCATATGTTTACTCTTATGTTAACAAATTTTTCAGACTTTTATGGAGTTTTCAAAGAATTATAGGTGTCTGAATGGAAAAATACAACTGTCATAGTTTTCAAGAATGCCTCACCTGTGTAACATCTGAGCATTGTGAACTAAGTGGAAATATCAATATGGGATAAAGAAAAAAAACAACATCCTCCATGCCCTGAAACTTACCTTTATACTTCAATATTATTTGGCAACTTCCTAGTCTTGTACCTGTTTTCTTTATTTTACTCATTATTGATGACAGTGCAATCTATTTACTTATGTAACACTATATTTGCATTGTAAAGGACCCAGACACCTTTCGGTAATGCCCATGATGTAAAAAACCCACATAAAATAATAAATATAAAAATAAATAACATTTTACTCCCAAATGTTTGAAACTGCCTAACACTCTCGATTATTATACATTAAGGATACTGCATTACAAGGTCATTTATTGCTAAAATGTGCTAAAATTCTGTGAGTGTCTTGCAAATGTATGTTAATAATATTCAAAATGTACATAATTAAAAATATTTGATCCATACTAAAAGCTTTGTGTGTGGATAAATGATCACTAATGGGTTTGATCAGAGCCATGCTTTCTTTGCAGTGTGAGTGACATAAGGCTCTAACTGTTTAGTATTAGTTTAGTTTTAGTTAAATAAATAAAAAATCCTGGTAAGTGTATGGTGATAACACAATAATGTTCTGTTTTCTGTTCATATTTTGCCACCTTTGCCCTCTGATGTCTTTGTTATATCCCTACCACATTATTTGCCTGTTTTTGTTTCTAAGAGTAACTCTGTGGGGGAAAACTCTTTACACTGGGTTTGCATTACAAAACAGTGCAAACCAGTGCAAAGGGCTGATCTGGGGATTAACTTTTCAGGGTCGTCCCAAAGTAACACCAATGTAACACAAAGTTGTGGTTTGTACAGCTTAATTTCACTGGGGCGTACCATGGGTTGTACATAGGCATTACAATGCAACCAACCTCTCAAATCTCTATCTACTAACACTGGTAGGCAGATATTTGTGCCAACATTTTACAATTTACACCTCCAGAAGGCAGGCATAACGTTAGAGATACATCTTTTTTTTTCTCAAAGCTTTTCTAACTTTACATGTGTGCTGTACTGTTTAGCACACATAAAAGTTGTAATAGTGTTAGACTATGTCAAATCATAATATTTTGTACTGGTAGGATATCTTTTCAGCACAAATCCTATGTAGCTATCCCAATATAAGTGGCACTGTTCTGCTCTCTTCCTTTCATGCAACACAACTCAGCAACATTGCTTGCTGCAGTACATTGTGTGAATTCTTTGTAAATTTGCCCTACAAGTTTAGCATGCCAAGCTAATTAATTCCTTCGATTTGGAAGGATTTGCTTTATGAAAAGGAAAAAGAGTGTGATGTGCAGACATCTGTTTAATGCTTAAGTATTGGCAAGTTTGACTCCACAAACGTGCAGCAGGAAAATTTCACTAAAAAGAGTATGTATTTATAAGCTGATATTACCAGGACACTCCCGGACTATTCAACACAAAAAATAAAATGTAAGTATGTTTATACTACAAAGTCAATCGAGTTGCAGGAAAGAGTTCTTAAAAATCCTAGTTTTTCGGGGCCAGGCTTTCAATTTGTTTCCTTGCCAACTCGGAAAAGACCCATGTATGAATTTAGGTTCTCTGCATTAGACATGATGGTTTCAGTATAAAAACTAAGGGCCTGATTTGCAGAAGTAAACTTACACACTTGCATAAGTTTACTATTTTTTTTGGTGTTCACCAACTATAAGTTTAATTTTACTCATAGTAATTTTACGACTGCGGAGACTCCGCAGTTGGATTGGAGAACTCAGCACATGAAAAGTTAGGATTGGCCTATCTTTTTATGTGTGTGAGTCTCTGCTATGAATGCAGAGCCTCAGCAGTTGTAAAAACTCATAGTTTGTGAATACCAATACCAAAACAGTAGTAAAATTACTAAACAGTGTAAGTTTACCTTTGTGAATCAGGCCCCAAGCAACCCTAGTTTGTTCAATGCCATTTTATCTATAAATATTTAAACGTGCAGATGGAGATTATGAATGGGAAAAATAGGGTAGCATGGCCTATGTTCTAGTATCTGAGCTTAGGCAAGAGAAAAGTAATCTTGGTGGAGGTCACCATTCAAAATATTTGGAGCACTCATAAACTCAGATCTTTGTGGTTATTCATAAGACATCCTTGGCTATTCACATCCTGGATACACATCTAAACCTCTTTCAAATAAAGAGGGGAGAAAGTGTGTTCCAGGATGAGAAAAGAAAGGAGACAAACCCAAAATGCATAGTGATAAATACAAAGTATGAGTATTAGTATGAAACAACGTATGATTATTAGTATGAATACACAAGCCATCTTTACTAATTTCTTCAAATTGTCCATCACAGTGGAATATTGAGGATCAACTGCAGAGGAAGAGAAGTATGCATAGAGATCTACAGTGTGTAGATTTCCATTAATGTTAGTGGGGATATTTTGAATCCACAGGAAGTTTGGCAGGAATACAAGCTATAGAAATAAGTCTAATATTTGTAGATTTCAATTTTTTTTTAAATATTTCTAATTTGATTACTTCATGAAATGTTGTACAATTTATTAAGGTATGTATATTTTACTCAAATAAATAGAACTGGAAAAGGAATATTTTAATCACAGGCCGGAAATCCAGCAGTTGATCAGGTTGCAAATCTGAACTGACAGTTTACTCCATAGTTTAGTGGCACCAAATAATTTCCTTCCATTCTAATTCAATGCACCATGCCACAGGATTAGAATTTGCAATATCATCCCAAGATGTACTAGTAAAAAATTCTAACTACTTAATGTACCTGCCTATATTTGTTTGCTTTTTGAACCATTGGATTTCTGGTCTCACTAGGACTTGAGTCCTACGGGTCATTGCTCAGTCACATATGCACTGTAAAAATGGTATTGCCTTCTGGCCCTGAGTGCGTACCCTATTAACCTGAAACTGGGACATCAAATGCCAGAGATTTATCACTGGCAGGTATCAAATATTAATAACTGGTGCATTGCAAACTATCTATAACATTTCAAATCAGACTATCCGATGAAGTAAACATATGTGGTTGTGAAGCACAATTATTATTAATTAAAAGTGTATCTTGTGGATGTGCCAATTAGACTCAAAGGGCTGGCAGACTGGGTGTCAGCTCCATCATCCCAGAATGATCAATTTGGCTCTGAATTATTATCTTAGTCCTGATGTAAGACACCTAGCTCCTAGTGTTTGTGTAGATTCTTAAAACATAATGCAGTTTTCTGTTTTTAACTTTTTAAAGCCACAATTATTATACCTTCCGGGCTAGGGAGAGTTCAAATTCCTTGTGTATGTCGCTTTGGTATGTCTGATCTGCCAATGCCAAAGCTTCAAGAGGATTTTTATAAAAATCTGGATAAAAGTTGGAAGAGAAGTTCTGAACTTTCTGTGGGTCCCTATCAGACTCACTGCTAACTTCTGTGTGGGATGTCATGATGGGGTGATAACATAACGTGTTAGAATTCCATTATTAAGACTGTGTAGCAACATATTCAAACAGAGACACAGTGACCCATTTGAATGCAAAAGTAGATTGAGGACTGTTATACTCCTGTTAATGGGACTGAGGCAGAAGAATGAATTCTAGAGCTAATATTTTGCTAACTTAGGAGGATTTGAAGTAACGTTGTTTTTGGTATTTTGAATAGTTATGTTGGTATCAATCAATCAGAATTTGTAGAATGCAGCATTGTTACTCCTGGGGGTATCAGAACGCTGGGGTGTGAGGTCTCTGTCAAAAAGCCAGGACTTGAGGAAACAGCAGGAAGAGGGAAGAAACAAGCAGAAAAAGGCAGAACAGAGGGCAGAAAAATTAGCAGACAAGGCAAAACAGAGGACAGAAGAACTAGTAGAAAAGGCAAAACAGAGCAGAGGAGGGCAAAACAGAGGGCAGAAAAACGAGCAGAAAAGGCTAAAAGAAGGGCAGAAAAAGGACTAGAAAAGGCAAAACAGAGGGCAGAAAAACGAGCAGGAAAGGAAAAACAGAGCAGTGGAGGCACAAACAGAGGGCTGCAGTAGACCGGCAGCAGAGGGTAACAGACCCTGCGGATAAGCTGGACAGAAGAACTGTCGTAGGGAGAGCTGGCATGAGGACCTACTTAATGTACATTGAGTAATGATGATACCCACCTTTTCCCTAAAAAGTAGGCTTTCCTTTAATTTGATGCACATTGTGAAACTTTAAGCTTTATTTCATGCAATTTCACTAACCTGGACATACACCACTTATCACTATTTCCTCACCTTCCACTTTCCATTATTTGCCCTGGTGCATTTCCTCTGATCATTTCTCTTTTTGTAATTGTCTTGATATTTCTCTCTCAACCACTTGCCTTTCCTTTAGAGTTCACTCATCTCTGTCTCTTTTAACCAACCACCCCACCCTCTGCTCTTTCCTACTCAACCATGCCAGATTTCATTTAGTATTGACAACTATACACTTCATCCCAAAAAATGGCAACTTGAATGTCACTGTACTGAAGCATTGCAATGTGTCCACCACAGTTCATTCAATACTTCAGACAAAAGCCTTCTCAACTCAACTGCTTTCTGCACACATGATATCACCACTGTATTCATGCGCTCTGCAAGACTGTGGTAAGTATCGTGCAGTTTTAAGGTGAACTATGGACAATTCTCATAAGAACTTCTGCATGTCATCGGAAGCCAAGTGGGCACCATTATCTGTTTTAATCTCCTGTGGTACTTCTTCCTGAATGAACTCTTCCTTCAAAAAATGAATCACCACTCAGTAGAACCTACACACTTAGTCACCACCCACTTTGCCCTGGGTGGAATTATTCTGGTGCCCCTGAACAATTCACTACCATTCCAACTCAATTAATTCTTTACACTCCAGAACCCTTTCACCCCTTCTGAGAGGGTCTTAAACTCCGGCCAACCTCCTACAGTAAATTCTTGTGAGTTATTTGGTTTCCTCATCAGTCTCTCTCACTGTTAGTCACTCATCTTTCTCCAGCACACTTTCACATACCCAGTTGACACGGTCAACATCGGTTGACACCAACTCTCTATCCAGTGGGAACCTGGATAAACAGCCAGCCACCACATTTGTTGAGCCAGTGATAAACTCTACTTGGAAATCACTCAAACCTTCTTCCCATCTTTTGATCCTGGGAGTAAGTTCATCATCTTTCCTTGTGGAAAACACGTAGACTAGTGGTCTGTCATCTGATCTAACCACAAATTGCATTCCGCATAAATAGAATTTCAAGTGTCTGATCACCCATGCACACACTAGGGCCTCCCTCTTAATCACAACATATCTCCCTTCTGCACCTTTCAGTGAACAGGATGCAAATGCCACTACTCTCTCTTCACCCTGTTCAACAGTGGGAGTACTTCTCCCAGTTCCTTAAGACAAGCATAAGTGTCCCAACATAAGCATCGGTCCAATGCAATCTTTGATAGCTCTAAAGGCCTCCTCACACTCATCAGACCATTCAAACGTCCTAAGGGATTGGGCCAAACTAGAGAAATTAGGCATTATTTGGAGTAGAACGTAGCTAGTCCATGCAATGATTTCACTTGATCTTTCTCCCTCGGTTCTGGTGTCTTGACAATCACATTGACAAGTTCTGACTTGGGTTTAAACCCCTTTGCAGACATGGTATGTCCTAGATATGAAACAGCACCAACCCAGAATTTACACTTCTCTTTTTTTAGTGTCAACCCTGCCTCAGCCAACCTCTCCAAAATGCTCTCAACATACCATCATGCTCCTCAAGATCCTTCACATAGATAAGAATTTCATCCTGGAAGAAAAGTATATTCAGCAGTCCGTTGAGCACTTTTTCATGATTCTCTGGTAACATGCAGCCACTAATCCAAAAGGGATTCTTATGAAGCAGTATGCTCCCAAAGGTGTGAAAAAAGAAGTCAGATGTCTGGATTCATCATCTCGTTTAACCTGATGGTATAATGATGAAAGACCTACTACACTGAAAAAGTGAGAATTTCCCAGCATGGTCAAAGCCTCAGAGATGATAGGAAAAAGTTGGCGGTCAACCCAAATAATCTTGTTAAGATCTCGGAGGTCATCACACATTCTGATTTGTTTGCCCCCATCCTTAGTTGCCAACACTACTGGGCCAACCACTCCGAGGACTCAATTTCTTCAATGACCAGACTCTTAATCAACCTGTCAATTTCATTCTTCAATGGTCTCAACATAAGTTTGGGGACTTTCCTAACTCTAGGAATACAAGAAGAGGGTTTTTTGTTTTTTAATGATCTTGTGTTCAAACTTTTTAGGGAGATCCAACTTGCCATTTAAACACATTTGGAAATGCCTGTAAAATGTTCTTCATGTTTTTGTTTAGGTGGCACAGACATGACCGTTTGCATAGCATTAGGATTCAATTTAATCCACATGTCTTGCTGGAGGTGCCAACCCAACATATTGTCCCATTGTTTTGCTACAAACGCCTTACCTATGTCTCCTTGTCCAAAAATGTAATCCTCATAATTGCATAACCCAACACATCGATTTTGGATCCTCCATAGCTCATCAGGTATATGTCGGGAGAAAACAGGGTTATTTTCTCCCCACCGAACTCTTTCTCCTATTTCGTTTTACCTACCATTGTGTAATGTGAACCTGAATCAGCTTACACAATAATATCCTTATTCTCCAGTTTAAATACTGGCTTGGTTAGCAGACTCACATCCACTTCACTTGGATTTGGTTTGATGGCTAACACCATTTTGCTTACATCTTAACAAACCATGTCAACAGTTTGATTCTTATCACCTTTACAGACTCTTGCATAGTGACCTTTGTTTACCACACATTCAACACACAGAATTCCAAGTGTACGACTGGGTACTGTTAGCTCTGTGCCCTGGTGTGCCACTGCAATAACATTTCATTTTATTGGTCTTGTTGTCTTTGATAGTGCTACCCTGCTTCCTATCTTGTCTAGCCTTATACAAAACTTCTGCCACCATTTTATTCACCACATGATTTTTGGGATAGGTTTGCAATGAAGAAGAAGACGCATCTCCCATCTCAGGCACCCATGCATTTGCACTTTTTTTACAGCTTCTAAGGTGGCAATGACCTCCCTGAGATCAGGATTCTTCACCAATAACTTCTCTTAAACCCTTACATTATTGGTGCACCACACCAATTGGACCCTAATGACCGAGTCAAATTCAATAAAATTTACAAATGTGCGTCTGTGTACGTAAACATGCTATATAATTCCATACACTCTCCTCTTTTCCTTGTGTTCTTGAGAAAAATCTGTGGCACATCAATACTACATTAATTCTTGCCTCAAAATGTTTCTCTAACATTAATACAGACAGATCAAAGACATATTGTGCATCTCCTTCCGCATTACCAATTGTGATGGTCTCCAGACTGTCGTAAATGTTTCGACCATCTACAACTAAATTATGGAGTAGAACCCCTCACTTGCTAAGCACAGAAAACATTTTCTCTCCAATAGCTACAAGGTATGAATCAAGTAAATCCTTCCACCTTTTGCATGGTATAATTGGGTCTGTCTTGTCTGTGTGAAATACCAGAGGTGATGGCATATTGGCCATTGCCATTGCAAGGATTATAAAGATGCATAATCAATGATACTAGAATTTCACAGGTAAAAATGAGCCATGAATACTAAATTCACAAATTAGGAATTTGTCATCCTAACAATTACTTAGTTACTCATTCCACAATGGCTATGCTACATTCCGTCTCTTAAAAATATAAGAACAGGAGAGAAGAGAAAAAAGAAAACTTACATTACAACAGTCTCTGGAAGAGATGGAATACTCTACTACGAGTGTTGCTGTTCTTATGCCTTCTCACATGCACCAATTGGGCTGTTTGCCTCTACAGGTGAGTTATTACTGAACCAATGCTCCGATATTGCGCTAATACACCATAAGCAGCAAAACCAAATGGTTGATAAAAGGAATTGTTACACTACCCACAATGCTGGTGAGATTTGCCACACCACCTGACTCCTTACCAAAAGAATACAGACATGACGGTTTGCTGGAGAGAAGGAAATGTGCTTCCTGTGCCAGGAGGTAAGGACGGGACTCACGCTAGCAATGCCTCACGTGCCTGGAGACAGGAAGAGCAACTTTCTATCCACTGGCATCAGGCTACTGAAGCGTCCTGCAGCTCTGAGCTTACGCGCTTTCCGGAGGCTCCATTCCAGCCTTCGACTGCAATGTGTAGTGCAGATACAGGGTCACACACACTGTTGGCCAGCCTTACTCACACTGGAAAACACAATGTATACACAAATGGCTGCACATAATGGCGTCATTTTGGAGGTGGTGTCATCACGTTTGGCAAGAGTTGCGAACAGGTGTACGTGTTGTGTGCTAATCCTTTACAACAATGTGGTCCAGTTTTTCTTAAAATGGCTTCACGTTGCATGCAGCGTCACCACGTTCCCTGCTGGTAATTCAGAGTTGTGATGTCTGTTATGCTCATGCTCATGCTTCCTGCTCCATGCTCTGTTTGTGCTTGTGCTTTTCTCCCTCAGATGCTCTCATCGGGTTTGTTAGGCAATTGATTATTCAAGCAAGTTTACCCGCTACCATGCATGAATGCACAATCAAGCAATGACATATAAATCCAAAATTCAGTACTGGAAAGGACTTATACCTGTATAGGCATTATACCTTCACAAAATGGCTGAGACTTGCACCCAAAAACTGGAGAGGTTAGTGTTCTTCTGGAAAGCCTTCTCCACCCAGGCTGCTCATCGCCAGTATTATGAAGTTGCTTGCAGTGAGTATCTGGAGAAACTTTAAAGTACACTACTGTCACCAACTGAGGACAGTAGCCTCACCCTCCAGCTCCCCAGCTCCAACTGAACTCCTTGAAATACTCATATCATCACATTCTAAGATGACCTATACCAACAAAGGTAAGTGCCATCAGTACATTCTAAGCCTAACAAAACAGATATGCTTGGGGAAATTGTTTTGATAGATGAAAAGAAACCAATAAAGAAGCCTATTCCATGAAGAAAAGGCACACGCTCTAGAAGGAATAAAATTGATGCAATTTAAAACATTTCTGTTACTCTTTAGAAGCATAGGTTTGCAAGCTCTTATTTTCTGCCTTAGTAAAACTCAGTGTAGTTGACAGTAAGAGATTATAAATGGCAGGGTAGGAAGAAGTGTCTATCGCACATTGTTATTTGATGAACAGGCCAGATGTGCCATTAAACCAGTAGCAAAACCTATTCGCAATATGCAGCCAGCATTTTTCAGACAGATCTTACATTTTATAAACCATCCTATGCATCATAGGTTGGTTCACAAAATTATGATTCAGAGTGGGTTGCAGTTTGATCTACCTCAATAATATTCATAAAATAGGTCCCAAATTGTGACTCATCCCAATTGTCCACAAATACGGGGCTGCAAGTGTCAGCAGACCTCCATGTTTGTGACTGTAGTTAAATAAAGTGTACTTTTTTTAAGTTTCAATGGTCCCCTAATCGCTACCAACTACCTTGAAAATTTCCCAAAATATTCCAAATGGAAAGGGGCCTAAAGGAGTGCACTTACCTTTTGGGAATGTGTTACTACCCTAACTTGGGAGTCAACAACTTTTGAATGGTTTGTGACTGGTATTCAGGTCACAAACTATTGAAGCATATGGTACAGAGTCGCAGTTTGGAAGAGACCTACAACATGCACCTTAGAAATTCAAAATCGCATTTTAGGAGTCAGTGAAAGACATGTCGACCGGGCGGAAAAGCGGCAGACGGTCTTTCCGTCCGCCGCGGACCCCCAGCCATTCTAATATGGCGGGGGGTCATTTCTGCACGGATGGCAGACGGATCGCCCCTGCCCGGCGGGGCGATCCGACCGCCATCCTAATGGGGCCCTTAGTGTGAAGAGAGTAGTGTTTTCAGAATGTGTAAAGTTTAGCCAAATTATAGCTTTATAAATTGTCAAAAAGGATGTATGCCAAATTGACCCCAGTGGACAAAGGTGAGCTCATATCCTTAGTGATTGAATTCTAGGTTCTTTTTTGTAGAACTTAACAATACAGACAGTACCAGCCAAATAGTAATGGAAGCCTTGAAACACTGGTCTAGTTTCCAATACATAAGAGAGAATTGTTGATTGCACCACAGTTTCACTTAGGGATACATACAATTTCAAAATGTTAACACAACTCATTGACAATCCTTTCGACAGAAAACAAAAGCACATCTTCAGTACTATTTTTTTTGTGCAATTCTGGTAAGGGATTAAATAATATGTTGTACAAAATCAATTTGAAAGAAGTAGTGTTAAAGAATAATTAAACTGTTTAGTAAACAATTTTGACATCAAGAAAATATATTGACTCAAACTGACGTTTGAAGAGACAACAGAATGAACAGTTTTGTTATGTTATGTTATGTTATGTTATGTTAAATGAATGTATTTATCACACGAATATCTGAGGGTGACTTGGCACTGGCTACTGAGTGGCAAGAAAAAAGGAATTATAATGAATTCAATTTTCCAGGTCTTGAGAGATTTTTGCTGGAGCCCAAACTGTAATAAGTACAAAGAACACTTTAAACTTTAATATTCAAGGCCAATGTACATCAGCCACAGAGGAAAATGACCAGCACCAACCACATCCTAATAGTGAACATGTCCTGCCTGCAAAGAGCTGATAGTTTACAGATGATGTCTGAAGACAGTGCAGGAATTTGGAAACAAAACCTAGATAAACAATGCTCTTTCCATACAGTCTTATATGTGTTACATATCCTAGCAAAGCATGTTTGATTATACCATGTGCTATACTAAAATGCATTCTTCGCAACATACTCCACACGGTGGATGCCTCTAACAGCTTCATGGCCAAAGTGATTTGCAGTCACAACTCCTGTAATTAGCCAAAGCACAATGTAAATGACTGCATAAATCCTTTCTTAAATGCAGGAAGCCCTTTCATGAGTTGAAAAATTCATTCAGACTTGGAAAAGGGTTTTTGCAATTCATTACAAATTGCAAATACAAGGTGTGTATGAAAGAGGTAACTCTTAATTTTTGGGATTCTCATTGAAATGTGGTTTAACACATAAATTGTGGCCAGGAACCATTGATCTGTTACTGAACCCACATTTGTATTGGTAACTGATTTGCAAAGGTTAATCATTCCCCAAGAGATATAGTCCCCATTTGAAATTATGTCAGTAGCCTCAGGGAGCAAGCATTTTGATCCAGTAATCACTGCCTGTTGATCCCAAACGTATTGCCAAATAAGAAACATGTTTTTAAAGCAGTTCCTTCAATGGACACAGGCTGCTGTAAAAAACACATTCTTGTTTGGGAATTCAAATGCAGAGTTGGAGGTCTGATGTTCCAACACACCTGCAACCAATCACAGAGGGTCACAAATAACGACTTGCCGTAATGAATATTCAGTAGGCAGGTCGATTTGCAATGCATGACTATAGATAATTTGTGATGCAAGATTTTGTACGTCAGTAACAATACAAATTGCTCTTGCAAACCAGTATTTGTGCAACTTGAACAACAGTGGTTTGCAAATTGAAATAGTACATCTAGATTCCTTGATATGCAAAGAAGCTTATTTTAGACGGTTATTATATTCAGAATGCATTGGTTTTCTTGCTCCGATCCCAAACCCCTGTCCAATATCCAAGCAATTATTCCCAGCAAAACTGATCTTTAGCTTCCAACCTTAACCATACATCATTAACGTTCGCAACTGACATTTTATTAATCATGCTTCAGACCAGACTACACTAAAGCGAAAGCCAATCAACCATTACAGGATGATGTACTTTCTTTTTTTAATATATGTCTTTATTTACGTTTCAATCATACAGCATATGACTTACAAGAATGACTGCACTTGTGAGAAGCACTGAATTGTTTCGAACAGTACACAAGAATAAAATAAAACACTAATCAAACATATCCAATATCTATTATGCTTGACATTATTACAGTAGTCAAGATGAGAACATTAATATCAGAATGGTATAATTCTTGGGAAAACTAAAAGAAGGAAATTAGCACTACGACTGAAGGAAAAGTATGCAGGAGAAATAGAAATGGATGATGCACATTATGCTCTGGATCAAGGTTTTAAATGCATGGAGGCCATACTCTGCCTTTTATTTGTCTATCACTGTTAACCATAAGGCCTTGAATCTTAATTTTGCCAGACCCATGGTTGCAGCATTAAGTCATGCATAGGTTCAACACATCACAATTTGTAAAGACCGAGACTCCAAAGTTTACCAAACTTCCTGGCCCTTTTTATCAAGTATCTCCAGGTTCAGTTATTTTACCTACACTAAACTATCTGACATCAAGAAACCGAAAAGGTATAGGGACTTGTCAGAGTATGGGCTAAACCCCTTCTACTAAAAGTGAACCCAAACTGTACATTCATCACACATGCAGAAAAGCAAGGGCATTCTGCCAAGTGCCTTCAGTAGCTCCCTCATCAAATACATGAAGTTGTTCCTTCTACTACCAGATTAGGTACATTTACAAAGTTGTTATATCACGAAATTTCCTAATCATCATTCAGCACTGACTATTTCTTAAAACTTGGGAACAATTCAAAGTCAGCTGAATAACCACTAAGCCTTGATGGTAGATTATGGAACACTGGAACCAAGTTTCACATGCCTTTGAGGGAACTAAAACTCCCAATCAGACCATCATCGTGGGCCCAATTGTGGCCGAAGCTCTGCCTATTGAGTATGCCATTGTCAGGAGTGATCGTCTTAAAAAAGTAGGTGGTGGTGTGGCAGTCATATTCAAGAAAAAGTACCAATGCCAGTCAGATCCTATCACTCTGGACAACTGCGAAGCACTGCACTTTAAGCTTGCTCTCAATTATAAAAACACCCTCACGGGGCTACTAGTGTATCGTCCACCGGGTACTGGAAATCTATGGCAATCTGAACTTTTAGACTACATAGCACCTGTGCTCACATCGTCCAGTAATTTTTTAATTGTTGGTGACTTGAATCTGCATCTTGAAGATCCTACCGACAATGTGGCTGATAACTTTATTGCAGACCTAGATTCTATGAACCTAATCTTACACAATAAGGGTCCCACTCATAAAGGGGGGCATCTCTTAGATCCTATCCTCTCTAATATCACTCAACTAGTCAGTCTTCCGGCACTACCAGTTTCTTGGTCTGATCACTATGTTATTAAATTCATCATTACGAGTAATGAGGCACAATTTAATCACAATATTTCTGTGAATGTCAGAATGTCGATCTTGCACTTAAAAATCCTTCTGGCTTTGATGATATGGAAGTTTCGGCCAGTTCTGTGAATTGATGGCTCCTAGAAGCCATTAATACCTGTCTCCCTCTTGCTCAAAAGAATAAAATTATTCATAAATCACCTGCCCCTTGGTACAATGAGATATTGCGTCTTCATAAATCTCGATGCAAAAAATTGGAACGGGCCTGGAGAAGGGACTACTCCGTATTGGCCGGTCATACTTACAAAACGGAGCTAAAGCAATATCACAAGGCCTGTGCCCAAACTAGAGCCTTTCATGCAAACAAAATGATCACCGAAGCATTTAACAAATCTAAAGTATTGTTTAATGTGGTCAGAGATCTTGCAGGCGCACAGACTACTGCCATACCCCCCCCTCTTTCAAACAGTAAATGTGATGAACTGGCCCAGTATTTCACCTCAAAAATTGAGATTATTTACCAAGATATTGCAGCCCTAGATGACAGTAATGCCTTGACGAACTCACCTTCTGCTATGGAAAATACTGCAGACCCTTTGTCGCTTCCTATGGCCTCAGGTTTACCTTCGGCCACTCTTTTGAACTGGCCAGATCTTTGCCCTTCTACATTATTGGAGATCTTGAATAATGTCAGGCTCTCCAATGGATCCTTTACCCATCTCGATCCTACGCAAGTTGGAGCTCTCTCAACTCACTATTATTTGCGCCTTGCTTAATTCCTCACTTAGTTCAGCCACTGTTCCTAGTTGTTGGAAACACGCAATGGTTACTCCGCTATTAAAAAAAACAACTGCGGATCCCAATGTTGCTTCTAACTTTCCCCCCATTTCATTATTGCCCGCATTCTCCAAAATCCTTGAGAGGCATATTCATTTGCACTTCTCTCAATTTGTGGCAGCTAACAATCTCTTACATCCTTCTCAGTCTGGTTTTCGTCCGGGGTTCTCCACAGAAACCACTCTTCTTGGAGTGACTGAGAATCTCCGCCTGCTACTGGATCGAGGGGAAATGGCTGCACTGATATTACTCGATCTCAGTGCAGCCTTCGATACTGTCTCTCACAGTATACTCTTAAAAAACCTCGCTTCCTTTGGCATTGGCGGTAAAGCCCTTAGTTGGCTTACGTCGTTTCTTACGAACCGGACTTTTCAAGTTTTTTCTCATACATCCACATCCAACACGTATGTATCCCCTCACGGTGTGCCCCAGGGTTCTATTCTTAGCCCTCTTCTTTTTAATCTTTACATTGTTCCTTTGGCACACATTGCACATCGTTCTGGTTAAAATTTATTTACTTATGCTGACGACTCACAAATTGTGTTTTCTTCATCCCAAGCTGATTCTTGCACTTCCGCTTCTTCCCTGCAAATTGGTCTTAGTGAAATATCCTGTTGGATGAACCGCAACTTTCTTAAATTGAACAGTGGGAAGACTGAGGTTCTAGTCCTTGGAAACAAACCTGATCTTTGGAGCCCGAGACACTGGCCGTCGGCCATGGGCCTATTGCCCACTCCTTCTGAACGAGTACGTAATCTCGGGGTCATTATTGACAAGAGTTTGTCTATGAAGGATCAGGTAAACAAAGTGGCAGCCACCTGTTTTACCATCCTACGGTGGCTGAGAAAAATTTTCTGGATACTACCTACTGACACCCAGAGATCTGTGCTGACGGCCTTGGTGACTTCCAGTTTGGACTACGGTAACGTGCTCTATCTGGGGTCTACCAAGGCGGTCATACGCCGCCTTCAATTAGTCCAAAATGCTGCTGCACGGCTTCTCTGTGGCTGCCGTAAACAGGACCATATCACCGAGCGTCTAAGAGAACTCCACTGGCTCAATCTCGACAGCCGGGTAAAATTCAAGGCATTATGCATCATGCACAAGATCAAGATTGGAGCGGCCCTTTCTTATCTTCAGTCCCTTGTCACACCCTATATTCCTGCCCGTTCACTTCGTTCCTCCTCTCAACACTTGTTCTGCATCCCCAAGTTCAGACTCTCTAGAATGGGCGGCAGATCCTTTGCTACATTGGGACCCAAACTTTGGAATTCTCTTCCCTTGGTAGTGCGGATGGAGTCCTGCCACTTTCGCTTCCGCAAAGCCGTGAAGACCTGGCTCTTTGTCCAATAATCCTCTAGGACCATATGTTTGCTTTTGTCTTCCAGCGCCGGGAAACCCTTACGGGTAGCTGTCGCGCTATATAAACTTAATAAATAAATAATTAAATAAATAAACATGGGCTGCACTCTGTGACAAAATCAGAAAGTCAACTTGCTAGTCTTTTGCAGTCAATTACTAATTTCTTAATCTCCTCTCCATTCTCTCATCTTTTATATTCTCTTTAAGAGGACCGGCAAAAAATCTTCCTTTCAGTGTTTAACACTGAACAACTGGTTGTAAATACAGTACAGACATGAATGAATACCAACTGTCTCAAGCTAAACTTGTCTAAGATGGAGATTCTGCATGCTAATAAATCACCCACTGATATGATTGCAAGTTCTGGTCATCCTCAATGGAAACCAGTCCTAAGCTGACATCAGCAGATAGAAATCTTGGACTAGTAATAAACAGTGATTTATCCTTACACACAACGTCGCTCAAAAAGCTGCTTTTTTCCTCTTGCAAATTCATCTTGCAGAATGTTTTCATTATGTTGCACATGATTACAATGTTCAAAGCCTTCTTCCACTCCTACATTGACTTCATTGATGTACAAACTATGGGCCATATGTATCAAAAAGTAATTTTGCGATTCTCAAATTGCGATTTTTTGCGAATCGCTATTTGAGAATTCGCAAAATGCTATGTATGTAGGATTTTCAATAAATTTTGCGAATCCTACATATTCCTTAATTGCGAATCGCAATTAAGGAATACCTCCCCATTCGGCCCATAGGAATGACTGCGAAGACATTCTCAATTTGCGATTAGCAATTAGCGAATCGCAAATTGGAAATGCAATTTCAAGAGTGCAGGGGTGTCAAAAGGACACCCTGTTGCACCCCTGAAATAAGCATGGGTGCACATGTGGCACACATACATGCCCTAAGTGCATGTATGTGCTTCACATTGCACTTTGAAAAATGCAAAAAAGTGAATTTTTCAAAGAAATCGAATTTGCGATTCCTTACTGCCAAATTGCACTTTTTTGGTGCTTCTTACATTGCATTTAAGGAATCGCAAAATTTGCGATTCCTTAAATGCAATCGCAAAATAAGGAATCGCAAATTTTGCGATTCCTTATTTTGCCTTAATACATACCATTTGGCAAAATTGCATTCGCAAACGCCGAAATTCTGCGAATTTCGGCGTTTGCAAATGCAATTTTGCTTGATACATATCAACTATTTAGATATCTGTCTTCAGTAAACTGGAAAACGTTGATTTTAGCTGCAAGTTCTGTTCTGTGGCTGTGAAAAGTGTGCCTAGTGAAGGCACACTTTGAGCCTTACTCTACTTGCCTATTAAAAAGGGAGCCACCTTCAAAGCTCTCTCATTGATGCAATGTTTGTTTTAATTTCACAGTCACTCTGCCTATCCCAAAAGTAACAGCTGCAGCCATTTTGAAGCCTCACACTTGATGTTTTTCTCTATTTTGTGTTGATGCTCTCACAAATACCAACACTTCATATATTACACATCTCACAGAAGCCCAGTATACATTTAGCTCAGGGTGAAATAAACGTGAGAAAGTGCAACCCTGAGACAAGCTGATGTCCTGCCATTCAAAATAACTCAGATCCTGCCCCTTGAAACTACCCATTCACACATACACAAACACATCTTACCATGAAAGACACTTCAAAGCAAATATTGTATATCTTTAATAGTATTAAATACAAATCCCATTCATTGCGTCTAATGGGCAAATACGAATTATGAAATATTAACATAATGGCCATTTGGTTTAACCTCCACACGATCTCTAACCTTCCAGAAGTGTAAATAGTCTGTTCACTGTCACATCCTCTGGCTACTAGTAACAATATGATTCCCAGATAGGCCATGAAAAACACAGAAACGCAGAAGAAACCTCTGGCATCAGACAGCACTGGTAATAAAATACTGTATATCATGTTCTCATTGTAAATTCCATATTTGATCATGGCATGAGAAAAAGTAAGCGAATTAATTTAGTGGAACAGAAAATCAGAAACATATGAGAGTGGACGACTGGAGCAATATAATGGAATGAACACTTAAAAGATAAAAGCAATATTATCTGTGGAGTCCTGCTGTGCGGATGCCTGCAGCATAATTGAAACAATATTAACTCAGCTATTATTATTAGCAGAATCCACAAATAAATAGGTCACCACGTCATGTGGGAAGCAGTTGACCTGAGTGCTGTAAACAATGTGTTCACTCTAAGTTCCGATTTTTCATGTTATCCACTATCAAGTAAAATCTGTCCTGCTGCTGAGGCGATGTGTGTAATATGATGTTGAATATTATGTATAAATGCATGAACATATCAATTCACTTCTTTCTATTCAGCATCAAGTTCACTGTATGCAATTGTTAAGGGTGTTGATTTGGATCGACTTCAAGCCGAAATTAAATTCCCAAATGAGGTTTGTACAAGATCATATAATTCCATAAAAATTATGCAAAACTAAACTTTCAGGACAAAATTTGATTGGAGGTATCTTCCGTGAATATTTTGACGTGAGGGCACACACACAATGCCTAAAAAGCCTATTGATATTTGTGAAATAGTTGAATTTAACAAGAATAATTGGAATTTTCCCTTAAGCTTAATCCATTTTTCATCCCTTTGCATCACAAGTGAAAATGCCTGCTTTGGGCAGTTGCAAATCGCTACGGGCTCTTAATCGCTACAGCCAGCATTGATATCCCCTTTTGCTTAAGACTCCATTAAACGTTTCCCATAAATATGCCGAATTTCGTAGTACACAATTCTGCAGTAAGTCAAATGACCATTTTAAGGAAACAAAAAATCCTACACTTTATATTAAGTCCACTATCCATTAAATCACAATAGGAGAAGCCATTTGCATGCATCTTATAACCAAGGCCGGCTTTGGAATTGGTGGCCCCCGCTGTGAGAATCTTTTTTGCTGCCCTCATTTACCTCCTTTTCCACTGATTGCCTCACTAGCTGCCACTCATCTCTCCATAGCCCCTCTTTCACATGCATTTAATTTGTTTTATAGAACTACTCATACCGGTGTTGGGAGTCTGAGCACTTTACATCACACACACATATTAGAAGACTGAGGATCATACATATGCAAATCATTCCATAGCAAATGTTAGTTAAGACAATGAGGGTTACAAAGTGTAAGAATCACATGTCATCCATACTAGTAGACAATATATTTTAAGAACGGTTGGTCTGGAGAAGCACACACTCATGAATTAAAATGTGTCACAGTAGTGGGGGGTTGGCTTTACTAATACAAATGTATTTCCATCCCAAAGAACCCTTTTTGGCAACACTAGGTTAATGAAAGACTGGAAAAAAACGTAACCCAGCAGTTTGTATGCAGCTCTTTAATAATAGTTCATAGGTCACTGTGCTGTACTTGGATTGTAACTTATGAACTACAAGTAACTAAACATCTCTGTGACAAAAGCAGTAACCCACTGTTCTAGCCATATAAAATGCAGTTGTGTGATTTGCAGGATACACATTTTTTTTAGCAGGCATATAAACTCTCTGTGCTACCCTTATGATGAGACACAGCTGCCACTAGACAAAATTCTGATCTCTCTCCAGCAGGAACATTAATCACCAATGCATCTTGACATTTTTAAAGTTTCCAAACAACTGCTGGCTATGCAAGATCTTTCCGATGTTAGTAGTCTTGATTGTACTTAAATGAACATCATAAATAATAATTGAAGTTGAAATGGTATAATGCAGAAATAAATAAGTATCCTTTAGATCAGCTCCTAAATGTGTAAAAATGGAAATGTTACATATAAATGTACACTTGCCAGATACTTGATATGGAGTTTAAATACTCACAATGTTACAACATGGTTTATCTTGACATGTGAAAATATGAGCAGAATTTAAACTGCTGGCAGTAATGTGAAACCGGCAAAAAACTGTTTTCCACCTACACTCTTCTCAATAGTTTTATTTACAAGTGGGAAAACTGGTTATTCTGATGATGAGGTCTCAGCCAGGTCTGCTGTAGGAACACTTTACCAGTAGGCCAATGCTGTAGGACCACTTCAGGGCAGGACCACAGAGACAGCAGTACAGTCTCTGCCCTAAGAGACAACATCTAGAGCATCAGGAGAACATTCTTTCAGGAATATAAAAATGCCAACCAACCCTTGTGGAGTGACTGGGGATAAACAACATTTTTCTAGTGGATTGGTTTATGCACTTTCTCTTTAAATTTAAAGCATAATTTGGATACATGAGGACAAAGAAAAAAGAAAATGCCAACCAAGACATCATGACATGGCTTATCAGTTTGCACTGCAGAATCACTAAAATTGATCCGGCACAATAAGAGGGAGCACTTTAAAAAAAATACCAACTTTGTGGGCAACAAGCTTTTAATATGGAGCGCTGGCTTCCACTGGACTGGCATAGTTGGGCTCTCTGCTTGGTGGCTGCTCCAACGGGGCCTAAATGAGACCGATTCACTTGACCTGTTAAGGACCTAATCTTAAAGCTCTCAAAATATAATGCTTCTATCTTACTACTTGTTCCTGGTTGCCAAAACATTTTTGTTCAATCTAGATACACTACCATAGTCTTAACATATTCAAGAATAGAATTAATAATTAAGAAGAGAATACTTTTAACCCTAATTCTACAATTGCCATATACACACCTGCTTGAGCTTTCCCTCCCACAGTTCCACTGTAAAGACCAATCGAAGAAGCTGGAATATAAACATGACCAGAATGGTTCTTATGAACACGGTTAACGTGGTTAACATGCACTTTGCCTCATAAGGAAGCGGGACTATGAGGTATAATTTATTGTCCAACATTCATGCTACTGGTATGTACTTACAAAGTTTGGATATGAACTCTTTGGGCCCCGCAAAAGAAAGGAAAGCCCTGGACCAATACTAATGCAACATAATGGAGTGGGCACAGCCAACTCCCCTTTTAGATTTACAGTGCTCCCACGATGCCTGCTAAACATGTTTTCCCAAGTTTTGGAATTCCATTTAAAGAATGAAAAAAGTCAAATATGATTGATCAAAACAGAGTTCATCTAGCCAAATACTTATTACAAATTCCCAAACCTTTACACAATCATTTCAAGGATTGTTTCAAAGGAAGGTGATCCAAAGACACCAGAGACAGCTTTACAGACGTTGTTCTGAGTTAATGTAAATGCAGGGTGAGTACAGCAGTTCCTAAGTACATAATATCACGCATAGTTTATGTTCTCTTGCTGTATGTATTAAAGCCTGTCTCTAATTTTCTTATTACAGTGAATTCATTAGTACTGTAAAAAGAAGACAATGTACCTAATCTATTGTAACAGCTTAATAAAGTTAGGTTGTGACTTTGCAATGTCTTTTTCCAGAGCCAGCAGTTAGTGTGCAGGCATTTCACTGGGCTGACTACTGCTGCTATTCAAACTATGAAATTGACAGATAGCTGCTTAGTTCTTTTGAATTATCTTTTCCAACGATAAACAGTCATTAGCAGTAAGGCAAAAAATATATGGCTGTATGTTGACTCGCATGCAAGTGACTTATACTTAACCGCTTATAATATGTTTCTTCAATACATTAGTTACATTTTGGTATATTTAACTTTTTACTCCAGTTTCTGTATTTAATCTACATATCTGCAACTGCAACTCTCTTTTTCATATGAAAGAGCAGAAGAGCCAGACATTCAGCCATTTGGGAAAATGGTAATAGTTTGCACATGTATTGTAAGAAATAAAATACACCCTATTTTATGTTAAAAGGATATTGCAATTCACCTTAGAGTTATATGACCTTGCATAGGAACTCAGCCTGGAACCTTGTTCCCATATGTAGTCAAGGAACTCCTTCCTTCCTGACTTGCAATATCCTTGCACTGTATGGTAGAATGTACTTTACCCCATATATTTACTTTACAAATGTATGATAACATCACTTTTTGAGAACAGAAGGCTAGGCAAACTTTTAATAGAAGGAATAGTTTAAAAATGCCGATTTCAACTGAAGAGCAGATTTTTCAAATTGGCAAATGTGCAAAACGACAAAGTTATATTAAAGAATATTCCATAATCCTAGACACAAATTAGATATAATGTATACAATAATTCTGTATTTTATATGATCAAAATGAGTGACATGTTCCTTTTGTGCTTAAGCCATGTTTCTGCACGACTTTGTAATCACAGCTTGCACCAGACATGAGTATATGAGAGACTGCTGAAGTCTCATAGCCGGTGCAAACTAGTGAAAGGGCTAGTGAAAAAGAGTAAACCAGGCAACAATAAACCTGGCTGCAGCTACATTAGAGAAATTCAATCATTAACTATTTTTGCTAATAATGAAATCTTGACTGGGAGTTGGCTTCATTAAATGCAGCATTGCTAATAGTGTTGAATGTACACAAGGGTTGTATGCAGTAGACATTGAATCTTGTTTTCTTTTGCTACTATGTTGATTTCTTGTAATGTACACATTGTAATGTGTAACAGAAGCAGACCCACTAAATCCATACAACTAGCCCTATGTACAATTTCTAGTAAGCCTGCGAAAGTTGCAAATTTTGTGGTCAACTAAATGTAAAATTCTATACAATCTTTCACTGTGGGTGAGTGCTTTGAAAAGAAGTGTCTCTTTGGAGATGGATTGGAACAGAAAATGACTTGTGTGAGATGTTTTTTCCTTGAATACTTGAATGTGAGGTATGCCCTCTATTTCAATTTTGAAGCATAAACCGTGAAGTGAATTTTGTGAAACTTTGCATAATTTTGTAAACTTTTTGAGAAATTATCGAAGTTTTGTGAAAAAAACAGATGACACAATTTTACATACAACTACAGATGAACACAAACTATGGCAAAAGTGTACGACTTTTTATGAGTCATTGTTATTCAAGTATTAGTGGGCACATGTATTTGTAACAAAGCAGTGGATATATATACCACAAAGACGATTACTAATTCTTTTGATCAAGGTGATGCACTCATAAAAAGTATTGCCCTTTACAGTTACAGGAGCATTCTCTCCTTTAAAACCACACCCTTCGGAACATATTTTGTAAATGTAGGAATGCTTATGCAGCTATTTTACCCGACAGTGGGGAACAACTAAAGGAAGTTGATGAGGGTTGAATGGATAGACTGTCCATAAAAATCATAATTAATATGCCAGCTGTGCAATATGGCAGGAAGAGATAGTTTCACTTTAGTCACTAACTTTTTAAAACCCAACGATATAAAAAGAGGGTGGGCTGCATGCATTTGTATACTTGTTAAAAAATAAAATCTACATGTCTTAAAGGGATAATTCTATGATAAATGACTTCTTGCCATGAGACTGTCCCTCCAATGTGAACTACACAGGACATTTCTCTCTAATGGTTTTAGGATGGCAGAAAGTAGAAATTGACCTTAAACAGTGCAGTAGGACTGTTTTCCACAAGTACCAATAAGGATGGACCTGCTGGGCATGATCATTCCCCTGGAGGTCACAATGAAACAGTAGAAATGCCCACACTCAACTATGATGACTGCCACTTTAAATCGATGGTGATTTTTTCATACACATCTTGATGTTATAACATTAATGGCTATTCTAAATTAGTAGACCTCCATAAAATGATACTGACTATTTAAATAGTATAGGAACAGTGACTAAACCGGGCAATCCCTTTTAAAGATGCCCTCTGTGAAGGGAGAGTGCAGATAAAAAAGAAAAAATATATATTTTACTGGAAATATATTAGCTTTATTTATGGTCGGATGCGATTGGGAGATTCAGAGTTTGTTTACCTACTTTCACTCACTGGCAGCATAACATGATGAAAGAACAACAAATGTGATGGATATGTTTAGGGCAACAATTCTTCATTAAGTGAGTGGCAATCAGATGTACATTCAGCTTAATGTTTCTCATTTCAATGTCCTCAATTGTTGCAGCCTGTGGTGCCCTCTTAAATCAGGGTGTTTACTAACAATAAATGTATATCTGCTAATTATTTCTCAAACCAGCCATAATATAATAAACTGGTGCAAGAAAGGAAATGTCACGGATGATAATTCCAAAAACATTGTTATTAAACTGCAAGGGCTCATGAGTCACGCCCTTAAGGGTGTTGTTTCACCATATGGTATCCCCCACCTTTGGCAAAAATGTCACACAGGCACTTGTGGTAAGGCATCTAAAATACAGACCAGTAGCAGTCTATTCTAAACAGGTATTAGTGGTCTTTAGGAAACATTATGAGGACTTGATGCTTTTGACTGGCAGTGATATTGTTACATAAATTATACTACAAAAAGAATCCAAAAAAATGATGCCCCTAAAGCACATTTTGATGAATTACAGGCATTTATCTAGTCTCCTGATACTTGCAGTACCAGAATTTAAAAAATAGCTTTATTAATATTGTCCAATGAATTCAGTTAAACACATTTCGAAGTGGAAATCCGGGAATGTAGCTCATAGTCCATCAAACAAGTTTTATGTAACACATTTAGCACATTCGTTTTTTAAGAAGGTATTTTTACTTCAATGAGTGATGTCATAATAGTTTGCAAAAAAAATACTGGTATTGCTTTTGGACAACTAAGGGAAATTGATGTTTTTCGCTTAACTGGAACTTCTGTTAGGAAAAGTGCACATGGCAGAGACACTGCACTATTAGTTAAAGAGATTGTGGAGGAGCATGAATACAATGCATATATTTGCCCACATAATTATCCTACAGCAGCACTGTATGAATTGTAAGGAACACTGTATTATTTGAAATTTAGTAAAACGTTGCTCACAATGCCAAAGAGTATATCTTCCCATGTTGGCTAATCGGGCCTAGCAATGTTATTCATTCTTGTCAAACTAGCTTCAAATGCTGGTTTTACCACATTATTGCATAATTTCATGTCAAATACATAGGAAAGAGAACAAGGACATTTTATGGGAGCTAATAAGCTGCATACTGCATTTCACAAACTTTCAATACACACTTACATAAATTCAGTATTGTCATTAAAACAATAAAGTCTACTTAAACACTGTCAGTTGGAAAACTAAGATTTAGAAATTCAGACTATTTATTTCTTGTATACCTAAATTATATTATTACAGCCGGCATTTAACAGTAAACAGTATACACATCTAGAGAAGGTTCAGTACAATAAGGTTCACATCACCCTCTAAATTAAAACTTCAAATACTTACACATGTGGTTAGTACAGTGACTGAAGGTATGAGAATACACTTTAGATTAGCTCAGTTCATGAGAAAAACAACTTGAACCAGAATCAAGAGAATCAGAGTAGGTAAAATTGGAATGACATCTATTAACACTACCATGACAAGGACACCTGCATCAGTAAGACATGCTTTTGAATAAGCCTTTGAATTTTTCTATGCTTGATAATATGACATATAATTGTAAAACCTCTGATGTTCTACAAAGCAAAAGAACATATTTATTTTCAGAGTAAAACATGTTTTCTCATTCTCCAATTGGATCACGTACTTAGTCAATTCCTATAAAATGATAGGTATGTCTAGTTTTCATTGGCTAAATACATGTATTTGAAATGGATAAGGGCCTGCTTCGCACACACGGATTATAAATGGAGAATGCCTTTTTCCCAGCTAGGGTAGGATACCTATACTGAATAATTTCCTTAATTAATTTTTCGGAAGAAAGGTGCAATGAAATCAAATGAAATGAAATGAAATGAATGAAATGAAATGTAGATTTATAAAGCACGAATTGCTGCCCTGGGGCGTCCAATGTTGTCACCTTTAAGATGGATGCCATTACAAATGTTTGTTGGTGCTGCTAGTGCTATCCTTATCCAACTTGTTTGCTTTTTTGTTTTGCTTTTCTAATTTTGGTTTAAACCTTTTACTTAATCTGATTGCCATCATATAATAGATGCAAAGTGTGCAGCGACTATTTGAACCTCTCCTTAATTAAAACATTACTTATGCAGAAGATGGTTTCATCCTTAATCTTCATAAAATCTTTTCATGAAACAACTGCATATCATACTCTATTAAAACACTAAACTCTTGGACCATGTTCACATCCACCTTACAGATGGTAAACTGCTGGCTCACTTATTTTTTCAAAGGACAAGATCCAAAAATGCATTTATTAAAAAAATGATATCCCTGTATGTTAACCATTCCAATAATAATGAAAAGCATTGAGCGCACATGTTTTGATTCACAGGGCTATTGGCACAGCTAAGTGACACTTGTCATCACTTGCAAGTGCAGATTCACATCAGTGATACACGCATATCAAGGGATCCACTCACATATGCAATTTCACCAGTATTGAGGAGTTCTCTATTTGAGGCATTCCATGGAGCAGCAAAACGGGTTGAGTACCCACAAACACGCAAGCCTGTGGATATTCACAAATATGCTGTAGGTAATTTTCCATCCTGAGAATGGCCAGATGTTTTTTCCCGTCCATGTCAGGAGCACCTCCGTTTTTAAGTAAGAGAGGAGAAGCAAGAGTGCCAAATGTGTGTTCATGAGTTGTAGCATCCTATGCACAAGTATTTTCACGTTTGAGTCCTCTTGCAATTCTGTACTCACTTCTGGAAGGCCAGAACTTTTTTTTAAAACTTGCATGTTCGCGTTAGTGTAATGTTCTTATTTTCCAAATCAGTCCTCTGTAAATGATGCCCCATGTTCTTATTTTGCCTTAGTCCTATGCTGCACATTCCCACCATAATCCACTGGTACATCACAGTGCTCAAAGGCAACACTAAGTAAATACCTGATATGCGTTATTCCTGATTGTGCCGCAGAATCTGTCTGCCATTTGGACCTGCAAAATAAACCTTTTTGTCAGGCCTAATCTTTCCTTTTTAATACCTGTAAGTCACCCCTAAGGTAGGTCATAAATTCCCACAGGGCAGGGCGCATGGAATTTAAAACATGTAAATATAATTTGTCTTGACAGTGAGAAAACCTGACAAAGTTGTTTTTCACAGTGGCAAAGTCAACCTTTCATAGGAAAACACTAGGCTACATTATAACAATTAATAATACTTAACTTAAGTGTGGGAGCAGCTAGAACCATGATTCAAGGATTCCTTGTAGTAGCAATTTAAAATCCAACTTAACGGACAAGCCTGATTTTTTATTATTCTTTAGGGATTACACTTTTAGAAAGTTCTTTATCTGCCAAATGTGCCTTTCTGCTAGTGGCCAGGGTCTCCTGACTGTTAATGGCTCTCCTGTGATGTTATGTGTATTACTCCCAGACAGTGGACAAAAGGCTTGGGTGTGGCACAGTGTGTTTCTTTCTAATCTATTCTATTCTATCCTATTCACATTTGTACAGGGCACCACTACTCTAGGGCATGCCAGCGCTACCCTCTGCCACACAGACTGACCATCACACACTGTAGGGGTTAGTTGGCGAATCGCGAAGTTTTAGGTGTTTCTGGAAAATCAATTAGCCATACTGTATAAGGTAGGGAGTTCCACAGTTTGACTGTATTGTAGCAACCTCCACTTCTTGCTTTCCAAAAATTTAGAACCGTAGCCATTTGAGCCTCAGTTGATCTAAGGGTTCTGCCTGTGGTGTAGGGTGAATGAGAAGTAGAAGTAGAAGTATGGGGGGGCTTTTGTTTTAATTGCCCTCTGTGCTATGCATAAAGCTTTATATTTCACCCTCTGTTCTACTGGGAGCCAATGGGAAGTTAGCAAGGCCTGCTTGGCAGATTTATGTCTGGGAACATTGAGCAGAATGACCTGGGGGTTGTGCCCAGCACCTTTTCGAGCTTCAAATCGTGCCTACTATGTCACTGGCAGATGTAACTCACAACTAGGCCTGCCTTGCTCTGTCTTCCTAGTCGCTTGGTTGCACACCCAGTAGGAAGGGAGAGCTGCCCCAGAACTGGTTTGAGTGACCGCAGAGGGGGTTTGGCCATTATACTAGCACATCACTGAGTGGGCTATGCCATGTTGACTTTAGATAGAGGGGGAACTGTGGCATAGTTTATAGTAAAACACAGATGTAGTGCTACAAAGGTGGGGGGCATCACTCCTGGGAACTCTTACCCCATTGGTTAGGGAGTGGCCAGGAGTTTCTCTCACCTACAAGCTAGCACTGGGCATAAACATGACCTACCCAGTATCCTTCTCAGATCACATATGGACCTGTGGAAGAAAAGAAGAGGGCTGGACCTGCTGTCTCTGCCCTGAGATGGGTCTCGAAGCCTGAAACCGCTCTCCATCTTGTACCCAGGACAAAGTGGACTCCAAGGGTCCCTAAGCTGACCTCCTTTTTGGGCTACAGGGACATACCCAGTGGAGCTGCCTTGAAAGCTATTGAGGAGATTGGCCCTGGTTAATCCTGCCGGCCCTCACCTACCCAGCCGGACATTGGACACAGTTTCTCCCCATCTCCGTGTTCTGTCTCCTTCCACACCTCTCTTGACAAATTTCCTTAACATTGTTTTTTTTCATCCTATGTTTGTCTATGCTCTTGTTACAAATGTAACTTGCAACCTGCAGCTCTCCGATCCTCATGTAAAGCGCTCTGATTCCTCCGGGTCTAGCCAGCGCCATATAAAACTCATTAAATTAAATAAATAAATACAAATAAATAATAAGCTTCAAGAGGCCTTTTCCTGCATTCCCAGTTGACCAGTTCCAACTGGAACTTCCCAGGCCCCTGCTGCTAGGCCTATTATGCAGCGAGTCTTGACCCCGAACATCTGTCTCCAAGGTCCTGGACTCCTGGCTGCTGACAAAGGGTACTCTTCCTGAAGTTTCCACAAACCTGGGACATAAAAACTTTTTTACACCTTTTTGGTCTGAGAACTGAAGGGGGACCAGGACCTACATGCTAAGGTGATCCAAGGAAGGTGCGTCACTGCTGTGCCAAAGATTCAGGTTGCTTCTACTATGTTCTTCTCTGCAGTAGAAAATCCGGTACAAAGGATCCTTGAATAGGGGGTGTTTGGCCTTGTGAAGCTCTCTTCAGCTACAGCCTGCAGCCTTGCCCTGCTGTAAGAATCCGAGCTCCAAAAAAAGTGACAAAGTCCGAAGGTAGAAATGTCCAGAGCTTGAAGGCACAAAAAGTAACCGGCCACCAAGGGACCTTTCTCTGGTTGCAAATTGTAAAGTGCTCCTGCATGGAACTTTCCTCCAAAGGTCAACGGCTTTACTGAGACAGAAACACACTCAAATGGCAGTAAGGGATTTTTCTGTTGCACCACCTGACTATACACAAGGTTTTTTTAGTGAATAAGACCACAAATGCTGCCCACCTCATTAGTCCACTGCCACAGGACTAAACAATTATAAACAAACCAAGAAGCACACAGAGAGGCAGCAATAAAGATACATTAACCCCTTCCATGCTCATGACGAGCTGAGCTCGTCATGAACAATGGGATTCAAGGGACACCAGCACTGGGGGAGAATTGCTGTAGCATTGAAGGTGTTATACAATGCTTAAATGCATCCAATGAGACACATGTCCTTCTTTTGATATGAAAAAAGTCCTTCTTTTTATTATCGTTATATCCTGTTGATAAAAGGATGTACAGATCGACAGCCAATGTTCTTAATAAATGAAGACCAAAGAAACAGCCAACGCGTTTCGCCCAAAGGCTTCTTCAGGGCTAATCTTCAAGGTAAGAGCAGCTAGACTGGTTTCCACTTGAGTAACTATTCAAGAACGTATCTGCTAATAAAAGAGACGGTAAGGATGAAGTGTGAGATCACAGGGAAGATGCTTCCAGTTTATTATTCCCCAATGATACTTTCTAAATTCCCGTTAATGTTTCACTATTTCACAAGTGTATCCGCATTTCCGGCATATTTTTGGTTGGCACTATGATAAGTACCACTCCCGCAGATCAAGTATTGCTCAAACCATACCCATGTGGTCCGTGGTCTCACAACTCGTCAGTTCCTTGGTACAGATTTCGCGCGAAATATCATATCAAAAGAAGGACATGTGTCTCATTGGATGCATTTAAGCATTGTATAATGTATCTTTATTGCTGCCTCTCTGTGTGCTTCTTGGCTTTACTGAGATCTCATCCAGAGACTATCCGTTGACATAGAGTCCTCTTTTTGCCAAAGCCTCCTGCTTTCCCTCCTGAGGATTTTTTGCTTACGTTCCAGAGACTCAGACCCTGATTCATTTTTTAATATTCACAATCTACAATTTGAATTTTACTAATAGTAATTTTAACACTGTGGAGACTACGCACATAAAAAGGTAGGCTAGGCCTACCTTTTTATGTGCAGAGTCTGACCATGAATGCGGAGTCTCGGCAGTCATAACATTATGTCTGTAGTGTGTGAATACCAACAAAACAGCAAACTTACAAAGGAGTGTAAGTTTACCTACGGGAATCAGGCCCTCAGTTCGAAGGTAAAGCTCACTACGATGAACCTGGACCCTGTATCCAACCCGCGCTTAATCAAGGTCAGCCTAAACTTTTGACTTTGTCATGGGCAATCATATCCAGATGATCGCAGTTGGTGATTAACCCCTTTTGGTGCTATTTCGCAACTTAAGCATTGAAAATTCAAAACCCCGGTTCTATTGATTGGAGTTTTGTCATGTTGGTGTCATATTATTTATTAAAAATTAGTTTGAGATTTTGCTTGTCTTGTGATTTTATTACTGTCTGATCACAACACTGTCTGCATAAATACTTTACACATTGCCTCTAAGTTAAGCCTGACTGCTTTGTGGCAAACTATCACAGTGTAAAGCACAGGGTTATTTAGTGACTTTTGTTATTCAGCCTGACAAGTATCCAAGTATCATAATTATTATTTGAAGTGGGTTATCACCAGCACAAATAATACTCCAATCTCTTACAGGGCCATTTCATTTCTCCACATTGCTCTTCTTTTGTTTTAACTCTTTTTAATGGCATCTGTTCATTAAGGTCACTTCTGTAGAACTTGCTGGAATGCTGGATGAACCCACTACAATATTATTGGGATGTGTGACAGTAAGTCTTCAAGTCTCTCTATGATTTCCAGCAATACTTCTAGCTCCCTTTAGCTGGTGGAAGAGATACAAGAAAACCGCTAGTGGTAGCACTCTTACTGCAGGTGACTTATTTATTTATATAGCGCCTGAATCGACCCCCAAAGGGGTATCCCTGCGCTTCGGACGGGCAATATTTGCGTAGTGCTACTACCGTTTAATCAGAGACAGAAAAGAGTGGTCTTGAGCAACTTCCTATATCGTAGGTGGTCAGGGCATTGTCTAAAGTGCAGGGGGAGCTCGTTCCAATAGTGGGGGCCTATATGAGAAAGGGCCTTTCCCCCTAATCTAGCCTTCCTGACTCGGGGAACCCCAAGAAAATGTTTGGAGCGCGAGTGGAGAGGCCTGGAGGGTAGGTAAGGTGTAAATGTCTCTGAGAGATAGGTGGGACCAAGATTGGATAATGCCTTATGGATGGTGCAGCAGTCTTTACATTTTACCCATTGGTGTATTGGAAGCCAGTGATGCTGAAAGAGAAGAGGACAGGAAGCAGTACTGGGGGGCGTTGAGGACAAATCCTGCCGCCGTATTCGGGACTACCTGCAGTCTTCTGAGCAAAGTCTCATTAGGGAGATCAGCAGACCAGTGCAGTAGTCCAGACGGATTAATATAAGTGCCTGAGTCAGAGTCTTCCAAGTTGAATCGGGAGCAAAGGAAAGACTCGGCGGAGGAGACCCAGTGTATGGAAACAGGAGCCAGCTGTCTGAGCAGCATGCTCCTTCAGAGTAAGGGCTTGATCCAGGCGGATGCCTAAGTTCTTAGCAAGGGATTTAGGGGCAAGAAGAGCACCCAGATCGACCGGCCACCATTTAGGAGTCCATAATAAAGGAACCTCTCTGATTACTCAGCTATAGTGGGCATTTCAAATATAGTGGCAATGGCTGCAGAAAATGCTTACTTTAATGGTTGCAAGTCAGGACCAAAAGCACCCTTTTTAGTGGACCGCCACTTAGCTTTCATCATCAGACTTTCACCCAGAGGAAGTGAGAAAAAAATATAAAAGGGCAAAAGAAAGAGGAAAAGAATGATGGAAACAGCCACAAAAGGAGAGAGGGGGTGAAAACCGAACCTTCAAGAGGGAGACAATGGGGCAGGGAATATCTGTGAATGAAAGAAGCATGAGGTGAATGGTACATAGCACCCTCAATATTGGTATTTCTGGCCTTGAGATTTTAAGCAAAACGTTGGGCCCCGGCATCATTGTTTTACAACCAAAGCACTGTCTTGCAGGCAATGTTAAGATCGGCTCTGCCATTATCCAAGTTCTGTTTGGCCCAATGTGACTTTCCCTTAGCACCTTTTTATTCAATTAATGATTTACATTCTGGAGAAAAATGCCTCCACTCTCCCTCTGAGACTGCAATAGTTAGGCAAGAAAATTCCAATTGTGCATTTTCAGTGCCGAAATGTACCAATTTTATCCCTTCTCCTATTCCAAATCCCCCAAAAATATTACTTGATGTGAATACTATATTTTACTAAGGCAACATGCTTTACATTTTTTATTATTGAATTGTTAGGCTACCCTCCTGCTCACATTACGATGGACTATCAGAGGAACAGCAGATGTCACCTCAATGGCTAATAAATGCACACCTTTGTAGTGACCAGTGGTAAATGAGTAAAATAAAGAGTCTCCTCAATACCTGCTATAAAGGAATTTAGTTGGAGGGGCAAATCTTCTTTAGTTTTACATGATGGTTCATTGAGGCTGGAAACGTTAAATTTCTCTTGAAAGACCTTCATAACAGAGTGTTTGCACATTAGCAGCACGCTTTACTGGCAACATGTACAAGTGAACTTGGCTGAGTTCTACCCGTAGGTGGGAAAGGAGTGAAATATTATACTATAGTAAATGAGTTACAACAACAACCAGTGCAAATGCCATTAACGTGATATTTTTGGCTTTAAAACTAATCATCAATGCCTTGTCCCAAAGTGAACTTTCATATTTCTCAATAGTTTCTTCTTGGAATGCAATTACAAAAACTAAAATAAATTTCAAAGAGTAGGGTGGGGGACGCTAATTTACAAAGATGTAGAAATGAGAAAGAAAAAACACTATACCATAAAAGATGAAGTAGAAACCGATCAGTATTTGGCCAACTGGAGCATCATATTACAAGGTGCATTAAGTATTCCTTCTGAAGTGACAGCCAGGAGGACCATATTTTGAGATGACACCTTCAGTAACTCATGAGTGGATCTAAATAGGGGGTAATTACTTGTTTTGATTGCAAGCCTTTCGCCTTAATCTTTTGCTTCCCAGTCACTTATGCTGTATCTGGAAATCGTTTGCCTTGCATTGGATGTTACTATTTCCCAGCCTGGCTGTATCACCTAGGGTGAGCCAAATCGATTGAGTGTGAGGTTAGGGATAAAAGATTGTGGGCCTCATTCACAAAGGGTCTCTGCCACAAAGGTCCTCCTCACTTGCGGTGTAGGACCGACTTTGTGGGAAGGGGAACAAAGGGCATGTACGCCTGCTGTGTGTGCTCCCGGGGCACAATGGTATTACAGAAGGGGCCGCAGATGTTTGTGCGCCCCCGTAATACTGATAGCGCTGGTACACATGTGCTGCCAGCACTATCATAATAGGGCGTCCTCTCCTTCGCATGTGTGTGTGATTCAACCTTAGCTGCTGGACCTGATGGAGAGCTATTTCTGCTGCATGGGCTTGAACCCTATAAGTAAATTCCTCCTTAAGGCAGTGATAAGAAGAGGTTTCCACTTGCCGGCTTTCCTGCTGCCGGTAGCTTCCATCCATCATCATCTATTGTTTATTAAAGGGTGATCCATACCAGCCACTGGTATGCAGATCTACTTCTTGAGCAGGATCGACCACCACTTAAGGTCAATGCTTTGTGCAAATGCCTTCCCATTATCTTACACTTCACAATCATTAAACAGATATTACACACTTGGTGGGTCATATCACATAAAATGAACACAGGGATTACTAATTTAAGACACAGTATCTGCAACAGTTTTGTGCTCAATAACGTCTTTAGTAGTTAAAGAGCTGAAGCAGTGCTATTTTACACATTATGGAGTGGTAAATGGTTGCTTGTCACAGGAACTTTCAAACTGAGTGTTGACATATCTAAAGTGAACAATTGAACATAACACAATAGCATACACAAAGCAATATAACAACACAATAAACATAACAAGGCATGTCACAACAAAAAAGTCAGAACAGAATTCAACAATCGCAGTACGATGCAAAAAAAATGACATTGCAATAATGCAGCAGAAATAAACAGCAGAAAAAACAAAACACATCACTGTAACAAAATGCCACACACCAAATATGCACATTCTTGTCACTCATTTCCACATCTGTAATCCTGTTTTCCTAGTACAGTGGTAACAGGTGTTTAGAGCAAGCACTGCCTTAAGTTACCACCAAGGACATGAAATAGTGCAAGACATAAATATTTTGTGACTGGTCACTTGAATGCATACTAAGTTGTGGTTATTCATTACTGAGCTATCAAATAAAATGATGAAATGCATATTTGCTCTGAGTAAATTTTGCATGCAGAAAATGCTTGACACTTATATAACACTGTTGTGTAATTCTAAAAAAATACCGCCCTGATCCCTATATTTGCTGTGCAAAACAAAAATGAAGCACATTGCATTAATTGTGCATCTGGTTCTATACATCAGTGCATGCCTTCTATTTATGGTGAATGCCTGGATGAAGATTGTTGGACCTGGCACTCTGCGCATGGCCATCCCCAAACCTTTTGCCTTTACCCTCCACTTTCTGCTCTATTTGCTTTTGTCGGCATTAGGACTATGTGCACTTTACCACTGTTAAGCAGTGCTACAGTGCTTGTGAGCTCTCCTCTAAACATGCTAGAAGTGGCTTATACCCAAATGTCATTTTTAATTTATTTGTAAGTCCCTAGTAAAGTTCTACTACATGTACCCAGGGCCGGTAAATTGAGTGCTACTTGGGGACCTGCAGTACTTACTGTGCCACACACATACGTAGCCTTGCAAGCCTGTCTCAGACCTGCCATTGCAACCTACTTGTGCAATTTTAAAATGCTATTTCGACCTGGTAAAATAAACCTTTTGCCAGGCCCAACTCTACCCTTTTAAAATATATAAATCACCCCTGGGGTAGGCTCTGGGCAGCCAGAAGGCAGGGTGCAGTGTAATTGAAAGTTGGACATTTATTTTTAAGGTTTACATGTCCTCATAGTGAAAAACTCTTAAATTTGTTTTTCACTATTTCAAAGCCTATCTCTCCCACAGGACTATATTGGAGTTACCTTATTACATATAATGCGCTATAATTTCCAAATGGGAACAGGTAATCAGTTTGTGCTTGGTGTCTTTGGAATTGTAATGAAAGGTCCTCTTATACGGTGAAGTCAGATTTTAAATTGAAAATGCCACTTTTAGAAAGGCCTTAGCCATTTAGTGGCCTTAGCCTGTCTCTGGGTCACATCACTGGGTGTAGCTGACCGTTGGGCTTTGTGTATTCCTCCTAGACAGCCACACACAATAGTGAGCTTAGGTGTGCCTGGATGAGCCATCACTGGCAGGATGGGAGGGTGAAGCTGGGCACAGACCTACTTAGACTTCAATATGCTATGTCCTGCCTCCTTCAAGGGAAGGCAAAGGAATTAATAGTGGGCCCCAGACACCAACTCTTCAGTACACTTCTGGACCTGTGGATACTCTATCAGGAAGAAGGACAGTGGTGCTGCTGAAAGGGATGCCACTCTGCAGAACTGTTGCTCTGAAGGAACTGCTGCTCTGCTGTGCTGACCTGCCGCCATCTTCCCTGGGTGAGGAGGACTGGTCGTGCATCTGCTGAACCCAGGGCCCAAAGGGACTCCAAGGGTTAGTTTTCTGGTCTTCTAACTGAAGCCTCAGGGACAGAAGGGTCCAACAACTTCGACCCTCAGACCTGGACTCTACCATGTGTGAGTCTACTCTACCAAGTAGTGCCACCCCAGTCCTGGCCCCAAAGAAGTGGGCATAAATTATTCTGACAACCTCTGTGGAGCGAGTGGAACTAACACATCTTCTCTGCTGTACAGCACAACCCCTAGCAGAACCACATATTGCCTGCCCTATGTGGGTCTTCCCCATTACACCAGCATCACAAGCCTCACTGGACCACTGTTGTGTGACAGTGATGCATCCTCGGCACAGGCCCTCGCATCCCTCTTTGAAGGCAGTTTTGATGACAACTCTGTACTCTGTATCGCAGCCTCACAGCTCCATGGACTCCCCAACTTGGCTATGATTTCTTGACACTGGACTTCCCATTGCAAGCCCCATCAACAGGATCCACAGAACAGGATTACATCTCAGTCAACCAACTCAATTTCTCACAGAGATCATAAGGCAGTTTAGTCCTGAGGGGAAGTTTACAATTGTTCAGGTGTTGAAATTCTCTAGCCACAGAGACAGGGTAGACAGCCTCACACAGGAGATTGAAGTTGGCAAGGATGACCTTGACACATTCTTACGATCCTGTGGGATCCACCGAGGACCTTAGGACTTGCATCTCACAGTCACTATCGGGACTCAAACTACGTAAGAGGAGCAGACATACTTTTGCAGAAGGATTGTATTCCATTGCTCTACTACAAGATGCGATCGATATAAGGCAAGAATAGTGTTACCATACTCCAGGTAAAGAACAAGTTGGCTTGCATTCTCCCAATGTTGTCCTGCTATGCATGCTATATTTACAGCAACTTGAGATGCAAGAAATCAGCTTTGCAGTAATACATTTTATTTGTGCAAGCATTAGTAGTGAGAAGAAGATATAAATTTGCTTCATGATTAATATTTATTTATATTTTTACCTATTTTTCTAGATATTATTGGCCCCAGTATGATGACTCAGTTGAGCTTTTTCCATGTTATGTCAGTTTTTATAGTGCTCGAAGGAGTTATATCTGCAATTATATGTCCGCTGTCTCTTGATTGTGAAGTTGTTTTTTATCGTTTTATATATTTTATTGTAACTTTTATGATATTTTACCTGTAAAGTTTCGATAATGATGAAGTACTATTTGATAATGATCCTGGTGTATTTGCTCCATTAAATCATATTTTGGAGACAAAAAAACCTTTGTGTTGTGTATTAGAAGTCAAGAAATGTAGTGCACACAACAGGAATTGTATATTTGTATATTTACTTTCTTGAATGATGTGAACATTTTCAATATGACACATTTAGGATATACTGTAATAACGCCACTTCTAGTCGAAACGCACCATCATTCACAAATCTGATTTCATGAGCAGGTGTGAATTGCTCCCAGATCATCTGTACTAAATCATGAACTCAAAAGACTCTTTGCTAACTGCTCCCAGATTTTTTGAACTCACAAAGTAAAGGTAATATTGAAAACACATGTCATTACATTTCCTACACCTCCTGAGGATTTTAAAAATCCAGAATACTGACTGATTGAGACGGAATACATTCTAGAAGAAATAGCAACTGCTATGCTACCATACCCAACTGAAATGCAAAAACGTACTTTTCACACCCGTTCTCCAATTGTGCATTATTTATTTCTCAATTTGCTCATGTTACCCCTTTATATTGAGTTACCTAAGGACAGCGCCTTATTGGCTTTTCACTCTGTAAAAATACAATGGTTTATCAAATAACATCTAGAATGTAGTTAAAGCAAGAAACCTTGAAATGCATTGGGAAAAATTCTAATAAAATAACTTTATGTGACAAAAACACTTCAAGTCGAATTACTTTATAAAATGGATGAATGAATACATTTTCAATATTAACACTCTATACCATATGAAATTGAATTTGTTTTAATAAATTCAAACCCATATGGCACTCCACTCGGGGGTTGAAGGCAATTTGGTCAATAACAGATTTAAAAGCGTATGCACTTACTAATCACTATTGTTTGCAGATATTAGCCAACGGAGACATATTTTTACACGTTTTTCACGTCACCTTCTTTACCATATGTATTATTTTTGGGTCAAAATTCCTACACTGATGATCATAGCCTTATAAAGTTAAAGAAAGTGACTTTTAGGTGCACACACCTAAAGCATTTTCCAGAACCCTCAGTATTAATTTTGAGTGTAATCAAGTACGGACAACATCTATGGTACGCCATTAAAATGACTTCACTGTTTTACAGTTGCAAACGTTCCCAAATGAGGAGAAAAAAATGGATATCAAACATCCGTTTGTGTGAGCACATTTCTGTTTAGAAAGCCTTCTCAGTTTCATCGTGTTAGACAGATTCTGCACAGATAATTTAAAGTACTTTTCAAATGCTGAAAGCAGTGATTGTTGATCCGTTTTCTGCTCTTGGGGGAGTGTTTTGACTTGTTTTTGTACAGTCTACTGAAGTAGACTGCTGTGAGTCAGCCCAGTGGCAAGCTGCCTGACAAACATGGGTGCAGACAAAATATTTCAGGAGGGAGTGTGCAAAGCCTAACTTGGAACATGAGGGTGATGTCCAGAGATGAGGGCAGCCAGGAAGAGAAGTGAAATCGCAAGAGTACACAAGAAGATAGTTTGAAAAACATTTTTAGATCTAAATTTTGTCTACTTAGCCGGATTCCCAAACACATTGAATAATGGCCCATGCTGTGAAGGATCTGTATTGAGTTGTTTGGATGTATTGCTGAAAGTGCAAATTCCCTATGATTTCTTTTCACTAGATTGTATTGACTCGATTTGAATGACTCATTTGTAGAACCCACAGACATTATAAGGTTTCTTAGAAGCAGGTTTGCTTAGGATCTTCTAGTTTGGTCAAGTGGAGAAATCAGGACTAGAACTCATATTTATAGTTTCCCTAGCTGACAGCCAAACAAAGTGAATAGACATTAAAAAACAGAAAGTCAGTGGCCAGATCCTACAACTGACACTGCAGCTATCCATGCCCCATTGACCACAGTGTAGGTTACAAACAGTCAACACTTCATTGTTGCTATAAAGTCAACACGTTATTGTTCAATGAATCTGCATATTCCCAATCAAGTGCTATATTGGAGGTCTGCTATGTTATGCAGTACTCTGTCGGACCATTTGCTTTATGATGCAATGATGCGCAAAGTGATTTGTGCCCCACTAATATTTTTTTAATGCAATTTATTGTATTTGTTAATAACAGATTACAGAATTACATAGAACTAAAACTGTACGACCAGCATTCAGTGGCCACCAAGATCAAAATTGTAGGTATGGAAACAAAAGAGACTTCAAGCTTTAACCTGAGTACACGCACAGCCGAACACTCCTAGGAGCACAATAGCGTGTGAGGTGTAAGACAATTGTTGGTATATTGTGTGCTCAAGTTTTTTTTGTTTGCATTAAGTTCATCCTTTTTCTCTAGGAGTATGTCTGCCACGTTTTTGCCACTCCTGCCAAAGACCACTCAAGTATACCTTTAAACCACAAATGCGAAAAAAGGGCCTTGCGCTTGTATACAGTGAATATTACGCTTGGCTTGAACAACAACAAGGATATAAACTTAATGTAGATATTTTCCCTCTGATCTTTGGAAGGCAATCCTAATATGCAATGTTTCAAAGAGCACTTTATCTGTACCTCTGAAACCAATGACAAATCCTCTTCCACTAGCAACCAATGTACATTGACCACCGGAGAGTTCTAAATCATGTGCAAAAAACCTGCCCCACTTCGACAGCATCAGGGGCCCTCCCCTGAACATGCTGTATATATTTTTCTGAGAGCTTGTGAGGTAAGGTAAGCCTGGTGCAATATATTAAACAGGGTCAGGCAAAAGCGTGTGGCTCTAGAAACCATCTTGTGATATTGTGTCACTATAACGCACCCAGAGCATGTAAAGGCAGTGGCCCAGTCTTTTCCCCACTTGACCCATACCATCAGAGGCTCTGACATTCGGTACTGTAGTAAAACTTTATACAGACAGGAGACACGTCTACACACATTAGTAAGGTACAGAATCTCCTGAAGTTTAACCAATTCTGAGCGATGTCCTGTGAATACTTCCCAGCACGGTCGAATTAAAGACATCATACTAGCAAATGGAGGAAATTAGCCCAGAGCCAATGAAAATGTTCCTCTTGACTCATCAAACAGGACAAAGTCCTTTCCCATCACACGTTTACAGTACTAATCCCAGATCTTTGACATCAAGACCATAAGATAGGGAGCTCCCTAGTCTGCTCAACTTAATACACGTGCAGTGCAAAACTGCCCACTCTTTACATGTCACCAAAACCTAAATGCAAATGATACCTGGCACACAAAATGAAAGTGTATTTTGCACGTGAATCCTACGTGTCATAATGATTTAAGAACATGTGCGTTAAATTTACTCTTGCAGAAGAATCCTTACTGTAGAATTCAGAGTTCTTATATAACGTGCACTAATGTCAGAAAAGAAATACTTTTGAATGTTTAATTTAAGAATTGTCTTTACTAAATGAGAGATGCATTTAACAAAATGATTTAGAAATTATCCTCGATGTGGATAAATACAGTTATATGTATGTACTTTCAATGTTGTTCTAAGGTATATTTTATATTCTGAAGTTCCATTGCATATTGTGTGGCTTATGCAATATAAATTAAAAGTACTAAAGAAATATTATCTTCACATATGATTAAATGTGCACATGCCTATTAAAAGTGCATCATATTCTCCCCGCCCTTAGTGGGTGTGGCTTAGTGCCCAGGGGCATGCTGGATCGTGTAGTTCCCTCATTGGGTTGCGCCGCCTTCATTGCATTAATTGTATTCAATTGAATAGGAAAAGGCATGCTGGTGCTCCTGACGTCTTCTATGCAGCCGCCCCTGAGGATGAACTTAAATACTTTGTAACGCGTTGGGCATTGAGAGAATTAATTCTGGTGTGAATTAACTGGCCGCCAGGTTAATAAATGTTTCCAACAGAATGTGAAATATTTCCAACAGCATGTGTGTGCATCCGGGCTTACGTTGAGCAATTTGTTGAAGAATTTATACGCGGCAGCTCTGCCACGCCGGTTTGCACCATCTCAGGAGACAAGGAGAGGCTACGGGGGAACGCTTACCGACCAATATGGCACTGCTGTTGGGGCATTAATTGACCAGCGTTCTAACCGCAGCCCCACTGAGGGTAAATAAAGACACTACAAATACCATCGGGCCTCTGGTTTGGCCACGCGCTCAGAGACTGAACTACTAATACAAAGGTGGTGCCGGCAAAAGGCCAAAGAGTTTACCCAGGAAGTCCGTGGCCCGTTGATGAAGTGAGTCAACACGAAACGTGTCGGCTGGACTGTATGCTGTGGCGCGCAGCGTTGAACCTTTAGCTGTGTCCCTTTGAATAAATGTTGGCTGATGAACTTACCTGTTTTGTGGGCCCTCTGTCAGCAGGCAAAACTCTGTTGGAATGATTTATGGCTAGCCGGAGCCGTGGAGGATGCCCCGGTGTTGTGAGACACTCCACGATGACGCCAACCGCCACTGCCGCAAGGTGAACAGGTGCCGTTTTCTTTAGGGAATAAAGAGCACAGCGAGGACTCATGCTGTGCCCCACCCCCCACTTGGGTTTTATTATTGTATTGGGGTTTTATCCTGGTGGCCGCTCACTGTAGAAACGACCTGGCACTACAAATACCATTGGGCCTCTGGTGTGGCCACGCCCTCAGAAGTTGAAGTACTAATACGAAGGTGGTGCCAGCTAAAGGTCAAGGAGTTTACCCAGGAAGTCCGTGGGCCATTGATGAAGTGTGTCCACATGAAACGCGTCGGCTGGACTTTATGCTGCGGCACGCAGCGTTGAACCTTTAGCTGTGTCCCTTTGAATAAATGTTGGCTGATGAACTTACCTGTTTTGTGGGCCCTCTGTCAGCAGGCAAAACTCTGTTGGAATGATTTACGGCTAGCCTGAGCCGTGGAGGATGCACCCGTTGTTGTGAGAGACTCTGCGACTATGCCAACCGACGCCGCCGCAAGGTGAACAGGTGCCGTTTTCTTTAGGGATAAAGCACACTGCGAGGACTCATGCTCTGTCCCACCCCCACTTGGGTTTTATAATTGTATTGGGGTTTTATCCTGGTGGCCGCTCACTGTAGAAACGACCTGGCACTACAAATACCATCGGGCCTCTGGTGTGGCCACGCCCTCAGAGGTTGAACTACTATTACAAAGGTGGTGCCGGCAAAAGGCCAAGGAGTTTACCCAGGAAGTCCGAGGCCCATTGATGAAGTGTGTCAAAACGAAACGCGTTGGCTGGACTTTATGCTATGGCATGCAGCGTTGAACCTTTAGCTGTGTCCCTTTGAATAAATGTTGGCTGATGAACTTACCTGTTTTGTGGGCCCTGTCAGCAGGCAAAACTCTGTTGGAATGATTTACGGCTAGCCTGAGCCATGGAGAATGCCCCGGTGTTGTGAGACACTCTGTGACGACGCCAACCGCCGCCGCCGCAAGGTGAACAGGTGCCGTTTTCTTTAGGAATAAAGCACACAGCGAGGACTCATGCTGTGCCCCACCCCCACTTGGGTTTTATTATTGTATTGGGGTTTTATCCTGGTGGCCGCTCACTGTAGAAACGACCTGGCACTACAAATACCATCGGGCCTCTGGTGTGGCCACGCCCTCAGAAGCTGAACTACTAATACGAAGGTGGTGCCGGCAAAAGGCCAAGGAGTTTACCCAGGAAGTCCGTGGCCCATTGATGAAGTGTGTCAACACGAAACGCGTCGGCTGGACTTTATGCTGTAGCATGCAGCATTGAACCTTTAGCTGTGACTCTTTGAATAAATGTTGGCTGATTAACTTACCTGTTTTGTGGGCCCTCTGTCAGCAGGCAAAACTCTGTTGGAATGATTTACAGATAGCCTGAGCCATGAATAATGCCCCGGTGTTTGAGACACTACGGGACGACGCCAACCGCCACCGCCAAAAGGTGAACAGGTGCCGTTTTCTTTAGGGATAAAGCACACAGCGATGACTCATGCTGTGCCCCACCCCCCACTTGGGTTTTATTATTGTATTGGGGTTTTATCCTGGTGGCCGCTCACTGTAGAAACGACCTGGCACTACAAATACCATTGGGCCTCTGGTGTGGCCACGCCCTCAGAAGCTGAACTACTAACACGAAGGTGGTGCCGGCAAAAGGCCAAGGAGTTTACCCAGGAAGTCCGTGGCCCATTGATGAAGTGAGTCAACACGAAACACCTCGGCTGGACTGTATGCTGTGGTGCGCAGCGTTGAACCTTTAGCTGTGTCCCTTTAAATAAATGTTGGCTGATGAACTTACCTGTTTTGTGGGCCCTGTCATCAGTAAAAACTCTGTTGGAATGATTTACGGCTAGCCTGAGCCATGGAGAATGCCCCGGTGTTGTGAGACACTACGCGACGACGCCAACCGCCAAAAGGTGAAGAGGTGCCGTTTTCTTTAGGGATAAAGCACACAGCGAGTACTCATGCTGTGCCCCACCCCCCACTTGGGTTTTATTATTGTATTGGTGTTTTATCCTGGTGGCCGCTCACTGTGGAAACGACCTGGCACTACAAATACCATTGGGCCTCTGGTGTGGCCACGCCCTCAGAAGCTGAACTACTAATACGAAGGTGGTGCCGGCAAAAGGCCAAGGAGTTTACCCAGGAAGTCTGTGGCCCATTGATGAAGTGTGTCAACACGAAACGCGTCGGCTGGACTTTATGCTATGGCATGCAGCGTTGAACCTTTAGATGTGTCCCTTTGAATAAATGTTGGCTGAGGAACTTACCTGTTTTGTGGGCCCTGTCAGCAGCCAAAACACTGTTGGAATGATTTACGGCTAGCCTGAGCCATGGAGAATGCCCCGGTGTTGTGAGACACTCTGCGACGACGCCAACCGCCGCCGCCGCCGCAAGGTGAACAGGTGCCGTTTTCTTTAGGGATAAAGCACACAGCGAGGACTCATGCTGTGCCCCACCCCCACTTGGGTTTTATGATTGTATTGAGGTTTTATCCTGGTGGCCGCTCACTGTAGAAACGACCTGGCACTACAAATACCATCGGGCCTCTGGTGTGGCCACGCCCTCAGAAGCTGAACTACTAATACGAAGGTGGTGCCGGCAAAAGGCCAAGGAGTTTACCCAGGAAGTCCGTGGCCCATTAATGAAGTGTGTCAACAGGAAACGCGTCGGCGGACTTTATGCTGTGGCATGCAGCATTGAACCTTTAGCTGTGTCTCTTTGAATAAATGTTGGCTGATGAACTTACCTGTTTTGTGGGCCCTCTGTCAGCAGGCAAAACTCTGTTGGAATGATTTACGACTAGCCTGAGCTGTGGAGGATGCCCCGGTGTTGTGAGACACTCTGCGGCGACGCCAACCGCCACCGCCACAAGGTGAACAGGTGCCGTTTTCTTTAGGGATAAAGCACACAGCGAGGACTTATGCTGTGCCCCACCCCCACTTGGGTTTTATTATTGTATTGGGGTTTTATCCTGGTGGCCGCTCACTGTAGAAACGACCTGGCACTACAAATACCATCGGGCCTCTGGTGTGGCCATGCCCTCAGAAGCTGAACTACTAATACGAAGGTGATGCCAGCAAAAGGCCAAGGAGTTTACCCAGGAAGTCCGTTGCCCATTGATGAAGTGAGTCAACACGAAACACGTTGGCTGGACTGTATGCTGTGGTGCGCAGCATTGAACCTTTAGCTGTGTCCCTTTAAATAAATGTTGGCTGATGAACTTACCTGTTTTGTGGGCACTGTCAGCAGTAAAAACTCTGTTGGAATGATTTACGGATAGCCTGAGCCATGGAGAATGCCCCGGTGTTTGAGACACTACGCGACGACGCCAACCGCCACCGCCAAAAGGTGAACAGGTGCCGTTTTCTTTAGGGATAAAGCACACAGCGAGGACTCATGCTGTGCCCCACCCCCCACTTGGGTTTTATTATTGTATTGGGGTTTTATCCTGGTGGCCGCTCACTGTAGAAACGACCTGGCACTACAAATACCATTGGGCCTCTGGTGTGGCCATGCCCTCAGAAGCTGAACTACTAATACGAAGGTGGTGCCGGCAAAAGGCCAAGGAGTTTACCCAGGAAGTCCGTGGCCCATTGATGAAGTGAGTCAACACGAAACACGTTGGCTGGACTGTATGCTGTGGTACGCAGCGTTGAACCTTCAGCTGTGTCCCTTTAAATAAATGTTGGCTGATGAACTTACCTGTTTTGTGGGCCCTGTCAGCAGTAAAAACCCTGTTGGAATGATTTACGGCTAGCCTGAGCCATGGAGAATGCCCCGGTGTTGTGAGACACTACGCGACGACGCCAACCGCCACCGCCAAAAGGTGAACAGGTGCCGTTTTCTTTAGGGATAAAGCACACAGCGAGGACTCATGCTGTGCCCCACCCCCCACTTGGGTTTTATTATTGTATTGGTGTTTTATCCTGGTGGCCGCTCACTGTAGAAACGACCTGGCACTACAAATACCATTGGGCCTCTGGTGTGGCCACGTTCTCAGAAGCTGAACTACTAATACGAAGGTGGTGCCGGCAAAAGGCCAAGGAGTTTACCCAGGAAGTCCGTGGCCCATTGATGAAGTGTGTCAACACAAAACGCGTCGGCTGGACTGTATGCTGTGGCACGCAGCGTTAACCCTTTAGCTGTGTCCTTTTGAATAAATGTTGGCTGATGAACATACCTGTTTTGTGGGCCCTCTGTCAGCAGGCAAAACTCTGTTGGAATGATTTACGGCTAGCCTGAGCCGTGGAGGATGCCCCGGTGTTGTGAGACACTCCGCGACGACGTCAACCGACGCCGCCACAAGGTGAACAGGTGCCGTTTTCTTTAGGGATAAAGCACACAGCGAGGACTCATGCTGTGCCCCACCCCCCACTTGGGTTTTAATATTGTATTGGTGTTTTATCCTGGTGGCCGCTCACTGTAGAAACGACCTGGCACTACAAATACCATCGGGCCTCTGGTGTGGCCAAGCCCTGAGAGGCTGAACTACTAATATAAAGGTGGTGCCGGCAAAAGGCCAAGGAGTTTACCCAGGAAGTCCATGGGCCATTGATGAAGTGTGTCAACACAAAACACGTCGGCTGGACTGTATGCTGTGGCACGCAGCGTTGAACCTTTAGCTGTGTCCCTTTGAATAAATGTTGGCTGATGAACTTACCTGTTTTGTGGGCCCTCTGTCAGCAGGCAAAACTCTGTTGGAATGATTTACGGCTAGCCTGAGCTGTGGAGGATGCACCCGGTGTTGTGAGACACTCTGCGACTATGCCAACCGCCGCCGCCGCAAGGTGAACATGTGCCGTTTTCTTTAGGGATAAAGCACACTGCGAGGACTCATGCTCTGTCCCACCCCCCACTTGGGTTTTAGAATTGTATTGGGGTATTATCCTGGTGGCCGCTCACTGTAGAAACGACCTGGCACTACAAATACCATCGGGCCTCTGGTGTGGCTACGCCCTCAGAGGTTGAACTACTATTACAAAGGTGGTGCCAGCAAAAGGCCAAGGAGTTTACCCAGGAAGTCCGAGGCCCATTGATGAAGTGTGTCAACACGAAACGCGTCGGCTGGACTTTATGCTGTGGCATGCAGCATTGAACCTTTAGCTGTGTCCCTTTGAATAAATGTTGGCTGATGAACTTACCTGTTTTGTGGGCCCTGTCAGCAGGCAAAACTCTGTTGGAATGATTTACGGCTAGCCTGAGCCATGGAGAATGCCCCGGTGTTGTGAGACACTCTGCGACGACGCCAACCGCCGCAAGGTGAACAGGTGCCGTTTTCTTTAGGGATAAAGCACACAGCGAGGACTCATGCTGTGCCCCACCCCCACTTGGGTTTTATGATTGTATTGGGGTTTTATCCTGGTGGCCGCTCACTGTTGAAACGACCTGGCACTACAAATACCATCGGGCCTCTGGTGTGGCCACGCCCTCAGAAGCTGAACTACTAATATGAAGGTGGTGCCGGCAAAAGGCCAAGGAGTTTACCCAGGAAGTCCGTGGCCCATTGATGAAGTGTGTCAACAGGAAACGCGTCGGCGGACTTTATGCTGTGGCATGCAGCATTGAACCTTTAGCGTTGTCTCTTTGAATAAATGTTGGCTGATGAACTTACCTGTTTTGTGGGCCCTCTGTCAGCAGGCAAAACTCTGTTGGAATGATTTACGACTAGCCTGAGCTGTGGAGGATGCCCCGGTGTTGTGAGACACTCTGCGGCGACGCCAACCGCCACCGCCACAAGGTGAACAGGTGCCGTTTTCTTTAGGGATAAAGCACACAGCGAGGACTTATGCTGTGCCCCACCCCCACTTGGGTTTTATTATTGTATTGGGGTTTTATCCTGGTGGCCGCTCACTGTAGAAACGACCTGGCACTACAAATACCATCGGGCCTCTGGTGTGGCCATGCCCTCAGAAGCTGAACTACTAATACGAAGGTGATGCCAGCAAAAGGCCAAGGAGTTTACCCAGGCAGTCCGTGGCCCATTGATGAAGTGAGTCAACACGAAACACGTTGGCTGGACTGTATGCTATGGTGCGCAGCATTGAACCTTTAGCTGTGTCCCTTTAAATAAATGTTGGCTGATGAATTTACCTGTTTTGTGGGCCCTGTCAGCAGTAAAAACTCTGTTGGAATGATTTACGGATAGCCTGAACCATGGAGAATGCCCCGGTGTTTGAGACACTACGCGACGACGCCAACCGCCACCGCCAAAAGGTGAACAGGTGCCGTTTTCTTTAGGGATAAAGCACACAGCGAAGACTCATGTTGTGCCCCACCCCCCACTTGGGTTTTATTATTGTATTGGTGTTTTATCCTGGTGGGCGCTCACTGTAGAAACGACCTGGCACTACAAATACCATTGGGCCTCTGGTGTGGCCACGCCCTCAGAAGTTGAAGTACTAATACGAAGGTGGTGCCAGCTAAAGGTCAAGGAGTTTACCCAGGAAGTCCGTGGGCCGTTGATGAAGTGTGTCCACACGAAACGCGTCGGCTGGACTTTATGCTGCGGCACGCAGCGTTGAACCTTTAGCTGTGTCCCTTTGAATAAATGTTGGCTGATGAACTTACCTGTTTTGTGGGCCCTCTGTCAGCAGGCAAAACTCTGTTGGAATGATTTACGGCTAGCCTGAGCCGTGGAGGATGCACCCGTTGTTGTGAGACACTCTGCGACTATGCCAACCGACGCCGCCGCAAGGTGAACAGGTGCCGTTTTCTTTAGGGATAAAGCACACTGCGAGGACTCATGCTCTGTCCCACCCCCACTTGGGTTTTATAATTGTATTGGGGTTTTATCCTGGTGGCCGCTCACTGTAGAAACGACCTGGCACTACAAATACCATCGGGCCTCTGGTGTGGCCACGCCCTCAGAGGTTGAACTACTATTACAAAGGTGGTGCCGGCAAAAGGCCAAGGAGTTTACCCAGGAAGTCCGAGGCCCATTGATGAAGTGTGTCAAAACGAAACACGTTGGCTGGACTTTATGCTATGGCATGCAGCGTTGAACCTTTAGCTGTGTCCCTTTGAATAAATGTTGGCTGATGAACTTACCTGTTTTGTGGGCCCTGTCAGCAGGCAAAACTCTGTTGGAATGATTTACGGCTAGCCTGAGCCATGGAGAATGCCCCGGTGTTGTGAGACACTCTGCGACGACGCCAACCGCCGCCGCCGCAAGGTGAACAGGTGCCGTTTTCTTTAGGAATAAAGCACACAGCGAGGACTCATGCTGTGCCCCACCCCCACTTGGGTTTTATTATTGTATTGGGGTTTTATCCTGGTGGCCGCTCACTGTAGAAACGACCTGGCACTACAAATACCATCGGGCCTCTGGTGTGGCCACGCCCTCAGAAGCTGAACTACTAATACGAAGGTGGTGCCGGCAAAAGGCCAAGGAGTTTACCCAGGAAGTCCGTGGCCCATTGATGAAGTGTGTCAACACGAAACGCGTCGGCTGGACTTTATGCTGTAGCATGCAGCATTGAACCTTTAGCTGTGACTCTTTGAATAAATGTTGGCTGATTAACTTACCTGTTTTGTGGGCCCTCTGTCAGCAGGCAAAACTCTGTTGGAATGATTTACAGATAGCCTGAGCCATGAATAATGCCCCGGTGTTTGAGACACTACGGGACGACGCCAACCGCCACCGCCAAAAGGTGAACAGGTGCCGTTTTCTTTAGGGATAAAGCACACAGCGATGACTCATGCTGTGCCCCACCCCCCACTTGGGTTTTATTATTGTATTGGGGTTTTATCCTGGTGGCCGCTCACTGTAGAAACGACCTGGCACTACAAATACCATTGGGCCTCTGGTGTGGCCACGCCCTCAGAAGCTGAACTACTAACACGAAGGTGGTGCCGGCAAAAGGCCAAGGAGTTTACCCAGGAAGTCCGTGGCCCATTGATGAAGTGAGTCAACACGAAACACCTCGGCTGGACTGTATGCTGTGGTGCGCAGCGTTGAACCTTTAGCTGTGTCCCTTTAAATAAATGTTGGCTGATGAACTTACCTGTTTTGTGGGCCCTGTCATCAGTAAAAACTCTGTTGGAATGATTTACGGCTAGCCTGAGCCATGGAGAATGCCCCGGTGTTGTGAGACACTACGCGACGACGCCAACCGCCAAAAGGTGAAGAGGTGCCGTTTTCTTTAGGGATAAAGCACACAGCGAGTACTCATGCTGTGCCCCACCCCCCACTTGGGTTTTATTATTGTATTGGTGTTTTATCCTGGTGGCCGCTCACTGTGGAAACGACCTGGCACTACAAATACCATTGGGCCTCTGGTGTGGCCACGCCCTCAGAAGCTGAACTACTAATACGAAGGTGGTGCCGGCAAAAGGCCAAGGAGTTTACCCAGGAAGTCTGTGGCCCATTGATGAAGTGTGTCAACACGAAACGCGTCGGCTGGACTTTATGCTATGGCATGCAGCGTTGAACCTTTAGATGTGTCCCTTTGAATAAATGTTGGCTGAGGAACTTACCTGTTTTGTGGGCCCTGTCAGCAGCCAAAACACTGTTGGAATGATTTACGGCTAGCCTGAGCCATGGAGAATGCCCCGGTGTTGTGAGACACTCTGCGACGACGCCAACCGCCGCCGCCGCCGCAAGGTGAACAGGTGCCGTTTTCTTTAGGGATAAAGCACACAGCGAGGACTCATGCTGTGCCCCACCCCCACTTGGGTTTTATGATTGTATTGAGGTTTTATCCTGGTGGCCGCTCACTGTAGAAACGACCTGGCACTACAAATACCATCGGGCCTCTGGTGTGGCCACGCCCTCAGAAGCTGAACTACTAATACGAAGGTGGTGCCGGCGAAAGGCCAAGGAGTTTACCCAGGAAGTCCGTGGCCCATTAATGAAGTGTGTCAACAGGAAACGCGTCGGCGGATTTTATGCTGTGGCATGCAGCATTGAACCTTTAGCTGTGTCTCTTTGAATAAATGTTGGCTGATGAACTTACCTGTTTTGTGGGCCCTCTGTCAGCAGGCAAAACTCTGTTGGAATGATTTACGACTAGCCTGAGCTGTGGAGGATGCCCCGGTGTTGTGAGACACTCTGCGGCGACGCCAACCGCCACCGCCACAAGGCGAACAGGTGCCGTTTTCTTTAGGGATAAAGCACACAGCGAGGACTTATGCTGTTCCCCACCCCCACTTGGGTTTTATTATTGTATTGGGGTTTTATCCTGGTGGCCGCTCACTGTAGAAACGACCTGGCACTACAAATACCATCGGGCCTCTGGTGTGGCCATGCCCTCAGAAGCTGAACTACTAATACGAAGGTGATGCCAGCAAAAGGCCAAGGAGTTTACCCAGGAAGTCCGTGGCCCATTGATGAAGTGAGTCAACACGAAACACGTTGGCTGGACTGTATGCTGTGGTGCGCAGCATTGAACCTTTAGCTGTGTCCCTTTAAATAAATGTTGGCTGATGAACTTACCTGTTTTGTGGGCACTGTCAGCAGTAAAAACTCTGTTGGAATGATTTACGGATAGCCTGAGCCATGGAGAATGCCCCGGTGTTTGAGACACTACGCGACGACGCCAACCGCCACCGCCAAAAGGTGAACAGGTGCCGTTTTCTTTAGGGATAAAGCACACAGCGAGGACTCATGCTGTGCCCCACCCCCCACTTGGGTTTTATTATTGTATTGGGGTTTTATCCTGGTGGCCGCTCACTGTAGAAACGACCTGGCACTACAAATACCATTGGGCCTCTGGTGTGGCCATGCCCTCAGAAGCTGAACTACTAATACGAAGGTGGTGCCGGCAAAAGCCCAAGGAGTTTACCCAGGAAGTCCGTGGCCCATTGATGAAGTGAGTCAACACGAAACACGTTGGCTGGACTGTATGCTGTGGTACGCAGCGTTGAACCTTCAGCTGTGTCCCTTTAAATAAATGTTGGCTGATGAACTTACCTGTTTTGTGGGCCCTGTCAGCAGTAAAAACCCTGTTGGAATGATTTACGGCTAGCCTGAGCCATGGAGAATGCCCCGGTGTTGTGAGACACTACGCGACGACGCCAACCGCCACCGCCAAAAGGTGAACAGGTGCCGTTTTCTTTAGGGATAAAGCACACAGCGAGGACTCATGCTGTGCCCCACCCCCCACTTGGGTTTTATTATTGTATTGGTGTTTTATCCTGGTGGCCGCTCACTGTAGAAACGACCTGGCACTACAAATACCATTGGCCTCTGGTGTGGCCACGTTCTCAGAAGCTGAACTACTAATACGAAGGTGGTGCCGGCAAAAGGCCAAGGAGTTTACCCAGGAAAGCCGTGGCCCATTGATGAAGTGTGTCAACACGAAACGCGTCGGCTGGACTGTATGCTGTGGCACGCAGCGTTAACCCTTTAGCTGTGTCCTTTTGAATAAATGTTGGCTGATGAACATACCTGTTTTGTGGGCCCTCTGTTAGCAGGCAAAACTCTGTTGGAATGATTTACGGCTAGCCTGAGCCGTGGAGGATGCCCCGGTGTTGTGAGACACTCCGCGACGACGTCAACCGACGCCGCCACAAGGTGAACAGGTGCCGTTTTCTTTAGGGATAAAGCACACAGCGAGGACTCATGCTGTGCCCCACCCCCCACTTGGGTTTTAATATTGTATTGGTGTTTTATCCTGGTGGCCGCTCACTGTAGAAACGACCTGGCACTACAAATACCATCGGGCCTCTGGTGTGGCCAAGCCCTGAGAGGCTGAACTACTAATATAAAAGTGGTGCCGGCAAAAGGCCAAGGAGTTTACCCAGGAAGTCCATGGGCCATTGATGAAGTGTGTCAACACGAAACACGTCGGCTGGACTGTATGCTGTGGCACGCAGCGTTGAACCTTTAGCTGTGTCCCTTTGAATAAATGTTGGCTGATGAACTTACCTGTTTTGTGGGCCCTCTGTCAGCAGGCAAAACTCTGTTGGAATGATTTACGGCTAGCCTGAGCTGTGGAGGATGCACCCGGTGTTGTGAGACACTCTGCGACTATGCCAACCGACGCCGCCGCAAGGTGAACATGTGCCGTTTTCTTTAGGGATAAAGCACACTGCGAGGACTCATGCTCTGTCCCACCCCCCACTTGGGTTTTATAATTGTATTGGGGTATTATCCTGGTGGCCGCTCACTGTAGAAACGACCTGGCACTACAAATACCATCGGGCCTCTGGTGTGGCTACGCCCTCAGAGGTTGAACTACTATTACAAAGGTGGTGCCAGCAAAAGGCCAAGGAGTTTACCCAGGAAGTCCGAGGCCCATTGATGAAGTGTGTCAACACGAAACGCGTCGGCTGGACTTTATGCTGTGGCATGCAGCATTGAACCTTTAGCTGTGTCCCTTTGAATAAATGTTGGCTGATGAACTTACCTGTTTTGTGGGCCCTGTCAGCAGGCAAAACTCTGTTGGAATGATTTACGGCTAGCCTGAGCCATGGAGAATGCCCCGGTGTTGTGAGACACTCTGCGACGACGCCAACCGCCGCAAGGTGAACAGGTGCCGTTTTCTTTAGGGATAAAGGACACAGCGAGGACTCATGCTGTGCCCCACCCCCACTTGGGTTTTATGATTGTATTGGGGTTTTATCCTGGTGGCCGCTCACTGTTGAAACGACCTGGCACTACAAATACCATCGGGCCTCTGGTGTGGCCACGCGCTCAGAAGCTGAACTACTAATATGAAGGTGGTGCCGGCAAAAGGCCAAGGAGTTTACCCAGGAAGTCCGTGGCCCATTGATGAAGTGTGTCAACAGGAAACGCGTCGGCGGACTTTATGCTGTGGCATGCAGCATTGAACCTTTAGCGTTGTCTCTTTGAATAAATGTTGGCTGATGAACTTACCTGTTTTGTGGGCACTGTCAGCAGTAAAAACTCTGTTGGAATGATTTACGGATAGCCTGAGCCATGGAGAATGCCCCGGTGTTTGAGACACTACGCGACGACGCCAACCGCCACCGCCAAAAGGTGAACAGGTGCCGTTTTCTTTAGGGATAAAGCACACAGCGAGGACTCATGCTGTGCCCCACCCCCCACTTGGGTTTTATTATTGTATTGGGGTTTTATCCTGGTGGCCGCTCACTGTAGAAACGACCTGGCACTACAAATACCATTGGGCCTCTGGTGTGGCCATGCCCTCAGAAGCTGAACTACTAATACGAAGGTGGTGCCGGCAAAAGCCCAAGGAGTTTACCCAGGAAGTCCGTGGCCCATTGATGAAGTGAGTCAACACGAAACACGTTGGCTGGACTGTATGCTGTGGTACGCAGCGTTGAACCTTCAGCTGTGTCCCTTTAAATAAATGTTGGCTGATGAACTTACCTGTTTTGTGGGCCCTGTCAGCAGTAAAAACCCTGTTGGAATGATTTACGGCTAGCCTGAGCCATGGAGAATGCCCCGGTGTTGTGAGACACTACGCGACGACGCCAACCGCCACCGCCAAAAGGTGAACAGGTGCCGTTTTCTTTAGGGATAAAGCACACAGCGAGGACTCATGCTGTGCCCCACCCCCCACTTGGGTTTTATTATTGTATTGGTGTTTTATCCTGGTGGCCGCTCACTGTAGAAACGACCTGGCACTACAAATACCATTGGCCTCTGGTGTGGCCACGTTCTCAGAAGCTGAACTACTAATACGAAGGTGGTGCCGGCAAAAGGCCAAGGAGTTTACCCAGGAAAGCCGTGGCCCATTGATGAAGTGTGTCAACACGAAACGCGTCGGCTGGACTGTATGCTGTGGCACGCAGCGTTAACCCTTTAGCTGTGTCCTTTTGAATAAATGTTGGCTGATGAACATACCTGTTTTGTGGGCCCTCTGTTAGCAGGCAAAACTCTGTTGGAATGATTTACGGCTAGCCTGAGCCGTGGAGGATGCCCCGGTGTTGTGAGACACTCCGCGACGACGTCAACCGACGCCGCCACAAGGTGAACAGGTGCCGTTTTCTTTAGGGATAAAGCACACAGCGAGGACTCATGCTGTGCCCCACCCCCCACTTGGGTTTTAATATTGTATTGGTGTTTTATCCTGGTGGCCGCTCACTGTAGAAACGACCTGGCACTACAAATACCATCGGGCCTCTGGTGTGGCCAAGCCCTGAGAGGCTGAACTACTAATATAAAAGTGGTGCCGGCAAAAGGCCAAGGAGTTTACCCAGGAAGTCCATGGGCCATTGATGAAGTGTGTCAACACGAAACACGTCGGCTGGACTGTATGCTGTGGCACGCAGCGTTGAACCTTTAGCTGTGTCCCTTTGAATAAATGTTGGCTGATGAACTTACCTGTTTTGTGGGCCCTCTGTCAGCAGGCAAAACTCTGTTGGAATGATTTACGGCTAGCCTGAGCTGTGGAGGATGCACCCGGTGTTGTGAGACACTCTGCGACTATGCCAACCGACGCCGCCGCAAGGTGAACATGTGCCGTTTTCTTTAGGGATAAAGCACACTGCGAGGACTCATGCTCTGTCCCACCCCCCACTTGGGTTTTATAATTGTATTGGGGTATTATCCTGGTGGCCGCTCACTGTAGAAACGACCTGGCACTACAAATACCATCGGGCCTCTGGTGTGGCTACGCCCTCAGAGGTTGAACTACTATTACAAAGGTGGTGCCAGCAAAAGGCCAAGGAGTTTACCCAGGAAGTCCGAGGCCCATTGATGAAGTGTGTCAACACGAAACGCGTCGGCTGGACTTTATGCTGTGGCATGCAGCATTGAACCTTTAGCTGTGTCCCTTTGAATAAATGTTGGCTGATGAACTTACCTGTTTTGTGGGCCCTGTCAGCAGGCAAAACTCTGTTGGAATGATTTACGGCTAGCCTGAGCCATGGAGAATGCCCCGGTGTTGTGAGACACTCTGCGACGACGCCAACCGCCGCAAGGTGAACAGGTGCCGTTTTCTTTAGGGATAAAGGACACAGCGAGGACTCATGCTGTGCCCCACCCCCACTTGGGTTTTATGATTGTATTGGGGTTTTATCCTGGTGGCCGCTCACTGTTGAAACGACCTGGCACTACAAATACCATCGGGCCTCTGGTGTGGCCACGCGCTCAGAAGCTGAACTACTAATATGAAGGTGGTGCCGGCAAAAGGCCAAGGAGTTTACCCAGGAAGTCCGTGGCCCATTGATGAAGTGTGTCAACAGGAAACGCGTCGGCGGACTTTATGCTGTGGCATGCAGCATTGAACCTTTAGCGTTGTCTCTTTGAATAAATGTTGGCTGATGAACTTACCTGTTTTGTGGGCCCTCTGTCAGCAGGCAAAACTCTGTTGGAATGATTTACGACTAGCCTGAGCTGTGGAGGATGCCCCGGTGTTGTGAGACACTCTGCGGCGACGCCAACCGCCACCGCCACAAGGTGAACAGGTGCCGTTTTCTTTAGGGATAAAGCACACAGCGAGGACTTATGCTGTGCCCCACCCCCACTTGGGTTTTATTATTGTATTGGGGTTTTATCCTGGTGGCCGCTCACTGTAGAAACGACCTGGCACTACAAATACCATCGGGCCTCTGGTGTGGCCATGCCCTCAGAAGCTGAACTACTAATACGAAGGTGATGCCAGCAAAAGGCCAAGGAGTTTACCCAGGCAGTCAGTGGCCCATTGATGAAGTGAGTCAACACGAAACACGTTGGCTGGACTGTATGCTATGGTGCGCAGCATTGAACCTTTAGCTGTGTCTCTTTAAATAAATGTTGGCTGATGAATTTACCTGTTTTGTGGGCCCTGTCAGCAGTAAAAACTCTGTTGGAATGATTTACGGATAGCCTGAACCATGGAGAATGCCCCGGTGTTTGAGACACTACGCGACGACGCCAACCGCCACCGCCAAAAGGTGAACAGGTGCCGTTTTCTTTAGGGATAAAGCACACAGCGAAGACTCATGTTGTGCCCCACCCCCCACTTGGGTTTTATTATTGTATTGGTGTTTTATCCTGGTGGGCGCTCACTGTAGAAACGACCTGGCACTACAAATACCATTGGGCCTCTGGTGTGGCCACGTTCTCAGAAGCTGAACTACTAATACGAAGGTGGTGCCGGCAAAAGGCCAAGGAGTTTACCCAGGAAGTCAGTGGCCCATTGATGAAGTGTGTCAACACGAAACGCGTCGGCTGGACTGTATGCTGTGGCACGCAGCGTTGAACCTTTAGCTGTGTCCTTTTGAATAAATGTTGGCTGATGAACATACCTGTTTTGTGGGCCCTCTGTCAGCAGGCAAAACTCTGTTGGAATGATTTACGGCTAGCCTGAGCCGTGGAGGATGCCCCGGTGTTGTGAGACACTCAGCGACGACGTCAACCGACGCCGCCACAAGGTGAACAGGTGCCGTTTTCTTTAGGGATAAAGCACACAGCGAGGACTCATGCTGTGCCCCACCCCCCACTTGGGTTTTAATATTGTATTGGTGTTTTATCCTGGTGGCCGCTCACTGTAGAAACGACCTGGCACTACAAATACCATCGGGCCTCTGGTGTGGCCAAGCCCTGAGAGGCTGAACTACTAATATAAAGGTGGTGCCGGCAAAAGGCCAAGGATTTTACCCAGGAAGTCCGTGGCCCATTGATGAAGTGTGTCAACACGAAACGCGTCGGCTGGACTGTATGCTGTGGCACGCAGCGTTGAACCTTTAGCTGTGTCCTTTTGAATAAATGTTGGCTGATGAACATACCTGTTTTGTGGGCCCTCTGTCAGCAGGCAAAACTCTGTTGGAATGATTTACGGCTAGCCTGAGCCGTGGAGGATGCCCCGGTGTTGTGAGACACTCCGCGACGACGTCAACCGACGCCGCCACAAGGTGAACAGGTGTCGTTTTCTTTAGGGATAAAGCACACACCTAGGACTCATGCTGTGCCCCACCCCCCCACTTGGGTTTTAATATTGTATTGGTGTTTTATCCTGGTGGCCGCTCACTGTAGAAACGACCTGGCACTACAAATACCATCGGGCCTCTGGTGTGGCCAAGCACTGAGAGGCTGAACTACTAATATAAAGGTGGTGCCGGCAAAAGGCCAAGGAGTTTACCCAGGAAGTCCATGGGCCATTGATGAAGTGTGTCAATACGAAACGCGTCGGCTGGACTGTATGCTGTGGCACGCAGCGTTGAACCTTTAGCTGTGTCCCTTTGAATAAATGTTGGCTGATGAACTTACCTGTTTTGTGGGTCCTCTGTCAGCAGGCAAAACTCTGTTGGAATGATTTACGGCTAGCCTGAGCTGTGGAGGATGCACCCCGTGTTGTGAGACACTCTGCGACTATGCCTACCGACGCCGCCGCAAGGTGAACAGGTGCCATTTTCTTTAGGGATAAAGCACACTGCGAGGACTCATGCTCTGTCCCACCCCCCACTTGGGTTTTATAATTGTATTGGGGTATTATCCTGGTGGCCGCGCACTGTAGAAACGACCTGGCACTACAAATACCATCGGGCCTCTGGTATGGCTACGCCCTCAGAGGTTGAACTACTATTACAAAGGTGGTGCCGGCAAAAGGCCAAGGAGTTTACCCAGGAAGTCCGAGGCCCATTGATGAAGTGTGTCAACACGAAACGCGTCGGCTGGACTTTATGCTGTGGCATGCAGCGTTGAACCTTTAGCTGTGTCCCTTTGAATAAATGTTGGCTGATGAACTTACCTGTTTTGTGGGCCCTGTCAGCAGGCAAAACTCTGTTGGAATGATTTACGGCTAGCCTGAGCCATGGAGAATGCCCCGGTGTTGTGAGACACTCTGCGACGATGCCAACCGCCGCCGCCGCTGCCGCCGCAAGGTGAACAGGTACCGTTTTCTTTAGGGATAAAGCACACAGCGAGGACTCATGCTGTGCCCCACCCCCACTTGGGTTTTATTATTGTATTGGGGTTTTATCCTGGTGGCCGCTCACTGTAGAAACGACCTGGCACTACAAATACCATCGGGCCTCTGGTGTGGCCACGCCCTCAGAAGCTGAACTACTAATACGAAGGTGGTGCCGGTAAAAGGCCAAGGAGTTTACCCAGGAAGTACATGGCCCATTGATGAAGTGTGTCAACACGAAACGCGTCGGCTGGACTTTATGCTGTGGCATGCAGCGTTGAACCTTTAGCTGTGTCTCTTTGAATAAATGATGGTTGATGAACTTACCTGTTTTGTGGGCCCTCTGTCAGCAGGCAAAACTCTGTTGGAATGATTTACGGCTAGCCTGAGCCGTGGAGGATGCCCCGGTGTTGTGAGACACTCCGCGACGACGTCAACCGACGCCGCCACAAGGTGAACAGGTGTCGTTTTCTTTAGGGATAAAGCACACACCGAGGACTCATGCTGTGCCCCACCCCCCACTTGGGTTTTAATATTGTATTGGTGTTTTATCCTGGTGGCCGCTCACTGTAGAAACGACCTGGCACTACAAATACCATCGGGCCTCTGGTGTGGCCAAGCCCTGAGAGGCTGAACTACTAATATAAAGGTGGTGCCGGCAAAAGGCTAAGGAGTTTACCCAGGAAGTCCATGGGCCATTGATGAAGTGTGTCAATACGAAACGCGTCGGCTGGACTGTATGCTGTGGCACGCAGAGTTGAACCTTTAGCTGTGTCCCTTTGAATAAATGTTGGCTGATGAACTTACCTGTTTTGTGGGCCCTCTGTCAGCAGGTAAAAACTCTGTTGGAATGATTTACGGCTAGCCTGAGCTGTGGAGGATGCACCCGGTGTTGTGAGACACTCTGCGACTATGCCAACCGACGCCGCCGCAAGGTGAACAGGTGCCATTTTCTTTAGGGATAAAGCACACTGCGAGGACTCATTCTCTGTCCCACCCCCCACTTGGGTTTTATAATTGTATTGGGGTATTATCCTGGTGGCCGCTCACTGTAGAAACGACCTGGCACTACAAATACCATCGGGCCTCTGGTATGGCTACGCCCTCAGAGGTTGAACTACTATTACAAAGGTGGTGCCGGCAAAAGGCCAAGGAGTTTACCCAGGAAGTCCGAGGCCCATTGATGAAGTGTGTCAACACGAAACGCGTCGGCTGGACTTTATGCTGCCTGAGCCATGGAGAATGCCCCGGTGTTGTGAGACACTCTGCGACGACGCCAACCGCCGCCGCCGCCGCCGCTGCCGCCGCAAGGTGAACAGGTACCGTTTTCTTTAGGGATAAAGCACACAGCGAGGACTCATGCTGTGCCCCACCCCCACTTGGGTTTTATTATTGTATTGGGGTTTTATCCTGGTGGCCGCTCACTGTAGAAACGACCTGGCACTACAAATACCATCGGGCCTCTGGTGTGGCCACGCCCTCAGAAGCTGAACTACTAATACGAAGGTGGTGCCGGCAAAAGGCCAAGGAGTTTACCCAGGAAGTACATGGCCCATTGATGAAGTGTGTCAACACGAAACGCGTCGGCTGGACTTTATGCTGTGGCATGCAGCGTTGAACCTTTAGCTGTGTCTCTTTGAATAAATGATGGTTGATGAACTTACCTGTTTTGTGGGCCCTCTGTCAGCAGGTAAAACTCTGTTGGAATGATTCACGACTAGCCTGAGCTGTGGAGGATGCCCCGGTGTTGTGAGACACTCTGCGGCGACGCCGACCGCCGCCGCCGCAAGGTGAACAGGTGCCGTTTTCTTTAGGGATAAAGCACACAGCGAGGACTTATGCTGTGCCCCACCCCCACTTGGGTTTTATTATTGTATTGGGGTTTTATCCTGGTGGCCGCTCACTGTAGAAACGACCTGGCACTACAAATACCATCGGGCCTCTCGTGTGGCCATGCCCTCAGAAGCTGAACTACTAATACGAAGGTGGTGCCGGCAAAAGGCCAAGGAGTATACCCAGGAAGTCCGTGGCCCATTGATGAAGTGTGTGAACACGAAACGCGTCGGCTGGACTGTATGCTGTGGCGCGCAGCGTTGAACATTTACCTGTGTCCCTTTGAATAAATGTTGGCTGATGAACTTACCTGTTTTGTGGGCCCTCAGTCAGCAGGCAACACTCTGTCGGACTATATATATATATATATATATATATATATATATATATATATATATATATATATATATGTATATATATATATATGAATTCAGTTTTTCCCGTAGGGAAATTTTTTCCTCATGCACTCCCGTGTGAAGAATTCAAAAAACCACACCGGGTTTTTGGTCAAATTGCAGTTTCTTTATTTCAGCAACCAGCAAAACCTAACGCGTTTCGGTCTCAACGGAGACCTTGCTCACAGGTTAGTATGTTTGCCACCATTTTACTTTTAAATACAAAAAAAAGGGGAAAGGGGTGGAAGCCATTTAGGATTACATCACTTCCTGTAGGTTATACAGGCATTCTGGGACATGTAGTTTGTTAATTTTGTTCACAGATTGCGCAAAACGTTAATTCTTTTTATCTTTTTCAAAGCAAGCATATATTTTCAAAATTATTTGTAGTTTGTGCATTTAACTCATGCATTACTGCTACTGTTAGACCACATAAAAAATTCAACTTTCTTAACAAAATCTAATTAAAGCCCTCTAGTGGGCAAACCCATTTCACACCAGGTTCATTAGTCAGTTTTTGTGATATTGCATGAGTTCGTCAATTGCAGATTTAAATCGTGCATTTCAAATGATATCTACAATAAACAAAATTCAATTATAGCCCTCCAGTGGGCAAAGCCATTCTACACTTCCAATCATTCCTTTGCGTTTAACTGTGCAATATTGTTTGAATGTTCCAACATGTCCTAAATGAAGAAAAACATTTTGTGAGAATAAATTTGTGAATTAATACTAAGTGGGCATCAGTCATTCTCTGATAAGTTCGTAAGTACAACTTTACAGGTGGCAGTGTAGTTCTTCATCCTGATTGTGCCCAAACGGGCTCAAAGTGCGGAAATTCATAATGTGTTTAGACTCTTTTTGTCGCATCACCAGTTCACGATCTCCACCTCTTTGATTCGGTCCAACACTTTCGATTCCATAAAAGATTAAGGATTTCCAATCACCTTTATGTTCCTTCTCCATGTGTCTTGCCATGGCATTGCTGCGATCACAGTTAATTGTCGCACGAACATGCTCCAAAATTCGAAGTTTAAGTTCTTTTTTGGTGCTTCCAATATATTTCTAGGAGCATGGGCACTCAAGGGCGTAAACAACAAACTGAGTTTTACAATTGATTAGTTGTTCAATTTTCCAGGTTTTTTTGTTGGCCATTTGTATCTCCTTGGTCGTCTTAGCAATGCAACATACTTTGCATCCTGAACATTTGTAGAATCCTTTAGGTCTACGCCATGCTTCCGGTTTCTTTTGTTCCTGAAAATGACTGTGAATCAATTTGTCTTTCAAGTTTTTTGCCCTTCGATAGGTCACATTTGGGTGATCTCCTACAATTTGAGACACTGTAGGATCCATGTGGAGAATATGCCAGTTTTTTTTGAGAATCTTTGTAATAGCTTGGTTGGCCGTTGAGTGGGTGGTGATGAAGCGAATTTTGTCTGATTCATCCTTTGTTGATTTTTGTTTGTCTGCCAGTAAATCAGTTCTTTTTATCATTGTAGCGCGATTGGAGACAATTTGTATCCAAGCTGGATTATATTTCCTTTTTAAAAATCTGTTCTTAGCTAAGTCTTTATGTTTTTGTCCATCCTTTTCGTTAGAACAGATTCTTTTGATTCGGAGAAATTCTCCATATGGAATGTTTTGCAGAAGGCTAGATTGATGGAAACTCTGAGCATGTAAAACCGCATTTGTCGCGGTACTTTTCCGGTGTAGCGTAGTATGCAATACATTGTCTTTAACGAAGATCTCCATATCCAGAAACACAACCCTGGAGTCACTGATAGTATAAGTAAAATTTAAACCAAAATTGGAGTTGTTCAGAATTTCAAAGTAACTTTCAAATTCCTCATTAGTTCCTTCCCAAATGAGCAACAAATCGTCTATATATCTCAACCAAGCTATGGTTTTTTGAACCGCTTGGTCGTTTTCTGATCTCCATGCCCAAGTCTTTTCCCATTGCCCCATTGTCAGGCAGGCGTACGACGGGCAAAAAGAAAAGCCCATCGCGGTGCCTTTAGCTTGCCGGTAGATTTCATTTCCAAATAAGAAGATATTTTGCTCCAGGCACATCGAGATCATCTCCAACACCAAAAAAAAAAAAATATATATATATATATATATATCCACTTCACTTCCTCCGAAGGAACCGGCACACGTAGACTGCGGTGCAATGCAGGGTCAGAGGACTCCCTGCCAACAATAAACCGTTTCACCCAACGCTCCAAAAGTCGCGTAATGCACTCCTGTACGGCGAAATCACCACTCCATTAATCCAGCAGGTCGCATTTCATATACTTTTTTTTATTACAGCATGATAAACAATACAACGGAACCAGCCCAACGCGTTTCACCGAGGGTTCGGCTTGATATATATATGTCCATGTGATGTGTTGTGTTGTGTGTGTGTGTGTGTGTGTGTGTGTGAGATATATATATGTCCATCCCACAGCCAGTAAAACAATATTAATATATATGATTTTTTTTCAAAACAGTACTCCCCTTTTTTGGAATAGACTGGGATAATGTTATGTTCCTCTCTATCACCGCAAACAGTATGAATACAAACTACATCTTTTCTTTACAAAACCATTCAAGATGGCCCACAAATGACCATGCTTACTCTACCTCAACAAAGCTTTTTTCCTTTTCAGAGCAATGAGCATTTTTGCTTCCTTACATTATCCATAATCCTTCTTTATACACCCAGAATAAAGTTTTTCAATCAGTAACATCCAATCTTGGGAGGGCACCCACTTCTCACTGGTGTTTGCACCTCAGCACCAGGCCTTTACTCCTGTCTCAGTTTCTAAATATTACAGATTTTCCATCTGTAGAACATGTATTTTCATCTCCACAATGATCTATGCGATGTTTGACGCCTTCTATATATCACAAACCATGTCAAAGAGGTAGGAAATTATGTCTTCAGAGCATCACAAAAACACCGGTGGCCAAGGTAACCATGCTAAACAGCATAAGAAAGAGTGTTGCTTGCCACAGTACAGGAGTGCAGCCTGGGGCTCTCTCCTTTATAACTCTTTCACTGAGACATTGTTTGCATTCATTCAGATGTATGCTGCTGGCCTTGGAACGCCAATCTAAATTATCGCCCAAAGGAAGATGTTTTATTTCCAGAAACTAGTGTATAAATATGTCAACTTGAAGAAGTTTTATGAAGAAATATCCTCCTTCACTAACAAATAGTTCATGCGTGAAATAAGGACTTCTGCAAAGAAGACAAAACAATACGTAGAGAAGAAGCAGACAGCAATCTGTTAAATGTTGTTTTGCCTAAGGCTTCAGTCATATATCACATTTTAATCATGGCAACAGGGATACACTGATGCAAGTGTCTGATAGGAAACACAAGCACGTGCACACGGACAAACCTACACACACACACAGCCACACACCTCTTAAGATATTTATGTGCATATTATGAATTGCTAACTAGTTCAATGTTACAAATAAGGTTGTATTAAATCGACTCATTCTGTTCACTATAACATGGAAACTATAAATATTCTTATAATGAGAAGACACTGACTCTCCATGGTTACAAGTAGGTGCTTCAAAGGTAAAGCTTAGGATTGGTATGGTAACAGAGGAGGGTGTGGTTAATGATATGCGATATTTGAACGGGAGATGGTCTACTTGATCTAAAAATATGTTACTACTTATATGACCCTATAACCTCACAAAACGTATCTTGGTCTATTGTGTTCTGAGAACAATATATTATTTTTACTTGTTTAAAATAACTAATGATATTAACCACTACGGGTGGGTATAACAAGTCAACTCACTTAGTGACCTACGTTGAACACTTAAAAGGTTAGAAGAATATTTGGAGATCCTTGGAATGTGCCCCATTACAAAGAGCCGTACAACATACCACTTTTGAGACAGGTCTAGAAAAAAGTGATGAGGTATGGACCTGAAGGCAGGCAAAGGAATTGGAGGAAGGCAAGGGGGAGTTTGGCGAACCCACTCTCACCCTAACATCCATGTTTCGCCATAAAATGACACACTAGTCCTGAATAACTTCAGTTGTAGCTACCACTACTTATAAGGGGATGTTGGAGAGGGAACTACATTTAAACTTTTAATAGTACGAGAAACCAAATTATGACACTTTTGAGAGAAAATTAATTAACGTGCACCAACAAGACGTTCAGGAAAACATGACAAGATGAGAGAATTGTTAGCTACTGAATCATAAAAGCATGCAAAAAGAAGTTGCCTAGATGATATCATTAGTGCAAATATTATAGATTACTAAGTGACAAAGTACTGTATGTAATATAGAAATGGTAAAGCATATGAAATATGTAAATGGTAAACTCTCAGGTTATGGGGTGTATCTCTAATATTCTTTATTATCATTTATATGTATGTATAACTAATGGGAATTAGTCAAACATTAAGATAATGGTGAATGTTATTACAATGTATCTTTGTGTGTGTAGACATGTGCACCGAATCGACAAAAGAAAAATAGGTGTTATGCATTCCTAATAATGATGCATCTGCGAAGCTTTCAGTGATTGTATTTCACATGTGTACTAATATTATACAGCTAAAATGAATTTCTAATATTATGGTTTTAAATATATTTATATGTTAGTACACTCGAAAAGTAGTAGTTTACCATACTGACCTATGTTATTTGTAACCATACTAAATTATTTCAACAGTATCAGAATTATACTACAATCATGTCATCTTTGTATTCTCGATGAATGCTAATGCTCGTGAGAGAATTCCTCAATATAACCAACAACAAAACAGTGAAACCGTGTTTTCTTTCCTGAGTTTTTATGTACTGTACAAGACACTTTGCTACATTGTTTGTTACAATCCTAAACAGCTGCCTGGGAACCTGTCCCCTTGAACTCGCTTCTGTGCTGTTGCTAAAGGGGCACTGTTCCGACGTTTCACACATCGGATTGCTTAAGGACTGAGTAATTCTCTCACCTATTTCTCCACATTTTGTCTATTCCTAATGTCAACTGACACTCATGCTATACAAACTGACAAATGAACTGAGCGGTTTGATCAGATGAGTTGACTTCAGGAGGTGTCACCCCCGGAACTTTAAGAATATAATATTGCCTGATTTAACTGACTGGCAGAGAGACACACGAACGCGAGCACGCTGATGGAGACAGATGGGCTACTGGCTATCCTGTGGCAGAGACCTTGCACAACTCTCTTGGCAATATTGACTTGCCCGACGCAGGCTCCCCTGACTTTCTTTTCGAACTGATGCTCACACCATAAGCGTCTAGTGGTATCTTCCTTCTTGGGTGACTGCTTTAACTGGCATGTTTCATGTCCCTTCCTTAAGTCTTGAGCTTTGGTATCTTCTCTTTGGTATCCTGTTAGAATTTGACCAAATTGTTCTATAACCTGATGCAAATTTACTGATGCATTTGTTTTCCCTGAACCTTTGATAAACTATTTAAATTTTCCATATTTTTGCTATGCCACATTCACAATTCTATAAGTACCTGCAACTACCACATGCTCTAACTCCATACATTACACACCTGGAATCTCTCCCAGAGTTCAATCAGATAGAGGCCAAGGTGTTCATGGGTGACTTAGGGGACCACAAGATGAAAAGATATACCAAACTTTGGTGACGAATCTCTCTACTACACTAGACTCACTCTGGGAGAGATGGCAGATGGACCTTGGTCCCCTTGATGGTGATGACTGGACTGAGGTACTAGAATCCCCACGGGGAGCTGCAATAGCTTCTCGCCTAAGATTTATTCAATTCAAATATTTACACCACGCTTATTTTACCATAAATAGACTGTGGAGGGTGGGATTGATAGCTTCCCCTGCATTTTTACGATGTGACGGCGCAGAAGGTACATTTATCCATACTGTTTGGGAATGCACTGCGCTTAATAGATTTTGGAGGGGGGTCACGGCCTGTTCGTCAGAAGTATTGGGATGGGAAATACCCCTATCTCCGAAACTTGCCCTGCTGCAAATCATTGATGAAATATGGGGCAATATCTATAAAAGACATTTTCTATTCTTGACCTCATTTTGGCTAAAAGAGATATAGCTAGAGTATGGAAGAACCGAGCCCCTCCTAAATTGAGAGCGTGGAAGATGGGCCTTGAATGGTGCATGGGCCAGGAGCAACCTATGTTTGCAGTGTGGGGCTGCCCACAGAAGCACCCGAAAATCTGGAAGCGATCGCGCAGACTTTAGAGGTCTCGTGTTAGAACCCCCCCACCACAACATGCTGATGGGGAGGCCTTGTGAGAACAAACCACGGTGAGAAATAATGATACAAAGGACTACCTCACTTGTGAACTTGCTTGATGGGTACTATAACTGGAATATTATAAAATATATAGCACACTTGGTTGTAATGTTATGGGCTGTTGTTTACAAGCCTGAAATTTTCATTTTTATTATATTTTAAATGGCATACTATTATTATGGAAGTCATCAGCGTGGATACTATGATACTGATCAGTTTTTATTAGATGCATAAAGTTTGAGTAAAGTTTTCTTTCCTCAAAAGGCTTCTAACTTTGCATGTGCTGTATTGTACCGCACACCAACAAAGTGGGAAAAGAGTTAAACTATGTCTAACCATAGTGTTTTGTACAGGAAGAGTACTCTTCCTGTACACAAAACTGAGCTTAACATTAGGCACTCACTCTACACCATGGTGTAAATTAACTAATTATATTGTAAATTCTAATTGTGAATTACATCAATTTTCATGAAGCTCAACATAATGCCCTCAAATACTTTTTCTGTCTAGAGTTCCCACTTCTGTGCAATTTGTGGTCTTTTGTAGCAAGGCAAGATTGGCATACAGGACTTCAATGATCTATAATGAGTTGGAACTTGGGTTTTCATTTTCATGGGTAAGTTGTTAGGTTAGGGCAAATGCTGAAAAATGTTTTAGAAAATGCTCTCCTTATCACTTGTAATTTGATATTTTGGCCCTAGCTAAAAGAAGATACTTGCCACTTCACCATAGAAAGTCTTAATTTGACACGTTTTGGGATCCTGGCACTCACTTTTGTGGACTGGCACATATCTTTTCCGTTAGACATGTACAAAGGCCAGCGAGGCAAAACGCACACAAAACAAAAGATGGAGGAAGAGAAAGACAGGAAATCCATCACAATAGGAGAAAGCAGGAACTTGTAAGAGTGAGATAAAGGGGCAGGGAATGGCTAGTAGTGGACTCAAGAGGCATGAGGTGGATTTAGGACTACACAGCCGAGGAATTTGGTGTGTTGACATTCAATTGCACCAGCCATGTGCTTCTATATATAGCTGAGGGTACCAGTGCTAATTCTTTTACAAGTTAAGCACTGATTCTGGATAGCTACTTTGTACACAAAATGACTCTATCTGCTCGGAATTTTAACAGCATTTGTGTGCCCCTTTTCTTCTTTGGACATTAGATTTACTTAGTACACTTGTCAAAATACATTAATTCTCAACAGGGTCAGTTGGGTCCTCTGCACTACCTAAGACAAGGTAAATAAACAAAATTTAAGAAAAATGTTCTACCATCTGTTCATTTCAAAACTAGACTTTCAAATTAGCCTTTGGAAATGGTTCTGCTATGTTACTGTCCGGATCTTGAGCACTCCATTTGGGTTCGGTTGGCATCTTGCAAATAGCCCTGCATTCATATTAAGTCACATCAAATTCTTTAGGGGGTTCTAGAGTGAACCATGAAAGTGTTCCTTATTCTCTTTAAGATTTGCTATGTTACGCTAAGTAGAAAATCTATATCACATTTCCACCACTTGCATTGTATAAACTGATGTTGGAGTCTGGACACATGGATGTCAAATCACCAAAATGCAAGGGTAGCGGGAGTGACATAGCCCCCTTTGACCTTCATTTTCACTCACACACACACATGCCTACACATACAAACATACACACTCTCTCTCTCACATAAACACGCTCTCACCCACATGTACACATACAACATACATTTAAAAGTATTTCTTTACCTACCTCAGCTGCTAAGGAAATGTAATTTTTCAGCTACTTGTACTCCATTTTTATTATACTGATAGTGATATATGTCATACTATTCACTTTTAGTGTAATAAAAAAAATGACAGAAAAAAGGGAGGAGTCCCAACTAATCTCATTAAGGTCAAGCTGCCGTTTAGTTCCAGGCACTGATTTTGCCATCTCTGAGGGAAGGGGTCACACACGACATGCCAGCGGTCTGAAGGGGCAAACTAGAGGTTGAAGCTGCGACTCATGGCCACCTCTAAATGACGTCCTTGTTTGGGCACTTTGATATTTTTTTATTTGAAGCGAGTCAAAGTGGTATGTTTGTATTGTATTTTCTTGTGTTTCATAGTTTCATACGGTTTGCAGGTAAATTATTCACTAGAGCCGAGACATGGTCACAGTGCAATAATGTAATGTATGGCTATGTGAAGAAGTATATTGAATAGTGGTTGGCTAAACCACATCATGAAATTGTGAAGCATTTTGTGAGTGGTCATAGTGTTAGTGCGTTGTGGTAAAGCGTTGTTCTTTGCCCCGCTTCGAACTGTTGTTTTATTTTCCGCCATCTTTACTTGCCCTCTGTCAATGATGACATTGTAAATATATATGTTATGCTTAGGTTAACTTTTTCATGATGGTTGTTATATAGATTTTGAGAGGGTGTGGAAGTGACAGTATAAACTAGAATGGATGTACCATTGAGGTGGGAAACGGTTAGCCAACTAAATGTATTGGACCACGTGCATCTGATGGTGTCAGTGGTTGTTTCCTAATGTACTGTTGGTGTAGTTTGAAGTGTCATTATAACTAGATCTGGATGTGCTATTGAGGTGCCAAATGTCTAGGTACTGTGATATAGGGTTATGTGTGCATATAGCTTGATCTGCAGGTGCCATTGAGGGGGAACATGTTTAGCCCAGTATATGGCCTGATGCCAAATACAGCGCATGATGGTGGCAAGTGTTGTGTCTAATGTCTGTTGTTGTAGGGCCATGTAAGTATAGCATTGCCTGTCAATGGCCATTATGGTGATGAACACTTAAATATCTTGATGGAGTGTAACCATTTCGTGTTGTTTGTTCACCACTGTATACCGTGTAAAGCACTCTGATACCCTCACGGGTCAAGTTTGCGCTCTATAAAACACAAAAAAAAAATGTCTACTCTTCACAGTAGTAGTTTGGTTTGGCCTTCTTATTGGACAAAGCGTATGTGCTATTCAGGGAGTAGATTGCAGATCATCTTGGATGAAGAGTTATAGCTTTATTGGTAAACAGTGACTTGGAATTATTCAGTAGTTTTTTCTCGCTCACTCATATAAATAATTGAGAGTTAAGACAGTTGCTTATTAACTTATCAGCCCCCAGCCGGTGTCACAATTTCCCTCCCGTCTTGTTTATGTTTTGTGACATAATAATTCGCGTTCTTTTGTTTAGACTTGCAATTTGTGGTAAACCAGCATTTAGGCCGAAATTTTTCAAGGGCAATTGTGTGAAGTTAACAGTATTCGAGTAGATTACTGATAATTAAAGAGTCCCAGAGAGAAATGTTTGATCTCTAATGCCATGGCCGAAATGTTTACCTAAGCAGTAAATTAACAAAGAGAAAATGGTGAAGAAAAGTGTTAACATGACAGATGCACTATTAGGACCAAATTCACAAAGATTTTTTTCTACCACATTAGGAGTTGCCATGAGCATCTTAGTCTCTGTTTAGAGTGGGAGGGTTGGCAAAAAGAGGATGGACTGGACTGTGACTCCAAGTAATTACCATGACTGAGATAAGCTCAAGCATTCCACCAATTATTATTATTTCGGTTGTCTTACATGATATTTACTTGCTTTGTAATAAATCTGCCTGGAGTCTCTTTAAAGTGCACTGAAGTGTTTTATTTTTCAAATAATTCTTTCATCTTTTCTCCAATCACCAAAAGACCACACATGCCAAATGTCACTAGCTATGTGAAAAGGGTTAATACTGTATGCCAAATCTGTCGTTAACTTTAAGGACAGTTTGGGCTCAGGGCAAATCGATTTGGTGAGAAGTGTTGTGTATCATGGGTACCAGAAGGGACGAGTGACATTAGGTCAGGTCCAGACGGGAACCTGGAGAAATGCTAGCATGAGGACTCCTGGGAGAGTTGAAGAAATACAGGGTAGTCCGGAGGGGAGGCAATGGGCAATATCAGAAAATCAGAAATGCCTGAGTGGGGTAAAGAGAATACAACCAGCTTGTGCACCATGTGGCTGCTACGTATGCCTGGCCAGAGGGCAATCTGTAGTGGGGAACATCATGGACTGAACCTCTGCATAGACTCCTCAGAAGACAGGTAACCTCCCTGTGGCCACCAACTCTGGAGAAAGGGGGAATGTGACAGAAGACAGCAGTCACAGGGGCCAACAGTGGCAAATCTTGAACACTAGTGTCAGAGGATAACAAGAGGAGGTTGAGCTCATTAGAAGAAGAGAGTGAGTTGTCCTCCCTACTGGTGAGCCTGTTGAAGTTCAGCAGTGAATTGACTCCGTGAGCAAAGGGGAGTCAGAATTGTAGCCGATATATACTAACTTATGAGGGGGTTGAAGGTTGTAGTGGATTGAATTTAAGGACAAGAGGGTATCAGGTGGTGTAGCTAATGGGGGCAAAGGGCCAATTCAAGATATAGAACAGATATTTAGGGACCAGTTAAGTCATGTTGAGGGCAGTTTAATCAACTGAATTTCATTTACATGCAAGCATCCTAAAGTTGCTTTTGCCATCCCCAGACTTACTTCCATGTAAAACTCTGGGAGTCTGTAAAAGGTGACTCCACAAAAGGAGACAGGTATGCATCTGAGATTCCCATAGCAGTGCATATTTTGATGTAAATGACGTGTTCAAAGAAATTATCTGTCACTAAACAAGGGAACACTTGGGAAGTCAACCAAAGGAATATTGCAATGTGTTATGTTGGAATATGATCACAAGTGTAAAAGTTGAATGGATTTGGATCTCGCAGTTCGCAAAATGGGAAACTGTCTCAATGGCAGAGTTGGCCTGAGCAATATTTCACAAGCACTGCTGTTGTTTAAATGCCATTGGGCTGTAGCCACGGAGAGTATTCGTAGAACAACTTGATGAAATCTTATTTTTTAAAGTTAAGATATTACATGTCAAACTACACCTGCATTGTCTTATGTTGTGCCAGGTTTGGTCAAAGCCTGCCAAGAAGGTTTAAAGATGTAAACTCTTAGACATAAGGAAAAGGAAGCATTGGCAAAACCAGATGGGAAGCATATTATGTTTTTTTCAAGAACAGCAACTGGCATATATCTGCAAAGAAAAACTTAATAAAAAGTTCACTTATTTTCAGGCAGCTGTGGAGATGTTGTCAGGCAATATGCTGTCACTCAGTGTAAACAGCCAGTGAGTGAAGTGAGCTGAAACACTGCCCTGTGCTTTTTGCTGCCGTGTGAAAAAGCTAAATGGGAATGATGCTTGAACAGACCAATGGATCAAGAGAACACACTGAAAGCACCTTTTGCATGAAAATATGCATGCTTTTTTATTATTATTTTTTAAACACGAGGCAAGTGAGACCACACCTAAAAAGCAGAATTGCGAGCACTGCAAGGCTTGTGTTCTCAACTATAGGACAGAAGCAGAAATCTGCATGGGCTCCATCAGATACTGCCATAGAAATGATGCCATGGGACCCATTGGAAGAAGAAACGGGCCTCATACCTCATTAGAAAATGAAACGTTGCCTTGATTGGGCTGCACTAATGATAGCAATGCCACTGCTATCAGCTTCAGAATGTGAATATTTATTACAATAGTGCCCATGCTTGAAGTCAATCGACATTCTCTATTGCCAATGGCTCTATGATTTAGTAATATTTCAGATTTCTAACGAGTGACTCAACGACAGTTTACACTGACTAGTTAAAAAGCTTCAAATTGGTGCTTTGCTTCAGCTGTCTTGTGTTTTAAGTCCATGAAAAAACCAAAAAACATCCAAGAAATAAGCGAGGAAGACAAAGACTTCCATAGAGGGCAGTGAGTTTCAAATGTTACCTCCAGATGTACAGCCTCAGAAGCATTCTTACCATGCTTGGCTGAGAACTGTGTCTGTCGAATGTCCTAATACTCCTCCCAACTTTGTGTGAATAGTCTGGGGCCTTACAAATCTGATCTGCTCCTCTGCACTGAGGGTTTTTCTCAGAGGCAGCAGAACTTCACGTGACTCCTAAGCTCACCACCAACAATCAAACTAGTGAGCAAAAACCTAAGCTTCCAAAACAATTAAATAGTTTATAACTTTGCGGGAAGGGAAATACATGGCATCCTTTCCCAAGACGTTTCCTGAACCTCTGCTTGAAATGTTATTGTAGAGTTGCGGTCTAGTGCTCACGCTACGTGATGACGTAGCGTGAGCGGCGGCAATTTTGGATGGCGCGAAAGAACCGATTCGAGTGCCGGAGCCCAAGCAGAGAAGCTGCACGCTCGGCGCTCTCTGTGGGAATATAGATATTTATAATAAAGGCCTATAACCTAACCCTCCTGTGTCCTGTGGTCATTGTAGGACACAGCAACATTACAGTGGCGACGAGGGTGGGACCTACAACGTGGAAAGGACCAGGAACACAAGTGCAAGGACATTAAAGGAAGGATAATCACCCACGCCAGAGGGTGCAGGAGACCACAGAGAGCGCGACAGAAGCGACGGGAGGCTCACTGGAGCTGAGAGCAGACCGGCAGGACTAGGTACGAGGGTGGTTAACCATAAGAACGGAGGGAAGAACAGCCCCTAGTACCACCACGTGGGAGCACAGGAAGGGACGCAGGACAGCAGGAAAACAAGCACCCACGGCCCCCCAAATAACAAGGAGTGCACGGGACGGGGAATCACCATAAGGAAGAGCCTCAAACTGGACAGGGGCCCTGGCGGAGTCAAGTAGAAGTGGAGCAGGAAGTGCAGAGAGTCCCCAATTCCAACCAGAGCAGGGGGAGGAGAACAGTGCGCCAGGCAGTCCCAAGAGCCAGGAAACAGTGCCGAAAAAGCGCGAAGCGATGAGTGCGCAAGCGTCCTCGATGACAACCCCAATCCCATTCCTGCCAAAACCGGGAGAGCCCCTGATGAAATGGGAAGACTGGAGAGAATATATTCTCAATTACATAGAAGCCCTGGAGGACGAGAACGAAGAGGCATTCACAAGTAAGAGTTAAAAGAGAATATTACTACACAACCTGGGGCCAGAAGGGATTAGGGTGTTCCAAAACCTGGTGCCCAAGCCCCGACAAGCCGCAGATGATGACGTATTTGCGCATGCCATAGAGGAACTTATTGAACACTACCGACCAGCAGTATGCACGTCCATAGATCGATACAATTTCTAGCAGCGGAAACAAGAAATTGGAGAGTCAATTGACGAGTATGTGGCAGCGTTGAAGAAGTTGGCGACAATGTTCAAATTTGGCGCGCTACACGACAAATTCATTAAGGACCAGATAGTGATGCACACCTAACCAGACAGTGCAAGGCAAGTTTTGGGCGAGCGGAGATGCCACACTAAAGGAAGTGATCGCGATAGTAAAAAAGACTGACCTAACGAAGAGATGTGCGGATGCAGCCAAGAGGGAACCAGTGGTGAGACCCATGGTGAATAAGGTCGATGAGGAAGAACCAAGGGGAAGGAATAAAGGAGCGGCGACAAGCAACAGAGGACCCAGCAAATGGCCGGGAAAACCAGCGCAGCAAGGGAAGCAAAACAGAGGGGCCAGAAACTCGTGCTATCGTTGTGGCAGTCAAAGCCACGAGGCCTACGACAAGAGATGCCCGGCGTTCCGAGCGAAGTGCATGTTCTGCGGCATAATTGGGCATTATGAAAAGGTGTGTCGTCGGAAGGCGGGCCGTAACACGGTGAAGTACGTGAACCAAGACCCGGAAGAAGCAGAGGAGAGAAGACAAGAGGAAGAAGACACAGTGCTGTGTATAGAGGATCAAGTACTGGGCGTGGATGGCCGAAGATCGAACAAACCACAGTGCTACATGCTAATTGGGGGAGTGCAGATAAGCATTGTGGTGGACTCAGGGTAACCCTATACAATTGTCCAAAGAGCAGTATGGGATGAGAAGTTCAAACCCCACGTGGGGCCACGATTGGAACCTCCAGATAGCAGACCGGTCTCGTACACAGGAGAACGTATACCCATGGTAGGGTACCGTGCGTTGAAATTTGAATTCAGTGGACGGAGTGCGGAATGCACACTGTATGTTGCAGAAAAGGGCCCGTCGGTCCTAGGCTGGATGGATCAAGGAGATCTGGGCATAAAACTAGACCCAGGAGGAGACATATAAGTACTGATGACGGCACCGGAACAACGGCCAGACTTAGAAAAATTGAAGAAGGATTTCCCCAAGGTGTTTGGCGGGAAGATCAGGAAGCTGGAAAAGTTCACGCACAGAATAGAACTTAAGGACAAAGCCATACCAGTATCGTATAAAGTACAAAATGTCCCCATTGCAGTGAGAGAAGCAGTCCAACAGGAATTAAGGGGGCTGGAGAACAATGGGATAATTGAACCCATAAATTGCGCAGAGTGGCTGGCGCCCCTGGAAGTTGTAATGAAGCCCAACGGCAAGGTCCGTCTCTGTGTGGACCTGAGAGAACTGAACAAGTGCATCGTGGTGGAAAAGTTCCCATTAACCCGCATTGAGGAAATGATGGCCAAGACTAAAGGAATAAGATGGTAGTCCACAATCGATCTGACGTCAGCATATCACCAAATAGCGCTACACCCGGAAAGCAGGATGTTAACATCGTTCATAACGCCCTTCGGGTGTTATCAATTCTGCAGGATGCCATTTGGACTTACCTCGGCAGCGGCTGTTTTCCAGAAACTCATGCACCGGCTCTTCAAAGACATGGAAGGAGTTTAGTACTTCCAGGACGACATCTTGGTGATGGGAAAAGACAGGAGAGACCATGACGCTAAATTAACCAGAGTGTTGAGTGTACTGGAAGAAAAAGGCTTTACAGCAGAATGGGAGAAGTGCCGTTTAGGAATGGCCTCAGTCACCTATTTGGGGCGTGAAATAGGAGAACATGGGATTACACCAAAAAGAGATAACGTAAAAGCCATCTGTGATGCCCCGCCTCCCTCCAGCAAGGAAGAAGTCAGATCTTTTCTAGGAATGGCTGAGTACTACAGCAAATTTATACAACACTTTGCCACCAAGACACATCATATGAGACAACTCACAAGGGAAAAGAAGATATTTGAATGGACCGAAGAAACACAAAAAGAATTTGAGGGAATCAAGAAGGACGTCAGCCGAGCCATACCCCTGCAAGGGTATGACCCACAAGGTCGAACGGTGCTAACGACTGACGCCAGTGAAAAGGGACTGGGAGCAGTCCTTATGCAAGAAGGGAGAAACGGAATAATGGAAACTCTAAGCTTTGCATCAAGAGCCCTGTCAGATACAGAAAAGAAGTTCAGCGTCATAGAGAAGGAGATGCTGGCAGTGGTATGGGCCATGGGTAAATTTCATCAGTTCCTGTGGGGCACGAAATTCCAACTGAAGACTGACCACAAACCACTGATAAAAGTGCTCACGTCCAGCGGACATTCAAGTGCCACCCCCAGGATAGCAAAGATGACCCTAAAGTTACCCGAATACAGATATGACGTGGAGTACATTCCGGGAAGTAAGAATAAGGTAGCAGACTACCTTAGCAGAGCGGCCGCAATGGAGGAAGCAGTAGAAGGAAGGGATGCGAGTGAAGAGATGGTGGCTCTGATGGAAGACCCAGAAAAAGTAATCAGCAACCAAGAATGGATGGAAGCGTATGAGGAGGACAAGGACATCCAAGAAGTGAAGGAACACATAGTTGGCGGGTGGCCCGAAAAAAGACACTTAAAGACAAACCTCAGGAAATTTTATGAAGTAAGAGAAGGATTGACCCCTAGATGATAAAGGAGCCTTCTTGTACAGAGGAGACAAAGTGGTACCTCCTGCGGTGTTAATACCTCGGTTGTTGACGATACTACATGAAGGTCACCTGGGTATCGTGAAAACCAAGATGAGGCCCAAGCAGGGATATTGGTGGCCAGGCATGGACATACAAACAGAGAGACACGTGCGAGAGTGCGACCAATGCCAACGAGCAGATAAGACGATGACGCTGTTGAGGCCAGCCCTAGGAAAATTCACCAACCCGAAGAATCCGTGGGAGGAGCTCTCTAAAGACATATTAGGACCCATTCTGGATGACCAAGGAACTCCAAAATATTTATGTGCTGTGGTGGACCAACACTTGAAATGGCCGGAGGTCCATATTCAGGAGGAAACGGACACTGAGACGATACTCAAGTTCCTCACTGCGACCTTCCTCAGGGAAGGCATCCCCAAATCAATATTAAGTGACAATGGTCCCCAGTTTACATCAGAGAAATGGCTTAAATATATGGAGAGGAACGGAGTCATATCTAAACATACGTCCATATATCATCCGGCTGGAAATGGACAAGTGGAACGCTTCAACAGAGTGTTAATGGGGTCCGTCCAGGCTGCCATTATGATGGGAAAGGACTGGGAAAAGGAGGTTTCAAACATGATCTGGGCCTACCGCATCACCCCTACGAGCACGGGGTATAGCCCTTTCTAAATCCTAAGGGGTAGAGATCCCTTCACAAAGGATAACTTGGCGTGGAAGGAGAAGACAGTAACCAGTAAGTGGTCCCCGGCCGTTGTGCAGTACAATCTGGAGAGAGCTCAAACAATCTACACAGAATACTATAAAAGGAGGAAGAACGTGAAGGAAACATCGCTGGAGGAAGGAGAATGGGTCAGGGTCAAGTTGGCAGTGTTGCAGAAAAAAGGTGACAGCAAATACAGCCGACCCTTGCAAGTAAAGGAAGTATACGACAGAGCAGCGTTGCTCAGTGATGGGAACGTATGGTCCCAGGATCGCATGTCTAGGTGTAATAAGATCTTACGATGGCTTCCTGAAGACCGGGAGCAAGAGGTGACAGATCGGAGGTCACAGGAGAATGACAGCGTGAACCAGGAAGGAGGAGGAGGCATGGAGATGGCAGAAATGGAACCAGACCAAAGAGGCTGTGAAAGTCCGAGAGCTGAGGTACACCCCAGAGAGGAGAAAGAAACCCCCCGCAGAGAGAATATGGGTACACAAGAAGGCAGAGAGATGGGGTCCACCATGAGCAAGGCGAATGAAGTGACTGCCAACCCGGTAAGACGAACAAGGGGGGGTAGATTGATTGTGAGGCCTTCTAGGTATCGAGACTTTGAACTGGGAGAAGAAAAGTAAAGCAACACTGAGACTGCCACTTCTTGTGTGATATAAAAGGGGGAGATATGTAGAGTTGCGCTCTAGTGCTCACGCTACGTGATGACGCAGCGTGAGCGGCAGCCATTTTGGATGGCGCGAAAGATGCGATTCGAGCGCCGGAGCCCAAGCAGAGAAGCTGCACACTCGGCGCTCTCTGTGGGAATATAGATAATTATAATAAAGGCCTATAACCTTACCCTCCTGTGTCCTGTGGTCATTGTAGGACACAGCAACATTACAGTTATCAACAAAGAATCAAGGCAGCAACTGTGATATATATCATGAATGTGACCTGCCACATTCATACCCATTACCCTTCCCATGAATGTCAAAATGCTGAATGCGCTGTCAGAACCAAAGTAACCTGTGACACATCAATGGGTAATGAATCGTGCCCTGGTTACTTACAGTAGTTCACAGCCTCTGGTCAGACAGAGCAATTTTCATGTAAAGCACATAAAGACCGAAATGTACTATTTTTTGAACAAGACATTACTGCCCCAAAGTTGTGGCGCTCCGTTGCATTAAAGGGGGAGAGGAAAGATGTGCCATATCTACCAATATAGTGTATGATTTTCCCTTACACACTGGACTACCTTTGGCAGTCATGCGCCAACGCACACACTAGTGCCATAGTTCTTCAGTGTGTGTGTTTTCTGAAGCATATGTTTCGTAGTAGAGAGTGTCCCTTCCTGTACAAAAAATATGCTTTATGCATTTTCTCATCTTTATATGTGTTTTACAATGCTGGGTACATGAAAGTTGGAAAAATGAGAATAAATTAAAACAGTACGCCTAACTAGAGGAGGCATAGGAGTTTGGTGCAAACTCTTGTCTACAAATGTTTGTAGAAAGGGATTTACTTCAAAACCCATGGGTGGTTACATGGAAATGCCTGTGCACCACCAATGGAATGCCACCTTGATGTCTAGTAATGCCAAAAAGTGCATAGCTCAACTTTGCGTTACTTTGAGATACTATTAACACAAATCTTGATTTGTGTTGTATAGGAATTCGCCCCCTAATACTTTGCACTGGGTTTTCATCAAAAACATTACGCAAACCTGGCGCAAGTGTTAATAAACCTGGGCCAAAGTGGGACATTCTCTGTAACTCTGCCCCCAATATTTTCACAATATGTTTGAATCTGTTTTAAACAACCAGGGGTCATATTATACATTTTGCTCTGGGGGTACAAAGGGCATGTACGTACATTTTATGTGCACCTGGGACACAATGGCATTACAGAAGGGGCCACAGGTGCTTGTACATCCCCTTTTGAAATTCTTATAGCAATGGCACACATGTATGCAATATCATGCGAGGGCGTTCCCTTATTTGCATAGGGGTGTGGCCATGCAAATGAGGGCACCACTTTGCCTCTGAACCCACACACAGAGAGAAACATGCCTTTAGGAGGCACACTGAAAGGAAAAGGAAAGGAGGTCAGGAAAACGCCTGATGCCCGCTACAGCCAGTCCAGCCTTGAGGGAACAGAATACTAAGGTGCGAAGTCCCACAATTTTGGTATTTCAGTCATGGTGTGCAGAAATGTTCTTCTTCAATGGCCAAAAGATGATATTTGAAGATATGTGTTTTGAATTCCCTGTAGGGCAGTTGTAAAAAGAATGAGCCTTGTGTGCAGAGGGATTCTGTCACTGAATCTGGGTACATAGCCTGAAAGCAGACTAAACTAAAACCCCAAATCAGATAATGCATATATCAGGTGTTAAAGTTGCTCATTTGGTCGCTATACAATATTGCTGAGCAAGTCTACCACGTTAGCAAGTTGCTTATTTTGACTTACAAAAATATTACTACGAGAATATTAACTACTACTATAGCACCAGGTATATATAGGTAAGTATAGCTTTACTATTCTTATCTCCAATTGAAGATATATATTTATACCATCAAGGTACATATATGTAGAGGTTGGAATACATGGTCAGACTGATCTATCATGCAATCTAGCAGTGCCAGTAGGGCTGGTCTGACAGGTTAGTGTGTTGCCGATTTTTTGGCTGCTTCTGGGCCTATTTTATGGGCCAGTGGGCCGTTTTTTTATTGCTGGTTTCCCTGTTATCACCACAATCATTTTTAACAGTAAGTTAAAATTGCATACAGTTTCCTATGCTTCCAGAACATGTATACGGCATGTCTTCATAAGTTTAAAACTGCCCTAATTTACAAATGTGGGTCACTTTTTTTTAGTTATCTGATTCCCTAATGGGAGTCACATTTATTTTGGTGCCTCGGCCTATTTTCTGTCCCTCTCGAACCCTGCAGAATTGTTAAACTATTATTACCTTCATGTACTTTCCCAGACTATATAGTGAGAGTAGACATTCTGGGTTCAATATATTTGTATATTCATATAAAAATGTTAGTATTTTGAAGGACAACTCCTGGTGGCTTTTATCGATTTCGCGCCTCTGCTCCTTCATCAATATACTCTTTTTATTACATTTCTTTCTTGGGATATCGAAATAATTAACTTAGAAGAAAAAGTGATCTGTTGCCACAGATCTTAAAAGTGTGATTCAGCAAACGAGTCCCTCTGTCATCCCCATTTACTGGATGGTAGTAGGCCATGGTCTGTTGTGGGGTGAATGGTGACAGAGTATCTCTTTACACTAGGCACTTCCTAGTTATAGGGTCAAGCGCTGGGATCTGCATGCCTCATAGGAAGTCATAAAACAAAACACATACTTCCTGTAAGCCTGTCTGTGAAGGATTACCCTGCTCTGATTAATGACAATTGGCACAATATGCACAGATTGCCTCTCTCTGGAGACCAACAACGTATGGAAATTATAGCTGGATGAGGCTGGGAAGATAACAGTATAGGATATCCCATAGTAATCACTTCCAGGGCCCTCTTCACACAGATCACTTAGGCACGTCACTGACAAATTGCTAAATCATTCGTTGAGCCTAACAGGATCATAGATGTACATACAGAAAGGAGAATGGCAACCGAGAATACTCATCATTTGTTTACCAATTCATGCTATTAAGAAACAAAAAGGTTTTGGTGTCTTTTAAGTTGAGAACAAAAGATATACAGCAGTTCTGAAGGTGTGGAACTGTCCATTTTGTTCAGCGTCTAGGTGTTTACTTTCATCAAATAAAATATCAGTGATTTACAAAATAGCTACAGAAATTAAAGATGTCTTTGCTGCCCAATACCTTTGCATCAACCCCCAAATCAAAAGAGCACAAGTTACAATAAAAACGCAACAATCAGTATGTAATACTGCGCTAAGAGATTGATAATAAGTAAAACCCAGCAATAAAAAAAGCATTAGCAAAGTCAGCAGATCTGGCCTTGGCAAGCATGCAATCATTTTTTCTCAAACACACGCAATATGCAGAAATACACTGGCACATGCATAAACGATATACAAATATAGGAGTGTCCAGCAGACCAGGAACACCATCCCTGGCACTGAGGCGTACTTTCCAGGCGCTGTGCACATGTAATCAGACAAAATGCCTGTGCTCACAGTGCTAGATAGGCCATAAATGATGAGAGCTGGCTCGTTGCCTCATTCTGTATACTGTGGTGGGTGGAAGCAAAATGTGAATGGCACTTGAGCAGGCCACTGGATGAAGAGGACTGACGGAAATTACATGTATGTATACATGTATATGTTTCATTATGAATTTTCTAGAAAACTTAAGGCTGGCTAACACGCTACACCACACCTAAAATGAGGCGTGTAGATACGAAAACAATAGTTTGTAGTTTTCAGAAGAATGAGCTGCCATCTTAAAGCATGAGCTACATGACTAAATGTACACCTGTGCAGCAGGCAGATGCCATGCCATCTATGCTGCCTTGTTTAATATTCCTTATTTACAATAGCAGTACAGTGTACAGTTAAGTATAAGGGATCCAATGAATTGAGCAAGTGTGTGTGAATCTATAGACAGGAAGTTTCTCTAACTTTAACTGCCCTTCAGTGCAATTGCAGGTGCACAGCTGAGTTCACCACATACTATTCTGCTATGGTGTACTTTTACAAAAAAAAAAAAATGTTTGATATAAACCTCAAACACCACATATTGATTTTTCCATTTCGATGCACTGCGTATAACAGATGTTATTAGTATCCAATTTTATTTGTGCTCATTTCATCAACCTAAGAAAGAAGAAAGTCAGAGTTGGCCCTGCAAGGATTCACACGCATGTCCTACATGCTACACTCTAGCTGTAAAATGCATCAATCTGACTGAGCCATCTTCCTGGCCTCCCTATGTCAAATTCATGGGCAGGGCGGGCCCACAGAGACATAGGATTCTTCATAAACTTTTGCAGTTTTCTCATAGCGACAGTCTTGTGGGTCTATGCCGCAATCCATCTTGCCATGAAAAACAACTAAACTACACACGGAAATAAACATGCTGCTCATCACCACATCACAGGAAGGAACCTAGAGAGCAGAACCCAAAGAGCTATTTGGGGGGTCATCTTTTGTTACAAAGTTTTAACCTCAATTGCCATAAAATACTTTTTTTTTTTAACTTTCTTTATGTTATTGTGCAACAGTATTACTCAAAATGCAAACAAGCAAAATGAATCTGTTGTTCTGTAACTTCATGTGAAAAGTTCTTGATCTGAAAACATAAACGCTTTCCCTTGCATTTTCGGGTAAAATCATTGACAAGTAGATGAAGCAGAGACTCGCCGCCAGGCATGGTCTCATTAGGTCAACAGCTTAATCCAAAACTGGCATCCTAATTAGAGGGCTCGACTCAGGAGGGGTGCTGGCATCAACATCTAGTGGGCAAATAAAAGAGGCAACTAAGCCTATGGGAGAGAAGGTGGGTGTTATCTGTGGGCAAGGGTATATAGATGGGAAACAGTTGGAACACCTCAACCTCAGCCACGCGTGTTCCAACTAAGCAAGCGCTACTACGCTTGCCTTAACCACGCATATGCCTTAACCAGGTAGATGCTGCTGGCTGGCGGAAGCAGGAAGCAGCCAAGCAGCAGGAAGGATCAGGAGAGGACACGATATGGTGAGGCAAGTAGGGTTGGGGCCAGGTTTTGGGTATAGTTTGTATGGTTCAGGAGGGCTCGGGTAGTTTTCAGAGCTACGGGGTTCAGAGTAGTTTTCAGGGCTGAGGGGGGTTTGGAGTCGTTATGAGGGTTGGGGGTTCAGGGTAGTTTTCATGGCTGGAGGGTTTGGGGTAGTTCTCAGGGCTGGGTGGTTTGGGGTAGGTGTCAGGGCTGGGGGGTCGGGTAGTTTTCAGAGCTGCGGGTAGTTTTCAGGGCTGGGGAAGGGGTTGTTGTTTAGGAGGGAGGGGTAGTTTAGGTTTCAATGCAGGTGTTTGTGGGGCCTTTTTAGGGGCCAGGGCAGGGGGTAGAGATCGTAATACTTTTTGGGGCTTAGGGGGGTAGGGTCGTTTTTAAAGCTTCGGCAGGATAGATTTTAGGGATTAGGGGAAGGCAGGGTAGTTTTTAGGGCTCAGGGGGAGGTCGGGTTATTTTTAGGGCTTAGGGGAGGGCGGTGTCATTTTTAGGACTGGAGGCAGGAGTGTTTCTAGGGCTCCGGAGGTAGGCGGTTGGTTTTCACGCGGGAGGGGAGTAGTTTCAGGACTCAGGGTGGGGGAAAGGGTCGGGGGTTAAGACGTGCCTGGCAAGTCTTGACCACGAATATGTGTTTACCATACATGCCTTAATAACGCATAATTTGTTGTGAAGGCATGCGTGGTAAAGGCATAGTTGTAGTTAAGACTTGCATTGTTGAGACTGTGTGCAACCAGCATCCATGGTAAATGCATGCGTGGTTCCATCACAAATCCATATAGACTATAGAAGGGTGTCAACAATGCTCAGAGAAACACACTGAGAGAGGTGATTTTGTCCAGACCATGAATCTTAAGGCTGTATCTGGACTGAAGTTGGAGCCCTTCAATCTAAGAAAGTAATACATTAAATATAATTAATAAGCAAACTAATCTTGCAAGACACCATACTTTATATAATCGTCAATGTAATTAAAACATTATTGTCGTAAATAATTATTTCTCTAAGATATGACCATCCTAGTGAGGACTGCGGTGGTCCTACATGTATTTCCATAAAAGACCTTTAGGAAGCTTCCTATATGTCTGGGTAATCTGGGTCCTACCCAGACACACAAGCATGTAAAGGGGCTTATGACCTTTGCGGAAAAGAGGCATCCGACACTTTGAAAACGGTCTCCTTTTGTGCGCAGAGATTGTCCCAAGGAAAACAGGCCATGAAAGCTACACACTAATGCTGGAACAATCAACTTTCATTGAGCTCTGCATAAGGAAAGAGGAAGCCAATGACACCAATGCCAGGGTTATCTCAAAAAAGGCATAACCCAGAAAGAGCATCTAAGTACCTTAATCACGAAATCCTCAGACTGCTTTACATCATCAACAGGGAAATCAGATCATGGGGTACGATAAGATAAGATAATTTTATTGCACAGTTAATAAAAACTCACAATATAAGATCATGGGGTACGATTTGTAGATCATTAATATAAGTATTGTTATTCGGTTTGGAAATATCCGTACAAACTTAACCCGAGAATAATTTGGGGAGGATAATATCACATTAGGTTAAAGAAGCCCAAACAGACTGTATTGTTTTCAGGTTTTGTAAACAATGTGGCATACATTTCATAGGACCAGAATTAACTCTGCTAGCCACTGCACCCAAGTAAAATGCACCAGAAGAAACCTCAAATAATCCTAATCAAGTATAACAATGATCAAATCTTTGTCAAAAATATAGCATGCTGTATACTTTGAGTAGGCAAGAAGAAACAGACATGTTTGTAATAGTATTTGGTAAGGTACAGCACCGAAGTACAAGGACATAGAAGAAGACCACAGAATCATTGATGCATGTGAAACCAAATATAACCAGGTGTAGAAATTATTTTTTGGCAAAGCAATTATGAGACCTCAAGACCTTAAACAGGAAAAAATATAGACAATCAAGGTTTGGTGATGCCCATGTGCTTAATCCTGCTAAAGCGATATAAAAGGGGATGATGGACTGAGCATTGGAGCAAATCAAACACTCACCCCCAGTCAAATGATTCATCATCAATCTTTAGCTCACTCCACCACCCCAGTTCAGACATGGCCATATGCAAATCAGTCTAACCCTGTGCCTAATGGGAACAGTCCAGCCCGATATGCCAAGCCATGTCTTCCCTGGACCGGAAACAAGCATCCTGGGACCGGTTTCTGGCTAATCAGCCGTCATCAGCCAGGCTAGCTTGAATCCAGTGGCTAAGAGAACGGTCCCATGATGCTTGTTTCCGGTCCAGAGAAAACATGGCTCGGCAGTTCGGGCTGGACTGTTCCCATGAGGCACAGGGTCAGACTGATTTGCATATGGGCACGTCTGAATTGGGTGGCAAAGTGAGCTAAAGAATAATGATGGATTAAACCCAGATCAGTTGACTGGAGGTGAGTGCTTGCAATGTTCAACACTCCGTCCATCATCCCCTTTGGTTTTGCTTACTCCTGCTAAGCGCTTCGACGCTTCGTCAGGGGTAGTAAACACTACATAAATGCAATTACAATACAATTACAATAGGAACTACTGCATTGTAATTTGGTGGCATTGTAAGAAGAGCTGTCAATTTAGGATGTCTGCCAAACCAAAGGAATTTGCCGGCAGAGTCCGACTACTGTTTTCATTTGAGTTGTGGGAGTGCACACTAATCCAAAATGGCCGCCCAGGGAAAACTAAATTAGAGGGTAATATGGTAGTTCTTTGGGAGTGTTCGAATATAGACTAAAATGTGAGAAATGAAAGAGGGGTTAAGTGAGTAGATGGCAAAGTGGCAGGGGAATCACATTACTTAGCAGTGTTAATGTGTCAACGAAGAGAGATCAAAATCAGAGGTAGAATAAGAGAGTGGGGGCAGATTGGACATGGGTGCTTATGAGAGATTGAGACCTCACACTCTGATTAGTCTAGCAGATACTGAAGTCGCCCGATCTTGGCAGAAGGACTATGAGACTAGAAGTAGTAGGCCCATTGGTTTGTTTGCAACCCTTGAGCAGAGAGTGCCCCCGGGGATCTCCTGAGCAAGGGGCATGGCATGCCCAGCACGTGTAGATCCTGATGTAATCAACAGCGACAAGGGACCATTAACAGAGGTGACCAGTTTGCTGCAGGTAAGTCAGGAGCTGGATGCGAGGATGTGTGAGGTTCCCCATCTCCGATCATGTTTTCAATCTTGCTGGGTAAGCAACGACAGAAGGTTAAGTAAATGAGCGCTATTTGTAGAAAATATTGTGTATTCTGCTTACCGTCATTTTTTTTAGGAATTAATTAGATCATGTTCCTAGTGCAGTTTATACAATCCTATACACCCCCTCAAACCATTCCAATATTTGCAATTGTAACGGAAAGGGAAGCTTTATTTGCTTAACTGTATATTTTTTTGTCATATTAGGCGATGGGGTGGAGACAAATTCTGCAGTTCAGATATATTATATTCCAGAATTACAGTATTTAAATATGCTTCATCAATGATTTGTTCCATCGAAAACGCACATTTTTAACCAAACTGATTGTGCACTTGAAAACGAAAGATCACACGTGCAAAGAAGGGAGTGCTTGTTAGACTCTGCTGTGCGTGAGGACATAGCGGTGGACGAGCTGCAGGAGCAGGAAGAAGAGGTGACGTCAGGATGATTCTATCTAGAATGTTTTTATCACTCAGATTAATAATGAGACTCGACACTCGCGTTTACAGCACGATTAATGAACGTGAGTTAACTTTTAGTCTAATCACATTGACCTTGTCAGTGAAGTAGCTCAGGTTTAAAGTCCATATTAAATGTTCCCATTCTGCACAGAATCGACCTCACATCTGTTTCTTCTCTTTACAGGGAAAGCTTTTAGCTGGGTGCACGCACATTTCCTCAACAGTTAGATGCATTTCCAGGCACAGAGGCAAAGCAGACAAGGCCAGACAGATGCAATATTTATCTGAAGCACTCTCCCGTCCTTGGAATGTTTTCATTGGCTCTTCGGACTTATTTACATGTATTGGCACAAGGATTGTGTGCTGTGTTCACCAATATATTAAACAATGTCACTCACTGCGGATTTGACACAGCACAGCTGCGCTTCATTATAAAATGTACTGTGCTACTAGTTCAAGAATACATTGTTGGGTGTGATTAAATAGCACCTGGATAAATGTAATGGGTGCAAAGACCCACGTTTCAGTGGTAACCCTGGAGTTTTTTTTAACACAAAGAACATTTCACTCGTACCTTATCACTGACAGATTAATGTCTGTAAAGGTAAAGCAGCCACTATGCTGTTGCATGAAAAGGCATATGCAAACACAGAAAAGTAAAAACATACAGGCATTGGCTAAACCAATACCTATGGTTTTATTGTGCAAGCACATGTAAAGACTGGCATGCATACGTGATACTTAGCACATTAATTAAAGTCTAATCTGTTGACCTTGCCAAAGCTGAGAAAAAAGTCGTGAAAAATTGTGTTTTGTATAAATGGATATACAGCATAAGTAACTGAATGTGACAAACAGTGTGGTAATTTGATGTCCTTTTCCGGTGTAAAATTGGCCCTTAGGTATTCCAAAAGAAGCACTTGCTAGAAAGTAGAATGATACATCATCAAGCATACAATTGCATCAGGTGAGAGAGTAATACTCCACTGGGAGGAGGCAAAGCCCACCCTAAGTACATTTTTATGAATTGGTAACAATAGGTTAAGGATATAGCTGTCAAGCCAGACCTAAAAAGTGTATCATTTCACAAATGGTCAGATTCCAACAGCTGGCAGGATGGCTCAGTGAACAGATCATGTTACAGACAAATGCAGTGAGCGGAAGGTTGTGAATTAAAACCAAGCAAGGCACACTCGTACTTCTGTAGTTGGTAAATTGAGTACCATAATCTGGGGAACAATAACATTTGTTACTAAATTTCTTGGAAAGAGCAGTATGCAGCACTATATAAAAGCAAGTCATTAGCATCACAAAGAAGCTAGAAAATACCCAGAACTGTGAGGTGCTGCTGCTTACATCTTGTTGTATTTGCTATATTTGCCGTAAGTGGCCAAGGATATGCCCAGACGTGGATCCTTTGCTCGCTGTGCCACTGTATTCAAGCTAGCCTGGCTGTTAAGGGGTGATACCTCGAAACTGCTCCCAGGATTACTTGTTTTCGGTCCAGGGAGGACCTAGCCTGGCAGTTCAGTCTGGACTCTTCCCATGAGGAGCACGGTCAAGACTGATTTGCATATGGTTGGGTCCAAACTGGGGTGACATAATGAGTAAAAGAATGACGGATTAAACACACATCTGTGACTGGGGTGAGTGGTTGAAAAGTTTCAGCACTCCATCCATCATCTTGTAGTGTTTGCTAAGTGATACTCAGCACAGTAATTAAGCCTAATCTGTTGACCTTGCCAAAGCTGAGAACAAAGTAGTGAACAATTGGGCTCTGTATGGATAGATAAACAGCACACGGAACAGAATGTGACAAACAGGGTCGTAATTTAATGTCCTTTTCCCGTGTAAAATTGGCCCTTAGGTATTCCAAAAATATAGCACTTGCTAGAAAGTGGAATGATACATAAACCAGACAATTACATATGGTGAGAGAGTAATACTCCACTGAGAGGAGGCACAGCCATTCTATGTACATTTTTAGGAATTGGTAACAATAGCTTAAGGTTATAGGTGTCAAGCCAGACCTAAAAAGGGTATAATTTCACAAATGGTCACATTCCAACAGCTGGCAAGTTAGCTCAGTGAATAGATGATGTTACAGACAAATGCAGTGAATAGACGGTTATGAATTCAAACCCAGCAAGGCACACTCATACTTCTATAGTTAGTAAAAATGAGTGCCATAAATTGGGCAACAATAACTTCTGTTACTTGAAGTGCTTAGAAATTGCACTATGAAGCACTATATAAAAGCAAGTCATTAGTATCACACAGAAGCTTGAAAATACCAAGAACTGTGAGGTACTGCTGCTTACATAATAGGAACATAGTATCCACTGTGGAAACCCAAACTGCTGGGTTCCATTACTAAAAATACAGTCTGAGGTAAATGCGTTACCACCTACTTTCATTAGTTTCATTAGACTTGGCACCTTGGGTGGTAGTACCCCAGACTGTTTTCCTTCTCCCTTTGCTTTTACTGAACTCCTTTTGTTGGCATGTATTTTAGCCATGTAAATTAAATTCTACTAGCGGACCTGCAACACTCATTGTGATACCCGCTAAAATAGCACTGTAAAACATGCCTCCAGGTCTGCCACTGCTGCCTGTAGTGCAGTTTAAAATGCCATTTGGATCTGATAAAAATAAACCTGTTGTTAGGCCTAAACTTTCCTTTTTTTTTTTTTGTAAGACCTTTATTGAACATTATTACTATTACACAGCAATGAGCCTACAACCCGGGGGCCGGCTGCGTTGTGTCAAGTAATACTCTTTTCTGTTGGATTTACACAGCCCTTTAGCCGACAACGTCAGGTCCGGCGGCGTGATGTAGGAGACATTTAGCAATTGTTTAATCGTTGCATTCTCAAGGTAAATTGTTGTCTTACATTTCTATATAGAAATATATAGTAAAACATTTTAAAATAAATATCTTTAATGGTAACCAAACAGAAACCTTGGCAGTGCTGACGGAATTTATTGCATTTATAATGATAATGTGATTTCACTTTTGTGACGAATCCCATTTGTGCTGGCTACTTCCAGGGCGTTCTAACAGGTCGTCCTCTGTCCTGTTGTTAGTTGTCGATACTACTACTTTCCCCTATCAGAGAGACTGTTTCAGTCTGCCTCACCTTCGTCATCCGAACTGGCAATGTCGTCTCAAACTTTCCTTTTTAATAATTTTAAGTCACCCCTAAGGTAGGCCTCAACCACTCCTAGGACAGTGTGCATGGAATTTAAAAAGTAGGACATGTGTACTTAAGTTTTACATGTCCTGGCAGTGAAAAGCTTCTAAAGTCGTTTTTCATTGTTGTAAGGCTATCTCTCCCATAGACACTGGTCTACCTTATTACACTTAATAAGTGAAAACCCTTTATTCAGGAATAGATAGAGAAATGCTACTTCCACTCAAATGAATTGTAATTTAAAATCCTTTTTAATGGTAAATTCGGATTTTAAGTTACTATTAAAGTTGGGATTTTTCTGCCTATACCAACTGTGCCTTTCTGCCAGCGTTCATGGTCACGTGACTGTGAATCACTCTCCTGTGGTGTTGTGTAGTCCTTCCAGACGTAGGCTAAAAAGGGCCATGGACCTTTAAAGGCTACCTGCCTTCATATATTATTTATATCCTTCAAATGAGTCTGCAAGTTGCTGGTCACATCCACAAATTGTGCTGGTGCCAGTAAAGGGGCTGCGGCGCCCGTATCAATTGTAGAATAAAGAAGAAAGTAGTCAAAGGCAGTCCTTATGATAAAAATATAGAGTTTATTGAGATACTCCGGGACAGCACATTTCGGCTTCAAAGCCTTTCTCAAGGTTATATATTTAAAAGACACATTAGCACAGTCTTCATGCACAGTCTTCATGCTGATCTGTTGTAGGTGGCCCACCAGATTTATCTGTGGCCCCTTACGTCCCTTCTAAATATCACATCTAGAGATGCAATTGGATGTGCTACATAGACTACTGAACACGGAGTGCTTTGAATTGACTTTGCATCATGTACGGCCATAGACATCAAAGACAATAGTTTAAACAGACATCAAGCCTAAAGTTGAATATTTCCACATCCCCAAAAAGCAGATAAGGAGCAAACGCTGCACGTTCCCAGAAATATAAAACATTTCGAAGATTACACTTTTCTGAGTTGGAAATTCATTTCTTACCTTTCAAAACCTAGTTGGCGAAAAGATTTTTCCCATGTGGTACCTAAGGAAAATGAAGATAATTATATGTTAAATTCTGCGTTTTACAGTACATAAAATATTTGACGGCTCATCTGGGTGTCAGGATACAGCAGATGACAATATGGACCTTTTATGACAGATTTTACTGTTGTACAAGTATTTTACCAATAAAAAAGAGCAACTCACAACCTTTTAGATCCTTTTACATCGACTTAACCACAAGCATGTGTCTCAGAACACACATCAGGTCTTGGCTTTTGATCTAATCTACCCATCCCAGTATGACCTTCTCTCAGTGTCCCTGTGTGACCTTCGCCTTATGACCCAGAGTGATCTTCTCACCTTGACCTTCATCTCTTAATACATTTCCTTCTAAAAACACATTGCTCTACCTATAGAAAATACTATAGCAGTAAATGATGGTCAATCTTATGCAGTGGTGAAATGCAAAATTATTTATTCCCCCCTACAGAATGTAAGGAGGGGCCCCAGAGTCTTCATATCTCACAGAGATTCATTGATTTTGGTCTCAATGAGGTACGCTGGAAGGCCCCTGAACAGTTGGTGGCCCCCCTAAAGGTCTGGGGCCCCCTGTGCTGCTGAGGCCTGCATTACACCCCCGATCATACGTATTGTTACAATTTCAAGTCTTCCAGTATGTATTGCATTAATAAAGCTAAAGTTGAGCGATTCCATTGAAACTCCTTACAAGAGTTGTCAAGTGTGTCAAAATATTATGATTGTATATTGACCTGCAACAATATTGTATCAATGACATCGACTACCAACACAGCATCAGGGTAAGTATGCATAGAGATGTATACATTAACTTTTCTTACCTCTGCTAATAAAAAACATGATCAAGTGGAGCAACACTATAAAGAGTCAAATTATAGTAAGGGCCGGATGTCTGCAGTATTTGAATTTGTTGGTGGGAAAAGCTTTTACAGTACATGGTGGAGGATGGTGCAGCTAGCATAAAGTATTGGGCAATTTACCGCTGGCAAACTCAAATACCACCAGCAGTTTTTACCTCACAGAATTTTCTATGCTCCCTAGCTTAGATCTGTTCAGGCGATACAGCCACGTGCAAGGCCGAGTTACAAAATAGCTTAATAGGCTAAAGGCTACAGATAGTTCTGTCGGGTGCAACACTTCTTAGCCAAGAATTGTGAAAAATGTTCACAAAATGTGTTCACTCCATGTGCCGTATGGTTTACATTTAAATACATTTCGAGATACAGCTGCAAGCTTGCCCTCATTCTGCCGTCATCAGTGACTAAGATACTCCCCAGTAGTAAAAGGGATAATTTTGTGATCCTTCTGTACTGGTGTTGTTTGTTCACATTTTTCACAATTCTTGGCTAAGAATTGTGGCACCCAACAGAACTCTTTGTTGTCTTTAAATTGTATTCCCAGATTCTGATGGACACAGGGAAACACCATTATATTTATTGAGGTAGCAAACAGCAGCATTAAACGCTGTGTGGCAAAATAGTCAGGAAATTCTAACCAAGAATATACACACACTAGGAGGAACACAGTAATTGTGTTTATAAAACTTTGCATGGACCAAACGTTGAAGTTGTCATGCTGTTTATATGAAGGCCTAGTAATCATCAGTGGTCATTGTTGCAGAATGGTCACAGATGTCGGTTTAAAATAAAACATTTTAAAGAACTACAGCAGTTCTTTCGGCACACATTGTATCTGCCTTAAATACTTACAATGTTATGGAAACAAGAACCGAGTGTTCAAGCTCAGCTGTCAGCTAAGTTTTTTTCTCTACATGAAGATATGCATAGCTGTCTTCTCAGTTCGACATTTCTGGAGTGGAGTGTCTATAGAGAGGACTTTTTTAGCATCACAGTTTTTAATACGTCGTTAGGGATTATACAGCCTGAGCTATGTCAGTTAACAAGACCAGTATTCTTTTATGTTGATGTTTGGAAGCATGCTAAGCATAGTGCCTCACATCCACTTCAGAGCTCTAGGTGGTAGAAGGTGTTAGCCTTCAGCATTCCCTACAAATCAGTCACCCTTAAGAAGTGCGTCCATTGACTCAAATGGGGATTCACAATCATTCTAGAAAAAACATGATATTGGATGTTAGACTCGGGATCCCTGGTTGGCTGAGGTAGGTACCTTAAGCCAAGTAGGGACCCAAGTTCCAACCTCAGGGAAAGGAAGGTCACCTCCTTCGATAGCCCCACTCACCCCCTCGGTAGATTGGCACGAGCAGCTAGGCTTATTTTCAAGGCAAATCTGTAAAGTATTTGCAACCACGCTCACAATAATCCAATGATGACACCACAAATAGACTACACATGAGTTTTATAAAACGAGTATAAACTTTATGTAAAAAGATATACGATAAGACCACACAATATAAAACCAACATATTCGGTTGTGTAATATTTCTCCTGGCCGGTTGTTAGGCCAGCCAGATCTTGTAAGTTCTGGTGATGTCAATGAGCACTTCCACACATTCTCCTGAACGCCTAATCACGTCATACAGTTTGTAATGCTAGAATCAGGTATCCTTTGCAATGTAAAAACACTGTAATGTATAACATAGCAATCAGACACTCTGCAATGAAAAGAATGCAATGCGTAACGCAAAAATCAGGCACTTTGCAAAGTAAAACAATGAAATGCGTAATCCAACCACCAGATATGTCGTTCTGCAATAATAAGGCAATGCGTATACACTAATCAGGTAATTCGTTAAGCAGGAATAATGCAATGCGCAATACGCTAATCAGGTAGTTCGTTATGCAGGAACTTGGCAATGCGTCATACGCAAATCAAGAAGTTTGTTATACAGAAATGTTGCAATGTGTAATACGTCAGACAGGTACTCCGCTTTCAGAAATGGAATACTACGTAGTACACTCAGGCCCCGATCACCTAGCCTAAGGCGGTCTCTCTCGCTCCTCTACTGACCTTCCGTCAGCCTCTCACAGTTGGCCCCCACACAGTACAATGTAATTCCAAAGTGCAGCCTTGCACACAGGCCCCTGTACCGCCAATCCCTTTGACAATACGGGCCGCGACACGAGCCAAAGCAGAGGCAAATGCTGCCAACAGGAGAGAGAGACCGAGAGCGTCTCCCTCGGAGCCCGCGCCCCACCCCAGGAGTCGACACACGTTACCTGGCGGGCGCGAACTCACTTTCTTCTCTTCGTCCAGTGGCTCGGATATCCAAGCAGCTTTGTGAAATGGCAATGGCGACTCTGGCCAGCAACACAGCTCCTCGGGGACTGCCGGTCCGGGCCACTTCACTTGCAAAGATCGCAGGCTGCCACAACGCACAACCACACAGCGTCGCCGAGTCTTCCTTCACTCTGGGTGCATGATCACTGGGCACTCCACAAACAAGTCTCAGCCTGCATGAAGATCACACGCACATCGTTGCTGAGACTCCCTTTTCTCCGGTGCACACAATAACACGGCGAATCCTCATGAAAGTCTCCCGGGGCACAACGCACCTGCACACAGCGGCGATGAGACTCACTTGGATTCCGGTGCACACGATCACTGGACAATCCTCACAATGGGGTTCAGGTTGCACAAAGCACACGCACACAGTGTTGCTGATCCTTGCTTTGATTCCAGGTGCCCCCGATCACAGGCCAATCCTCCTGAAGGTCTCAGTGCTGCACAAAGCACACATATACAGCATCACTGAGACTCACTTGGACACCAGGCGCCCATGATCACAGGCAGTTCTTACGAGGGTCTGAGACGGCAACAGGCACGCTCCCACAGTGCCGCTGCGACTCTCCTGGAAACTTTTATGTTCCTGTGTTTCCCAAAAGGGAGCCAGCTCAGGCCCTTGGGGATAGTTACTTCAGGACACAGCACACAGCAAAGTCCTTCAAGCAGGGGTACACAGCACACAGCAAAGTCCCTTTAGCCTTTCCTTGGTTGAAACAGCAAATTGCAGGCCAGCCCCAGATCACACAGGAAGGGTCAGTCCTATCCTTCAGTCTCTTCAGTTGTTTCTTGCTTGGCAAAGGCCCTCTTGACCACGAAGTAGCTCCAGTAGCTCACACTTGGTCTTGCCATTCTCCAAGTTCAGGGGCTTCAGCTCTCATAGTTATACCCTTCAATGGCTTTGAAGTCTTTGCGCCTCAGGGGCACTGACCCCTGTTCGAACCAGTTCTGGGTGCCTCCCTGCCAATGACACCTCTCTTCCTTTGATTAGTGGGGGTCTGAATTCTCAATCACTCGGCAGGAGATGAGCCAATTGTTTTATAGCAGCAACCCTGGCCTCTTCACCTCTAAGGGCTTCTCCTCCCCCTGTACTCCAGAGGCAGGTCAGCTTGTTGCTTCTCACCTCCTCCCCTGCGTCAAGACATTCCCAAGATCCTATCAGTTTCAAATCCAGACAGTCAATCCACAGCCAGGTAGAGACACACGGAAATGTTAGAGCACAAAACTCAGCCAGAGTGGCTTCTGAACACACAATGCAAAAACCACCTTCATAAAAAGATGTGTTATTACATTGTGAGTTCAGGCATACTAAACTTCACCTTTCCATCTTAAGCCCTTGGGAAGATAGGCTGGAAAACATATTACACAGCCTTCCCATTCTATCCTACGGGGAAGATGGCTTTTCAACAGTGAAAAACAAAAATGGAGATTATTTCACTGTCAGGACATGCTACACACCTTATCACATGTCCTACCTTTCACATGAACTGCACCCTGTCCAGGGGGTACCTAAGACCTACCATAGGGGTGTCTGATGTACACAGAAAGGGAAGGGTAAGGTCTGGCAAGTGAATGTACTTGATAGAACAACATGGCAGTTTAACAAACTGTGCACAGGCCCTGCAATGGCAGGCCTGAGTTCCCTTTTTAAGGCTACTTGTGTGGGTGGCACAAATAGTGCGGCAGGTCCACTAGTAGCAGTTGCATTACCGGCCCTGGCACACCTAGTGCACTTTAATAGGGACTTCACTTAGTAAGGCAAACATACCAATCTTAGACAACCAATTACCATTACTTTATACAGGGAACACTTACACTTTGACTGTTTAGCAGTTTCAAAGTGTCCAAAGCATCTAAGTTGGCAACGCTATGTCAGGTCTGGGGGAAAGCAAAAAGTTTAGAGACTTTAACCAAACAGGGCCAAGTCCTACATAGGACCTCTTAGAAAGGTTCTTATTTTCTATGAGGGCCTACTTTCAGTGTTTTAGGCGAGTCCCATTTAGGCAATAATGCAGCGAAACATCCTTGAATAGCGTGGAATTTAGGTCGCTCCTGAACTTGTAGCAGTTCAGATCACACCTTAAACATGGTTAAGACTCACTTGAAAGATTGAAAAACAGATTTAAGGGCTGTTTCTCCAAGTTGTATTCCTCCAAAATTCCTTGTGAGTATATAGTGGAAAGCTAAGATTTGCAACAAGTGAGGGCCTCTTACTGGGAAAGCCTTGTGCCTGGTATGTATAACTGAATCTTGTGTCGTACTAGAAGCCAGTGGGGGATTCAGACCACAGGTTATGTATGGGTTTAAACTTTTAGATATTTACTTTTTGGACACCTGATTCTGTATTGCTTGCACTTCTCGGATAAGATCCTTAATAGGTAAGTTCATATGTATTACAGTAGTCAAAACTTCATGGAAGTAGAGATTTTGTTAGTTCAATTAGGTGGTTGGTGTTTTACACCATGGGCACGCTTTAAGGCTGACAACTTACTTTTGATAGCAGAGTTGATCTCAGGGATAAGGGACAGCATAGACTTTTTGGTACTTTGACCAACACAGTTGGTCTGGGGAGAGAGGGGCAGCTTAATGTGAAATAGTACTCCTAGCTTTTTACTTATTGTGCTCAAGCTGCTGTTTTCAGCATGAGAGGCCAATAAAAAGGCAGGACAGTGTTAGGTGTGGGGCTTTCCTCACAAAGAGTACCTCTGATTTCTATCCATTTGAGCAAGGGAGTATACGCTTGAGCACTTAGTGATGTTATTATATATCCCAGAACCCTTCTCAAGTTGGCTGTGCATCTGAGTGTCATCTGCATACATCCACAGTTGAGGGATGACACTGATGACCTAGGCAACAAGGCACATATCCACAGAGAGTAGGAGAGGGGTCACTTTGGATCGCTGAGGTATCCCACACAAAACTGGATTCCCTCCGGATTAGATTGTACCATTCCAGATTTGTTGACTCCATTAAAAGAGGAAGGTGCTCTCATTAGAACTGTGGTGAAAAAACATTATTTTACATTAACCACCTTCTCCCCACCTGCAGCCCTCGAATTCCTCGTATCCCACATCTACAGTGCTACAATAGAGTGGCACCTCCTGGGTTTAAAACTTTCATTTACCCCATCCACCCCCCACCAAAAAAAACAAATCCATATATTTTAACCACTATTTACCCTGAAATTATTTTGAAATTCTATCTTTTAAAACAATTATGAGTTCTCGAACATGTATGTTCTCTGAATTCCGTCTTTAGCCTGGAATTATTCTGAAATGCTATTTTATAACCATTATGAGTTCTCGCACATGTATGTTCTCTGAATTCCGTCTTTAGCCTGGAATTATTCTGAAATGCTATTTTATAACCATTATGAGTTCTCGAACATGTATGTTCTCGGAATTCCGTCTTTAGCCTGGAATTATTCTGAAATGCTATTTTATAACCATTATGAGTTCTCGCACATGTATGTTCTCTGAATTCCGTCTTTAGCCTGGAATTATTCTGAAATGCTATTTTATAACCATTATGAGTTCTCGAACATGTATGTTCTCGGAATTCCGTCTTTAGCCTGGAATTATTCTGAAATGCTATTTTATAACCATTATGAGTTCTCGCACATGTAAGTTCTCTGAATTCCGTCTTTAGCCTGGAATTATTCTGAAATGCTATTTTATAACCATTATGAGTTCTCGAACATGTATGTTCTCGGAATTCCGTATTTAGTCTGGAATTATTCTGAAATGCTGTTTTATAACCATTATGAGTTCTCGAACATGTATGTTCTCTGAATTCCGTCTTTCCACAATTATTTTGAAATGGTTGAAGCCATGCCTGTAGGCTGCAGGCAGGCTGCGCTCAACAGCAAGCACAGCATTCTGCCATCAAATGTGCTGATTGAGCGCACTCACCCAGACCCAACGGACTCTTGACTATTGCTGTCGCTCAATCCATCATAACCGCTCTTACCGTCCAAGTGCCAATCAATCTTTACAAGCAGGCCTGCTCAGGGAATTTTCATCTACAGTAAGTAACTGAATTTGTTAAGCCAGCAAAAGGTTATTGTTTGCATTACGTTTTCTTTATTGAGTGCACCAGGCCAGACTCATAAAGCTGCTCAAATATGCACTACATCAATTCAATGTACTTGTTTAAAGGAGGGTCTGGTTGAGCACTGAAGGATGGAGACAGCAATTCTCTTAGTTGGCTTGGCAGTGTGGCTTGTATACTTTGAGCAGCAGTTGCTGTAGAATCCTAATCCAAAACCTCTCCTGCTCCCTTATCCACATTTCAGAAATGTTTTCTGCAGCTAAGAATCCTGCCGGATCTTCACTGCGCACTATTTGCTTGATCGTTGCAAATTTTACACAAATACTGTTTCACAAATGTCTTAATAATTATCTGATGGGTGCCTCTTGTGCACCCAGGGGGATCCAAGTAACACTAGAGACAGAGGGCAATAATTTAGAGGAGGGTCAGGAGAAGGAAAGGGTCAGGGAGATGGGGATGGGAAGGAGAGAAAGTGTAAGGGATGAGCTTGCGGTCCTTTTGGCAAAACAATAAGTGTAGAAGGTCTCGAAGATTTCTACAAGAGTGAAGAGAGAATGAACGACTGGTATCAGTGCTTTTGGTTATATTCTTTCTTAAGGGGGCGAACAAAGATCCTAATGGTAGACCCTTTTACTGTTAATCTTTAGCAACCGATTAATTTTCGTGTGTGATCTTGGCATGGAGATATGTAAGGCACTGAGGGAGCTCAGTTTTGTGGTAGGATCTGTGATTCTCGACAATTGCATCTCAAGCATAGAGGTATTTATAAAAGCTCATAAAATGTCATTCTTAACCATTCAAACGAAAAATATAGGGTGTAAAGCTGCACAATGAGATACACCTGATACAAGTGACACTTTTATAGATCTCGATAGGTATTCGTGGTCACAGAATAACTTTTTAAGCACTAAAGTATTGTGTACACTGCTGAAACCAATGTATGTTACCTTTTACTAAATTACCTCTTTTGATGCAATTTAAAAAATATTGTGCTGATATTCTGTAAAGCATTGTGGAGTCCGAGAGACTTCTTTGTGCTACATAAAAACACAAAATCAAAATAAACGAAATTAATGGAGCATACCTAGTGTTTTTGTTGTTGAAAAAAACAGAGGTCAAAAGTGGGGATTACACTTCAAATGTTCGAGAAGCAGATGAACTTTGGGGAGGTGTACTATTTAAATTTAAATTGAAAAAAGTAAGAAATAGTATTTTGGACACAAATGGTGTGCAACAACACTAACTCACCATGCTATTTCCCTAATGTTGGTGACAATCACAGCATTTTGCAACAAGACAATCACGCTACCACCCTCCACGACCTGTGTTATGACAGTCAGTGTTACGGAAGCAGACTCCACAAAGAGCTGGTGTTTGACCCTGTGGACTACTATGACCAGTACTGGTGTGACCATCCTTGTCAAAGAGTTTTGAACACATACACTTGGGTGTCCTACAATTGCAGGGACAAGTCAGGTGACACATTCACTGTGATGTTCGGTAAATAGTCTTCATGGGAGAATCACGTGGGTCACTGATCTCTGGATATCCTGGAGAATGCAATGTTCTAATCCTATGGGCAAGCAAGAAGGAAGTGGTTAGTCCCGGCCTGCAGAAATCTAGGTTTCACTCACTGTATGCAGGCATACAGGGTTCTGAAAACCGACCTTTCTCCCATGATAGTGAGTGCAGTAGCAAAATACTTGGAAGTCTTCTGGTTGAAGAGAAGAAGTCTGCTAACCAGGCCTGTAGATTAAACGTACAATGCCATAATCATCATCACATATAATTACTTTTTATTGATCTCGATCTTTTAACGGATTAATTTTATTGTCTCCCAGGATGACATGTAAAAAGAAGCTGGCTCTATGTTTTTATAAATTGTAGTTTTAATTCATGTAATGAAATGTAATTTTCTGTTGTTGTATTGTATTTATGTTTGTTTGCTTTTATGGCTACTTCGGCCGAAATAAAGATTCTGATGATGATGAATGTTCTAAATATAAAGTACAGTGGATGTAAATGATTCCATGCATCATCTGTATATTCGGAAAGCTTCTTTGTAGGACGTAGGAAAGTCTATTGTTCTTAATAATTCAGTGTGGATTACATGAATGGAAAAGACACCGACGAAAATGAGGAGGTGATGCTCAGTGATTCATCTGTCATGTTGTCTGATGTGAATTCAGCTAAGGTTAACTTCTGCAAATTATCCAAAAGTATACCTATCGATTACACTAGAAAACTCCTACATCTGTTTAAAGCTACACAACATTGCAGATTATTTTAAAACTGCAAGAAGTACTACCGACAACCAGTGCTTAATATGAGCCAGTGGTTGCCGGTGAGGGGGCAGCCGCATTTATGTTTCCACATCAGCTATTTCTCAAGTACAAGAGAGGGAAAAACACACCGATCGGAAAGACGGAGGAAGAGAAAGAGCTCAAAAACATCACAAAGGGAGAAAGTAGGTACCTGCAAGAGTGACCAAAAGGGGCAGGGAGTGTTTGGTAGCACATTAAAGACTACCAGCCTTGGTATGGGGCATGCCCGCATTTAATTGCATCAGTCGCTGGCTTCTGAACAAAGCGTGGAGCACCAGTACTCTTTATTTCACTAATTAAGCACTAGTACAACTAGTACGTGCTGGTGCAAAGTGTAAGTATTCTGGTATAGTTCAATATTAAAGATTACGCCCCATCCAATAGCGCATGTCTGAGGCCTACCTTCCTTTGGATGTTGTGCAAGAATTTGGTGTGGCAACACAGGATGCTGCTCCGTGTCTGCAGCAGCAACATGGGAACCACAACAAGTCTGCCTGATGCAGGACTATCTCCCCTGAACCTCCGAATGTCTGACGCCCTCTCTGCATGCTGAAGCTCCAGACATCCCATTGGCCAACACTGTGTTCCATCTCTGCCAAAATACGATAAGCATGCCATCCATGGAAATAGAAAACATATTTATAAAGGGATGGAGAAAAAAAGTGTGAGGGCAGATAGAGATATTCTGGGAGCTACTGTAAAAGGGAGGAGCTATATTACCCTAAAATAATTACAAATGGGATCTATGAATATCTCAAAATAAATGAAGGGAAGTGGAGAGGGGCATGAATATTTGATTATGGTCTGACAAAACACGAACAAAGCTTAGCTGCTAAAGAGGAAGCACATAATGTGTGGCAGATTTAGCCAGTACTATTTTATAGACAACGCATTGTGCAGGCTAGGGCTTCTGATCATAAACTTATAATAGGATGAGCAAAGCTGCGATCCCAAAATACTAATTTCTTTTGATTAAGAAAACATGTCTCACTCAGGGTTTCACACTTAACATGGTTCTGTGTGGTATCTATGACAATGTAGCTAAAAAAGGAGGGTGAAAAGGTGGCTTAGGTGTGTTAATTATTAAATAATCATAAACTGCACATTAAAATGATACTGCAAGTCACCTTGGAGTTCCATGACCTTATAAAAACACTCAGTCTACAGCCTTTTACCACTGTATAATCATATACACCCTTTGGTGGGGACTAGCAATAGCCTATTAATGTACACTTTAAGGTACATTTTCCGATAATACATTCAACGTGTTCACAGATTTATCCAGTACAAAAGTGTTTAGATTTATAGAATGCAATATGCCAGCTCATGTGGTATTACGACGTCTGCATTGTAAGCAGCTCACCTTTGGATTTTGAGCTTCGGCTTTACAAACACAGATACAGAGCAAGTCAGGCTTCTGGGTGGGATCACCCAAGAGAAGCTCAGGTGCTATTTCATCTTCTGTTTCCTAAACCCCTCTCGCCATGCTAGACATGAAGGTCGCTGCTTTATTAAATCAATTAATGGAATTTATGAGGTACAAGATGGTGGGACCTTAGAGAAGCTCATTTGGACAGTCAAAAGTCACAGTTGATCTCCCCATCACTTTGACCCATGAGAGTGCTCAAATGGTAGCCGCTCCTTACATCAAAGATGAGAAAGCCAGTCTCTTTGCTCTCTGCTGAAGACTGTCTGCAGTGCAGCAGTTGGAGCACGAATACGAAGAGCCTGATTGTTTGCAGAGACGCTGCAGTTAATCTAGAACCATGGACATGAGGATGGAAAAGAGGGTTTTGTGACTGACAGTGCATGTGATGTCACACCCGCTTCAAAAGCAGATCAACAACTCTTGTATCATTTAAAACACCTAATGTAACCCTTCATGATAGATTGCTAAAATCTTTAAGGAGTTACTTTTGGACAAGCTGGCATGCAGAAGCTTGGAGATACTTGCTTTGCACTAATCAATAGAGATGCATTTTTCACCTAGATAACGTGAGCCTGAAGCAGTGACCCTTGCTCATGCAGTGGCCACTTGATTAAGAACAACGTAGTACTGTTGTCGGAGTCACCTGTCTTAGCCATGAGGCAACAGGCGGATATAGTCTCTGGGAAACTGGTCAGAATGTTTAATAGCATTTCGAATGCTTGTAGGAAGTCCACTGATGGTCCACTTACACCTCTTGAGGATATCTGGAGGAATCAGAAAGGAGATTTTCCCAATGGAACAGAGAGCTAAGAATCTATCCAATAAAGACCTCATGAAGCCCGAAAGAGAATGTAACTGAGATGGTGTGAAAAATCAACAGAGATGCAACCAAAATGAGTGGGTCTGCTGCGGGTCTGCTGCGGCAAACAAGAGGTACAACCTGATGGGAAAATGGAACTCAGAAATTCTATGTGCAAGAAAGAGCCCTTGGTAGAAGGGTCCTCCGGGGCAAGGTCGGCAGTGCAAAAGGACTAGAGAGGAAATTGTTATTTTAAATGGAGTCTCTAGGCAGAAGAAGGCGTGGGGTGAAGAGATTTATGGGGGGGGCAGGGCCCTAATGCAGATTTACTGTTCTGCTTTTAATATCAAATATTGTTTGGGAGCCTTAGAAGGTTTTGAAGAGATGGGCTCTTGGAGTAGTTGGAAAGGGGACCACTCTGGTGTCTGCGTTTCTCTAAGTGAAGGAGCAGTTGTGCCACTTCTTCTTTTTCCCTTGCCCTCTCCTGCTGAATATCCACCCAGAATTCCAGGAGAAGTAGGGGCAGTATCTCAATCGTGCCTTGTAGAGCACTTATTTAAAATCAGATTATCTGCAGGTGCTATATCAAAGAGGATACAGCTAGGCATAGTTACACCATTTCTGCACTACGGTGGCAGGCCCGAGACACCATTTTAGGGCTACTCTTGTGGGTGGCACAATCAGTGCTGCAGGCCCACTAGTAGCATTTGAATCACCAGCCCTGGCACACTCAGTGCACTTTACTAGGGGCTTCCTGGTAACACAAATATGCCAATCATGGATAACCAATCACAATAACAATTTATACAGAGAGCATATGCACTTTAGCACCTATCAGCAGTGGTAAAGCGCCCAGAGTCCTACTGCCAATACCCACTGGTCAGAAGGTAATACCCGTCCTAGGCTCTAATTATCATTTTATTTTTCTCATTATCACCCCAAAACATTTTTAAGCATAAAGAACAAGTAGGCTCATGGGCTGCAAAGTGGCTGAAGTGTAAGTCAATTGGAACTCATAGTAATTGCAAATAGCTCTTAAAAAGGTGAGAACTGTGTGTGATGCACCAGGGCTTGCTAGACATTGCCTGCATGTGTTAGATGATGCAGATACACAATATTTTACAGAATGAAAGGAGTAGGGTTTAAAAGAGGCAATTATTCATTTAAAATGGCTAGTGGAGAAGATCAGCTGTTCTATGAGTACTGCAGCACCATCAGAATTGCCTTCTCTGAGTGCAGACTGCTATCTCGAGATTTGGCAAATGGCTATATATATGTCCTCTGGTACGTGGGATTGTGCCTTTATTGATTTAAGCCCCATTCATATGAACTCAACCCTGATGATGAGACTTTCAATTTAGTCTTCTGCAAAAGACACCCTTTTTCTATCATGGCTTGCTGCAACATATCATTATGTTGTATCCTCTTGAAGATGCAGCCTCGTTGTTGGATAAAACTCTTGTTCACGTTTCCTGGTTTAAGACCCATCACCTGGGCTGTCCTCCCAGTGTGACCGAGTTGAGTAACTTTAGCACATGTTGCTTGTACTTTATACGAGAAGCACTACTCTGTGGTAGTAGAAGGTGTGAGAATCAGCCTGTAGGTCAAATGCAGTAGGTAAAGGGTTGACAACATTTATGAATGGCTGGCTATAGAAGAATGCAGCAGTCAACTCTGCTCCATGTTTCCAAGCTGTACCGTCTGCAGCAGATGCACTAATCACTGGAGTTAGCAAGTTAGACCTTGCATTAGCGACAGAGGGATTTATTTAATAATGTCCATCTGTGTCCCTCTTTCTCTTGTGCCCACGATATGGCTCAAGAAAACTGAGACAAGTATGTTCAAACAGCTAAAACTCACACACAGTGTAATTGAGTGCAAAATATAATTGATGGTTGCATGACTTCACTGTCAGTGATCTTAATACTCTCTGGGAACTTAGTACAAAGGATAGGGAACACTCAAAGGTCCATTGTATGTGGCACACTATTGATGAATTCAACAATTCCTAAATATACTCTGTATGGTTGGAAATGGCCCTTTTTGCATGGTTATCCCCAAACTTTTTGCTTGCTTCTTCCTCCCTTGTTTTTTCTGACCAGTGGGTATTGGCAATAGGACTCTGGGCGCTTTACCACTGCTGATAGGTGCTAAAGTGCATATGCTCTCTGTATAAATTGTTATTGTGATTGGTTATCCATGATTGGCATATTTGTGTTACCAGGAAGCCCCTAGTAAAGTGCACTGAGTGTGCCAGGGCTGGTGATTCAAATGCTACTAGTGGGCCTGCAGCACTGATTGTGCCACCCACAAGAGTAGCCCTAAAATGGTGTCTTGGGCCTGCCACCGTAGTGCCTGTGTGCAGTTGCTAACTGCCATGCTGACCTGACCAGTGTCCACACTGGCCAGGCCTAACTCTTCCCTTTCTGTACACATTGGACACCCCTATGGAAGACCCTAGGTACCCCCTGGGTAGGGTGCAGTGTATGTGAAAGGTAGAGCATGTACTAGTGTAGGTGACATGCTCTGGTAGTGAATTACAGCCATTTTCGTTGTTCACTATTGTAAGGCTATCTTGCCCATAGCCTATAATGGGGAATGCTGTGTACAAAGTTTACCTGCGTATCTTCCCATAGGAACAAGATGGAAAATTAAAGTCTGGTATCCATGAACTCAAAATTTAATAGCATTACTTTTAGAAAGGATGTTTTTTAAATCCTGTGTTTGAGAACAGCACTTTTAGAAAGTGGCTGTTCTCTTGTCTGACCTCTATGTGTGCCTTGGCCTGTTTGTGAATTGACTTTCTGGTTTGTGAGTGACAGGGCTGGGGGATTCCAGGAGACAGAATGAGTCCACCCAGTGGTGAATAGAGAGATCTGCATCTAGATGGGAGGGAGGAGTTACACCTGGGACCTGAATAGGACTCTGCCTGCCCCCCACAGCGCTGGCTCCACCCCCTGTGGTGCGTCTGATGTCTCTGTCCGTCCTGTCCTGGACACGAACGGTCGCTCCCCTTGCCTTCCTCCAGCGAAGACCTGGTATTGTAGCGCCTGACTCTGCTGAATTCTCTTCATAGCGCTGAGTGTTAACCTGTGATTGTAGCGCCTGACTCTGCCTCTGCATTTTCTATCATAGCGCTCGAGTGCAGACCATTTACCATTTAGTAGCGCTTGACTGCACTGTCTGTATTTAAACCATAGTGCCTGCATTATTAGTGCCTTTCATATCGCCAGCGCGCACTTCTTGGCTGTGCTTGTTAAGAGATACTTTATTATTTAAAAGCACCTCCGTTTCCCCTGCTGCAAACCTTGTTGTTGTTGCTTCCATTTTGTGTGCATCCCCTGGCCCTTCCCCCACCTCGCTCCCGCCTCCCGGCTGACCCTCCCACCCACGGAAACCATAGGACGTCCTCGCACCCTCTTTCAGCTGTGACCGTCCTGTCCTGGAACCGAACGGTCGCTCCCCTTGCCTTCCTCCAGCGAAGACCTGGTATTGTAGCGCCTGACTCTGCTGAATTCTCTTCATAGCGCTGAGTGTTAACCTGTGATTGTAGCGCCTGACTCTGCCTCTGCATTTTCTATCATAGCGCTCGAGTGCAGACCATTTACCATTTAGTAGCGCTTGACTGCACTGTCTGTATTTAAACCATAGTGCCTGCATTATTAGTGCCTTTCATATCGCCAGCGCGCACTTCTTGGCTGTGCTTGTTAAGAGATACTTTATTATTTAAAAGCACCTCTGTTTCCCCTGCTGCAAAGCTTGTTGTTGTTGCTTCTATTTTGTGTGCATCCCCTGGCCCTTCCCCCACCTCGCTCCCGCCTCCCGGCTGACCCTCCCACGCTCCGCCCCCCTCCACTCTCCACTTAAGACTGACGTCCCAATGCGCAGCGTCCACGCGCTGCGGCCGCGCCGAAGGTTCGCCAAAGGTAAGCCCATCTACGCCCGTCCGCGCCAAGCCCGCGCCCAGCGCCAGACCCCCTGGCCCCCGTCCCACCCACCCCACCCGCATTACATACGCCGCCTCCACCCTCCTAGCCCTTAACCCAGGCCGACTCCCCAACTGCGCCCAAGCCGCTCCTGGACACACCCATGGACCCTTCACATGCAACTCCTGCAAGTTTGACGGCACCAAGACCAACTCCTCATCCACTAACACCAAACAGAGACCTGACACCAACCACCTAAAATGCATCCTGCTCAACACCCGCTCGGTCCACAAACACGCCATCGACCTTTGGAATCTACTAGACACCATCTCTCCGGACGTCGCCTTCCTAACAGAAACATGGATGAACGCCTCCTCAGCCCCAGACATCACCATTGCCATCCCGGAAGGCTATAAGATCATCCGTAAGGACCGCATCAAGCAAACAGGAGGAGGCATCGCCATCGTCCATAAGAATTCCATCCGCATCTCAACCAGCACAGACGTCAACCTCGCTAGCGCCGAACACCTTCACTTCCAGATCCACACCGACCCCAAGACCACACTCAGAGGCACCCTCCTCTACAGGCCACCAGGACCCCGCGCACAATTCAGCGAAGACATCACTGACTTCATCAGCCCACACGCCCTCCCCTCCGAGGACTACATTCTATTGGGAGACCTCAATTTCCACCTGGAAAAGAGCAACAACAGCAACACCACCACCCTTCTGGACAATCTCGCCAACCTCGGACTCAAACAACTTGTTAATACCCCCACTCACCACGCAGGTCACACACTCGACCCTATTTTCACCTCCAGCAAACATATCTCCTTCAGTCACACCACAGTTCTCCACTGGACTGACCACAGCTGCGTTCACTTTGTCTACAAAAAGACCACAACCCACAACCATCCTCAACCTACTCTGCGAAGAAACTGGAACAAAATCACCATCGACCAGATCTCCTCATCGCTTCTTCAAAACCCCCCTACCCACTCCTCTAACCCCAACCAAGCAGCCATTAACTTCACTCAATGGCTAACCAACAGCGCTGACAACCTAGCACCTCTGAAAAAACGTCAAATCAAACTAGGCAGCAAAAACACCCCCTGGTTCAATGATGATCTTAAGAAATCCAAGAAACTCTGTCGATCCCTTGAGAAGGCCTGGAAAAAAGACCCAAACACCAGCACCAGGAACGCCTTCAAAAACGCCACCCGCATACACCACCAACTGATCCGGACTGCCAAGAAAGCCGCATTCAAAGACCGACTAGACAACAATGCCCACAACAGCAAGGAACTATTCAACATCGTCAAAGAATTTACCAACCCCACTGCCAACTCCAACGACATCACTCCCTCTCAAACCCTTTGCGACTCCCTAGCTTCGTTCTTCCACGACAAAATCGCAGACATCCACAACAGCTTCGACAACCAACCCGAAGTCCAACCCACCCAACCTTCTGCCGTACCTTCACCCCCCTTGAACATCCTTAATGACTGGAACCCAATCTCCACTGAGGACACCATTCGCCTGATGAACTCCATCCACTCAGGATCCCCCACAGACCCATGCCCCCACCACATCTTCAACAAAGCAGACTCCATCATAGCACCACACCTCCGAGACGTCATCAACTGCTCCCTCAACTCCGCCAGCTTCCCGGAAAGCTGGAAACACGCCGAACTCAGCGCCCTTCTGAAAAAACCCACAGCGGACCCCACCGAACTCAAAAACTACCGCCCCATCTCGCTCCTTCCATTCCCGGCCAAAGTCATCGAGAAAGCTGTCAACAACCAGCTCGCCGCCTTCCTCGAAACCAACAAATCCCTCGACTCATCACAGTCCGGCTTCCGAGCCAAACACAGCACTGAGACCGCACTCATCGCAGCAACAGACGACATTCGCTCTCTACTGGACAATGGAGACACAGTCGCCCTCATCCTCCTCGACCTCTCCGCAGCCTTCGACACAGTCTGTCATAGCACCCTGTTACAACGCCTCAGAAACACCGGAATCCAAGGAAAAGCACTGGAATGGATCACCTCGTTTCTTGCCGGAAGAACACAGAGAGTCCGCCTCCCACCATTCAAGTCAGAGGCCACTGAAGTCATTTGCGGCATGCCACAAGGATCTTCACTCAGCCCTACCCTCTTCAACGTATACATGAGCCCCCTCGCGGGCATCGCACGCCAACACAACCTCAACATCATCTCCTACGCTGATGACACTCAACTGATCCTCTCACTCACCAAAGACCCTAGCACCGCCAAAACCAACCTACATGAAGGAATGGAAGAAGTAGCCGAGTGGATGAAGCACAGCCGTCTGAAACTGAATTCAGACAAAACAGAAGTCCTTATCTTAGGCACCTCCCCCTCTGCCTGGGACGACTCTTGGTGGCCAGCGGCCCTAGGAAAAGCACCCATCCCTACGGACCACGCACGGAACCTGGGCGTCATCCTGGACCCCTCACTCTCGATGACCAGACAAGTCAACGCCGTTCCTTCGTCTTGCTTCAACATTCTTCGCATGCTCAAAAAAACATTTCGCTGGATCCCCACCGAAACAAGAAAAACGGTCACCCACGCACTGGTTACAAGCCGCCTGGACTACGGAAACACCCTATACGCCGGTACCACCACAAAACTTCAGAATAAACTCCAACGCATCCAGAACGCATCAGCCAGACTCATACTAGACGTCCCGCGTAAAGACCACATTTCTGGTCACCTGAAAGACCTCCACTGGCTCCCCGTCAATAAGAGGATAACATTCCGCCTCCTAACCCACGCACACAAAGCACTTTACGATCTTGAACCCGAATGCCTCAACACTCGACTTTCCTTCTACACCCCCCCCCCCGCCACCTACGCTCTTCCAATCAAGCCCTTGCTGCCGTACCTCGCATCAACAAAACCACCATGGGAGGAAGATCCTTCTCCTACCTGGCGGCTAAATCCTGGAACTCACTTCCCATTCACCTGCGCCTCACTCAGAACCACCTAGCATTCAGAAAGCAACTTAAAACCTGGATATTCGACAAGTAATTCCCCACTCCTCCTCTAGCGCCTTGAGACCCTCTGGGTATGTAGCGCGCTATATAAATTCTTTGACTTGACTTGTCCAGCACTGTGAAAGGAGAGAAGGAATCATGTCAACAAAGTGTTCCAGGGCTGTGCTTTCCCTCCACAATGCTGGGTCCACCTCCTGTGGGGCGTCTGATGTTTCTGCCTCTCTCTGAAAGGAAAGAAGAAGTCAAGGCCTCTCTGCCTCCAGAGAATAAAGGAAAGACTGGTATAAAAAGGGATGCCTAGACCTCAGAAAATTAGATCATCGTGGAATCAAGAAGGAACCTCTGCCAAGGAGAAAGCTGGAAGACTGAAGAAGAAGGACTGTCCTGCTGTGTGCTTGTGGACTGACCTGCAGTTGCATTGCTGCCAAGGAGAGGGGAAGGACTTTGCTGTGGGCTGTGTCCCCTCGCTTGAAGAGATCTCCAACGGCCTGAGGAGAGCTGGCCTCCTGTTAAGAATTCCCAGGAACAAAAGGACTTCACCCCAGCTTCCCCCTGAACTCTGCTGTATGAGTTCTTCCCTTCCTAGAGAGCTTGATCCAATTGTGGGAAATCTGGAAGTTGTGCCTGCTGTTTGGGAAGCTGGACAAGGAGAAAAGAAGACAATTTGCAATATTTACGCATCGCTCGCTTGTGGAGCGCATCCCCGACAGTGCGAGGAAATTCCCGCCGCCGCGAAGATCGAGATCGTCGCAGCGCCTGTCATCACTGGGTGAGATTGCCGCACCGCTTGCTTGCCGACCGCATCACGTCGCTACGAACATCGTCGTAGAGACATCGCATCGAGGGGCCTCGGGGAGAAGATCGATGCTGCGCCGCGCATTGCCGCCACTCCTGAGATCGTCATTGTCTCGAAGATCGTCGCATCGTGCCTTTGCGAGACGCTTCCTACGGAACTTGCCCACTGGAATCCATACAAGGTATTGCATCCCTCCCCATACAGACCAGATTTGTTACAACAAGCCCGCTGCATTCAGCGGGGCTGTCGCATCGCCTCCCCAGGGTCTCAGGAGTGACGCATCGCTTGTTTTTCCACGCTGCAGCTTCCATTTGGAACTTTTGTCGCATCTAAAGGTACTTTTGGCTAAACGTGAGGCAACTGTGGATTATTTAAACGCAAGCCCTAGAACTCTTTGTAAATCATATTCTTGAACTGTTTATGTTGGATTTTTGTCATTTTTGTCTTGTGTAGTTTAGATTAAATAACTTTATTTTTCTAAAATGGTGTGGAGTCCATTTGGGGTGTTTTCACTGTGTTACTGTGAGTGTTGGTACAAATACTTTACACATTGCCTTTGATAAGCCTGTCTGCTTGTGCCAAGCTACCAAGGGAGTGAGCAGGGGTTATCTAAAGAATGTATCCCCTTACCCTGACTAGAAGCAAGGGTCCCTATTTGGACATTGGTTTCTACCTCTGCCAACTAGAGACCCCCAGTTCTAATATGTATCATAAGAATTGATATCAGAGCCAGCTACAGCAACAACAATACCAAGCCTTGTACCATTCAGAGTGGCATATCTCTCCGCAAGCAGGTAAAACTGAGGCAAAAAGAATTCATAGATAGTAGGGCCCACGGTTCTTTGTTCTGTAGACCATGTTGAATTTTAAAAATGGTGGCTCTTTGTAGTAAAAAGTTGTTTTGTGCCCTATATTTGTGGAATGCAAGAATAGTCTCTTTCATTTACCTTCATGATGTGCCACACATAAGGGACAGTGGGACCTTTTCCCAGTTAATCACTTCAGAGAGGAGCACCACGTGCTCGGGCGCCTGGATCTAGTCCACACTTCCACGGCACTCGTTATTTAGTCCACCAGCTCCCCAATAGATCACGTGTCTCTTCAGAGCACTTCCTTCTACTTCCTGCGGTTCATCCTGGACCCTTGGGGGTGTGAAGAAGGTTTGAAAATATAAAACATTCACTTAGATTTCAGTTGTGCGTCCCCATTTATAAAGTAGGCTAAAACCTGGACTTTGTTATATTCTTCCCGGAGACTGGTTCTTTTTATGATTTGATTTGATTGGGTACTTATATAGCGCACTACCACTCCGCGGAGCATCTTGGCGCTGAGACTCCCTATATCTAGCAGATGACCATATCTAGACCGTCCGAGAGGCTGGAAAGAGAATCATATTAAAGTTTGGAATACTGTGTCTGGCAGTGAGTAGATCCATGTTTTTAGCTGTTTCCTAAAACTTAGTTTTGTATTGGCTGCACGGAGATGTTGGGGTAATTTGTTCCATGCTTTAGTGCCAATCACAGATAGGGATTTTCCCCCCTTGGTCATCAGCCTAAACTTGGAGACGGTAAACAGATTAGATGAGGATGATCTGAGTTCACGTATCAGATGGTATTGTTTAAAATATTTCTGTAGATAGGCTGGGCGTTGTTGATAAAAGGCTTTAATGGAGATTGTCAAAACTTTGAACAGAATACGTTTTTGTATCGGGAGCCAATGCAGTGCATCTAGAGCGGCAGAGGCTGAGGATGTTCTTGCCCAGCCCAAGACTAGCCTGGCCGCAGCATGCTGAACCATCTGAAGTCTGTGCAGGGCAGATCTAATTAGCCCTGCATACAGGCTGTTGCAATAGTCCAGTCTTGATGTTATCAGTGCTACTGCAACTGTCCGTCTAGCACTCAGAGGGAGTAGCTTAAAAAATGTTCTCAGACCTCTAATGATATTGAAGCAGTTACCGGCTACTTATTTCGTTTGTTGGTTAAAGGACAAAGAATTGTCGAATTTAACCCCCAAATTTCTCACTGCATTGATGGTATTGGGTGGGGCCTCTGCCTCCTTAGGCCACCAGGACTGAGGAGAAAAACTGTTATTGGATCCAAAAGGCACAATTTCTGTTTTAGCAGAATTACATTTTAAATGATTACTGGTCATCCAGGCAAATACTGCCGAAAGACATTCTTTCAGAGTAATTTCAGCATTCGAAGCATTTTTGTCCAAAGTTAGTACCAACTGAGTATCGTCGGCATATGCAATCAAGTCAATGCCAAACGAGGAGATTAGTTTGATCAGGGGAACCATATATAGATTGAACAACGTGGGGCTCAAACTTGAGCCCTGTGGAACCCCTGTTGTCAGCATTTTCTCCTCGGAGCGGAATTGGCCCAGCATGGTGACCTGACGCCTGTGTGCCAGAAAACTTCTAAACCATTCGAGAACGGTTCCTGCTATGCCCGCATTGGCTAGGCGATGTAAAAGGATTGTGGAATTTTAGTTCGTGAACTGAACATCATCTGCGCCATCTTGTCCATTCCTCAGACCCACGTATGAACATACACGATAACCATTTTAGGTACCATGGTCTCCCTGTTCACGATCGATCATCAGCGCACTTCCCTGACCCTGCAAGCCTCCCATGCACTCTGGCTGACCCCGCACCCACATGCGCAAGTCATGAACCCTCCTCTTCCACATGACTCTGTCTCTAGGAATCACACCTCGCGCCTGACCAACACCTCCTTTCCTTCCATGAATACCCCTCTTTTGATAAACCCTCCCTCTACGCTCGATTATCCACACTGATCCTTTCTTTCATGAATACCTCTCCTTTGATGACCCCTTCCTCTGAGCCCGATTGTCTGTACGAACCGCTGGTCATCCTTTGGCCTGAGGATACAGTTTATTGCCCACTACTGTATGCACTCGACCCTTTTCAAAGGAGCTACTATTGATCATGACCTCCCCACCCCTTGAGATTCGATCAGGCGCACACATTCCAAAGGAATCGGCGAAACACTCAGCTGCGTGATAGCCCCCTCCTGTTGTATGGGGGGTGAGGACCTCTACTGTAGCCACGTGTTGGAATGAGCCGGAACCGGGGGGGGGGGGGAGGGGTACCAAGGATGTCATTTTTCACTACTTCACAATGTCTTTATTGTAATAAAGAGTGATCATATGTCATAAACCAGTGTATAAAAGGCCAGGCCTCAGAAAGGCTGTCAGAGAGCACCTCGAGACGATACCTTGTTGTCCGATCTGATGTGTTCTGCTCCGTCGGAATAAAACGTGTTTCCTGTCTTCCTGTCTTCCTGTCTCCAGCGCCTGCCTCTTTATTTGATAATCTTCATAAGGTATTAGAGGCGTTTAACGCCGGGCAAAATTACTTAAGAAACATCGACTAAATCGCCTGACCATTTTGCTGATCTTCATCAATTGGCGTCCCAACGTGTGGGGCCCATCAGCGACACGTGGATCCGGTGGGAGAGGTCCCAACGACAGAGTGAACGACTGCAACGATCGGAAGAGCTCCTGTCCGATAGACCCTCGTCTGACAGCCGATCATCTGAACTTCACTGGTTCCGAGCAGACCTCTCCCCGAGTGATCTACGGTCCTGACTGGGAACCATCAGGAGTGCCGCGGTAGTAACAGAGAGTGGAGGACGATCGGGCGCTGGAATCGGAAGACAGGAAACTGTCCATACGGTCCGGGTAAGGTCGTGTAACACGACAAACTAAGAAATATTTGATTGTTTGATTGAAAATACTAGTATTACTCTCCGAATTGTTGGTTCTCTTGGAGATTCTCTGTCTGTAAACTGAGAGGGATAAAAGTATTCTCTCTTCCTTTGCATGCAGCGAAGGGTAGGTAACGCAGGCTTTTGCCCCCGTTGTAATCCGTCGTGCCTATCTTTTCTCCCCCACTGATTGATTGTTTGCCCGAACATTGTTTGTTCGAGGATTGTTTTTCTTGAGAATTCTCTGTCTACAAACGGGGAAGGGTAAAAAGTATTCTGTCCTCCTTTGCAGATAGTGAAGAATAGGTAATGCAGGCTTTTGCCCCCGTTGTAACCCGTCGTGCCTATTTCTTTCTCGCCACTGATTGTTTGATTGAACGAACATTAATTGTTCGATATTGGTTCTCTCTTTGGGTATTCCCTATTTGCGAATACTGTAGAATAAAAATATTCTGTCTAGTCTTCGCGAAGTAGTGAAGGATAGGTAGTGCAGACTTTTGTCTCCGTTGTAACCCGTCATGCCTATCTTCTCCCCATTGGTCAGTAGTTGGATCAGCCCGGACCGCTTATTAGAGATGAACCATCCAGCTCCATTGGAAGGCACCCCTAATAAGGACATGTTCACTAAACAAGGACTAGTCGCTATAGCTTATAGTAAGTTATGGCATAAATATACGAAAAAGGACCCCGAAAGTCAGTGGCCACTGATAGGTTCCTTTGATGATCATAAAATAAAGGCGCTAGAAGCAGCTGTTAGAATAAATAAGGCAACACCCACTATGCTCGATAGTATCGGCATGTGGCGCAAAGAAGCAGAGCAATGAAGGAAAAGAGAAGAAACAAAAATAGGGAAAGAATTACGAAAGGCAGCCCACCTGGCAGCGAAGGAACTAGATGAAGAGATAAAAAGGAGAGAGGAAGTTAGACAAACGCAAGAATCAGGGTCGACAGGCCAATGCCCTGTTAGGACCCCCTCTACTCTCTACCCAGAGATGCCCTCCAAACAACGGGCAAACGACGAGTTACTGCTAGGTCCTCCGATCATCTACATGCCCCCTCCTTATGCCCCCTGCCAGCCACTGGCACAGTACCTACCAGTTCTGAGTGCAGGCGAGGGTGACCCTAGCGCTAGTGCCCCGGCCCTTACGGCCTTCGCACCGGCCACATCGGTAACAACATCAGATGAACTCGAGACTAGCAAGCAGCTAACGGCAAGACCAAATAGGTTGAGCAAAGATGAGCGGGATGGGATTGATAAGATAGCAAAGACACTGGTAGAACAGAAGGAGAGCGAAGAATATGCGATGGATATGTACAATTCACATGCCGGTAGCCACAGGCGACATTTCATTTTACGGTTCAGCTTCCACACCCTGAACGCATATGAGGATAGGTATCAAACTAAGGGTCCTGCTAAGCTGACGGCTCTATATAGAAAGATCGATGTTGGAGATGGGACTGAGCATGATGTGACGGACCTCTTCATGCAAACGCTTGAGGTCTTCCGCCACCTCACTGAACAGAAACCAGAGGTCAAGATCACAGTCTCTGAAACGGCTGAGCCCCCATTAGAAGTAGCCAACACTATGATGCCTATCAGAGAAGCCGCCCCCTACTGGGTTCCCCCAAGAGGTCAGGGAACTAACGACGATATTAACCACGCAGATGCAAAAGGGAGGGTTGTGTACAACTGGGTTTATCAACCATGGGATCGACAAGATATTTTAACCTTTAGGCAAACCCTGCCCGATTTAAGAAAGAACCCGACAGCATTTTATACCGAACTAAGTACAGCCTTGGGCTCAACCATAATGACTCTAGCGGACATTGATTTGTTTTTTGGGTTATGTCTGCCGGCTGACGTGTGGAAGCAAATCCGGAAGGCCAACCACACAGATCTGTTCGGACATACCTGGAATCAACTCAGTGAACTAGATAGGCAGCGAGAGCCCGGTAGGAAACCTGTAAAAGACATACTGGAACTCCCGGACAAAATAGTGCAGAAGCTAAAGACATTGATCCCAGAGAAAAAGGTAGACTGGTCGATAGTCACGGCTTGCCGTCAGAAACCCCAGGAAGACGTATCAGAATATTTCTCCCGATTTGAGACAGTGTTCTCCGACTACAGTGGCCAAGACATGACCACCGCAACCGGACAACACCTATTCGTGCAAAACTACGTAAAGGGGCTATTACAAGAGGTCTCCCAGAAGTTACAGACAAGCGAGAGTAGTTGGGGGGGCCTCCAAACCTGCAGCTATCCTTCAGATGGCTCAGTATTACGAACACCAAAAGAACGAGAACGAGAGGGCGACTGAGAGAAAGAAAAAGGACTTAAAAGAACGAGTGATGATTACAGGGAGTGACTAGAGGAAGGGAGCAGTATAGGAGAAACTACCAGTCGAATGCCCCTAGAAATCCACCCCCTAGAGACCGCACACCCACACCCGGCGCTCCCCGAACAGACCTCGATGAGAACCAGTGTGCGTTTTGCAAAGGATTTGGCCACTGGAAGTCTCAATGCCCGGTCCTCCGAGAAACGATTAAGAATAACGAGACAAGGGACATGGCGAATGGCCCCAGGACAAGAGGGCAGGGACGAGGGCACACCCACGACACCAACAGTAACCAACCTGGCAGACCGAACACATTTGACCGCCCCCGACAGAATCAGTGCCAACAGTCCGGCTGCGACAATGCTCACGACTTTGCATAGGACTGCCAAGGGCGAGGGAGGGATCCAGTCGAGCTCTGTGTTGACCAGCAAGGTCCTTACGTCACCGCTAAGGTCCTGGGTACAAAGTCTCCATTTTTGGTAGACACTGGAGCGACACGTAGTGTATTATCAAAGCGACTGATTCCAAGGGCACCCTTGTCTGGCTCACACATTACATCGATAGGTTTCGATGGAACGCCCTCCACTAATCCCCTGTCTGTACCTATCTCCTTTGACCTAGGAAACAACCCCACGGACACAACATTTCTGCTCTCCTCCAACTCCCCTGACGCCATTATGGGTATTGATCTACTAAAACATTTCCGAGCTACTATTAGGTGTTCCCCAGATGGAGTCCGAGTCATCCTGTACGACAACCCGAGCATGTCCAGATCCTGCCCCGCACGACATATGTACTCTATCACTGATGCTGACCTAACCTTGCTCGACACCCTACCCCTGTACCTGTGGGCCAGAAACGACTCGGATGTAGGACGAATGATGATCGATCCTGTGCACATAACTGTTGGACCAGACGCCATACTCCCGAAACTCCCACAGTACCAGATATCGCCCGAAGGCGAGAAGGCATTGGTAGCGATTATTCAGTCCCTGGTAGATGCAGGAGTGGTAGAGGAAGTGGTTAGTAATGTTTGCAACAGCCCTATCCTACCCATTGTTAAGAAGCAAGGTGAGGGAGATGAGAAAGCGTACCGCTTCATCATCGACCTGCGAGAAGTCAACAAAGTGGTAGTGCCGCAGTACCCCGTAGTCTCAGACATCACCACCATTCTGACCCTCATCCCGTCCACTGCCACCACCTTCACAGTTATTGATCTCAAGAATGCATTTTTCTCTATCCCCATCCATCCACACAGCCGTTACCTCTTCGGCTTCACCTTAAAAAACCGTTTGTACCGATTTTGTAGAGCTCCTCAGGGCTACACTGAAAGTCCCAGCATTTACAGCCAGGCCCTCAAAAGACAGCTGGACGCCGTCCAGCTACCTGATGGAGTGGTGTTGATCCAATATGTCGATGATATCCTTTTGGCGGCCGACACCACTCCACTTGCAATCACGGCCACTATCCAACTCTTGCACTTTCTTGCGGAGAATGGCCACAAAGTCTCCAAAAAGAAACTGCAGTTCTGTCAACCTCAAGTGACATACCTAGGCCATCTCCTGTCCAAAGAAGGGAGGAAACTTACACCCGACCGAATCCAAACCATCCTAGACACCCCCATCCCAAAAACACAGAAGCAAGTCCGTTCATTGGTGGGCCTTACCTCTTTTTGCCGACAATGGTTACCAAATTTCAGTCTCATCATAAAACCCCTACTTTCCTTGTTGGCCAAAGATGTTCCCTTCCCACTCCCTTGGACCCCCGTATGCCAAGCGTCCTTTAAGGAGTTGCGAGACGCCCTTTGCTCGGCACCCATCCTAGGAACGCCAGATTACTCCAAGCCCTTCTCTCTCTTCACTCATGAAAGGGAGGGATGCGCATTGTCTATTCTAACTCAGCCCATCGGCTCCAAACAACGCCCTTGTGCCTACTTCTCTGCCACGCTTGACCCAGTCGCCAGAGCTTTACCTGCCTGCCTTCGAGCAGTAGCCGCCGCTGCTTTCTCTATCCGTCAGAGTGAGGGAATTGTACTTTCAAACTCTCTCACGGTGTTAGTACCCCACGCAGTTGACATCCTTTTGAACCAGACCAAGACTCAACACCTGACTAGTGCACGACTGACGGGATACGAATTGACTCTACTTGCACCCCATATCAATCTTAAGAGATGCACGACTTTGAATCCTGCTACACTGTTGCCCTTGCCTGAAAATGACCCCGATGTGCCCCCTATACACGACTGTGTGACCCTCACGGACGAACAGACCAGGAGTAGAATTGACCTCCGAGACATTGCTTTTACAGACCCTGATGGAGAACTATGGATAGACGGTTCTTGTATCAAACTCCCAGACGGCACCACCTCAGCTGCCTATGCGGTGACGACAGCCCGAACAGTAGTTGAAACAGCCCGTATCACGCAACGATCCGCACAGGCAGCAGAGCTAATTGCCCTCACACGAGCATGTATCATAGCAGCAGGAACCACAGCGAACATTTACACGGATAGCCAGTATGCCTTCGGGGTGGTTCCTCATTTTGGGCTCTTGTGGAGGGAAAGGGGATTCCTGACGTCCCACGGCACACCCATTCTCCACGGAGATCTAGTCTCCGCCCTAATTGAAGCAGTTCTCCTCCCCGAACGATTAGCAGTGATCAAATGCCAGGCACACAAGAAGGTGACGGACTTAGTTGGACAGGGAAACGCACTGGCCGACATCACTGCCCGAACCACAGCTGAGAATAGGACGACGACACACATGTATGTGACCAGGTCACAAGCAGAAAAATGGACTGACGCAAGGGAAACGATTAGGGACATCCAGTCGGCCAGCACACCTCACGAACTGACTGAGTGGGCACGGGTGGGTTTAAAGGACGACGAAGGCTGCTGGCGGACAAAAGACACAAACAAGTGGTTGCTGCCTGACTCATACTTGATCCCCATACTGACAATGGCACACTCCCCTGCACACATAGGTTCTGCCCCCATGAGTGAACTCATTTCCAAAGTCTGGCACAACAACAAAATCCCCGACTTAGCCAAACGCCTGGTCCAGCAGCGCCTTATCTGCCTACAACACAACCCCGGGAAAGGAACTGTGGTACCCCGGGGAGGGTTTGGGACCCCCGACCACCCCTTTGAAGTCCTTCAGATGGATTACATCCAGCTGGAGAGATGCCAAGGCTTGAAGTATGTACTAGTCATTGTATGCGCCTTCAGCAAATGGGTGGAAGCCTATCCAACCCGTGATAACACTGCCATGACTACTGCCAAAGTACTGCTGAAAGAGTTTTTCCCTCGCTACGGCCTTTGTCGAATTTTATGGTGCGACAATGGCCCCCACTTCATAGCTGAAGTTATCCTACTAATCTTGAAGGGGCTGGGGGTAAAGCAAAGGTTCCATGCGGTCTTCCATCCCCAAATCCGCTGGCCTAATTGAGCGACACAATGCTACACTGAAACTGAAACTGTCAAAGATAGTGGCCACCACAGGACTCAAGTGGCCAGATGCCCTCCCACTGGCATTGCTATCGATGCGCTTCACTCCCACTAAGCACCACTTGACCCCCTACGAGGTGGTGTTTGGGCGACCAATGAACCTCTGGACTGCCCCCAAACCAACCTCCATTCACGACGTCCCCGACGTCCTGCTGTCAGATTATTTGTGCAAATTAACTAAAACGTTGTCTGTCATTCATCAACAGGTGCAGCAGCCCATCCCCGATGCTTCCAGGGGCCCCGGTCACGATATCCAACCGGGAGATTATGTTCTAGTCCGGAACTTTCAACGGGCGAAGAGTCTGGAACCCCGGTGGACGGGCCCCTGGCAAGTACTGATCACCACTCGGACGGCTCTTCGAGTGGAGGGAAAAAGGCACTGGCTGCACGCCCACCATTGCAAGAAAGTCTCCTCGACCCTGGCCACGACAGAAAACGTCGACACCCAAGAAGAGCTCCTGAACAAAGACCGGCCATCACTGAACTGCTATCCTGATACCGAGGCACTTGAACTTGCAAAATTCTCTGATCCCACTGTGCCATCCCGGGAAGGGTATTTCCTGCGTCGAAAGGGGGGAGCTTCGGCTAAGTAGACCACGGACTAAGTTAAAATCTCAGAACGGTGGCCTAAAACAACCAAGGGTCACCCGGAGAGAAGCTAAACAAAGTCTGTGGTTCTGCCCACTACCGAGCACCTCGAAGATGATGGAAGCGCCAGATAAGAAGATGATGGACGCAACCGGAAATACCCACTATAGGAACCCAAAGGCTGACAATTTGCACAGATCAAAGACAATCGCCTTCTTCATTGTCTTCCTCTTTTGCCTCCTCCTCATGACTTCCTTCTGGATCTTGGAGGACAGCACACCCGCTCATCAAATATTGCTGCTGACCACTGCACAGCCAACCACCATGAAAGAGCATCACCTGATCTCCCTTTCGCCTCAGCTCCGAGAAAGGCGTAAGGAGTTCTGGAACAATTCCTTCGTGCAACTGTTGCACCAGCACAACCTTGCCGCCAACGCCACGAACTGCTGGATCTGCGGGTTGCTCCCGCATGCCACTGAACACTCCATACCTTTCATCCCTTCTCCTTTCTCAGTTCACGGCTCCTGCCTCGCCTGGTTGATCCTCTTGCAGGAGAGCCACAAGGACAACGCCGCTTCTGGTCAGACAGTGTCACACTTCTACTATGGGTTCTGGCTGAACAAAACAGGAGGAACGTCTGCCCCCTTTTGTCCTGTGGCCTCAGGTTCCGCCTTCCCTATGAACATCCCTGCCAAAGAAAGAGTCGAAATGCAAGTGCTCCACAATCCAGCCAGACCCACCTTCTCCCACCTGCAGAAGCAAACGGCTGCCATCCTGACCGTGGCCCTGTCTGTCATCAATGGTACAGGACTCGTGTGCCTCGAAGGCCAGAGAACACAACTGGTGGGTGACAGTTCCTGCCACATCACCAGAACATTGGTCTCAGTTGATCCCCCTTCCTTTGTTGCTTCTCCGAATATGTACTTTGTTTGTGGCACCAAAGCTTACACCTGGCTCCCGAAAGGTTGGAGGGGTACGTGCTACATCGCCTTCATTCTTCCTCCCACGTATGTGGCCTCAGCCTACCATCGCCGGCAAAAGCGCGCCGGAGACGTTGGACAAGCCGACTCCACCGGAGCACAGTTCCTGGATGCAGCGAAGGGACTTGTTCCTCTGTGGGGACCAATGGCAAACAGCCGCGCTATCCGACACCTGACTCAGGCAGTAGAAACAACCATTAACATCACGGCTGGCATCCTCGCTAACAACACGGCTGAGCTTCAGGCAGTCCGCCTGGTGGCTCTCCAAAACCGCCTTGTTCTAGATGTGATTCTGGCCGACCGTGGAGGTGCATGCCGCATCATCGGCTCCAGCTGTTGCACCTACGTGCCAGATAACTCGCCTTCAGTCTACAAAGCAATTGAACACCTCCACAGACTATCCTCAGAGGTTCACCAAGAGCAAGAAGGATGGTCGCTTGGAGGCTGGTTTTGGGACACTTTGAAGGACTGGGGATGGAGGTTGTTTACATTTATACTGATACCAGTCATGGTACTGTGTGGGTGTTGCTTAGGTATTCAATGTTTGCCACCTTTGTGTTCACTCATTTCTAACTGTATGTGCCCTAAGACTTTGGACTTTAGAACTGAGCACATGAGTCCCCTCTATGAGATAGAAATACATGGTCTTATGGGGATAGATCCGAATTGACAAGCTGGCGAGACATGTTAAAAGGGAGGACTGTGGAATTTTAGTTCGTGAACTGAACATCATCTGCGCCATCTTGTCCATTCCTCAGACCCACGTATGAACATACACGATAACCATTTTAGGTACCATGGTCTCCCTGTTCACGATCGATCATCAGCGCACTTCCCTGACCCTGCAAGCCTCCCCCATGCACTCTGGCTGACCCCGCACCCACATGCGCAAGTCATGAACCCTCCTCTTCCACATGACTCTGTCTCTAGGAATCACACCTCGCGCCTGACCAACACCTCCTTTCCTTACATGAATACCCCTCTTTTGATAAACCCTCCCTCTACGCTCGATTATCCACACTGATCCTTTCTTTCATGAATACCTCTAATTTGATGACCCCTTCCTCTGAGCCCGATTGTCTGTACGAACCGCTGGTCATCCTTTGGCCTGAGGATACAGTTTATTGCCCACTACTGTATGCACTCGACCCTTTTCAAAGGAGCTACTATTGATCATGACCTCCCCACCTCTTGAGATTCGATCAGGCGCACACATTCCAAAGGAATCGGCGAAACACTCAGCTGCGTGATAGCCCCCTCCTGTTGTATGGGGGGTGAGGACCTCTACTGTAGCCACGTGTTGGAATGAGCCGGAACCGGGGGGAGGGGGGGGGGGGGGTACCGAGGATGTCATTTTTCACTACTTCACAATGTCTTTATTGTAATAAAGAGTGATCATATGTCATAAACCAGTGTATAAAAGGCCAGGCCTCAGAAAGGCTGTCAGAGAGCACCTCGAGACGATACCTTGTTGTCCGATCTGATGCGTTCTGCTCCGTCAGAATAAAACGTGTTTCCTGTCTTCCTGTCTCCAGCGCCTGCCTCTTTATTTGATAATCTTCATAAGGTATTAGAGTCGTTTAACGCCAGGCAAAATTACTTAAGAAACATCGACTAAATCGCCTGACCATTTTGCTGATCTTCATCAGGATTGCGTGGGACACCGTGTCGAATGCTGCAGAAAGATCTAATAGGATCAGGACAGCCTTCTTGCCCTGATCCAATGCAGCTCGAATGGTTTCGGTAGTAAAAAGAAGTGCTGATTCGGTAGAGTGGTGTACCCTGAAACCAGCTTGGCATGAATGGAGGATTTCATTCTCCTCCAGAAAGGTCATCAGTTGTTTATTGACACAGGATTCCGTCAATTTGCATAGAGTTGGGAGAAGCGAGATTGGACGTAGATTAGTGAGAGTAGCTGGATCCTTGATAGCTTTCTTTTGTAAGGGTCTGACAGCTGCCACTTTCCAACCTGAAGGAATCTCGCCAGAGGCGAGAGAGGCATTAATAATGGAATTTATTTCAGGATTGACTTCTTCTACTATTGCTTTAAGCAACGTAGGGGGACAGGGATCAAAAAAAGATCCAGATTTCTTCGTAGATATCGCCTTATGCGTATCTTCCAGACTGATGGGGTCAAAGGTTTCCCAGATGGGTTTTTGAATACTTAAATTGACCTTGACCTCAGAATTCTCTGGCTTAAATGATGGAAAATCTTTCGTGATATTATCTATTTTCTGGGTAAAATAGTCAGCTATCTTATCACATAAGTTCTATGAGGGTGGGATCTCTTGAGTCAATGCCTTGGGGTTTCTGAAAGTATTCACAATATTAAATATTTCTTTTTGATTGTTGCCTGTCGCTTCAATTTGTGCCGTATAATACTTGGCTTTGGCATTTTTGATAGCAGCGTGATATTGTCTCCGCCCTATCTTATATGCTCTTTATTCTTCTTGCTCATAATGGCGTCGCCACTTTCGCTCTAAGATTTTAACATTAACCAGCATTTCTTTTAGAGGACATGAGAACCATGGCGCAGAGTATTTCTCTTTATTGGATTTAGATCCTGCCCCTGTGGTTGTAATCTTCTTTCCTATTTCGGTCATCCAGTCCTCAAATCTCTGGTTGTCAGTGTGTATATTTCCTGAAAAAATAGGTATGCTATCCTTTGCCCAATTATGAAGGTCGGGATGTTCAATGTTTTTGCCCCAACAGGGTACAGGTTTATCCCTGAGGAATTTATCCTTCTTCTTATTCTCAGTTCCCTTAATGCTAAAACCAAATTCAATAAATTTATGGTCCGTCCATATTAGTTGTACTGGGGATTTAACATTCATCGCCTCTATGTTGGTACTAATGCAGTCAAGTATGTGTCTTGCCGAATGAGTGGGTTCCGAGATATGCATCGTCAATTCTAGAACCTGCATGATTTCTTTCAAGTTGGAGGCATGTTTATCGTTAGGATCGTCCATGTGAAGATTTAAATCTCCAAGTATGGTGAAATTAGCGAACCTAAGAGTTTGGCCACTAAGTGCATCTCCTATAGTTTCTAAAAATTGCTTAGCATGTCCTGGAGGCCGGTATAATAGTGCACCAGCGAAGGAAAAGGAATCGCCTATTTTAATACAAAAACTTAGGCTTTCCGCTCCTGTAATATCAGCCAGCTCTGTCGTTATACATTTAAGGGTGTCCCTATGTATTATCGCCAAACCACCACCACGGTGAACTGGTCTATCCTGCCTCTGAATTAGATAGCCAGGGGGTAGTGCATGGACTATATCAGGGTTCGACCAATCACGTAGCCATGTTTCTGTAATGAATAGACAATCTAGGGCACTTTCTGCAATAAGGTCATGAATGTGGAGAGCATTTTTACACATGGAACGTGCATTTATTAACCCCCCCTTTATATTTATGGATTTATCGTTCCCTATGGGCTTGCTATAGGGTAAAAGTGTTAACTTACACTTCTGACAGCTTGTCGGTCCTCGCCAGGTGTCCACACTAATGGTATGCTGACAGTGTTTAGAAAGTTTGTTTAAGGATAGTAACTTCTCTCTTGACCAAGTGAGGGATGGAGTATGGTATTTAGCCATGAGCCCGTCCTTAGCGCGGACGGGCGCAGACGGACAGGACTTAGGCTTGACTTCGGCGCGACTCCGGCGCGCCCGCTGACCGCGTTCGCTGCGCGGAGGCATCGCCGTATGGTTTTATAGTGTAGCCTCGAGCGCTAGAGCGCTGGGGCTACGTCAACGCCTAATATGGCCGCTGAAAACCCACCTCCCACTCAGCAACTAATTTGCCTGTGTGCGGGGCATCAAACTGACAAAATTAGTACAGGTAGCTGCAGGCAAGTATGTTATTTTAAAAGAATAAGCTTAGCGACGCAACTAAAATTCGATCATATAACAAACATACATTTTAAAACACTGTCAGAAATTATGCACAGTCTCCCGGCTTTCCGCCTCAGGAGAAACAATAGAGTTATGAATGTCAATGTTCATTTTGTACCCATGACTCTGTACAGGTGGCTAAAATTATCTTGCCTACATCAAAGCACATTCCTCATGCACGTCCCCGTTTCACCTGGACACAGCCCCATCACATTAAGGCAAACAAACCATTTAATGGAAAGCTAGTCTTACAATGAACCAATCAACACAGCCGTCCTACGACTTCCTAAAGGAGCCATGTAAAAATCTAGCCTTAAAAAGGGTAAAGACATCATAGGGCATAATACCAAGGAGGCGATAGGCAATTATTGCCGATTTAGCGGCCGTTTTCGGCCGCTAAGCGGCGATAATTCTATCGCCCTATTAGCAAGCTGTTGTTAACTGATGTTAGCGACAGCTTTTAGGCGATGGCGAGCGGTTTGGGGCCCGCTTTGTATGTCAGCGATGTTTATCGCTAATGACATGCAAAGTGGGCGCACCCAACCCGTTAGCGACTGAAAGCGGTCGATAACGTCGCTATCGCCTATTAACAAGGCAGGCGTAGCATTGGAAATATTCGCGCTAAGCACGAATATCTCCAAAAACTAACGCCTGCTCAGACCAGTTCTTATCCATGTTATCCAATGGGAGGTGGATAACATGGCTAAGCGTATTTCGATGCTAATGCGTGAATATCGCTGTATTCTCAGCGATATTCACGCATTTCGCCACTATCGCTGGATATTTTAGCACAATGGAGAAAAACGTTGCTAATAGCATGTTTTCTCCGCTAACATATCCAGCGATAAAAAAAATGCGGTAAGCGCATTTAGCGATAAATATCGCTATTCCTTAGTAATATGCGCCCATATTTTTTCAGAATTTCTATGATTTAAGAGGAAAGGTAGGGCACATTTTCTCAGACGATTGTTTACTTGGTTTTGCTGCAAGGACACAGATTTCCAATATTTCTGTTGGTGGCCCTTCGCAATGTAGAACACAAACTCTTGTTTGATTACTCGAACTCCGGAGTTCTGAAGCAAACACCACAGCATTTCGCTAGTTCCAAATGAAACACCATCCCAAGCCCCACAATGTCACCTACCAGTGTTAAATTCGAAAGAGAATCCACTGGTGCAATATTCTGCAGCATACGCCACAACCGAAATCTCTTAAGGATTTTGTTCTTCACAGTAATATTGGAGGGTTTTTGTTATTACTACCCATCTGTATGAGTCAATAGTTGCACTACGTAAGCCTCTTCACTCACTCACCAAATCACATTTAAAAACTGCTGAAAAAGGGAAATTGTGCATTTGGGGCCTCCGTAGAATTAAGCAGAGTGTTATTTCTGCAAGATTTCTGTGGCAATCCCACTTGACATGATGAAAGATTTTTCCTGGTGTGTATTCCCACCTGCTATTACTGGATGAGATATCCCAGTCTGCAATGCCTCACCCAATGATGGCATGTGCTTTTACAGTCGCATTTCCCACTGTTAAAAACCAATGCAATCTGTGACTGGAAAAGGCACCAGAAAACAGGAAAACCATTTGGTACATGACCCGGTAATGTAGGGTGCCACATGGTATTCCCCATCCTGGCCCTAAAACTCATAGGTGTCCAGTAGGGGGTGGTATTAGTAATACCAGGTCCAGTATGACATCTGACCTTCATCAGGTGTCTTGTAATGAGGCTTCAAGCCTCCCTAACAATGTATAACAAGTCCCAAGAAAGCTACTTTGCGCATTCAATCTCTTGTGTATTCTAATGTCGCAAAATGTAATTACTATTATGTCATAAAAAAGCCAAAGTTTTTCCTTATCAATGCATGCCCACCATATCATGCTGATAAATGTCATATTATGATAATATGTTAGATTATGCTTCTTTTAATGTATAGTTCAGCAAGAAGCTTACACTTTATCTTTAAGACAAAAAGGAAAATGCCTGGATTCAAGTGCTGCTACTTTCTCCTGCCATCGACGCGTTGAAATGTAGTTAATACAGTGCAATTAAAACCGCGCCGATTGTCTGCAGTAAACAAGTCAACACGAGGAAGGCTCAGTTAAGCCACTGATAAGTAAGATCACTTTTTATAGTTCATTCAATTTCTAATTAGAGCAGTCTCTGTGCAGAGAGTGGCCAATGATGAGTTGGAATCATGCAAGGGCGAGCAAGATAAGAAAGGGTGTTGTTGCTCCATCACGGCTTTCATTCCACGTTCTGAAAGTCAACCACAGGGACCTTTGAAAGATAACAGCATGCACATGACATCTTTGGGACTGTGAGGCAAACATGCTGGCAACTGATGTCTAGTTTAATCAGTTGACTAGCCTTTTGTTTTCAGTTTTCCAGAGTTTCTTTCTTTCTTTGCTTAGTTACTTATTAGCAACGCAAATCTTGTACCAGAAATGTTGCCTAGGGACGAAAGTAGATGAATAGATGCTTGTTTCTTAGATATGTTCTATTCTTCCGCACACAGGAGATTATTCCTTTATACTTGGCGGTTTTCTTACCCCAAATTTGCTGGAAATTCAACCGCAGTAACAGTAGATGTGCTTTATGCTCTATTTTCGCGTTTTTTTCTTTAAATTCGGGTAATAGAAAATACTTACCTATGCCCTTTTTCTTTCAGTATTAGATACTTGACCCCTTGCCATCCTCCTATATCAGTGGCTTCATTACTATACGGTCTGATCCCTGGCATTACTTCGTACATAGCCACACTTATGAGCACGGGATATTATTTCCGACTAAGGTACAAAGGCTCAGTTATTTCCATGCCCTGCATCAATCATCGGATCCCATTCATCATCGCTTGTAACATTGATTGTTGTAGCACAGATAGCATGTTTGTCTTGTTTTATGATACGTGCATGAATATTTTACTAGACTCTGAATTCCATTGGAATTCTGAACACATCCTGCAGCGTCCTGTGTTTGGCCCATATAGTGTAATTGAACTCTCTCATTTCTCATTTCTCATCTCTCTTTTATCTTTTCTTCCTGCTTCTTTTTTATTTCAGGTGATTCATATTTGCACAGAATTCTTCACAGGCACGAACTATAAGTGTCCTGTTGTGTGTCATTACATAGTGTTGTAAAAACAGGTGTTTAATGTAATACACCAATCGGTACTTTCCCAGGCAACTGACCCCAGTCCTGATGAGGATCCTATATCCTCAGGAGATCGAAACGCAGTCGACATACACTCTGACCAGTTAAAACTATGTTTGGAATTATAGGTTTCTCTGGGTGCAGTAGTGTTTTGTTTTTTTGCAATAAGTGACCTGAGTTTGATATACAAATGTTAGTCACTGTCTATTAATCTTTTGCCTGTATGTGTTTATATGTTTTGTTTTGTCATATATTTACACCTGTTTTTTGTTCTTTGAAATTACTCCGGTGGGGGTAATTCCCAAATATTTTTTGGCTGAATTTATATGTTGAAAATAAATACTTTAGATTTTGTTTATCAGAACTATTCATGGAACTTATTACTATATCCAATGTGATTACTTTTCTATCTTTGTTAAGGGACCCTTGTTGCTAAAAATATGTCTAGGACTGGGCAAGTCTCATTCATGCAACAACCAGGTGGCACTTGTATTGTTGTACAAATGAACGTCAGTGCACATCAGATAACTGATCGCTCAAGTGGTCATTCCATCCATTGCTGTTATCCTGAGTTTGCTGCCAATTGTAGCCTGCATCACAATCGGGATGCTTAGGTTTGAAATAATTACATCACACTCTGGCTTTTGCCCACCAGAATTTTTGACAGGTAAAATTTTGCAGAATATGTGTGTGCAAAAACACATTCTGAGTCTACACACCTGGGAATTAGGGAAAAAACAGTATTAATGTATACTCCGAATTCAGAGGTGCGGCACTCAGAAAGTTGCAGTAATGTTGCACTAAGTAAATACTACAACTTGTGTTAACCCCTACGGTGCTCATGACGGAGCGGTTCCGTCATGAGCGCCGGTTGGGCTGTGCTCATGACGGAACCGTTCCGTCATGACCACACCCGCTGTTAAGAATGTTCAGCACAGCGTGAAAATTTGCGCCGCGCTGAACGGGTTAACGATATTTAACAAGGTCCAGTACAACTGCAGGAAATGGCGCACAGCTTGAAACAAGGTCCTCAATCTGGGGAAGAGCTAGACTCAAACTCCTGTGGGGGGGGAGGGGGGCGGTTAGCACTAGGGGCAAAGGCATCTTCAAAACCAGACTCAAAATTATTTGTGAGGTGGGCCTTAATTTTCTACTGTAAATTGCATCATATGTGGGACACATTTTGGAAAATGGCAAGTGGTACATTTCTAAGCCCACTGGGCCAATAAGGTAGGTCTCAGGGTACATTCCTAAACACAGTGGGTACATTGTGATGGTCCTAGCCAATTAGACCTTCAAAAACGACAATTACATTATATTTGGGCATCCTCCTCTGAAAAGAGATTTAGGAGTAATAATGGGAAAGGGTGCAGATTAGGAAGATTTATTTAGTTATTATTCTGTTACTTCTTCATTTCCGAGGACACAATACCTTTACATTATATGCAGACTAGGACAACTCTCTTCCTGTTTGGGGGAAGGAAGCTCTGTATCCAATAGAATGTTGAACATGCCACACATGGTATTGCATGGAGGCTTGGAGTAAGGGGATAGCTTCACGGGGGTTGTTTAAGGTGCCCCTCCCAATAAATGTATTGTTTAGTAAATGTTTTGATCCAGGTTCTTGTAGTCAGATATGGTGAGATTTCTCTCAGAATTCACCTGGGATTTTTGCATACGCACACACAAGCACACTCTATGACAAAAGCACTCTCTCTCTCTCTGTTTCGAAGGTCTTCATGAATAGTGCTAACTTTACAAAATGTGTTTCCTCCTACATAGTACCCCTAGCAATCCACACACCCCTTCCTTTTCCACTGTCCCATATGCCTCCCTCACAACCTGCTTGTTGAATAGTGTATTCTGATTGTACATAGCCACGTGATTGTTGGAAAAAGTGAAACTCACACCCTCTCAATCTTACTGACCGAGATACGTCCCTGCCTTTAGTTCTTGCTTCCAAAAATGTTCACAATTTTAGCCAGAAGTGTCACTCAAGGTGTTAGCACTAATAACACCTGAAGCATAGACATTGGGCATAAAGAGTGATTATCCATGGTGTCCTCACAGTTCAGACAGATCACAGTTAGTTGTAACCATTGTTAGCAGCTGCTAGAACATGCTTAACAACTGGTACACCTGGCATTGCCCGGGAGTCCCCTGGTCTCCATGGTTATAAATGCAGTAGCATAAAAAGAAAAGAAATAGAGCTCTCAGTTTCATTTGCCTCTTGCTATATACGGAGTAACTATTAGGAAGGTGTTTAGACTCTAGGGGTGGATCAAGGTCTCATCCCTATGAAACTATTGGTGATTAAGGTGTGTGTGATGTAATTTCCACTGCCTCTGGCATTTTAGTCAATCGACGTTCATGTCACAACAGAAGCAGTTCTCAAGCGTGTACGATACCAATGAATACTTACAGCAGATGCAATTTTAAAAGTTTATGTTCAGTATTAGCATAACAAAGATCTTCCAAAAAGAATGCTGAATATATAAAAACGGATTGCTTGTAACAGAAATGATGGGACTAAGTCAGAACACTTGAAAAGGGTTTTTTGAAGAAGAAGAGTAGACATAATGCGATAAAAGTACTATGTTGTAGATATTCTGCACTCTACTATGTTGAAGAAGGCTTAAAAGTGGGTTTGACAGATAATTGTTGCAAATCTAACACCAACCTTGTTGATTTTCAAAGGTAGAGTACTTCTGAGCAAGAAGTGGTTACTTTAAGACAGTAACTAACCCCCTTGATAAACTAGCCATTTCCTTCTTAGTGCCTTAAACCACTTTTAAAGCCCTAACATCTATAACTTTTATGGCCTCTTTTCTATCATTATACCAGCCCCCCTTTCTCACCCTCCCTTTTCAGCAGTGAGCAAACAGCTAATTGTAACTATTAGGAGGAGGGTCATTGATCAGCAGTGTAGTCTCCAGCCTCGATTGGACTCTCACTTCTGCCTTACAATCACATTTTCAGGTTAAGATTTAATGATTGTAATTCTCATGGTTGATGATCAGGCCTCCTGAACCCCTATTGGCATTATTGACTATGCCTATAACTGCAGTAGAAGAGACTGTTCAGGAGAAGAAGCCCAGCATGTCCACAGTCTAAAGAACACCCTGAGAAAGTGGACTGCCTTGGAGAGCAAAACCAAGAGCCACACTTACTGCAGTCGTCCCCCAAGTGTGTCTCTGTGGTTTCCATTAGGAACTACACCAAAAGACACTCAGGTTTCCACTTCCCATGTGCCCCACTGGCTCAGCTAAGGTTCATGTTTTGACCCCCACGAAGGCCTGAAAGACTCTGTAACTGAGGTGTCAACAACAGGCCCTCAGCAAGGCCATTCACTTACCCTCCCCAGCCCAGCCAACTGTAGCCTCAGGGTGATGACCGGGCAGGGGAGGGGTGAACAAAAGCAGGGGAGCCGAGGTGATGATGGCCACCAGCAGGGGAGTCGGACATTGCTTCTGGGCATCTGCGTGGGCCCCACGGGAGGCCAAGATAAACTCTGCAGAAGACAGAACAATATTGGTCTAGCCACGCTGCTGAAAGCAACCCCCTCATGCTCATGATGCTGCCCCTCCCCCCTCAGTGGCCAGTGTAAAAGACAATAAGTCTCTGTGGGCTATTTGACAACAACTGGCCCACTGGTGACCCCCTAGGCACTGGCCCATCAGTCTGACACCGCACTGACACGCCGATGAGGCCATCCCTCATTATTGGTTGGGTTGGATGTCTGTGGGTCAGTGTGCCTAAGGGAACGTCCACTAGACATCCAAAAGGAGAAATTCCCTGATCTTCATCACAATCCAACCTACTCTGTGAGTGCTCCCCACTCACTAGTTTCCTTAAGCTTTGCCTTCTATTAGGAACAGTTACCCCTTTGTGAATACCATGTAAGCCTTGGGAGCACGGGTACTGGACCTATTTTTCCTCTAGCTCCCTGTCCTTCCCTCTGTTTCTGGCTCTGTGAGCTTTAAAATACATAATTTATCAAACATTTCTTTAAAAATTAGCCTGATGAGACTAGCCAAATGCTTTTTCGTGAATGGGCGTGATCCAGGAATGTGCACCACTTTTTTGGGAGTGCCCAGGCCGAATTGTGATCCCAATCCAACCCTGGAAAGAGTGCTCTATTAGGAAGAGTGTGCTAACTTCCAGGCAGCTGTGATCTCGCCCTGCCCCCAGAGCAGCACATTCAAGAGAAATACGGAGCAGCTGTTTAAAAGCTGCTCCGTGTTCCTCTGTGGAGGTGGCAACCCACCTGCACTTTCAAGAGGGGAGAGAGATCTCTTGCAGGCGGGTGCAGTCAGTGACTGTACCGGCCTATAAGAGGATGTCTGGGGGGGTCCATACAACCCCCTTTCTCCCCTCCAGGGGGATGCATTTGAGAGACGCACTTAGTCTCATTTTTTTAGCCGACTTTTATAGTGTCACCTAAAGGCATGTTTGCCTCTGCACCCATTCCAGTAATACGGAGGCAAAGAGAGTCCCTTGTTTGTATTGGGCCACGCCCCCATGCAATTGTGGGAATGCCCTGTCTCAATAGCGCTGGTGAACATGTATTACAGAAGGGGCCACAAAAGCATCTGCGGCCCCTTCTGTAATACCAAACTGTACCGTTGGCGGACAAAGTGGGCGCATACGCCTGTTGCACTCCTGGGCTGCTTCTGTAATATGAGCCCTGGTGGTAATGTAAGGACGTTTTTTTACCCTTTTCACTACCAACACAGGGTACTTTTGAAAAGTGGTCCCCAAGACTCGTCTAGTGGCTGGCGGAACGGGGCAGCCATAGACTGCATGCCCATTTCAAGGGCACCTCACAGCAGGTCCAGGCAGCACTACTAGGGTCTGCAATACCTCCATCTACATTGACTTGACCTACTCTGTACTTTGAGGACTGCTTAACTTCCCCCACTGGGCAATTTCACTAAATGGCGGTGCTCAGGCTGGAAAGGGCTTATGAGCAGCCCCCTCAAAGACTAGAAGCTCTACCAGCAAATCCCTTCCAGGAGTGCAGGGAAGACCACTTAGCAGTAACTGCACACAGAGAATTTGACAACGATTGAGTGCGTACCTCTGTTCTGCAGTGGACACATTTCCCATAAATGAAACTTTCACAGCACTCCGTGAACAATGTGTTTAACGGGGCCAGGGGCCATAATATTTGGTCATTTTAAATTGAGGATGTGCTACATTAATCTCTTTTCAAGTTTAGTTGCATCTTTAATTTCGGCATTTATTAAATCATTGCTTGTAGGCATGAACTACTCAGAAGCTAATTCCTCACTATCCAAAAAATAGCACGTTTTCCCAGTTACTTACTGTATTTTCCTGGAAACTGCTGACATGCACTTGAAAAATTGGCATGGACTTGAAAAATTAAAACAAAATGAATGTCAGTTCCTGTCATTAGCAACAGATTACATTATTCTTAAACAGGATATGTGATGCTCATCTGCTTTCCCTTTGGCTTTCAGACTTTGTAAACAAGGCAGCACACCTGTCAGCACCTTCTTCAAAACTCATTTTAAAGATACAAATTATTTCGCAGCCTGAAGGGCATAGAAAATCCTCTACAATAACCTTTTGATGTACAATTATATCACGTTCCCCAATATAAACGTTCACTTAGTCATTAAATTCAATTGGACAGGTCCCCTATTTATTTGACTTTGAAGACCTGCAATATGTGAAAAAAGAAGTTTGCATTATGAGGAATTGCTTAGCTGTATGGAAGTGCAAGTGAAAGAGAAGTATTTACAGTGATACAGTTAACTGCAACAGTACCCCAATACAGATTTTTACACATCCAGACCGGCCAACAGTGCCCTTGAAGCAACCTTGGCTCTCCATTTGACAACGTGGACAATAAAAAGGCTTAACTTCCACGGAGTGGCTCTTGGATACAAGCTTTGGCAATTACTAAGCAATACAGTGTGTTAAGACCAACAACATCAAGTGCTGTGAAAAAACTAGAACGCTACATGGTGGTGCTGTAACATCCATTAAAGAGCCCTGCTATTGATTGGTGCAGAGACATGCAGATGGCAGCCCGGCACACTCCCTATCAGTGTTCCACCAGTCTGTAGTGAACGTTGAGAATCACTTACATTACGGCAGATAGCGGGGAAATGAGTCCCATTCCATCCCACCACTGGTTGAAAATCGAGAACGGCCATGGTTAGAAGGGTGCGCAACAACCAGAATTAGACCATAAGTTTGCTGGTCTAATTGTTGGCAGAGTAATCTCATTTCTTCAAGTAATGACCTCTAACCCTTGTGGGTGAGAGCGAGGTTAGGGGCAAACCTGCTGGGATGGTCTTGCCTGTGACCTCTCTCCTCGGGAACATTAGCTGCACATTTTTGATGATAACCTTGAGAGCCAATAAACAATGTCTTCAACTAATTTCAGAAATAATAGTTATGGGACACTCTATTCCCATGGGTAATAAAGAAAAACAAGAATCCATCTGTTGAGCAAGAGCACACACACTAGGGTGACCAGACGTCCTGGATTTCCCCGGACGGTCCCTATTTGGAGAAGTGTCCCGACACTTTTCTCCAAATTGCGCAAATGTCCCAGTTTTTGGGTAGTGCCTAGGTTATGTCCTGGTTTTTAAGGGAGGGTCGGGTGAACCTGAATGTTAATCACAGTGTTGTGCAGGTTCACATTTCAACCAGCTCTCTTAGAAACGGGGACAGAGTTAAATTCTTCAAACTCTCATGCTGTGCTGCTTCGCCTCATTTAAGTAGCACAGCAGGATTTAATGAGGGCTGCAGAGGCCATAGGGCAAGTCAAGGCCCTCCAGCAGCCGGACCCTGGAGCTCTTCCCAGAACGGGCAGTAAAGTAATGAAGTAAAGTAAAAATAGTTTTTTAAAGAACACAAATATATATATATATATATATAACATTTCACCATGCTCGTAAACAGCACGTGTGCACTCCATTGAAATAAACATTGTCACTAAAATTATGCTTCAAACAATTTATTTAAGCATAAGCCAAAAATACCCTACGCGTTTAAGCGGTAACCGCCTTGCTCACGGGTAACTTTATCAACACAAGGACCGACATATAAACAAACATTTCTGATGACGTGCAACATGAGATGTGAACATAAAAAGTGGACAAATGACACACAGAACTGTCGACCATCTTGTAATGGTAAATAGTAAACGCAAGCATAACCATATTGTGGAAAAGTAAATTTTGCCATGTTCTGTGTCCCTACGCCTCATCCATCATAGGTTATGTGTGCATGACCAATATGCATATGTTATTCCCCATGTCTGATTAATGACGCAATTACAGTTGTGTCCATCCCTAGTATGCCAGTTTTCCAGTCCTCGTGAATACTACGAATATCAGGCCTATGTAAAGTTATGTTGCCACGTTTCTCAGTGTGCACGTTATTTCATTATAAAGTCCCCGTTTCTAGGCCTCAACAGGGCCCGGACCACAGATTCAGCTCCTGTCTCCTGAAAGCCTCGCTGAGGAGCGATACAGCCCCCACCTGTATCCTCGACCCTTCACTTACTTCCTGCCTCGCAGTGCCCGGTGCAGCTTGGCTCTGCCTCTGAGTCTGCCAAGAGTATGTTATGAATCCAGCTATCAGTTCAGTCCTTCTTCTCTGCATTCCTAAGCTACTGAACTGCATCAATAGTTTCCGTCATTGTCTAGCCTATTCGGCTCCACGTTAGAGAAAATACTGTATTAATGGTCATTTAATATTCTTCATCACGCACTACGTGTAGAATAATGCATGGTCCAGTCTTAGAATCAAGTTAGCTTTTCCCCTCATGACTTCTAGTTTATATCAACATGTTCCCTAAACATCAGCTACCAGATAGGGTTCAGGCACATGTCGCTCCGACCCTCCAGACTCAAGTCTCTGCTCCTAGCACAGAGTTCGTAGCCCCCAGCTTCTCCTAGTAACACGTCATTGCCAGTTTACGCGCACCATTAGGTTAGAGGTCCCGGCTCCTTAGGTAGCCCCCTCCAATGATTCCGCCCATTCATGACATATTCTGTTACGTTTGCATCACATGTCCATGTATACTCCCAGTTACACCTACTTTTACTGTTATCTCTCGCGACTGCTACGCGTCACGCCTTCTGCTCCACCCACTGTTACGCCTACTGCAATGTAATGCTATGTGTTTGCGCTATGTATATAAGTTGATGTATTGTTATTAAAAGTTAGCGCGCTCATCCCAGACCCGGCCCCAGCAGCTGCTGGGTCATCCTATGCAGGTTGTCCCGATCCTGTCCTTATGCTGTAATAAACCTGCAGATACTCCTACTACCTCGAATCTTGACTCTTATTTTATTGAGCTATCTGTTATTCATTCATACATTCAAAAATAGATCCGGTATTATTTATTTATATACCACATAATGGCGCCCGAATAGGGACTTGCCCTTTCCCCACGCGTCGGTGAAGCCACGCCGACCCCCTGACCCTCTGCAGCCGTGACGGAACCATACCGGCCACGTGCAGATATTTCTGCCTCAAGTATCCCTCAGGCCCACGGAGGAGACGGAGGAGGCGGTCCAGCATCCGAACGAGACGGTGGAGGAACGCGGCGAGTCCCGACCAGAGCCCAAGCCAAGAGTCCAAGGTCCGAGGTATCCGGAGGCCCACCCGTAACTGAAGTCCGAAGTTCGTCGTCCGTCGTCCAGTCCAGTCCGAGGCCTTTCCGTTCTTGCTGCCCGGTGAGTACCATTGCTGGGGTAGTATCTAGACAGGACCAATCTAAATTGACTCCTGGTCCGTGGGTTGGTGGTGCCCAGACTCACAAACGAAGTGTTCACCTAGGTGGATACGGGTCTTGATGCGTCCCTTTATGGGACCGGTATGTTCCGTACTGTTATAGCAGTGCATCCAGTAACTCTAGTCTGTTCCGTTCTCGAGAAATTCTGTTCTGTTTCTGTTCTCAGTATTCCAGGTAATATTCTGTTCGACCTGTCATTTATAATGTTGTTCAATGTATTTCCAATGTCGTGGTATGCCTGAATTGTTTTCCCAATTGTTATTGTTTTTCGTGTATTGTATTGTGTTCCGATTCAAGTTTACAATGCCGCTCTTTTCCAAGTTACGTCAGTTAAAAACTAGAAAGGGTTTATTAGAGGAAGCAGTTCCTGTCCCGCCCAGGGACAGTCCAGGTCATTTTATGTATCAGAAACATGGCATAAGCGCCATATTGTATCTAGATTTATGGGTAGAGTATACCAAACAGTTAGACGAAAAGTATAGATGGCCCGTATCGGGTACATGGGATGCCGAATGTATCATGCGAGTAGAAGAAGCATTATGGAAAAAGAAAGCCAGACAGTCACAGAAAGATGCCATCGAGTTATGGCGTAAGGAAGCCCATAGAAGGACCGAGAAAGAAGTCAGAAAGTCAGAGTTAAGTAGAGAATCCCAGGAACGAGTCCAAGAAAGAGAATTAATCGAGACAGGTGAACAAGTCAAAGCCGAACAGTCAGACAGACAGAGGCATGCCCTCATTAAGGGTATGTATCCTCTTCTTGCCGAAGGTTTGCCAAAAGCGACCCCAGAGGCATCTAGTAATTTCCCGCCACCATTAGTTCCGACCAAGCTACGTCACAAACCGACCGCAGCTGATATTTTTATTTCGTCCTATCTGGACGACACAGTCCCCGAATATGCAAATCCTGTTCGCGCTCCGCCAGTCCCTGTAAACCAGGTAGTTCATGCTCCTCCAGATACCGGGGTGCCCTTAACAGCTTCCCCGGTCCAGCCCGCCATACAAGTCCAGCCCACGTTACAATTACCAACCCTGCCAGGACGAAGAATGTCAGTCGACGATTCTAGTCTAGGGGCCGCAGGAGGAGGTCTTCCTCAAACCCCGCCGCCACACAAGCGTTTAACATTACTCGAATTACATGCTCAAGCGTTACAGCGCACGCCTAAACATCAGTCTGTTACAGAAATCAGGCAAACCCTTAACGAATGTGTCTATGATCCAGTTCCAGGCGAATATAATATGGTTTTATATTCCTTACGTGTAAGGAGAGTGACCGAGTATCTAGTCACCTTACCGAATATGAAAGAAGATCTAGACAGAATATATCGTTTCATCCGTACAGGGGATGATCCAGGAAGTATTGGCGAGATTATGTCTCAAAGGAAAGCCGAGATCCAGCTCATGATATTAAAGTTCCTGATCAATTGTCTAATAAGAGAACAAGATTACCCGTCTAAAGATTCCGCCGAGATGAGAATTCTGACAAGGTGGAGTGATAATATAGCCGAGGGTAAGCACAAGACCGTCAGTGCTATGGAGAGTATGTACAAGAAAATCCGTAAAGAAATAATAAAGATACACGAACAGCGTAAAGCAGCACTAGTAAGCGAGAAAGAAAGTATCTCTGATCCTGAAGAGGAAGAGAACGAGAATCCCGCCAGAATAGCGTATGTAGGAAAATCTAGATTTCCAGATCGCCATTTACGTCTAGAACACAAGTCTATTGTTCATCATCCAGCACCAGAACAAGGTTCTCTAGAACAAGTATTCCAAGCTACCGATCACATTCTGAAATCACGAGTCGGTTACAGTGAATTAAGTACTATGCACGAACAAGAACTAGCCCGATCAGCAGTCCGATGGATTACTGATTCTACCACTTTTCCAGACGAAATAGTGGCACAAATGTTTCTGAAACTGCCCCCAGCCGAGCAACGACTGGTGGGTATGTATATGATCCAGTACCTCATTACTCTGTATGAGGGTCAACACTCTGATCCAGGTCCGTTACACGATATCCTGAACGAGTTACTCCAGTATAGATGGAGAGGTCTAGGTACCGATTTAGTTAGTGTCATTCTAGAACAGCGTCACAAGTATAGAACGTTTCTGAATCCGCATTTTGTTCATGTTTCACCCCCAGAAAGCAAATCATTCTACATAGACAGACAGAATCCGTTACGAGAAGTCCACCCAGTCCAAGGGGCGGGTGGCGAAATGCAACGAGTGTTTGTATACACTCCGATTTCAAAGATGGAACTTCTTGAAATGAAGAAATTAATTCCCTGTCATGACAAAGATCCAGCAGGGTTCCATAGAGAATTAAAAGACATGCTCCGTATGGGAGAATATACTTACCCAGATATCATTAAAATGTTAAAAGTCCTGTTGCCCGCCGGGGTGTATGAAAAGTTAAAGGAAAAAGAATGGGAGGTGGGAGAGAAAAAGATCGATTGGGCAGTCCTAGAAGCAGAAGACAAGGCACGGGTACCAGGTACCGGTCTTGGAGATAAATGTAAAGAATTACCAGAATTACTGATTCAAGTTTTACCCAGATTATTGACAACTAGGAAGGAAGACTGGGATGCAATCTCAGCCTGTAAACAGAAACAAGATGAAGATATTAGTGATTTTTATTCTAGATTTGAGAAATGTTTCAGTATTAACAGTGGTCTCAAGACAAGTAGTGAGTCATACCCTCACCTTTTCGTTACTAAATTAGTCGAGAATTCAAGTCCACAAATTAAAAACCGAGTTCTGAAAGTCGAAAGCACCTGGCAAGCAAACACCCCGTCCCAGATGCTCCAGATGCTCCAGTATCACCAGAATAGAATCAGGGAAGAGCAAGAACACGAAAGAAAACGTATGAAAGACACGAAAATGAAAGTGCTAGTTGCACAATCTATTCCTCAAGACAGTCAGAAGAGGGGTCCGAATCAAGCCAGTCATCCTGCCGCTCCCGTTAAAGGGAACTGCAATTATTGTAAACAGCCAGGTCATTTTATAAACGAGTGTGCAGTTCTGAAACATAACATAGCTACTGGTAAGACTAAAGAAAGACCACGTCCGCCTAGACAAGAACAAGTTTCACAGATTCCTCAGTCACAGAATGCACCACAGACAGTTACAGTACCGCAGCCTATTGCTGCAACACAGCACGTTACATCGCAGATGTACCAGTATGCACAGTCTGAGTATCCAGAGTACCAGCCATATTCATGAAACAGCCTAGAGAGGGAGGTAGGCTTGCCTCTCATCGAGATACCTGTAGATCAAGAAGGTCCCTATGTTCACAGTCAAGTATTAGGGAAAGACAGAAAGTTTCTGATTGATACAGGGGCAAGTAGGACCACAATTAGTCATGCCGAAGTTCCAGGGGCTCCGCTCTCAGGCTCAAGAAATGTTTCCCTTGGATTTTCAGGAAAACCTATCGTTAACGAGATATCAAAGCCAGTTACCCTAGAAGTAGGTCCATTGTCCCGTACTACTGATCTGTTACTTACTAAGTCATGTCCAGAAAATCTATTAGGCATTAAGACACTGAAAGAATTAGGTGCAGTTATTTGCTGTTCCCCAGAGGGAATACGTCTGTTCCTACGTGACTTCAAGGGTCACTATGTATTACGAGATTTTGATTCAAGATTGTCTAAAGTTCCGCAGCATTTATGGGCGCAAGGTCCAACTGATGTAGGTTACATGCAAATCACACCCCATCGTGTGACTCTCAAACCAGGTGTAGTGTTACCCCGAATCAGACAGTACAGATTGCCACCTGAGGCTGTAGCAGCCTTATCCAAAATTATTGACGAGCTCATGGCTCAAGGAGTAGTTGTAGAAACTGACTCCAATGTATGTAATTCTCCGATCATTCCAGTCATGAAACGTACTGATCCTAATGCACCTCCAGTATATCGATTAGTGATTGATTTACGAGAGCTTAACAAATGTATTATTCCTCAGTACCCAGTTGTCCCAGATATTTCTTCCCTGTTAACAGCTATTGATTCCGAAGCCACGTTTTTCACTGTCATAGACCTCAAGAATGCATTTTTCAGTGTTCCAATTCATCCAGACAGCCAGTTTCTTTTCGGATTTTGTCTAAACGGAAGGAGCTATATGTTCACACGCGCTCCTCAAGGTTTCACAGAAAGCCCTAGTATTTACAGTCAAGCACTCAAGAGACAACTAGACAACATTCACATGCCAACTGACACTGCCCTGCTCCAGTACGTCGATGATTTACTGATCACAGCCCGTTCTGAACGTGCATGCGAGCGAGCATCCCTTACAGTTCTGTATTTCCTAGCCGAGATGGGGCACAAGGTGTCACCTTCGAAGCTTCAATTCTGTGTCCAGCAAGTGGTATACTTAGGACACTTGCTGTCCAAGAGGGGTAGGCAGTTGACACCCGACCGTATCCAGTTAACAGCGAGTCTTCCCCAGCCCAGAACCCAGAAGGAGGTACGTGCCTTTATTGGCCTTACTTCTTATTGTAGACAATGGATCCCCCAGTATGCATTTCTAGCCAAACCACTGATACAGTTAACGACACAGGAGGCAGCCGTATCGACTGTCCTCCCTTGGACATCTGAACATACACTGAGTTTCAACGAGTTAAAGAAAGCTTTATGCCAAGCTCCAGTTCTAGCTACACCGAACTACAGTAAGCTTTTTACACTTTTTGTTACTGAACGCGAAGGTACAGCATTATCTGTTCTCACACAAGATCAAGCAGGACAATACAAGCCCTGTGCTTATTTTTCGAGCACATTAGATCCAGTCGCCCAGGCGTTGCCTGCGTGCCTCAAGTCAGTTGCAGCCACAGCACTAGCTATCAGACAAAGTGATTCCATAGTTTTAGGACACTCCCTGACAGTACAAGTTCCACACTCCGTAGAAGTTCTTTTAAACCGAACACAAACTCAGCACTTGACAATTGCACGTTTAACAGGTTATGAATTGACACTGTTCCAGCCACACATAGAAATTAGACGCTGCAATATCCTGAATCCTGCTACACTGTTACCATCAGTTAATTCAAATCCAGCCACACATGACTGTGTGGAAGTAGTTAACATTACGACAAAGCCAAGACAAGACCTGACAGACATTCCGTTACCAGATCCCGACCTGACACTTTATGTGGATGGTTCATGTATGAGAACTAGTACAGGAGAACTAGTCGCCGCGTATGCAGTGACTACCGACACCGAAGTTATTGAAACACACCGTATTGATACCCTGTCCGCTCAAGCAGCAGAGCTAGTCGCTCTGACACAAGCCTGTATACATGCCAAGAACCTGAAAGTTAATGTTTACACAGATTCACGTTACGCATTCGGAGTTGTACACGACTTCGGAGTGCTCTGGCAGGAGAGAGGTTTTATGACTTCTCATGGAACCAAGATTCAGCATGGTCTCCTTATTCAAGCCCTGTTAGATGCCATACATTTACCGACATCCATTGCCATCATGAAATGCAAAGCACATACGAAAGTTACTGACATTATTTCCCAAGGTAATGATCTAGCAGATCGCACAGCCAAGCTTACAGCACAGAATCCAGGCATTCCAGTTAACATAATACATACTCCAGATCCGATTACATGCATGACAGTTAAGGACCCTACACAAGATGTCATAGATATCCAGTTATATGCTACTCCCGACGAAATCAAGAAATGGTCTGAACAAGGAGGGGTCCAGACAGATCAAGGATGGTTAACGAAGGGTAGAGCCACATGGTTTCTCCCCGATTCTATGGTTCAAGTCATTATCAATACCGCACATAGTCCAGCACATTTAGGAGAAAAAGCTATGTTAGACAGTATCCAGAACATTTGGTTCAACAAACATTTACGAGCTGCAGCCAAGCAGAAAGTCCGTACCTGTATGATATGTTGTCAGTTTAATCCAGGTAAAAGTGTCCCGGTGGAACAAGGTGGTTTCCAGCCCCCTGACCACCCTTTTGAGGTCCTCCAGATGGATTATATTCAGATGGAGCGATGTCGAGGTTTCAAGTATGTCCTTGTAGTTGTATGCGCTTTGTCCAGGTGGACAGAAGCATATCCAGTCCCAGATTACACAGCCGCGACCACTGCCAAGCAGTTGGTTCGTGAATTCTTCCCTAGATACGGACTCCCTAGAGTCGTATATTCTGATAACGGCCAGCCATTCTCCTCTGAACTGATGAAGCACGTTTCCCTGTTGTTAGGGTACCAGTGGAAGTTTCATTGTGTACGCCATCCTGAAGCAGCCGGTCTAGTCGAGAGACATAATCAAACCCTGAAAATCCGTATTGCCAAAGTTTGTAAAGAAAAAGGTGTGGACTGGCTAGTAGCTCTGCCAGTTGCTTTGTTTTATATGCGCATGGTCGCACATTCTAGATCAGGTCTGTCCCCGTATGAGGTCGTATTCGGCCGCCCCCCTAATATGTGGGGTACTCCTAGACCCCGAAGTATTACCGATGTTTCATGTAATATGCTGACAGATTACCTAGCTTCCTTGATGTCTGCCCTCAACTCATGTCGTTCACAGGTTGCTGCCGCATTTCCAGACAATACCGAGGTGGCACCGCATGAAATTGTTCCAGGTTCCCTAGTGATGGTCCGGAATTTTGACCGATCAAGTCCGCTGGAGCCTCGTTGGAAGGAGCCCCGTCAGGTCCTCCTCACCACCCGTACAGCCGTCAAGTTGGAAGGCAGAAAAGGATGGATCCACCTTTCTCATATTAAACTTTTTAAAGGATTGAAATCCGTCTCTAAAAACATTTCCCAGGATTCGAAAGATTGCCAGAACATTGTTTTAAAGGACTGTCCCGCAAAAGACATTACTACAACCCCTCCCTGGTTAGAGAAAACTCCGCAGCAGGAGTATAAGCAAAAGCTCAGGTCTAATAAGTCAGTCAGTTTGATTGTATAAGTCCTCCCCTAGGTGAAACGGTTAGACTGTTTCTGACATGTATAAAATAGACCCCCATAGTGAGAGAGTCAGTCGAAGTTCACTTCAATGTATCGTTTTTCTGAGTTTCGTATTATTCATCAGCATCTTGATTTCCTGCACCAGCTATGCGTTCTATCTGTATTTTCCAGTTCCTCATGTAAATATGTCTGCTAATGCTACAGTAGAGCACACGTTTAGTGATCTGCCTCCTCACGAATATTCATACCGCCTCGCTATGCGCAACAACACATTTATCCGTATATTACATTACTCACACCAGACCAGCAATGCCACTAATTGTTGGGTGTGTGGTCGACTCCCCCCTTTCCAGACACCGAAGGGAGTTCTGCCACTCTTTCCTTATCCATTCTCACATAATGGTTCGTGTGGAGCATGGTCCACGTTAACGCCATCCTCAACAGATATGTCTTTTCTTAACAGTACATGTTTTTCAGACAAGCAAGGTTTCCCCCACAGAACAGGTTTAGATCTAGAAAATGAAGTATATAATTTAGGTAATTATTCGTCGAATTTTATGGTCCTGAATGTTCAGTCTGATACTACTCCAGGCTTACCTGCTATTTCAGTACTACCTGTCAAAGGCGAATTATGTGTCCGTAGTCATGGTTCTGTACATGTAGGACATAGCGAATGTACTACTGTTATCCAGTATAGTGACAGTGGGAAATCTGTTTTCAAAGCTTCACGTCATTCTTATTTTATTTGTGGTCAGACCGCATATGTCCGTCTGCCCCTCGATTGGGAGGGAACCTGTTACATTGCCTTCCTACTGCCACCTGTTTTCCTAGCCCCATCTGATTATCACAGAAACACACATCTAGTACACATTAGACATAGAAGGGAGTCCCCAATTGTCGATTATACTGAAACTACTCTAGAACAGTATACAGATTTCAATAAAGGCTTCTTCTTCTTTGTAGGACCTGTCCAGAATAGTAAACTGATCCGTAGGTTAACAAGAACCCTTGAAGCTGTAGTAAATGAGACTGCCTCTGCTCTAGGTAACCTAACCGAAGAACAATCTGCTATGAGATTTGTCGTTTTGCAAAATCGTCTCGTCCTTGACGTCATACTGGCCGATAGGGGCGGGGCCTGTAGAGTCATCGGATCTAGTTGCTGCATTTTCATTCCAAATAACGCGCCGTCTGTTTATTCAGCTATAACCAGACTCCATAAAATTGCCCATCTGTTACACCAAGATCCAGGCACCTGGACATGGTCCGGTTGGTTCTGGAATATAATTTCCGCATGGGGATGGAAAGTCCTGTCCTTTCTAGGTATTGCAGTAGCGATCATATTCAGCTGCTGCCTCTGTATACAATGTGGCCCTGCGATTTGCAGCATGTGTGCTACCTCTTGTATTCCTAGTCCCAAGCCCCGTTCTAAATCCCGTTCCAAGACAATTCGAGACGAGCAAATGGTACTGTATGAAATGATAGATGGTATCATGAATATTGATGTTTCCTGATGGAAACGTAGTGACAAGGAGGGAATGTGGAAAACTAAATTTTGCCATGTTCTGTGTCCCTACGCCTCATCCATCATAGGTTATGTGTGCATGACCAATATGCATATGTTATTCCCCATGTCTGATTAATGACGCAATTACAGTTGTGTCCATCCCTAGTATGCCAGTTTTCCAGTCCTCGTGAATACTACGAATATCAGGCCTATGTAAAGTTATGTTGCCACGTTTCTCAGTGTGCACGTTATTTCATTATAAAGTCCCCGTTTCTAGGCCTCAACAGGGCCCGGACCACAGATTCAGCTCCTGTCTCCTGAAAGCCTCGCTGAGGAGCGATACAGCCCCCACCTGTATCCTCGACCCTTCACTTACTTCCTGCCTCGCAGTGCCCGGTGCAGCTTGGCTCTGCCTCTGAGTCTGCCAAGAGTATGTTATGAATCCAGCTATCAGTTCAGTCCTTCTTCTCTGCATTCCTAAGCTACTGAACTGCATCAATAGTTTCCGTCATTGTCTAGCCTATTCGGCTCCACGTTAGAGAAAATACTGTATTAATGGTCATTTAATATTCTTCATCACGCACTACGTGTAGAATAATGCATGGTCCAGTCTTAGAATCAAGTTAGCTTTTCCCCTCATGACTTCTAGTTTATATCAACATGTTCCCTAAACATCAGCTACCAGATAGGGTTCAGGCACATGTCGCTCCGACCCTCCAGACTCAAGTCTCTGCTCCTAGCACAGAGTTCGTAGCCCCCAGCTTCTCCTAGTAACACGTCATTGCCAGTTTACGCGCACCATTAGGTTAGAGGTCCCGGCTCCTTAGGTAGCCCCCTCCAATGATTCCGCCCATTCATGACATATTCTGTTACGTTTGCATCACATGTCCATGTATACTCCCAGTTACACCTACTTTTACTGTTATCTCTCGCGACTGCTACGCGTCACGCCTTCTGCTCCACCCACTGTTACGCCTACTGCAATGTAATGCTATGTGTTTGCGCTATGTATATAAGTTGATGTATTGTTATTAAAAGTTAGCGCGCTCATCCCAGACCCGGCCCCAGCAGCTGCTGGGTCATCCTATGCAGGTTGTCCCGATCCTGTCCTTATGCTGTAATAAACCTGCAGATACTCCTACTACCTCGAATCTTGACTCTTATTTTATTGAGCTATCTGTTATTCATTCATACATTCAAAAATAGATCCGGTATTATTTATTTATATACCACAATATCTCAAGATCGACCATTTACATGAATAATAAAAAAGCCTGTGACCCTCCAAGGATGTTCAATTCGCCCAATCTATTTAAATCTTGGCAATTCATAAAGTATTCTTGTAGTTGAACCAATATGCTCATATACTTTTTTCCACGGCAAACATACGAAAGGCTCAAATAAGCTAATGTAGTCATCATTCCCCTTCACAATATATAACAGCCAGTCTGCAAGAATACAACTAAAAAAACTATGTTTTCCCTTCACGCAAGTGCGTATATGTTCAATTAATAAAGTTGCACAGTCAAAATAATTTCTTTCTTTTTCTGTCAGGGTGATGCGCAAACACATTCATCACACCATCAACTTAGAAAATTGCACATTTTCAAACTGGTCTACAACAAAAATCATCTAAAATTCATAAAGATTATTCATGTTTTTCATAAACAGGCAATCAATCTATAAATCATACATCCATATATACCAAGTGGGTTAAGTAAAGACCAGTTGCACAATCTCAATGCAGTACATTAAATACCCCTTAAGTGGGAAAAAAATGAAATTAGATCATCCCTAACACATTATACCCAAATAATGATATATCTAAATTAATGTGTATTTAAGGGAAACAAATATTACACCATCTGGGCAACAAACAGTATTATGGCAGGCTGAACAACACGTTCATGCATCTTATAATATAATACAGTTTATAGTCTATGCGATGTCTTGTCTCCTGATCGTAGTTCCATCTAAATGAAAAGAGAGGGGAAAACAGGAATGTAAACGGTTTCTACTGCCAACTCAGTTTCTGTGAACTTATTACTGTGACTCTAGTGCATGTGATTTAAAAACACTTAAAATTTCTCTGGCATTTCTCCTTGGCAAATTTGTTTGTTTAAGTATGATTCCTACAATTTGGAATAATCAATGTAAATTTGATAATTATCTCCTGCGATTCTGTATTCAATTTTAAGTGTTTTTAAATCACATGCAGTAGAGTCACAGTAATAAGTTCACCGAAACTGAGTTGGCAGTAGAAACCGTTTACATTTCTGTTTTCCCCTCTTTTTTCATTTAGATGGAACTACAATCAGGAGACAAGACATCGCACAGGACTATCAACTGTATTATATTATATGATGCATGAACCTGTAGTTCAGCCTGCCATAATACTGTTTGTTGAACAGATGGTGTAATATTTGTTTCCCTTAAATACACATTTATTTAGATATATCATTGTTTGGGTATAATGTGTTAGGGATAATCTAATTTCATTTCTTTCCCACTTGAGGGGTATTTAATGTACTGCATTGAGTTTGTGCAACTGGTCTTTACTTAACCCACTTGGTATATATGGATGTATGATTTATATATTGATTGCCTGTTTATGAACAACATAAATAATCTTTATGAATTTTAGATGATTTTTGTTGAAGTCCCGTTTGAAAATGTACAATTTTCTAAGTTGATGGTGTGATGAATGTGTTTGCGCATTACCCTGACAGAAAAAGAAAGAAATTATTTTGACTGTGCAATTTTATTAATTGAACATATATGCACTTGCGTGAAGGGAAATCAGAGTTTTTTTAGTTGCGTTCTTGCAGACCGGCTGTTATATATTGTGAAGGGGAATGATGACTACATTAGCTTATTTGAGCCTTCCGTATGTTTGCCATGGAAAGTATATGAGCATATTGGGTCAACTACGAGACTACTTTATGAATTGCTAAGATTTAAATAGATTGGGTAAATTGAACATCCTTGGAGGGTCACAGGCTTTTTTATTAATCATGTAAATGGTCGATATTGAGATGTGGCTATGCTTTTGTTTACCATTTACCATTACAAGATGGCCGACAGTTCTGTGTGTCATTTGTCCACTTTTTATGTTCACATCTCACGTTGCACATCATCAGAAATGTTTGTTTATATGTCGGTCCTTGTGTTGATAAAGTTACCCGGGAGCAAGGAAGTTACCGCCGAAACACGTAGGGCATTTTTGGCTTATGCTTAAATAAATTGTTTGAAGTATAATTTTAGAGACAATGTTTATTTCAATGGAGTGCACACGTGCTGTTTACGAGCATGGTGAAATTTGATGGATGACAGGGGGACCTTGGACCCTGTGGTGCACCGACGGGTCTGAGTCCCGTCAATCCCGAGGAAGTGAAACATTATATATATATATATATATATATATACACACACACACACGCACACACACATATATATACATATATTGATAAATATTTATATATATTGATATATATTTGCATATAAGAAGCCCTGAGACCTAGTAGAGGACATTTAGTCCTTTTTCTATTTCTTTATCTGTGCCATCCCGGTTTTTCATTCTGAAAATCTGGTCACCCTAACACACACTGAATTGTCAAAATAACCATACACTTTATATTTTAATAAGAAGCTAATCAAAACCCCTGGTGCACATATGGAGACCACATTTATCCTCCTGAACTTACCCACTAACGCCCCCTGGCTTTTCTACCACCAACTTATCGGTTCTTCTTCCACCCTAGAATTTCTATTTTCAGGTAGCAAACAGAAACCTTTCATAGGCATCACTATCTACGTACTTGTATGTCTCCTTTCTGGAGTTTCCGCCGTCATTTTGGACAGTGTCTCCGCCTTTGTTAATGTAACCCTGCATGATGTTTGGCAGCACTGGCACTATGGCTGGACCCGACTGATAACGTGTAAAAGTCAAAGATGAGTGCGCACTTGTATCCTGTGTCTTAGCTCAACAACACAAAAAGCTTCCTACTGCCCTAAGGGAGGAGCGTCTCTTCCTGTCCATCCGCGCAGGTGTCATTCCTCACAGAAAGGGCAGCGATGACTCAGACGCCAGCTGTGGGACTCGGCTACAATTGGCTGTCCCACCGTGCGTCATGATGTCATAGTCCCGAGTGTTATTCCGAAAGGACAGTTGTGTACAGTACAAATCGCTGTTATAAAGTAAACCCACAGTACTGATGTTTCTGACAGCTGTTAACATGTGGTAAGTGTATTAGGATATATGTTTTTAAGGAACCAGAGAAATTGAAAACGTTTCCTGTTGCTAACATAAACAGACCCCGATGGAACCCATGTTCCTCTCCACTGTAACCTTCCTTCCACAAAACCATAACATATTTTAGGCCATTTGCATCAGATTTGGCTTTGTTCCAAAACTCAGCTCCCATTATAAAGCTACTCAGAACCCTTTAATTGGACTTTTGGCATGGCTGGTCGCAACACATCGGAACTTCATAATATACTGACCTGGTTTATATAGACAGGAACTGAAGAATGTTGCTACTTTAAAACAATAAGGAGACAAAACCGGATTCAAACCCACTGTGCTTTTCATTAACTGCTCACGAAAAAAATGTTGTAACTAGTAAATATGCACATAACATTTTTTTTATCTGAAGGCATCTGTTCTTCTTCGATACCTATACATTATTGTCCAATGCTAGCATTCTTATCACAATTGGGAACTTTTGCATTATTGTTTCAAAAAGTGTACATTTTCAGCCCTTAAATAATATCAACGATATATGCATCGGCTTAGGCAGGTTAGCAATTGAAACGTTTTTGGGTAAGAAACAGTGCATACTCGAACATGTCCTGGTCCTTCGGCGGAGTGAGCCTCTTCCATAATAGCTCATAAGGAGTGGAATCTCACATGCATTTTTTTAGTTGCAGTTTTACATAGCGCGAAATAGACCCGAAGGTATCAGAGCGCTTTACAGGAGCACCATCTGCATTACAGACGGTGCATATAGATGTGTCCACCAGAATGCAAGGCTTATTGACCAAGAACAATATTGCATTCCATGCACCAGGGTCATTGTGTACCACCGCTATAGTGAGCTTCATTAGGTTCTTCCTTGAGAGACAGCTACATCATGGGGTGAGGAGTGGTCCATGGGTTCATTTGATCAAGGATACAGAGCTGTGTCTGGTGATGCTGTTCTATGAAAGTGGAAGCACTTAGGGGCTGTTTATGGTGCTGGACCCACCAACATCTGCCCCTGCAGTCCGCCCCCACATTATGATGCGATGGGTGGAGGTTTTGGGCCGAGGGACAGTCGGCAGTGCTTCCACGTCGGATAAACACCATAGGTCCCTAATGACGACGGCTCCCCTGTCAGGATTATGATGTCATTTTCCGACAACCTTTCCATGTCCTCCTTTCCGACATGGAAATGCTGTCAGAAAATGACTTTAGGGGCCCCAAGCAGAGTCCCCTCACCACTGCCCCTCCGCAATATGGCCTGGGGGGCAGATATGGTGCCCCCTAAACATCCCTGCACTGTGTGGCAGGCACCTCATGTTTCAAAACATGCATTTTACAATGGAAGCGTTTTCTGGCCACAAGCTGCATAACCAAAAAGATGTTCTAAATTGCAATGTTGGAACCACACAGATACGACGTCCACCCGACATCGTAATTAGCCCCTAAATCTTGATCTGTTTGAGGACTGAGCACTTCCAGGAAATGGAGGAGTCCCATACTGCAAAACTTCAGTCATTGGGACATCAGGCTATCACCGGCAGTCATGCATTTTTAGTGGAAGACTGCGACTGTTGGTCCTGGCACTTTCTGCAGGGTTATCCCCAAACTTTTTTCCTTCCTCCTCCTATTTTTTTGACCCTTTTTTTGCTGGCTTTAGGCTGGATTCAGGGCACTTTACCACTGCTAGCCAGTGCCAAAGTACATATGATCTGTACTCTAAACATGATAACATTGGCTTATCCATAACTGGCATACCTAATTTAATGTAAGTCTCTTTTAAAGTGTACTATAAATGCACATGGCCTGTATATTAAATGCTACTAGTGGACCTACAGCCCTGATTGTGCCACCCACAAAGAGCTGCATACTCCCATGTAGTGCATCTGGAGCCAGGGAAGGAAGGACAGGGACCTTGTGAGGATCAAAGGCCTATTTTGTTGTCTCTCCCACTTCAAAGACACATTTGGTATAACTACTGGGCCCAGGACACCCCCAAAATAGTTCACTGTGGGGTTCCTGAGGAGACTGTATAAACAAGAGGAGTATGCTGCCAAGAGGGACTGCCACTTTGTCACTTGCTTTGCTGCTTTGGCCTGCTGCCTGTTGATTGCTGGCCTGCCAGAAGGGACTGACACTTTGCACTGAGCTTTGCTGTGTTGGCCCGCTGCCTGCTACCACTGCCGGGAAGGAGAACTGACTCTGCCCTCTACATCCTACAAACTTCCAAGAAACTCCAAGGGCATGTTGGCTTGACTTCTGTTGTGGAAGATTCAGGGACCTCAAAGGCTTCCTTGTGCTCAGACTGTGCACTGCCTGCGGGAGAAACTTGTACTGAGAGGCATTCTTAAATACTTTATTGGGCCACCACCGTGCTCTCACTGTCTAGAAGCAGCTGGGTTGGCCCCCGATCACATCTGTTAAGAGCTGGGCTTGAGATTGCTCCGCGGCGTACTTTCAGATGCGAGCCATGTTGTCTACAAGTGAGTCTGTTGTGGTTTACTTGCAAGGAGCGTTCCAGTTTTACAAGAGCCAGGGAGAAGCTCCTCCTTTTGGGGCCAAGCACTGTAAACTGTTGCTACAGATGCTGCTGGGGGTCCAGAGCGGCGTGGTGGCCTCACCTGATTGCCTGGCAACTGTTATGCGTTGGGCGTGCCCTCACCAGGCCCCACCAGGGCTAAAAGACAGTCTGACATCACCATGCCCCAAACCTTCCTGCCCCTGTGAACAGTGCCTCTTACACCCGCCAACAACCAGGCTGGAGACGCCAACCGGGTCAGTCAGAAGATTACTGTAACATCCTTAAAGGGAGCACCCACATCTTTTTTTTAGCTCTAGATGTGAAAGTAATCAGACAGAGGGGTCTTGAAGAATTTGTCACTTTCCTCACATACATTGTTTGGAATATCATACAATCTTCTAGAACTACTGTATATGGATTGGTATGCTGTCAAGGGCATTACCAAACCCCCAGCGGGACCTTAATAACTTTGATAGAAGTGCACTGGCGCTTCCAATATTGTTTTTGATCCCTTGTCTGAACTTTGCAGAGTCCTATTGGGGCAGTAAAACCCCATACAAAAGCACACAAGGCATTTCCGGCATTGGACTCTGTTGTATCTTGAATCTTCCTGCTGCTCAGCTTGAATGCATGAGATGTGGAATGTTGGATGTATGGAATGTTAGTGTGTTATGAATGTCAGTTGGGTGAGGGCTGAGCAGCAGGACAGCTGCTCCTGATGGGGTTAACATTATAACTTATTACTTATCATCTTAATTCAATAAAGTAACTTGCTTAATCAACAAGGAAGTTCCAGCTTCTTATTGAATACATCATTTGGCAATTGTTGGGAAGGAGAATCTACGCGTGCAACTTTTAAGGCAAAGAGTGAAAAGTTGAAGACTGGACTGAAACCGGAAAATGAAGAAAAGTTAACTTCAAGGTAAATGAATGTTATGTTTTATCGTACCATTGGCTTAAACGTGGTATGGCACAAAAGGAAAAACCCCATCAGTGACCCTGCCATTGGTCGCCCTAATACCCAGAGGTGCCAGAAATGCGTTTATAATGGGCTTTAAATCAGCTGATTTGTAGTTTAAATGAAGTTTGGGGGCAAGGATAAATCGAGCCTCGGTGGAGAGTGATGAAAAAAAACTGCTGCAAACTGCTGCTCTGTTGTTCGATAGTGATCGGGGGCAGAATTCGGGCCTCACAGTGCAGTACGAGCATATGAAGAGTGAAGTAATGGTAACCCCCGCTCTGCTGTTCATTTATTTTCGGGGGCAAAAAAAAAAAATCGCGCCTCAGAGACAAGTATGACAATATTACCTGCCATTAAGTGAAATATGAGTGACATGGACCTCAGCGTTAATTAAGAATTAACATCTGTTAACCCAGTGCAGGAAGAACTTTCAGCATTTAAAAAGTGTTTATCAATACCGATCTGAATGACTTGGGGTTCGGGGACTGAAAATCGAGCCTCAGTGTGAAGTGCAAAGGGTTCATGAATTGTGCTCCCCATGATGTTCTGGTGGTGCCGTTTGCCTAAGACTAGGTGAAGGATGGGAAATGACGCAGTGGAAACTCTTTGTGTTCCAGTAAAGGTTGAGGAAATAATGCGCTGTTAACATATGAACATTTTACAAGCTGCCAAGTATTTTTCATTTCCATGATTGTTTCAAATAATAAGGAAAAGTGACAGTTACCCTTTCTGTTTTGAAATCTGCACGAGACAGTTTTCCTTCACAGCAAGCATCGGCGTCATCTTCTGTGACGACTTTTCACCTCGTGAAATGATTTGGCCCTTGTGCGTGCCGTGAACCAACCGGCTTTACATTGTTGTGCGTGCCTCCATTTTGCTCGTAGCAAAACAAGCCATACATCGGTGGGGAAAATTATTACCAACAGTGTTTTCTGAAAGGTGTTTTCGTGAACAAGGTACTGTTATCTCTGTTATGCGTTTTTTTGACAACTGACTTTTGGGAACTTAAGCAAGGAAAATAATAAAGGAAATTAGCATGGGGGACCGAAGGAAACCGTTTTGAAGAGTTTATAGGTCTAAGTTTTGGAACTGATTTCAGGGTCCAGCAGTTACAAGAATTGCTCCGTGGTCTTAAGAATAGAACCGGCTCGGCGTACAAAGAGGAAGCTGAGGGAACTATAGGTCGCTGTTACAAGACGATGGTTCCAGTTACAGTGGCAGCTGAGTGAGACCCTGTTCGGGTCTATTTTACAGAATGGAAAACACAACGGGGAACAGAAATATGGGGTCAAAGAGCCAGCGTTGGGGACAACTCTCTTCATTGTTGTTATTTGGTTGTTGATGATGTATTCACCAAGAGCTGTTCCACAGTGTGTGTTGTGTATGAGTGGTGTGTTTGTGTTGGGAGTGTCCATCACATGTGTTGTGATAGGAATGTCTGTTGCCTCGCACGTCAGGGTTGCGATGTGGATGTTTGTTGCCTCGCACGTCAGGGTTGCGATATGGGTGTCTGTTGCCTCGCACCTCAGGGTTGCGATGGAGATGTTTGTTGTCTCGCACGTCAGGGTTGCGATTGGGATGTTTGTTACCTCGCACGTAAGGTTTGCGATGTGTTTTTTTGTTGCCTTGCACGTCAGGGTTGCGATGAGGATGTTTGTTGCCTTGCACGTCAGTGTTGCGATTGGGATGTCTGTTGCCTACGATGTGGTTGTCTGTTGCCTCGCACGTCAGGGTTGCGATGGGGATGTTTGTTGTCTCGCACGTCAGAGTTGCGGTTGAGATTTCTGTTACCTCGCACATCAGGGTTGCGATGGGGATGTTTGTTGTCTCGCACGTCAGGGTTGCGATTGGGATGTGAGTATGAATGAGTTATGTAGGGGCTTGTTCATTTGTCTGAGTGGTACATGTTGTTTCCTGATTTATTTGGTGTTAAGGTTTGTTCCTGTGGGTGCTGCTTGTTGTACTGGTCTGGCCAACTGGTATGATTTGTGGTATTTGGGATTGATGGTGTAGGGTGAAGGATAGTGCTTTATTTCAGGGATCTATGTGACGTTCTGCCCAGACTGTGGTGTGCGAGATGAGATGTTATTTAGCGTCTCGGGTTGTATTCTTTTGTTAGTAGGTGAATCGTAGTATAGCAGTTCAGGATGTATCTCCTTTGTAAGTTAGTGAGTTGTAGTATGGTGTGTCATGCGAGGTGAGTTGATTGGTATTGCATTTATTAAATTATTCATTATATGTGCATTGTTTAAGTTTATGACTATGTGTACTCTACATGTGGTCCTTATCTTAATTGTTTCATCTGTTACATTTCACAATGTAATTGTTCCCATAACGAAGGGAGATATGTTGTATCTTGAATCTTCCTGCTGCTCAGCTTCAATGCATGAGATGTGGAATGTTGGATGTATGGAATGTTAGTGTGTTATGAATGTCAGTTGGGTGAGGGCTGAGCAGCAGGACAGCTGCTCCTGATGGGGTTAACATTATAACTTATTACTTATCATCTTAATTCAATAAAGTAACTTGCTTAATCAACAAGGAAGTTCCAGCTTCTTATTGAATACATCAGACTCATTTCTGTAACGATTGTTGGTTATGTGTTCTGTGGCCACGATGCCTCCCAATCATCCTTCTCATTTGTTGAATACTACTAACATTGGGGCACCATAATTCTTTATCGACAATGGGTGATTCAACCAGAAAAAGTTCCTGTTGTGTTTATGAGGCACACTTTAGCGCTACTAGCCCTGAACAGTGTTGGCATTATCCATGACCATACTTACGCATAAGGGGATAGATTATGACACATTCTCGTATTCCTTCATTTAAAAGTACTCTGCTGCACTCCGGTTTCCTCCCTTCTGAGGCAGAGGTGGTCTGTGTGTTAATTTGAGGAATATTATAACTCCCTGAATGGGAACGCCCACACTTTTGATTTGTTGAACATTGTGACGATTGGGGGACATCTCTTTATGTTCAGACAGGGTTATTGTTAGAAATGGGGTTTCTGGTTGGCTAGGGTACATAGCTAAGCCAGACAGAACCCACCACTCTAGTCAGGGTAAGGGAGTTACACACCCAAGAAAACCCCTGCTCACTCCCTTGATAGCTAGGCAGAGCAGTCAGTCTTATCCCAGAGGCAATGTGTAAAGCATTTGCGCAACACACACACACACAGCAGTAACATTAGGGCATGGAATGCCGCAGTTATAAATTCCTATAAATCACATTTTATTATGAAATTCCAGGCCACAGTGCATTTGCGGGTCTACTACAGGTAATACAGTACTTTAGGGTAACTAGGCACCAGGTGCAGGACATAGCAGCACCTGAGGGCCTTCTAGCAAAAATACAGTTATTTTTACTGGCCCTGACTAGGTGCATTTTAATCCTTGCCCTCCAGGACTGGAATGTCAGCAATAATAGTGGTCACTCGGTCCTCCCCCACAGGTATGTCACAAGGGTAGGGGAGGGCGCACACACTCCACATCTCAGCAGGGAGGCTTCACTTGGTACCCACTGCAAGGAAACTCACCCAAGGCAGCTGCCAACAGATGCGTGGCAACTTCGCCCCAGCCTCCTTCAGCTGGGAAAACAAATGTAGGGCATCACCCAACAGCCATCCTCGAGCCAGACAGGCTCCTCCTGCATCACCGCGCTGAATAGAGCTTTTGTGGCATGGAGCAAAGTCTCTGTTTGACTCGGCCCGCTCTCTCCCGATGAAAGGATTAGTGGCCGGGAAGGGTGGGCGCGGCCTTCCTCACGGGCTTGCCCACAGCAGGGTAACAGCAGTGCTCCTCCACTTTCTCTTTCAATAATGCCCTGGGGCTGTGCCAGACTCCCTTTGCCGCCGGACTGCATGTAAATAAAGCTTGCTTGAGTGGGACCCCACTTTCGTTCCGGGCAGCACCTGCCGCTGAATCCCTGGTTGCCACCGCAACAGGGGAAAAGAAACAGTGCTAAAGGAAAACTGTGTGCCCAGTGGGGCACACTTTGCTCAGTGCTGGGCCCCTTTACACAGCGGCTGTTAGGGAGAGGGAGAGCACTTTCCTCTGCACAAGCTTTCCCATCCCTTCTGCTCAACACACCAGGCAGCGCTCCCCAGGCAGTGCTAAAGAATCCTTAAACCACTCTCTTCCCACACTGCACTGCCCAATAAAGCGCTCCTCACGTACTTGCACTTTCAGAATCAAGGTGTTGTAGTACACCAGAACCCACGGTGCTCCTGCGAAAATACAGCACCCAGAGCACTTGCAGAGCAAAGCGCACGAGGTTCGGTGACTATAAAGCTTGCAGGGCAAAGCACACGGAAACTTTGATGTCCCTGAGTGTCCCAGAACAGGAGGCCAGCACACACAGGCCCTTGGAGAGTCCTTCACAAGCAGGATACCACAGCTGTACAAAAAGAGCCTGTCCTTTTCCTCCACCAGACAGAAGCAGCAACTGCTAGCCAAGCCTTGTCAATCACACACCAGATGCTGAATACAGAAACAGCCAGAGGCACACATAATGGTAAAGTAAGAAAATGCCCACTTTCTGAAAGTATGAACAAAAGGGGATAGGTCCATAAACAAGTGGTGGGGGCTAGACCCTTTATAGAATATGTAACACAAATTGCACGAACCACAAAATCTCCACAAGCTTCTTGAGAGGGAACGATCAATTTATTGTGATCACCCTCGACACTTTACTTAGTGTCAATGTTTTAAAAAAAATCTTTTTCAAGTTATAACAAGCTACATGACAGAAAACAAACAATACATTAAATATTTACACAGCTATAAATACTTTGTACATACATGAAAAACAAATTCTTTACACAATACAAAAAAGAAAATTCCTTGAATCAAACATTACAAAAAAACTAAGAATACATCGCAAACAACATTAGAACAAACATTACAATCAAAAAATGAGAAAAATATAGAAAAAAACCAATGCAAGGGGGAATTATAAGCAAATGAATGGCTCTTAAACAAATCAATACTGGACCAGCCGGTCCTAGTATCATGAAGATGACATTTTATTCCACCCTATGAAAGTGCCGACGCGTTACAACAGTAGTGTAAGTTCGAGGACACTACAAGTCCCATCATGCCCTCTTTTGGAGGTGGGCTTTAAATACAGGAAGTGCCTGCGCGGCCATCTTTTGGGAGAAAACTTTGATCACACCAGTGGCGTGCTGTTATTTCAGAGCAGGTAAATGCCAGGACATGCTTTTGGTCCATTTAACGCTCAGAATCTGTTTGAATGCTCAGACTTTTAGCTACAAGCGCTCACACTCATTTTTTCGTTTTTTTGCTAACACACGACGGCCAATTGAGAGCATTTTTTCAAAAAATTTCAGAAATTTAAAAGGGAACAGAAATACACCATTAAGGTAGGCGAAATTACTTCTGCGCATTCTGGTATATTTTTTTAATAATGCATGCACTATGCGAACAATGTAATCATCAGGCCCACCACTAAAACAACATTGACACTAAGTAAAGTGTCGAGGGTGATCACAATAAATTGATCGTTCCCTCTCAAGAAGCTTGTGGAGATTTTGTGGTTCGGGCAATTTGTGTTACATACACTTTCTGAAAGTTACATTTTCAAGCACAGGATTTAAAAACCACATTTACCAAAAGGGGCATTAATAAATTCTGAGTTCAGAGAGCCTAAACTCCAGTTTTCGATCTTGCCCCTATGGAAAGTCACACATGTACAAATGTCACAGTGCGACCCTAATGATCAGCATATGGGACAAATAGCCTTTCAATAGTGAAAAACAAAATACACAGTATTTCACTATCAGAACATGTCACACACATCAGTACATGTTCTACTTTTCACATACAGTTACCCCTGCCCATGGGGGACATTGGGCCTACCTTAGGGGTGCCCCTTACACGTAAGGGAAGGGAAGGTTTGGACCTGGCAAGCGGGTGCACTTGCCATAGCAACAGGACAATTTACAACTGCGCACGCAGACACTACAGTGGTAGGTCTGAGGCACATTTACAGGGATACTCATGTGGGTGGCACAACCAGTGTTGCAAGCCTGCTAGAAGCATTTGATTTACAGGCCCTGGCACACACTGTGCACTTTATTAAGGACTTACCAGTAAATCAACTATGCCAATCATGGATAACCAATCCTATCATAATGTATACAGAGGGCATAGGCACTTTAGCACTGGTCAGCAGTGGTAAAATGCCCAGAATCCTATAGCCAACAAAAACAGTGTCAGAAAAATAGGAGGCAAAAGTCAATAAGTTTGGGGATAAATCTGTCAAAAGGGCCTGGTCTAACAGTGAAACTCAGCAAAGATGTCCCTTTTACGCGCTAGTGCTTCTAGCTTGGATACCAATAAACAAATCACTCCCCAATACCTTCCAGAGTGATTAGCCACACATACAGTGTGTAATAATTGTTTCAACAATACATATTGAATTTAGTTGTTTTGGGCCATCTATAAATAAGATAAAAACTATCTATTTTTCCACATTGGTGTGAAGTCCTTTTGTGTTACTGTATTTACTGTGCCGAGCAAATGCTTTACATGTTGCCTCTTTGATAATCCTGGATGCTCAGCGCCTAGCAACCAGGTTATTTTATGTGTGTATCTGACTTGCCCTGACTAAAGTGGTGGGTGCTGCCTTGCTTAGGTGCATACTCTACCCAACCAAGAAACGCATTTCTAACAGCGACCATGAGGTTACTACACTGAAAATGATGATGGGTGCCAGATCTCTAGATTGCTCCATACATCTTACAATGGGCTTTTGTAATCTTGAATGTGATTGGCTCAGATCAATTATGGATGTGGTCTCCACAGGCAAGGAGTAAAGTACCTATTACATAATCCAGGCTCTCAACCCTCATCCCAGCAGTTCGAACTATAGATGGAACATGTTTGCTGGCCACAGGCTGAAGATTAGTTCAACACCAGCATGTTAGAAATTGGGTTGTTGGCTGACTGGAGTATGAGGCCTGGTCAGGCAGGAACCACAATCCTAGTCAGGGTAACAGGCAGGCAAACTCTGAATGTACCCCCCATGTGCACCCCCCACCACCCCAACATCTTGGGGTGCTGCTACGGGCCCCCAACAACAAAAACCGCATTCCTCTCTATGGCGGCAACGTTGCCATGGAAAGGCTGCTCTCCGCCGGCATGTCAATATGGATGGCGGTGTCTTGCAGATACCGCCACCATATTAAGCCCCTTTTCCGCCCGATCGACTCGTTGAAGGGCGGAAAAGCGGTGGACGGTCTTCCCATCTGCCGCGGACCCCCCAGCCATCCTAATATGGCAGAGGGTCACTCAGGCGTGGATGGCGCGTGGATCTCCCCCGCCGAGCCGGCGGTGGCAACCGCCGGCCTGGCGGGGATGATCGGCCTGCCATCCAAATAGACCCCATAGTGCTTCACCCATTCATGAACATAAAACATCTCACACAGGTTGACGCTCATTATGTCTCGCAGGGATCCGTTACTTTGACGATGACAGTTGTGTGATCGGTGAATGGCCAGCGTTTGGCAGACTAAAAACACACACACACTGGAAGGGATGCCTTAAAATGGTTTGCATAAGGTGTGAGATTGAGTAAATGTTCATCCAACAATTCACCATGAAACACCATCAAGTACCATACTGAGATCATGATGACTTCCGCTCTGGACGTGTCTGTTACCAACCCATCCAGACACCTGCTTGTTTGTTTGTACAACACACATCCTCCTTTCAAAATAAAATCTTTAAAAAAGCAAAACAAACTTGATTCCACTGAAGAGAATCATTTAAGACAGGAACTAGGAATATTGTCTGGTTGTTCTCGTCCTGGTGCTTTATACCTAATCAGGTCACAGCTTTGCATTGATCGTGAGAAAACGTTATTTCATTGGATGGAATGTTTTACATGGCAAAGATTTGTTTGAGCTTTTTCTGTGGAATCCAGTTTCTTTTAGCAAACACTACAGTTCCATGGCAAAGCTGCTTGAAAGGAGGAACGAACTGAATTACTTATCATAAGAAAAATAAGCGCCTGTGAGCAGTGTCCAGGAACATTTTAGTCTGCCTTGTTTATAGGGACAATTCCTTGGTAAAGACTTTGGAACTGTCATGCAGGTTGTAGAGTCTGCAAATGAGCAGATTGATGTAATGAATACCTTAACTTTGGCGCCGAGGTGCACATTTACTAAAATGTCATGCAGGGCAGCACATCAACCAAAGCTCCAGTGCTTCATTGCATGAAAGCGAGATGGTAGGACTAAGTTATGGCGCTGTACCTCTTCCCACCCCTGCACTGGCACACTTTAGACTGTCAGGTGCCACGTACACACCCTTGCCCCATAGTGCTTCTGGTGCAAAATAATATACTTAGACTATGTTTAAACTGTTGTAGCTTTGTGTGTGTGCTGTAAATTATAGCACATACACAAAGTTAGAAAAGCTTATCACAAGCATGACGCCTTCTTCGAGGAGGCGTACATTTTCGGTGCAAAGCTGTCTACCTTTTTTAGTAGATAGGGCTGTGCATCAAAAACAGTTGGTATTTGCATGGGTTTAGTCGTCAATGGAGCGCACACCGCTAACCCCTCCTCCGGATCGCCCCTCGGGACTCTGGTACTTGTAGTTTTTTAGTGGATCACCCAGGTGGGTGCAAGTCGGTACTTGTTGGACTGATGAATCTCTAGACCCGATACATGTACCGGGTTTTAGGATATCGCCCGAGACATGTCTCGGATTTCGGGATAACTTCCTTCATCAGTAGAGAAAGATCGTTAGGGGTGGAAGAGAAGGCCGCCACACAACAGTCAAAGGCCTCGATGCCAGAACCGGCACGCAGGTGCGTCGTCCAAGAACCAGTCGGCCCAAAGCTCAAGGGAGCCATATTGTGTTTAGTCGTCAATGGAGCACACACCGCTAGCCCCTCCTCCGGATCGCCCCTCGGGACTTTGGTACTTGTAGTTTTTTAGTGGATCACCCAGGTGGGTGCAAGTCGGTACTTGTTGGACTGATGAATCTCTAGACCCGATACATGTCCCGGGTTTGCATGGGTATTTGCATGTAACACCCATGGGACTACCTATGGGACCATAATGTGGCAGCCTCTTAATGCAAACTGGTCCTTTGTGTTACATTAGGGCTACTTTCCAGTGCAAATTTGGAAAGCAAATCCCATCTCAAGACTTTGCGCTGGTTTGCATCAATTTTTGTGACTCTGCAGTGGCATAAATCCTTGAGAAGAATATATGATGTTACATCGTGGTGCTTACACTGCAATACCTTTTCAATGCAGGCATTACAACGCAAGTTGTTACGACTTGCATTGGGGGGTGCTGGACTTACGAATAGTATGATTTACTATTCCAACCCCAGTCTACGTACAGTAGGGAATGTGTTGGAATAGTAAATCATACTATTCCTTAGATTAGAGTGCCATCTACTGCAAGTCATTGTAATGACTTTTGTTGTAATACCCGCGTTGTAAAGGTATAGCGGTGTAAACACCACGATGTAACTGATGTAAAATGATCTTATGTGGATAATCTGAAAAAACGGACATGGGTCCAGCCAGTGGCATAGGTAGACCGTTTGATGCCTGTTGCTGTCGGGGTGTGTGCCGCCCTGTGATGGCAACAGGTAAGAGCGGGGGAGGGGTCCACCGCCCCAAAACCCGTGGTGGAGCACGAGGAGGACAACTCTCCCGCCCTGCTACACCACTGGGTCCAGCCCTTCTAGGCCTACGTTCAACAGCCAATCTCGAAATACGACTTTTAATAAAGTCGAAGAGCATGGTCAAAATGGTTTGAAAGGCATCATTTAACACTCCGGATCACGTGGTCTTGATGTGTAGTCATTCATGTGAAAGCCACACCACTAGAGCGTCTTTTCACGGTGTACCCCTAACTAACTTTTTAGTGATGATTTGTTTAAATAGTGCTGTTTTAACTTTCAAAAATGAGAATTCAAGTGATTATTGGTAATTTATTTTCAAAGGCAATGATTAATGTGTTCTGCAATATATGACCCTTAAGCGTTGAACCGAAACGCATTGTTGAGTCACAAGGTTATTTATAAACCACCTTCGGTTGTTGCTCAGAACTAGCATATATTTCGGTAAATTACATTAAATGGATTTCATGCATAAGCACCAGAAGTCACATGTAGGATGTAATAAAAAACGGAACTCTGTGGACCTCAACAGGAGGATCCTTTTCATTTCAATGGGGCCATTAACAGTCATTAGCAGCCACATGAAAATGATGAAATTTTCTGGAGCACCATGGTGCTGTCAGGTTTCATCGACAGATTTAAGTAGCTTTCAGGTGCCGTCTGTGAGCAGTTACTGGGTAAAATGAGGAATTACCAGGGATTCAGACAAGGAACTACAGATTTCCCACATTAATCCTCCCTTTCTATGGGTTCAAATCATAATCCTCATACTTCCGTGCCCCTGGAATTAAAGGAAGCCCGGCTGTTGTTAACTCTGGGGGAAAGGCAACATTAACACCCCATAATCTGGTCACTCGTAGAGGTTCTGGTTTTGGGAGGGGTCCATTAGATATGATGTGAACATAGAGCCAGCAGTTAGAGAAGCGATAGCCTTTAGCCGCAATTGTCAAATGAAAACTACTAGCAGAGCTTTCAGTGACTTTATACTCAAAATGCAGTTCACCAAATGCATATATGCAACTTATTACAATTTCAGGGCAGTTCAGGAAATTTCCACTGCCTAATATACATGTTGATGTAGTCCTCTGCCAGGTACCACCCACACAAATGTATTCATGTGCTAGCCTTGCACTTGGTGGTAAAAGGTTTGGGGCTGTGATGGGGACAACATAGGACTGGTAGGCAATGATGAGTCACATGAGCATTGAAAATGCAAGGAGGTAGGAACAAGACCTTTGTTTGGAATAGAAGTTTGAAAGTGCCTCGAAGTGACATATGAGGTGGGATATAACACTTGTTAGGGTCCAAGAGTGATGAATAATAAAAGGCTCCACAAAGGAAGCACCTCAAGAACCATAAAGCATGGTTACAATACAAGTTGTAAAGGGCACTGTTACCACTCGACTGAATAAGGGCAGTTTGCTTTACATCATACATCTCAGCTGGCAACCCCCATTGCAGTGCTAATGTTTACCGGTGTGTCATAGGTGCAAGTGATAAACCATGTAGAGAGGCGCTAAAAGTCAATCACTCTCCCTAAGCACATTATACTGCATTCATACTGTTTTATATTAGATATATTTAGTTTTTCGAAGCTAGGGAAGCGATGTTGAATCAAAGCTTTTGATAAGTTGCATGTTATGCAATGCCATGTTACAGGGCCGACTTTAGGGAAGTGCGACTGGTGCGGCTGCACAGGGTGCTGACCTTTGGAGGGGGCGCTGACCTCGGGGGAGAGAGGCACAGTGCTGTGTTTAGCAATAATATGATGATTGGGGAGAAATTAGGGGATCCTTTGCCTAGTGATAGTGAGACTATGCGAGGAGGCGGTCATGGGGTGTGGGGTGCCAAAAAAGATTGTCGCACAGGGCGCCACCATCGCTAAAGCAGGCCCTTCCATGTTGTATTAGGTCCTGTCTTGTCATGTTACTGAAATCCTAAAGGCCTTTTAAACATGGATCCTTTAGGACACTTTTTGTGGGCAGCATAACCCAATCTGTCAAGGACATCCAAGTTCAAATCTAGCAGGACTCCTTCTGATAGAACTCACTTCAGTTTTGCTCTGTATATGGAAAATTTACTTTCAATAAAAATATTTTGAAATAAAAAAAAAAGAACTCACTTCAGTGCCTGCGTGACTACTGAGTGCACTCATTCCTTGTGACTGGAAATCACTGCCTGGCCCGAGGGAGTGATGTGTTTGTGGCTCCCTTCCAGGCGTTATTGAAGCCTGCACTTCAAAAACACACATGCAGCTTACATGGAGCCTACAATTATGTGGATGTCGCACTTCCTGCCGAGTTTATTACAACACAACGAAATGCAGATAACTGTTTTGTTTGAGAACCAACCTGGTGATTAGAGTAAATTCATGTCTGGCACGCTGAGATGCAAACACACAAACTTGAACATTTTTATGAACCCTGTGTATTGTTCTGAACACTTTAAGTGCGTAACTGTTCATTCCTGTGGCTCTACCATCAGGGTCAACTCTATCACTGGTGGCACACAGTGCAACAGTCTTTTTTGGTGCCGCTCAATGACGTCCTTCTCACCGTTCCTTCACTATCACCCTCCAACAGTACCCCTGATCTCTCCATAGCCCCTCTCCCACAGGCATTTAATTTGTTTTATAGCGCTACTCATACCAGTACAGAGCACTTTACATCACACACATATTATACAGAGACAGTGAATCATACGTGTGTAAATCTGTTTATAGGAAATGTTATCTGTGATCTGCATGGCACATGCTTTTTGGAGCAGGCATAGTAACCCTCTCTGCTACTTTATGTTGCGTCAAAAGTGCCAGAGACAACATTCCTTCACACCAGAAGGAACATTAACCACCAGAGTTATCTTGACATTTATATTGTTACCTGTCACAAAAAGAATTCTCCAGCAGATGCTTTTAAACCTATATGTCACTTCTAAACACAGCACCCCCAGTTCAGCATGAAGTGTGGCTAATATGACCATATTTTGCTCCTATGCACCAGTGGTTAATTTGTAAAGGGTTAAGTTTCTATGGCCAAACCTCTGCTCAGATGCCCATGGCTGGCGCTATTAAGTGTTGGCGAGCTGAACATCAAGGCAGTGTAGTGTTGAATCCACCACATGCCACTTTAACCCCTCCCACGCTGGTGACGGAACCGCTCCCTCACGCCCTTCGGGTGGGCTGTGCTGGTGATGCAGCGGTTCCGTCACGGCCTGCTCGCCGCGCCTGCGCAGCGCGTTCTATTGAGCAGGCGGGGCCATGACGGAACCGCTCCGTCACAAGCACAGCCCACCCGAGGGGCATGACGGAGCGGTTCTGTCACCAGCGTCGGAGTGCCGTGCGCCCCCCCACCCCTTAGCGCTGCGGCAGAATTGCTGCCGCAGCGAAAGGGTTAATCCATTACCAGACACTCTCTGTCCATTTATCTCACTTATGCAGGCTCCATCTTTCTTCCTTTGTGAACGTTTTTCAGTCTTTCTCTTCCTCATCCTTTTTTGTTTTACCCCCTCTTGCTCTCCGAAAATTTCTGATGAGGAGAAACATGAGTCCTGTTGCTTCCACTAGCAACAACCATCTCAAATTAGGCACTGCTGTGCATTGACTCAGAAGGGATTCTAGCACCTGTTTTTGAAAAAACGGTGTTGTCTTCAGTACGGCCCTGTGTGTTCATTTCAGGTCCATTACACTCTTTGTCCTTTTACCTTTACCATTTCGCTCCTTCCCTTTTTGTCTATCTCATTTACTGTAATAATTTGTACCTTTCCAGTTTTCTGTTACATTTTAATTAATAGGGCAAGCACCTCTATATCCCCCAACTCAATTATCTCTTTTTTTAAACGGAGCCCTTACATTAATTTTATTTTGAACTATTTCCGTTCCGATAACCCCTAAATGTTTAACTTACGTGTACCCTTCCCTTATTTTTTATTCAGATTTAATGTTGCTCAAGTTAATTATCCTATGATTTTTGTTTCCAGAGATAACATACTAAGGAAACTATGTCAGTCCTCAACACATGTACTCACCAGCAGCAAGCAATACCGCTCTTTGGGTCTGATTTACAAAGGTAAACTTACACTTACACTTACACTTACCGTTCCTTCCAACACATCTCACACGATAAATTTATGGACCTGGTCAAAGCAAGCAGGCCTGCCGGCAGCCCTTCTGACCCCTGCCCGCCACAAACTTTCAAGACAATTCTTTTAACAACCTCTGCTGCCATTCCAGTAAGAAGAATCATCAACGATTCCTTAACTACTGGAATATTTCCAGAAGAACTCAAAAAGTCATACATACGCCCTTTACTGAAGAAAACAAACTTGGACCCGCTGAACCCCAACAACTACAGACCCATTACAAATGGACCTTTCCTGGGCAAACTGATAGAAAGAGCAGCGTTCGCCCAGATGTCCCAATTCATTGAAGAGAATGACATACTTTCAGATTTCCAAACAGGATTCCGTCCGGGAAGAGGCACTGAATCTTCCCTCCTTGCCATCTGGGATGACCTAAAGAATACAGTTGACCGCAACGGGGTTGCTGCGCTACTCCTCTTGGACCTCTCAGCTGCCTTTGACACGGTTGACCATGACACTCTGAAACAAAGACTTTATGAAGCCGGCATAGAGGGAACTGCTCTAGACTGGATCGCGTCCTACCTTCGAAACAGAACTAATGTCATCCACACCCCACCTTTCTCGTCCAAACCGTACTCCACAAAAGCAGGGGTCCCTCAAGGTTCTATCATCTCGCCCATGCTTTTCAACATCTACATGAAGTCTTTACCAGTACTGATCAATAAATTTCACCTCACGTGCTACAACTATGCAGATGACACACAAATACTCCTTCAACTAGAATGCCCCAAAGACATTGGAAAATCACCAATTTTCAGCTGTCTCAGAGCAGTGGATCAGTGGATGACTTGGAGCCATCTCAAATTGAATGCTTCAAAAACTGAAATACTCACGTGTGGCGATTAGAAAAATTACAACCGCTTGCCGCATGGCCTGATGAACTGGGATCACTGCCTAAAGTATCGAAGGAAGTAAGAAACCTCGGAATGACCATGGACTCCAAGCTGTCGATGAATGTCCAAGTAAATAAACTAGCAAGATCAAGCTTTGCTACTATAAAAACGCTGCGACGAATTTTCCCTCATTTGGGATTTCCACACAAGGTCCAAGCTACCATCTCCCTTGTTCTATCCAAACTCGATTACGCCAATAGCCTCTACCACGGATCACCTTTAACGACCATGAACAGACTACAACGGATTCAGAACTCGGCTGCCAGACTACTCTTGCATATCGAACCGCGAGACCACATCTCCCCTGCCTTGAAAGCCCTGCATTGGTTACCGGTTGCCAGAAGATCCACGTTCAAGCTGCTTTGTATTACCCACAAAGCAATACATGGAATAGGACCACTCTTCATCAGGAATAAAATCACCAAACACATTCAACAAAGGAACCTACGCTCTAAAGGAGCATCTCGCCTCAAAATCCCACCATACAAGAAAAAAACAATGGGTGGCACATCTTTCTCTGTTCAAGCAGCCAAACTATGGAACTCTTTACCCCCCAACATAAGATCCACCGACAACCACCTTATCTTCAGAAAACTACTCAAGATCTGGCTCTTCCCCACATAAGCACCATACGGAAATAGAAATTTACAGCATATCCCTCTGTATATAAGCATTTGTTTTCACTATAGATATGTACCTATCTTTGTGTATTACTTTATAAAACATGTAAAACAATTATGTTGTTAAGAGAAGAAAAAAATACATAATAATACTAATAATAATAATCAATAAATAAAAATCATGTTTGGTCTACATGTACATACTTCCATTGTACATCCATGTACCTTCCATGTACTTGGATCTGTGTGTCTGTTACTTTTCTCCTGAAAAAGCATATCCAATGCACTACCCTATCTCTCATCCTGTGCCTCTATCAATATATTTAATCTAAATATACTTACTTTTTTATGTATCTATATACTTTTAATGTACTTATGGATCTATATACTTATCTCTTTCTTCTAATTTAGCATTTCCAATGCACTAGCCTATTTCTCAGCCTATACTTCACTCAATATATCTTCTAGCCCAACCTTCTGACTCCTCTCAAACTTCTTTCTACTACTCCTTCTAATGCACTACCCTATCTCTCATCCCATAAATCTATCAATATATCCTCTACATCCATTCTCTCATTTATCCCAAACCCCATACCACTACTACGATTGCCAAAATACCCTTTTCTAGACTCTCTCCTGCTCTACCCCTCCTTGCATCATCTGACACCTCTTTTTACTACACCGATCCCCTAAAACAAACATTTGGAAACTCTCCCCTCTGACTCCTTCCCTCCAAAACTCCTTTTTACTCATCCAAAAGCCTCTTCCTACTGCTAAAACTTTAAAAAAAAAAATCCTTCACTCTTTTATCCCTCCACTATCCTTTTTCAATAAAAATTAACAGACTAACATGTTTCACTTCTCAAATTCCATATTCCATATTCAACTATACTAATATACTGCCCAAATAACTGAATAACATATCTACTACTCAAATTACTTCATATTTATACTATACTAATTTTCAACACTAATCCTTTATGGGTTCCGGAGTGGCGTGCTACTCGCCAGAAAAGCGCTTCAACGCTCATCAGGGGTAACAAGAGCTATATGAATGCAAATCTTTCTTCCCCTTTTATCCATCCGCTATCCTTCTCACTCCAAGTAACAGACTAATATCCACCACTGAAATTACCTCATATTTCACCATATTAATTCACCACTAATCCTCTATAGGCTCCCTGAATAGCATGCGTCAACAAGCGAGCGATAAATAAATACAAACCTTTGTCCTACTCTATCCTTCTGCTATCATTCCAAATCCAAATAACTGATTAACCTATCCACCACTTAAAATGTACTTGCATGTTTCACTATACTAATTCAACACTAATCCTCTGTGGGTCCCGGAGTAGCGTGCTACCCGTCGAAAAAGCGCTTCGACGCCTTGTCAGGGGTAGTAAGCGCTATATAAATGCAATTACAATTACAATTACAATTACTTAATTATTTGCTATTCACAAAGGTATTTTACTAGTAGTATCTTTACGACTGCAGAGCTGCCGCACATAAAAAAAGATAGAACTATCCTATCTATTTATGTGCAGAGACTCCACAGTCGCAAAGATACAAAAGTGTAAGTTTACCTCTGTGACACAGGCCCTTTGTTTGTAAACAGTGTTGATTGCAGCTGAGACATATGCTTATGACGTTTCCAATTGAATGCATTTATGGTGTTCTCAATTTAGTGCATGGACTGTACACGGCGCAATGTCTTTAAAATGGTTTTTAAGCTTTCCTACACTCTGTGCATAGGCACAGAATGCTCTTTTTTTAAATTATTCTGCAGTGGTGATCCTTAACCCCTTGGCTGCTGGGGTCATTCCCCTGCCGTGCTGGGGGAGGGGGGGCGCACACAGCACCCCGGTGCTCATGACGAGCTGAGCTCGTCATGACCACACCCGTTTCATTAGAACACTCGCACAGCAGGGGAATTTGCCCAGCGTGCGAGCGTTCTAACGGTCATGACGAGCTGAGCTCCTCATGAGCACACGAGAACCATGGCTCATGACGAGCTGAGCTCGTCATGAGCGTGGGAGGGGTTAACATTTGGAACAAGATGCCTCACCGAGGCTGAGATTGCACAGCATTTAAAACGTTTAGAAAGGTTGGACCCGTGTGCATGTCTTAGCATAGTTACTTAGACTTTGGCTGGACTACTCCAAAAACAATTACCTTCCACATAACGGCTACTTTTCATTACATGGAAAACCAAAGAATCGACACAAGCAGCAGGTCCCCATGTGACAGAAGCAGAGGTTTCAGGATGCTGCCTTGAAATGCAACCTAAGTGAGAATGGTGTCAGAACTCACGTATTTACGCATCCATCCACCTTCCCATTAGTTTCAGCAGCTTAGGCACCTGCTCCAAAGATCTGTCTGTAACCAACATGTCATTCTTGCCTTAACTGCACATGTCTGTGAGCGATGAAAGCTTGGACTAGTCTGCCTTGCTGGATCTGGTCTTTATGGACTGGAAGTTTACACTTGCTACTTTTTGCTGAGAGAGGGCAGCTTGGTTTGCTACTGCCGTGCTGTACCTGCTGTTCTGTGGGGAAGCAAAGCATTCTCTGATTTGTACCTGTCCTGTAATGGGGAACCGTGTGCTGCTGATTCCCTAGCTCAGTCTGTCTTCTGAAGGAGGGAAGCTTGCACCGTTCCTGCCCAAGATGTACCTGTTCTAAGGAGAAGAGGTGCTTTCACTGCTGCTGCCCCATTGTTATGAAAAAATAAAGGATATACTGAATGCATTTGAATAACATGCCCTAAGAATAAGGGACTGTTTCACAACATTTGATGTAATACCCTCAGTCCTGAAGGTACCTGATACTGTAGGAGCAATCTTCAAGAGCTGATACACGTTGGTGGAAAAGAGAAGCATGGTCCATTGTTTAACCCTTATGTTTTTAATTTTGTTGTAGGGAACCACCAGTAAAAAATTTTTTTGCTCGCCCACACAAAATTGTAATTGGTCCGACAAAAATGTTTCTAGTAATGATTTACAAGTGCAGTCAACTTTGCTACAGTTGTTAAATCTTTTGGTTGAGCAGATCTGCTCACATAGGTGGCCTTTTAGGCACCTCATGGTGATGTCACTTGAAAAAGTTAGTGAACACCAACAAAGGACCTCTAGCATCAAGCCATTACAGGTTTTTGTCTCCAGAGTGGAGAATAACCAAGCATACCTCCAATTACTAGATCATGTCTACTGTTTTTCATTATTCCGGTGAATAATCTGCTGACATTTACCACATATCAGCAGGCAGGCTCATGAGTGTCATAGGGGTGGGATACTAGGAGCCAGGGAGTGCCTCCAGGGTGAGAGGAGGTTGCAGCTTGCCTTTGGGAACGATGTCTTCTCCCATGATATGCTGGAGGGAGCTGGCCATGGCAGGGTTGTGTCTCTGCCTGCAGCCTGTGCCCTCTTCAGATGCAGTTGATGTAATCAGGATCTGCTGATTTAAGCCCTCAGGGCTGATTTATTTGTTGGTGGAAAGGGTACTGTGTTGCAACACTTCCCTTCCCACCAACATGAAGGTTCCCTCACCTCATTTAGAGTCAGCCGGACCTTCAGTGTATAGATGGTGGAGACTCCACCGCATCTACACACTTCCCACGGCCCAACTAAGTAAGGGCTGACCGAGATTTGGCCATGTGTTTAGACTGGGAGGATACATGGCCTGTTTTCACTGCCAGTCACCGTTATGAAAAACTTGACTGTAAGCGGCAGTGAAAACTTTTAAATGACCCCCACACCATGGGAGAATGCTCCCAATGCAAGGGGGGTAATTGTTGGGTTTTTTTCAAAAAGAGAATCCTGCTTTGGGATTTTCTTTTTGAAATTAAGAAAAAGATGTAAGTTGAATGTATGTCTCCATCAAGTTGATGGAGCTGTCTGTTAATCTTACAATGCATTTCCAGAAACTTGCTGTGACTGCGGTTCCTGGACATGCTAGAGATGTACGCAGGAGCAGGGGACCTCTATCGATATGGCAGGTGAAGTACCCTCACCATGGCGGTAGTAAAGTACCCTGCCAAAGCGATGGTAATTACTCTATGCACCAACAATTAAATCAGTCCTTTAGTATTTTCAGGTCCAGAAATATCAGGCCTCTCGTAATATGGCAGAGATGTTCCCCCCGAGGTTACCCCTCTGCCATACTCGAAATTAATGGCCAGAGTGTCCCCAATATGGACATTCATAAAGCCTTCACTGGTCAGATATTTAATTGCATTAATGGGAAGAGTAAATCTGTTTGTCAGTGGGAAACAAGAGAGAATTTCCAAAAATGGGTGGGGAAACAGGTTCTCTGGTGTTGGGGAAGGGGCAGGGTGTGTCACAGGGGCTAAAAATAGTGTATGAAATGCAAATGCGCTGTGGCTTGACATTTCTACTTGTTACAGCCGCAGATTCCCAGAAATACTCCTAGAAATCTTTGTATATTCCTAATAAGCCAAACATTTACCCAAAATGTAGGCCTGATCCTACAAGAGTAATGCTTGAAAATGTTCATTTGGCAGTATAGTTTGATAAATTAGATTTCCTAGTTCTGAGCTAAGCGGGTCCAGAGAATGTAAATGTGAAAGGTAGGCACGTTTAAAATAGGCATTAAATACATTAACTATTTTGAATCATTGAAAGAGCTTTCAATCTATGCAGGGGTTTGAATCAACAATCTTTAATTCAGCGTTTCACAATATCGCCTGATATCTAATGTAAATTGAGTACTATTAAATGGCTTAATAGTAACATATGTGTATATTGCTGAGAAAAGGCAGAAGTAAGGTATGAAGTGCCACATTAAAAAATAGAAGTGTTTCCTTGATCAAAGTGTATAGGAGCCATGCAACCTTTAAGCTTCGAACTGACTCAAATATAGAACCGTTTTGTTTGAAATAATACCAATATATAACACCCCAGCATAATATATTCAGCATTTAAAGAAAAGCATCTAGAGTGAAAAACGAAAGCTATACAATTATTTCTGTACAGAATTCATGCACAATTCTGTTTGCAACAAATGAAATCGAATGTACTTAAACATCTACAGAAATGCCAAATTTAGCATTGACTATCTTTTTTTGTTGTATTCTAATTGTCATCTTATATTTCTGAAAAATGTTGCAGTTTCCAGTAAGGTGAACAGACATTACACAGTTTATGTTAGACCAGATTAAGTGACTGTGGTGAGATTTCCGCAGGCACTGCCTTACTAAAAAGAAATAGCAATTTTCTATTCCAACCATACCTCACACCTTTCTCCCATTGGTACCTTGTTTAAATATGACACAGGTGTAAGGATTACCACTGTATAACTAATTTTTAATGAAGCCAGTTGTTGGGATGGAAAAGTCCCATGCATTGTAATGTAAGGCATCTCTGCATGGACATGTGAACTACTGGTACTGATACTTGGTCATGGTCAAAGACGAATCACACATATGTGCGCCATGTCATAGGTCTGTCTAATGGTATTGTAGTATTTTTAGACCAGAAAGCATTCCCCAAGTGCTACACTTTTTGTGGTAGAGGACTTTAGCCCTTGACAGGAGTTAAGTGAGACAAGCGCTGCGATGGCAGCATACCCGATTTATGTTTTATAGTTGTCAGTAGTGTTAACAGGCCTTGTTACCTGTGTCAGGGGAGTGGTGGTTACCGATCCAGTCATGTAAAGTTCTGTAGTTGTTTGTGTACTTACCTCACCTTTGGCTTCCATGATGTATTGTATGTATCATCATGCATCAAATGATGCTTGCTTGTGCATGCTGACATATATGTGTGCCTATGAATGGTACATGACATGACATGGCGGTGTGTAGGTTACATTTTGGAAGCCCAGGGCCTAGAAATCCTAGTTGGAGGTGAGAACTGCAACTCGCCAGGCAGGAGATGTGGATTGTTGACATAACTGAGGGCTGGGGTGGGAACACACACAAAGAGGTAAGGGGCGAAGAGCTTTCTCTGTACGCACCAAAAGTCTCTTTTATTCAAGGAGGAGTTACTATTCAGTGGAGCCTAGGCTCATTGTCAGATAGTGGGTATGATAAGGTTGGCACTGAAGGACCAGGGAATCATAATAGAATGGAGGGTGTAGGCATTTGAGCCTTTATGAGGCATAGTTCATTAAAGGATGGCAGACCATCTGTTTGACAAAGAACAGGACAGAGGGGAAGCTACTCCAAAGGAGTCAACACTCACAACACAAATTTAAAAGGCCAAAACACTAAATGACATCTGGTCTGGATATGGACAAGAGTTCCACAAGTTTTTTCAACAGTGATGCGCACCAGTGTTGAAAGAAAATTACCAAGTCTTCTAGCTGCCATAATCAGAACTAGGGGCCAGATGTAGGTGGCCCAATTACCGAATTTCGGCCGTTACCGACCGGTATTGGGCATTTGGATGTAGGTGGCCTAAATTGCAAATTCGGTAATTTACCGATTCAGTATTTTAAGGAATCGGTAAATTACAGATTCCTTAAAATACTGAATCGGTAAATTACCGAATTTGCAATGTAGGGAGCACTCAAATGAGTGCTTTTCCCATTTTAAGATTCGTTATTTACCACCAAATATAAGTTGGTGGTAAATAAAGAATACCTTTGAAAATGCAAATCAGTGCATTTTCAGCTGTGCCATGTGGCAGACATACATGCCCTTAGGGCATGTATGTCTGCCACATCTGCACACAAGCACGATTCAGGGGTGCAACAGGGTGTCAAAGTGACACCCTGGCACCCTTGAATGTGTCCCCCATTTTACTGAGTCGGTAATTGCCATTCATTCCTATCGGCCTCCAGGCCCATAGGAATGAATGGCAATTACTGAATCAGTAAATACCGATTCGGTAAATACCGAATCTTAACAATTCGGTAATTTTTACAGATTTTTTTGCTACATAGCGTTTACCGATTCTAAAATACCGAATCGTTAAAATTCGGTATTTTAGAATCGGTAAATGTACTTTACGTACATCTGGCCCTAGGATCCTAGGTCTACTATTCTCCCTGCTGGGTGCGGGACCATCACCTAGGAAGACAAGACTACTTCCCCTGAGCCTGGAAAACCAGCCTTCTCCCTGCCTGCCAATGCCAGTGGACCCTTTGAGAGGGAGTGGAACACCTGAAGGGAACGAAGTCCAGAGAGGATCCTTTTGAGTGAATTCCATTGAGCAAAGTGTGAGACGTCTGGTGAGAGTGCAGGCCATCCACCTCGTCTTCTGGAAATCAGTGACCTTTGTATACCAAGTGGTGGTTAGAGGTGCCACCCTCAATGCGTGATGTTCAATCCCTTTATGTGGGACACCATGAAATTAGGGCTGGCACCCTTGCTATGTAAAGTTGGCAACCACTCGTATGCCAGGTGGGGCCACTCTGAAATTAGGGTCTTCGCATGTTGCTGTGTAAAGTCAGTGACCACTTTATGCCAGGTGAGGACCACTGTGAAGTTATGGCTATCACCCTTGTGATGTGAAGTCGGTGACCCCCATATGCCAGGTGCACCTGTTCCATTGCGATCCCATATGCCAGTTGGGGGTGCCATAAAGTAAGGTTCATCACTCAAGAGCGTCATGTCAAGAGGACTGTTCTAGAACACCAGGCATCCTGGAGACTTACAAGAACTAAGCACAAAGCAGTTCTGAAGTTGACTCTTACGGTCAAACTCAGTCTTTGTCATGTGGTGACTAGTGTGGGCCAAATCAGAAAGTCGCCTCTATTATTAATAACCAGTCCCACTAGACGGGGAAAGGAATTTGGAGATAGAGTCCTGGACAACACTAAAACACCATCCGTAAGAGACTGCAGATATTATTTGGTGTACGGTTTTAATACTCTCTGTGTTTATATATTAAATGCTACTTTCATCACTAAAGCCAATATTTAACTGGACATTCAGTTCATGCAGTTACTTTTGAGTCTTGTACTTGGGTACCCCTTAAACCTACATCCCAGAAGAGCTTTGGACTGATCGACCCATGCTACCACTGAGAGTAAAGTGCTGAAGGGGTAGTGCTTGGCCCAGTTTATCAGGACCCATAGTCGGTTGGGTGTTGGGACAGCAGGAGTAAGATGCCATGATCCCCAAGGTTGGGCCTAGCAAACCTTTCTTGCCCCGTAGCCCTCTGTCAGAGGTTCTGACACCACTAAAATATACAAAGGTAGAAAATCAGCTGATTCATAAATAACTGATGCCGACAAAATTAAGAGCTGAATTCACATTTAGTTTAGTAGTATATATTTGATAGAATACAAATATTTAACTAGGCAGTTCAACACATTCTAGACGTGCTAGACGAGCTATATTTTGGATAATTACTAAATGTCAACCAAGCACAATGCTACCTTTAACAAATTAAAAGGTTGGGAGTTTGTCCTTTTTTAAGTGAATTTTAATAGTGCTACGTAATGTTAACTGGACACCAGGGATATATATGGCTTTCAAATGGCTCAGTAGTTCTAAATGCTTCGGTTGTCCCACTACACGCATAGATACTTTGGAAGTAATTGAGCTGATGGAGAATTTTTGACATTGCAGCTTAAAATCCATTTTTTTTTATTAATAATGTAATAGTGACAGACTGATTGTGAGGTCATTTCATTGGAGCTATAAAAGTATACCTGAATTTCAAATGGTCTTGGCATGGATGTCACTTAGAATGTAACAGATGAAATGTCTGTCTGTACGTACATGTGCCTACTCATATAACAGGAACTTATCTAGGGAGCAATAAAACACGGTAAAGAAGTTGGAGGATGAATGATTCAGGTTTCGGGGAGATTGAGGATAAGGGAGTATTGCTTACATGTCCTTTGATAGGACTTGGCCTTATCATAAGTATTCTTTTAGATATATCTCCATGTTCTTATTCTGTCCTGCAGAGATTACAAATTAAACATCATGTGGAAAGCAGCGAGACTTTCAATAAATGTAGGAAAATTAATTATAGGGAAGAGGGTGGCTTTAATCTTGATATTTGAAGTCCCCTTCCATTTACACATTTGCTGTATTCACATCTTTCATCATGTGCAGGGCTTCCCTAACTTTCTACTGGGCTTGTACTATACAAAAAGCTGTTACCTACATACATACATGCTTGTATTTGATGCATTCATGAAGATGCTTTGTATACCAATTGCACGTTTCACGCTAATTCAGTCCCCCACCTCATATACTAGAGGGATTTAGTACTCATTTGGCAACTGGCTCTGGATATTTTGCGGCTGTCTGTGACACTGACATTTTTCTATTCAACCACTACCAGTAAGCATGGTCTCTTAGGATGGTGGTGGAGTCACAAGTCTCCTGCTTATAGTAGTCTTTTAAACAAGCATTTCAAACGTATTGGTGTTTCCTCTAGGGGAAACTATTTTTAACGTTATTTGTTACAAGCAGGAGAACCAGAATAGGATTAAATCATCTCCATCTAAGGGCATCTTGAAAAGTGCTTTTGTGAATAATGCTAAAGTGTTTACCAACACTATACTTTATAGAGTTTTTAAGATAATAAAGAAGTGAGCCATGTATACAAACGTTTTCCCTATATTTGTCTTAGCAATTCCATGATTCACAAGTGGATATACCTCTTAAACAAATTTTGAATCTCAAAAGATCACGGATCAAGATATACAAAGCAGTACCAAATTAATAATATTAACACAATTGCAAACAACAGAAGGTAGAAACACCAGCATACTCACAGTTATAATTTGGCTCAATATTTTTTCTTGCCTCAAGACTGGAAACTGTGATTTGAAATATGATGTTAAGAAGTAGGAATGAAAAACTGGAAAAACATAAGGATTTTAATAACCGTCCTGTGTGGCCTAGAAGAAAGGGAGAACAAAAACAGGTTGTAAACACATGTGAACCTCGCCATTGACTTATTTTTAAATTATGTTGATATGGATGTTGTAATTCAAGCAAGACTTGACAGCCCATGCATAATAAATCCTTCATGGCCATTTCTATTACATAACTAAGGTGGATATTAATATACAAGATGAGAAATATCTGGACGATGATATCTGGTGTGGGAATATTCTCCTGATATGGGTCTCTTTTTCGGTTCCCTCCCTAGCAATGAGTGAGGACCAAATTTAGACCACATTTAATGTTGAGTCTTTCATTATGACTTCTTTTATAGGACATAAGACATTTGTTAAGTAGATCCATGAGATTCATATCTGCAATAAATTAGTTGACATTAATGATTGGGAGAAATAACAAGCTAATTATTCTGAATAGAACTCAGCGCATCTGTTAAAATGCACACCAATGTTAAAACTGACAGGTTAGTTGAATCTCATATCGTAGTTGAAACTGACACCTTTGTTAACATGAGATTCAAATAACTAACTTCACATGATTGTGACCAGTAACTCGTCATTCAATGAACTGGAAGATCTCAAGTTATCGTTTATTTGAATACATTCATTAAGAAGGGTTACCAGATTATTACATATAAATCAGGCACTGTTTACTGATGCAATAGCTTTCAAAAACAAATCCGTGCATCTTGACATCATAGGACAAACTTACTGGATGAAATGTATTTGCAGAGGGAAAGCCTGAAACTGAAAACGTGGACCAATTTGGCAGCCTTGTGTTCTAAAAGGCAAATGTGGGTGTATTCTAATGGCTTGACAAAGCCCTGTCTTGATATAGAGAGAATGTTATTATAAGAAGTTGTTAAAAGATGTGTGGAGCTTAATACTCAAAAGAATTCTTACCATATCATCTTTAGTATTGGGGCACTCGGATTTCAAAGTTTCTGTAAGCTGTAATTACCCGTGGTCATTACCATACTCTAACATGGCACTTAATTTCCTTATGCAATTCAAAGTATATGCATTGGTTTACAGCAAACTGGGCTTTTATTAAACTTTTATTCTATAAAGAAAAATTATATTTCAAGAAAAATAGTAAAGGTAAGATTACCAACGCCAATGGGGAATAATCAAACTAAAAATGTGTAAATCAATAAGTATATCATCAATATGCAATTCTACTAGGTTTTCCAAGATTTAAAACTATGGGATAACTTTTGGTCACCTTGTCTCAACACACACTAATCCATACCTAATTTAAACTGTGCTCCTTCTCTGATAGCTTGGCATGGAGTAGTCAGCCTTAACTTAAGAGGCAATGTGTAAAGTATTTGTGCACACTGTAATTACAGTAACAGAGTAAAAACACCACAAGAGACTCCAAACCAGTTAAGAAAAATAGGAAATATTTATCTGGGCAAAACAAGACCAGACAAACAAAAATCCAATAAGTAGACAGAAGATATCAATTTTTAAAGATTAAATCCCAAAACAGTGCTTAGAACTCAATAGCGCAAAAAGGTTACTTGATGTCGCGCTAGACCAGGGTAAATCGAAAGTTCCAAACTGACCGGAATAGGGGGCAGGCTTGCTAAAGGACCCACACAGGGGCTGCTGAAAAAGTACCTTTGTATGGCACAAGCATTGACATCGTATACTCGATGCGTTGGTTCTAATTTACACAGTCTGGTCGACGCATCTAAGTCGAGCCTTGCAGCAGTGTCTTTAGATCGGTGCTGCATTATCATCGAGCCTCATAGTCGGGACCTCGTATTGGCATTCTGTCATTTTTTAACTTCATAGTCCGGTCAATGTATGGTCGTCGAGCCACGCAGGGATGTCCTCGGACCAGCACTGCGTTAGCATCTGAGGGCACTGCGTTGATTATGATCAGCACAGTGGTGACAAGCACCGATTTTTGCAGAAGCAACTGCAGAATCCCCTTCTTAGGCCCAGGACTGGAGGGGGCACCTCGGGAAAAGGTAGGATTCACAGATGGCAGAGTTGCAAGAAGTCTTTTATGACCCTGAGACTTCAGAGTACAGGAGGCAAGCCCTTGGAGAAATTCAAAAAGCAGGTGCAGTCCCTCTCACACCCAGGTAAGAAGCAGCAGGCAGCAGGCCAACACTGTAGAGCAGGTAGCAAAGTAGTAGTCCCTCCGACATCAGCATATAAATCAGCAGCCCAACACAGCAATCAGTTAGGAAAGTGGCAGCCCCTCCTGCAGGCAGAATGCTCTTGGTTTCAAGAAAGTGGTTTCAGGGGTCCAGTACTTATACCCAAATGTGCCTTTGAAGTGTGTGGGGGGGGTCAAAGAAGCCTTTGAAGATCACAAGACAAGGTCCATGAATTTCCTGCCCTGGCTCCAGACTCACTACAGGGGAGTGTGCAGCTCTTTGTGTGGGGACAGGCACAGCCATATTTAGGTGCAAGTGTCAGATGCACCCTCCCAATCTACCTCAAGAAGCCCATTAGCCTAGTAAAGTGCCATCAGGATGCAAATGTCACACCCCTTCTCCCTTTGTGTGGCTGTCTAGAGGGAATGCACAAAGCCCAGCTGTCACCCAACCCAGACGTTGGCCTTGCATTACTGAAAAACGAATTTACCAGTTTTACACTACCAAGACATGTAAAATTCAAACATGCATGTCCTACCTTGTAACAACACTGCACCGTGCCCATAGGGCTGCCTAGGACCTATCTTAGGGGTGACTTATATGTAATAAAAGGGAATGTTTGGGCCTGGCACGTAGGTTAAATTGCGAGATCGAAAATGGCAGTTTAAAACTGTAAACACTGGCTCTGCAGTGGCAGGCATTCGCCATGTTCAAACGGCTACTGAGTGGGTGGTACAATCAGTGATGCAGGCCCACTAATAGCATTTAATTTACAGGCCACTGTAACATATAGTGCACTGTACTAGGGACATAAGTAAATTGTAGATAAGCCAGTGTTACCATGCCTTGAGTACGGATCATATGCACTTTAGCAATCGTTAGCAGTGGTGAAGTGTCCAGAATCCTAAAGCCAGCAAAAACAATGTCAGAAAAAGAGGAAGAGCAGGCAAGACATTTTTTTAGGGTGACCCTGCAGAAAGGGCTGTTTCCAACATGCGGGGACATTGATTCTACTGTTTGGGCATGCTAGTCCAGTGACGGTTGTCCTGACCTATGATACAGGCAAAAACAATTGATGGCCCCAAAGGTGGGCAGAGAACCCTTCTTGCTTGTCAGGAGCACTGATTGTTTGTATTCCACAAACTAATTCCTGCTGTGGAGGCTGGACCACTGGGTCAATCTTTTTTGCTGGCAGAGCTGCCTGAGGTTCCACCAGCAAAACCCTTGTGGCTCCTCACCTCTAAATGCAGCGGGGACTAGGAGATTGTCAGACCTGGCATCCTCAGGTTTTTTGGAAGATGCCCCATATCAGCCAAACTCTAAATGGCTCCTTTGATTCTGATGAGGAAAACAACAATGTTTTGATTTTTTTTCAAAACCAACTACAATAACTACATGATATAACCAATCCCTTAGGCTGTCTTAGACATATGATGCTCAGAAGAGACATTGAAAGAGGGTTAGAAGGGTTCGTTGTTTATGCCCCTTGGAAGGAATGGGGCAACACCCACAAAGGGAAGTCTGCTAAAACCCTTTCAAAAATGTTGGAGGCTATCATTGCACACGCGTAATGCAGCAGACAGCCTTCAATCTTAGTGCATGAGCCATCACAACCAACCAACCAGGTGGCTGAAAGGTATTCACCACAAAGCACAATAGCTTCGCTACTTGTCTAATTTTCACCCAGATAAAAACCAAGGTCTCTCTGGTTTGATTTACCTTTGTCAAGGAATGGAAAGGCTGTAACATAAAACTCACTTGGAATGTCTGTATTCAAATTCTGAACCCATGATTTTTCCTTACCTTACAGTGGAAATATAGGCACTAACATAGATATGATATTTAAAATTGTCTATAGTTTACTCCTTCCTTAGCATGTTAGAAGCAAAACGGGAAACAATAGGCATGTTCCTCTCTGCACCGGATCCTATTCTCCTTGTTTGTCAACACTGCCCAGGGGCTTCCGAGCTACTGCTCACTACCTCACACAGGACTGGACTGGCCGTACCGTGCATCGTGCAGTTCCCTGGGAGGCCGGAAGGGTGGGGGCTGGTTTTGTTACTGGGAGCCGGTTTTCCAGCTGTGCTGCAATATCAGCCCCCAGTAACAAAGCAGCAATCATTTGTTTCCAGCCTCCCTGGAGACCGCAGGGGCTGGTCCGAGAAAATTGGCAGGGCTGCTTTGGGTTCCCAGGCCAGCCCTGACCTCATGCATGGGACCATCAGCTGATGTTGAGGTTTGATCACTGCTATAAGTTTGCTAAGATCTTACTGCTGAAATGCTTCCAACTCCACGAAACATCTCCAAACACTCACCCCGGGTCAGAAGCATTCATTGGTTTGAGAACATAGCAATGATGCTTTAGGGCCAAACATCGGTCAGATTTGTCATAACTGGGAATCCAGGTGCCTTGGTTTGTAAGCACCGTGGGAAGCTTTGGGTGTGTTTCAGTGATTTACCGGTATGTGGAAGGTCTGGCACCCGATCATGGTCATAACGCCAAACTGCTCCACTGAAAATCCCAAAACTTGAGAACTATCATGAAAGAAAGGTTTATCTGAATATCTTGAATCAAAATAATGGAATTATACCTGAATCAGTACCTGCTAAATGGCAAAACAAAAATGTAACTTTTTGATGAGGATAACCTTTAGGGAGTAGAGAGCTATGAATTAAAAACATAATAATGATCATATCCATTTCTACTAAATTGATACATTTTAAATATAACAGTCCCCTGTCATATTTTAATTTAAAAACGTTACTCAATTTAAAAAAAATATGCTCGCTCAATATGTGAAAATGAAAAAACAACCTCGTTCACGAAGTTTATTAATCCTCTCTTGTGCTCTCCCATTCAGAACATCATCCCGGGGAGGATATTGGCTGCTGTCAAAACTGTGAAATGTAATTATTGTATGAGTCTAGCATTTGATTCAAGTCCGACAGAATCTCAGTCAGTCCCAAAAGGAATTTTGGGAGTCAAAAAGTAATTCCTGACTTACAATGTGTACTTTGCAACTTGCCTTTTTGAGGTGACACAGTTTGTAGTTTTTATGAATCACAGGCTTTTCAGCTACAAAAAAAGACTTGCTAAATTAGGCCCTATGTACGAGTACAGAGTCAAATGCACTGGAGAAAGAGGCAAGGACTTGTTTTGTCAAAGCAGTGCTTAATTTTAGCTAGTGGTTTCTGGTGCTTGGCACCGCCACCTCAATGCCAGCACCTGTGCTTATGAAAGTTTGCCACATTGTGGTGCTGTATGGCTAATTTAGGTATGAGCACAACAACAACTGTTTATTAGTTAAATTTATATTTACAATGACTAATACCTGCCTCCCAAAACATTCTTATAGCTTTGGGGGCCTGGAATAGTATGAATTGTCACGTTTGCAAGAGTTTGACGGTTAGTAGTTGTGTTGGCATTGGCATTGTCAGCTGGCAGGGACAATGTGTGGAGCAAGCTGCAGTGGCTGCCTGACGAGAGCCCCGGGACTTATTTTTGAACAAATTAAGCACTGTGTCAAAGGCCTGGTCATTGGAGTTATAAGGTGTGTCCATGTTTTAGCACAGGAAGGCTTCACCGGTTTGGTTCTTTTACAGTGCAGGAAGTGCTTATTTTCTTAGCCATATAGCTCTTTCTGGTCGGAAGCTAGAAAGGCTCAGTTAATTTAAAGTCTCATAATAGACTTTCTTTACCTGGAAAACAGGAGCAGGATAGTAACTTTTATATGTAATGTGGCCGACGACGGCAGTGCAAGGGTTCTGGGTCTCGTTTGTGGCGAGTCCTTTCCAACTGTGCGCAAAAGCATCAAATGCGCCTGTGGGATAATCCAAAGAACCCGCCGACCGTGTGGCCACTCGAAGTTGTAGTGAAACTAGGGCAGGTAAAACAGACACTCTTTTATGTTTCATCTCATTCTCTACACATCCAGCGGTGTTGTACCTGCGTAGATTCTAAAGGGCAGATTTCCAAGAAACTAACACAGTGCGGTGCCGCAAGTCATTTTGCTGCGCCGTGCTGCGTTAGTTTCAAAGCACAGGGATGCAACAAATTTACAACAATATGTTGCATCTCTGTGCTTCCCACTTCCCTGGTGCACAAACTGATGCCATGCACCGGCGCAAGCACCCTTGCACCATGTTGCAAGGATGCCTGCCTCATTGGGAGATTGTTTTTGTACAGGAAGGGGCACCTTCCTGCACAAAAACAATCAATTGAGGTGATTTCCTCTTCCAATGCGTGCTGTAGAATGCAGCACACATTGGAAGAGGAAAAAACGAGGAGAAATGAAAACATTTCTCCTCGTCGAACCGCACTATGCCGCCCTTAGGGTGGCGTAGCATTCTTACTCATTTCCAGATTTACAATTGCTCGTAAATCTGGAAATGCAACAGTGGACATGGGTGTTGCGTGGGAACACCCACAGCAACACCATGTCACAACATAACACGCAAAGTGTTGCGTGAAAAAGGGCAATATTTACAAGCACAGGTGAAGCCACGCAGGGTGGCTTTACCTGTGCTTGTAAATATCACGCAGCCGGTTGCACCACCGGTGCATCACGCAATGTGACGCACCGCCCCTCAATGTATAACAACTCTTCTTCGTTTACCAGTCCCTTGAGCTTAATGGTCCTGAGAGCACCATATGTAATACTCTCAGACTGCTTAACACTGGATCTAGTTAGTGGGCTGGGCCCCTGCAGCTTCTGGAGGCACCATATGTAATAAACAAATAGTTGCCTTCATTTGATTGGGTCTCTATCACTGTATAAAGTTTTTACCCGGTGGCCCAGTTGTTGACCGCTCAATGGCTATCTCCACTTATTATACAGGTAATAAGTAACTACGCGTTCAGCTGGGTTCTATTCTGACACTCTTTGCAGCACCTCCTGCTGTGCAGTGACATTAAGCGTATGCTGCCTACACCCTGTCCTCAAACCTCACTCGCCCTATCAAACATGGTCTATATGGCCTACTCTACAACTAACACCCTTTCACACACGCACTCCGAGAGCCTCCAAGAACAAATGCACATTGGAGCTCCGGATGGCCTCACCAGCGGTATGAAGCACTACTACATGTTTTACATACCGTGGCGCTACTTAAATTACCTCCTACAACCCATTTGTGCCTCGCAATGGGTTGGAAAAAGTTACACAAATTCCGATACAATGCAATCAGTGTTATTTAAAGCAGCAGAAAAAGTAGCATGAAAACCTGCTTGAAAAAGCAGTACATCATTTTAAATTTTCCCTGCTTCTACATTAATCTGCTGTAATAAAATAGCCATAAACAAACATACTGGGTACTGATATTCTTGGAAATGCTTTTGAGGTCAGTAGAGCCAGCAAGAATGCCTAATCCCAGCTGCAGTCAAACTAAACACATCTTGGCCATTTTACCGAGCTGGGATATAGTTACATCTACACTTTAGGGCATCCCTTAAGGAAAGGGGAAGAGACCTTTGCAATTCATAATATTGAAACAAGTGTTCTTGCTTTATTAGCATCTTTCTAAATGCAACAAAGTAATACATCATTATTAAATAGACTAGTTCTAAAACTGAATGAAGAGTAAGAAACAGGGTGGAACTGACAAGAAAATACAAATTGAAATCTATAGTGATATGCATTATTTCGGCAATAGATTCAGGGCAGACTACATTGGCGTTTTTTACAGTGAATAAACTATACTGTGTACTAGGTATCATTTGTACATTATATCCACATGTGGTAGCACTGATAAACCTTTTTTGCTCACAAAGCCAAAATGACAGATCTTTAATAATACAAACAATTCTACTCCTCCAGCCTTGTGGATAAATGACGACAGTAGTGCAGTTTGCTTTACCACTTAGGGCTGTTCCATGCCGCTTTTGGCAGGGAGCGCCAGTTTTTGTGTGGGAGGCCCAGTGAGGGGCAGCAAGAGGACTAATAAACAATGTTTAAATGGGGAATGTTCCAAAGTTTTCACAATCGCTCCCAAATGCTCCTCACATTTCAAATGTTACCACAAATGAAGTCATTACTAAAATATGGATTTAAGCTTCTGTTAAATCACCATTTTCCTTTTTAAATGTTGCCAATTAATCTGCAGATGTTGCAGTGAAATGTCTGGCATGAGGGATTAACACCCAGGGTTGCTTCTATATCCTTAAAATAATCTTTTTTTTAATTTGAAGATATGAAACAAAATATTTGAAAACAGTATCATTACAATTTCGTGTACCCTACAATTAGTCCCATGAAGTGGCTGATGTTCTATTAGTCATTGTGCATCTTTAGTGTAAGTTTGTGTTGACAAGCATACACAATGACATGCTAAATTGACCTTGATTTTCCTCATTCAGAGTGCAAGTTATGAAGAGTGTGGTGAGGAATTTGTAGATGGCAGTGGTGGCCAGCACGGATCTGGGGTGGTTGGGTGGGAGGGGGTTGGGGCGAGGGGGTAATGAGGTATAATTGTAAAAAAAAGAAAAATTAACTTTCCTTCTCATCACTCTGTCCCACATCCTGTCTTCTCTGCTGAACATGAAGCAGCCAGGCTCCGCTGAGCCAATCACAACACTGCAATGCAACTTTGTGATTGGCTCCTCTAAACCAATCACAACACTGCAATGCAACTTTGTGATTGGCTCCTCTAAACCAATCACAATGCTGCAAAATGCAGCATTGTGATTGGTCTGAGCGCAGTGGTTCGGCGCTCACATGAGGACTGGGGGCCTGAGCATGTTCTCCTGCAGGCTGTAATGTAGCCTGCATGGAGGGCATGCTAAAGTGCGCATGACTGTTTAGCCAGCCCGAGAGGGCCAGTCAAAGCATCATACGCACTTTAGTGTCCCCACCACTCCTCCCCTGCTCTGTCAGCAGAGCAGCCCCGCCCCACCCTCATGCTGCCGCAGCAGGGAAGAAAAAAATTATAATAAAATTGCATTATTATCATTTTATTTTTCCTTTCTTTTGCTGCAGCGACGCTCCTCCTCGTTTGTGGAGGAGCTGTCGCTGGTAGACGGTGCTCACCAGCAGTTTCTTACTTCTTCGGGCCTACGCAGTATGTCACACCAGTTTGCTACCTATACACTAACATTAAGTGTTTTCAACTCTTAACAGTGGGTTAATTGTTGGACAACGGACCCGATCAATGCCAGGTGTATGAGATCTTTGACTTTATGTATTAATACTCATCATAAACATCATTTCAGTGACAACCCCTAAATATATAATGGATGGTTTTGTGAAAATATGGCAGAGGGTGATACCAACAATTCCATTGGCAAAGGTCCTTTGCGCCAAAATAAGTAGTGTGCATTACATGATGTAGCTTGGTTTGACAAGGTAGAGGAAAGCAGCACTTTCAATACCCTAGTGTTTTACACCATTCTGATCTCCAAGACAGACCATTAAGAAAATAGAGGGATGTAAGAAGCTCCCCAAGAGGTACCAGACGCTTAATTATTCAGAGAATCTTATTTAACAACATAGTCCATATAGCGACAAAAGTTCCATGAAGAGCCACTTAGCTTATTTCATATTCTATACATTCCTCTTCTCTGCAGAACGAAATATCTTTATCCGTTAAAAACCACTGTTCCACAAAATTGCTCCCTTTGTTTCTCTCGCTCACTGTTCTCTCACTTTATGATATAATGCAGACTCAGCTACAAATACACAAAGCAAAGTGATGAGGGAAGTAACAGCCATCAAGATATGCAAACATAAGTTGGTTAGTCCTAATTTTTCAGTCACTGAGTAAGATTGTTGCACTTTAAAATGAAGCTTTAGATGTTGGGTTTTCTCAGATCAAGGATAATTAATTTAGCTGGTCACAGCTTTTACCAGGCGCCATAAAAAAGTTATTAAAACACAATGTAAAGTAGCGAGGAAAGAGCTGATTATTCCATTTGTATAAGCATGATGCATTTTCCACTGGCACCCCTACCTAAGGTACTTTCATTCTGTCTAATCATCTTTTAAAGTGACATTTGGATGGTTCGATATATGTACAGGTGTGGCTTATGAGCAGCACATTCACTGGAAATCTCATTGTCAAGGGATGGAGGAATGGAGGAGCTAACAATGATTTGAGCCAGGGCTGCGCTCAACAATTGAAAATGTTACAATGAAAGCCAGATTCAGGAACATCTGACACAAGACATGCTGTACAAGCATACGGAAAGACCAATAGAATAAGAGAAAACAATACAGCAAGCGGAAGCGGAGTATCTGAATAGAGTAAATAAAGACCTTGAATGCAAGCATAGAGGCAGTCTGTACACCACTCAGAAAGAAAATTTGTAGACAGCATGGCTATGTCCATTTTGTGCGTCTTTCCATAAAGCATAATATGGAATGCCTTTACTGTAAAAGGACAATTTCTTTCAGAGCGGCGAGTTGTCGATGACCTGTATTTAAGGCATGTGGCAGCAACCCAATTGAATGTAACAGATATGTGTATTCGAACAATGTTTCATGCAATGCAGCAATTATTTGCAATGTTAACATACCTTGTCAAACGTTTGTAGACATGGATTTTAGAATGAATATTTATTGAGGTTGCAATATAAACAGATGAGACCTTTCAGGAGAATGATATACGAAAGAAGCTGATCATATATTTATTATGACAGGCCGAAACCTGATGCTAAATAAATCCTACTTATTGTATGCACCCGTCTACGGGTATGCGTGCCGAAGAGACAGAGGCATTACAATCCCAAAAGCTCACTTCTCGTATTATCTATTATTGTACTTGAGGAAAGAAAGAATGTTGAATGCTGTAGCTCCATGCACCAATGTATGTACTATATAGTTCACACCACGCCACTATTGCAGGTCTTGCGATGCCAGATGCACCGGGTAAAAAATGAGAGTTCATTGAGCTATTCTTTGCTATTCCTCGAGCACTCTCCTGTGACATCTTTCCACTTTACATCCTTTAGGAAGACACCAAAAGCAAGTTAGTTCAAATAAACTTAAGACTCAAAAGCAAATTCTAGCATAAACACACCATATCTTCAGACGTAGTCCCCTCATCTTGTACAAGTCAATGGAAATTGAGGAAGCCACTGCAAAGAGGGTTGGGGAATTAGAGCAATTTAAAGATTCCCCATGTTAGACTAATGTTCTGATTTTTTACTTTTGCTTCAAATTGTAAAGCGCTCTGATATCCTTCGGGATCAAGTTCGCGCTATATAAAACTTTATAAATAAAATAAATGCCTCCTGGCAGTATTTTGACTTGAATGAAAACCAGGGATTTGGGGTCCAGTATACTTTGAGGTCTCCTTAAGCGTAAATATTATATTTCCTTGACGTGTTTTTGCATTAAGCACTTTATTATATTTGTAAGGAATTGTCATGAATACTATTCAACTTAATATGCACTTTATAAACTTTGTATATGCACTTTATTATATCTGAATGGAACAGCAGTAATTAATATTTCTGAAAATGTTTGTCTTTTTGTTCATTTTTCTGAAACCTTACTAATGAATTTTTTAGACATCTTGCATTTATCAATAGGTTAAAAATGTATTTTCCTGAATGTTATTGCCCTTTGTCAATTTATGTTTACCCCCAGTGTTTTGTAATTTGTAATCATGATTGATGAGTCAAATATTTCTGTGTTTATAAAATTCTTCTCAATAAAAAATATATATAACACATCTTGTACACGTCCTATTTGGTGACATGCCACCACAATATTAAATAAACAAATGAACAAATATTGTAAGAACCTCACTTTCTGTTAAGTAGGGAGTAACCCAGTGCTTAATTTGAGCCAGTGGTTTCTACTGCTCGGCACCAGCACTTAATTATCAACAGAGGCATTTATGAAAATCTGCCACATAGTGGCGCTCTCTGTCTAATTTTAAAATGGGCACAACAGTTGTTTTATAATTCACTATACAATCAAACAACTAATACCTATCACCCAAGCCATTGTTATAGCTTTGGGGGGCCTGGAATAGTCTGAAGTGTCACACGTGTAGGATTGTGGTGGTTAATATTTGTGTTGGTACTGTTATTGGCAGCAATGGCAGAAGCAATGGGTAGTGCAAACTGAGGAGGGCCGCAGCACTTGCTTTTTTTAAAATAAATTAAGCGCTACATTTAAGGTGTCACGTGCCCTACCCATGCTTTCACCCCTCATGGATACAGCTTATTCATACACATCTCAAACAGCCACCGGTGTCCTGACACTGCTTCAAACTGACCCAGTATGAGATTACAGTTGACTTCAAGTAAACAACAGTTGCCAAAGTCAGCATTGTTGGTGTTCTTCCTCCATAATGTTAATGCTATGCAAATAAGCTGATATGGTTTCATCACCCCAGTGTCTTCCCAAGTGATTAACTTGGCAAAGTGCCAACCGAACTAGGCCAGACAACTTCTGCTGCTAAAAAGTTTTTCTTATTCTGGAATCTTCGTAGCCTGACAAAGACTTAGGTAAGCTTGCATTGGCAGAACAGTGTCAAGTCAATAAACTGTTTCTTCTGTGTTAACATAGACTGATACATTTCAGGGAAAATGTGATACCAGATTAGTGTACAAGGCAAACTAAGGAGGTCACCAGTGGTGAGATCTGCATTAGTCAACAGGAGAGGCTTGAGTGTGGGCAAACAGTCTCAGACACATAAAAAAGTGGTAAAAAGTAGAATGTGTTGATACTCGTACGGAGGCTTGCTACACCCGCGGAAATCAGTTAATATAGCCTTATAGCCCGCCGTAGCGGCTATGCCGGCTATTAAAGGCCATCTCCAGCGTTAAAGACCCGAGCCGAAGGTGAGAGCCTTTAACAAGAGAGAGGGACTTTAATACCCGGCATAGCCCAGCTACGAAGGGCTATAAGGCTATTAGAACATTCTGCCACTAGAGGGCAGAATGTTCTAACAAAAAAAAACAAAGCCTTATGGGAGCGTGAGGGGATTGGAATCCCCTCAGGCTCCCTGAAGCCTTTCTTCACAGCCAGAGCTGTGAACAAAGACACATTGGAATGTTGGCGCTCCAGGCTTATACCAGCCATTATAAGCCCGGAGCACTCCATTGTTTTCAATGGAGCTCCCAACATTCCAATTTTCTAATATAGCCTTATAGCCCGTCGTAGCGGACTATACCAGCTATTAGAGGCCAGCTCCAGCGTTCAAGGCCTGAGCCCAAGGCGACGGCCTTTAACAAGGGAGCAGGACTTTAATAGCTAGTATAGCCCAGGTACAAAGAGCTATAAGGCTATTAGAACATTCTGCCACTAGATGGCAGAATGTTCTAACAAATAAAACAAAGGCCTCTCGGAGCCCGAGGGGACTGAAATCCTCTCGGGCTCCGAGAGGCCTTTGTTCAAACAACATTGGAATGTTGCTCTGCGGGCCTTTACCGGCTCATAGAAGCACGGAGCACTCCATTGTATTCAATGGAGTGCTCCACATTTCAATGTTCTAATTGGTCTAATTTTTCTATTTAGAATTATTTGCAAGACCATTACAGTGAAAGCATAACTCTACCTCTCAGATGACTTGCTGAGAGTAGGAGATTTACTGGTTTATGTAAAAACAAGGCTTTGACCCCCGCCAGGCTTTATGAGAGCATATGCACAGTGCATAATAAAACAATTTCAAGAGACAGTACAGAAGGACACTTATTTTCACATTACCACCCGTAGTTTGCATACATTAAAATCCAACATGTGCGGCCTAATAGCTGTCAAAGGACATTATTAATGTGTGTACTGTAGAAAAGATCACACATTTGATACAAACTCCCATGCAGTCGATGTCTTCAAAAGAGAAGCATGCTTGAAATGATTGTGCATGGCTGTGTATAAGAGGTGAATTTTACATCTGGTTAAAATAATTTAATTTTTTAGAATAATTTCCTTTGTGTTTCTGAATTTGAACGATTCTCAGTAATCCGAGTAATGGAAGTTACTGTTACATATGATTTTGAGCTCGTAGCCTGCAATCTCTGATTAGACTTTTCCAGTATTGGCTTCTCCACTACTTTTGCTACAGGTGATTCAGACTTTTACTAGTCTACCGACTTGTAAAATGAAAAACCTTTGCGGAACTCAAAGATATGGATCAAGATCCAATGACCCACTCAGGTTATTCGAACTTATAATGACATCAAATCTTTATTTTGTTTATAAGTTTGTCATCAGTCAGTTGACCATAATTTGAGCACAATGTAGACCATTCTCCCAATGAAAAAAGTCACAAGTTCCAGCCTATGAGTGCGGACATAAAGATACTACCCGTAAATGTCCTTTGTGAGTTTCCAAAGTTGTAAATGTAAACGTTTGGTCTAAGTTTAGAGCATACATCTAAGTTTCCCTTTGTGAATTGGGCCCTATGCTAGAGCTACATTCTTATACAGCAGAGCTTGTTATTTTTGACCCTAGAACTAGTATGACATAACGTGATCTGACAGTGTGTCCACACCTACACTACTTTACCATGTGGACATGGGAAATCTAAAAAACATAAAGACCGATCCACAAGGGCATTTTGGTGTAGGTAATGTAATAGCAGTCTTTTACATGCTCTTACATTTCATCGTGCATTGGTCCAATAAATCTAAAATGAGAACAGAGTGGAAATAATCAGGGACTATGCATTTACAGGTAGGACAGACATAAAGAATTGTGTGTACCCTCTTTGAAATTTACAAATTGAAAACCAGTCTGTTCGGGATGATTCACGAAGGCATGAAGGACTATGTAAAAGAGTACTCCTGTAGTACTACTTCCCATACCCATAAATGCCTTTGTAATTTGGCTCCAAGTGTTGTTCTAGAATGCTCATAACCTCTTATTAGTCTTTGAAAAGAGAAAGGAGTGGATTTCTTCAGCATGCTGTTTTTAAAATAAATTAAATTGTTTTTTTATGTGATTACCATAAATATCATTTAGTGCTGGTTTTCCCATAATGACAAATTTGCACTACTATTGGCAAACTATTGCATTGGTATTAAGAAAGTGGGTAAAGCAGGCGTAGTGTGAGTTACATGTTTGTCATTACATTCAAAGAGTGCATCATGCCGAAGTGTATATTGTTGCAGACGTTGCACACTGATCCTCTGGTATGTAGACAGTTAGGGGAAGATATTTAAACAACCATGCTACATGTTTTTAGAACCAGATCTTCCCTGCCACAAGTGCCTGCTTCCCTTCATTCATATTTAATGAAATTATCCTATTCTCCTTGTACACATGCTTACATTTCACCCTTGTATTTTATCAGTTGTGTGCCCAAGATCAGTAGGGGGAGGAAGGGGTAACAGAGAGCAATCTATATGTGTCAGGAACGCAGCAGAAGTTATATTATAAACTTGTGCTGGTGCATGACACAGCAGTGTATCTGTTTTTATGTGATTGCAATGGATAATGCTAACATTAATTTTGAATTTATATTAGCTAGTGCTGCAGACAACACAGCTGGAAAACAAAAAGAGGCAACCACAGCTCACACTTTTCGACATGTGCTGTATGCAGTGCATGCACTAACTCAGAGAAATTTGAGTTAACCATATAACCAGATTTATGGAGGGGTTGCATCATTTTTGCACCGTGCAATGTGGTGCATGCATGCAAACCTAAAATGTGATTTATCAAGCCACGCAACTGAGTGGCGGATAAGTCCAGAGTAACGCAACGCATATCGCTGTGTTGCGTTACTTTGCCCCAGGGAGGCGTTGCATGGATGTTCCCACTCAACACCCACGGATTTTGATGCTTTCCCAGATTTACCATTACTAGTGGACCTGGGAATTCACCTAAATGCGATGCCTTTCAAGTTGAGGCATAATGAGCAGAAATATCTTTATCTCCTCGGTACTTCCTCTTTCTCTGTGTGCTACATCCTGCAGAAAAATGAAAAAACAATAAAGAAAAGAAAAAAGAGGAAAATGCCTCGGGGGATTGTTCCTGTGCCTGAAGGGGCCCCTTCCAGCACGAAAGCAATCTTGCATGCAACACAGGCACCCTTGCATCATTGTGCAAGGGTTCCTGTGTTGGTGGTAGGCAGCCTATTGTGCACCAGCACTGTGAAAAGGCTAGCATTTGCTGTATTGTGATAAATACAGCACATTCCTGCCCTTTCCCTGTAACAACAGCGTAGCACAGCAAGGAGGCTCACTGCGATGCCATGTGTCACTTTTTGATAAATCCGCACCATAGGCTTCAGAGAGCGCATTCTTTGTCACACAGGTACACTGCTGTGCCCGCGCGAGAGCACATGTCAAGTGCTAGGCTCGATTTAACACAGATGCATTATACTGGTCAAAAGGAGATCATTAACAACATCCACCTATATTGACCTTGTATTGAATTGAATTTTATTAATTAATTTAGCACAGTTACTTAAAACCATTGCTATACAAAATCTACTTTAGCACAGTTATCAAATTTAGCTTTTGGCACATTTATCATATAAAAGCAGGACTAAAAGACAGTTTTCCAGGCTAGAGACCGTATGCTTTTTGAAAGAACAGCGCTGTAGTTGCCTGTGTGAACATTTTGCTGCGCTTGGCCTAATAAAAATAATTAAGACAGAGGGTGCTGGGCCAAAGTATTGACCTTGTACTAATTGATATGGGATAATCTTCAAAAAATTGTCCTTCAGTCCCTAAAATGAGCCCTTTGAAGTGCCCAATATATATCAGATGTTTTACTCGAACTTCCTTAAAAAACAAATCTTTTGAATGAGTAAACAAGATGCTTTAAATGTTATATTAAAGATGGAGGGGTAAACAGTACAACTGGAGATATCTTCACATTGCAAAACATTATTTTATGTATTCAGTCATGATTCGTGTGATAGATGTTATGTGTCTTTATAAAGGGCACTATCACCCTCAAGGGTATCCTAGATCATGATTTCTGTTCTGCATCCTTGGGCGTTCCAACAAATGCATCAGACGAAATACTGTACGATGCCGAGTACAGAGGACCACGTGACGCGTGTAACCACATAATTGCAAAGCAGTGAGACGAATTAAAGCGAGGAATTCAAAACATTTGAGAAAATAAATGTTTCTATATTTAAATACCCTGCAGCATCAGTTTCCTTTTAAAGATTTCCTGCATGTCTTCACACATTATTGCTCCAAATATGGCTGAGTGAAAGTAGTGATTGAGGGAGCCCAACTGGCCTAACAACCAAGATACTGACAAATTAGAGGTGAAGTCCTCATATTCTCATATTTATTTGTGGGCACGTGGAATATTGTCAACAGTTACACCCAAAGTGCATTCAAGTTCTGTATTTTGCAATACCATGTCAAATCTTGTTAGACTGTATGACAGTGTTCTCACTCAAATACCAGTTCCTACAGGCAGATTGTTTCCAATGGGGACACAGATTCGCATCCCACCGTCTCCTGCATCAGCCACGCCATGACACTCTAAGCTTTGCAAGAAATATATTGCTTCATCTAATTTAAAAAAAAAAATTGTAGTTTTATATAGCGCGAACTAGACCCAAACTGAATCAGGTTTCAGAGCGCTTTACATAGCACCAGTTACGTTACGTGAGGACACACATTCATTTTTGTTAGGCACACGGAGATTAAGTGATTTGCCCAGAATCACAGGCATGTTTTTTTGTTTAGCGTCGTTATTTGAAACTTATTTTGGTCCACTTGACCCTTCCTCTGCAGCAACAAATGCAGCTTTGCTGATACTTTGCAGTTCACAAGTCATGGAATGTTGTTAATTGTGTCTGTTGCTGCCACAAAAAATGAGCCCAAAATCAAGATGCTCGATTCAGCCTTATTTTGAAGGTATTCAGTTGCATAACTGGTACACTTCAGTCACTTCACTGGCTCCCTGCAGCCTGGAGGGTTAAGTTCAAAATCCCATGTGCCATTTTGAAGGAGAATGAGTCTCTGGCCATTGGCGGCTCCTCCGCTAAGGCAGAGGAGCAGGGACTCACTGCTTTTCAGCAGTGAAAAAAAGGAAAAATAAAATGATAATAACAAGTTGTAATTTTACTGGGCGGGACTGGGCTGTCTCAGAGCCAGGAGAGGGAGGAGTGGTTCATGCACTTAAGTGCGCATGACAGTCCGGCCGGCCGTCTTGGGCTGGCCAAACAGTCATGCACACTTAGCATGGTCTCAACAGGGTTGTAATGAACAGCCTGGGTGGAGAACATGCCCAGTAGCCCACTACCTGTCTGTGGGCCGAACCACGGCGCTCAAACTGATAACGATGTTGCTGTTATGGTGACAGCAGTGTGGTGATTGGCTTAGGGGTGCTTTGGTGCTTCCTGCTTCTGGAGGAGAGACAACGCCGGAGGAGAGACGGAGAGACGGGTCCTGCAGAGGAGGTAAAAGGGATTTTGTCATTTTTTCTTTCACCTCCCCCAAAATCTCCCCACCCCACTAACCCCATTCTGTACCAGCCGCCACTGCCTCTGGCCATGAATAACCTCAAAGGTTGGCCTCCACTTCAAGCTTGGCCATAACATTTGATCCAACCCAACACAGTCCACCTGCGAGCCTGAGATCAAGAAAAACATCTCAGGGGGGAGATTGACAGGCTGCATGTGTTAGTCTTTTTCTCCGAACCTATGCAGTCTGGAATAAAATCACTCTCTCAGAGGCAAGAATGCTGATGTTGGCCACTATTACACAATAAATGCATTTTGAGAGGTCTGAAATATCCTCCTGACAATTAACAAAAAAGAAGAACTCTCAGTCCACAACAAAGGAGACTCTTTAAACGTCGTTTGTATTTTATATAGATATGAATATGTGCTCCATTCTGCATGAACAGTAATTTTCTGAAAATGTGAGTAACAAAATTAAAAAGAGAGCTTTGTGAGGCACTAACCATCAAACGTTGCAGTTGATACAGTAACGACTAAGGCTAGTCTGTCATTGCATAAAACTCCATTTCCAGCACCCACTGGGGGCCATCGGGAAGATTAAGGAAGCTATTGCCCAAAGTCACATGGTGCTGGGCTGACCTGCCGCTGGTGCTGGGGAACAAACCGTGGGCCCCGATTCCAACGTCAGTCGCCCTTGCCGCGGCGCCACACCTCTTCCACATGGGCAGTGTTTCTTGGCTGAGTTGCCTTTGTGAATCTAAGGGGCAGATTTATGAAGGCCTTGCGCCGCCGGTGCGTCATTTTTAACATGGGAAAAAGTGACGCACCGGCGGCGCAAGGCCTTCATAAATCTGCCCCTAAGTGCCTGAGTAGTGTTTCCTGTTTGTCATGTGTAAAAAAATCAAAGTGCATGGATAGTATCTACTGTTCGTGCTGTGCATGACAATCTAGGGGCAGTGGAGTGTTTTTGTTTATGTTGTGTATATAACTCAAGGTGCTTTGGGAGTCTGTTGTTTCTTTGTTAATCAAGTTATTTAATCTGTACCACACTGCACAAACCTGACCTAAATGCCACTGTAGCGATGACAATTATTTCCAAGTAGTTGGTTGGCAAGTGTAGCATGGACATGGTATAATTAACAAACTCGTTCAAGATGGCGGAGTGAGGACGCGAGCCGACGGCAGCTAATCCTGGAGCTCCTCACCCCCTCCGAACGAGTCTGTGAAATAGCTGTTTTTCTTGACACAACATGAATAAAAATTTTTAACCGGACTTCAGAATATAATATAATCGGATAACAAATCAGCTTCTAAAAAGCAAACCCGCTCACCGACTCCCGCTGATGCTCTGGCTTCCAAGTCTCTCCAGGACCGTCGGACGCTCGGTCGCACGGATCCGCAGCTTGCTCTACAGATCGGAGGTCGGCTGGAAAGGTCTTCAGCCTGCTCGCACCTGGTGGCTACGCGCTATGTCTCCCAAGAACCCGCCGCGAATCACCCGGAACACTAAAGCTACCGCTGCTCCCTCCTCTACGGATGTTAGCACGGGGAGTTCAAGCGCAACGACTCTGGTAGACACGGCAGCACTTCCAACAGCTACGGGAGCCGGAACGGGGGCGGGTGTCGTAGGTGCAGCGGTTGCACCAGGTGAGGTTTCGGTGCCTCCAGTGTCTAACTCGCTGCTGGCAAACGGAGCCACGGATCAAGCAATTAAACCTCCGGACGCTGCAGCTTCATCAGTCTTTAAGGCTCCAGGGAGAGAGACAGCGTCCTACAACCTCAAGGAGTCTTTTTCTACAACTGAGGCACCGGCTGATAAGAATATGGACCAAAACACTGGAAAATCAGCTCCCGGTAAGCCTCCATGCTGTCCCTTAAAACAATCTGATTTAACTGATTTGAGCATTTCTTCATTAAAATCAAATCGCAAAAACTGTTGCTAAACAAAAAACTAAGACGGGGGCGGGGAACATTGGACCTAAAAATGATGTACCTAATGATACCAATAACCCCGCTAGTCCAAGTAGTATGTTCATTGTGTCTGGAAAAATAACCCCGGAAGTTACTGAAGTAATCAATGGTTTAAGTGATACATTATCAAAAAATCAAGAGACAGCAATAAATAAAACACTAAAGGAAACTACAAGAAAAAATACTAATTCAATCGCACAAACTATTGATGAGGCTGAGGCATCTAACTTTAATGCCATACAATCTACTGAACTACTATTAACTTCTGAAACCGCGCAAATAATTAACTCTGCTGATGCAGGATACGACAGCACAAGGTCACAACAAAAGGAGCACAACTCTATAATGGTGACTGGCGAAGAGAATGCAGACCTAGGTTCTCATGACGAATATGAAAATGAGACAGGAGAAGAGGAATCAGCTGACCCATCTGAAAATGTAACAAAATCCTTGGCGACCAGAAGACGTAAAACAAAAGGCAAATTTAAGACCAAAAAGGGGGTAAAAGCTAGCACTACCTTAAATCGAACTGTTATCAACAATATAGCGTCTACTAAGTAAATTTTGGTCGATAAAAGTCCTCTCAGAAAATGGATTGAGGCTAAAGGGCTGGTTAAAAATATGACATTAAGGCTATCTGGAACAAGCCCCACGGACCCTGATCCAAACTCCAGTCTGCTAGGTGGCCTAGCTCTCCCAGATAACAGTATTATAAGTGAACCAGTCAATGTATCTGCCAAGGTTATATCTGAGGTTATATCTGAACAAAATATGTCTACATCTATGTCACAACATACCTCAGTAACCTTGGCTGGTGACTCCACGATACTAACCAATTTAAAGCTGCCAGCTATAGATGGAGAGAAGAGAGATAACACTACAGATCTAACTGTCGACGATAACACTTCAGCTATATCTACCGCCCTATCTGCCTCAAACACAACCACTGCATTATTCTCTTCTTCTTCGACGGCCAAGAATAGTATCTCATTTCCAAACCCAGAAGAGGAAGACATGCAAGAATCATACTCTACTCAGCTCGATACAATACTCCAAATATTAACTAACCAGCGTGCTGAAGCACAAGAGCACTACTTACAATTACGTGAAGATAACAACAAACTTCAATCTGCTCTATCTGATCTAACCTCCAAATTTTTTGGGGTCTCGCAAGATATTGAAGAGCTCCAGCACAGAGTAGTAGGCATAGAGGAAACAACAACCCGTACACACTCAGTGGTAAATCAACATGATACCCAGATAATCGCACTCCAACTTAAAGTCGAGGATTTAGAAAATAGACAGAGAAGATCAAATCTGAGACTTTTTGGGGTGCCGGAAGGATTAGAGGGATCAGACCCGAGAGCTTTTCTTGTAGGTATACTACAAAAGGCTTTCCCGGGCTTAGCTGATTGGGACTGGGATTCCCAAATTCAACGAGCACACCGTCTACCCCTAATTAAAAAAAACAAAGAGAGCAAATTTCCTCGCCCCTTTATTATTTTTTTCGTCAACTTCTTGCTGAGACAGGCCATATGGCAGAAAGCGCGCCCTAACACTCCCATAGCTATAGGAAATCTGTCTTTATTTGTCAGGTCTGACCTCAGCAAAGCTACAATGGACAGACGCTGGGAACTGCGTAAATTGATAGACCCAATTAAATCTATGGGGGGCCAAGCCTTTCTTCAAGAACCGGCGCGGTTGAAAGTTATGAAAGGTGGGCGCACACACTTCTTCAATGATCCAAAAGAAGCTGAACATTATCTCTCTGGACTAAGTAAAAACTAAGCAAAAGCCAAAACTACACAGACCTTATTATTTAGTAAAGATTACCATACCATGCTTTTCTTGTTCTGATTGTGTTGACTCAAATAGGCCAAAGTCAAAGAAAATAACTCTTTGAGATGCAAAGTTTCTTGGTGGGGGTGGTGGTAGGACTCTCCAGGTAGTCTGCTGCAGAAGCTGCCTCTCCAACGGCAGTAGAACCTGAAGGGTGGTCCCTTCCCGTTGCGGGTGGGTGACAGGGGGGTGGTGGGTGGGATTCCTCGACTCTCCGAGGGGTGGAGGGGGGTAAAAAATTGAAAAAACATGTTTGCAAACTGAGAGGGAGACCGGTTATAAATGATAAAAATATAAATAAATATTTACTCATGCACGACTTTGAAACTAGGAAATACCACTTGGTTTACTATTAGGGTGGCTGTTTTTATTTATAATGCATAAAATAAAATGCCTGGCTTGGAATGTGGCGGGGCTAAATAGCAAAAATAAGCGACGTCTGGTGCCCGAAGAACTAAGAATATATAGTCCTCATCTTATACTACTCTCTGAAACGCACCTAGCTGGCAAAGATAAAAAAATACTACGTCAACTAGGCTATGATACTGTCAGTTGTACTACATTTGGGGCATCAATAAGAGGGGTTGCGATTCTAAAAGACAAACGATTTAAAGCCGAAACTTTACAAACTGCTTATGATAAAGATGGCAGATGGGTAATAGTTCAAATGGATATTGAAAATAATAAATATGTTATTTGTGCGATTTACGCTTCAAACCAAGATGAACCTAAGTTTTTTGATGATTTGAATATAAATCTTTTGGGCTGGGATGGGGAGCTTATTATAATGGGGGATTTTAACTGTATTATGGATTACCAAATAGACACTACTAGGCCAGGGAGCTTCCAGCGGATGCGCAAAACTAGAGCGTCAATCTTAGATCTATGCCGCACTCATAACATCAAAGATGCATGGCGATATTTACACTCAAATTCTCCAGGCTATACATATTATTCTACACCTCATAAACTCTGTTCCCGGTTGGATATGGCTTTCGCTAACACAAATTTTTTAAACACTTGTCTAATGGAGGTCTGCCCTCGAATTTCTTCTGACCATAATCCTATAATGCTAACTTTTGACATTTCACATAGAAACATCCGCCCCAGATCATTCTCTTTTCCTAGACATCTGATAACAGATCCCGTTTATATCTCACAGCTAAGAATTCATCTTATTGAATTTATAGAAATTAACCAAGACTCTGCCATATGTAATATAGTCTGGGATGCCTGCAAGGCAAGTATCAGGGGGTTTACGCAAGGATATGTGATCAGACAAAATTTAGAACGCCAAAAACGTAATGAATCTCTGACCTTGAGTATTTCGCCTCAAGAAGCACTGCTGTCAACCGCACTATATCTTAATCTGCCAACGGTTGCTGAAATAGGCATTAAATTAAACCAGCTGAAATCAGAAATAAAAGCAAAACTTATTAAAAAAAACAGTACTAACCTTCACAAATACAAGATAGAACAATACGAAGGCGGGGACAAAATTGGGAAAATCTTGGCGTACAAAGCAGCGGAAGATAGAGCCAGTACTATAATTGCTAACATTCGGGGCTCTGACAATTTACTATATGATCAACCTCATGATATACTGGAGCAATTTGCAGATTTCTATAGGACCTTATATACTCCAGAATCCACTTCAAACGAAACAGCAATACAGAATTACCTAGATGAGCTTCCTTTAGTCTCACTGTGCCAATCAGAATCAGATCTCATGTCGGAAAACATCACTGGACAAGAACTACGTCAAGCTATTACCGCTTTACCCTCTGGAAAGGCTTCAGGAGAAGATACAATCCCTCTAGAGATCTATAAAATCTGTTTAGAGGAACTTGCACCTCTGCTATTACGGGTAATGCAATTGATTGGGGAAACCGGTAAGGCACCCAAATCATGGAATAGAGCCAAAATAACATTCTTTCTTAAAAAAGGCAAACCAAAACAGGAAAGAGGGTCATATAGACCCATCTCTCTGATCAATACAGACGCAAAAATTTTTGCAAAAATTCTAGCTACCAGACTCGCTCCCCTTATGCCCAAAATGGTTAACCCCCAACAACACGGGTTTGTTACTGGGCGGGATACTACCATACACGTCAATATGGCTATTACAGCATTTGATGTGGCTGAGTCCACCCCACTCGGTATGATACTACTGGATGCCGAGAAGGCTTTTGACCGGGTGGGGTGGGACTACTTATGGCACGTTATGACTAAAATGGGGTTCAACTGATATTTTCTAAAGTGGATAAAAGCGCTATATGACAACCCCTCTGCATGCATTAGCTATGGGGGACTGACCTCTACAGATTTTTTGATATTGCGGGGCACCTGTCAAGGCTGTCCTTTATCACCGTTATTATTTGCCCTTTCACTTGAACCATTCTTACATTCCCTTCAAACACAACCCAAAATTATACCGTTTAAATCTAATGAACAGGTGCTAAAAATAACTGCATATGCTGACGATATTGCTGTATATTCTTCTGACATTATACAGACTTTAGTAGGAATTAATATAGAGGCTCCCAAATTTGGCAAAGTATCCGGGTACAAATTAAACACAAATAAGACACAAATCATAGCTAACTACTCACCAACAACAAATGTCCCTGAGATATGTAGGACCGCTACTTATTTAGGCGTTAAAATTACGTCGAAAATACGAGAAATAAGCAATCTCAACTACAACTAATTAATTAAATATACCATCACCACATTAAAAAAATGGCACAGATTACCTTTGAACTTAATCGGCAGAATTAATCTTATTAAAATGAAGATACTCCCTAAATTTTTATATCTATTTCGCTCCATCCCATTTGCTTTAAACAATTCTTTCTTTAAACAGCTTGACGGGATTTTCAATAGCTTCATATGGGGATATAAAAAAGCCAGAAGATCGCTGAAGCTTCTCAAAAACAACACAGACAAAGGCGGCTTAAATTTTCCAGACGCGAAACTATACTTCTGGTCGTCGTTTATTAGGCGCCTCCGATCTTTACTATACAGGGAAGACACTTTTTTTCATGTATTTATGTTAAAATCTGAATCTAATATGTTTTTACAGCGAGTTAATGACCCTAATTATTTTAAAAGGGTGAAATTTAAGACCGCCAAAGACATTATTAGGATATGGAATAACATTTTGGTCTACTGCAAAACGTCTTTTTACCACCCGAAATTACAGCTCTGGGACAATCCTGGCCTCCCGGGAATATTTAACGATGGAATGACCCATAGATGGTCAACCCATGGTATTAATACTCTGGGGGACCTATACGGGGCACAAGGGTTTCTAGATTTTCATACCCTACAAATTCTTTACAATTTGACGGAAAGCATGAGGTTCAAATACATACAAATACATGATTTCCTAATTAGAAAGAAACAGTTATTTAACATCTTAGACTCCAATATTTGGAACTGTTTATACTCTACCAAAAACAAATCAGTGATAAGCGAGGCATACAAACATTTCTGTGCTGTTAAAACTGATGACTGTCTACAATTAGCTCAAAAATGGAGTGTGGTAATACTGGTTTAAATATAACGTCTAAGCAAATCAGATGCTCTTTAGCTAACATCAATAATGCTGTACGCTCATCTAGTTTAAGATTACAACAGTTCCGCACAGTTTGTATGTTATATTATACACCGGAAAAAATTTCAAAGTGGTGCCCCAACAACATTCAAGGGGATCGCACTAAATGTCCCAAGTGCCTTGCTTACGCAGCAGACCTAGAACATATGCTGTTCTCTTGTCCAATGCTAAAGGATTTTTGGGGGGAACTAATCAAAATTCTAAAAATTAAAAAGATATTTTTGCCTACGCTTACCGCATCAACTGTATTACTTGATCTATATCCTACTGTCCTATCTCAACCCACTCTGATAACAATCCTTATGTCCTGTGCCAAACTCACATTGGCTAGAGCTTGGATCTGTCCCAAGCCTCCCAATATTTGGGAATGGTGGTCATTAGTCAACGAAATCTGCTCTATGGATCTTGGGTTAGCTAATCTCAGAGGAACACGTTCACGAAAAAAATTGGAAAAGATATGGGGCGATTTTATCGATGACCCCGGGTCTGTTTAAATGTTCAAATGTTTAAATGTCTGTGTCATAGATGTACCGATATACTTTTTCTTTACTTTGAAATGTGTTCCAAGTGGAAAACTGAAATCAGCTTTTGTGAAGATCGTGCTATTTATACTTTGTATTTCATTTTATGAATCTTGTTATGTCTCTCTCATCAGCCTGCAAAAAAAAAAGATTAAAAAAAAAAATTAAAAAAAACCTCATATAAAAATGACTAAGGGCCTAATTTTGATGCCGGGCGGTCGGGTCACCCACAGGCTATCGGTGGCGGTCAGACTACCAGCATCCCATGCTGGAGGTTGGACGCAAATCGGTGTGATGAAAGACAGCCACCTCCGCCAGGATCAGAGATCCTGACGGAGGGGGGAGGGGGTCAGAGCATAGGCCCAGCATGATGGCGGTACCGAGGCAAACACCACTGTCGGGATTACAATATCCCTTTCCGACAGACTTTTCATGGCAGGAACACTGCCATGAAAAGCTTGTCAGAGAGTGATATTGAGGGCCCCTAACAGGGTGCCTGTCTATCAGGGGCCACTGAAAGTGGCCCTGGGGGCACATATAATGCCCCCACTAACATCTGTGCACTGTGTCCCATGCAGAACATGGTGCCTGGCACACGGTCACAGACACGCAGGATATGCTGTAGGCAGTCGGCATGTGCAGTGGCCCTTGATCATGGCAGCAGCATGCCCCTGATGAGTTTGCAACTGCCAGCCCGGCGGTCAAATCCAAATAGGGCGGTCAGAACGCCTGCAAGCTCACCAGAGGTCTTCTGACCACAACAATAGTGGCAGCGGCCCGACTGCCCTGCATCTAATGATGCCCAAAATGGTAAATACAATTAAGTGTTGATATATTAGAATGCATTTAAAAAAAAAATTCTAATAAGACACCAGTTGAAATTTCTTCTAAGCTCCGGATAATGTTTTATTGGCAACAATGCAGGTTCAACATAAAGGAAGTGCAGTTAACTATAATAAAGGAAGGATCAGCCAGGCAACTCAGGACCCCGCAGTCATTTTTGGAGAAACATTAGATATTTTTTACTAGATCCTCATGGCACTTCAGTTTATCTTTGTGCATTTCCTGTGATCCCTGTCTTATGTTTGAACTTGTCGACGCATTCTTCGTCAATCCCCTTGGTACTTGGAATGGATCTTTGGTCTTAGAGCACTCGAGCATCTTGTAATTCCCAGAACAGAGCAGTGAATGTCAAACAATAGCTTTAGATTTAAAGATGCAAATTAAATGTGCTGGGGCCCTGCCTACACAGAGCTAGGCTCTCCGTGTCACTGCCTGCCGTGATCCCATTATAATTCAAGTCACTGTCTCACCATGATCTATATGTTTACTTACAACAGCTGCATAGTCCAAATGTTCTGGTATCCTGAGGTTTTTTTCTGCATCATATTCCCCATTCCTTAATGTAAATGCAACACTTTTTGGAAACTTTGGATTTCTTTTCCTATCAGGTACAGTGTAAAAAAAACAATTCTGTAAGTTTCCCCACACTGACTGAACTTCAATATCGCCGGAGTTAGCAGTGCCATTAAACATTAAAAAGGTATGCGGAAACACATTGGCCACTTTGCCGCAGCCAGAATCTCTGGGGGAAATTGCTGTTGGGGAGAATGAAGAATTAAGAAGAGAATCATCGGACCCTGAATTACCAAATCCTTGGTGATTCCACATTAATCAGGGTTCAACCAGGAATTCCTGTTAATTCTGCACCCCCAGAGTTTAAGGGACCCTGGTATTGTAAACGGCGGGGCTGCAGAATTAACACCAGCCACACCAGGGCACTTGTAAGGAGGCCCACTGTCACCAATATGTTTTTCCTGTGCTGTATGGTTACTCTGTTTGTAATATGCTATTTGATGGCATATTATTCTATTTTATTAACGTGTATGTTGCACAGTCTGCCATTAGCCAGGACTTACAGCACCCTAGGTTGACTGAGGATCCCGCGGCACAGTATTCTGTGGCTTGAATTACAGTCTCTATGCCAGAGTGAGTCTGGGTCCTCCAGTGATGACATGTGATGACCTCATCTGGGTATTGGGTGCTTTATCATCACTTGAAGAGTGAATCTCAACACGGAAGATCATTTTGCAAACATATGCAGTAAAACACATACTAGTTAGTGAGAAATAACTCAAAAATGGCACACAAAACAAATTCAGGACGGCTAGAAAAACACAAATAGCGGTATCGACATGTGTAACCCAATAATGTAGAGGCCAGCTTGAGATTACAATGGAATGTTGAGTAACCTGTCTTGGCGTAACCTGCTAGCGTAGCACTATCAACTATGTCACATAGCATACGGTAGCACCTGGGATGGTAGTGGTGACAAGGCCAAATCCTCTAAAATAAAACAGTAGTGCATATATCTCCTTAGTCGCCTGCTATGCACATGTAGTTGATTAAATGTCAGCATTCGCTTGCAGCTCCAAGTAAGTACCTCTCTGCATCCACTGTATGGCAGAACTTTTCCGTATTTTTACTGTAAGCATGTAATACAATTGCCACATTAAAAACAGCAGTACCTTCTTCACAGTCTATTAGGTGACTCGACTTGCTACCTATCGCATCAGTAACTCGACCAGTGTTTGCTGTACTCTAGCCTACAGCCAGTGCATACTAATTTGTTTAGCAGTTCACGGATTCACTATGTACAACCAATTCTCTTTTGTTTGCTCCTGCTTACACAGCATTCCTAAAATTTCTCACGGCAGTACTTTTAAATCTTTTTATGCTGGCCATGTCATAGCACTTTTTCAAAGGACTTCCAGCCATGTTGAACAGCTGCCATGCTGCTATACTACATGGCTATACTACATTGACCCATGACTCTTACACTGCTGGGACCTATTGGCTTTGCCAATGCTTGGGTTGGGTTGGGAATAGACAGCTCGTAAAAAAGAAATACACACACGCACGTGTGCATGTACCCACACACACAAACCCACACACACACATATATAAAACACACAACATACCTAACATACAGAAAGAGGTTTATGGTGAACCCACCAACCATTTAATTGTAGGGGTAAGCCTCCTTCTGGCATTGCCACAAAAATCTCTTGACAATCTTGACAATCTCTGGGGTTTTTCCTGTCGTTACAATTTCAGTGATACCTTACAAAGAGGTAATTAAATATTTTGTCTGTACACTCAATATAGTTTACCATCTATGTTTTTGCGCTATATACAAACGTAAGAAAAAACAAAAGGGAAACACAATAATCTATCTCGGTTTCTTTATAGATCTTCAGAGGAGTGTTTTTTGGGACGTTCTAGGGTGGGATCATAAGGATAATAAAAACAATACCACAAGCTAGTGGTATTGCAGCTGAGCTAGACCACTGACTAATTGTCAGTGAAATTGCTCTCCCACCCTCGCAGCTCCACCATTGAGTGAGGCCCTCCCCGAGCCCCTGCACTCTTGAGTATTGCTGGTGTTCGAGGCCCTCCTTCACCCACGGGTCACCTGCGCCTCATCCCTGGTGGTCCAGCGGACCTCTGTCTCCTTGTCTCACTCCGCTCTCCTCTCCGTTTTTTTCACTTGTTTTCTTTCCTCTGTTTTTCTTGGTTCTGTACTTTTGCACTTTTTCTATCTTTTCTCCTTATTCCACTTATTTCCTTAACCTCCCTGGTGGTCCAGTGGACCCACACTCTCATTTGTCTCGCTCTGCTCTCCTCTCTGTTTTCACTCGGTTTTCTTCCTCCCTCTGTCTTTCTCTGTTCTGCACCTTTTGCACTCTTTCTACCTTCTTGCCTTGTTCCACTTATTTTCTTAGCCTCCTTTCTCTCTCCCTTTCAGTTCCCGCCCGTTTCCTTGCCCAGCCGCTGCTGCCCCCGCAGCCCCTCCCCCCCTGCAGGACCAGCGCAACCAATCCAGCTCCCCTCCCCGCCTCCCAGCTAGCCAGCCCTCCCCGACCCCTACTTAATGGCAGACGCTTTGCGGCTGCGCTACAGGCGCGCCAAAGGCAAGCCCGTCTGTGCTCATCCTTGACTCGACCGCGACCAGCTCCAGGAACCCTGGACCTCCGCACCACCAATGCCCTGCAGCACTCCACAAACTCAACCCAGGCTGCAACAAGAAGTGCAAGCTAGCATCGCCGGCCGACACCCAAGGACCCTTCAGCTGTTACTGCTGCTGACAAACCTGCAGCACCGACAGGAGCATGGACCCAGCACATCCCGACTGCAAGAACACACACAAACCGAAGACTGTGCAAAGTATCCTCCACAACGTCCAATCACTCCACAAACACACCACGAAATCTGGGACCTCCTTGACAGCGCCACGTAGCGTTCTTCACCAAAACCTGGCCCAACACCGCCTACGGACCGGACATCGCCAACATCATTCCCCAAGGATGCAAGATCCGGGAGGACGAATCACCTTCAGCCACACCACCGAACTCCCATGGACTGACCACTAATGCGTCCACTTCACTTTCAGAACACCCACCATCCACAGACACCAGCACCTTCTCCCTCGAAGAAACTGGACCAGAATCACCGACGACCAGCTCACCTCCTCACTCAGCAACTTTGCCCCAACCATCATGGAAAACGATGACCCCAACAGAGCAGCCTGAACCCTGCACAGATGGATCTCCAACAGGGCCAACACCATTGCCCCATCAAAAAAACAACAACACCCACCCCAAGAAAGCTACATAACTCACCAGCGAACTTCGAGAGTCCAGACGCACCTGCCGCTGCCTCAAAAAGGCCTGGAGGAACACCGAATCCACAGAAGCCCCCAACAACTTCGGAGCCGCCAACAACGCCCACCACCAACTCATCAGAAAAATAAGGAAAAAAGCGATTGAAGACAGAATCTCCACCCACGCACACAACAGCAAACAACTCTTCAACATCATCAAGGAGTTCGCCCAACCCACTAGCAAATCAACCGACATCCCTCCCTCACAAGACCTCTGCAACAAACTCAGCACCTTCTTTCACCACAAAATCAAAAGCATCTACGACAACTTAGATGAAGACAGCCCACTCACGGAACCCCCACCAGCCGTCCTCGACACCCTGAAGCCAACAATTAACAGCTGGACACCTCTCACCACCAAAGACACACTGAAGACAATGAAGTCGATCCACTCTGGGGCCCCCTTGGACCCCTGCCACCACCACATCTTCAACAGAGACAGACACCGACACCATCGCACCCATGCTCTGCCACACCATCAACCGCCCCCTGGTGGCCGCCTCGTTCCCCGACTAATGGAAACACGCCAAGGTCAACCCCCTATTGAAGAAACCCTTGGCGGACCCCACCGACCTCTAAAACTATAGACCCATCTCCCTGCTCCCGTTCACGGCCAAACTCATCGAGAAAGCCATCAACAACCAACTTGCTACTTTTATCGAAGAGCAAAACATCCTCGACTCCTCCAAATCTGGCTTCAGGAAAAAACACGTTACAAAATATGCCTTCCTCGCCGCAACTGACGACATCCGCACCTATGGACAAAGGAGAAACAGTAGCCCTCGTCCTCTTCGACCTCTCAGAGGCATTTGACAGTCTCCCACTGCACACTGATACTCAGACTTCATGACGCAGGGATCCAGAACAAGGCCCTTGACTGGATCAGCTCCTTCCTCTCCGGCAGAACGCAGCGGGTCAGACTCCCCCCTTCCTCTCGGACCCTAGACCAACTACCTGCGGAGTCCCCCAGGGCTCCTCTCTCAGCCTGAAGTCCCCCATCGTCAGAACCTACGGACTCATCATTGTGTCATACTCAGACGACACCCAACTCATCCTCTCCCTATCCAACAAACCCAACATCGCCAGACACAACTTTCGAGAAGGCATGGAAGCCGTTGCCAAATGAATGAAGAACAGCTGCCTACAACTAAACACCAACAAGACAGAAGTACTCATCATTGGCCCAAACCCCGATGCCTGGAACGACACCTGGTGGCCCCTGCCCTCAGAAACCCGCCCACCACCACGGACCTCGCACCCAACCTGGGAATCATCCTAGACTCCGAACTAAAAATGGCCTGCCAGATCAACTCAGTCTCAGCCTTCTGCCTCCTATGTAAGACCTTCAAATGTCTCCCCCTAGAACACAGAAAGGCCATCACTCATGCCCTGGTCACCAGTAGACTCGACTATGGCAATGCACTCTACGCCGGAATAAACTAATACGTCACCAGCAAGCTATACATCCAGAACGCTGCCGCAAGACTGGTTCTCAACCTGCCAAAACACTGCCACATCTCCCGGCACCTGTGCACATTCCACTGGCTCCCCATCAAGGCAAGAGTCACATTCAAGATGCTCCACGCACATATAGCCCTCCACAACACCGGACCAGCATACCTGAACAGCTGACTCAAATTCCACGCACCCCAAAGGACCCTATGGTCAGCCCAGCTCTCCTATGACGGGGTCGAACGCACCAGAAAAAACAGATCGGGAGGCCGCTCCTTCTCCTACCTCGCAGCCAAAGCCTGGAACGCCCTTCCACTCCACCTCAGACAGACAACATTGCTTCCCATCTTCGTAAGAAACGTCAAAACCTCGCTCTTGGATGGACCCCCTCCTTGATGGACTGGAACCTGCACCCCTCACCCACAGCACCTTGAGACCCTTATTGATTGATTGAGCTAAGCAATAACAAAGTACATTTTAAAGAAAAAGAAACAAATATTTTGTGGAAATAATTTAGTCCTATTTTTATCTTCGAAATTCCGCTTGTTGCAGGCATGAAATTCCATTTGAATCTAAAAGAAAAAAATCTGCACAGCATTAAATGCTAGGCTGAGTCAAAAGAAAAGCATTGAACACAAATTAGTTTTTCATGTAGGGAGTGTGATCCCAAAGATTCTGCTTAAGTTTTTTACATAGTTCTTGAGTAGGGCCTTCTCCTAGTCTGTCTGCTGTGAAGTTAAACTCAACAAAAAATTGAAGGAAGCCCCTTTTAAGGATTTCACGTGTCACATTTACAGCCCCTAAATGGATGTATCTTTTCACAAGATTAACATGGATAAATGCAAGGCCGAGCATCTGGGGATCCTCAGCTGTCAGAGGAAAATGTACAATAGAGAAAAATGAAATCCGGCATGGGCTCTCGTGAGCTTCCAAACAGGCCAATGAAACACATATTGCACTTCGAAATGTTCTACCAGGAACATCCATCTCACGAGGCCACACTTCCTGGTATGGCAAATAGACAGTATGAAGTTATTCCCCAGCATCATTTCTTAAACGTTCATATACTAGCTATGGCAACAGTGGATCATTGATACACGTTTTCTTGGCTCAATCAAGGAGCAACACAACAGATAAAGGAAACTAATTACAATATAAATCATTTAATATAAAATATTTAAAATGTAGCTCTTTAAAGATTTGCGGGGAAAAACTAATTAAGGAAGGGGTCGTAGATGGCTTGAAGTGTGCTAAGGATGTTCGTTGTTACAACGCATGCTTTTACTACGCATGCCTTTACAACTCAGGTTTTTCAACGCAAGTCGTTACAATGACTTGCGTTGGGGGGTGCTGGATAGTGAATAGTTTAATTTACTATTCCAACTCCAGTCCCCGTGGATAGTAGGGAAGGTGTTGGATAGTAAATTAAACTATTACCTATCCTAGAGCGCCCCTCAGCGCAATTCGTAGTAATGACTTGCGTTGAAAAACCTGCGTTGTAAAGGCACTGCGTGGTAAAAGTTGCGTCGTAAAGGATGTTTCCCGTGTGCTCATGTCCCCTCTGTCACCATCGAGACTGCTCAGTTGCCAAAAGATATTGTCTAGGTTTCTGAGCTGTCCAACTTGAACTCTCCACGGTGACTGTTACAGATAGCGCAAAGAAGAAAATGGACATCTCGACGTATTTAATGTAGGAAACTCTAACCTTTGTTGTCCACTTCCCAATGTCCCTCCCATAAAGTGAGGACGCCAATGGTGTGAACACAAAGACTGCAATGAACCTTTTTTTATTTCTACTGCTGAAGCTGGCTGTGTCAACACATGCTAAACATTAGCACATGAATTGGTCAAGAGTATAGTAGTGAGACTCTGAAAAGTATTCGCAGGATGTATCTTCAGGGAAGGAAAGAAACTGGAGGAAATTAAGCGGCTTCCTGTCTGTTCATAAACATAGGCACAGGAATTATGCGGTCAGCGCGATTTCAGTAACTTTGGAACCGTTTGAGCTAGAAACATTTTTTTGGGTTAAAATCTGCAGATTATGCTGCAGATAATGGATTATGAGGCAAATTCGGCAACCCTATCCGCATGAGAAAATCACTGCGGCCACGGAATCGCATAATTCCAGTGACCTTGTTAATAAGTAATATGGGACGTATAAATAAAACTGTGATCAATGCTAAACTTGGATATTCAAAAGAAGAAGCACAAATATACATTTTAAAATACAAACTATGTAATGGACGAGGGTTTAATGTACTTATCTTTGACACACACTGCACCTAACTGTGAAAAGGTTGGGAGCCCACAAAGCACAGGAGACCTCTCTTATCTTGCATTTTCACACACACCTCTTCTGCTGGAGCATTCATCATGAGCACATTAAGCTGCAGCTGGGATTGATCTCGAGTGTTTTTATTGACATGCTCCAGTGATTGACACCGAGTGAACAAGAGCTGCCTTCAGACCAGGCTTTTAGTACACAGGACAGTGGTACAGCAGGATGGCAATGGTCTCTCGTGCAAGGAAAGCGGGTCCACACTCCTTGATTTGCCAGCGAAAAACAGCTACCAATTTGGGTGTAGTGGCACCTTCACTCACTTGCACCCCAGTGCCATTGCACCTGCTCCACTATTGATAGCGGTACAAAAGGGGGTGGTAATGGACGGAGCATCTGAACCAATCAAACACTAACACCCAGTAAAAAGATCTGGGTTTAATCCATCACCGTTCTTTAGCCCACTCTGCCACCCCAGTTCAGACATGGCTAGATGCAAATCAGTCTGACCCTGTGCCTCATGGGAACAGTCCAGCCCGAACTGTCAAGCCATGCCTTCCCTGGACCGGAAACAAGCTTCCGAGGACCGGTTTCTAGCATTACAGCCGTCTTCAGCCCGGCTTGCTTGAGTCCAGTGGCAAAGTGAGCAAGGGACTCATGTCTGAGCATACCCTGCCACACTTATGGCGGCCAAAAGCGGTACAAAAGGGGGTGGTAATTAGGGGTGGGCGTAAAATCCGTTCCGCTCGCGGATTTTGCGGATTTTCGGTAAATCCGCAATCCGCGAACTCTCGCGGATTTACCGAAAATCCGCAAATCCGCGCACTGCGGATTTTTTGCTTGTGTTCGCACTGCTCGCGGTCCGCGGCGCGGGCAGCAACAATCTCGCACTCGCGAAATTACAAAAATTACAATTGGGGAGGGGTGAAGGAAGTGGCCCAGTCTCCAACTTCCTGTTCCTGTCCAGCAAGCTCCTCCCATTGGGGTGGGGTGAAGGAAGTGCCCCAGTCTCCAACTTCCTGTTCCTGTCCAGCAAGCTCCTCCCATTGCTTAGTCCATTTCCTGCCCACTTTGAATTCGATCTTGACTGGGAAGGATTACTTTTTGTGGATGCTGCTGGATATTTGGATTTGAGGCCTTTTGGATTCGAAATTTGATTTCACAAGTAAGTTGATAAGTTGATGTTGTTTGTTTGTGGTGATTTTTGTGGGTGTTTTTCGACTTTTTGGGGTGGGGTTGGGGGCTGGCTATGTTGGTGGGGGGCCATTTTGAGGCATGGTCCTGCAGGTCCTGGCCATATGGATGGGGTCAAGCGGCCATTTTGAAGTCAGGCAGTGTGCTTTGTGCCCTAGGCCCACCCAGTCTGCTCTGATTTCTTTCATTATGCCCAGGGGGCCTAGAACTCCCGCGGATTTACCGAAAATCAGATTTTTTTGCTTGTGTTCGCACTGCTCGCGTCCCGCGCAGCAACAATCTCGCACTCGCGAAATTGTAAAAATTACAATTCTGCACATGAATTGAAAACCACCAGGCTTAGTTATGGGTGCATGCATGATACAACTGTTTTGTTGAATTTTAACATGATTCTGGCCAGGGCATGGATGGCATTGGATTGTGGTGATTTTTGTGTGTTTTACGACTTTTTGGGGTGGGTTTGGGGGCTTGCTATGTGGGTGGGGGCCATTTTATTGCCTGGTCCCGTGTGGGTGGGGGTCTAGGGGCCATTTTTAAGCCAGTTTGTGTGCTTTGTGCCATAGGCCTGCACCCAGTGTGCTCTGATTTCATCCATTATGCCCAGGGGGCCCAGAATCGGTCTGTTCGCGGATTTTGCGGGTTTTTCGCCACGTTCGCGTCGTCAAGCAACAATCTCGCACTCGCGAAATTGCAAAAATTGCAATTCTGCACCAGAAAACCACCAGCAGGCAGCATAAACCTTCTGAAACTTGATGGATGGCATTGGATTGTGGTGATTTGTGTTGTGTTTTTTGACTTTTTGGAGTAGGGGTTGGGGGCTGGCTATGTTGGTGGGGGCCATTTTGAGGCATGGTCCTGGCCATGTGGATGGGGGTCAAGCGGCCATTTTGAAGGCAGGCAGTGAGCTTTGTGCCATAGGCCTGCACCCATTTTGCCTTGCTTTCACCCATTGTGCCCAGGGGGAGTCAGTGGTACATGAAACTACAACCCTCTCTGTGTGCTCTGTTGGATCAATGTTAAATTCCTGTTTCCCAAAAATTTAGCAATTCTTATTTTTGATATTTCCATATTGTGGTGTGCACGTGTGTATTCATAAATGCCTACTTGCAAACTATTAATTGAAGCGCTACATATGCAACATATATTTAACTGATGTTCCTCTGTCTTCGTTTGCTTTTAGGTGCACAAAGTCAATAACTCCGCATCATCGTTGAGCATCAGTGCCAGGAAGAAGTCCTGCTGCGGCCTGCTGTTCCGACATCTGAAGAAGATGGCTCCAAAAAGAGGTGCCCGTAGCTCCTCTTGCAAGAAAGATGTCTCTACTAAGGAGAAGAAGAAGCAAGTGGCACCACTTACCAAGGAGACTGGTGGATCGACCACTAAATTTTTGTGGAAAAAACAAAAGTCCACCATGACTGCTGCACAGGTAGCCTGTTTAGTGTAGTGGTTCAATCACCAACGACCAGTGATGTTGGCTCATCGCAAGAAAGTAGCAGCACACAATCAACACAGGTTGTAACTCATCTCACAAGTACTATTCAACAACCAAAGCCGCAACAACAACTGCATGGGCTACTAGTACAAGCACAAGTACATGCGCAAGGAGCTGTCCGAGAAGGAGCTGTCTGAGAAGGAGCTGTCCGAGAAGGGGCTGTCCGAGAAGGAGCTGTTCGAGAAGGAGCTGTCCGAAAAGGAGCTGGCCGAGAAGGAGAAGTCCGAGAAGGAGAAGGCCGAGAAGGAGAAGGCCGAGAAGGAGAGGTCCATGGAGAGTTGCAAGTAGAGGTCAGTGAAGAGGCCCATGTAGCGGCGCATGGAGCGGTGCAAGTGCCCACAATGGTTGTTCTTCCAGAAGTAGGGGCACAGGAGGAAATTGACTTTGGAGCCGGGGTATCATGTCAGGAAGACGAAGACACTCCTCCTGATGATTCATTTTCTCCCAGCTCCCCAGCAAGGAAAAGATCAAGGAGGGTGTGTAGAAGTTCCTCTTCAAGCCCCGCTCCATCAGATGATCTGGCTCTAGATTGGCAACCATCTCCGATGTCTGAGAGGCAGGCACACCATGAGCTGAGAAAGGTATCAAATGTTAAAAGGAAGGGCCCCGGAAAGCTCATACTTATGGATCCGAACGTCGGACTTGATGAAGTGGTGCATTCTGATGTTGTTGAACAGGATGACAGCAATGACCTAGTCATCACACACGCCATTCCAGCCACACCGGCCATGCAGCAGACAGACATTTATACCCTATCACGACGTCATGCTGAGCGTGACCCTGGCGACGTGGCACTGGTAGCACCACCAACGCAGTCAAGTAGTACAACAAGTTCAACAAAACCTACAGCTCCCATATTTTCTCCCCAGAGGGGAACTCCATCCAGCTCGACTCCCTCAAGTAGGGTTGCTGCAATAATTGCACAACCCAGTAGATGTCTGCAAGGCTCATCCACCACTGCTTCATCTGGCATTGGCAGTATCACCTCGTGTGGCAAATCCAGAAGTTTCCAGTCCCCAGTTTGGAACTTTTTTAGTGTCCATGCAAAGTATGATAACATAGCCATTTGTTCCATTTGTAAGACTAGACTTAGCCGTGGTAAGCCTGGTACCAACTATGGTACCGGAGGCCAGATAGGTCATCTTCAAAGAAGGAACAGTATGGAATGGTTTACGCACCTAGCAAACATCGAGGGAAAGCAATCCCAAAGGGCAAGTGGCCAAAATATACCCGTACTAGATGTTTCATCTGAAGATGACGGGGAGGTAGAAGAAGCGTCAGACATTTGTCCGGTTGCACCCAGTACCCCTGGCCGCACCACACCCTCCGCAACACATAGGAGGCACACTGAGAGTCTGGGAGACACACCAATGCGGAAAATGTCAACACTGAGCAGAACTGGGTCGAAGAAGGCATCAGCATCATCCAGTAAATTTGTCCAGCGCACCATTACAGCCATGTTCTCCTCAGATGCGCCATTTCAACGCAACCACCCAATTGTGTGCCTGTATAACACTAAGCTGGCTAAAATGCTAGCGGTGGACCTTCTCCCTTTTTCGTTTGTCGTAGGTGTGGGTTTCCTTGAACTCGTGGCAACACTGGCCCCTAAATGGAAGGTTCCTAGCCGGTTCTATTTTGCCAGGGTTGCTGTTCCAGCACTACATAAAGAGGTGCTTGAGTTGATTGGGGCAGCTTTGCAGAAGAGTGCTGTTCACACTATACACCTGACAACAGACATGTGGACCAGTTGCCAAGCCCTTGATTACATGTGCATCACTGCACACTGGGTCTCTTTTTCAGGGGTTGCAAAAAAGATAAATGCAGGTGGTGACTTGGTCGAGATTTTTAAGGGTGCTCGTAAACATGCAACATTAGCCATGTTTGGCATGGAGAAAAGTCATACTGCAGACAACATTTTGGATGACTTTAACAAAAAGGTCTCGCAATGGCTGCCCCCAAGAAAATGCAAGGTTGGTTATGTTTCTACTGATAATGGCAGCAATGTAGTTAAGGCCATGGAGGACGGTGACTATTTCAGAGTGGCGTGTTTGGCGCACTGTATAAACCTGGTCATGCAAAAGTTCTTGAAAAAAGAAATTGTAGTCGACAAAATACTGACCATCTGCAGAAGAATATGCACACATTTCAACCATTCTTTTAAGGCCCGGAAGGAGCTGAGGCGCAAGCAAAATGAACGTAGTATGCCAGTGAAAGCACTTATCCAGAAGGTGGCAACACGTTGGAACTCAACCTTCTACATGCTTGAGCGTCTGCATGAGCTGTTTCCAGTAGTCAATGAGTATGTCTACAACCTGGGTGGTGGTACGACAGAAATGATGCTAGCGGTGGAGTAATGGCAGCTAGTTAAAAGCCTGACAGACATGCTTCGTCCTTTTGAGGTCTTCACGCGTGAAGTCAGCAGGGAGGACTGTTCTTTGAGCAAAGCTATCCCATTGTTGCTGAAGCTCGAGCACCAAGTCAAGGTGGTGTCTTCAAAATTAAAGGATGCTGGAAAGAATGAAGCATATGAGTTGGCGCAGAGATTATTACAACGCCTAGTTAGCAATGAACGGCTTGTAAATATCAAGAAACAACAGCACTACATTTGTGCTACTATTCTGGATCCACGTTACAAAAAGCCATTGTTTGGCAAAGTATTAATTCCTTTTGAAACATCAGATGTTACAGAGTACAAAGGTTGGCTAGCTAAGTCAGCCATTCGTTTTGAAAGAGAGCGGAAGGAAACTGTAGGAGAAGACAGTACTACTAGTGAATCAGCAGGCCATCAGGCGTCCCAAAAAAGCACTTCTGCATCTGTGCCTGTGGCAGAAGTGAGTGTCTTTTCCTCTGAGCCGTTAACCACACCAGCAACCGTATCCTCTGCACCAGGCCCAGGCGATATGTCTGAAGAGGATTGGCTAAGTCAGCTAGGGTTTCCTTGTCCCAGAAAGGACACAGAAGTGCAAAGTACAGGAATCCGGAAGAACATTGTTTCAATGGTGCAGACCTATCTGGATGACTCAACAGCGGTCAATATTACTGAGGACCCATTGGCGTATTGGCATGGGAAAAGAAACATATGGCGAGAGCTCACCAACCTGGCTATCAATTACTTGTCTTGCCCACTCGCAAGCGTGTCTTCAGAACGTGTTTTTAGTTCTGCTGGTGGCATTGTGACTTCCAAAAGGTCCCGCCTCTTGCCCGCAAATGTGGAGCGGCTCACCATGATAAAGATGAACCAGCACTTCATACCACCAGATTACAAAGTACGAGAATGCACGCAGGAAGAAGAGGACACCGACCTACCTGAGGGAAGTTTTCCTCAGTTACCAGAAGTACTACCGACTCTAGTTGCAGAGTTTTAGGACGAGCTCTGCTTCCCTGACAGTGAGTTCTGAAAATGAGTCAATGATTCATTTACTTTATTTTTCGTCCTTATTCACTTTTATTCCTGTGTGTCTGTCTTTCTTTGTTTAGCAAGTGCTTGATCACATTCACAACAAAACTGTAATCACCCCATCACAACAACAAGCCCATCAGCAGAACTGTCTTGATTTTGATGCCGCAGCATTCCTCATTTGGCCAATTACACGTGAACCAACACGATGACAGTGTTCAGTAAAACGAACTTACTGCAAAACCACCACCCACCAGGCTGAAAAGTAGTAAAAAACAGGTATGCTCAGATAAAGTTTGAAAAAGTATATTTTTATATCCCTAACAAAATAATCTCCCGCAAGACCCACCCTAACCCCAACAAATAAATAGTCCTTCAAAAGTCCCCAAAAACCCCAACTCCCAATTCCCACGCCCCAAAAGTCTCTAAAAAAGGGGCAAGGGACACTCTAGGGATGCATGCTGTGGACTTTGGCCTCCAGGGCATCATGCCTTAGGGCCAGGGCATCGTACTGCTCCCGGAGGATGGTGTGGTCTAAGCGGAGGCCCTCCAACAAATTTTGATGTTCCTTCAACTTGCGGACCTCCGCCTCCAGGTCGGACACTCTGTGGGTTGCACGGCGCAAGCGAGCCTTGAGAGTACTGTGAGGGACAGCCTTTGATGCTCGGCGGTGGCGTCTGCCAGCCCGGCTCCGTACCGCCGGAGCACTGCGCTGACCGGCAGAACGTGGGGGCGCGGAGGAGGATGCAGGTGTCCCATTAGATGTACTGGACTGCGTGTCCTCCCCCTCCAGTTCCACCAGCCGCCGATATTCAGCAATAGTGGAATCCAGCCTCCGTTGCCGGGCCAGTGGAGCCTGCATACTCCTGGATGGTTTGGATGTTTTAGTACGACCAACTATATGAAGAAAGAAAGACATAATCTGTAACCAATGCTCTTTAAGAATATGATTAACACAAAATTATTCAGCAGAAAGTTGTGTCACAGTACAACTAGCAACTAGCCAGCGCAGTACAAAACTATTGAGGCCAGTATCATGGGCGTCCGCAGGGAGGGGCAAGGGGGCAAAATTGTTTGGTACGTTATCTGCAAGCCGGCATAATGCCAGCGCAGTGAACTTGCACCCGAGAAAAATAACAGACGCACGCCATGATGAGTGACATACACTTGCGTTACTGTACCGGTCCAGTACATGCAGGTGGTGAAGCTCTTACTTTTCTATTACAGGTGGCACTGAGAATACTCTGTTACAAGGGCTACTGCTTAATTAATTTAACTTTCACCCTACAGTGCAAATGAGTACTAGGAAAGGAAAATCAAGGAGAAAAATAATGGGATTATCTATCACTTCACATGGGATGTATTTGCTTACATATGGGATGACTTCAGGTGCTTTGCTTTTTATTGAGTGACCAGTGATACATCCACACATGAATGACGTACTACTACTAAAATTATTAAGAGGTGGGGAGTGGCCACCGTACTATTAACCGGATATATGCTGTGCTTGCAATAAAAACTACTGCTACTATTCATGGTAGTTTTTTGACAAAATTACAACTTCTTTTCCTTGCCTTTCCTACACTGGAACAGACGTGCGGGTGCGGTGTTACATGCTCTTCAAAGTAACACGTAGTTCATTCAGTGACCGTCTACTCTCTGTAGATACACATCATATGCTATCTAGGAGTCAGATAGTACCATGATCCAGCTTACCTGTACCCACCACCACCACTGTCTGCTTCCTCACAGTATCTTCTTGGGCCACTTGCGCCGCATCCTCCCCAGAGTTGTCCTCGGAGTCGACCACCACCACCACATCCAAGCTGGCCCCGCCACCAGATGTTCCACCTACAAAGTAGATTTAAGAATGTTAGATTACACCACTCACTAGTATTTGGTCTAGGAATGAAGAAATGTGAAAACAACAGAAAAAGTAATTGACTGTCTAATCTAAAGTAAAAATGTCCCTCCTTCCACGGAAAGGCTGTTGTCTTGCTGTACTTTTTTGTCACAATTGATGAATGCTTGCTTAATTTTAACACACACCATTTTTCTCTGAACAGACAGAAGCTGGACTTCTAAGGACAAGAGCAACATCAACTTCAAACCAGGTGAAAGCTCGGCTCGACCACAAGAAATGTGTTCCATTACTCATCAACTCAGCACCAAGCACTTTTCCATTTCCAGCTAACTTTACTTTAATATATGTGTTTACTTTTAATAAAGCTTTTAAACTTGAATAGACTCTGTGGTTTTTGGTCCTCCAGACTAGAGTGACTGAGCGAAAGGTTTTGCAATTTTTGCAAGGAGGGGTCCGTGCCTCTGACACTACCAGGTTTATACAGTGCGCCAAACACGCCACTCTGAAATATTTTTACTCTGGTGTTTAGTGTCCATAGTTCAGTTTGTGAAGAATTGTCCCTGCAACAGTAGTATTATGGATTGTGATCCTATCTAAACACTATTTTGAAAAAATTAAATTAGGAACGCTTGGACAACAATAGGTCCTCTATATTTAAATGAAAACTTACTGGGGCCAGCAAAGGAGCACTCGCCGCCCTGGCCTGCATCCTCCTCCTCCTCTGGAGCCACAGCATCCTCCTGTTCCGTCCGCTTGCCCCTGGGGGGACCTGACGTACAACATGAAAGAAAGAACAGAAAACATTGATGATTGCTGCTTGTCGATGTCCTTGTCAACCAAATCAAACATTTAGAAAGAACAAGAACCAACTATTTCAGCCAAAAAGAGGGCTACAAAGGAAGGACTGCACCTGAGCCTCTACTCTAGGGGCAAATTTACAAGCCCCTTGCAGCTCTTTTGCTACGTTCTTGCGTCACTTTTGTGACGCAGCGCCACAACAAGAGATGCGCCATGGTGTGGCGTATATTAACAACGTGACGCATATGGGAGATGCATCCCATTCTAAAGCCCTGCGCCATAAGGGAGCGTTCCAGCGCAAGGGAGGGCGTTCCTGCGCAAGAACGCATGCTAAAAGTGGCTATGGGGAATATATAAAATTTCAATCAGTCATTTAGGACAATGATGCGTCACTCAAACCCTGCGCCTGCATGAAGCAGACGTACGGCAACGCAACTCCATCAATGTGCCGCCTTACGGCACCGATGCGTAACGCTTCGGTGACGTTTTGGGACCATGGTGTGCTGCATTGTAAATACGGCGCATCATGGGTGGAGCTGGCGTGCCGCACACTTTGCAGGGATGCGCAGGTAATTGCAAATCTGACACTTAGGGGCATACTTATGAGTTCTGGGCTGCACACCTCCAGAGGTGCGCCAGAACAAATGCGTAACGCAAAACTAACCTTGCGTCACGGTAGATGCGCCGCCATTACAATGCGGCACACCCTGGCGCAAGGGTAGGCAGATGCGTGACGCATCTCGTGACGAAAGAGGGGCGCATCTCTAGAGTCGCGTCGCAGGCGCAATGCAACTCTAGCAATGCTCAGGGCTGCCCAATACTCAGCATACCGCATCAGTCCTTACACCTGCTTCAAGCAAGCAGGCATAAAGAATTGACGTAGCAGCGTCGCGGAAGTGCCTGCGTTATATCTTGTAGATTTCACGCAGGCACTTTTGCGAGGCGCGCAGCTGCCTGACCGCCCCCCCCCCCTGCGTGGGAACGCACCCATTGTGGCGCAGGCCCAGGCCTTAACGTGGCGCATCTCCCTAGATGCATCACGTTGTACATGACTCGCAGGGATGCGCCACGTTTACGTCGCTGTTGAGTCAGGTAAGGCAGGGTAAACATGGCGCAAGGGGCTTGTAAATCTGCCCCTTTGTGTCTAGCATTACGCAGTTCTGTAAAGTACACTCATACATTACTCAGCACAATTAAATGAACACAAAATAGAAAACAAATAAGCAGTGGCACCGCCACAGAGAAGGAGAGCAGTGCACCTGAAATGCACAGAAGATTTTGAAATATTAATTTACCTCTACTATCAATGTAATCGGCAGCATTATTGCTCTTTGTAAAAAAGTTAAAACAAACATTTGCAATATAACACACAGAGCAGGAGAAAAAACAGAGTAGTGAGTGATGAAAAAACTGCTACTACTACTCACCAAGCCCGGGGACCTCCACTCCCAGCCGGTCGAGCAGGTCGCGCTCCCGGTCCAGGAGATCCGTCCAGCGGTGGGTCACCTGGTTGTAGGTGCGCTGGACCCCCGAGATGTCAAACAGGGCCCGGCACACCAACTCCCACTGCTTCCGTCGCTCCTGGAGGTTGTAGCCACCAGCGATCCTGCCGCCTGCCGCGATGGTCCTGGGGAGGCGGCGCTGTACAAAGTAAACCAGTGCGCCCACCTCCTCAGGGCTGAAGATGTCCCTGGGCACCACCATTTCCGCCCTCAAACGGCCACACGGGAGCCGGGCACGGGCTGCGGGGCCCTTCTTGGGCAGCTTGACTGATGGCTTTACCATGGTCTGGGCAGGTGGTAGCAACAAGGAGAAAAAATGAAAAAGAATTAGACTAGGGAAGAAGAAAATAAAAGTTTAAAAAAGTAGTTGAAAAGTAAACAAAAGTAGCCTAAAACACAAAAATATAGACCTAGAAAACTAGAGGGATAGATAATAAGTTAAATAGATCAAAAAAATATTAAAACAAGCAAAGGATGGCAGAGATATAGAGAGGATAGAAACACCATGCCCAGACACATAGGAATGAATGAAAAACAAGATGGCGGCCCGATCACGTGCGCGTAAGTAAGTTCGCACGCGATTTCTCTCGCGAACTCGTGCGAACTTGTATTCGCAAGGCGCTCATTCAGTGAGATTACACATAGCGGGCGGAAACGGAAATACGTCACGCAAACAAAATGGCGGCGCCCATACTCGACCTTGGGGTAATTCGCACGAGTTCGCGGCTTCCACGGTCGATTTCGCACGACGCCGCGCCTCGCGAATAGCGCGAAATTACCGAAAAACGATTTTTGCAAAAGCAAAACCAATGAGCAGGTGCAAAAGTTCAAGCTCATCATTTGTAACCATTCCCTGTAGTGCTTCCTGAAGGGGCCCTCCAGAATTCGGTTGCCTACTTGCAACTATTGTGTGACCCTGCTCTGACAGTCACAGAATAGTTACAAGTATGCCATTGCCAACAAAGATCCTGTTAAAAAAATGTACATTGCAACACAAAGTAAAGGGAGCAGACAAGCAGGTGCCAGCCTTCATTAATGTCAGTTGGGGCAGGGCAGGTGTTGTTGTAATTTAATTTTGCAAAACTTAAAGCACTTAGCAGGTGTGCTTTGCTTTGCCACAATAATGTACACTGACTGGTCAACCAGAGGGTGCTGTGATGACACCGAGGGTGGCATGGGTGTGCCAGCCAGAGGGTGGCATGGGTGAACCAGAGTGCCAGTGTTGACAGAGGATGGCAGTGCTTTGCTTTCCCCCAATAATGTACATTGGTGAACCAGAGGGTGCTGTGATGACACAGAGGGTGACATGGGTGAGCCAGAGGGTGGCATGGGTGAACAAAGAGAGTGCCAGTGGTGACAGAGGGTGGCAGTGATGAAGAAAGGCTTGCAAACAGGCTGGGCACGTAGAAACAACAGGTTCGCAAAACTGGCGACCCGACAAGTAAGTTTGCAATTTGCGAAATTGTACGAAACCCTCGCGAACTTGCAGAAACCCGTGCGAACACAAAAAAAAGAATCCGCAAAATCCGCGAGAATTCGCAGATTTTCGCAATCCGCAAATTCGCAAATCCGCAAATTCGCGGATTGCGAATCCGCAAAATCCGCCCATGCCTAGTGGTAATGGACGGAGCATCTGAACCAATCAAACACTCACACCTAGTCAAAAGATCTGGGTTTAATCCATCACCGTTCTTTAGCCCACTCTGCCACCCCAGTTCAGACATGGCTATATGCAAATCAGTCTGACCCTGTGCCTCATTGATAGCTGCATCCCTGACGGGGAATATTAAGATGAATGAATGAGAGGAAAGGCGTTTCATTCCCAGTAGGAGCTATGAGCACACTCTCATCATGTTATGATTTTCATTCTCTACTACTCCATTTCTTTAGTGGAAATCCCATAATAATATCTAGATGCAATAATAAGTCCCCAATAATAATAGGTATCCCGCCTTGCCATGATATTTGTTTTACATATTTTATGTAGCACAGACCTAGCTTTGAGGAATCATGGAGCATTTTACAGACAAATTGTTACATTATTCAGAGCATTTCCAGTTTGTGGTACTGTATTTAGAGCGGTTTGCCATGCAGGATCCGTCTGACAAAGGGTTACAGAAAGTAGGATGTGATAAGCAGTGTTGCTAAAGATTAATCATGCTAATGTTGTTGGAGTAAGTAGACCACCTAGTCGAGCAAGTTCACAAGACTTCCAAAGTTCGAAACTTGTGTCATGTTTGGTTATGTTATGTCATAATATATATTATGTAATGTTATAATAATTTTTATAGCATATCTCTACCATTTGTTAGTATCTAGAACGCCCCTATCATTTCCTATGTAGTGTTACATTGGAGATCTAACACTGATACAATACATTGGGCAAAATTCACAAACAAAAGTTGGAAGGTTGGAAATGAAAGAGTTATTTACATAGATTTACACCAATTCTCAGAAATCCATACACGCATGACAGGAATTGCACACCATTACCGATTTCCATGAGCAGCCCTTCTCTATATTTACTGAAGCTGAAGGTTCGCATGAGTAAGTATGGCGGAACTGTGTGCGACCACTACTGTTCGGTGAAGTACAAATTCTACTGGTCACAAACACAAATCCATCCTGTGGTTGCATAAATTCACTGGGCCTCAAGACCCGGTATGTAAACAAAGTGTTGTTCTAGAAACAGTCATGAAGATTTATAGCAAGAATTGGTGCAAGAAAAGATCATTCACTCCATTGAATCTTTGAATGAGCACTAAGGTCCAGATTTAGGTAATAGCACATTACCGAATGGTAAATACAGAATTTTACCGATTCGGTATTTACAATTCGGTAATTGCTATGTAGGTGAATAATTCGGTAAAAATACCGAATCGGTAATATTCGGTAATTACCGATTCGGTAATTACCGAATCGGTACTTGCCATTGATTCCTATGGACCTTGAAGCCCATAGGATTCAATAGCAAATACCGATTCAGTAATTACCGAATTGGTAAAATTACCGAATTTACAAGGGGGACAGGGTGTCACTTTGGCACCCTGTTGCACCCCTGTTTCTGGCTTGTGTGCCATGTGACACACATACATGCCCTTAGGGCATGCCTGTGTGCCACATGGCACAGGTGTACATGGACAGATGTGCATGTACACTGGAATTCGGTATTTACCATGGAATAGTATTCCATGGTAAATAACGATTCGGTAAGGGCCTGTGGCACTGATTACAGTGCCACCTACATCTTGATTTACAGAATCGGTATATTTACCGATTCGGTATTTTACCGATTCTGTAAATTTACCGAATCTGTAAATATACCGATTCTGTAAATTAAATGCCCCCTACATGCCAATTCCCAAATACCGGTCGGTAACGGCCGAAATCAGCCGTTACCGACCGGAAATTGGCGACCTACATCTTGGCCTAATAACCAATTGAAGTTTGGGACAGATTTGAAATGTCTAACATCATCCAGAATAAAGCCACTCACTCAGGAAACTACTCTCTCTGGCCAGAGGTTTTCAGATGCTTCAACAACTTCTTGCCACTTGTTGGACATCTTCAAGTCGAAGCTCTGGACAACATGTTGGCTTGACAAACATTCAACTTCTATATTGCCTTGATTGGCACAGTACCGTAATTCAACTCACAGGATCAGCAGACACATCAAATTCGGAAACACAAGTCAAACCCGCTAACCCCATATTACCTTCAAATGTTGGGGAACCTATCTAGCCAACACAGAGGCAGTCCATACAATAGATCTCATAAACACAATTTTATTTCTTTTCAATAAACCATCTTTTGTCAGTTTGTATACATTCATTTTTAAGCGTTTTCACTTTCCAGCTCCAACCCTCCCTTAAAAATCAACTCTAAAACTCGAATCGTTCAGCCACATTCATACACAAGCACACAAAGTCCCCCAATGTAAATCAGCTCGACATGTTTAGGGTCTAGACATTACATTAGACACAAACAATCATTTTCATTGCCCCTATTTTAATCTTCAATTTCTATAAAGCATGATGATTTTTCAACTTTGCATTAGATAATAACATCCAATCAACACAGTTTTGTAACTACGTGTCTAATTCACACTTTCTTGTGTTTATTATAAGGTATTATTGTACTTTGTTTGGGCTTGAAAGCCATAAATCCATTAATCCAATATATCATTACACATACAAATATTTAAATGTACAATCATCAAGTAAAACCATCATAGACAATAAGTGATGAAGTATACAGTTTAAAAACCAGGAACATACAAAAAGCTATTATTAGTTGCCTTGGCTCCCATCAAAAATGCAGGAGACTGAGATAAGTCAATTTAAAATGACCATGTCACATTAAAAACAAGTATCACATAATATAGCAGCAGAAATACAGCAGAAAAGCCACAGTTATTGGCACTTGTCTCCTATATCAGTTATTCTGAGGGATCAAAATTGAAATGCTGTACAGTTTTCTAAATGAGCCCTCTTATAAGCAGAAACAGGACAGTGATTTGGAGAGCAACCTGTTTTATCCCACTTAGATGAAAATGATCTTAGCTGTAGTGCACCGCATCTAAACTCTACATATAAGCATTTTGCTTGGAAGGGGTAAATTCTATCCATGGGTGATTCAAAGTTAGGAGAACATTTATGTCTCAAAAACCACTCTGTTAGGCTCCCATCTTTTTGATTATGGCAAACCTTTACCATGACGTTTCCTAATATATGTTTTTCAATTTCTGAGTAACACCTTTGGCAATTTCTGCTGGGGCGTTACATAATTCCCCCATTCTAACCATTTTACACTGCTTCTTGACATTTTTTAACCATTGGTTACAGGCTTGTCTGTAACAGGAAATTACTTTGGCAGAAGATTCCATGTAGGTAGTCAACTCCGGTGTTCGTCAAAGCTACACCCAATACATTAGTGGTTTTACGGATAACACTAAGGGGCTCATTAGGATAGCGGTTTTTCCGCATCCTCTGGGCCGGCGGAAGCCACCGCCGGCCCAGAGGATGCGGAAAAACCGCAGCGGACCCACCAAAGACCCACCGCCACATTAGGATGGCTGGTGGGTCCTGGTTTCCGTCCGCAGCTTTTCCGCCGCGGTTGGCTTACAACCGCGGCGGAAAAGCACTAATATGGTGACGGTGTCTATCAGACACCGTCAGCCATATTAGGATGCACAGAAAGAAATGCTTTTTCACGGCGGATTTTCCGCCGTGGAAAAGCATACGGAGCTTCACTGCGGGGGCCCGTTGCGGGCCCCCTGGGTGAAGGGGGGTGGGGGGTGCACATGGGGGGTACCTATGGTACCCCCCTGCAAATGTATGCAGCAAGCGGCAGGCACCGCGTATGCATTTTTAACATTGCGGCGGGTGCAGCTTGAAGCTGCACCCGCGCAATGTTAAAGATTGAGGATGTGACCGCCAGGCAGGCCGTCACATCCTAATTGCACTGGAGGGACCGCCGCTGCCCCTGCGGACGTTCCCTCCTCCTCTAGGGTGGAGGACGGAAGCAAGTCCGTCCGCCATCCTAATGAGCCCCTAAATGTATGACGTTTAGTGCTAAATCCTGCCTCAGGACAATGAGGGGAGTACTCAGAGGTAAATTAAAGAGACCCGTGATGAATTTATTTTCTGCTAGTGTATTAACAGTTGCATCAATATGTTCCCATATCTCTGCCCCATAGTGGCTACAGCCACAACCGTGGCTCTGTATATTTTAAGGCCAGGTGGCACAGAACCTTCTAGAGTGGCCTTGTATTTCCTCTCAATTAGAAGTGCTCTCTGATTAAGAGCAGTTTTGCTCTTCCACGTTCGGAGTCCCCAGGTCAAGGTGTCTGTCCTTCTTACTCCCCTGTTTGTACAAAAGGCAGAAAAAGAGTCCAGTGCTATCTCTAAGCCAATAGGGGTTCTAGCGATGAGAGTATCATCTGCAATCATAAGGAGGGGGACGGATACTCCTGCGCTCTTGGGTGTGTCATGCTTACATTCAGATAACCATATGACCAACCCATTGATATAAATACTGAAGAGTGTAGATACAAGTACACATCCCTGCTTAACACCCCAATTTATGAGAATCCTATCTGTAAAGTCTCCTCCCATATTCCACCTCACCTTGGCATGGTATCAGTATGAAGAACTCTTAGTATCCAAAGGAGATCTCTAGGGATCCCATAGGCATCCAAACCCCTCCATAGATTGTCCCTCATAACCAGGTCAAATGCTGACCTCAGGTCTATAAAAGCAACATACAGATGATCCTCTTCAAAGTAACATACTTTCAGCATAATACCTTGAAGTAAAAGACCTGATGGAGGGTACTGCTCTCATTCCTAAAGCCTGCCTGTGTGTCTTCAAGGATATGTTTTTCAGAAAGACATTTTGGATCCTTGCCAAAACCTGACTATAAAACATTTTGGCTATTATCTAGTAAGCTTATAGGTCTATAGTTGTCTGCCATGCCCTACTCCCCTTTATATAGATCAGAATGATGGCAACCCCACGCCAGAATGGAGGAATATCCTTGCCCCTCATGATGGCTTTACTCAGTGCATTGAGATATTGGACCCACACTTCAGTTTGTAATAGATATCGAGGGATTCCATTGTGGAAAAGTAAATTTTGCCATGTTATACGTGTTCCCCATGTTATGTCATATGTGCATGATCGATATGCATGTATTCCCCTTTGATCGATTAAAGACGCAATTACAGTTGTGTCCATCTCTAGTATGCCAGTTTCCAGTTCTCGTGAATACAACGAATATCAGGCCTATGTAAATCTACGTTGCCACGTTTCACAGTGTGCACGTTAATTCATTGAATTATCCCCGTTTCTAGGCCTCAAAAGGGCCCGGACTCAGATTCAGCTCCTGTTTCCTGAACCCTCTCCGAGGAGCGATACAGCCCCCACCTGTATCCCTGACCCTTAGCTTACTTTCATGCCTCACAGTGCCCGGCTCGGCCTGGCTCTGCCTCCAGTCTGCCAAGAGTATGTTATGTTTCTAGTTATCAGTCCAGCCCTCCTTCTCTGCATTCCTAAGCTACTGAATCGCATCAATGGTTTCCGTCATGGTCTAGCCTTTATGTCTCCATGTAAGAGAAATACTGTATTAATATTCATAGAATATTCCCCGCACACGCACTACATGTAGGATTATGTATGCACCAGTCTTAATGTCTGTTAGCCTTTACTCTGATAACTTTTGGATTCTATCAACATGTTCTCTAAACACTAGATACCAGATAGGCTTTAGGTATATGTCGCTCTGACACTCCAGACTTTAGTCTCCTCTTCTAGCGCAGAAGTCATAGCCCCCCAGTTCTCCCTAGTAACACGTCATTGTCAGTTTGCGCGCACCACTAGGGTAGAGGTCCCAGCTGCTCAGGTAGCCCCCTCCATGTTTCCGCCCCGTTTATGACATATTCTGTTACGTTTGCATCACATGTCTATGTATACGCCCTGTACACGCCTTCTTGTTGCATCAGTCATGCCTTATCTTTCGCGACTGCTACAAACTCCGCCTACTGTATTGAATGCCATGTATTTTGTTTAACTATAAATATTGTGCACTGTTATTAAAAGTTATCCCAATTGCCTATTCCTGCCCCCGGCAGCTGCCATCCCATTTCCGTACAGGCTGTCCTGTTCTGGTCCTTTATGCTTAATTAAAGCCTGTATACTCTAGCTACCTCGTATCTTGACTCTTATTTATTGAGCTAACCGTTTATTGATTATAGTCAAAAATAGATCAGGTAATAATTTATTTATTTACCACACCATCCAGCCCATGAACCTTTTCTTTCTTCCTCTGCCTTACAGTGTTTGCTGCTTCAGTTAGGGTGAAGCTTGTGGGCTCCCCGCCTGCATTGGCGTCCCAACTTCCTTTAAGAATTGGATCAGTGTGCTCTGTTGCCCAATCCTTCTCCTTGTTCTTGGCTGGGATTTATCTTGGTCCCACTCACTGTAGAGGGCCCCAAAATGGAATAACCACTTATCTGGCGGAACTGCTGCTTCATGGTGGTTATCAATTACATGAGCACCAGCTGACACTAACTTCCAGAAAACCTTTTGAGTCCATTTTCTCAAGTGTAAATGTTGGATCTAGCCACTGTTCAGATACACACCTCCTTTTAGCCATAGTCAGATTGGTCTTCTAAGTCTGCCTAGCGGAAACTAATGTTATTTGGCTGCCCTTCTTTATGGATTCTAGCAAGCAATTTTTTGCCAAATGACAATCTTTAGTGAACCAGCTGGGGGAGACCTTTTTGGTTGCGACCCCTCTACACAACTTACAAAAAAGACCTCAATTACTCCATTAATTAAAAATGCAAAGTAACACATTCCATCCTGGGCATGTCAGTTGAATCTATCAAGGACAAGTTGTCCGCAAATATCTCAAATAGTTGGGTTTGAACTACCGTGTTAGTTGATATTTCTGACCATTTAACATTTCTCTGATTATTTACTGTCTCAACAGGGCTTTTAGTTATTAAGGGTGCCAAAAGTGTGCTCATAAAAAGACAGCTAGAAATTTAGCACTCAGAGCTTGATGGTCACTATCTGGTCTTGGGGCTATTTAATATCATCCAGGAATTGCAATAATGCCTGATCCAGAAGTATATAATCCCTGGGGCATATATACAAGGAAGTGATAGGGCGCGGAGTTAGCCTTCTTGACTTAAAGTCACGCTCCGCCACTTCTGAAATGCAGGGCTACACCGTATTTATAAGAATACGGTGCAAACTTGCATTTCCCCCTGCGCTCAAGCTAATTTAAGTGTCTAGCCCCAACAAAATGATTGTTTATGTGCAGGAAGGTATCCCTTCCTGCACATAAATAATCTTAGTGCAGCACACATAGGCGTTGCAAAACATCATTTGTTTTAATGATTGTTTATGTGTAGGCAGGGACAACTATAATCAACACAGAACACCCTGGGTCTACACAGGAAGAGTGAGAAAGAAGTGAGTCAGCCAAATGAAGCAAAAACTAGGGTACCAGTCTTTTGGAGTGGGAACGAGATATCCTTCTACCAAGACCCATCAATCACCCAATGTGATGTCTCATCATCTGGGTTTAGGTACCAACCTATCAAGGAAAACCGATCTTGATATTTGATCGGAAAAAAACCTTGACTAATAGGAAGGCTACAGGATGACTGGTCAACCCACAAAGTACTTGCTCACATCTATAGACTCACTTGAGAAGGTGAGAGGATCAAAAGAGTGTGGGTAAAGTGCAGCGCAAAATAAAGTGGAAAAAAGTGGTGTTCTAAAAATGACTAAGGAGTACTTATCACAACTTTATTCATCAAGTCCCCTTGCCATTATTAAAAAGCAGGATGCTGACGCTCAAGATATTCAAGACGTCAAACAAAGTGAAAGGTCGACATGTTTCTGCCCTCGCAAGGATCTAACTGTATCGGGGCATTCTTCAGGACCAGGCTATAAACAAATACAGCTGCTGCTACAAAAGTGTAAATTATAATTGTGCAAAATTGTATTATAAAGTACATATACTCCACCGGTAATGTCCAACTCGAGTGGTTTTACAGGTACATTAACCGGAACCTGTAATAGACAAGCATCATGTGTATGTCAAACACTGCTCCTTGACTAGACTCACTCTCAATCACACTGTACTAGCGTAAATGAACGCTTATGCATTTCTAGTTATGTGGTGATACTCATAGCTGGTTTATCACTTACCCATAATGATTGGGTGTCGCCCTCACCTCTACCTGGCTCATTACTCAGGGAAGGGGGCCCGCTCTAAAATAAGGACAAAAAACACAGTCAGTGATATGCCTGAACCACGACTACAAACGTCTTATGTTTACTAAACTCACTCCTGGCTAGGGCCAATGATCAGCACAGCACCTACAATCTAATCCTCAAGGGGTACCCATCATTAAAATGAATATAATCTCCACTAATCGAAGGGTGGTGTCCTCTCCATAGAAAAACCCATTTCTACACATTAAACTTCCTAGTGTTTCAAAAACCCCTATTTGAGGTATCCTGATGTTTAAGTAAAAGGGGAGTTAGCGCAATCTCAAAAAAGAGAATTTAAAGGAAGATACTAAATGGAATCACCATTAAGCATTACATTCCCTGCTAGTGCTCTCAGCACGCACCAACTCATCTAATGAGTTTCTCGCCGTCAAAACTCACCTATCCGTCGGTACCCCGGGCCGTCAGGAGTAATGTCCGGAGGTACCGACGCTCATTTCTTCAGTGGTTTTATGCTGACTTGTGGGCTCGCAAGCGTCGCTGGGTCCTGTTAGTTCAGGGCGTCCGCGGCTAAGCCTGCAATAGTTCCATTGTCACCGCGCATGCGCGTGGTGACATAGACTACATCAAACCTACTCAGCCTTCACCGCGCATGCGCGGTGCAACAAACACTACTACGGACGCGCTCAGTGGGAGGAAACTTAGTATTTCTCTCACTGGGCATGTTCGACTCTGAGCCAGTGTTCTCCTTGCCTCATGTTGTAGGATGCAGATAGCTTTGGCGGCATCCTCTCCTTCTAATAGTGTGGGTAGGCTCGAGAAAGGAAAAAAGATTCTCTTGCACAATAAAAACATGCCCAAAATCCGAGCCATTCGTTATAAAGACACTCACTACTCTGTAGCTAAAGTCATTCCGGTTATGTGGATTTATTTCTCAAATGCCCATGTTTTTTCACTTGCCAATGTATCAAGTCATAGGTGCTAGCATAATAACGTGTGTATTCAGCGGAGGTCTGACCCTCATTAGATTAGCAGCCTACTGATCATGTAGTGGGCGCTGCACATCTGTCTGTTTTACTTAGAGGTACTACGTCCTTAGGAGACTCTAAAACCTGGCGATACCTATAGAGGAGCCCAGTCTTATTTGACTCCTTATTAGAGGAGTATACTCCTCAGCATAGGGACATAAAGATGGTTTCATCACCTAGCCTTCCATTGACATTACCTTATTATAACCAAAAGGTTGCTTTATGTGAATACTAACACACATCATATAGTTCAAAAATCGTGTTGATATGTGCAGGTACTGTGTTAGTTCTTCTCGTGTAGGATGGTGTTATTTTAGTCTAGTGCTAGCCACGGAATCTCATCGTTAAGCCCATCCACATCTGTATGCAAACGGAACACCCACCGTTGTTCACGCTGTAAGAGAAATTTCAGGGTCCAGGGTCTACTAGTACCTATGTCTACCTCGGTAGTGTGACAAGTAAATGGGCATGCCGAGCAGTTGCCACATGGGAAGTGACCTGTCACAGGTCGTAGGCCCCATATCCCCGGTTCTGTGGGGTCAGATTTAGGTTCCCGTGGTCTGGTGTGTACCAATCGATCTTTGACATTCATACTTCTCTTGAATGCAAACAGCGGAGGCGGTAATGTCTTCCCTCCAATTTCTAAAATTCTCCAATGTTTAAGGATACTCTTCTTCAGGGCATTTGAATGTCCTGAGAAGGTAGTTACACACGTCATCCTTTGTACATCCGTTCCATCATCTGATGTTGTTACTCTGGGCTCCATAGACATAGGTACTAGTAGACCCTGGACCCTGAATAAACACACAAACTGCAATACTGAGAGGGTCATATACCTCATCACATGTCCCTGCAAGAAGAGGTATGTAGGGATGACATCTAGGAAGATCAAGGTAAGAATTTCCGAACACCGCAGCACTATTCGGTGTAAAAAAAGTGCTACCAAACTGACCAATCATTACATAGAGGCAGGACACTCCGATATAGAACTACACTGGGTGATTTTAGAGAAACCATTTATTCCTGCTCACATCACGGACATTAAAAAATTTCTCTTACAGCGTGAACAACGGTGGGTGTTCCGTTTGCATACAGATGTGGATGGGCTTAACGATGAGATTCCGTGGCTAGCACTAGACTAAAATAACACCATCCTACACGAGAAGAACTAACACAGTACCTGCACATATCAACACGATTTTTGAACTATATGATGTGTGTTAGTATTCACATAAAGCAACCTTTTGGTTATAATAAGGTAATGTCAATGGAAGGCTAGGTGATGAAATCCTCTTTATGTCCCTATGCTGAGGAGTATACTCCTCTAATAAGGAGTCAAATAAGACTGGGCTCCTCTATAGGTATCGCCAGGTTTTAGAGTCTCCTAAGGACGTAGTACCTCTAAGTAAAACAGACAGATGTGCAGCGCCCACTACATGATCAGTAGGCTGCTAATCTAATGAGGGTCAGACCTCCGCTGAATACACACGTTATTATGCTAGCACCTATGACTTGATACATTGGCAAGTGAAAAAACATGGGCATTTGAGAAATAAATCCACATAACCGGAATGACTTTAGCTACAGAGTAGTGAGTGTCTTTATAACGAATGGCTCGGATTTTGGGCATGTTTTTATTGTGCAAGAGAATCTTTTTTCCTTTCTCGAGCCTACCCACACTATTAGAAGGAGAGGATGCCGCCAAAGCTATCTGCATCCTACAACATGAGGCAAGGAGAACACTGGCTCAGAGTCGAACATGCCCAGTGAGAGAAATACTAAGTTTCCTCCCACTGAGCGCGTCCGTAGTAGTGTTTGTTGCACCGCGCATGCGCGGTGAAGGCTGAGTAGGTTTGATGTAGTCTATGTCACCACGCGCATGCGCGGTGACAATGGAACTATTGCAGGCTTAGCCGCGGACGCCCTGAACTAACAGGACCCAGCGACGCTGGCGAACCCACAAGTCAGCATAAAACCACTGAAGAAATGAGCGTCTGTACCTCCGGACATTACTCCTGACGGCCCGGGGTACCGACGGATAGGTGAGTTTTGACGGCGAGAAACTCATTAGATGAGTTGGTGCGTGCTGAGAGCACTAGCAGGGAATGTAATGCTTAATGGTGATTCCATTTAGTATCTTCCTTTAAATTCTCTTTTTTGAGATTGCGCTAACTCCCCTTTTACTTAAACATCAGGATACCTCAAATAGGGGTTTTTGAAACACTAGGAAGTTTAATGTGTAGAAATGGGTTTTTCTATGGAGAGGACACCACCCTTCGATTAGTGGAGGTTCTATTCATTTTAATGATGGGTACCCCTTGAGGATTAGATTGTAGGTGCTGTGCTGATCATTGGCCCTAGCCAGGAGTGAGTTTAGTAAACATAAGACGTTTGTAGTCGTGGTTCAGGCATATCACTGACTGTGTTTTTTGTCCTTATTTTAGAGCGGGCCCCCTTCCCTGAGTAATGAGCCAGGTAGAGGTGAGGGCGACACCCAATCATTATGGGTAAGTGATAAACCAGCTATGAGTATCACCACATAACTAGAAATGCATAAGCGTTCATTTACGCTAGTACAGTGTGATTGAGAGTGAGTCTAGTCAAGGAGCAGTGTTTGACATACACATGATGCTTGTCTATTACAGGTTCCGGTTAATGTACCTGTAAAACCACTCGAGTTGGACATTACCGGTGGAGTATATGTACTTTATAATACAATTTTGCACAATTATAATTTACACTTTTGTAGCAGCAGCTGTATTTGTTTATAGCCTGGTCCTGAAGAATGCCCCGATACAGTTAGATCCTTGCGAGGGCAGAAACATGTCGACCTTTCACTTTGTTTGACGTCTTGAATATCTTGAGCGTCAGCATCCTGCTTTTTAATAATGGCAAGGGGACTTGATGAATAAAGTTGTGATAAGTACTCCTTAGTCATTTTTAGAACACCACTTTTTTCCACTTTATTTTGCGCTGCACTTTACCCACACTCTTTTGATCCTCTCACCTTCTCAAGTGAGTCTATAGATGTGAGCAAGTACTTTGTGGGTTGACCAGTCATCCTGTAGCCTTCCTATTAGTCAAGGTTTTTTTCCGATCAAATATCAAGATCGGTTATCCTTGATAGGTTGGTACCTAAACCCAGATGATGAGACATCACATTGGGTGATTGATGGGTCTTGGTAGAAGGATATCTCGTTCCCACTCCAAAAGACTGGTACCCTAGTTTTTGCTTCATTTGGCTGACTCACTTCTTTCTCACTCTTCCTGTGTAGACCCAGGGTGTTCTCTGTTGATTATATATGTGAATAGGGGATATTCACCCTGCAGGTCTGTAAAAACATCCCTTAGACCCCCCAGTAGATTTTTGTCATGATTTAGGTAGGGACAACTACCTGCACATAAACAATCAATGGCACTTTGCTATTTCTATGTGTGCTGAACAATGCTGCACAAATGGAAACAGCAACAACGCCAGGGTAAGACCAGGTTTTCCCTGGTTCTAATTTTGGCACCGTCCCACCCGTGTAAATCTGGGGCAAGATCAAACACCACAACACCCATTGCCCCCCTTTCACACTAAGTATAGCATGAAAGGGTGCCTTATTCACAAGGCAGAGTCAAGCCACGTTAAGTGGCTTAACACCGCCTTGTGAATATGGCAAAACCCCTATCGCCACCACAACCTTGAGAAAAGTGACTCTATGGTGGCGATAGGGGTGTGTAAATATGCCCCATTATTGCTAGTAATGAGTTCTCTTTTACAAGTTATACCCAAGGGGCAGTCTGATCTTGTATTGCCATTAACCATTCTTAGACCATGTGCTAAGGCCTTATCCTCCAGCTGCACTGCCACAGCAGTTGGTTTTATTATATTGTGCTCGGGAGCCCGAGATCTAATCCGTGGATCAAAGATTTGAGTCATCTGACCTGCTTTCTTCTGGTCAAAGGTGAGTCTTGTATTACAATCGCCTGCAATAATGTTTTGGGTGCTCCAATTGAAGTGCCCAAGCATAGCTAAGAGATGGTCCACTGTAGGAGATTGAGTATTTGGAGGGACCGATCTAATGTACATATTTGCAATGGCAAGGTATCTAACACCATGGAGTGGATATTTATATTTCTAAACCCAACAAATCCCTGCTGTTTGATGGGACTACTTTGGCTACTGGAAAAAGATCCAGTCTCAACCAAATCATGAGGCGACCAGACGCTTTTCCCGCCAAAGATGGATGGCATGGCATTGACACAAAATGTGATAAAACCAGATCCAAATACTGGATCCACCACAAGGATTTCGTGAAATAGGATGAAATGGTGTTGATCTATGAATTCCCCCCACTCAAGGTTTGTAAGCTTTGCTCTAATTCCAGCTAAATTCCACAATAGCATCCTAAGAAAAACATTTTGAGTCTGCCCCCTCTGAATGCTCTGTGGAACTAGACAATAGTGCTGGCCCTCTAGCTCTAGTAAATGTTTTTCATTATTTCAGGGGTTACAATAGATTTCCACACCATTTCCCCTAGCATCTAGATCTTTTAACGTGGCTGACCCAGGAAAGGTAATAAGTTATTTCCCAGTCTGTATTGTATGGGTTACTGTGTCCCTCATGTACCCCTGCAGCCAGTCATTCTCAGATAGATTTGCATACTCACCAGGATTAGAAGCACGTTGGTGAGGGGCTAGAGGTTTACAGACCTCAAGTCCTGTTTTGTCTCTTAAGGATTTTGGTGTATTAAGCTTAAGTCTTATTTGCAACCTTATATTGCACCTAATTCTCAATTTCAGTGCAATTTACCAATCTACCACATCATGATTCTTTAATTTCAACCTTATGTAATCAAATTGAGAGCTGATGTTACTAAAAAAAGTATGGCATACAATATGCCCTTCATTATAATGGATCTGCATCCTCTGCTATGTTCAAGCCAGTGGATAGCTTTGTTAACATGTGAGTCATGTGTTTCCCTGGCTAATAAAAGGTACTTTCTGTCTAGAAGATCATATTATGGTGCGTACGTCACTGGTTGGCACTTTCCTGTGTCTAGCATTTGGTTCTTTACATTTGTCAAACCCTGGTTTGATGCCAACATGAGTGTCAGTGTTACATGGCCAAGAAACTGTTCACCTTCTCGGGGCACTGATTATTATTGTACACTTCATTAAGGGCTTAGAGGAGCCAGGAAGGAGTGGCAAACCTATATTAGAACATACTAATGTAATACTAAGAAACAGCTCTGAGTTGCAGCCATCCCATGCCTCTCACCTTAATTTTATTTTTTACGAATTCAATTACGCATCAAATCCTACCAGTGAGATGCTTCAACTTATTCTTCAAGGTGAAGGCTTGACAACTTTACCACACTTCTGAGCCAGGATCATTGAGAATTTGAGCCCATTACCCCAGATTTAATAATATGTTACCGTCTATTATCTGTTGGCTCACCAAGCTTCATTGTGATTCAAACTAAAAATCCTGAAGTTTCAAAGGTTGCAAGCCCAGTTTTCTCCCCAGAAACCATTCATGTTTCTTTCCTTACTTTTATCATATTGATTATTTTATCCATTACAACGTAAACTTGGTGTGGACATTTAGCTTGGTTATAATTTTACACATCAAACATCATGCATTTCGGGCATGCAATCCCTAACATACAGCAGACCTTTGCGACATAACCTGCCCAACTTTCTTTGTGTAAATAGCAGCTTTTGACATTCTCGTCCTAGCTTTGCTACCTATAAAAAGCCAAGGACCCACTGTGATGCCCTGTTTAACTCTGTGGACTGCTCCATTGGACTCAGCCCAACAGGACAAATCCTCACAATTCCACAATGGGTATTTTCTTTTTTAGAACAAGACAGGTCCTCATTTAAGATCCAATTAGACCTCATCAAACCTACCAAAAGGAAATGCCAGGGCATTTTGGAGAGCCTTTGGATCCTCTCACTATGTAAAGATCTGAGATATTGTCTTGGGGAGCCGTAAGACCTTACTTTCCTTCTTCCTCAACATTATGAGTGACTTCCTCACATCAGTATAGCAAGTGATGTCCTGAGAATGGATATTTTAAGGTACAATTTGCTAGGTCATCTTCTAGAGGTCACCATACCTGTCCCATACTCTGCATGTGGCACAAGCTTTTCGACATTTCTTGGTCCCATAAATTCTCTAGTGAACGAGCAATGTGTGGTTAGCAGCAAATCCTCACAAAACAGCCAAATCCCTCAATTAATTCAGAGTTCCATACTTTAATATATTTACGGCTCAATTCTGTGTGTACACATGTACCCCAAATTTGGCTGTACTTTATGTCAGTATAATGTGAATGCCTTATAAGCACATGTATTTCCAAGGAATGAACATGCACTCCCAGCTTTCTCTTTTTTGAAAAAAAAATGTTCTTTTCTCTTTGGTTGTTCTTTTTTTAAAAAAAAGACATTACAACCTAATTAATGCCCATAATGGAGTGTGCTATGATTTACAAGGCTTATTGATTTTTTTGTGTTTCTGTAGCTTGCCCCTTGGTTTTACAGCTCTGTGAGTATTTCCCTTGGGTATAAATGATCTTGCCTCTTTGTTAACCAACACAATGAATGCTAAAGCAGAGTTTACTGTGCCAAATTTAGAAGTGATATTCAATTTTATAGTTTCCTTTTTTGCCTCATTATATGTATACGATTGTGCATATCTTTAATCCCACTAATTAAAATTCACAAATCATTATGAAATGTGGAAGTCCTCTAACAGTTATTATCACCAATGAAATGTACTGGAAATAAAAACACATAAGAAACAATAGTCGAAATAGTGCAACGAATAGATAATTGATTTGGTGTTGTAACAGACATATCTTTACCAAAAAATTGCTTTAGGAAAGGCATAGAATTCAAATCCATTTTCTTAGAAAACTGCTATTGGCATTTTCTGAACACTTCACACAAATTCCTGTAGCGCTATTGAATGCATGCATAATTTAAGCCCAACTCAACTGACTAAATGCAGAAAGGTATTTGGAATAAAAATCTTTTAATATTAGAGTGAAAGACATAAGCAAGAAGATAGACCTTGAGAGAGGAAGGGGAAAAAAGGAGTTAGGTGGAGGAAGGAAGGTGTTTAAAGGGAACCCTCGTAAAAAAGTGAAAAAGGAAGGCTTCTGGAAGGTGTTAAACAAACTAATTTCAAAAAATGGGGTTAGTATCAGTCTCCCAAAAAAATAAAAAGGGAGGAAAGAAGGACGATGCAGGAGGATAAACGAATATGGGGGAGGAAAAAGCACTGGACGGAGGAATTAAGAATTTGGGCGCATTCCCCAGCATAGCAATTTAAAAGAAAACGAAATATCCCTCCGTGACAGGATGTAGGAAGGGAAGGTGAGTGACTGGTATACATTTCTATTGAGACGTTGAGGAAAAACCAACAGAGGAAGCCTATTTTCAGGTTTAGTTGCACTTATGCCATGTGCTCTACAATTAAAAAACCTCCACGAACTGGTTTCTACCAAAGAGTAGATTGTCATTCATTTTGAGAATTTCAATTAAAAATTACAAGTGAATTGTGTCTCAAAATTGGTATTTCATGAATTTCTTTTTCGATAAAATCAGACTATCTTTTGTTGTACCATGGCCAAACCTTGCGTTTACCCAACTGAATAGATGCATTTGTGGTTTAGAGCAATCATTACGTTTGAAAATGTACTATTGTATTGATGTGCACTCAGCCGCAGCCGGTCGTGGGAGTACCTGCCGGGCGGTGACGTGGGTAGAGGAGCGGGGTGGGGGGTAGTAATGCATAGATTACGGAGTTTAACAGGTAAGTAAACATATAAATAAATAAAACAAATATCTTTGTGTGCACTGCATTGCATTTGGTGATGCAGTGCACGCAACGAAATTAGTTTTATTTATTTATATGTTTACTTACTTGTTAAACTCCGTAATCCATACATTACTACCCCCCACCCTGCCCCTCCCCCTCCCCACGTCACCGCCCGGCAGGTACTCCCACCACCGGCCGCGGCTGTGTGCACTGTTATACATTATATGTTAAAATAATGATGTTTTAAAATCATCCACCTAATGTCCTTTTAGCCTGGATGCATGCTATGTTTGGAAAGTCTGCAAAAAAAGAGTGATTTAGCCTGCGTGTGTTACTCAACTTCAATGGGGTGATCCGAGGATGGAAACCTCCATGGACAGTCAATCTAAAGAGTCATGAACTGTTTGAGCAAGGGAAGAGCTAGTACAAGGCACTTAAAGTGACATCATACTACTTCAGTGTTTTGTAATTACATAAACATAGCATCCAATTTGTACATATGTAAGCCTTTCTTTAATAAGTCTCATAATTCCAAGCTTGCTATAGCACAAAAGCACTGAAAAATACACAATCAGAAAAAAAGGCTAGGACTTCAGACTTGTAGCAACCCCAAAATATTTTACTATGAATCAAAGATTTAGAAAAACAACAACTAATTTTTGTTATCTCAATAACTGAAACTTTTCATAGTATTAATTTATATTCTAGAGGGTATTTTCACTTCATATATTTAAATATATACGCATAAGAGGCAACAGATACTGGCGTTAGGTGATTCTCCTAATTTTTGTAGTGGTCGGAACATAAAAATATTGGTTATGCCAGTGAAAAGTTGGTCAGGTGGCAACCCTATTAACTGCTTTGTAGGGGGTTGTACTTGACAGGCAATGTTGGTACTTGTCACGCAATCTGACATCTGAAAGAGCTTTTTAGCACCTCAGTATTTGCTAAGAATGCACAGCAAAATCTGTGGGAGTTACATTTTGATCGACTGGTGGATTATCCTTACACTACATGCCTTAAAGGCAGGGAAATAAGGCCTTTATTAGCAGTTATTGCCATCTATCTGAGCACTTTAAATCAGTGGCTCTTAACCTTTTGACTTCTGTGGACCACCACTTACTGGACACGGGGACCCCACTGAATCATTCATTATTGGAATCTGGGATCCCTACTGAGTCATTACTGGAACCCAGCCTAAGCATTTTTGATGATTTTAACTGCAAACCTATACAAACGTATACAGAAACAATCATTCATCAAACAGATACACAAATTATGAAATATATTTATTTACTTCAAAAATAAATATTAAAGAAATATTGTTTTAATTTTGGTGAGAATGTTGAGGTTTTTTTAATTCAATTGAGGCCACTCATCCTTAATATATTCTGTTTGATGTATTTGCATTGCTCCCATGAATCAATCTGTAGATTCTAACTTAACTTTTAGCCTTCAATTTCAAATTCCTTCACATTTACAGAAGTTTTAACATTTTACATTTTACTTTTTGCTTCTTTATATGCACTGCTTTATTCTGTCAATATTATTTAATTCTCTAAGCAGGTGTGGAACCCTTGAGTATGCTTTTCGGACCCCCATGGGTTTCCTGGACCACAGGTTAAAAACCACTGCTCTAGATGGGCAGCAAAACCTGAGCATTCCATTGTATGCTCTAAAGCAATTTTGTACACTTGTCTTCTGGCTGCATATTCCCTCTTTCGAAAGCAGAAAAACAAAGCTTTGCTGCAAATTAGGTTAGCCACTTAGGCTCAGATTTATTGCGACTTTGCACCAGGTTTGAGACACAAATATAATGCTAAGTGTTGTGGTGAGATTTACTTTACAATGCAAATCATGATTTGCAATGGAAACTTTCGTAAAGGAATAAAAAGTAAAGTTATATGCCACTTTGTACTACTTTGCCTCAAGGAGGCGTACCATGGATGGCATATGGGCTTTCCCGTGCAACCACTCATGGGTTTAGATGCAAATCCCTATCTACTAGCATTTGTATACACGGATTTGCTCCAAATAATTATTCCTCATGCGTAACAGCGGGGCAACTCTTAAAAGCCTCCACATTTTTCTAACTTCCCCTGCATGCTTCATCGTACAGAGCGCATATAAAGGGGGAAATTATTAAAGCAGTAAACCTATGCTTGCCATAATGCACACACCCTTGCACCGTATCGCAAGCTGTCTAACGTGAACTAGTGCATGGAGGGAGGAAAACAGCACCATAACTCACTACATGTAGGTAAGGGCAGTGGGGCGGGGTGTGGGGGGGGAGTCGTCAGATGACGACAAGGTAAACTTAAATTTTTTTTAAAACTAAAACCACCTACCTTGCGTTCACTGCATGGCCGAGTCAGTAAAGCGGTGAGCACAAGGTAAGTGGTTTTCCTTTTTTTTATTTATGTCTGTCGACTCCCCCATTTACCCCACCTCACTTCACCGCTTTTACCTGCACAGGCTATGCCTGCTACCAACTGGGGCCCGTGGAGGGAGTTGCGGTGGGGTGAAAGGCCTGGTGGGGGAGGGGCAGGGTGGGGAATGCTAAAAACCGGAGTATGGATAATTGGAGGTAAGTAAACAATTTAATTAATAAAACGAATTTCGTAGCGCGCCCTGCATCGCAAAATGCGATGCAACCCGCGCTACGAAATTCGCCCCACCGCAACTCCCTCCACGGGCCGCGGCTGCCTGCTACATAATGTGTTGTACTGGTCTCTCCCTTTCATCCAACTCAGCTCAGCAAAAGTTGCTGTGCTGTATGAAAAGTTAGCAAGCCTGCCTTATCTACAGCATTACACTTTCTGAATGAGATTAGGTGGAGTGATTAGAATCATTTCATGGCAAAAAGACAGCTCATCATTTCCAGTGCACAACGTCACAGTATTATGGTAGATTGCAGTTATTAAGGTTCATATCAAACGCCTTTTCTCGCCACTGCCACTGATATTCAAGGAAACGTAAAAAAACGTGAGAACATAATGTTCCTTGAGCTTTTTTTGTGGTTAGAACTTGCGGGTTACGTTCCCGAGACTCATCTCAGCCGCGTTTGTTGCTTGTTTATTCTCAGACAATTTTCTTGCCAAGGGGTAATTCTTTTCAGGAGTTGTCTGCAGTAAAAGTCTGGCTCACGGTGGCTAACCGCCACGTTCACATCAGAGACCCTGCGCGGATCAAAAACGGTAAAATTAGGCCCCCTTCCGGCATATTAAAATACAGATTATTAAGCGACCAGGAAATATGTTATTCCGGTAAGAAATCAGTCCACCGGGAGACACCGAGACTGCGCTGTGAATGGACCTGTTTGAGAGGGGGTGGGCCAGGCATTGAAACCACAGGTCTCCAAACATGCGGCCTGGAGCAGGAGTTTTGAAATGTTATTTATTACTGCGTTCTGGGGCTGCTCACACCGCTTTCTTTTTAGGTGCTGTAAAGTGCAGCGTTAGTCATTCGGTCACGTTACTCACCACCTCGTTCAGTCTCTTCTGACATCTTTCAACTGTAGGATGATTTAAAAATAACATCAGAATGGTTCTGTAATTGTATGGTAGCAGTGCCTATTTCAATTATGGGAAATATAGAGGTCACTGGGGCCTGACTTATAGTTTGGCGGATGGACTGCATTACAAGTGCCATTGGATACAATGTTCTTGTAATGCAGTGGACGGGATATCCATCATATTTGTGACCAAGTAACCCAATCCGTCAAACGCTAAACCAGGCCCAAATGCTTTCGTTACAGTGCTTAATTTGAGACAGTGGTTGCCGGCAGGCCCATCCGCACTCATTTTTGGAGACCAAAACGTATTTTTTCATCAGATGTTGACAGTGAGCAAGACAGATAGAAACACACAAGGAGGAAAGAGGTAGGAAAACAAAGGTAGGAAAGCTGGCAGTATTTCATAAAACAGGGACCGGCAGGAGGGAAATAAAGAGGAAGCAGTGTCTGATAGTGGATTAAAGAGGAATCAGATTAATTCAGCTCTGCACACCTTTTATATTTGTTGCGTTGATTTTAGTAGCACTGCCGGAGCAGAGCTTTGCGCTCTAGCACTCATTCTTTTACAAATTAAGAACTAATTAAGAACTAATTTTTACAAACAAATCACTCAGCAGGAGACCTCTTCTGTGTCATATGCAGATGTTAGCATACAATTTAAATACAAAATTAAAGGTGCTCATAATACATTAACATACAATTAGTAAATATAAGAGTGCACTGCCTAGACACAGTAAATAAGGGCAGTGTGTGCAAGCACTTTTTTAAAAATAGTATGTATTCATGCAGGTGTATTTACCAATGAGTATTCAGCAACTTTTAAAAGTAGAGGTTTTTCAGAACTATCTATTTTTCGGCTGTGCATGGAGAAAAACATGCAGCCATGCAGTCACTGTAAATTCAGGCCACCTTGTTGTACTTACGTATGTCAAGGAGCTCATATGGCAGCGGATGATGGGCACCGGAGTATGATTTTTGTCTACATGGTGTTGATTGAGGTGGGAGGGGTAATTTATCTGGAACAGAAATTATCATGCACGGCTTGAGCATGAGGTTGTGGGAGCACATAAGAGATGGATAGTAAATTATAGGAGGATCAGAAGCGGTAAAGTATGAACAAACTGTCAGATAGATCCACTCTTGAATGGTGTCAAACCGTGTCAAAGCCTGCTTAGTCTACTGTTTTTCAAGAGCCTTCTCTCTTTCACATTCACATTGGCTTAAGAGCATTCCACACACTGTAGCCAAGTAATCCTGGGTACCTGTTTTGGTGTTTACGCACCTAGAACATCCATTATTGGTATGTATGTGTGTGGCCAACAGAATGTTCGGGTGAATGTATATTCATAGTCCAGCTGTTGTCATGACCTTTGTTCCCTTCTGCAGAAGGCACATGTTGGACGTGGCCCTCTCTGAAGGGTCAACCCCAAACTTTTGCCTTCACCACGCCTGTTTTCTGAACCAGTCTTGCTGGCTTTAGGATTGCTAACCAGTGCTAAAGCGAATGTGCTCTCTCCTTTAAACCTGGTACAACTGACTTGCCCCCAATTGGCACTTTTAATTTACTTGTAAGTGCCTAGTAAAGTGATATTACAAGTCCCGAATGCTACTAGTGGACCTGCCGCACGTATTGTGCCACCCACTTAAGCAGCCTTTTCAAACATATCTAAGGCTTGTCATTGCTGGTTGTGCATGAATTTTAAACTGCCATTTTGCCAGGCCTAAACAATCCTTTTTAATACATACTAGCAGCCCGCCCCAGCGTTGCCTGGGGCAGAAAGGGGCTGGGGGCAGTACACCCGCTCCCGCCCCGACCCCCTCCCGCCCCGACTCCCTCCCGCCCCGACTCCCTCCCGCCCCCACTCCTCCCTCCTGTCCCTCTGTGCACACCCGCCCCCACCCCCCTCCCGCCCGACTCCCTCCTGCCCTGACTCCCTCCCGTCCCGACTCCCTCCCGCCCTGATTTCAATGAGCCTTTACTTTACCTGAGCTGCCGCTCCTTCCCGCGATCTTCACTTCACCGCCGCTCCTCTACGCCATGACGCGCCCGCGCTCCTCACTTCACCGCCGCTCCATGTCCGCCGCTCCTCATCATCACGCACGTCGCAGCCAGCCCTACGTCGCGGCCAGAGCAGCGTCGCGGCCGGCGCTAATTTCAGGGCACTACTTTTTTTTTAAAGTTATTTTTTTAAATGTATGTTTTTTTTATTTTTTTATAGCCTATGTCCATCTGCACACCCTGACAATTTCTACAATGTATCGGGTGTGTGGATTGGCGCTGTGGTTCCAGAGTTTACCTGGCTCAAAGGTGCGTGTTCTCTCTTTATAATAGTAGTATAGATAAGTCATCTCTAGGTTTGGGCCTAAACAACCCTCAAGCAGTTGCGGTCAGCATCAATCAAAGGCTGGCGTGCGGGGAGGGGGTGGGGGTTTAATTTAATTTAAATTAATATTTTAAAAAACGTACTTTCTCCTCGGGTCCCAGACTCCTGTGTCGCGTCTCCTGCTCCTTGCTCACAGGAAGCAGAAGCATGCATCCTCCCTCTCTTCCCCTAAGCCAATCACAACGCTGCAATGGCAGCGTTGTGATTGGCTAGGACACGGTGTCCTTACAGGCGTCTACAGGGAAGCCGTTTTCTTCATGTAGGCTGTGCATCAGCCTACATGAAGGAAACGGAGAGTGTTATGACTGGTTTGGTCTGCCCTGGGGCCGACCAAACAGTCAGCACCCATAACATTGGGTTAGCCGCTCCTCCCTGACCCGCCCACCTGCCCGTCTCCAACCAGGCATACCCTTCTTCTGCTTTCTCAGTGCGAGAAGCAGAAACGTAAAATGGTATTCATACCATTTTACGTTTCTGCTTCTCACACTGCGAGAAAGCAGTGGGGCGATGCTCCAACGTCAACATGGAGGAGCCGCCCCTGCCCATAGGGCAGGGTGCACTGTATTTAAAATGCTGTGCATGCACTTTAAGTTTTACATGTTGTGGTAGTGACAAATATTCAAATACATTTTTCACTATTGCAAGGCCTACCTCCCCATTATGATAACATTGAGCTACCATATTACATTTAAACAGTGATAACTTTTGTTTGGGAGCAGGTAGGAATGTCATGCTTGGTGTCTGAGGGACTGCAAATAAAACCATCTGTAAGGATAAGATAAGATTTCAAGTCACAATTCTGAAAATGCCAATTCTAGAAAGTTGCCATTTACTAGCCCTAATCATTTGGTTCCTGCAGCCTGTTCCTGGATCACATGACTAGTTGTAATTGGCAGTTGGTCTTTGTGTATTGCTCCCAGACACACAATAGAGGGTCCGGGTGTTGGCAGGATGTGATATCCTGACTTGATGGGGAGGGGTGGTGTAGCTGTCACCTGTCACACTTGCACTTCAGAGACACTGCCTCAGTTCACACACAAATGACTTGACAGTAGCTTATTGTGCCTGCAGACAGACTGGGATGAGGATTGGGAGGCTGAACATTCCAGACACTTCTATGGGGGAAGTTCCAGAAGTTTCTTTTACTTCAAAGTGGGGACCTGGTATTAAAAGGGTACCCTCAGACGCACTCCTCAGTGCACTCCTGGACCTGCTGATACTACAGAAGAAGGACTGCCCTGCTGCCAGAGGATAACCCTGCTGCTTGAGGCATGTCCTGCTGTCTGAGAAGGAAGACTGGACCTGTACCCATCATCCCAGGCTGCCGTGACTCCCATTGTCAGCTGATTAATGTACTGTTCTGAGCATCAGAGACACAAGTCCCAGAGGTCTCCCTGCAACTGCCCAGCTGGCCTGCTGCACTGGACCTGCCAAGACCTACAACTCGAACTGCCTGAGCCCCACTGGCCTCTCCTGAATTGAGTTCCTGAGCCACAAGAGGATCCTCCGAGGCCTTGGACCCTTGTTGTGGCATCAGCTGAGCTCCTCCTAAAAGAAAAGAAGAAATCCTGATGTGTTGGGTTATTTGCGACCACGAACATGCCGGTTCCCATGAAGATTCTGCTGCCTGCATGACCACTGATTCAAAACTCTGCTGAATTTGACTCTTCATGCTACATCAACCACCAGCGATGACCAGCAACGTGAGATCTGCACTTTGCACTACAGCATTAACAGCCCGCGGTGGCTGCCAGTGGAAAACTCCTGCAACGTCCCTTCCGATCTTTAGACTACAATGATGACCGTCCACAAAGTCCAACCTGCTCTTCCTGACACAGCAACGACCATCCACAATGCTTTCCTGCTTCTTTCAGTCCCTTTGCACTGGGCTTTAGAAGGTAACTTTTTTAGCGGGGCTAACCTGGCCCCTGAATCTGGGCTGCACTCAATTGCAGTCAGCCTGAACTCCTGGACATGACTTTCACCCAGTCTCTCACAACCATATAAACGTGAGTGAGTCTTTGTGCTTTTCGGTGCTATTCTCACCATGAATCTTTACAATTACTATCTCCAGCTCTACTAATTCGAGTTTTGTCATTTTGATGTCAGATCATTTATTAAATTTTACTCTATTTTACTAAATTGGTGTGGGATTTTTCTTGTGTTGTGTTTTCACTTTATTACTGTTTGTGTGGTGCATAAATTCTTAACACAGGTCTCTAAGTTATGTCTGGCTGCTTTTGTGACAAGCTAATGGAGGGTTAAGCAGAGGTTAATTTTGTGACTTTTGTGGTTCACCCTGACAAGGACTGTGGCTGTTGCTTGAGTGGGGGTTCCACCCCCCTCAGCCAATATCTTAATAACTCACAGCACTCTATGATTATTTCACCTGGAGCCAATGGAAAGGCTTTGTATATACTTTTTGCACATTAAGGTTATGGTTGGCTACCTGATTTTTTGGAAGCTCTAGTGGATTTAGTTGCAGAACCGCATAGTCTTTTCTGTATGGTCATCTGGAGGGTACCAAAATACAGAGTGCCTGTTCCTTGTGCTGGGTTTCTAGTGACCTCCAAAGCTGTTTGTGCAGGACCATTACAAAAACAGAACAATACCAAGATCCAAATCGCTATGTGTCTATGCTGGTGTTCTTTACTGCCTCTGGTGCACTTTAAGAAGGGGAAAGCTGAAACTCACCTCATTAAGGCAATGTGGCTTGCACTATAGAGTTGTGTTTCTCCATAGAAATAAGAGACAATACCCTCATCCTATGTAGAGACTGGCCTCTCTGCCATCAGATGGGTCTTCCTTATTAGCCTAATGCCTTCCAAATCCCTCAATATCCAGTAGACAGAGGTAATATGTGCACCTTCAATTGATACATTTGTACATACATTTTTAGGCATCAAATTAAAATGTAATAATTGACCATTGAGCATACGCATCGGGGAAGTCCAAGCAGACTTGGTTGTAGCATATGTTGCATTGACAGGAAGCAATGTCCCTTTCATTTATTGCTCAAAGCAACAGAACTGGCTGTAAAATGCACTAGAGTGCTGGCAGAGTTTTTCTTAAACAGCCATATGATGCAACTGCCAAATTAAGATGATGTATGTTATGTGGGTTGAACAGGGATACTGTGGAATGTGCTTCTCACAAGCACAAAATATAGTCCTTTATGCTTAATAGAAGACAATGAGGCAATTAGTAGTAGAAACTCTCCATCTTGCTGAAAGTTTAGATTATTTTAGGATTTTAGGAGTAGGTCTACAGGTCATGGTATATAGTTTTCCGTCTATTAAACCTCAGTGAAGCGTACAAGGCTGTCTGAGCATGACAGCTAGCCTGCATCAGCACCGATTTACCTGGCCTTCATTCTGGCATCACTCCGCGTGTTGGCCAGAAATTGTATCCATTATATTGATACAAAGGCGTACCTGCCTTCAACACACGATTGTAGAAAGGCCAATAGTCACACTGCATAAGCATATACTACACAAATTGTGATAACTTTGAAGATCCATGAGGCTATCAGATGCACTAATTAAGTGCAGCCTAGGTGGCTGTATTTGCCAGTGACAAATATGAACCATGGTGATGAGCATAAATTAGAGGAATATGTAAAAAGTTCAGCACGCCCACTATGCTCGCTCCATGCAGGCCCCACACTGATAACCTTGAGTAATAACAAATAGAGGCTGCAGAGACACTTTGGAGAGAGCTTACAACATTGCTTCATCAAAGTGAACATCAGCTGTTGCTTGGTATAAAGACAACAAAACTTGCAGACTATGTGGTGGCTTGAGCTGCCTCCTCTGCTAGCCTTTAAATCAATCAATCAATCAAGAGTATTTGTAAAGCGCGCTACTCACTCGCTAGAGTCTCAAGGCGCTGGGGGGGCTGCTACTGCTCGAAAAGCCAGGTCTTCAGTTGCTTCCTGAAGGAGAGATGGTCCTGGGCGAGTCGTAGGTGGGTGGGGAGGGTGTTCCAGGTCTTGGCCGCCAGGTAGGTGAAGGATCTTCCTCCGGTGGTGGTTCTGCGGATCCGTGGGACGGTGGCGAGGGCGAGGCTGGCGGAGCGGAGCTGGCGGGTTGGCGTGTAGAACGTGAGGCGGTTGTTGAGGTATTCGGGCCCAAGTCATGGAGAGCCTTGTGTGCGTGGGTGAGGAGTCTGAACGTGATCCTCTTGCTGACGGGGAGCCAGTGCAAGTCCCTCAGGTGGGTGGAGATGTGGATGTGTCGGGGGATCTTCCCGAGGCAAAAAAGGATCTGCGGGTTGCACAAAAAAAGTATTATGCTGCCATCAGATCGGCCAAACGCAGCTATTTTGCAGGACGCATTAATAAAGCAAACAACAACAGTAAGGAAATCTTTACGATTGTAAAAAGTTTTGTGTCCCCCTGTGCATCACAACCTTTGTTGCCTGCTTCGAAGGAATGGTGCGAGGAACTATCTGAGTTTTTTATTGAAAAAATCGCTAAAATTCAGGAGGACCTACAAAATGTGTGTAATGGCCCCACACCATCTCTAACCACTCTGCGTCCTTCAATGCCCCCACGTACTGAGCAATTGGTTACGTTTACTCCCCAACTAAAATCTGACATCACTTCTATTGTGGCTGCTCTAAAATCAGGATCTCCCTCTGACCCTTGCCCGGCTAGAGTATTTGCGGGATTAGCGGAAACATTGGGAAATGAGGTTACTCAGCTGATCAACCTTTCGCTCCGTACAGCTACTGTCCCTGCTTGCTGGAAGCAAGCCAAACTGCTTCCATTGCTAAAAAAAAATGGATTAGATCCGGCCACGCCGTCTAATTACCGGCCTATATCTCTGCTCCCAGCTCTTGCAAAGATTTGCGAAAAGACTGTCTTTAAGCAGCTGGATAAATTCGTTGAGTCAACTGAGGCCCTACATCCAGCTCAATCCGGATTCCGGGCCTCCTATAGTACCGAGACGGCCTTGGTCGAAATCTCAGAAGCTATTCGGGAGTGCCTTGACGGAGGTGGCAGAGCGGCTCTGATTTTATTGGACCTCTCTGCTGCCTTCGATACGGTGCCTCACCCCCTACTACTCGCCAGATTAGCAGATATCGGTGTCACTGGTCCAGCATTTGACTGGCTGACTTCTTACTTGAATAATCGTACCCAACAGATCTGGCTGCCCCCATTTGCCTCCACCCCTAAGCAACTTTCCACAGGTGTTCCCCAGGGGTCCATTTTAAGCCCCTTGCTTTTTAATATTTATCTTACTCCGCTGATTTACCTCGCTGAACAACTAGGGGCAAAAATTATGGCGTACGCCGACGATACGCAGCTTTTGTTCACCTGGCCTAAAGATAATTTAGATACGTCGGATGCCCAACTTTGTTTGTCCTCTGTTTTTCAATGGCTGGCACACTCACAATTAAAGTGCAACGAGAGTAAATCCGAGGTTCTGCTGTACGGCTCTTTTCCTGAGGATTTTAGTGAGCGTCTCTGGCCTGCTGACCTCCCCCCCCCAAAAGCCGCATCTGGCCCAGTGAAAAACTTGGGAGTCTGGTTTGGTAAGAACCTTAAGTTCGAGGACCATATAAAGAAACTCACGGGGGTTTGTTTTGCCACCCTAAAAACCGTACGTAGGTTCTTCCCTCTCCTTCCACAAGAAGCAAAAGAGACAGTCATCCGTGCCTTAATTCTCTCCAGGCTAGACTACTCGAACGGACTGTTCTGTGGATTGCCGGCATACCTGATTCACCGCCTTCAGGTCATTCAGAACGCCGCCGCCAGGCTCCTGTTTAATGCACCTAGGCGCTCCAGTGCCCGTCCCCTGCTTTGTGCTCTCCACTGGCTTCCGGTCGCCTACAGGATTTTGTTTAAAATTCTAGTGCTGGCCTACCGAGCCATCCATCAAACTGGCCCTGTCTATCTGAGAAAAAGGTTCTGTTTGTATGTTCCTAACCGCCCTCTACGATCGGCCAACATGTGCCAGATGTCTGTCCCCAAATTTAAATATTGCAGACTTGGCGGCCAATCAATCTCGGTAAAAGCAGCAAAATCCTGGAATGCCCTTCCCCTCCACTTAAAAACTGCACCGTCTCTTAATGTTTTTAAGAAAGGACTAAAAACTCACCTTTTTAATATTAAAGCTTAATTTTTTTTTCTGCTTCGTTTCTTAAAATTTGTCCTTTCCCAGTCTGCTCCGCCTTTACCGCGCCAGGATACTATTTTTTAGTAATAGAGCGCGTTATAAAAGCCTTTAATAATAATAATAATAATAATAATAATGTCCAAGACGAGTCGTGCTGAGGCGTTCTGGATGCGCTGGAGTATTTTCTGTAGTTTGGCGGTGGTCCCAGCATAGAGGGCGTTCCCGTACTCCAGACGGCTGGTGACGAGGGCCTGGGTGACCGTTTTCCTGGTTCCAGTGGGGATCCAGCGGAAGATCTTACGGAGCATGTGGAGTGTGTTGAAGCAGGAGGAGGTAACGGCGTTAACTTGCCTGGCCATCGTGAGGGAGGAGTCAAGGATGAAGCCCAGGTTGCGTGCGTAGTCCGTGGGCTTGGGTGGGGAGCCCAGAGCAGGGGGCCACCAGGAGTCGTCCCAGACGGAGAAGGATGGGCCGAGGATGAGGACTTCCGTCTTGTCTGAGTTCAGTTTCAGGCGGCTGAGCTTCATCCAGTCTGCGATGTCTTTCATTCCGTCCTGGAAGCTGGCTCTGGCGGAGGTGGGGTCGTTGGTGAGGGAGAGGATCAGTTGGGTATCGTCGGCGTAGGAGATGATGTTGAGGTTGTGCTTGCGTGCGATGGCTGCGAGGGGGATCATGTAGACATGGAAGAGGGTGGGGCTGAGCGAGGAGCCTTGAGGTACGCCGCAGATGATCTTGGTGGCTTCTACGAGGAAGGGCGGGAGACGGACTCTTTGGGTTCTGTCGGAGAGGAAGGAGGTGATCCATTCCAGGGCCTATCCTTGGATCCCGGCGTGGCGGAGGCGGGTTGTCAGGGTGCGGTGGCAGACCGTGTCGAACGCAGCCGAAAGGTCGAGCAGGATGAGGGCGGCGGTATTTCCGTTGTCCAACAGGGTCCGGATGTTGTCGGTGGCCGCGATGAGGGCGGTCTCGGTGCTGTGGTTCGCTCAGAATCCGGACTGCGATGGGTCGAGGGAGCCAGTGCAGGTCCCTCAGGTGGGCGGAGATGTGGATGTGTCGGGGGATGTCTAAGACGAGTCGTGCTGAGGCGTTCTGGATGCGCTGGAGTCTTTTCTGTAGTTTGGCGGTGGTCCCAGCATAGAGGGCGTTCCCATAGTCCAGACGGCTGGTGACGAGGGCCTGGGTGACCGTTTTCCTGGTTCCAGTGGGGATCCAGCGGAAGATCTTACGGAGCATGTGGAGTGTGTTGAAGCAGGAGGAGGTAACGGCGTTAACTTGCCTGGCCATCGTGAGGGAGAAGTCAAGGATGAAGCCCAGGTTGCGTGCGTAGTCCGTGGGCTTCTGTGGGGAGCCCAGAGCAGGGGGCCACCAGGAGTCGTCCCAGACGGAGAAGGATGGGCCGAGGATGAGGACTTCCGTCTTGTCTGAGTTCAGTTTCAGGCGGCTGAGCTTCATCCAGTCTGCGATGTCTTTCATTTCGTCCTGGAAGCTGGCTCTGGCGGAGGTGGGGTCGTTGGTGAGGGAGAGGATCAGTTGGGTATTGTCGGCGTAGGAGATGATGTTGAGGTTGTGCTTGCGTGCGATGGCTGCGAGGGGGATCATGTAGACATGGAAGAGGGTGGGGCTGAGCGAGGAGCCTTAAGGTACGCCGCAGATGATCTTGGTGGCTTCTGCGAGGAAGGGCGGGAGATGGACTCTTTGGGTTCTGTCGGAGAGAAAGGAGGTGATCCATTCCAGGGCCTATCCTTGGATCCCGGCGTGTCGGAGGCGGGTTGTCAGGGTGCGGTGGCAGACCTTGTCGAACGCAGCCGAAAGGTCGAGCAGGATGAGGGCGGCGGTTTTTCCGTTGTCCAACAGGGTCCGGATGTTGTCGGTGGCCGCGATGAGGGCGGTCTCGGTGCTGTGGTTCGCTCGGAATCCGGACTGCGATGGGTCGAGGGAGCCGTTCGTCTCCAGGAAGGCTGTCAGCTGTTTGTTGACAGTTTTCTCGATGACTTTTGAAGGGAAGGAAAGGAGCGAGATGGGGCAGAAGTTCTTGAGGTCTGAGGGGTCTGCGGTGGGTATCTTCAGGAGGGCGCTGATCTCTGCGTGCTTCCAGCTCTCTGGGAAGGTGGCAGATATGAAGGAGTTGTTGATGATGTCCCGAAGTTTGGGTGCGATGATGGAGTCGGCTTTGTTGAAGATGTGGTGTGGGCAGGGATCAGCTGGGGAGCCCTAATGGATGGTGTTCATCGTGTGGGTGGTATCTTCCGTGCTGACCTGAGTCCAGGCGCACAGGGTGGTGGTGGGGGGTGTAGGTTCGGTGGTGGGGTACGAGTTCTGAGCGCCGAAGCTGTCGTGTATGTCGACGATCTTACGGTGAAAAAAGGTGGCCGGAGAGCTGCAGAGGTCTTGAGAAGGCGTGATGTCGTTCTTGCTGGCGTTGGGGTTGGAGAGCTCTTTCACGACGTTGAAGAGTTCCTTGCTGTTGTGGGTGTTGTTGTCCAGTCGTTCTCTGAAGGATGACCTTTTGGTGGTGCGGATCAGCTGGTGGTGTTTGCGGGTGACGTTCTTGAGGGCTGTCATGTTATCCGTTGGCTGGTTGTGGCGCCAGGCTTTCTCGAGGTCACGGCAGGATTTCTTGGAGTCTTTGAGATCGTTGGTGAACCACGCAGCTTTCTTGCTGTTGAGGTTGCTGGGAGTCTTTTTCAGTGGAGCAAGGGTGTCGGCGCAGTCGGTGATCCACTGTGTGAGGTTGCGGGCTCCTTCGTTGGGGTCCGTGGTGTTGTTGGGAGGGTTTAGGCACAAGGAGGTGGTGAGTCGGTCTGTGGTGATCTTGCTCCAGCATCTTCGGGGGGTTTGTTGAGGGCGGTGGTGGGTCGTTGTTTTCCTGAAGTTGAAGTGTACGCAGCTGTGTACCTTAGCCCTTAAAGATAAAAACACTTTGCTACATATTTCATGACTTGGGACTTCTCCACCTACCAGAAAACATAGAGCTTCAAGACAACACTCCCAAGACAACTATACATTTACATGACTTGAAACTTCTACACCAACACACAAGATAAAAAGTCAAAACAATAGTCGCAGTCACATGATAATCGAACATTCATTAAGTCAAATGTATTTCTCACCTGGTCAATTGTTTACAATACCAAAACTTCATACAATTATGAAAGCAAACATGAAATCAAGACATTTCTAGAAATGAGATGGTCAATTCCCTGTATGCCTGAAGCCATTTGTTTCCACATGAAAGTCTATAAACTAGACTATTCCAACGAGTACTTGGTGAGGTACAGATAGCTCTCCAGTCACATGTGAGTAAGGCTCCTGTGTGCAGCCCAGCCTAGTAAATTAGAAGCGTTTGCTTGGTTGAGTTTATATATCCAAAATTGAAAAGCGTGTATTTGAGACAAAAATGTGTGTATTTTCAGGCATCATAAGCTGATTTTTGGAGAAAAATAGTTGAATTTCCAAAGCATATTTAAAGCTGATATTCAAGTAATAAATCAATGGCTGTTTTCTATTAGTCACGTAGAGACATTCCACATTGACAAAGCCTTTTTGCAATATAGCCAGCAACTTTGTCTGATACACCAAAGTGGTCATTGCTGGTAATGCTGCATGTGATGTAAATAATATAATCTTGACTGATGTGGTCACTATTGCAACACTTACAATTGTAGTAACTCAGAATGATTTTCATTGAATATAAGTAGCTTTTGTTGCAGAAAAGGTTGGAGGCCTCTGCTGTAAACAGTGTGTAATGCAAGATTAAAAAAATACAAGATGTGTCTAACCACTTAATAGTGCTGCCAGGAAAATAGTGAGCTCATTAAAAGGCAATGAAAAGCTCTAATAAAAAAAACAGTAAGTACAAAGAGAAGAATATAAATGTTCCATTATTCAGTAGGCTCAATATATAAGTTCATCTTAAAATTGCATCTAAGACGCCTTCTAATATGATGTTTCAACTAGAAAAAGAAAAAATATTGAAAAAAATCACTTTGCATCCTATGGCCAGCTTGAGTTTATAAGGCACTCCACTATATATCAGTGCAGAGATTACATTTAAATGCTCCATTGGCTGGCTTGCAGTATATTTTTAACCTCTTTTAAGTTTTTCTGGAAATTACTTTTAGGACGCTATCACTACTTAATTTAATTAACCTCAAAATGAGTTTGTTCCTTAAATTATCCTAATATTCGTGCATTGTATGCATTGAAGTAACGCTGTCCAAAAAGAAGAGCTGATAGGTTCCCATGTTCTACTGAGCAGTGAGATACAAATGCACATATCGTTGTGCTCAGCCTGCAAAAGTGATTCACTATTGAAAATGACACCAGCAGCTTAGAAAAATTGGAAAATATATTAAAAATAAAAACAAGCATAGTCGTAATTGACCATGTTTGCTTATTCATTTTGTTAAATAAAAGTATGCATTAATTCCTGCTGCATTTTTATCCCGGTTCTGTACGTTGATACTTTTTTCATTTAACGTCATTCTTTCTGTTCTATTTATTGACTTTGCACATTTTGTTTGTTATTTTGTTCATTAAAAAAAGACGCTTCAACTGGATTTGAACATTCGTGTTTCTAATTAGCAACAATGCTCACTTATTTTTAATGTTACAACACTCTTCACAAAACATTGCCAAATCCGAATTCAACATACAGAGTCACCCTACTTAAAGATATTTATATTACCACATGGAATTCTAACACGAATTTTTGGGTGCTTTGTAGTTCGGAGGAACAGAAAGGATAAACAACTAATATATCAGTTGTTTCTTTAACATGCAAAGTGATATTTTTGGACAATTTACGTTTTGTTTTATATTTTGATTTTGAGTAACTAAGATGAATACAAAATAATTTACGTCATTAAAATGCTCCTTACGCTATACAAACGAAGTGGAGACACAGTGTAATAATATATAATGGAGATATATTCCTGAGTGAATTATGACTGTTGTTTCATTGTCCCGGACAGTGAGAAAAGAATTGTGATTGTTTTGCACAAATAAATGCGTTATCTCTAGAAGCGCATATGCAGAGGAAGCTTTTTTAATGTATTAATATCAACGGCCATTCTCCATTCACCATCTACATATGGGATGTGTATTTCTTATTTCCATAGCTATTATTTGTATATGGAAGCGACATGGGAGAAGATGGCGTATTTCCGCAACACAAGATGGTGGGACTATGGACAGCTGGTGGATTGGGAAGGGTAAGAAAGCAAACAAACAACCGGAAGGGAGGAGCAAATAGTCAACTTTGTCCAACAGGGCATGTGTAACAAGCAGGAAAGAGTGTTGTGATGTGTGATGGGCAGGGAAGGATATGAGGAGGAAAGAGGAAACCAGCAAGAACAGGAGAAGGTGAGATCACAGAAGGGAGGAGCACTGCGGCGGGCAATAGGTGCGATGTGTAGTTATTATACCTATTGAATTTGTTAACGACTGCAATAAAGTTTTGACTTGACTTGAGAAGGTGAAGTCCCAGGGAGAGACCCAAAGTGAAGGAGCATGAATGATTTGTAGGCAGGGATGGGGGAGCAGACAGAGACCAGAGGAGAATTATCGGTGAAGGTGAGTGGACAGTTTGCCAGCATGGTGGCACAGTGTGACACTAGAGACTTGAAAGCGATAGTAATCTAGCAAAAGAAGCACCATCTCACCGGAGAAGGGACGGTGGTGGGTAGTCAGGAGGTGTGAGCATCACGTAAGAGGAGGGTGGGAGCGTAAGGGAATGCGTAGTGACAGTCCTAAACCGAACCTAGACCAAATATTTGACCAGAAAGGAGAAGGAAGGGTTACAACATTAACGGAAAGTGTAAGAAGATGAAAGTCCTCTGATGTAAGGACAAATGAAATAGAAGTAAACAAATATGAGTGAATATCTCCATTCTCCCCACTCACACAACAAATTTTTGAGAGCAAAATTCTCATATGAGTATCTCTGTGGTGTATCAACTCCAGAGGCTTCACAGCTCACAACTTGCCAGTGGTTGCTAACATAGTGGCGATCTCGCTTGGGGTATGACAGACAAATCTTAAGTTTAGCAAGCATTGGCAAAGCCAAAATGTCTGGCCTTGTCAAGCTGCAGAAGTGGTTATTTTGTTATTGTAAATACATCTGTCAAAAAAGAAGTAAAGGAAACATGCCACTGCCTAGATTAACCCACCTTATGCTTCTTATTAAAATGTTCAATTAAAAAAATAACAATAATTGCCTATAATTCTGATAGAAAAAAAAGGTGCTGGTAAGTGTATAAAAGCCCTTTCATTTTTAATGCACAGAACAGAGAAATATGGTTTTTAGTGGTTCAAATAGAGGTAAATATTGACTTTAAATTATTGTCACCTGATGTTATAGCTTAAACACACAAGGAAGAACACAAAGACATAAACAGGATAGAAATTGAAAGAAAAAACATTGGCAAAGAAAGGATTGGCCCACCAGCCCTGGCACTAAAGTCAGGGCTCGAGTCGGGGTACCACACAGGTGGACGGTGTCTCCCCACTTTTTTACAGAGGGGATGCTGTCCCCCCTGCCAAACAGCTGGACTTCTCTCTTTGGCCACTCTGGGACGAGGAGCTCGACACCTTTCGTGACATCATTTACTGTCGTGAGGTCACTTCCGGTGATAGCGTCCCCCCACTTCTTTTTTTACGACTTGTGTCCGGACTAAAGTACACTTCTTTTTAGGCAGCTGTGGACAGGTGATAAGGAATAACGCCGTCACAGCGCTAGTGAGCCAATGGCTGTAGAGGGCTGACCCACTGCTACATGCTGCTTGCTGTGGTGGGCAGAGGCAACAGTTAATACATGACAACTGAACAGAAAATGGGTGGAAAGGGTTTATTCAAAGCCTCTTCTTGAATGCAGGGCTGTATCTTTTTTAATTCTGAATATCTTTTTTATTACAATGGGCTGATGAGACAGCTAAAACGACCTCTAGGGCACACCGAAAGAATGGTCATTTTTGGGGAAGTCCATAAACTGGAAATCAGATTCCCTTAACTAAGAAAAGAGTCGCCAGATGATAGAGGACAAGCGACAATAGATGCTTTAGATGGATAGATACTGTCAGTACCTGCACGTCATTCATCTGAAAGGGAGAGTCAATGATGTCGTGAAACCCACACTCCAGCAGCTACAGTAGGGGTAGGTTTGCCACTAGGTCCATGGGCTAGTAGTAGCTGCGTCACAAAAATGCTAAATAATACTTTAAGGGCCTATTTTGTCTGTAATTCTGCGGAAGAATGTTAAGTGAAAATTATTGCCGAGGTCAAGGTTGCATTCCATGGGCAGCTTTAGGAGCCGCCCATAGGGAAGCAGAATATGAAGGAGAAATGATGAAAATGGGAGACAAATGAAGAGAGAGAGAAAGAAGCAATTTAGAAAGTGAGAGGGGGAAGGTAAGAAATAAAAAAAGTTAGGAGAAAAGGACATAAATATGGTTACATAGATAAAAGATGTAAGGAAAGTAGGAAGGAAGGACATGTGAAAGGGAGATAGTTTGAAATGAAGGATGGAAGTGTGAAATAATACAAGAGAGGATGAATTAGGAATGTAGGGTAGAAAGAAAGGAGGGAAAGGTGAAAGGAAGTGCAACAGAAAGATAGATGAAAAGACGGGTGGATGGTGAAAGGTAGGGTGGATGAATGGAATAACAAACACAAGGGTGGAAGGCAGGATGGGTGGAAGAATGGGAGGATGGAAAGTTTAAAGGATGGGTAGATTGACAGATAGATGATGCGCAGGGTGAAAGTTAATGACAGAAACGAGGAATGGTTGAGAGGAAGTGTAAGTGGGTGAAATGAAGGTAGTACGAATCTGTGGGTAAATTGATGGTTAACAAATGGATTGGTGAACAGGTGGATGGAGGAAAATGGATGGATAGATTATGGACAGGGTGGATGGATGGGTTGATGTATGGATGGACTAGTGAAAAGATTAATGAAAAGCACTTCTCAGCATGAGTGCATTACTTTCAGTGGGAGTATATCTGTTCCACTCAATAATAAAGAGGTACAATAGGATAGTGAGTGCCTGCTTCTACAATATTTCCATTGCAAGCACTGGCTTCACTAGACTGTAAAATAAATACCATCTGTAGTAAAGATATTTTCACACTCTACTCACAGGCCTCAAAACACCAGAGTTCTCTCAGAAGTAAACCTGGTATTTAAAAAGGAATTGCAGTTGTAAGATTTAGGAAATATATTATATGGCATTTAGTATCAAGCAAATCCTACATACATGAGTCTTACGGCTCATAACGGGATTTAAAGCCTCATTTTATCATTATCGAATTAGCTCTATTAAATGTGTGGGTTTCAACCAGTTACTGGGAAGTAATCAGTCAGAGATCATTAAAATGCTTTTTCCATTTTACACACAAGCCCCTTCCAAGCTAGAGTGAAGGTGCGACCCATGTGAACTGCTGAAACCCCTCGTTTGGGTTGGAGCACGCGGGCCTGGCTGGCCAAAAACATCAAACTAAGATTAAATCCACAAAAACCCACCGTTTCAAAAAGACCTGTTTCTGCTGTGCAATTAATCATTGCTCCTTCCATTTGTCGAGGAGCCCGCTGAAGAAAAAAATTGTTTGGTTTCATTCGAAACTGAAAAAACACAGCATGCTTTGTCTCATTTCTTTGTAGTTTTTGTTCAAATGAAGCCTTCCTTTTGATGTGCTCTCCACCCTTCATTATGCTCTGCCATTGTAAATTCCAGAATACTTTTTTTACTCTCATAGTCGGACAAAATGCTAAATCACTATATCCGTGGCGAGGTACTTAACAACAGTGCTTCAGAGAAAAAGCACAACAGTGCCCCCTACCAGCAGAACGTTGTACTGAAGAAATGTTTTAGCTTCAATCCTCTCTTTATCTGTGAGAAGCTGAGAAAACTTTTAACACTTGTCTGACAGCACCATAAACTTCGAATTCCGGACGCTGAATAAATGGGAAATCATTAAAGTAATGCTGACTGACCCAAGGATGGAAGAAAAACTCAAAAAAAATATCTCTTTGCGCAACGTTCTTTCGAAAGATACATCAACTGCGGTTGCCAGCAATAAACACAAGCAGTGCCAGTGACGTGGTGGTGAGGGAAGCCTAGAAACTTGAACCGGGGAACACGCTGCCATTTAGCCACTAATTGGATTTTAAGATCTGACTCACGGTTCAGCAATGTGTCATGGCTGGGTGGCACAGTGCTCTTCTGAATTTGTTAGGTCTGTGTGAAACTTTCGAAGGCGGTGACCTCAGTAGCTTCGCCTTGCAATATTCATGAATGGACAAAGACCAACATGGTGTAACAGGCGAAGTCAAATTAATCACATGTTTTTTAGCAGCCGCGTTTATTGTTTTTTCCCACTAGGATATCGTCCATGGCCCCGTAAACGTATTTGCACACATGAAGCCACGTGATTTATCTGTGGACAAGGACTTGATTTGTTCTGGTTAAGGTCACTTTATTAGTTTTTCTGTCACAGGGCGTCGGCCTGGATTTGGCGCTGCTCTGCAAAGAATTCAGATGGCAGCATATATATTGCCCAGGTGCAACATTAAACTGCAACATACCGCTATTAAGCTGTGTTTAATGCAGGTCTCCAAGAAATTGCTTCAAGATGATGTAATTGGTTCGGCAGTTAAAAGCATGTGCAGAGATGAGGCTGGGTGCAGTGCCTGTACAGGGAAAATATTGTAGTTGATCAGAAAACCATTAAACCCACATATTTATTCCCCTACATAAATGTTCAGCATAAAGTAACATGAATGCGCAAATGTGCATGTATTAGAATTTACTTACCTATATCCATTAATAAATATGTAATATATACATTGATATTGCTATCACTATGTATTATATTTGCTTTTGGAAACCTTTCTGCTAATAACAATCAAGGATGGCTGATAGCCTTAGAAAGTGGTGGGGATCGCAAAATGCCCTACCACTTCCAAAAAACCCAAGTTAAACAATCTCTCCATCCAAAAGTCAAAAACAATCAAGCCCCAACCCAAGACAGCCGCCCAAAGTAACATGCACACTTTGGAGCATCCATCCAGCCACTGCTTCTGTCCTCTGCTGTCAAGCTGCAGCAGAGGACATGCCCCCATTTCTCCTGGCTCAGGGGCATGCTAGCGGCTGCGGCGCTCGAAAGTGAAAAATTAAATGGCAATAATCATTCATTCACCCCAGTCAAGAGATCTGGGTTAAATACGTTTTTCTTTTGCTCACTATGCTACCCCAGTTTGGACCCAGCCATATGCAAATCAGTCTTGAGCCTGCACCTTATGGGAACAGTCCTGCCCGAACTGCCAAGCTGGGTCCTCCCTGGCTGGAAAAAAGCATCCTGGGACCAGTTTGGGGTTTTACTCCTCATTGGCCAGGTTTGCTTGACTCCAGTGGCACAGAGAGCAAGGTATCCATGTCTGGGCATTCCCATCCAACTTAGTGCAAAAAAGGCAGCAGCAACAAATGATGGGTGGAATGCTGAATAAATAAAACATTCACCCCAGTCAGAATATCTGGGTTAAATCCATTGTTCTTTTCCTCACCATGCCACCCCAGTTTGGACCCAGCCATAAGCAAATCAGTCTTGATCCTGCTCCTCATGGGAACAGTCCAGCCCGAACTGCTAAACTGGGCCCTCCCTGGACCAGAAACAAGCATCCTGGGATAACAGTCAAGCTGTAAAACTATGGATATTGAATCCCCAAAATGCCCAGGCTAGGTGAAGTGATATGCATACTATTACTTCTTTTAGCTTCTGATGATATCACAGAGTTGACTCCATGTGCCATGCCACACCCTCTGTACCTCAAAAACATACAGACATTGATGTGCTGAGGCTTATATTATTAAAACGGTGTGAATGAAGTTGTAGCAAGCACACCTTCACCGACACGTTTCTGACCCACATCTTTCCAAAATATTTCACAAGTATTTTAGAAGGTTTCTAAGGTTTTATGAACTAAGCCTAAAATAAAATGGAATAAAACCATAGATCTGCCTGTAAAGGCCCCTAAAAATATGGAATGCAAATCAGGTACAATAGTTTACGGATGTGATTTATATAGAGCACTAGCTTCAATAATGGTAATAGAAAAGGCAGTCAAAAGGCAATTTGGCATCTATATATTTTTTTTACAAGCTAGTGAAGTCATCGTGATGCGAACGGGAGCAGTGCGAATGTTTAGTCAGTCAAAAGGGTAAGAGGTGCTGATGATAGCCCTTTCATTGGGAATGTTCCTCACTGTAGCGTGGTCCTACGAATATTTTTTATTTCGGAGCCCTAGCTTTCTTACCATTATTTACTGGCCTGAAGCCTGGTGTCCAGATCTCTGGAACCCTCGTTGTACTGAAATATCTGCCTTTACTTTTCAGCGCTGCAGTTCCAGATGCTGTAAACCTGACTTTATGTTTAGCCTATTCCTGATAATGTGAAGTTGTAAATATTACTGCCTCAAACATTTATTGTTACATGTGGTAGTATATGTTCCTCTCAACAGTAATCAATATTTGATGTATAGGATTAGGAAGTAGCAAATTTTCTGAAAAGTCTTGTACACTTCTTCCAGTAACTTGTGTGCCAAGCTGAAAGATGTCAGCATTGCTTTAGCATAATCGTAAAAGAAAACAATTAGCAAAAATGTCATAACTATCATTAAATCTTTTTCACCATACAGTATATTATTTCTTAATTAATCATTAAAAATACAATCTAATACATAGATAATCCAGGGCCAGATGGCTGAATGTAAGTGTTTGTCCTGATCATATAGTGAAATTTTGTGATTTGGTATTCGCGAACAGCAATTTAGAAATATGTGTTTAACATATTTTTCGATTCCCCGAGGGCTGCAAATAGATCTACCTCATGAATATTAATGAGGTAGGTCTCAGTTTGCGACCCATTGGGAATCAAAACATTCACAGGGATGGCGGCCTGCTGGGGTCAGCAGACCACCATGTCTGTTTCTAAATAGAGCAATTGTATTTTTAGGTTTTGCCTTAGCCATGCGTACGAAGTACGCATGCGCTAGCAAAACCTCTTGAGTTCTATCTGGGGTGATGACCCGCCTCTGCCTATCATTGGCTAGCTCCATAAATGGAGGCTAGCCATTGGGAGGCAGAGGCTGTCAATCGCGTTTTCTCTCGAAAACGCGATTCGGGGGCGTTTCTGGTGCTTTTTTTAAGCCCCGCCCCTTTGTCCCGGGCCGCGCTGCGATTGGCTGCCGGCCCGGGACACCCCCGTGACGTCATTCCAGGGCAGCGCTGTCATTGGCTGCCGGCCCGGGACCTGACTTGTTTTTTTTTTGCAGTTTTATATAGCGCGTACTTGACCCGAAGGTTTTGGAGCGCTTTACATGCACACCAGTTGCATAACACAAGGATATATTCGTTTGTAGGTAAGCACGGGTGGATCCCCAGCTCCAAAGAACACAGCCGCAGGGCTATGTTCTCTGCGCGCCTCCTGTTCGCATGTTTCCTGTGCACTCACTGTGTCAAGCAGTGATTTAGAGAAAAAAAGCATGCGGTGAACTGTTTGTTCCGAAAATCTTCGATGAAATAGGCCTCGTGTCATGTGCCACTAAGATGCAGGGTTGACTTTATATCGAAAGGGACATTGATACTAGAAGCAAATACCCCCGAAAAACGGCCTGTTTACTAGTTTGACGGGCAGAGGGCTGCAAACAAAGGGTGCATTATCGAATGTGCTCACTTTTTCATTATATGAAAACCAGATCCCCAGAAGCACTATTTAGAAGAAACCCTGCACAATAAAGGTCACCGACCCATCTGGTATTGCTGAGGTGCCACCTCGACGTCACTTCAATAAAGCTGTCAGTGGCCCTTTGTTCCAGCGAGGACACAGGGGCTTGCTTTGAATATGGTGCTGTAAATCTGATATGGGGCACATGCTCCTAGAGGGGCTGCCTCATGCGATGTGCACCCCTCTCCCTTATACCCAGGCCATAAAATAAAGCGAAGCAATTATGCATATCTGCCTATCAGAACAGACATCGTCAGTACGGAAGCCTAGCAGGGTATTAGGCGAGCATAGAGAGATGCATTGTGGGAGTTGGGTGCCTTTCCTGCTCCTGTCATGCACCGTGAATGGGGGTAAACGTGCTCGGCTGTGGTCTGTTGGTGGCTCCGTTGGTTGTAGAGACGCATCCCTGGCCAGAGGTGGGTGCTTCCCAAGAGCACCAGGTGTTTTGGTTCTTGGAGAGTTGGATGAAGTAACTAGCCTCGGTGGTGGGATCCCTGTCCCAGGTACACGTGACCCGCCCAGTCTAGGGACCTCCTTCGTCCTCTGGTACGGGGTTTGTTCCTTGTTGTCTAAATGCAAGAAAGGACTGACCAATGGAAATACACCAGACCAAGGCCAGTCGCCCATTGTTAGGAAGAACATTCTAGATGATTCCAGTTACGCCTTCGAACTGGTTTATTTGTATCTAATTGTGCTTGCTGGTGTTTTGTCACCAGTAGCGTTTGCTTGTTCTCCATCTCTGCCAAGCTGTCAGTTTACACGTGTGTGACGTCTACAGGAGTTGAGTCTGCTCGTGTGTGAGGTTCAGTGCAGGGTGTGGCACTTCCAGATCAGCAGAGCCCCAGAGCTTACGTTCTACGGGTGGGCGCTGCAGAAGGAACGGCTCCTTTACGAGTTTCGATCTCACAGGTCAGGCGAGTGCCCCGCCATTCCTGGATTCCTCTCTGGCAGCGGTAGGTGTGTGTGTTTTTACTGTAACTTCCAGAATGAACTGAAAGGTAGAAGTGTGCACACGCTGCTGGTGTGGGCCGATAGGGAGGAGTGATTCTGCATAGTGGTCTGCGGCAGGCAGAGGAGCTGTAGGAATGGAAGGAAGCCTTTGTGCTGATTAAGGGAGGAATGGCGGGCTGGCGGCAGAGACGCTAGGCATTCTGGGTATGGGACACTGTGCTGAGGAGTTGACGTTAAAAGAATACCACTTTGTCCTTTTGAACCTGGAGACCACCATGTGCACATGATGCAACTATATAAAATCTGGCAGTGCTATTTAAAGTCTCACCTCTTAACCTCACCCTGTGATCCTTCTGCCTTCCTCCTTAATCCTGGCCCTTTGACAACGTTCTACCCTGGCCCAGTTTTGCGTTTGTTTATCCTGTCTCTCAGCCACTTTGGGTGTCTTTCCAGCCCACCACAGCAAATAATCTGTACGTGATTGGCCAGTATTTAGATATTTTGCTTGCATGTTCCTTTCTTTCCAGTGTGAGTTCTGGTGACGGTTATTTGCGAAGTCTCCTGACTGAAGTGAATCAGTGTAAATCATTGCCAAGGCACGTCGCCCTCTGCTCCGGTTTCATCATCGGAGACCGACCGCTGCTCTCTGTTGCAGCCTTTTTCATCAGTTATTCATCACAGTGGAGCGGTTGTAAATGCCATTCGGGATTTATTGCAGTTACATATACAAGATTGAGTCAGATTCGATTTGATTTACCTCTAAATGACATACCTACTCTTTCCCAAGGTACTCTCAGGTCTTTCCAGCCTCCACAGCCTGTGATCCTCAACTTCACTGCTGGAAATCGTGTCATGTCCTGGCAGACCTGGCTTAAGAGCTGGACTCTTTGCATCTTTGTTTGCATGTGTGCTGGATGCTGGTTGCTACTTGAATTATCCCTTGTTTTGCGTTGTCCGCCGTCTCTTGCTAGAATTACAACAGGCTCAATAATAATTTGCCCGGATTGAGTTTGCTGGGAGCAGGGGCGCCTGCCTCACCGTTTGATCATTTTCGCAGCATTGTGTTGTTTTTTAAAAACAAATCTTTTTTCTTTGCTGCTAGGTGGCATGCCTATTTCCTGCCTCCTGGTGGTGCCTTTTCCCCCAGCCCTATCTAACCACCTCACCCCTTTGCCTCCTTGTTTGCGATATTAGAATACCTGCTCCCCTCCACAGATTGGCTTGGCCCCTGCCAATCCCCGCTTAAACCTTCCAACCAGGTCATCTGTTGCAGCCACAGATACTTCCTGATGTGTCTTGCCTATTGTAACCTGTTCAGGCCTGGGAGGGCCATGGGCGGCCTTTCTGCCCTGCTGACTCACCCTGCTCCGCTCCAGCAAGCCGCCTCTCCTTTGCAGTTTAGTACAAGTACTCTCTTCTGCTCCTGGGGGTTGCTTCTCCATAGACCTATGACATTGTGGGTAGGGAGCTGGGCCTCCTGTGGGTTGATTTCCCCCACCCCACCTGTGTAGACCCATGGTAATTAGTTGTTCAAACTGCACTGCCTGGTGACCCTCTTTAGACACCTGTCAATCTTCTACAGGTTGGTAAGCTGGCCTTTTCAATGGGTTGCTTCTCTGCCGCTACTGGGTGACCAGCTTAGATTGCGTTGAGGGCAGAAGCTGTGTCTTCAAGTGAGCTTCACCCACTGCTCCATGTTGAACCCTTCGACTCACTGTACGCTTGCCATTTATAAGATGTTGCAACTTACTTGGTGGGCTTGGTAAGCAGCACTTTCTAGTAGATGGCTCCGTCTGCGGGTTTCCCATTGAGGTATCGTGCTTTCTCGTACACAGACTTCCCCTTGCCATGTTAACCAGTCCACATGGGACCACACCCTGCCAACCAAGCACAGATCGTCAAGACCGCTTTTCACACAGTCTCAACACTGAAAGACGTGCACTAAAGCAACTCCACCTCTCTTCCAACTCACTCCTTCCCTGCATGGGTTACATATTTACAAGCTGGTCTTTCACTATGCCTGGTAAGGCTATCGGTGTGAAGGTGTGACTCCATGCACTGTCCTCTCCAACAGTGCTTGAACAAAAGATGCCTGCCTAGTATGTGAGAAGCATGAGACCGGTCCAAGTCAAGTATATTTAACTTGATAATGGGTGCCCACATCTTACTCAACTTCTATCCACATCAGATCCAAAATATTTTAATGTATTTGTTGTGTAGTAAAGTTTATGCACATTTTTACAGTTCAGCAGTCTGTGCTTATTATTGTAAGTTATGGCATATATGCGAGTATCTAGCCAGCAAGACTCCCACCACTTTTAAATTCTGAGTATGATTGTATGTACAAACAACGAATTGTCGTGTGTTAGCAGATCCAATCACACCTCAGAGAATGGGTATTTCTGGAGGTGTCACCTGTGTTTTACCTCTATTTTCTACATTGTATTGTGCATTCTAAAATAAAGGAAGTGTGTTGGGTGGCCAGGCAGTGCCATGTTCCGCATGGTGTGCATTGGCAACTGATGCTTCTGATACTTCTTTCGGTGTAAGCCGGGGCGAGAATAGCTGTACTCGGACAGAGCTTGGTGTGCACGACGGAGGTGGGTGGCAGAGCGTGTAGTGTGAAGCTGGGCTTGTGTGATGTTGCTGCAAGCATTGCTGGCTGTGCGGGTTTTAACCCTGATCGTTTTAACACCTTCCCGTAATCCAAAACCTTTCTATGATAGCTTCACAGAGCTCAAAAGGTTGCTGCCAGAGCAATCACTGGCCTTAGATAGGGCGATTGTTTCCACAAGCCTTTAAATCTGTACACTAGTTACAAGAGGCAGATCATATCCATTTTAAAGTAGTCTACCTCTCCTACAAATAATGTGAACACCTTGCCCCATCTTACCTTGCTTAAAGGTTTCAGCCATATGCGCCAACACATGGCATGTGATGCAAAAACGAAACACTACCACTGGTACCCAAATCCCGCTTTAATTCATGCAGCAAACACATCTCCTTCATTCAGGACCCTCTAGTTTGGAATTCACTCCGATCTGAGGCTTGGCTCTCACTCTCATGCTCTTCACTCAGGAATGAGCAGAAGGCTAGTCTGTGTGACTAGGCTAGGTATGTAAGACCAGCAGCAAGAGACTCATCAAGGTAGTGGGCACTTTATTATTGATGTCAGTCCGTTAAATAATTTCCTAACAAAGGCTTATCCAGGTAAGCAAGCATTCATGCCTGTAATGCAATCAAATGGCAATAATGGTAAATTACGAGCAAAATATTTAAGAGCTATACAAATGTCTCACATTTGCAAGAGATTAAGCTATTGGCATTGTAAATGACAATGCCATTTATTTATCTGTTTTCAAAACCAACACATAAATAAAAAGTTTGTCATTTACAATGCCAATAGCTCTAACTTTTCCGAAGGCAAAACCGTTGCATTGTAAATGCTTGTTTTAAATGTAGCCTGGAAGCGTTTCAAAAAGAAAAATTTTAAGTTTTATTTTCATTTTCAAGAGTAAGAAGAGGTCCGTGGGACCTCTGCCTGCTCTTAAAAAAATCTTTTTACAAGCATTCACAAAGGGGAAGGAGTCCCTTGCATACCCTTTCACATTTGCAAATGGGTTACCCCCTACTTGAAGTAGGCGGTAAAATGTGAATGTTATGCAATCGCATTACGGTCGCAAAACATTCCCACATACCACTGCGATTCGTATTAGGAAGGGATGCCCTAAACACGCCCCTTCCTAAAACTGAATCAGAAACATAGATTGAGATTCGGTAACAGGTTACCAAGTCGAAAATTGGGCATTGTACATTAAAAAAATGCTTTTTTGCATTCACAAATGACTCAATTATGCGAATTGGGCTGTTTGCGAACATAAAAAAGCTTCTTACATCTGGCCCCCAGTTCCTTATAAAATTAGCAGAAAGTGTTTCTAATTTTAATTAAATAATCTGTGCTCAAAACACCTTTCCTTAAACCCTGAAAACAACATATAAGCAGTCAAATAATATGCTTTCCCATTTTTATATCTGTAGTAGCATCTTATTGATGCATCTAAAAGCGATTTCTACACAACCAATAACAGCATATGAAAACACCAACTCTTCATGTTAATGTTTTTGATGGAAGTCATATGAGGAGGACGGGAAAATTCAGCTTTTTAAGAGTTATCATTCCATTTAGCTAGTCGCCAAATCTTTCTTCAAAAGTGCTTCAGAGGCCCTATATCAGCCTCATATCAATGTCAAGGGGACCACTTAGAATCGAGATGACCCTGGTTTTAACTGGATATGATAGATAGTCAAAACGGGCAAGTATCCACTGTCACCCTGAAGTTCAACGATTGCCCAGTAAATTATCATTTTCTCATTCAAGCCATCCGATGTAGTCCACCGTACACATTTTTTAAAAATCCTCTTTCCATGTATGACATTTTATACTAATGCTGATGAAGAATTTGAGTACTAACCTACGAAGGAAGTGTCCCAAATAATTTTGATATTTAAAAGTACATGGTAAATTCTAGAAGGCCTTTCAACCAGAAACAGTGGGCTCGATTCACAGAGCTAACTGAAGACAAAATCCTAAACTTACTACCCTTTACTAATTTTGGAATTCTCAGAAGGCACTTACTCATTTTCGTATTGACAGAAGGCACTTACTCATCAGTAAGTGTCTTCTGTGAATACCACAATGAGTAAGTGCACTTACTCATTTTGGTATTCACAGAAGGCACTTACTCATCAATGAGTAAGTGCCTTCTGTGAATACCAAAATGAGCAAGTGCCTTCTGTGAATATCAAAATGGTAATAAGTTTAGGATTTTGTAGTAAGTTAGTTCTGTGAATCAGGCCCACAGTCTTTAATTAGACATTTTTGAATGTTTAGAGATTTTGTTATTTACTCAATCTTCTCAATTTTGCAACATAAACATATGTGGCCCATAAAAGGGATTATAAATCTGTATCCGTAAATGCATTTCTACACAGTGGTGTAGATTTAGGATATATTTCCACATCAGAAACATTTCTAGGAGTATGCATGGAAAGTGACTCTTTTCAAAACATTGGAATTGGAATTGGAAAGACTTTTATATAGCGCATGGCTACTCGAGAGCATCCCAGCGCTTGATACTCATCAGAAGGGATAGACAGGATCTGGGCAGTGAGAGCTAATTTCTCCCTGCCTTGGGAAACAGTGCTGTTTTAAGTTTTTTTCGAAATGTCAGCAAGTTGGGTTCTAAGCGAAGTGAAAGCGGAAGGGCATTCCACATCTTTGCTGCATTTCGCGAGAATAGGCGATCCCCAGATCGAGCTCTATTAGTTCTGGGTACTATGAGGAAGTTTTGCTGTTTAGAGCGAAGATCCCTAGATGGAGTATATGATCTGATCATATCATTTAGAATTGGGGGGCCATTCCCATGGAGAGTTTTATGTACCAGACAAAGGGTTTTAAAATGGACCGCTCCTTTATAGGGAGCCAGTGTAGGGTCCTTAGTGAGGGTGCTGCTGAGGTACGATGGCTAGTACCCGTGAGTAGCCTCGCTGCGGAGTTTTGGGCCATCTGAAGTTGACGGATAACTGATATGGGGGCTCCTAGGTAAAGTGCATTCCCATAGTCCAGCCTCGACAGGATAAGAGACCGGACAATGGTTTTCTTGGAAATTTCAGGTAACTGGGGGAGGATTTTGCGGATGGTTTTGGTTATGCCGAAGCAGGTGGCCACTGTTTTTCTTGCCTGGGTTTTGAAAGATAATTCCGAGTCGAGCCAGAACCCAAGGCTCTTTATCTCTGTTTTTGGGGTAGGTCCAGGTCCCATACAAGGAGGCCACATAGAGGAGATGTTAAAGTTGGCCTTTTTTCCGAGCATCATCAGCTCGGTTTTTCCTCCATTCAGCTTCAGGTGGGATGTATCCATCCACTTTGCCACCGCACCCAGGCAGCTGCAGAGATTGTTCGAAGGGGAGTCTGCCTGGGTGAGGGAGACTACTAGCTGGGTGTCGTCAGCATAGCTTATCAGTTGGATTCCGAAGGGTGCCACTACCTCTGCCAAGGTTGCCATGTACACATTAAACAGTGTGGGGCTGAGGGAGGAGCCCTGTGGTACCCCACACCGTAATGGCACTGGGAGGGAGCAGTTGGTGTCTGAAAAGACCTTAAAGAACCTATTGCTGAGAAAGGACTCAAGCCACTCAAGGGCTTTGCCTGTGACTCCAGTCTTCTCTAGACGAGCTAGGAGGACCTGGTGGTTAACCGTGTCAAAGGCGGCACTGAGGTCCAGGAGGATAATGGCCGCGCTGCCACCTGCCACATTACTATGGGAGTGGCAAATGACTCATTTTTGGTGTTGCTGTTTCCGGAATGCAAAATTGTGTAATTTTGCATCTGGAAAAGGCTGCCCTGAATGCCTAAGTACATATTTTTTTATCTCCACAGGGAAAACATTTCCCACGTAAAACACCCTTCCCCTACTACCCATCTTTTAGACTTGGCCCTTTTTGCAAGGCCTTCCCACAACTTTTTGCCTTTCTGCTGGTATTTTTTCAGACCTGGTGATGGTGGTTTTAAAACTCTGGGCACTTTATCACTGCTGTTCAGTGCTAAAGTGCATGTGTGCTCTATGGTAAACGTGGTAAGATTAGTCTACACCTGTTTGATGTATTTAATTTACCTATCAGTCCCTGTAAAGTGGTATCTTACATACCCAGGGCCAGTAAATTAAATGCTACTGGTAGGCTTGCAGTGCTGCTTGCGCCACCCACCAAAGTAGACTTTCAAACCTGTCTCAGGCTCTGTCATTGCAAGGTCTGCATTCGCAGTTCACTGCCACTTTGACGTGGCACATAAAGTGGTTTCCATGTCTCTGACTCCCCTTTTACTACATATCAGTCATCCCTAAGGTAGGCCCTAGCTAGCCCTATGGGCAGGGTGCGCTGTAGGTAAAAGGTAGGACATGTGCCTTACTGTATAGTATGTCCTCGTAGTGACAAACAGCCATTTTGGTTTCTCACTACTGTGAGGCTACCCTCTCATAGGAATGCATTGGGGAGTCCCTGATATGCGTTTCAGTGGTAATTCCTGACATGAGAGGAGTAGCGTGGTCGAGTTTGGTATGTTTGGAATAGTGGTAACAAATGCTGCGTAGTTGTGTTCACAGATTTATTATCGCGTAGTTGTGTTCACAGATTTATTATGGGGAGTATCTTCAGTGTGTACCTCCCTTGCCCTGACTAGACTGGTGGTTACTGCCTGCATTAGGCGCATGCCCTAGCCAACCAGAAATCCCACTTCTGACACTATTCAACTCTGTAGTTGTGTTCACAGATTTATTATCTCTATTTTAGAAATGCCACTTTTAGAAGTGGGCATTTCTGTGTGATATGTGGAGGATAGGGGCTGGGGAGGTGCAGTGGTTTCAAAAGGGTTGAGTGAGTCAGCGCTAACCTGAATAGGCCGATCTGCATTTGGAGTAATGGGAGGAGTAGCACCTGACCCTAAATAGTACTGCCTTACACAATGCTGGTTCCGCCCCCTGTGGTGTGTCTGGGGCCAGAGCCTACACTGACAATGGGGAGTTTTGTGCACTCGTTAAGTGCTCCCCAGAACTGGTTTGGACTAGGCCCAGTGGCCCGTACCAGGGCAGAACAAAGAGTTGAACTCTTATAAATATTAGGGCTGTGACCCCATGTACGAGCTGAACTTTGTGCTTACTTGGAGCTGAAGGACTGCTGTACGCCAGGAGGAACCACCACAAAGGACTCTCCCTCTGCCTGAGGGTCCTGTGAGCTGGCCTGCCTTGGCCCAGCTCTGTCCTGTGTGGCCTGGAAGCCAGGAGTATGAGGAGCACTTGGTCCCAGTTGTGCCCCTCAGTGTGGTGGCACATACCAAAATCATGCAAAAGGCACTTTGCTACAGTACATTTCCCGAGCCCAAGGAGAGGGCTCCGACTTTACTCATAAATGAGCAATGTGGACCGGAAGTCAGGCAGAGGCTGCCTGGTTGTGGGTGGGGCCTGCAGGAAAACCAGAGTCTCACAGGCTGTTGTTGCCTCAAGCGGGAAGAGGCAGTTGTAGAGAAGTGGCTGCAAGGAGTTCCCCAGTGTTGCCCAGCAACTCACCGGAAGCCAGACACAAGGAAAGCCTGGTTGTGGGTAAGGCCGCCTTCCCCGGAAGAAGTAGACGGAGACCTTGCTCCATGTCCAGACTCCAGTCGCAGCAGCAGCCAGTGACAAGGGGATCGGAGTACCGCCATTTACCGCTTGTCGCCGGTTGCAGCAGACGGTGGCACCCTATCTCGCTCAGCCCCCATGAGTGGTGAGTGGGGTGGAGCCTCTTTTTGCTTAACCCCGGGCCATGGTGTGAACGGGCATTGCCATTTGTAATGGTGAGCCACTGCGTCACATGATCCCGGGCAGCTGCACCCTTACTGGGTTTTGGGGGCATTTTTCCTTTCTCAGCATTCCCGGGCAAGCCCAGTAGGAGCCCCGGAGCAGGAGGTGTCACTGAGGAGGAGTTACACCAGACCAGAGTGTGTGGTCGGGGCGAGACCTTGGTCGGAGGTCTCGGTGCTCCACGCTGTGTGTGGGGAAAATCATTGTATTACAGGCAATGGGCTGTGTTATGCCCTGAGGTACACGTACTTTGGTACCTGCGAATACTGGAAGTGGCCTAATGTGCATATATGGTGTCCTGATGTAAGGGCACATTGCCAGTTAATGGAAGTTGCCTAATATGCATATGTTATGCCATGATGGAATTAGGCTTTACGGGTACATTTCCATGGGTTCTACACTATGCAGCACTATGGTGATTTCATTGATGGTGGCACTTGGAGAAGTATTTACTTCAGAATGCACTACTGCTGATTGGGTCCTGCACAATATACTATATTATGTCATGCTATGATGTTCGTGTCTAATGCATTTGTGCTAAGTGCAATGTTACCAGTAGTTACTTGTTGTTTTCACTAACTGTGAGTTATGTTGGTTAAGACAGTGGCTCGATTGACCCTGTAGTGTATATAAACCCTTTAAAGTCATACCAAGTGCCAGGTGGCACAGTGTGTATATATTTATATATATATATATATATATATATATATATATATATATATACATATACATATATATATATATATTCACTGAAAAAACCATAGGTTTCAGGAGTTATATAGTTAGGAATTAGTTTTTAAAAAACCTTTGAAATTCACTCAAAAAACTATAAGTTTTAGTGGTGTTATAGTTAGCTGGACATTTTACTCATACAAAACCAATGAAATTGCTCCTATATAGTTAGTTGTACTAACTATATTTCGCGCACCCGCAATCCACTGCTGATGATGTCACATATTAGATCATTCATGACATGGTCAGTGACATCACTGATGACATTTCAAATGACATCACTGATGAGATCACTGATTACATCATCCAGTCAATGTGGTTTGCTTCGTTATTCAAATATGCATGATATATATAGCAATTTACATTGAAGAATGAGTGGATATATATAAATAAATATTTGGATGGAGGATTTAGTAGCAGTGTAATTGACTGTTTACTTGACCAATTTATAATGTCTCACTAAATATAGTGGATAGTGACTAAACTGTGTGAATATCTGTATCACTTTGTCAGTTGTTGTGTAAACTGATTCTACAGTTGGTTACTAGCTATGTGAAAGTCTATATTAGTTATTGATTAGTTAACTGAGTATTTGTATGGGAGTGTGAAAGTGTGTGTGGTTCGATGGGGGGTGTGTGACTGTCCAAAGATGTGTGAATAGTTGATTCAGTAGATATATGAAGTTAAAACCACATGTTCTAACAGTTTGGGTGAGGGAATCTCTTCATGGGTGTGGTGATGAGCAAATATATTTCTCAAAGGTACAGGTCCAACAAACTAGAAAAATAAAAGGCAGTGTATGTGTCAGTTGTTGTATATAAATAAGTATACATAAGACACAATGATTGTGTGAGTGACTGTATGGATAACTGTATACTTGTAATAATGATTTTATAATTCACTAAGTATGACTTACTATCTAAATGAATAGAAGTGGTGTTTGTATAAGTGTTTTGCTACGTAAATATGTAAGTATGATCCATTGTTTGCATAAGTGAGTAGGATGACTTCATATGTGAATAGGATGCGTGCTGTTGTTTAATGTCGATATAGATGTATAAGTATTTTGGATAATGTTCTATTGTTCATTGACAGCATGTATGAGTGAATCCATAGTTAAGTGATTAGATGTGTGTATACATCTATGAATCACTGAGTGGATTTTTAGATACTTGTATTGCTGTGACAATGGATTTAAATATGATACTCTGTATTTTACAAACAGTGATGAAAAATTGTATTAGTGTATGAAAAGGTGTATGTGATTGTTACGTGGATGATGTCATCAGTGATGTCATCAGTGATGTCATTTGAGATGTCATCAGTGATGTCACTGACCATGTCATGAACGATCTAATATGTGACATCATCAGCAGTGGATTGCGGGTGCGCGAAATATAGTTAGTACAACTAACTATATAGGAGCAATTTCATTGGTTTTGTATTAGTAAAATGTCCAGCTAACTATAACACCACTAAAACTTATAGTTTTTTGAGTGAATTTCAAAGGTTTTTTTTAAAACTAATTCCTAACTATATAACTCCTGAAACCTATGGTTTTTTCAGTGAATTTCAAAGGTTTTTTAAATGCTGATTCCTAACTATATAAGGCCTGAAATCTATGGTTTTTTCAGTGTTTTAAAAAAAAAAATTGATTGGTTAACTGGCTTATTAAGTGTATCTTAGTGAATACATATATTAGCAAGTAATGTTTAAATATTTAAATATATGCATGAATGATGTATTATGTGACGTCATCAGCAGTGCATGGCAGACGTGCAAGTTATAGTGAGTCCAACTAACTATAACGTGGGAATTTCAATGGTTTTATGCGAGTAACATTTCCAGCTAACTATAACTGGTGTGAAACCTATGGTTTTTTCAGTAAATTTCAAAGGTTTTTTAAATGCTAATTCCTAACTACAACTGGTGTGTAACCTATGGTTTTTTCAGTGAATATATATATATATATATAAAATTTCTATGGCAAAATGAAACCCCTAATTTTGTTCCTTTTCAAATTAAATGTATTAAGTGTTACCACTTTATTCCAATCAAGATGACTTCAGGTGTGCCATACTTTTGTCATAAGTAAGACTGTTAGCGTTCTAGTTGTTCTTTAGAACACTCTGGGACATTCTGTCATTGGGCTATAGTTGGGCTACATCTGGCTGATATTTGGGCTACATTTGGGCTCTTTTGTCTCTGGTGGCCATCTTGGGAGACTGCATATCAGAATTTTTTTAATGAAATATAAGAGGATTTGAGAAGTCACTCAAAATGTGCCCTAATTTTTCTTTCTTCAGCACTAATCATAATTTCTATGGCAAAATGAACCCCCTCATTTTGTTCCTTTGCAAATTAAATGTTTTAAGTGTTAACACTTTATTCCAATCAAGATGACTTCAGGTGTGCCATACTTTTGTCATAAGTAAGACTGTTAGCGCTCTAGTTGTTCTTTAGAACACTCTGGGACATTCTGTCATTGGGCTATAGTTGGGCTACATCTGGCTGATATTTGGGCTACATTTGTTTTTTTGTCTCTGGTGGCCATCTTGGGGCTACATTGGGCTACATTGGGCTACATTGGGCTACATTTGGGCTCTAACATATATATAGCCCAATGTAGCCCAATATATATTTTTTCAAAGTTAATTTTCGTAAAAACCACTGGAGCATATATTTTGAGACATAGCAAAGGCACATTGGGTGATGTCACTGACCATGTCATGAGTGATGTAATATGTGACGTCATCAGCAGTGCATTGCACGCGCAAGTTATAGTGAGTCCAACTAACTATAACGTGGGAATTTCAATGGTTTTATGCAAGTAAAATTTCCACCTAACTAAAACTGGTGTGAAACCTATGGTTTTTTCAGTGAATATATATGGTCCAGTTGAAGGCAGGAGCCGAAACGCGTAGACCGTCCTTTTTTGTTGCACGTTATGTTTGCACTGGTGTGTAAATAATAAAACGCTAAAAACTACTGCTGCTGTGCCGTGTCCTTTGATCCGTAAGAAGTGGAGAGAAGAAGCTGTGGCAATATATATATATATATATATATATATATATATATATATATATATATATATATATATATATATATATATATATATATATATATATATATATATATATATATATATATATAAAATTACGTTCTAACGTGTTTTAGGAGTAATACCAAGGCAATTTTTATATAATCTTGTGTGGAGTTTCTTTTGTGGTGCACCTAGTGTGTCGCTGCTGTGTGTGTGTTGTGCAAACGCTTTACACATTGCCTCTGGGATAAACCTGACTGCTCTGCCAAGCTACCAAGGGGGAGAGCAGGGGTTATCTTCAGTGTGTACCTCCCTTGCCCTGACTAGACTGGTGGTTACTGCCTGCATTAGGCGCATGCCCTAGCCAACCAGAAATCCCATTCTGACACAATTCAACTCTGTAGGTGTGCTGTTCCCTTTCCCTAATGCTTATGAAACTATATTCCACTGCTTGTATTTCCGTACTCACCTCAATAGCCTGAGTAGAAGTCTAGATTTACAGCACAATTACCATTGATGTGAGCATGATACCTTGGCATTAATTCCTTCTGATTGAAATCCCCCAGATTTCAGTAAACCATTAATGCTTTACCTGGCTGTTGGGTCAGACTGGAGTCCCTCAACGAATACTACTCATCGCATTATTTTTCGAACACACATCCATACAACCCTGTCACAATGCTTTTAGCAAAAGGAGCAAAAAGAACATTAATAGTAGCTCTGACAAGTTTAACCAGATATTTGGTTTCTCTAGTGCCCTCCCATTTCGTAGAGCTTGAGCTATTTCCTACTTCCTCCAAATAAATAAATAAATCTACAGCGTCACTGACTTCAAATCAGACATCCATTTTAAGTCTTGGTTGTTTAAACAGATTTGAGAAGAACCCTTCTGATCACAGGAGATATCAATTGACTACAGCTCTGTTGTGTTTAATGAGCAGCCGCGGCCACTGCAGGTAAGAGCGGTGGGGCCGGCTGGGGAGGGGGAGGGGGGGATTTCGAGAGAAGACCATGAGGGAAAATGTATTATTTATTTAATTATCCCTCATGGTAGTCTCTCGAAATCCCCCCTCAGCCGGCCCCACCGCTCTTACCTGCAGCGGCCGCAGCTGTTAATGAGATACCATTATGTGAGGAATTCCATCTGGTTCTTTAGCTTTCCTGAGAACTGTGTATTTAATACTATTCTTTTTTCCTGCCTAACACAGCCAAAATGACTTCTATCTCATCAGTGATATGTATACATTGCACTTGTGTTTGAAAAAGAAACCCCTTACTCTGGGTATTAAATATGCTAAAAAACGTTGTCATTATCCGGTTTCCTGGCTCTTTCTGCATGCTTCAGAAAGCTGGAATTACTACTATCTTTGTTTTATGAGATTTAGAAGCCCTTTTACAAGATTTGGTCATGTGACACACAAAGGTTATTGATTTTGTGACAAACTTAGCTTTATGAAGGCATCAATTTCTGTCCAATAAAATTAATTTAAGCTGGGGATTTTTGAAAGGCCAGACGTGCTGGAGTTTCTACTCACCAGAGATTTGTATTTGACTAATAAGACGCACAGTGTAAATATTAATGAGGTATATTTGCATTTCAGCTATGTGGAGCAAAGATCTCTGCTAAAATCATCAGTCAGTCAATGGGTACAGAAAATGGAACGCCGACTGCTGCAATTAAGGACACCTTTACTTGGGATATAGTTTAAGCAGATGTACCGATGGCTCAATACCAAGACATAGCAAATAAAATAGACTATGTATAAGGGGGAAGAGCCCATTTTAACTTTACCAAGGCATAGCATGCCATATTCTGCTCTGCGGAGGGAACACAGCTATACATTCATTCCCAAAGATCAGTCTAAACCACAGCTTACAACTAGACACATAGACAATTTTCTGCTTCAAGTTAAATCGTTTTCCAACGCAAAAAACAATAAATCTGTCATGTCAGAGTGGTACTCATTTTTTGACCCGAGTGATTTTTGCACTAACAGAGTTACTTGATGATGACAATTCTGACAAATGATAGACCTTTTCAGATCTCTAGGATCTGAGCCGTTTTGCAGGAACCTCCAAAGATTAAAAGTATTTAGAATTGATAAATTACTACTTTGCACAGGGCCAACATCTATATTGTATTTACTGAAAAGCCAGAGCAGTGCTGACCAGTTGTAAGTCAAATTGCTCAAAGATTGATTACTTTAATTTTTAACTGATGATATTAATGATATCTTGGTCTTTGGTGGGAAATGATCTTGCAAGATATTTTCAATCATTATCAATTTGGTGCAAGAAGGAGGAAAGAATGGGCAGAAGTCCCCATCCTATATTTAGTAAGGAACCAGCTTGGTCTCTTTTAATGGAATGACACACACAGAGTGCCATGTTTGCGGGGACTCACATTAAAATGGCATTGATAATCAGTGTGTTGGAGCAGTTGGATTTGTGTGGGAGCTGGTAGCACAGATGTCTTTATGGCTGCACATACCAACTGCAAAGGAATGATTTCCCTAGGGATGCCAAAGGTTTGATTTGGTTGGGAAAGGTGCAGTTGAAAAGGAAAATGCATCTTTAGTTCAAAATGGTTAATACGTAGCTTAATCTATGATCTGTATTTTGGTGTAGTACATTATTGCTATTAACAAGACAGGCACTGACTAGCTTTAAAGATCTTAGAGGCAGTCAAACCATGGAGCTACCACCCAAAAACATTCAGGCTGTGTTCTAAAATGGCACTATGTCTTGCTGTGTCCACAAGTTACCACTATTTGGAGAGGTGTGGTAGTTTTTTCTAGCCAAAAGGGAATTAAAATATGCTTGCATGGTCTGAGGGAGCAATGCATCATGGTTCTAGGGATAGATATAAGTATGGTAGGCTCTGCTTATGGTACTAATGATAATGTTACAAAGATGGGCCATGGTAATATGTTTCAGTGTTTAAATGAGCAAACTAGAAACAATCTTTGCATTCCCAGGATTTTACAATAGATTTCAATCTTTTTACAGATTCCTGGGTAGACACCACCAATATACGGCCTTTGATTAGAATGGTCAAATGTCACGAGAAGTATTTCAAATCATGGAAACAATTGAGAAACTCAGAGATATTCGGTATAATATTGACCACAATTTAGCAATTTGTCCTGAAAAGATCAAATATGAAGATGGAATTAAAATATCACATTTATTATTTGAGCCACTAGAGATACATTACATTGGTTTTTTAAATCAGGCTGAATTAAAGAGGCAATTTTGCCTCCTGTATGGAGATGTGCCCAATGAATTCAAACATAATAAATTATTAAAACCTCTGACATGAAGTACGTACATCAGCTCTCCAGTGTCTCGAAGGACCACTCTTATATCACCTCATCAATGGATGTCCTCCTACAATGCCTTTGCCACTTAAGATAAGACAAACATATAGGATTTCTTGCTCCTCACCAGTTGTGCAAGATGTCATACATAAGAGGTAACATCCAAGGATAACAACTCCTGAGTCACATTGTGCTGCTTTTTCAATTCTTTAATGATTTTGAACTAAGTTCAGGGAAAATAGATATGCTCATGCAACTCTGGGTCTTAAGTATTACTATAATTGTTGAAAATCATTTTTGTCTTGAGGACTATTCTGCCTAGTGGTAAGCTGGTGTAGTGACCTGAAGGCAGGGCACTAGGACCCTGCAGGACACGAAGTGGAAAATGAGGGAACCGGACACCACATCCGGTCAAGCGTGTGGAAGGGGGCATTCGGGAATAAGGGATTGAAGTGGGCAGACGTGCGTGGGCACATAGAGCAGATATCATACTTAATAAAGGCATCTGAACCTTTACCTGTCTCCTGTGCATCCATGATTGCGAAGACACGACAATTGGCGAAGAAAGTGGGATCCCGGAAGCATAAGTGAAGTAAATTGCCTATTCCAAAATAAAAATCGCGGTGAAGCCAGGAGCTCACCCTGGTCCGCTGGCCAACTGAGAAATCACCTGTGCAGAGTTGGCGTAGAGGCGAAAAGAGAGCGGAGCCTGGAGCCACCCTGGTCCGAATATCAGCCAAAACAGTGCGAAGCGGGAGCCCACCCCGATCGCTGACACTGGTAAGAGCGCTGTGGAGGCGTACATTATAAGAAGAGCATCCGCCGGTGAGCGGTAAAGCGAAATACTGCCTGTGCCCAAAGGAGCGTGTAAAACAGAAGAAAGAAAGACACGCGTTAGTTCATACAAACTATCGCTAGATCATGGCTGCCATCTTAGAATCAGGCAGACGGGGCCAATCAGAGCCCAGGAATGAGCTGCGGTCATTTTGAAAGGTCAGGCAAAGCGAGAGAGAGAATAAAATCTCGCGACAATACGGCGGCCATCTTAGAGTCAGGCAACTCAGCAAATCAAAAGCAAAGAATCAGAGGCGGCCATTTGGAAGTTAGGCGGCCATTGAAAACCTAGGAAAAAGTGGAAATAGTGAAAAAAAGGCTAAAAGGAGACAAATAAGTAGAAATAAAGCAAAACAAAGGACAATAAAGGGGAAACAAGGAAAAGGAAAAAGAAAGAAAGAAAGAAAGACAGAAAGAAAGAAAGAAAGAAAGAAAGAAAGAAAAAAGGGAACAAAAAGAGGAGCTAAAGAACAACAAGGAAGGAAAATGAGCGACAACGAGGTGAAGCAAGAACCAAAAGTCATATTCCGCAGGCCGTCACCATTCAGTCTGGCGGAGCCGCAAGCGGGCATCAGATAGGAAAGATGGGTCAGGAAATTTGAGCGTTACATGACTGCCACGGACGTCCCGGACAAAAAGCAACTGCACCTACTACTGAACCTCGCTGGGGATGAAATAGAAGATCTCTTACTAACATTCCTTGCCGACCAGACTGCGGACTATAAGGGAGTAATTCAGTGTCTCACAAGAAATTCGACCCACAACGCAACGTAGATTTTGAAAGATATACATTCAACACGGCATGCCAACAAGGAGATGAGAGCCTAGATGACTTTGCAACGAGACTAAGGAAGCTGGTCGCATACTGCGAGTTTGACAAATTTGACAATGAGCAAGCAATAAGACTGCGCATCATTGAAGGTTGTCCATCAGTGGAGTTCCAAGCTCGTGTTCTGAAGGAACCAACTACATTGGAGAAGATATTGATGATGGCTCGCATGGAAGCACGGGCCACGGAGCAAGTGAAGCAGATGGAGATGGGAAAAGAGAAGAGTGTGGCGGCAGCACATCGCGTCACTGGGAACTTCAAGAAGAAAGAATTCCAGACGCCCGTCCTACAAAAGAAGGGCGAACAAACGTGCTATCGTTGTGGCCTTGAATTCCTGCACGTCAGTGCCTGCCCCGCAATGGGCCAAAAGTGCAGAAAGTGTAACAGAGACAATCATTTCTCGAGCATGTGCCTGACAAGACAATTCAGAAGTGAAAGAGGCCGAACAATGAGACCACGGATGACAAGCAACAGATACGCACAACACATGGAAACTACCAATCGCAGCTCCTCAGATGAGGCAGAGGAAACGGCAGCGCCCGCGAGAGAGGAGAGACTATATCTGATGTCCGACGCACCAAGAGAAGACAAAGAGACAGAGCACGTTCACCTCGTGGAAAAATGACAAATAAAGAAGACTGCCACTGTAGACATTGTGGTAGGAAACCACCAGGCAAAGTTTGTGCTCGACAGTGGAGCAACCTGCAACATCATGTGCGCATCAGAGTAGCAAAAAATGAAGGTGAAACCACCGCTATCACCATCGACCGTGGATGTGTTCACGTGGGGCTCCCGACAGCCAGTAGAAAACATGGGGAAGTTCAAGGAAACTCTAACGTACAAAGGCAAAGTATAACAGGAAGAAATACATGTGCTTAAGGGTGACATCCCAGCAGCCTGCCTGCTCAGCAACGTGACAGCCCAAGTAATGGGGGTACAGGCCATGACATATCACATGTCAGAAACAGAAAACATCCTTCAACAGTACCCAGCCATACTGAAGGGTCTTGCGAAGCTAAAAGGAAAACAGAAAACTCTACACATCAATGAGGTGGTCAAACCGTTGGCCCAGCATCATAGGCGAGTACCAATACACCTACAGTCACAAGTTGAGGAAGAAATAACAAACCTGCTAGCACAGTATATAATTGAACCTACTGAAGGACCAAAACCGCGGGTGTCCCCGATCGTGGCCGTCCCCAAAAAGAACACTTCAAAAATCCGCATCTGTGTGGACATGAGGATCCCAAATACCGCGATCGCAAGGGAACGACACCTGGGGCCGCACCTAAATGACATGATCAGTTGCTTCACTGGAGCCTGCCGGTTCTCAAAGCTGGACCTGTGCAAAGGTTACCATCAACTAGAACTGGACCACCAGTCGAGGTACATCACGACATTTTCCATGCACCTGGGACTGTTCAGATACAAAAGTCTGAGTTTTGGAATATCTTCGGCAGCGGAAATATTCCAGGAGACCACAAGCCAAGTGATAAGACCAATACAAAACAGCCTGAATTACAGCGACGACATTCTGGTATTTGAAAAAACAGACAAAGAAAATGATGCAGCTCTACGTCAAGTGTGCACCCAACTGGAGCATGCGGGTCTAACGTTAAATGAAGAGAAATGCGAGCTGGGAAGAGGAGAACTAGTGTTCTTCGGACACATCTTTTCCAAGCAAGGGATGAGGCCAGATCCCAGCAAAGTTGGAACACTGAAGAACGCAGATGCGCCGCCGACAGATGTTGCAGAAGTACGGTCATTTCTAGGACTGGCCAGCTATTGTGCGCGATATATACAGGACTTCGCCACAGTGAGCACACCATTAAGAGAGCTAACAAAACAAGGACAGAAGTGTATCTGGTCTCAGGAATGCAACAAAGCATTCGAAGGAATAAGAAAAGGGGTGGTGACTGTAGAGCATCTCGCATATTTTGACCCCCTACTGTGCATTGAACTGACTGTTAATGCTAGCCCAGTAGGGCTAGGGGCAATACTAGCGCAGCACCTGCCAGGAAGAGACTCACAAAGGAAGATTGTTGCGTATGCGAGTAAAAGCTTAATAGACATTGAAAGGGCATACTTGCAACCAGAAAATGAGAGCTTAGCTGTGGTATGGGCATGTGAACACTACCACATGTTTGTCTACGGAAAGTCCTTCACAATCATAACTGACCACCAGACACTAGTGACAATCTACGGCAGCCCGTCAGCCAAAATGCCACCCAGGATTGAACGCTGGGGCAAAAGGCTGATGGATTATTACTTCATGATTATACACAAGCCAGGGAAAGAACACAACCCGGCTGACTACATGTCGAGACATCCACTGCCGCTGACACATGAGACGACATCGATGACGGAAGAATATCTAAATTTCGTACTGAAACAAAACACCCCAGCGCACATAATGATAACAGAGCTGGCAAGAGAGACCCAGAAAGACGCAACGATGCAGACAGCCATGGAAATAATGAGAAGGCTGAGATGAAGGCATGTTAACAATAACTGCACCTGGGGAACAGGAGTATACAAGGAAGAAGTGCTAGCTCTAAAGAAGATCCATGAGGAACTGTCAGAAACACAACAACAGGATCATGATGAGAGGAACAAGAATAATGATACCCAGCTCACTCAGGAAGCAACTAGTAAACCTGGCTCATAAGTCTCACTGAGGTGTAGTAGCAACGAAAAAATTGATAAGGGAGAAACTGTGGTTCCCTGGCCTTGATCGCATGGTAGAAGACACCGTATCGACCTGCCACCTCTGTCAAGTAACAGGAGCACTGGCCAGAAGTGAACCTTTACAAATGTCGGAACTTCCAAGAGCGATGTGGACAAGGCTAGCAGCTGATTTCTTTGGGCCCCTGGACACAGGCAACTACCAGCTCGTGGTCAATGACGAATATTCAAGGTTTCCAATAGTACGACATGTCCCATCGACATCAGCAACAGCGAACTACCGATACTAGATGACATCTTTGCAACAGGAGGTTCACCAGAAACACTAAAAACAGACAATGGTCCTCCATTCTCAGGGGAAGAGTTTCGCAGATTCATGACATACCTGGGATAAACCACAGGAAGATAACTCCGCTGTGGCTTCAAGCGAATGGAATGGTGGAGAGATTCATGGGAAACATCAAGAAGGCCATTCAGAGAGTAAAGTTGGCACAAATATCACTTGGTCAAGCTCTGTGCCAAGTCCTACATGACTACAGAAACACACCACATAGCTCCACAGGAAGATGCCCAGCAGAGCTCGTACTAGGAAGAACAAGCAGAACGAGGCAGAGACAGAGAGGCGAAAGAAAAGATGAAGCGATACGCAGATGCCAAGTGACACGCCAGTGTGCCGGACCTAAAATAAGGAGACACAGTGGTAGTGCGTCAGAGCCAATAAAGAAAATCAGACAGCATGTTCTCCAAAGATCCGCTAGTAGTGACGAAAGGAAAGAGACCAATGATCACGGCAGAGTCTGCATATCAGCGGATTACACGAAACAGTTCACATTTCAAAGAACCAAAAGTGGAGAAACGGGAGGACCAGGATGAGGAAACAGCAGAACAAGAAGAGCAAGGGCCAGCTGAAGAACAACAGACAGAAGCAAGCCCGAGAAGAGTTTGTAGACGTCCAAAGAGACTAATAGAATAAATGTGATGAAGCGAGACACACGGATCTGTGCCAAGGCAGACTTGTATCTTTCTCTACCTCTATCTACACACCTCTGTGTTTCACTTTTATCGTCACGCCTTTGTGACAAAGGGGGGAGATGTAGTGACCTGACAGCAGGGCACTAGGACCCTGCAGGACACGAAGTGGACAATGAGGGAACCGGACACTACATCCGGCCAAGGGTGTGGGAGGGGGCATTCAGGAATAAAGGATTGAAGTGGGCAGACATGCGTGGGCACGTAGAGAAGATATCATACTTAATAAAGGCATCTGAACCTTTACCTGTCTCCTGTGCATCCATGATAGCAAAGACACGACAGCTGGTAACCTATTTTCATCAAAGTGCCACTAGTATGCCCAGGCAGAGAGAGGTGTACTGACCAAATAGCTTTATTATCTCTTTCACGAGAATTTCATACCAGATACCAGGATAGCTCAGCACTATAAATGAGCCATGAACTACCCTTCAGACCATCAGCCAAATCTTCCACCAAAGGAGCCTCTCCTTAGTCTTCCTCTGCATTGTTCTTTCTCCAATTATGGACTGACAAAACATGGTGTGTATTATGCCCACAACTCTCCACTGAAAACATGAACTGACTATCTCAAGTGAACAGCAATAGCTGCAGAACTCCGAAACTTTTCCTGGTTCACTAACTGTCTTTTTTCAATTTCTGGGTTAATATGTGATTAATTTACACCTTGCCCCTATCAGACTAAGAGCTGAAACATAAAAGCTTTGATCCTCATTTGAAATGTTTATTTTTCCAGGCAAAGAATGAATTTTAGAGGTCTAGTTCCATTAAGATCCCAAATGTGGACAGCACTGCGCAGGGTACTCTGGACTAATGGCTGCTGGTCCTAAATTGCTTCCTGCCAATTTGCATTCCCAGGTCTAGGTTCCTTTATATTGCATCACAAAGACTCCCCGCTTCCCTTCAACCCCGAATTACATTTAGAGGAACGTTCAGCCAATCCCAAAGAAGAACTCTGCTCTGTGCCCACAATCCAGCAACTGACCTCTCTCCAGGCCATGTAATCAGGAGTCATTGTTGAGGAAAGTGTTAATTTCGTAAAACACATAATAATCTTTGCAACCTAGTCAACAATTTAAACTGCAAAATTATTTAACTAATTGCATTCTTTTGAGACAAGTCAGACGTGTATGTATTGCGTTAACTATTGTAGTGCATTGATTGCGTTTGTAAGAGTGCAATTGAGTTTGGTGAAATATTGTGGATTTTAAGTTTGTAGGATATTTGTAGGTGTACTTTAGGGGATTATCATAGGGTACATTGGTCTAGTTTAACTTTGGAGCAAAAGTATGCATTGGAAAAGTGTAAATTGTTGTTTTTCATCTGACAGTACTGCTTTCTTTTTAGACTTATTGATACTTATTGTTATGGCTTATGCTGAAACCAATAAATATTTGTGTGTGTTTGTTTGACACAATCTCACGACAGGGCAGCGAGATGTAAGACTGATTCTGTGTGAAGAGTTATCAAGAGTATGGTATTCTTTGAGTAGGCATTGCTGTCTGTATTTATCCACACCAGTTGTACCTCATATCCTTGATGTGTATGTGTATTTACGTTTGGGTCACTGAAAAAAGAAATTGTAGTTATTGCATTCCTTGATGTTTCTAACTAACAAATCTGCATTCACACTGCAATGTCTGCATGATTTTAGTATAAGTAGCTATATAAACTAAAACAATATACTTGGATTAAAAGAAAGCTTTAGCCTTGTAGTACTAGCACACGGGCACCCTAAGAGCTATTTAAGCTTCATTACAAAAACTCATTCATTCGGTCAATACACAAGATTTTTCAAAAGAAGGCCAACGTTCTATTTTTTCAAAATCTAAAAACAAATACCGACAAAGAAATAGATTGTTTTCTGTCTGCATCGTAGTGCAAAAATTAGCAAAAACGGAAAACCCGGCCCTTTTTTTGTGTTTTTAATTAAATGCCTACGCTCTGCACATAGTAAGCAGAGACATACCAGCAGAGAAGGGAATGCGGCCATGATCTCTCGGCCTGCAATGCATGTAAGTCTAAATGCTGGCCTCTTTAACACTCACTTATCTGCAATGCCTGCACCGACTCTTAAAAGCCCTCTGGATGGGCCGCCTGCTAAATATTTAATGGGCAACATATGGCTCAATGACAAAATCCGTTGCTGCTGTTTAAACTTAAAGACAAGTGTCTCGGCACCTGACCTGACTTCGGTCTTCATCTTAGCTGACACACAAAAAAATGCACAGGCCACTAAATGCATTTATTTTTCCCTAACGAGTCTAACCCACATTAACTGTCACAATAGCGCATAAACCCTCCGGTGAATAAGCATCAACATGAATAATTAAACACAACCTATCACTGTCTTATATAGAGTGCTTGTAAACAAACAGCTTTCTAACGTACGTTTAGCAGCAACGTCAGCGGTTCGTGCTGGGTCTGGCTGTGCGCGTGCCGGGCAGCAACAAAGCCAGGCAGGGCATGGAATTGCCTCGGGGTGTCGGCCATTTTTTCTGGTCCCTTTGCCTTCCGCTCCTTCAATACCCCGGCGTGTGATGCGTTTCACTGTGAGTGTATTTTCAGTACATTAGAAAACATGATCACGACTGAAATGGGTTGCAGCAGGAAGCCGCGAAAGCCCTGAAACCGCAAGCAAAATATAATAACAGACATGCTTGCTACTGCATTACCCATGGGCAGTCAAGGTCTTTCTTCCTATAACCGGAATTCACCTGCCTTAAGGCATCCTTTTTTAAGAGGCACCTAAAATATGAAAGACACCTGGATGAAGTGCTTTATTTCTGTAGGTGGTTTTGGGTGGTGGTGGGTTTCCACAATAATTTTTGGGGATGAGAACTTACTGTTCATGATCAGATCCGAGCAGAGAAAGGCAAAAAAGGTGGAAAATGGAGTGCACAGGAGAAAGAAAAAGAGGGGTAAACAGTGAAAAGAGCCTGAAATAGTGAGGTAAAGAGACATGTAGTGTGGAGGAAGAAGTGGTAAAAGGTGGAGTTAAGAGCAGTCAGTCTTGGTATTTGGCAACCATGGCATTCAGCAGCACTGAAGGGGCTCTTCTAAGAAAAACATTAGTCTTTTGAAATTATTTATTTATTAACACATTAAGCAGTTCCACGATTATCTACTTTCTTTTTTTTGCTTCAGAGGGTGAAAGGATCAATGCAGTGCATGGTGTCAGTCTAACAGAGTTCAGGCCCCTTAATATCCCGGAAGGTATTCGCAGCCGCGGGCCGTGGAGGGAGTTACGGTGGGGCAGGGAGGCGGGGAGGGGGAGGGGCGGGGTGGAGGGTGCGAAAAACAGGCATATGGATCATTGCAGGTAAGTACCCAATTTAATTAATTAAACGAAATTCGTAGCGAGCACAGCATTGCTTTTTGCCATGCAGTGCGCGCTACGAATTTCGTTTTATTAATTAAATTGTGTACTTACCTGCAATGATCCATATGCCTGTTTTTCGCACCCTCCACCCCGCCCCTCCCCCTCCCCGCCTCCCTGCCCCACCGTAACTCCCTCCACGGCCCGCGGCTGGGTATTCGTCAAACATCAGATTTCTGCAAAATAATCCTGCATCCTCCCAGTTCTTTAGTAAAATGTGAAAGAGGTCTCAATTATGAAGAAACTGAAAGAATATCGTCCTCACACTTCTAATTGCCTTTCATGCAGTTTGAAAATTCTCAACCCATGAGGATGTTTGCCTGTTTTTGAAAGTCATAGACACATTCTTTTTGATATATTTCCTCACCCATCATTGATCTGGTATGAACACACTTCTATGAGGGCTACTCTACCTCCTTAGACAAAACATAATTTTAAAAGACATGCGCTCTAAATTCCTCATATACACACGGACTGAGGGCCTAATTTTTACTTGAGCAGATATGGGGCATGCACCAAAAAATGGTCGAGATCATGTCTGCCGTATTAAGAGTGCATCGATGTTAATGGTACTTTAATACATGCATATTTGGCAGATGGCCCTTTCTGCCAGACTGTAAAAAAGGTACTGAGCCCCTTTAACCCATGAATGCCATGCATGCTATTCTCCCCAGCTAAACTCCAGCTGGACCACTACCTCCTCCTTGTGCCCTTGCTTATTTCCAAGACTATATTTTAAAAAGTGTATATCTTTGAAAGCTACATAAAAGGATAATAGCTCCCGTTGATGGACAACCATCATGCATGGCCAGGAACTGGATTTGGCACCACTTTGCAAGTCAGGGGTCTCAGCAGAAGAGCTCAGGCACTGGTAGGTCAAGTCTTTGATGGCCCTGAGACTTCTTAACAGGAGGCAAGCACGCACAAGCCACTGAGGATCCTCAAAGTAGGATATAGAGAGCAAAGTCCAGTCCTTTCACTTCCCGGATGGAAGCAGCATGTTAGTCCAACAAAGTGGCTCTCCATCCTACAGCATCCAGCTCTTCTTCCTGGCAGAATCCTTAGTCCAGTAGTGTTCTCATTTTGGGGTGTCAGAGATCCAATAGTTATACCCCTTTCGGCCTTTGGAGCAGGCAAACCTGAAAGGAAAGTCTTTGTATTGCATAAGACCCTGCCTTTACCTGACCTGGCTCCAGACGCACTACAGGGTAATGGAGACAGCTTTGTGTGAGGACAGTCACAGCCCTATTCTTATTCTTATTCTATTCAGGTGCCAGTGACAACTCCTTCCCCCACTATAGCTCAGTGATAGCCCACCATGTAATGCAAGGCACACCTCAGTTTCCTTTGTGTGACTATCTAGAGTGAAGGCACAAGAGCCCAACTGTCAGCCAACCCAGACGTACATTCTATTGACAGGCAGAGGCACAGAATGGTTAAGCAAGAAAATGCCCACTTTCTAAAAGAGGTACAAAAGGGGGTGGTGATGGACGTCCATCACCACCCCCTTTTGTACCACTTTCTAAAAGAGGCATTTTTAAACACCCAATTTCAAATCCAACTTCATGAACCAGTAATCTAAGGGTACTGATGCAGAAGGAAGAGTGGAGAAAGTGTTTTTTTTTAATGGAGGGCTCCAAGAATTAAGAGGCCAAATAGACAGTGCACACATCTCCCATAAACTTGAAAGCATAGAAAAGAATTGAACATGGCTTTCCAAAACGTCTACCCAAACTTCCAAGGATCGAATTCCAGCCTATTTTAGATGTATAAAGAAGAGATATACCGGACTCTAAACCTAGCTCTAGTCAGTAAATTCCTAATCATACTAGTAATGGGGTCTGTTATATATCAACAAGTGCACATCGTATATGCTTAGTAATAATTAACGCCTCAACTGCTTCGAAGTTCCGCGCCAGTGCGGAATGTTCTAAAAAACGTGCGGCCGCATTTGCCAACAGACGTGCGCATCACTCCCGAGGTAGTGCTCGCGACAGCCGTCGGCCGACACCCGCAGCGAACGGGTTAATACATATTAATTGCCCATCTTTCTTTGAACCTTTCCATCGTAATCAGTTTTGTCACCATGATAGTCAAGGCATTGAAGTAAAATTGTATGTCCCCTTTCTGAGCATAAACCTAAAAACGTTTGTGAATTCTTCAAATGAGTACATTTACTCTCCTGCGAGGGCGCACATGTCCCAATGTAACTTTATATATTTCTTTGTGAATCAGGACCACCATTGCAGACCACATTATTAATAAAGCTCATGAAAAAGCTAGTAATTTAGTTAGATAAAAGTGAAATGTTTAATGCATATCGAAGGGACTTATTTGAAAGTTGAGTTTCCTAAGTAAGGGGCTTCTTAATTTTTAATTTTTGCTCTAATGCTGCCTCCTTTTTCCTGTATATATCTTTTCTGTTTTGTTGGACTTCACTGAATACGTCTATATACATTTATGCAAATTCACCATCCTGTCTTCATCACAGTATTTCATGCAGAGATTTGGCCCAGAATTACCATCATTATAATGAAAGTGCATTAACTAGCCTCAGAATGTCTTCTGCTAAACGGCTGTAGACAATAAAACTTAAGTCTTATTGACCCCTGCTCTGAGCACTCTACAGAGGGTGTCAGCCCTGTTAATCACCCACTTTATGAGGGTGCGTGAAAGGGAAATTAAGAGCTGTTTGTAGGGAACAAACCTTTTGATACCAAGATCTCTAATTGCATCCAAAACACCTGCAGTACATACAATTTTCTTTTATTTTACTAATCTTACTGAGCAAGCTCCGCCCCCTCCCTGTTTGTCAGTTCCAAAGTCAGCAGCTCTGGCCGCTAGACCACATCTCTTCCAGTGAAACACTACCAGTTCGTTCTGTGACCCTTTTTCACATTCCCACTGAATTTAGAATGCAGGTAAAAAACAGAAGTTAGTGACTACGCATTTTGATTGGCTGAGCTAGACTCAGCATTCCACGCAGGGTGCTAATATGTGTTACAGTTCTCAGGGCAAAATATTTGACAGTACATCCTTTGTGAATGAAAGTGTTTACTCTTGGCCCTACTTGAAAGCAGTCTTCTCCAGAAAAATCTGCAATCTGGGTTCAACCATCTGGCTTTTTGACCTTGCCTGACACAAAATACTTTTTTATTTTCTTTGAATTACTATACTGCAACTAGATATGACTAGAAGCAATGTCGATGCACATGTTTGAAATTATGGAGCTTCTTGTGGGCTAGAAATGTGCAATCTTTCTAATCTCATATTTATGAATTCCCCTCTTTATTAAAAAGTGAAGGAAGGAAGGGGTATGAGAGCGTGAACACTGATCAAACACAAACTCTTGGAAATATACCATATGAATAATACATTACATCATTTCTGCATATAACAGCACCCAGCTCACCCTTTTCGTATTTTCTTTCTCTTAAAACTTGTCGTACGTTGTATGTGTGCGTGCTTTTGTAAACAAGAACCATTATACTGCATATATTCAGAATTCCCGAATCTTCAGAAGTATTTTCTGATTTAAAATTGATTTTTTATATTAAAACCTATGGGGCAGATTTATGAAGGCCTTGCGCAGCCGGTGCGTCACTTTATTTGTCGCAACGGCGGCGCAAACAATGCGCCCTATTTACAACGTGACGCATCTAGGAGATGCGTCACGTTGTAAAGCCCTGCGCCATAAAGAGGCGTTCCTGCGCAGGGGGGAGCGTTCCTGCGCAGGAACGCCTCCTAAAAGTGGCTGAGTGAAATCTATGAGATTTCACTCAGTCACTTTCAGGACAATGCTGCGTCAAAACCCTGCGCCTGCTTGAAGCAGGCGTAGGTCTTGACGCAGCATTGTTGAGATGGGGCACCCTCGAGCCTTGCTGGAGCTGCGTCGCGCTTGCGACGCAGCTCCAGCAATGCGCCACCTTTACGGCACAGATGCGTCACGCATCTGTGCCGTTTTTGCCCCATGGTGCGCCGCATTGTAAATGCGGCGCACCATGGGTGGCGGAGCAGCGGCGCAGGATGACTGGCGCATCCCTGGGGATGCGCCAGTCATCATAAATCTGCCCCTATATATTTACCTCACTGTATATATTTTTTTCTTGTTCTTTCTCCAATTAACAATCAAGAAAGCACTTCGCAAGCAGCTACATAACAAGGAATTGAAAATGCGAAGCTAATAAGAAATAAACAAAACAAAACAGAATAAGTATTTTTTTACACGTCACAGTATTTTTCACTCTCAGGTCAGTCTTTGTATCTGGTAGAGAAGGAAACTAAATAATAAAAATCACCAAAAAGATTATTGATCTAACATGAACTCACTCTGCCTGACCGAACTGGCGTGACCCTCCATTTATAAGGCCCCGAATCTGCCAATTACACAACCTTTTGACCTAATGTTATACGGATTCTATGAATATAGGGACTTCTAATCGTTCAAGTAATCAGGGACCAGACAATGCTACACAGTGTAGTCGTCATCTTGGTGCAAGTTACATTTGGCTGGTAACAGACGGTTTCTGCTGGATCTATTTGCTGGCATACAGAGTTTGGCCACATTCTGCACTATAGTGTAAACAATTACAATTTAATTGTGTGTTGTCACTGGTGTATTAATTTGTTGTTTTTTTGTGCTTGACAGCGACTGTAAAATGTGTTTGATCTTTTATCTGTTCATTAACCCTCCCTTGTATTTGTGGGTAGATGTTGAAAACTATTATGCCTCAATTGCTGTCAGTAGGAATGATGTGCATTTGGTAGATTAGAATCTACAACAAGGAAGGGGTTCATTGAACTGCCTCTATAACCGGATAGGCTTGAGTGAAAATTCCTTAAAACAGAAAAAAGGGGCCAAATAGTACCAATGAGAAAGTGTGAAATAAGGGCCCTTCTCCCAGTTTCCATATAACCACCATATTTGTATAACTCCCTAATCTACTCCCAAATCATCAGGTGACAGGTGTTAGGACAGGGATTATGTCTCACACAGAGGGCTTCCTCTTTGTCTACATCGATATTTGAGAATTTTAGAATAAAAGTTGTACTTCATGAGAACTGAATGTGTTAGGCTAAATAAGGAGAAGGGCATGGTTATCTATGATGAGCTTCCAGAGTATTAAACTACTGAGCTATGGCAGGCCCATTATCAGGACAAGTGCGGTTAAAGGAGTCTAAGAAACCTAATGAGATAAAGCTCAGTTTGAAGGCACACACCTGATGGAAATTGATTGTATCAGATGGCGAACACCCAAATATATCTAGGGACTAATGTTAATACCTGGGGCAACAAGCTTTTGTTGAGGTACAAGAAAGACGAAAAAACTTTTTGAAGCTCAATATCTGAAACATTACATAAACTTCTTCAGGCTGTCGATGGACAAAATAATTTCAACACAATAGGGGTGATTATGAGAAACTTATTAGTTCATATCACAATACTACCATTGGTGTTCTGTAACTTCTGAAGTCTATTTGGACGTTTCACTGAAAGACCCATTAATGAAGCACTTCAAAACAAAGCTTTTAAGCCTATAATTGCTACAACAATGATAAAAGAAGCTATGAAAGTCAGGAAGATCCATCATTTTTGCAACTAAAACCATGTGTAGAAATTGAAGCGGCATGTATCAGGTGACACTTCCCTCATCTGGATAGCTGATGGTGCATATGTTCCAAAAAGTTATGTTAAAACTATTTAAATCGGTTATTTACAGTGTACTCAATATTCTGTGGGACAAAAATAGGGACTTGAACTGCTGCCTGTCAGAATATTTTTTTCAATGATATCTTCACAAGCTTAAAGATAGAAACGTGTTTGTTTGACCACAACATAATTTTAATATTCCATGAAATAATGCAAATAATGGTGCCCTCAATTTCCTCAAATTGATTCTTCATCTCAACCCTTCCAATAGTCATGTACTTTGTCAGCAGTAAGTGATGAGTTTAAATGTCAGGAGTGAGGATATCATTGGTTTAGTAGTAGTGGAAGACGAGGCAAGTGCTTTGGACTGGATTGAATAATGAAAGACAGTCACAGTCTTCCTAATAACAAATTGCTTCTAGCAGCTACCTGCTTCTCTGCATGCTGATTCCAGTTCACAAACAACTGTACAACAAGCAAGGCCCAGCTAAGAGCATAATCAATGACCTGACTTTCATGGTCTGGCCTCCCATGGGCACCAAAGCAGTGAGCGCCATCCACTGTGTTTCCTTTTCAATGCCTACTATAACCCAGTGGGTGGCGGGTCAGCTGCCATCCCATGCCAACAAGCCACTGAGTTCTCTATCAATGCAGGACAAGAAGGGAGCTTACATACTGCTGCCTTAAATGGCATTTGCAGGGAATACTAAATTATTGCTTTTCTAGCCTAAAATTGGGAATGGAGATGCAATTGAATACATTGATGCTCATGCCTTGCATAAGGACCAGTATATAAGGGACTGCATTGCAAGCAGGAGTCATCTTGTCCTACTCAGTGCATTTAACCAGGCCTTTCAAGAGTTCTTGAGCAGGTCAGCTACAGCCACATATTCATGTACATCCCTCTGTATGAGTGGCATGTCAACAAACCTCCAAGTGCAATTGAATGCATGGTGAAGATGAAGTTCCACATTTTAATTTTCACACATTTGTCTGTGCGCAAATTCGTTTTGTGAATTTGCACATGTATCAAATTGTCAATTTTTCAATCTGCCCTTGCATAGATTGGATAAGGCAGTTTAACCTGACCACAATTTATAAATATCAAACATCAGTGGCCCATATTCTAAGATGAGCCAAAGGTTTGCTAAGGTATCCTGGTCTCCCATTTTGTCAGGCTGGCTCAAACCATAGCTTAACCTGGAAGGCGATAATGCAGGTTTTATGAAACAGTAATCATACTGCGAGAGAGTCAAAAGATGAAGAACTTAGGGGTCTATTAGGATGTAGGGCGGATCCTTCCTACATCCTACCCCGCCCTCCACCCATTTCCCCCCTGCCATATTAGTCCACCGGTTTTCAGCCAGTCGACCGGGCGGAAAAGGGGCTATATATGGTGCCGGTGTCTGCTAGACACTACCATCCATATTAGCATGGGAGCGGGAAACAGCATGAGGATTTTGCTTTTGGGGGCCCGTTGCAGGCCGCCAGGGTATTGGTGGGTGCACATGGGGGCTACCTATGTTACCCCCTTGCATTGTCATGGACATGGTGGCAGGCACCTTGCGGTGCCTGTCACCTTGTGCATGACGATGCACACAGTGCATTCCCAGCATTGTGGCGGGCGGTGCTGTGAGAACCGCCCGCCACAATGCTGGGAATGGAGGATGCCACCACCACGGTGGCGGTGTCATCCTAATCGCTGGTGCGGGACCGCAGGGTGGCGGGCGGACGGACGAAAGTCCGCCCACCATCCTAATAGGCCCCTTAGTGTCTGGAAAATTACCAAACTAAAATAATGAGATAATGAATACCTACCACTAAAATATCATGAGTGAAAATTGAAGCAAACAAGAATAAATTATGATTAACTATCCAATCCGAATTGATAAGCCTATTCAAGACAGGGGACGAAATATGTTTTAAATAAAAATCTAATTGTCATTATCATCTGATTTGGGACCAGGATTAAGAGCTAGTCTAATTTAAGGAGGGGCCAGAATGACACTTGTTAAAGATTGAGCTCTCTGTACCTTTGTGTCCTAAAATTTGCATAGTTTGAGGCGAAATATTCCACCTAGCTGGGAGGGGTTAGTGGCACACGCTAAATGGACCATTGTTGGGTTTTCCTGGACAGTTACAAACAGTTTAGCTGGTATTACTGATGTCTTGGAAGGGGGATCACCTAGTTTAGAGGGGCTTCCATATGTGATGGCATTTTCGTCGGTAGTCCTTCCTGCAAAGGTCACCTGGCACAGCTTGTTCGTGGTCCTTCTCCACTGTATCATGGAGAGCAAAAAGCAACCTTTATATTAACCACATTTTAAGTGGGCATGGTGTAATATGTAGTGTACTATTCGGTGCCAACAAGGGATGCAGAAATTGCTGAATAAAAATGCAAGTTTAGAAACTCATTTCTGCTTTAGATGGTGTAATAAAACTCCTATTTGAAATCAAACTATGTTTAAAAAAGGTATACCACAATGCAATATGTTTTATCAGTCAACTTAATATCTTAATTAAGCTTCCATGTGTCGTGATTAAAAACTGGATCTGAGGGTGAATAGTAACCTTATTTCTGCTAACAAATGATGGCAGCTACATCCGCTTACTTCTGCATGTTTCCACTCTATAACAATGGCGGGTAAAGTCAGCTTTTCCTATACCAGTAGGATCAGCTTTGGGTGCTTGCCATTTCTTGAATAATGGAGTCAGACTGTCCATCAAATGAAGGCATGCTAGTATGCGAAAGACCACTACGGTGGTATTACTTTGAACTCCACAAATAGTACAAATAGTACCCCTCACATGCTGGAGGAGTGTGTAGCATGCCAGGGAAACTTCTGATGTGAGTGATTGAAAATGAGCAACATTATATGACAGCAGTTGCACCGTGCCGCACAGGCATGATAACATTTCTGTCACTGAGTTATCCTCTAAAATGTACCTAACCATTATTTAGGGAGTCCCCTCAGAGTAAAAAGGCGCACCTTCAAGATAGATAACTTTAATTTCTCTTGGTAATGAGGCAGGGCTGTCTCCTCTGCTACTCTAGATGCCAGACAATCAAGTCTCACAACTTTAGTTTCTAAAGTGAAGCACCTTTTATTTTCACATGTGCAGGTCTAGCTAAAGTATACCAGAGCCGGGTGTATCTATCGTTACAAGAGGGATTCAGAGGAAGAAAAAACTTGATTATACAGACAGTCTGGTGGCTTTCCATAAATATAATTAGTCTAGTATATACATTGGGTTCCCACGTGGCTACAGATTGAAAACAAATTGCTAATTAATGGAGTTGCTAAAGAGAGAACATTGGGACAGATAGATGTTGGTGGGACATTTTTCAATGGAAGCTTGTGCTGTGGGCCTTTTCCGCCCACCGCACAAGCTTCCATTGAAAAAAGGATGTTTCCGACCGCCCTATGGGCAGTTGCATCCAAATAATGAGGTTGAAACTGTCGACCTAAGGTCAGGTGGTTCCAGACAGGTACGGTGTCCGCCCTACTTGTAATTAGGCCCATTTTGTCTTCATGGAGTGACAGAAGGTAGAAAGCTGAATGTTAAGCACAAAGTTTTGACTCAAAACCCCTTTCTTGTATATAAATAAATTATCTGAAGTTTGTTATAATTTCACTCTAAATATGTGTTACTACCCAAGCATAGGTGCAATCTTGTAAAATTTGCCAGACCTTTAAAAGAGGTGAACTTGCATATTTTGATAACATTGACAGCAAATTATCAGTTGTCTAAAAAGTCCCTATTTAAAGGCATGGCACTTTTCATTTATGGAAGTGTCAAAATGTGCTCTACATGTTTATAATTAACATATGAAAATATTGCTCCACAACATTCTAAGGTACATACCTACATTTCGAGCACGAATAACATTTTATTGTTGATTTTAGCATCAATGTCACAAGCCAGGATTTAGTCAATGGGAGCTGAATCATCGAAAATGACTCCATGACATAAATTCCTCAGAGCTGAAGGAGACTTAATTTCCATGAACAATGGATCTCCATTTCACTGTATTTAAAAGCCAGCCAGTTTCTGCACAGCCAGGAAGTGCGTTTGGTGAGAGATGGAGTCAGGGAAATGCGCGCTTATGACTTGTGGTCATTCTCAAGTACAGCTGAATGTCATTGGCGGATTGCTGGAACTGTACGCCGTGTGACCAAATCACATAAACACAGTAGAGCAGCGAGGACACCATCTGATGTTAGAAACACCCTAGTTGATACCAGATGGGGTTGTCTGGCAGACACCGAGTACACATTCCACCCATCTAAGTGAAGCTCTCCTAATGAAAGCCATACACACATTTTATTTTCAGCATTAAATAGGGATTGGACAGTGAACATTCAAGTTATATTTGTTTCACCAATCTTCTCTTTACCACAGAACAATATGAATCTCATTACAAGTTGTGCTATAAAAATATGAAATATCTGCTCACAGATACACATAGGAAACCCAACATTTTACCACTCATGTAAGCGATAGCTTTAGCAATGTATAATCAAACAATATTTTCTTTATTAATGACTTCATTGCTTGTCAGCATTTGACTGCTTTGAAGAGGCTCTGTCGGACTCGTAGTTACAAGTATATATCTGTTTTGTGGCTGAAGTTACTTCATACATCAAACCCCACTAGCCCCAGTGACCTTCAAGAGGTCACTTTGGTGATCTGTCCTACATGAGGCCAGAAAGGTCATCACAGATCACCCATCTCTTACATACACCCTGCAGATGTCAGAATCAACCTCACAAAATTGATGGACATCTCATCCCGTGGCAATGGAGGATGTTGAAGTTCTTCTTTAGCTTCTTTCGAAACAACCATCACCACCAGAGGTAAAATGATTACCCTGATTAGCAAGCTATTGTGAAACAGTGAAGGAGGTACAGGCTTCAGTATTCTGCACTGCAAAGAACACCTGGCTCCCACTAAAGAGCAAAACACATGTCAAATCTAATCACAAAGAAAACCCTCGAAAAAGAAAATGCACTGAAAAAATTCCTTCCCAAGAGCGCTCCTCCTCTAAAGTGTCTCTTTTGTCTGTAGCAATTATACTAACCGGAATTACATCAAAATATTTTTTAATTAGCCCTTGATAATCCTGGTTAGTTTCAGTATACAGTTTTTGGTAAAATACTTGAAATGCCTCCCTGTTTTCCCTTGCTTCGGTGATATTCCCAAGAACAGGATCCCGTATTTCCCCGATCTCACTATATGAGTTCCCCTGCCTCGCCCTTAATGCCAGCTGGTGTCCAACCTGCTCGCTACACTCATAACTTCTCTCCTTCCAGGTGACTTATTTTTCAGCAGCTTTCTCAGTAAATATCCCTTCTAATTCTGCCCTTGCAAATATAACCTTTGTTTGCACTTCCCTTGTATCCCCAGATTGTTGTATTATTTTGACTAGATTTTCCTCTGCCTTTACTAAACTGTCTCATTTGTCATTCATCAACTACTTCTCCTGTCTCCGTTTGCTCAATGAAAACTTTTAGGTCTCACCCCTAAGACAAGCCTTAAAAGTGTACCAGACCATACACAGGGAGGTGCTGGAGCTATCTTCTTTAAAAAAGATTGAGATCCAACTACTAATGTGTTTGCAATATTCATCGTTTGTAAAAAGTGCATGTTCAAAGCTCCACGCATTTAATAGCTTTACCCCTATTCCTTGCAGTTCTAAAACAAGAGGTTTATGGTCTGAGAGAAACTGTGGGAATCTGTCTATCTGACAGGAATTCAAAAATCTATTGGAGAACAAAAAATAATCGAGGCGAGCATGCGAACAGTGTGGAGCTGAAAAATAGGTATACCCGTCCCCGGGTACGTTTTTTTAAACCACACATCAACCATGATCTTTGTTAGAGTTGTTTAAGAGCTTGAAACACTTTTGTTTTCCCCCCTGTGTAAGATGTTTGCCCTCCTATTTCAAACCTTGCTGGAAGGTTGATATTAAAATCCCCACATAGAACTAGCGGTAAAGGGCGATACGTTAACTCTGAGGATACCTGATTGAGCGTGGCAGGATCATCTAGTATGCTGATTGAACACCGCATGAACATCCCACAACACAGGGAATGACATACTGCTGCAGCCCACCTCCCTTTGGGGGTCAGACCCTACTTGAGAAAATTTTAACAAGTTGCCTTGGCTCAATACAGCCACCCCCCTAGTTCGAACACATTGTGAGGTGCCAGCTACCAGTTTGTAACCCAGGGAATTCAGGACACCCCTTTGTGATGCCTCAAAGTGTGTTTCCTGTAGGCAGACGATGCCTGCCCTTAGGAGTTTTAACCCCACGGCGGATAGAGCCCTTTTTTTTAGGATCGTTAAACCCACATTTATTAATGGACGCTATCCTAATCTTCTGATTATCAATCATTTCACTGCTTTGCCTATTTTGCTCTGTGTACTCGACACTCCACCTTCAGTATTAATGTACCTAAATTAGGTCCACCAGCTTCCCAACCTCTGATCTCCCAGATTCTTTCCTTTTTCACCCAATGCTGCCAATAGATCCCTGACCCTTCCCCTGATCGGCCACCCCTTACCACCCACCCAACCCCTCCCAACAGCACTCCACTGAGCAACCAGGCCAAGCCTGGATGATGTTGCCTGCTGAGACGTATCCTGCTTTCAGGATCCCGCCAACCCGTCTCTACCCTTATACTGAGTAATTAGGCAAAAAGAAACATATTTTTTCCCCTTTTTCCCCCTTTTTCCCCTTTCCTTTCTCACTTCCTTTCTTCCAAACATTTTTTTAAGTTCCCCCCACTATATATCAGTTTACCTCTCCATCCTCTCGCTCCTCATTTCCCTATCACTGCTCCCACTTGCCTCCCCTGTAATTCAGCTGGGTATTCTTGGGCCTGGACCTCAGAAAAAAAACTACGGTTACACCCTTGAATATTCACTTTGAACCTAGGTGGATTTTGCAGCTACACTTCTTAGTATTCGGGCGTACAAGGTCAAAGATACTTTGTCTGAGGAGAAAGCTCCCAAAACAAACCAAAACAGCTCTGGGATATAAATTACTATCCGCATGTTGTTTCCTAAGGGTTAGAGGAAATCGATGCACCCTATGCACCTCTTTCTCCCAGTCCCAGCCCGAGAGTTCATGAAATGCTCCCTTTAGAAGGTTTCCCGCCCTCCTTCTGGAATACCCAAAAGTCTCAGATTGTTTCTTCGCTGCCTGTTCTCGTACTCTTCCAACTTCCACATCATGTCAGTAACTTCAGGGTCTTGTGTGCTCCTGCGTGGTGTTTGGACACGATTTGATTGAACCTCGGAGGAACAGTGTGGCGTGACGGGGACCCGTTATACAGGAGATGAATCTCTGCGACTAATGAGAAGTGATGAGTGAACTTTTAGCGATTATTCGAGCACTGTGAGACTGAGTCTCTTCAGGATTGTAGTGAATCTACAAGCTAGGTGGCTGCGGGGATTTTGCCTGCGAGACAGGCATGGGAGAGTGTTTCACTCTCATTTAAGAGATATTATACCATTGTCCTGATGAAGCCAAAAGGAATCACTGGCTGAAAAGCGACCGCGTCGACATTTTGATGAGGAGTCCCATCATTTTGAGTTTTTTTAAAAAAGGAATAACGCCTAGAAAATATTTTGTTAGAGGTGTTATGCCTGTGGTGCAATAGGGATTTCCTCAGAGTGTACTACTTGGAGTTAGGAGTGTACACTGTGATAGTTCTGTTCTTAGTAGGGGTATATTTTGTTGTATATTTCTTTGTATATGTATGTTTTGTAGACGATGTATATGTTGTATATAATGTATATATGTATTGTAACATAGATATGAATGTGATTCAAATGTAATTTGTAGTGATTGTTTATGTACTGCACATATGAAGTGTGTATATGTAATTGTGTTTATTTGTGTTCTGCCCCGTAATTTGACACGTAGATGATTTTCACCTCTGGATATATAGGCTTTGTAAATAATAATTGGGAACATCAGGGTAATTAGTTGTACCTTATGTGAGAATAAATGTTGAATTGGTCCCTCTGTACTTTTTTGTTTTTGATATACATCTTTGATGTTTTTGCTCAGGTATAGGAGGGTGATTTGGGCATAACCCCTGATTGATTTATTCCTAGAAGATTTCAGGTCTGCTGCTTCCAGTTCTAGGGTATCAGTTCATGCCTCCACGTTTGTCATCCGATGCAAGATCTCCGTACAGGTCTTGCTAATTTTCCTAACTACCCTTTGTAATTTCTTGGAGGCTTGCCAAGCCCGACGGCTGTCTGACCGAATCTCTGTCTGCATTTGCTTAATTGTGGCCAGAATCAGAGAAGCTGGGGGCTCCAAAGCTGTTGAGGGGAGAGCTTCTCCCAACTGTCATTCTTGGCTATCAAGGAGCTGAATAGCGGAGTAATCCCATTTAAGCTTAAATGTTTCCTTCTTTGGATTATCTTCCAAACTTCTGCTCACTTTCTTGTTACTGTCCACCTGCTTCCTCTTTGGGCTTGTAGACCTTTTCTTTTTTTTGAGCCTCCTGACTGTTTTTTCCATTTTGACAATACAATAGATTCATCCATTGAGCTACTGTCTGACGAAGTTGATATTGTAGGAGTTGAGGTGGAGAAACATAAATCCTGTACTGAAGAATCAGTGTCATTGTTCAGGGAGAAAAATTTCTCACACCCCCCAGTACGGTCATGTGGGGCCGGCTGACCAACATCTCCCACAAGGTCACTACTTTCAGCATCTGCATTTTCTCCTTGAAGAATCCCCCTGATCTGCTAACCCGGTGCCACCATCCCAGGGCAGATTCTGTTTGGGTGGGAGTTGCAACTCTGTATCCCCATTAGAGTTAATTTGAACATTAACATCCCCCTCCTCAACTGAACCGGGGACCTTCTCCACCGCCTCGGCTGGTGCCACTTTACAGCTTTGAGCAGCTGTAAATTTTGTAGCTGGCCGGGAGGTGCCACCACCCACTTCCTGTTTTTTTTAGAAATGTGGGGTTCTTTAGGGGAAAAATATCGGAGCTTGCCATTTGTACTTCCGTTCCAACAATTAAATTATTCCCTCATATTGTCCGCTTACTAATTGCCCCGGACGATTCCTTGCATCTCTTTTTATTCTTCATTTCCAGTCCTGTCTCCTTGGAGCTCTCCTGATGCATGCTGGGTTTGGAAGTCCCAGCCGGGTGTTGTCCTGACACGGTGGAGGCTGAGCTCACCGGTCTTGTTTTGGATATTTTAGAGCCTCTTCCAGCCATCGCTGTAACTGGGTCAGCGATGGCTCTCTCCCAGGCAATGCCGGGCCCCGGGGAAGCAGAGTCGCAGACTAGTCTTCCCCCGGGCTCATTCGCGCGAGGTTAGGACCAGGTAGGGGAAGGGGTGGAGTTAGGGGGTGGGTATAAGAGCGCCGGGGAGGAAGGCAACAACCTCTTCCTGCGCTCGGCACCATCGGGAGGGAGAATATTGAAAGGGAGTTTAGCTTCTAGTTAATAAGTCAGGTTCACGAGGGTGTTTTTTGCAGGAACGATTTCGGCAGGAGTGCGATCTGCTTGAACTGCAGATTCCGTGTGTGGCATTTTCTAGGAGTCGCTGGCCGGTGACTCGGGTGTTTTTGGCCTCGGGGCTGCGGCGTTTGAGGCGATGGCAGGAGTGTCTCCGGACGAGGTGAGGGCGATGCTGCAGCTGCTTGGGTGCGCCGGGCTGGAGGATCTCCTCCGGCCCGGCTTCCTAGGGGAGGCGTGGGTGGGCCTTGCTAGGGCCCAACATGCAGCCTCAGCAGGGGTGACGGCGGCGGTCCTGGCATGTCTAGAGGACCCGCTGCCGCCGGGGATGCAGGTGGCTGTGAGGGGGCGGGGCGGGGCTCGTCGGGAGTCCGCACGCGCATGTTGTTTTCCCCCAGCTGGAGTTTGTGGCCCCAGGGCTGGGTGGGGCAGCGGGTGCGCAGGTGCTCCTGGGGGAGCAGCTAACAGAGGCAAATGTCCGCAGGGGCGAGGGTGGGCTGAAGGGGGCGGGGATTCCCGTTTTGCAGCACGGAGAAGCGCTTTTGGATGCAGAGGTAGAGTCGGTGGTAGGGGGGTGGGAGGTGAGAGGGGCTCATCTTTTCAGGCAGCTTTGCAGGCTCCTGCGGAGAGTGAGGCAGATTGGAGGCAATGGGAGGACACTCCCATTGACCTCTCTATAAGCTCATGGGTTCACACACCGGCCCCAGTTTGGGGTGCAAGGGAGGAGGTGCAGGCAGAGGCCCTGGTGGGGGTTGACACTAGGGGTGCCACAGTGTTGGGGGGATCCGCACAAGGGCAGCTGCAGGAATGGATATTGCCGCCTGGAGAGGGGTATCAGGGCTACTGCCTGCCTCCTCCCCTCCCGAGTTGGGGGGCCTTGGCATGGGAAGGCAGGATCCGGGAGCAACAGCTGCTTGTGCAGCTTAATGAGGCGAGATGGGCTGAGCAGACTGCGGCCGAGGTTGGCGCAGTTTGGGGGGATGAGTTGGAAGGGCCCCCCACTCCTATGTCTGAGGAGGAGCGGTGGGCAGAGCAAAAATAGGCGGCCAGGTTGGCAAATGGCAAGAAAGGGAGCGCAGGGTGTCCAAAGGGTCAGCAGGCAAGGTCAGGGACGGCCGGGACGGCTTTGAGGCCCGATGGTGCCGGGGCCCACTCAGGTTGGAGCGACCAGGGGGGCGGGTGGGGTTCCATGCCGACTGTTGTCGGCAGAGTTTGGGATGGCCTGGCGGGGCGCAAGACGGCCCCGGGATGCCGGCTTAAAGCAGCAGGGTGGTCCGCGGCAGCCATCCCTCCGACGCGGGAATGGGCAACAGCGGCATGTGTGTCTGGGGGTCGGGGAGCATCTGCTGTGAAGAGCAAGGGTGTGATGAGGGCTGTGAACGAGGTGTTGTGTTCACCTGTGGATGTGGATCTGGTGGTGAAGTTGGACTATGAGGATGAGACTGAGGAGCTTGAGGACAGAGAGGTGAGGGATGACGATGACTGGATGGGGGAGTGAAGGACAAAGTGGCCTTGGTGTCTTACAGGTTCCTAGGCCATCAAAGGGCAAGGAGGAGGCGGAGGCGGCCAAGGTTTCTACCCCCAGAGGATGGCCCGGAGAGCTGCACTCAACGCTATCAGGTAAGGGGACTTGGTGGGCAGCGTGGGACGGTGGGCCAAAATGGAGTAAGAAGAAAGCATGTAGGTCAGTGGGCATTGGGGATGGATCTGTCCGGGAGTTCGAAGGGGCGCCTAAGGGTGGGCTGCCACCGGGTGACAAGCAGGTGGATGGTAAGTCGCTTTCTACGGCTGGGGTTCAGACTGACAATGTGGATGGGAAGGACGATAAAGGGGACAAGGGGGACGACAAGCATCAGAAGAAGCTCCCCTACATGGGGCTGGCTATGTCCCTGAGGTCTCACCTGTCAGACAAGATTAAGGGTAGGATCTGGAAACACGAGAATGTGGACGTGTTTAAGTTGTTGCACAGGGAGGTGCAGGTGAAGGAGGGATCCAAGGAGGAGTGGGAGTTGACCAGGCGACCCAGGGTCCCTGTGACTATGGAAAATTGGACTTCGGCGTTTCTCATCAACGCTAGTATCTACTGCGAGAAGCACCTGGATAGGGCCATAGCTTTACTGAAGTACATGGACATAATAAGGAAGGCCCAAATGCAGTTCGGTGGGTTTGTCTGGCTGAGCTATGATGAGGAGTTCAGGGCTAGGGTTAGCGCTAATCCTGAAGCATTGGGGTGAGGTGGACCAGGAATTCTGGATGCAGTGGATGGCGTCCACGCACTTGTCAGCGTCTACAGATAGGAGTGGTGGCTGACAAATTGAAGAAGGAGGTGGAGGAAGGGAGAATAGCTGGCCCGTTTAGCGACTGGCCGACGGATGACCTAATCATTTCTCCACTGGGGTGGTACCCAAGAAGGAAGAGGGTGAGTTTCGGATGATACACCATCTCTCAGGGCCTGAAGGTCAATCTGTGAATTATTTCATCGCCGAGGAGGACTCGAGGGTGCTTTATGCGTCGGTGGACGATTCGATCCGCCTAGTGCGGGTGTGTGGGCCGGGGGCAGAACCGGCGAAATGTGATATTAAGTCAGCTTTCCGCCTGCTGCCTATACACCCTGCTGACTTCTCACTCCTGGGGATGCAATTCGGGGGTGCCATCTACGTGGACAAGGTTTTGCCCATGGGATGTGTTTTTTCCTGCGTACTTTTTGAACTCTTTAGCACCTTCTTGAAATGGGCCTTCACAGGGTTCAGTGGGCATAGGGACGTCACTCACTTTCTGGATGATTTCCATTTCTTGGGGAAAGCACACTCTGGGGACTGTGCAGGGCTCTGTCGCGTTTCCAGGAGTTGTCAATGCAATTTGGTGTCCCCCTGGGCCCAGAAAAGACGGCTGGCCCCAGTTGCAGCCTGACGTTCCTTGGGATTGAGCTAGATTCCATACACTGGCACTGAATTTCCGTCACCTTTGCCCGCGGCAAAGGTGACGGAAATTTAGACATGCCTGTTGAGGGCGATCGGAGAGAAGAGGATTCCTTTGAGGGTGGTGCAACGGCTTTTGGGTTTCCTGAATTTCGCGTGCAGAGTAGTTAGGGCGGGACGGACATTCTACCGGTGGTTTGGCATGGCATGTCGGGGGCAGTACTTCCACACCACAGGGTCTGGATTTCCATTGGGGTTCGGGCAGACTTGAGGACTTGCCTGACGTTCTTGAAGGATTTCAACGGAGTGTCCCTGGACTTTGATGAAGAGAGGGCGGTTTGGCAATGTCAAATTTATTCTAATGCAGCAGGGGCAGCTGATTTGGGATTTTCTGGGATATCAGGTGGTGCGCACAGAGCTTGCCGGCTCATTGGTTGACACAGGGGAGGAGCATTGCCTTTCTGGAATTCTTTCCTTTTCTGGTTGAGCTGGAGGTGTGGGGTCCCGAATTTCAGAACAGAACGGTGCTTTTCCATGTGGATAACATGACTGCGGCTGAGCTGGTTAACCGCCAGAGGGCCAGGGATCTGAGAGTGTTGAGATTACTGAGGAGTTTCATGCTGAAATGCTTGCGATTGAATGTGGTTTTTAGAGGCAAGCATGTCCCTGGAGTGAATAATGACATTGCGGATACTTTGTCTCCTTCGCAGTGGCAGCGGTTCCGGCGTTTGGCACCAGGAGCGGATCAGTGCAAGACCGGGCTGCCAGATGGCATCTGGGCCTTGGCGGAGTGAGAGTGATAGGATTGGTTGAATATTCTATTGCTGATACCATGAGAAGGACATACCAACTGGCCTGGGCGGAGTTTGGCTCTTTTATGGGTTGGCATGAGGATTCTGTTCTGGGGGACCACGCGGCAGTGGAGCAGGGTGTCCGGTAGTTTGTTTTGCTTTGCATTGACAGGGGGTTGAAAGCTGCGACTATCTCTGGAAAACTGGCAGGAGTGGCTTTTTACTGTAGCCTGTTTTTAGAGTTTGATCCTACGAAGGATGTGATTTTAGGTAGGATGCTCAGAGGTTGGCGTAGGGAGAGATAAAGGGGAGGAGGGGTGTTGCAGGAGGATGTTACGTTTGAGTTGTTGGTTCGGCTGGTTGGGGTTTTGACGGAGTGTTGTTATGACTTTTGAGGTGCAGATTATGCGGTTGTGCATGGTTTAGATGTTTTTTGGGGCTTTTCGGGTGTCTGAATTGTTGGGCACGTGGTCAATGTGTGGCAGGAGGTATGATGAGATTAGATTGGACGGTGGGCGTCTTGGGATTTGGATGGGGCATTTAAAGATGGATCAGTTGAGACGGGGCAAGTGGGTCTGACTGTGTGAGATGGGTTGGGGGGGGTGTCCGGTTTCTGAATAGAGTATGCTTTTGGCGGCATCGCAGGGCGCGTCTGGCTAAATATTCTGTCACAGGTGTGGGTCGAGGGTGACATCAGGACAGTTGTTGGCAGTGTTGCGCATGGCTTTGCGGCGTTTGGGGCTAGAGCCGGCTGGTTTTGGGACCCACTCTTTCCGCATTGGGGCGGCGACAGCGGTGGCCCGTTTGGGGTGCTCTTGGGATAGGATTTGGCAGAGTGGGAGGTGGAAGTCTAGGTGTTGTGAGCGGTATGTGCGGAAGTGAGGAGTATGTGGGCACGGCTTACCAGTTTGAAGTTTTGTGTTGTTTTAGGCTTTCTTCTAACATATTTCTCTTTCGTAGGTTGCGTGGGTGGACCGGGGGTCAAGACGGTCACTTAGATCGTGGGGCATTCCTTTGTTCACTGGGCATCAAAGTATGCGGAGCAACAGGTGTACGGTCATAACCTGGGACTCAAAGGACAACAGCATGAGGTGCACTGGTGGGGTAAAGGGAGGATGCGATGGGGGGCACTATTGCCTTGGCTCGCAAAGATGGTTCCCCAGAAGGGATGCCCGGACTTACTGATCATACACTTGGGGGAGAATGATTTGGTCCAGCTGTCGGGTTTGGCGCTCTTGCAGTTGATGCAGAGGGACTTGGAGGTGCTAAAAAGCAGGCTTGCAGGGACTTGCATTGCCTGGACGGAGTTTGTCCCCAGGAAAATATGGAGGGGAGTGATGAAACATGGGGCTATTGAAAAGGCCCGGAAGAAGCTCAACAGAGCTATGAGACAGTTTGTGGGGACCAGGACATTAAGGTTATTTCTCACACTGGACTGCGACTTGAGGAACCGTTACTGTTCAGAGTGCATCTTTCACGTTTAGGGAATGCTTATTACATGATGGAGTTGAGGGATGTGGTCAGTAAGCTGTGGAATGAGGCGATTTGGTGTAGCAGGTCTGTGTGAGGGGGATGTGGTTGATAGATGCACTGTAGTGGAGAAGTGTGGCTCAATGGTTAGAGCGGCAGACCCTGATGCAGAGGTCAGGCCCGGGACCAGGGTTCAATTCCCCGCCTCGGCTGGTCTTGGGCTCGAAATTCCACGGACCTGATAATTCTCGCCTCGGTGCCTATTCCAATCATGGAGTCCCACTCTGCAACTCTGGGCAATAGCTTGCTTAATCTCCACAACGGCCCCCACAACGCTAAGGATGCCTGGCTTCCACCTTGGGGGTGCCCAGGAGTGGACGCCTCACAGGGAAAGCCAGGATGGGTTCCACAGCGGTATTCGTACAAGCGCCTTGAGACCCTTGCGGGTGAGTAGTGCGCTATACAAGTATCAATTTACATTACATTACATTTACATTACATTACATTTACACTGTATGGACCCAAAGGGGGGTGGGGCAGGTAACTGCCCTACAGGGGTTCCCTGGTTGGCGATACTTTGGAGGGTTAGGGGTGTCAAGAGCGGGCGCCCCCATCCCTCGTGGGGGAAGATTGAATGATGTGGGGAGCTGGAGGCATGACTGGAATGCCAGAGGATATCGGGGTAGGATGTTAGGTGGATATGGATGAGGTACGGAAGGGGCATGGAGTGGTTGGAGATATGATTCAGAGTGGGTGAAGAGAGTGAAGCGAGGAAGAGTTGATATGGGGTTGCTGTTATTAATGTTGATGTTATTGGTTTATTGTTTAGTTGTGCAGCCTGGTCCTCATAAATGGCCTTTTACGCTTTAACATCTGCGTGGTCTGTTTATTGCGCGATGCCAGGCCCCGGGAGAAGCAGAGTTGCAGACTAGTCTTCCCCCACGGTCCTTCACGCGAGGTTAGGAACAGGTAGGGGGAAGGGGTGGAGTTAGGGGGTGGGTATAAGAGCGCAGGGGAAGAAGGCAACTTCCTCTTCCTATGCTCGGCACCATCGGGAGGGAGATTATTGAAAGGCCTCCCACCCACCCAGCAGTTACTAGTGTTTTGAGGGTAGGGTTGGCTTAGCGTGCCAGTTTAGGCCGGGCTGCGGGTAGGCGATACTTTGGAGGGGTAGGGGGGTCAAGAGCGGGCTCATCCACCCCTCGGGGGGGGGAGATTGAATGATGTGGGGAGCTGGAGGCATGACTGGAATGCCAGGGGATATCGGGGTAGGATGCTAGGTGATTTGTGGATATGGATGAGGTACGGAAGGGGCATGGAGTGGTTGGAGACATGAGTCAGAGTGGGTGAAGAGATTGAAGCGAGGAAGAGTTGATATGGGGTTGCTGTTATTAATGTTGATGTTATTGGTTTATTGTTTAGTTGTGCAGCCTGGTCCTAATAAATGGCCTTTTACGCTTTAACATCTGCGTGGTCTGTTTATTGCGCAATTTGGAGTACCGTGGCCAGATCAACCAGCACTTCCCAGCGGATCTCCTCCTTACCGGAGCACAGCGGGAATAGGTGCCGGGCCGTGTAACAATACCAGAAGCCACAGCCCTTCCAGCACCACACGTCCGATTATCCTCTGTAAAACCACTGCTGCCATGAGCCGTGTTTACCTCAGGTAAGGGGCAGAAACGTCAGAAAGCAGTCAGCCTAGCCGGACACCATCTTGCCTTCGAAAGGCGAAAAAAAATATTTTTTATGAAAAATAAAAAATGACACTCAAGAATATAAATTGACAACAAACCGCTATAAAGTATTGCCTCACTTTGGAGTGGAACACTGGGTTATAGAAGAACTGCTGCGACTACAGTACACTTGGAAGTCGACTGTTACTGTGCTTCACTGAGAAGTCCACAATGAAAGCTAACTTGTGAAATGCCTATTCTCTTGTGTGCAGCAAGTCAGGAAATATGTATCTCTGCTGTAATCCTTAACTGCTGCCACTCTTTAGACATGTCAATTAGAGTTGTGTTTTCTGAACTGCAACACGAGGAATTACCATAAAGTCAAGTGTCAATTCTTACAGAGTTCTTTTCAATGTGCTAATGCAGCGTAGGCCACCGTGGCACACAAACGTTGTTTCTAAGGTTCCCCCAAGACATTTTCTTCCTGAACCAGTCATCCTTAAGTGAAAATTATCCAAAAGGTATAAGAATGACAAAAACCAAAAAAACGTGAAATACGCAAAACCCAATCATCGAACTTTACAAGTGATTACACTTGTGCAAAGATAATCTTATCACACTTGCCACATTGGAAGATGGCGAACACTCATGGAGGAGTACTTATGGAGGAGAGGGGGATCGTGTATAGGGGTGTGTGAACATTTGCATAATTTACTTTTACGCACTTACACACAAAAATCAAAATTACACAAAACTAAGCATAATTAAGTAAAATGCAAATCTGTCACTTTGCATTATATTTAGTATGAAATGCATCCTTTCGTCATTTTTTGGGGCAACAACACTTTTAATAAAAGCACAGCAAACAGCCGTGAATGGTATGTAATTACATGAAGAGCATAATGGCATAATTTGGAGAATTGCACATAATTAGCGTAAAGCGAAAATCCACAAATTACACTTTTAATTTACATTTCTCTCAGGCCAAGGCGCGTATTCTGAGGGAGAGATATCGCCAAATACTCCTAATGATCTCTTGGAATGAAAAATAAACAAGCTTCCATTACTATAAAACACACATTTTACACAGCCCTGGGTAAAGATGAAATCACAGCTAAGGCACAATATGAGTTGCCTAATTCCGTGCTGGTGGGGCGCAACCCCTGCACTCGAAATTACACCAGTAAATACTGGTACATTGTGGTAACATCACACCCGAAATGTAGTTATGAGTTAGACTCTGCAGAATGGGGAATAACTGGGTGGCCACAGAGTTAGAATGTGGATTCCTGCATGGTACTACCTATTTTAGAGGTTTGAATTTATGGGGATTAAAATTGGGTCCAGTATTCCTGCACCCGTGAAAACCTGATTCCAGAACACTGGACCAATTATGATCTTGCAGAGCAGAATTCCACACAGATTTTCTAACCTGCCCGACTCATAATACCGCATGATACCTCAAAATGGGTGCTAGGATGCTTGTTTCAGGTCCGGGAAGGATCTGGCCTGGCAGTTCGGGCTGGACTGTTCCTATGGGGAGCTGGTTCAAGACTGATTTGACTATGCCTGAGTCCAAACTGGAATGGCATGATGAGCAAAACAACTATGGATTTAGGCCCAGATCACTGTACTGGGGGTAAATGTTTCACATTATTCAGCATTCCATCCATCAATTGTTCTTTTTGCATTTGTCAACTCATAATCAAGGCCTATTTCTTTATGTTGCCTGAGGATCTGTGACCTGCTCACCTTGGGAACATTCCGTCCAAAGCAGAAGGCACTCTCAAAAAACGTGTGATCCATTTGTGGCTACTACACACTCTGGAAAAGTATGGGATCCATCTGTGGCTCTTAGACACTGACCATATCCCCATTGTCTGCATCTTCAAACTTTTTATTAGTTTTGCTAATAAGGGCACGTGGTAGTTTTGCCACTGTAGGCATGATACTGCAGCTAGCACAACTTCATGCACCAGAAAAGATACCCATTATAGGGGTTGGTAGATTAAAAACTGTGGTGGAACAGGCTGCGGTATGTCAAGGGAGCTAGTTCTTATTGACTTTGTACTAGTGCAACCTTGTTAGCCTGCTTGCTAAAACTTGATGGACACCTGTGTATGTGATTCTGGGCCATATGTATCAACAACCTCATTTGCAATTCTCAAATAGCGATTTTTTAGAAATCGCTATTTGAGAATCGCAAACAGGGATGTATGTACAAAATCGCAATTTTGTTGCAATTTCTTAGTATTCCTTAATTGCGATTTGCAAATCGCAATTAAGGAATACTTTCCCATTCACTTCTATGGGCCAGGAAGCCCATAGGAATGAATGGAAAGTTATTTTCAATTTGTGATTCGCAATTTGAGAATTGCAAATTGAGAATAATTTCAAGGGTGCAGGGGTGTCCAAAGGACACCCTGTTGCACCCCTGAAATTAGCATGGGTGCACATGTGGCACACATACATGCCCTAAGGAATTTGCAAATTACCACCAACTTGAAGTTGGTGGTAATTTGCGATTCCTTAAGGCCAATTTTCATTTTTTTTTGCTTCTTACATTGCATTTAAGAAATCGCAAAATTTGCGATTCCTTAAATGCAATCGCAAAATAAGGAATCGCAAATTTTGCGATTCCTTATTTTGCACGCAGTTTTCTTTCATACATACCATTTAGCACTAAAGCGTTCGCAAACGCCGAATTCTGTGTTTGATACATATGGCCCTAAGTCACTGAGTAAAAGCCTAATAGAACTGCTGTGCTTCTAAACCAGAGCCTTTAAGTAATATAATTAGCTACCAGCAAAGCTTTCTTTTTCAAAACATACCATCCTGTGAAGTGCCAATGACCTCTCAGGAATATTAAGAAAAACAAAATATACTCTATGCAATCAAGACCGACGATTAACAGATGCGGATGATGGATGACTTAATATTAAGATGTGGCTTTGAGAAAAACACTCAAATGAAAAGAAGCCACATTTGCTTGTTCATACTTTGTTCATGCCTATTTCATAGAATGAAGGCCATCAAATAATTCAATTCAGTATCGAAGATAGCTCAAAACTTTCAATACAAACTGCTATACACCACAGTCACTTTTGCGAGAAACTTGAAACTGTATAATATTTGAATCCTAATAAGGTGTGCGGACCATCCGGTTTTTCTAAGCACACATTTTGGCAGGTATAACCTGGCAAAATGTATGTGGGAAAAAACACAATGGGATCTAATTCACAAGGCCATTGTTGGCACAAACGAATGTTGATAGCCAAAAATAGGGCAATTTACACCCGTCAGGAATTCACAAAAGTTAGTCTGCTGTGTTTATAGATATGGGCCTTCCAATTTGAAGATTGCCAAATATGCCCATTTATTTGGACACTGTGACGTGAATGAAAAACTACTTAGAGGGTCCGATTTGCAAATGTTTTGTTGTGACTACTCAACTGTTTGCTCCTAAATTCCAGGAATAGGGAGGAGCATTTTCGACTTTTAGAATACAGGAGAAATCCAGCACTACTACAAGAGTAAATTACATGAAGTCATGGCAACATCTTTGGGCTGTTTCCTTCAGTATAAAAATAGGTTTCCAGTGTTTGGAGGCACCTCTTTTAAGTTCACACAAATATCTTGTGTAAATGCCAGTCAAGTGAAGGTTGCTTGCATGGTTCCAAAGTCCATCAGTTATTCTTACAGTTATGAGCAAAGTCCCCAACCATCTGTGCAGCTGTTCCATCCTCTTGTTTTTCCTGTTTGTCAAAGATTGAGAAGACCCAAATTCCTATGGACCCCACCAACGTCAGATCAGGTGCTCATTATGGGCACCCTTAAACACAAATAATGCAGAGAACATACATTTGTGTCCCCCGCAATATCGTCTTGAAGATGTATCCCCGTTATCCTCTTTGTGCAGGATTTAGTTCGATGCAGCATTAATTCAGTTTAGGATTACAGCAGCTGCTCCCATGGGTAATGTCTATTGTCTTACAAACAGCCTAAGGAAACTGACCCCTCCTATTTATTTTTTTGTAACAAAAGTTAATGTTCAGTGATAGAATGTGCATAGTTCTAGCAATAACGATCATGAATATCAGAATGAGTAGCTTTTATGAATGGTTTGTGATCAACTTCATTGAATATAATGTTATATTTAATCTTACTTAACTGTGAACATCATTTAAGTAGGAAACAGCCCTTGCAAGTTTAAAGATGGCTTCTGTCCAAATAGGCACTAGAAAAAATCTCATTCCTCACTTCTTTTTTTCTCTCTGCTTTCTTTGTCTCCACGTCTTTTCTGAGTGTACAACGTGATTCCCAACAGAGCAGCCCATTGTGGTTGTACCAGCCTTATATCACATAGGCTCTAACCCTGCAGTGCATTAATGTCTATTCTTCCCATAAGCTTCTCTCAGGTGGGATATTGTCACAACTTGTTTGCAGCGACAGTTCTTCCGCTATGGAGGATGCGCGTCCCCTCCCCCCGCCAGCAGCCTCAAGACTTGAAAAATGAAAGAATAGTTTTGTTTTATTGTTTAAGTTCTAAGTGCCGAGTCTTGAGGGTGGGTCCATGTGATCACAGTCATGGAGGTGGGGTGGCTAACACTGCTGTCAGTGCGCAAGTCGGTTTGGCCGGCTGTCTTAGGACGGCCAAACCAACATGCGCACTGAGATGTCTCCAACCCGAGCTGCGTTGCCAGATTGGAGACAGCAAGCACAGGCTCCCACACTCTGGGAGCACAAATCCAGGATGCTCAGGTAAATCCTGCTGCTGCTGTCATGCTGACAGCAGCAAGAGAGCAGCATCTGGATTGGCCATAGGAGAGTCTGAGATCATGTGCTGCAGTGAAGCCAGAGAAGAGAAGAAGAGCGGTGATGCGGCGGGTGGCAGGTACGTTTTTTTTTGTTTGTTTTGTTTTTGCATTTTCGTCATGTCCATCTCCTTCCCCCTCCCTGCCACTTTGCCCTGACACCAGGTGCTCCAGCTAGTTTGACTGAAATTGAGATTTCAAATTACTATGAGAAATTGTAAGATCACGGAAGATCCACAATGAATTTAAGAACCAGACATTGCTTTGATAAGAAATATATGTGTTAAAATTGATTGCTGTTAAAGTGGCTAAAAATAGGGAAGATTTCACACTGACCTGTGCAATCTCCTGAGACGGCAAGATATTCTTTCTAATGATTTCCCAACTTTGACAGACTGAAATGTGATCCAAAGTCTACTAGACTTTTCTTTCATTCAGTGCTTCAGAGGCATTTGTAGAAGCTACTATAGTTAAGTAGAACATCTACATATGTCCGCCACTCTATCTCCCTTTGAGACTGAAATATGTCTAGGTCTAATGTACCTTGAATGGGGGATAAATAGGGAGAGGATGGAGCAACATGAGCTGGTGAGGGGGACAGAGGCATCACTGCACATACTGAGCATGGTTGGGGTCAGTGTACAGAGCCTGCATAGACATCTGTAGGGTAGGCTGCCCTATCTGATGAAGGTCAGTAATAAGCACAGCAGTGGCTCAGTAAGGCGGGCTGATGGTTAGGGGCGGTGGAAGGGCAAATCAGTGATGCTGGGGAGCAAGAACAGAAAGTTTTAGCCAGGATTTTTATTTCAAATATTGATGTGTCTGTTATCTGGGATTTCTAAACCATGAAAGAGACATGAACATTCTAATCACTGAAGAGGGTGAGTGTTGTTAACACAGTTAAGGCATCTGGAAATTCAAAAGACCACAGTTGGGAACATTCTCAACAACAGGGGGCATGATGGTTCTAAAAGAACAAAAGCATCTAGAGATTCTCAGCACAGAAAGGAATGTGTTAAACGCCATGGGACACAGGTGTGGTATTGGATAAAAAGGGATCTAAATACAACAAAGAGACCTTGGCATTCACCTGGCAATGTGCAGCACTAATTCATGTTGATGAATGGCAACATCCTAGTTAAACAAATAGTAGTCAGTCTCTCATATAGCACTTCCCTCATGGGGGTCCTGTGCCACTCTGTTTTATGTCCAAACCTATCAATTGCTCCCTGTTGCTCAAAGGGAAATGTCAAAGTAATTACCTTAGATGAATCTATAATGAGCATTTCTGTGGGTTGCTCATATGCTGCTTGAATATGACATAATTATGAGAGCTTAGAATATGGGATGTTTTGTAATATCCCTTCCTATAAGAGGCTCATTGTTTTGCCTTGGTGTAGCTCCCAGAGCACGTACTATGGCTGCTCATAAAATGGCTGTACATCAGTCACTCTACAGTGACCGATTACATCATATAGCTTGGCTGGTTACATAATGCCCATTCATGTGATGTGCTGCTATCGTTACCCGGGTTGGAGCCCTAGGATCATATGCTATTGCTGATTGAATAATGTCCATTCCTATGTGCTGGTCATATGGCATTCCTGGGTGGAGAAATCAACATTTGTCCCATGACTTGTTGCATAATGGGCAATCATTAGCTGCTCCTGGTAGTATCTGAGAGCACGCAATAGCACTGGTTGTTTATTGCCCATACTTATAGGGCATTCCAGCCACACCTGGATAGACATATCAGGCACATACCTGCCTACACAGCTCTACTGTCTTTTCCTTTCCACAATAATGTGGACCTATCAAAGCATTCCCTTCTACTACTGCTGTAATGTCTATTCTTATTGGTTGCTCCATGTCTTATGCACCTTTCCCCTATCTCTCTCTGTTGGTTCAGGTACGTAGTTTTAGTTGCACGCTTTGAGAAGTTTATGCTTACATTAATGACATCAAAACCCTTTACACACACATTTGTTGCCCATCTATACATTAGTAATAAATGCTTAAGCATCCTAGCAATCATTCCTTCTTGAATTCACACCATGCATAAGCGTGAAGACAAACATAATATGAGCACAACTGTTGTCCTCGTGCACAACAGCAAGCACTACCCATAAAAAATCACCTGATAAGCACTTTTCAATCTATGGTGTTCTCATGGACTAGTGTACTACCATCCATATTGCACATTAGCACCTTTCCAGGGGTATTAAGGGCTACATAAATGCAATTATTATCATATAGAACGTGGACTTGGGAGCTGTTAAACGCACATGTAAACAATTAGAAGCCATGGCACCTTACTGTGCCTAGATATCATGGTCATCTTTAGAGACATCTCTAATAGCCTCATGTTAGGGATATGGCAAACCTGTCCACTGCAGAGCAGATACATATTCACTTGAATTTCCAAAATCCCCTTGACTATTTCAAGCCACGAGTCTTCATTATATATCAGCCAGGGACAGCCATTCATGTCTGAAATGAGGTTCTCCTACCCCACGGGAATGATTAATCACATTACTGCTGATATGGGATCTTTTGACTGCACTGCTTTCTAGCCCTATTTCTCAGCAACAGTTGAGTGGGGTTGAAGAATGGCTCTGATTTCAAAATTCTTGAATTAAAAAGGCCAGCATCTCAAATCATGGAATCAAGTGACTTTCCCAACATTTTCACAGAAAATACAGATAGTTAATCCCTAGAGTAAAACAAGGTATACACTGAAATTCCCTTTAAACACGGACTACTACTCATTCCTCAGAGAAATATTATCATAGAGATGTTTCAATTGTCAAGGAGAAGTTCCCCCTAGAATCCTTAGGTTCTACACAGACATGACAGTGAGCTCTTTGGTTAGCTCAAGGTTTGACTTGGCAGAACTTTGTAAAGAGGTATTCCAAGAGAATAAATACAGAGGCTACTCTTGCTTCTCCTGACCTAATTACTAGAATCAATCAATTGCATCAGCCACTGGGGTCGCAAACATCTTGAATGTTTTATTGCTAGTCAAAATATTTGTCTACAATTTGTGTTTGATTAGTAAAGTGATTCTGTCTCATAACTCTACATATAGCGGGTATTTTGGGGTCATTTGTTTAATTAGCAATCTCTGGATTCCTAAAATCTCAGGGCTTGAAATTCATCATCAAAGGGATGCAGAAATCCAGGTCATGTATCTGAGGTCTGTTTTAGAAATCATCTACAGGTCCATCATCTGTTCCCAACAATCCATACATCCTTCACAAAACTCCCTGCAACACAGTTTTTTAGATTCCGCTCATGCCCCCATTTAATTGTCTTACTGGTCAGGGCCGTTTACATCGAGTAGTTATTGATAACTTAAAATGGTTTACTATGGAATTTTCCCAATTTACATGTTTCAACTTTAAATTTACTCAGTTACTCACACCCTCACTTGTTAGCTAATTTACAAAAATCTACATGCTTTATTTCGAGTTTCTGTGTGCATAGACTGGGAAAGCATTACATTCCAAAGTGGAAGTTAAGTATTAAAGTAAAGTTTGTTGACATGCGGGCCTATTTAAGGTTTTGCAGGCAGCCTGCCATTCTGCCAGGGTGACTTAGGTCATAAACTCTCCTACCCTGGTGATGAATGTCTGCCATATTTAGAGATCTCCATCTATCTGGTGAAGATCTCAGTACCATGACAGAGAGTAGTCACTACCACAGCAGCTCCTCTGAATGCACTGACTATTGCTGAGTGGATGCCCTGTTTAATGCAGGTGCTCTGATTTTTTTTTTTAAACAAATTCCTAAAGTGGGAGTTTGTTTTGAACAACTAATTTACAAAAAAAAAATAATTAATGACCTAGGCACCCTGGGAGTTTTCTTCCAGGATATGGGGGGCTGATGTCCATGGGGTTGTCAGTCTAAGGTTTCTGCCCTTGGAGCCACAGAAGACTCCACTGGCAGAAGCATGATGGTTCACCAGACTCTAAATAAAGTGGGAGGACTGAGAGTCTGGCCCATGAATCTACAGACAGAAACCAGCATTATGCAATTTCGAAAGTTGCTTAAAACTCATTTATTCCCCGCCTAAGGTTGTTTTTTCTCCCCTCTGCCTCTGAGTTATGTACGAGCGCTGGGATGCACTAGGGTAACCACGCGCTATATAAGATTCCAAATAATAATAATAATATAGGGTACTCTAATACAGATGTGGTGGACTACCATGTCAGGCAAACTCTAAATAAGACCCAAAGTAATTCTTACATGTCAGACATAACTTTAAAATCACTGGCACAAGCGTCTTTTTAAAAAATGCACCTAAGAATGAACCTTTGGCACTTGTGCATCTGGAGGTCATAGAATTGTCTTTTGAGCAATTGCGCATTGATATGTGGTTGGAGATGTCTCAATAATTTATTAGAAAGTAGTATAATAGGTTGACATTACACGCCTGATTCACAGTACTTTGCACATCCAACAGCAACATTGCTGCACTCAATGAGCAATCAGCAAACATAAATGTCATATTTTGATCTATGACACCAGGATCTAGGGATATTGTCACCAACACACGCAACAGATGATTGTTAAAAGTCTATAGGTACAGCAAACTCTCTGCAGACATAAAGTTATGAAAGGAAACAAGAATGTTTCCAGTTGTTTGGTGGGAAAATAGTAAACACCCAAACAGTTGTATATAGGCACCAGTTCACAAACCTTTTCAGCTGGGTTTCATACACAATTTGTAACCTCAAGTTTAGTGACAGAAAATGGAATAAGTGCATAATCTAGGTGTGGAAACACACAAAGAACTCCATATTTTGCAAAGGAAGGGGGTTTTCCGTGTGGAAAAAAAAGAATCTCATATGGAAAAAGCAGAAAACAAACTTACATGTGCAAATATTCATATTTCTAAAACTTACTCCTGTAGATTGTCTGTGTGGCAAATTTTACAGCTTTCCATGCATATGCTTCGAAACACCTAAAACCCACAGGCTACACAAATAGTAGGAGAATGCCTGTGATTAATACATTTAGCAATTTTTTCCACTATCCCATGGGCATTACAGTTTGCTTCTTCTATGTTTTAGACGCTCATAAGTAAAACACATTGCAAAGACCTTTTAGGTTCCAGTGGCAGTTAAGTGTAAAGTGTAATTCAGCGACAAATTATAAAGTGAGATGAAGTATTTGGGAATGCAATCTACAACAACTTCAACCTAAGTACTAAAACATTTATATGTGCTGTTTTCGATCCCAGGTGTAATTGCCTGGCAACTCTCAATATTTTCTCTGAACTAAGGTTATTGTTGGCATACATTGATATTATAAATTTACACACATGGCTAGAATGGATTAACCTGAAATTTTTATGAGTGATGTAGTTGCACTTTATACATATGGTCTTAAATATATAAAACTAAGCGGGTGAGTTAAGACCATGCTGTCAATCCTATTTCCAAGGGTTTGCAGGAACCTCAGCTGCCAATATGTCTGACAAAAGTAATAAATGTCAGAAGGGCTTATAATATACAACACATACTGTACACTAATCATATTGCTAAAGAACAAAATACAGATTTCAAGCACAAGCCCACAGTGTAATTTGAGAGGCATCATTTTCGAGTGGTTAAAGACATATTGGAACACTTTAGAACTCATTACTCAGAATGCCAATTAAATTGAAAAGAGGTGTAAATGATATAAAGGGCAAATATGTCTGCCAGAAAAGGCCTCTGAGATGCTAGAAAAGCTCTTTGTTAAACCTGTCAGCCATCTTTTGTTGGCATAATAGTGTTGGCAAGGCGTACACCCAACGGAGGCTAATACACTACAAGAGTATGAGTTGGAGTGTCGCAGTGGATCAGCATGTTCCCGGACATCCTTGATCAGTCACCTTCATGTACTCTAGTGGACACTTGACCAGCCTCACCTTCGGAAGAACCGTACAATTAATGATCTCATTTCGTTTCCCTTGGATCTAGAAAATGGCACTGACTGACAACTTACAAAATTATGCCATTAAATTATCCTTCCTCTTATGATCATTATCGTTTATGAAGCTCTATATCCTTTGTTCCCCATTGCTAGTTTGACCATCACTGCTCACAGTAATGGTTTGCTTTGGTTTGGTTTGATATGCATCTTGTGCTAAGACTGCCCTGAGCAACGCACGCTGCCTTGAGCAACATAACTAAAAAAAGGAAAAGAGGACTAGTGGGTTTTAATATGAGGGAATAATGGCATGGATATACCTTATAAATTAGCACAAGGAAAAATGCAAGATGATGGGGGGAAGTCGTTTTTTTTCCTACTTGAGGTGGGGGTCTTGAAATCATGTTTATTAAAGGAGTGGATTGAGAATACCCGTCTTAAAGGTTTTGCTAAGACTATAAATGCACAGTTTATTCTTCGATATCAGGTAATATAGTACTTATTTTGAAATTACACATTTCATTGTTCATGCTCAGTGAAAAAAAGTGGTTATTCATTTGGTGAGAAAAAAATCAGGCTGAGGGAGCCAATGGTCTGGAAAAAACTTATTTGTAACAATTCGAGTTCAGCTATTTACTTTGGAGCTCTATTTACATCCATTCTATAAAGTATGATGAAAATTACCCTTGCCGTTTGGGTATGTGAAGAGAACAAATTATGCAAAAAATGGGTGCTATACAATACATGTGCAGTATATGCTCAGCTTGCTGCCTCCACACAGATCCCTCTTTCAAAATGTCATGAAAAACAACTGTCCTCTTAACCTCAGGGTATTTCAATATCCACAGCCTCAGCATAAGCTGGCTTGAGTCAAGAGATGAAAATGGTTGCAGTGTTCCTGTACAAGGGCCATGATAAAAATACATTAATGTATAAATATTCTAGCACAGTTTGCCATGGCCATGTTGGAACAAACCCAATAATGTAGGTGATACACACATCTGTTTATATTTGGCCAAATAAGTGTACATGTAACGCTTAATGACAAAGAAGTCAAGTATTGGCACCTCAATCAAAGACTGCTACAATTTTTGATTACCTAAACCAAGTGGTTTGAAATAGTATTATAATCTGACCAGGCAATTAAAAAAATTATTGTTGCATTTCAGATTCCAAACTACAACTACGCTTTCCACGGTTATACTATCTACGTATGGCATCAAACGGTAAAAAGCATTTCAACCTTACACTTGAGGCAAATACACAACCTCTATGAAGTCAAAACATTAATTAAGAGAACAAGAATACAATTGTACCTTGCATTGTTGTTTTTGTTGGTTCTGAAAATAGAGGAATGAGCAAAAGGTAGATGAGGTAGACAAACGATATCCCATTGTACCGGAACACGCATCCTGAAGGAAAAAGAGAACAGAGATGAGTTAAGCAGTCGAGGTTGTCCTTTGAGTTAAGTAATCAAGTTTGTCATGCAATGAAGGAGTTTTGAGGTACAACCACATAGGAAACAAAGAAAACAAATTATTATGGTACTAAAGTAGTGACACTCTTTGATTGCTTACGTAGGACAATCACTGGTGAGGGTGGAACAGTAGGGTGGTTCCCATAAGTTGCTACGGAGATACTATGATGAAGATATCAACAGAGGTAGATCTGCTACGGTACCCTAGAAGACATCCACACCTCTACAGTAGTACCAACAATTTGTATGCTTTATATAACTTTCCTGTTTTTTTAGCACCACTGGGTGAGGAAGAGTGGACATACATAGTGTATTGTTCTTGGCTCTCTTTAATTGCCACTGAAAACATGTGTAAATATCTCTGAGATTAATTAAAGAAGAGATGTCACTGGCCAAGGCCCATAGCAGCATGATTTATTTACTAAACAATCAAAGTGAGATAACCAAACAATGGATGATTGTTATACATTGGACAAATAGTGCAAATTGAGGACAATTTTCCTGACCACAACCCTGTGTGTAGCTTTTTCTCTGGGCTGTTAAAGTAGCACTGTTAAACTATTTTACGTTTTAAACTGCAGTCAATCAACTAACCAAAAAAAATGGCAAAACACAAATTCAGAACTCAGGCGACTTGAGATTCATGTCTTCCTCTCTACTAAGATGCCTACACCAGACTACACATAGACCTTCAGTATAAGTGTAGAGTAATCCCAGGGAGGTTTTGAGATCCCATATATATGTTTGTATTTGGAGTATTGCTGCATCAGGTGAAGTTAAGTCTCTCAATGAAATAAGAGGCAAAAACATGTAGGAATAGGCGCAGAAGCTACTTTTCGGCATATTATTTCCTAACATACTGCTGTCAAGAATACTTCTGTCCCCACCAGTTACCCATGACCCCATTATTTGTAATTTCAGGAGGGAAAATACTGTGCATCAAGCCCACAACTCATACTGAACCCGTTGGGTTATTAAAAATTTATAATTCTAAGTAGTTAAATTCCATTCTGTTCCATTGTAAATAGTTTTTATTTGGCATAAAACATACAACCATAAAAACCCATAATCAGCATTCCACTCAGTTCAAAGCCGACAACATTGATTTAAAAAATAATAACAGTAAACAACAGTTTCTTAACATCACAAACAAAGAAAGGCAGCCAGCATTCCCTGGTTGTCAATACCACAATAACTAGAAATAGTAAAACTACCCAACAGTTGTTTCTGCAGAACTTTCAGGCATAGACTGAGTAACAAAGTATGTGGGGGCGGTTTTCAGCTTAACAAAGCAAACTCGACACAAACACAGTCAGCTCAGCACCCTAATCCATTCATCCCTAACATCCATCAAAGGGAGCTGACCCAAGCTAAAAGGTACCAATATACATCTATTCACCTGAGGCAATCAAATTGACTTTACCTCTTAAAGCAAAAAGAACATTCATAGTATGATATGGTTCCATCTTCATATAGTCAAAGTGAAAAACAAATGACAGCTTCCTAACTGCTTTCTTCAAATAGCCTTCAAACACAACAAATAGCCTTCAAACGCAACAAGGTTAACGGACCACGACAATCAACATTACCGCACCAGCTACTAACTACTAGCTGCCACAATCTAACTACCAACACTTTTTACCTACGGTATTGCTGAACTACCTTAGGCATTAGTTGGTGCTTTACCTTGTGCACTAGTTGTGCATTACCACATACCTTACATACACTTCCAGATCAACCAATAATACTAAAACTGTTTGGGCGCTCTTCACTACACGAAAACAGATTACCTGTCCACACGACCATCATTGGTGCAGTTCTCTCTTACTTCCTAAGGGTTTATGCACCGCGTCACCTACGATATGACCTACTGTGTTGTTCTGTTGCGCAGCTGTTTTCTTAGGTTTTCTCTTATGTTACTGCATGTTCAAAGAAGATCTACAGGATGTCGCACAAAATGTAAAAAGGGTTTTGATGAGCATAATTTCCACCTGTTCAGGAAAGCAGGTCAAATAATTTTCCTGCAATCACCACGTCTTACGGATCTCATTTGGGGGGTGGGATGGGAGGGTGGGGTTGGGGTGTGGGGAAGAGGTGGAGAGGGGGATTCCTGTTGATGGGACTGTTGATAGGAATATTGAGGATGTTCATACATGTTTTGATGGACTTAGGTGCTTCTACAGGACATGTCCCTCTGGATGTTATTTTTAGTTGCTTCTCTCCTCTTTCCTCTTTTTTCACCTTTCCGTTTCTCTTTCTCTCTCTCTCTCTCTTTACCTTCTTCCTTCCTCCGCTCGGGGGTCAAACAGCTATTAGGTTGCGCTGCCTTAAAAGGGATCACATGCAGGCCACACTGCTCCCTGCAATAGACTTCCACGAACCTCACTACAAGCACAACAGACACAAAAATGAACACTCCACTTAAGCAGATTAAAATTGTCTCTCTAAATGTTAAGGGCCTGAATCATCCAGTAAAAAAGGAGGAAAATCATGGACTGCATCGACCAGCAGAGAGCTGACATCATTCTCCTACAAGAGACAAAGATAGACAATAAATTAGCGGACTCTCTGAAGAGCAAACAATATGCAGAAGTTCTTTGTTCAGGCGCAGTGGGGAAGAAAAATGGAGTAATAACTATGATAAAAAAGAAATCTAGGCTAGAATTAATTTCACATTCAACAGACAATCAAGGGAGGTGGATTACCGCTAAAATACAGAAGGAAAACTCAGTCCTCTTTGTTTCCAACATCTACACCCAACAAACAACGACAGCTTGTTTTGGGAGGACCTAGAAAATAACATTCTCTCTATCCCGGACTCTGCCCCCTCCATAATCGCAGGAGATTTTAACCTACCCTCGGACTCTTGTCTTGACAGGAACTTATCATGTAAATTCAAAGTTAACAAATCACACAAGGCACTTACACACGTATGCAAAAGATTCAACATGCTAGCTGAATGGAGTTTGCAGAACCCCACTGAGAGGGACTACACGTGTTACTTGTTTCCCCATAATTCATACTCACGTATAGACTACTTTCTGGTATCCGGGAATGATATAAGCAGGGTTGATCAATCAACCATTGAACTAAGAGTGGTCTCCGACCATTCCTGTATCACAATGACGCTCACAGACATCTTCACAAACCAACGAATTTCTCTGGAGATTCAATGATGAAGTGTTAGCCTCACTTGAGCACAAACAAATTATTGAAGAGGCCATCAAAAACTTCTTAGTGGACAACAAAGTGAACGGAAGCCCTAAAATCGACTGTGAGAGGAGTAATTATAAAACTTAAATCTAAAATGAATAAAGAGGCAAACTTGGAACAGCAGAATTTAGAGGAAGATATTTCAAGACTGGAAAAAACACATATCATTACTAACGATCCAGGGACTCTGACAGAAATTCAGAATTAAAAATACGAATATAACAAAATTGTTAGTACGAGACTGGGTATCTGAATAAACAAACAAAAAGGTTTTCGCCTGTGTGAAGCAAACAAAGCCGGGAAATCCCTGGCATCTTATCTAAAATTCAAAGCCCAGAGATACGCGATCAAAGCAATCAGAGATGAAAAAGGAACTGTTCATACAAACCCTAAAAAAAATTCAGACACATTTAAAGAGTTTTACAAAAATTTATGTAATCCCAATACCGGAGTGAAACTGCTTAAAATACAACAATATCTAGATAAGGCAGCATTGAACTCACTAAGTGACCAAGAGAGGGACTCCATTAATGGATTAATCACGATGGAGGAACTGAAAATGGCCATTAAAAAAATTAACATTTACGGGCCAACCAGGACATCCAAGGCATAGACTTCGGGAAGAATACATTCAAAGTGGCAGCATACGCTGACGACATACTAGTCGTGTCCAAGGATGCAGCGAAAGCCATACCTGCCCTCATGAAGTCGATCCAATTATATGCAGAAGTCTCAGGTTATACACTCAATAGGGACAAGACCGAAGTGAAACTACTCAACTTATGTGGCTACAGGGAGATTTTAGGTGAGTCTGGACTGTCTTGGCAATCTGGTGCAATAAAATATCTAGGTCTAGAATTCGCAAATGATCTCATCGCAAATGATCTCATCTCATGAGGTGAACGAAACCATCACTTTAAAAAAAAAACACAGATCTTCTAGAAGGGTGGTCTCCCAAAATCTTATCGTGGTGGGGGAGAGTAGAAACGATTAAAATGATGATTACACCTCTCATAAACTATCTCGTTAGTATGTTGCCAATAATGCTCTCGGATAACTTTATAAATAAGGTAGATAGGGCTATTAGTAACTTCCTAAGGCAAGGGAACAAAGCGAGGATCTCCACAAGTAAACTGAGGCTGGGGAAAAACATGGGAGGAGTAGGCCTTCCTAATTTCAGAAATTATCAAATAGCCTACCTTTGCAAGCAGGGAGCTGCTTGGTTCATAGATAACCCTAACTACAAACCACAATCGGTAGATGTGGAATTACACCTCACTAAAGGAATTCTACTCCAAGCAATTATGACAATGCAGACCAATAAACTGGAACACTCTAAATATATCATATTAAATACCAAAAAAGCCTTAAAAAGGCTGGATACTCTCTCTACAACAAAAATGGGTGCCTCAAATCTACAGCCAATCTGGAACAACCCTGCAACAATAATAAATAAAGAAACCATATTTTGGAAAGATTGGGCGCACAAAGGGATAAACTTCCTCAAAGACCTATGTTAATAAGACTTCTCCTATTCCATTCTCCACACTTACAAAAAGGTTTAGCTGAGTTAGACTTCTATAATTTTCTGAAAGTTAAAGTCCAGATCTCAAAACATAGCTCTATTTTTAATCCCCCCTCACTCCCCTCAAGACTCTCCCAATTATTGAGCGCTGGCCAAACAGTCTCAAGGATTTACAAATTACTGCTCCCCGAACCATGCAAACAACATTTGAATAATGTGGCAAAATGGGAGGCAGAACCAAACAGCAAAACACTTACACTGGACTGGAAGCAAATACATACAATGCCTTTCAAACACAAAATCTCCCCTACTCTCGCACAAACAAAATTTATGATCATAAACAGGTCATATTGGACCCCAGAATGACTATTTAAATTAAATCTAACCCAGTCCCCACTTTGCTGGAATTGGGTAACTTATCTCACATGCTTCTGCTATGCCTGTTGCTACAAAATGTTTGGAATCAAATTTTCAAATACATTTCACAGACACTCAACGTCTCCCCAGTTACAGAACTATCTTATATATTGGCAGGCTTTTTGGACCCTGATCTGGCGGAGGAGGAGGACCGCTTTCTGCTTGACTTAATGTTAAAACTAGCGTGTAAACTAGTCCTGTGTAATTGGAAGAGCTTTGGGAAAATCACATTCAAGAAATGGCAAGAATGGTTATTTTTTTAAGAGGAGCAGACAATATTGTCTTAAACACCTCTACTTGGAAACCCAGACACAGGAAACTACGGAAGGCGATTGACGCTAGTCCTAAGGTTTTTAAACTCCCCTGAGTTACTAGGCCCAGATGGTCATCACCATACCACCTCACGGCCCTCACTACCCTCACTGCTTATGGAGACCTCCCACTAGGATTAAATGAAGATTCCTTTTTGAATTTAGTGTATACCACTTCTAATCTTACTCCTTTGATGCCGAGCTCTAGCTTCTCTCTTCTTACCCTTCCTCCTTCAGTCTCTGCTTTCCTATCCTCAGCTCTTTCTCTGCAGGCATTGTACTTTCATAACTCGTCCCATGCTAGAAATAGGATTATCAGCAACTTCTAGGATAATATATTGTTCATGACTACCAGCTTCAATCAGTTTGTTACTCACGATCCATTACAGAGGAAAGCATAACTCAAGCGTATTGACCTGACACGGATCTACCAAGAAACAAGTGTGAATTCTGTCTCTTCGATGACTGCAGTCCAAGGTTGTACACTCACTAACTGGTGCCCCTTTCCATTGTTCTGATTGTAATGTACCGTCTGATCCACCTCTTGTAGGTTTCTAGTAATGGCGACATGTTTGACTTGATGTATCTACATTACTTTGCCCTGTCTTTTATATATTTTGGGTTGTAAAGAAAATCAATAACATTTCTTTGAACAAAAAAAACACAACATGTGAATCAGCCAATGTTTTTTTCAGTCTAGTTTCAGATCAGAGAGAATATAAAATCAATGTCATGCAAGAATAGCAAAAGCTTCATTCCTCACTCCTCTGTCTCTCAACAACATCTGCTCATTTTCACTCTTCCACACAAGTGCATTGCTCTGATAAAAAGGTGATTTCTGCCTCTTAGTGCATATGTCTATATGAAGTGCTGTCTGGAAATCATGTTTGCTTGCAGCAGGGGCTTGACAGCTGATATTCAAGATGTCCAGTTAAGAAGTTTAATTAATGTAATACAACTCACGTGTTTTTCCTTTTAATATGGGACCAAATGGGATCGTATTTAGTTAGAAGTGCTCTAACTAAATATTGTGTTAAAATTACAAGGGACTGCATGCTCCATGAAAAAGGAGGCTAGTTGACTAGCGATAAATTGCAGTGTTAATTTAACTGACCATATGACTTGACATAGAACCATTACCGGGGTCCCGCATATAAAAAAAGAATTGTTTTTTCGCATCTCAACCGTTTTTGACAACCGATTTCATCAATATCATCAACATGTTTTGAAATATTTTCTCTATCATAACACTTAACTTCAGAAAGATTGCATATATTATTTTCCCAAATCCCAAAACCACTACATATCTTGCAGATAACCATCTCTTGTGTGCCTCGGCAAAATGCTGCAAGGGCACAATCAAGTGCTTCGTTGACGAGGTGCTATTTATCACACCTTGTACATTATTTATTGGGTGGATAAATAAAGCCTATTATGAGTTTTTGGGGAATAACATGCTGATTTTGGTGTATAACACATCAAAATCCACATGATACATTAAATACCTTATACTTTTCTCCACTTGCATTGTGGCAGGTTTTACCTGCTTAAAGTTAACGAAGGTTGAGATGTTTAATGCATCTGATAATTATTGGATGTGTTAAATACAACCAATCTTATAATTCCGACCCCTGCACAACAGGGGTTTACACAGGGGATGGGAAACAATGACCCACTTGTAATAACTCCGTAAGATGTGTAATATTGAAAAATAAGGAAGCAGGCCTTTTCCGCCTGTGCACCCAGGAACTGGAACCACATCAGGACCACACCAAGGCTGCTCTAATTTAGGAAACAGTGGAAGATTCATCTCTTTCAAGAACACTCCATCACAGTGCGTTAACAGTCAGCAACCCAGCTACATCTCATGTCACTCATTCTTTTTATGTTTGTCTTTGACCCAGTACAGCGCTATAGGAATACCACAAACATTTATCAAGGATATTTCCCTTATTTCATTAGGTGCAGACAAATGTTAAGTACATGCTGTGTCAACGAACTCATCATAATTACTAGGATCTTGCAGCAGAGTTGTGTGGTAATTGAAAATGTTACTGTTTTTGGAGAAGATGTTTTATCAGGGGAATTAATTGGTGGAAATTCAAGCACTATACTTTTCTTGTGATAGAGGAAATTCCACTGTTGTATTCTCTGTAATCAGCATGTCCTTTAAAAATCATGGGTTTTTCTGTTACCAAATAGCTCTAAATCAAGCCTCAAATCTCCCTTCTTCCTAACAACCCCACTCAACTCAACCCACTCTTTGTCTATAGATAGCACTTTAATTCTCAACTTTGTTTTTTCAATTCTTTAAACATGCAGAGGATACAACTCTTCAAAATCAGTTTCATGGTACGCTAACACTGCAAGAGTGTAATAGACATAAATATATAGGATATGATGTGTACCAAAGTCCATAGGGCCTGATTCACAAAGGGACTTATGTGTAGTAAACGTACAAGTGTGGAGTCGCCACACTCAGGGTGTATTCTCCATACGGCGCCCTGCTGAGAGTGTGCCATTGCTGAGATTCTTCCCCGAGAGTGGAGACTCTACAGTTGTAAGTTTACTATACATAAGTCCCTTTGTGAATCGGGCCCATAATTTAGATGTTAAATGTAATCTACTTTGAGCACATTTTCTACTAAATCAAATCTCTTTGATCGGAAGCTACTAATCCTGCTTGAAGGGTTGCTGGTGTAGGGTGGATGGTAGAGAACTTGCTAATGAAGAACTGCAAAACAATCTGGATTCAGGAACCATCCATAGGGAGAACAGCTGCATTACCATCGTGCATTGAAAGGTTTTACCATTAGGTGGCAACCTCAATGTGTATGTGAGTTCAAGCAATTCAGAAAGTTTGATAGTAATCACAAATAAAATGAAATAACAGATCCTCAAAGGGATGTAGGTGAGAAACGTGACTGATACATGGCAATGAATGACCTCCAGGAACTTCCCATGTCAAAAGAAGAAAACAGGAGGAACGATGAACAAGTAGAGGGTAGCACAATACGGTTGAATTGGAGGTGGTCAGTAGAGACACAGCATGGAGCTCTTTTACAGACTATGGGCCTAGATTTTAGAATTATATTTTACAGGTCTACAAGACACTTCTAAGTTGCAAGCACATTACACTCAATGCGATATTTATGTGCCCGGGTGGTGTTTACAAATGAACTAAGCCCAAGCCTATCAGTGCAATTACTATTACTACAGATGCATCTGCAAGCATGCAACTCTCCTGAGAAAACCATTTGACCATACAGGTTGCAATCCCAAGATAGCCAATGATACTGCGCATAAACATCACATGCCATGAAATCAACACAGGAACAACACCACAACATAACGGTACAATTACCTGAGGGGCCTCATTACAGTAGTTGGGAGACTCTTACATCAGTAACCTCTGTCACTGAATGAGGTAAGAAAGAAAGTGATGGGATTTACCTGCACATCTTATAACATGTTTCTGTCTGCCTCAGTATTAGAAAGGAGCAATTAAAAGGGCGCCTAAGAAGGATGAAATCAGGAGGACTGTATAATATGGTAAAGGAGGCACAATAGCTATAGTAATGCACTTCACATATTCTGCACACCCTATAAACTTACAAACATTATGTAGTTACAACAACTATTATGCCTTTAATTATAGTAGTCCACCTGTGATAAGGGTCTGTGTTAAAAGGAACATGTGGTAGGGTGACCATGTATCATTGATAAGACTACCACACATTTATCAATCATTCAATCACAAATAAAGAATAGCAAAGCAAATCTAATCCAGCCAGGAAAGGCTCATGGCTACCTGGCTACATAAATCTGTTACAAACCTTCAAACAGTATATCCGTGATTAGTTATTTTCACAAGGTCTGCATAGAGTCTACTTTATCCCACTAGACATATATGTTAATTATGCATGGTGATCAAGTGGGCCACCTTTACATTCTCTTTCAATCTTCTTGCCAAAACCCTACACACTTTCCAGATTTAGGTATACATCTTCATTGACATGACATGATCTCTTGCTTAAGAGCCAGTCTCACAACTGGGTACAGCATCTCTCTAGCAAGTGGTTGGTAATCTTCTACCAGGAGATATAGAGTCTGTTACAGCACATTGATTATTCTGTTGACTCTTCTCACTGTTTGAGAGGAAATTCCAAATGCAGACCCAAGGAAGCAGTCTAAGCTGTACAAGACCCATGAAGAAGGCTATCAACCTCAACCAGAGGCTTCTACGAGACCAAAAGCTCCCCCCACACACTACTCAGCCTTAAACAACATCTTACGCAGTCCGTGGAGAGACTAGCTCTACATAGGATTATTGCAGTCAGACTACATCCTCTCCCTTCAAAAGAACGGTATCCAACGGTGAAAGTAAAGCCGGTCATCACGGAGTGTCGTCCTGCAATTATAAAGGAGAGTCTCTGGCTCATATTCTACTTTGCTGCCCTGCCTTGTGGCTAGCTCGCCGAATCCACCTTAAGCACATTCTCCTCCAACTGGGCATGCGCACAGCAAACGAGGCAGTCCAACAGCTTTATATGTTAGACATATGAAGCATATGGCCAATTTTGCCAAATATATTTACTACACCTGCACAGCATTGATGGATAAGTCCTATGAGGCCGACTGTGGCAAACACCCGGGTGGTCCTTAAAGCTTAGGGAGCCTACTCAGTCTGGCCACTTCAGAAGCATTAATTTGTCGTGCCTAAAAGACTGTTATTTTTCTCATTGTTTTAACTAAAGACAGCAAAGGAGGTTTTATGAACATGTGTATATATATTCATTTATTTAACTTTTTTTGTTTTTATTGCTAATAGCCCGCTTTCCCTCCATTTTTACATATATATGTTGTTTTTGTAATGGTTTTTATTAATCACACAAGTAAAGAATTATTCATTATCAATGGCTATACTTGGCATTCGAGACCTCTTGTATATACGTGTATGTACTATGTGGGCTCTGGAGATCAGCCCTAGGACTTGTCTGCTTCCGCTTAGGGACTTTTTTTTCTGTTCAACTGCCTCTATTTAACTGTCTTGATAGAAAACGACCAGCAGAGGTCAGTAAAATACCATAATTGCTTTTTGCTGAGAGACTTTCTTTTTTTTATTTTTCTGGCAACTGCCTCTATTTAACTTTCTTGATAGAAAACGACCAGCAGAGGTCACTAAAATACCAAAATCACTTTAGCATTCTCAAGATTCCACGAGCACCAGCAGACAATAATATTTTTTTTCAAAACTTGTATTTTCAGTGATATGACCACCAAAGGGCCTTATTTTATGTTAAAAACAGAGCTTTGAACTATACCATTTTCCACTGAACGGCAATATTTCTCTCCATGTGTTCCCATACCTGCTGTGTCACACAGTTTGGTGCTTCCTTTCCCTCAATGTTAAAGAACAGTAGATGTTTCAGCACCCAGGCTAATGTGCTGCATAGCTAAATACACATCAGGCCCCAAAGGCGAGACCGATTGCATTGCAAATGCTTGTTTTTCTTTCTCTTTGCTTTCTCCCTATGTCAGTGGACCTACATGTAGACATTCTAGTGATGTGGAAAATTCCACTGGATAAAGAAAGCTTTACCAGGATCAAAAAAGGGAAACAAAATGACTCAAAGATCAAGACTAACCTCTATTTGGGCCCTTTCACCTCCTTTCGTCCCTTTCTCATGTATTTGTTACTTTAACTCGCTGTCTTTCCTTTTACACCCTTAACAATCTTATAACAATAGTTATTGCTTTAAAGTACTGTGGAACCTCACTTTATTAATGTTGCAGCAATTCGGTTTTTGCTCTGTAGAACAACAAACTACTTCACTTTTTTCTCGACATTACACGTTTCTTTGTTTCCTCTTATGAACAAAAGGTTCTGAAATGGCTAAAAATAAACATGAATCCATTCATTCTGGGCATTGTCTGCTATTCAGCATACCTGAAATGCGGACAATGATAAAGCATTTAAGGAGGTGACTTACTCACAGGAAGGATCACATTGAACCCTTGCTTCTTTGTTCATGGTACTTAGAAGGAATATGTCTTTTATTGATTCAATGCACTGTCGTTTAAGGTGATTAAAAATTCCTAAAACACATTGTACCTGTTCTAAAATACCTACACTAAACATACAGAATTGTTAGCCAATGTGCAATGAATCATCTTTTCTAAATCTGAGAACCTATCTTTACAAACAACAGCAACAAAGACAACATTCAATAGGGCATTCAAAACAAGATACCCCCAGCTATGTTGAAACATCATGGTTTAGCACAGTTTCCATTGCTTTTCAAACATATTTATGAAAGGGCTGATACAACAAATCATGGTGAGCATATCTGTTTTAAAAGATGATTTTGATTCTGATGAGAATAAAATGAATAAAAATAATGTACACTGGTACTGGTATGTTTAATTTAATAATAAGAATAATAAAATATGTATTATTATAAAAAAAGTAGTCTTACTATTATTATTTTTATTAATATTAATCATATTCTTATTGCTCATAATACACCTTCTCCTGCTACTGATAATCATAGTAATAATAATAATAAAAATAATGAAAATAAGAAAACTAATGAAAATAATAACCACATATATTCCTTTTCTTCTTTTTAACACGATTACTATTATTATTAGAATTAGTAGTGATAGCAGCATTAGTAGTAGTAGTTGTAGTAGTTGTAATATTAGCAATAGTAATTGTGGTAATGGTATGGCTATTCCAATTAGCATCCTGGTGCAAGTAAGGTAACATTTGTTTTCAAAAGAGTTACATTAATAATGTTCCCTCAGTAAAATATTATATCTCCGAGTCTATCTGCTTTAATTACAGATTAGACAACATCTATAGGACCCACAGAAAATCTGATATTGATACCATGACTATATCTATATTCTGGTATGGTCTTTTTTCATGTTCTAGCGTGCGAAAACTATTCTGTAAATTTAATTTCAGAGACAGGGGTCAATAAAAGGAACGTGACAATTAATATTATATTTCCCAACTTGTTTCATAAAGAAGTTGAACGTTTTCAACTTTATGATATGAACAGTTTTATTCTCACTGTATGAAGGAAATGTTATTGCTACTTATACATCATGATTGGGGAACAGATCAGTGTACAATTTGACTCCAGGTGGAAGGATTGTATTATGTGAATAAATGAATCCGTAACAACACACTAATTCATAAAACAGCTTATATAAAACATACATTTTAGAATTATAACACTTTATAGAAAGTTATATTTAATTTAGGGTGACTGGAATGTCTTTGCATATTAAAGATTTAATATTAATATATGTATTCACAGGGAATGAAGTATATTAAAGAACTGTAATAAAGGTGCCATTAAGAAGTGACATGAAAAAAGTAATGAACACACATTTTGGCAAAAGTACATAAATGTAGAAATGAGATTATTGTAACTCGGAAAATCTACTAAAAACTTAAAAATAGTAAATATTTGTTTAACAAAGGACTGGTGCCCAACAAAGAACTATCTTCTATATCTTTAACTATAAGATGCTATTGGTACCAGTTTAATAGCACTATTTACACCTTCTCTAAATAATGAAAGACTGAGTCAACCCACCAAAACATGAACATAGGACATATATGTTACATGTAGGTGTTTGCAGCAGGAACACAACAAATGAGTTTTCACAGCAGCCACATACTTAATTTATTTGTTGGTTAAGCTCACAGTTGACACGAGCTGTGAAGCTGCTGCCCTGAAGCTCATTTACTGAACGTTTTTTTGTTTGGCTAAGATTCTCCAACATGGCGCTGAGCAAGTACACTGAACAAAGAACAGCAGGTGGTGTCTAGCTGCTTTCAAGTTTTATTTACTACAGTTACATTTGTAAATATGACATGTTCTATTTACAAAGCCTTGAAGGAAACATGTTTTTTAGCAGTTACAAAAGCAGTGTTTATTTCGACAAAAAAGCAATTATAGTTGGTGAGTGATAACTAGGTGCTTTTAGCGCCATGAAGCTCCTTTTCATGTTGTGCCTTCTTAACACTGCAGTTCATCCTACTAGGAGGAGAAAACAGTTTAAGCACAGGATCTTGTACAAAAAAAAACGAATCAACTAACGAGATAGGAGCTGTTTATAAAACGTAACAAACAACTCAGATAAATTATTTTATGATAAGGGCAGCAAGCAAATAGGACGAATTGATATTGCGAAATGTGTCCTTCTGACCTATTAGAAACGGGTATTTTATATCAACAATTCACTGACACTTCTATAAATGGGCCAGAAAACATAAACCTTCGCAAAGATGAATGTTTGCTCATTTTTCTGGTTCACATAGCTTAATTTAGCCTTCTATCAATTGTAACTGTTACAATTTGGATTTGAATAAGGTTTATTTCGCCTGAACACTGTCTCGCTTCTACAGAAACTCACAATATGTGAATAGTGTCACAGACGCAGTACGGTTGTGCACATTTCGCTATCCATCCTTCAAATGCCAGTACCTCTTTAGATGAGACAGCCTATCGTTTCCACCCAATGAAATTGGCCATCTCAGAGCAGTAAACAGAAAAGATCCATTCTTTCATTGGTATACGTTGCTCATCATTAAATGACTGGACTCTAAATCCAGTAATTCAAGCTAAAATGTGGGTAACAGAACTTGTTAACTACTTTTGGTATGTCATAAAGGAACTCCAGGCTGCTCTGAGTCGGATTCTGAGAGTCTGTCCGAGCAGCGCTGGAAAGCAGGGAACGCCGGTTTTTGGAGGAAAAGCACAGGGAGTGGTGTGAAAGAGTGGCAGAAGGCTGGGCATTATTGTTTTTTATTTTCGAACAGGAAGGAGAGGCCATTTTATGCATGGCTTTCCCTTTACTCCTCTACCTCTGTGTGGCAAACAAAAGCAAGGGCAGACATCTTTAGGGGCCACACAACCTAAAATTATTGATAGGTAAAAACTGAATTACAGGTATGTTTTTCACTTTGGGGTTCTGAGTGACACAGGAGATCACCACAGTTTCACTTTTGTTGTAGATTTGATGTTGCTCAGATCACCTTGATGAAAAACATTCCTGTAATTCACTGTCAACCATCTATATTCCTATAACTAGAGCCTGTCAGAGCAGCACGGAAAGCAGGGAGCACGGTTTCTGGATGGGAGTGAAGGGAAGACACAGCGAGTGGTGGGTCTGGGTTGCAGGAGTCCATTTATTTCTATATTTATATTTTTGTGTATGGCTCCCCTATTACTCCTATGCCTCTAGGTATCAGTTGAAAACAGGGGCAGAGGATTTTGGGGGCCATACATAACACAATACTATAGATGGGTAAAAAGTGAATTACAGGAATATCTTTCTCCATCATGATGAGCAACTCTTCATAGGCAACTCAGCCTTCAGTCTCGTGTATTTGATGTCACCGAGAAGTCAGTGAAAACATCATGGTAATTCACTGTTACTCATCTATAACTAGATATATGATCTACACACCGCAAGGCTGCCTTATAGGTCTTCATTGAGGGTCAACCTCATGAGTGTGACAATTGAGCAGAAAGTTTACTTTGCTCCTCCTTATCAATTAGCAAATGTAACCATAGCTTGCTGCACCATCTTGCTTGAAAGATTGAGAGATTTCAATCACTTTGTCCAATGTGATTATTATATTTAGGTTGAAAGGATGCCAGTGGATATTTCCATCAGGGCCGGACTGGCTACCGGGCAGTTGTGTGTGCTGCCGAGCTAGGGGCTAATTTCTCTGTGGTGGGGGCTTATTTCGTTGATGGTGCGATTTGAAATAAAAAAAGCAAAACGAATTTCGTTTTGAACACGCAGGTCCCCGTCAACGAAATTAGCCCCCAGCTCGGCAGCACACACAACTGCCCGGTAGCCTGTCCAGCCCTGATTTCCATGCCTTGTCACTAATGCACAGCTCCCTAAACCGATCCTAATAAGGACACTTACACCAAAAGAGGACAAATAAAGAGAAAAGGGCGTGTGTTAGCTGCACATCATGACACATTTCTTTACAAATCGGAGTTCATGATTTTGTAAGTGGTTGAATATTATGTAACAGGTACATGTTAGTGGTAGAACACATTTATTATGGGAAACACTCTTCTGCAAATGTGCTCCATGGGAGATGAGCTGCCACCAATGTGTATGCTTTGACTCTCCTCAGTAAAGCTGAGGAGAGTCAAAGCCCTTGGTTGTTACATGATCATTGTTGCGGGTTCCTACCCGCGATGCTCCACTATTAGAAATAGTAGTGTGTTTTTATTGGTAGACATTCACGTCTGTTCTTATTTATACATTGCTGTCGCACATATTTAATTAATGTTTTGTATTTTCTTCTGCTCAAAAATTTATACATAAAAATTAAATGTGACGGATTAATTCCATCACCAGATTAAAAATTTAAGTTTCTAGTCTATGGGTTAAAGTGTTTAGCTTATTTGGTCTCAGTACTGGCACTTGTTTTTGGTTCATTACCAATGTGTATGCAACAATGAAAGATGAGTAGTTGGAGCCAGCTGTTTTATTTCCAAGAACACAGAGTTTTCACAACCATTCTATCCTAAAATATTTGTATTTTATCAAAAGGTTCACATTGCATTACTACAATCCATTTTGTGGCAAAATTGCATTTTTGTTGGCTAAAGTGTACATTGATTGGACAAAGCCAAAGAGGCAATGTAGGATACATACTAGGGTACCATCAGGCGGTGTAACCAATGTAAGAGTGCTAAGTTCCAAGACTTCAATATACATTTGTTGCTCTCCTTTAGAGCACACATAACAATGATGTCCACGAAGGCATGGGAACAAATCGGCCTGATGTGTAGTTTCAAAACGTTGTTTTAACATTCGCCCTCCAAGCCATAGAACAAGTTCTTGTCCAATCACACTTTGATGGTGACAGCACATCAGACAGCTGTCTTCTGAGTCTACAGTGTGTTCTCTGCTGCCACTTGCCATTTCACCTGCCATTGATAGTTCAACCACATTACCAACACACTTTGGACTCTCCAATAGCTGCTACTTCCTGCATTCATAGAATGTTAAGATATGAAATCCAGAAGTAAGCCATGAGTACTCTTTATATGATCTAGAAGGCTGTCCATAGTTCCAAACGGTATACAGCCTTAACAACGAAACTTTTACAACGAACTACCATTACAATGAAAATTTTACAACGCAAACCATTACAACGCATAGCGCTGGGGGGCGCTCTAGGATAGGGAATAGGTTTAATGTACTATCCAACACCTTCCCTACTATCCACGGGGACTGGAGTTGGAATAGTAAATTAAACTATTCACTATCCAGCGCCCAAAAGCATTATGCGTTGTAATGGTATGCGTTGTAAAACTTACGTTGTAAAAGTAGGCGTTGTAAAAGTATGCGTTGTAACGTCATACATCCTTCCAAACTGGTCTACTTGTCCCAAAAACCCATTGTGACTGTCCACACCTGTACCCCTTGGAACTTAGGCCGAATAACACTGGACTTCACCACGGCAAGAGAAGGACAGGAACAATCACTCCTCCCTCACCCTCATGCTCTGTGATGATTTTCTCCACCACCTAATGTTCTGGAAGTGCCTTCCAGACACCTGTGATCCAAATGTGAAGGCATGTAATTCCGAATTATTTACCGCACAGTTGGGTAGTTCATGCTCTTCAGCTACAAAAACTGAAATTTATCAATAATAAAAAAGGAAATATCTGTCCACACAATTAAATCACACTATCTTGCCAACAAGACGGTGATTTTAGCAGGTAGAAGTGTAACAATATTGCCCTTCTGAATCTCTGAGTCCCATTATGAAAATGTTTTAAAAAGTGGACTAAAGCCCGTTTACTGCTGTCCACCAAAAGCTCTGGTATGACTAGTCCCCACATCTAAGACTAGGCCAGTTCAGGAAGCAACCCCTGCTACAGGCAGCACCGGCTAAGGACTCATGTCATGACATGGATTTATAATTAGTCTGCACCTTCCTGTTGATTTATCTACAAACACTAGAAACGCTCATCCTGTAACATGGAAAATTGTGTCACCTTGAGACTTATTATAAATGTTTTATTCTGAATATGTGACTTGCAGATGCTATACCCAACACATGACACTGGTACAGAGCTCTGTAAGTGTATCAGTTTCCCCCCAATTTTCTGTATTCCCTTGCGATGTACAGGACTCTACATGCCCCCTGGCGCCAGGCTTACTTTCATCAGTAGCCATACCACGACACTGGCACTGACAGCATACTGTGTGTATCTGAAGTGATACATTTTCACGAATAAAGTTTGCCAGAAGCAATAGAAAAGTGCCCAAATCACTTCAAAGTCTGAAGCAGCCTGACTTGCCAACCCAGCCCTTTCAGAGCATTACCAGCCACATTTTCAATTACTGCTTGGTAATTATACATCGTCCACCACATACCACGGAGTTATAAAAGCAAGAAAAGGAACAAAAATGTAAGTTACAAACATCATATTGGCTTCACATATATCACTGAGATTAAACCAAAATACAACGTCACGTGCTGTATTTAGAATTCAAAGTGCTTACGTCATCCCTTCAGTGTTTGACTACATTTAAATGAATGAGCCCAATTATATTTAAACAAAGCATTACCATATGTGAAAACATATTTTAACTGTGTATATTTTAAAACTTTTGTATATTTAAATAACGTATTTTACAATGTACTCGTGTTTTACATTCAGGTAAACTGTTTAGCAGACGGAATCATTTCATGGTATGCACGTTTTATGATGAATTACAAAGAGCAGGTGTTTTACATATTAGGACCCATTTGCTGAAAGGTGCTTTCCAATGCAATGATATGTTTACATTAGTTTAAATAAAGAGGGAAGCCATTGAATGTTAAGCAATGATGGAACTTCGAGATCATAGTATGAGATCAGTGGAGAACGCTTATGAGTAAATCTGAAAAATTACATGTTCATTGATAAGGTGTCAGATAACTTTTCTCATTTTAAAATTGCACTTATAAATGTAATAAGGCAACTCCAATGCTATCCTATAGGAGAGATCTGTCATGCAATACTAAAACATGACTTTAAGAGTTACTTCACTACAATGGCATGTAAAACTTAAAAGTACATGTCCTACTTTTTAAATACATTGCACTGTCCCATGTGAGCTGTCCAGGGCCTACCCTAGGGGTGACTCTTTTCTATTAACAAGGAAAGTTTGGGCCTGGCAAAAGGTTTGACTTTCCAGGTCGTAATAGCAGTTCATCTGCACACACAGATTCTGCAATGGCAAGCATGAGACATGTTTAAAGGGCTACTTAAGAGGGTGGTACAACCACTGCTGCAGACCTACTTGTAGCATTTAATTTACAGTCCCTGTGCATATGTAGTGCCACCTTACTAGGAACTTTTAAGTAAATTAAATATGCCGGTTGGGTATAAGCCAATGTTACCATGATTTAAGGCGAGAGAACATGCACTTTAGCACTGGTTAGCAGTGATATATTTCTCAGAGTCATAATTCCAGCAAAACCAAGATATTAAAAAATGGAGGAGGAAAGCAGGGAGTTCGGGTAAAACCACCCTAAGCATGACAGGTCTAACACAAATGTCACTGTTTCAAGAATCCCCTCTCTTTATGATTGTTATCAGTCCATAATGAAGAATAAATAATTTATGGATATGGATACCGTGATTCTATGCCCACAATAGGATCACGGGATCTCTATGCATGAATTGTTTTATTCTTCATTGTGGACTGATATCAACCATAAAGAGAGTAAACTCTACACACATTGAACTATGGGTTTACAATATTGGTATCAAATTGAATTTAGATGAACATGGCCAATGGATTTTTTCTGTTTTGTACCCCTTGATTACATGTACTGAAATATAGTTTATCATAATTTGATTATTGTGCACTCCTCTTTTCTTTAGATTCATGTATATGATAATTTGACGTATGTCTAAACAATTGCTTTAATTGTACTTTTCACTATTTGAGCAAACAATTCATTTTAAATTTAAGAAAATATATCTCCAAACAATTCACTTGTTAGCCATGTAACTTTACTGTAGTTGATATCCAAGTTTAAAAGGGCTTACTGAGTTACCCTTTTCTTGAATATGTCTACAGCAAAGGGAAGACACCTAATTCGCTGATAAGGCAGCAGTTCTAGGAGAATAACCACACTTAGTAAGAGTGCATTACTAAGGAGTGGTTGGAAAAAGGAATTCATGCCTATGACCAGCTACACAGCAGCACCAAACCAGAGTAAAAGGGACGTGCTAGGAGGAACGTTGCAGTAGTCTAGGCTACATTAGTTTAAATATTATGCTGCATTTCTCTGTGTAAACGTACCTACATTCATCTAGGTACTACAGTTTTTTTTAACAAGAAATCAATAAAAACCTATTGCAATAAAACGCTTCACAGAGTACAATAACATCAGATAGAACATCACCCGATCTGCTCAGAACACAGTCCTCCTTCCACACCAAAGAAGAACCTCTAGACTAGTCTGGTGCTGGATATCAGGGGAATACTATACCAGGAGTGAGAAATTAAACAAGATATTGAGAGCTGTAACAACTAAAGTGTACTTTGGTGAATGTATTTACTTTTGGAAGCAAAGCCATACTTATCTATGTGTTATCAGGCACAAAAATACTACATTTTTTGGATGTCGTGGAACGTATATAATGTGAAACCCCTACTATGCATCCATGCACTGTTTTAATGGTGTTAAATTTGGAGATTCTGGAATAGAAATTTATTTTTATCACAAAACAATCACATCATTTTTCCAACAATGATATAAAATACATAATTCTTCGAAAAGCCGGCTAATGTAAATAAATAAATAAATGTTACTACTAATAGCCAAAAACAGGTCTGGTAAATTTCAAATGTTAATATTGAACTTGTAAGTATGATAATGGAAATTTCACGAATATTCATACATTTCTTATCACAAAACAATCACACAATTTTGCTGCCAATGATATAAAATGTAATAAGATATTAGAAGCATACTGATCTTCTGAACTCCTTCACAACTCAACACAACAACCCCCTGAATCCATTTTTAACTTCAATACCTGGATCACCTACTGAGCAGACACCCTGGCTCCTCTAAAAGCCAACACACCCATGGGAACCGACCACATACAAGTTGATACATGGAAGAGCTTAGGCTCACCAAATGCCTCTGCAAGCAACTTGAATGCAGATGGAGACAAAGTCAGGACTACACTGACAAGAACACCTACAAATCCACCCAGAGATGCTATCATCAGCAAATCAGAGCCTCCAAACCCCACACACTCAACTACCTCTTCGAAAACAGCGCCAACAGTACCAAGTAAATCTTTGCCATAGTGAAAGACTTCATGTCTCCGGCAGCAAGCTCCCCTAACGTATCCTCCTGTCAGGACCCAGCTGTCCCCATTATTCAGCAACAAGATCATGAGAATATACAACAGCTTTGGGCCCCAACTGGCCCCTTGCCCACTGCCTATGTCAACCAACACCCAGAGGACCACTCTGATCACCTGGCCCGCCATCACCACTCCAGAAACCGCAATTGCTATGCACTTCGGTGCATCTTCATACCCCTGCCCTCACCACATCATTATCAAATTACTGGGCCCCATCAGTGCAGCCCTCACCCCAATCCTGAGTGACCTAGTCATCACAGCCACCTATCTGGAATCTGAGCAGACCTGAAGATACTGGCCAACTACCGGCCTACCTCCCTGCTATCTGACCCAACAAAATTTATGGAAAAGGTGACAAACAAGCACCAAGCCACCAACCTCAATGGAGACCACCCACTCAACACCACTCAATCCGGACTGACGGTTAAGCATGGTACAGAGACTGTCCTCATCTCCGGCATTAATTATAATCGGACGATCATGGACATAGGTGAAACTACAGCCCTCATCCTACCTGAACTTTCTGCAGCCTTCACCACTGTCATTCATCCCCTCCTTTACCAATGATCCTGTCCTCAAGCAGGTCGCTCCCAACGCCACACAGCTCCACCCTACTGTGCCGTGTCGCTTGCCCCACTGCTGCCGAGAGTTCATGCCACCAGGACTTTTGCCCTGTCGTCCCTGTTATTTAGCTTTCTGCCCTCTCCCCAAATGTTCTGCTGCTCTTCTCTGCCATCCTCAGTTAAATTATTTAACTGGTTGCTGCTCTCTCTGCCTTCCCATGTCCTTTATTTCACTACCACTGTTTAACTGTTCTCATTCCCTTCTCTGCCCTTCCTCCCCAGTGCATTCCTGCCCTCTTGCCTTTCTCATCTCTTCCTCGCACTCGTCCTCCAGCCGCTGCAGCCCCTGCGGCCCGCCCCCCTCGTTCGCCCAATAGCCACATACCCGCCTCCCAGCTGCTCCTCTCTCCCACCTCCCCTTCTTAATACCGGCCGTGCAGCAGTCGTGCCAATGGCAAGCCCGTCAGCACCCTTCTGCGGCTGGACTGTGCCTAGCGCCAGACCACCTGGCCCCGTGAACGCGGTGATACCATACGCCAACCTCCTCCGCGCACTCAATGCCAGTCGATCTACCACCTGCTTCCAGGCAAACTCGAAGCGCACCCACAGACCCTTAACCTGCCAAAACTGCAGCTTACCCAGCCAGCGCACACCAGCACGTCCTGCCCCTCCCACCAGGGCAGGTCACAACCATCTCAGAGGCATACTGCCCAACACCCGCTCTGTCCACAGGCACACCGTCAAACTCTAGGACCTGCTCGACTCATCCTCCCCAGACATAGCCTTCCTGACGGAGACATGGATGAACACCTCATAGGCACCCGATATTGCCATAGCCATGCCGGATGGCTACAAGATCACCCGCAGGGACCGCACCAACAGACCAGGAGGAGGAATCGCCATTGTGCACAGAAATACCCTCAGAATCTTGACAAACACCGAAGACACCCTCAGCACCGCCGAATACCTGCACTACCAGACACACCGGTCCCCACATCACCCTCAGAGGAACACTTGTGTACAGACCCACGGACCACGGCCACAGTTCAGCAACTCCATCACAGACATTGTCAGCTTGCACGCCTTGGCCTCCACAGACTACATCCTCCTTGGAGACCGGAACTTCCACCTCGAGAACGCCGAAGACAGCAACTCCACCACACTGCTGGACAACCTCGCCAACCTCGGTCTCAAACAACTCGTCACGACACCCACCCACGCTGCCGGACACACGCTCGACCCCATTTTCTCCTCCAGCAGCCACGTCACCTTCAGCCACACTACCAAACTCCACTAAATTGACCACCTCTGCCTCCACTTCTCCTTCGAGAACACCACAGCACACAACCCCCAGCAAAGAATCCCCCACCGCAGCTGGAACAAGGTCACTGAACACCAGCTAATCACCACCCTCACCCGAGACCCACCAACCGACCACACCGACACAGCCGCCTGCAACCTCAGGCAATGGATCAATGACTGCGCCACCACTCTCGCCCCGATCAAGAAACCCTCAAACAGACGCAGCGACAGAAGGGCGATCTGGTTCACCGCTGACCTCCAGGCATCCAAGCAGACCTGCCGAAGACTGTATAAGGACTGGCGCTACGAGCAAACACCGTACAACCACGCAGCCCTCAAGAACGCCACCAGCAACTCATTCAAACCGCCAAAAGGACCTCCTTCCAGGAACGCATCAACGCCAATGCACACAACAGCAAAGAGCTCTTCAACATCGTGAAGGAACTCGGCAACCTCAGCTCCAGCTCCAACAACATCCTGCCGTCACAAGACCTCTGCGACTCTCAAGCCACCTTCTTCCACCGCAAGATCATAAACATCCACAACAGCTTCAGCACCCAGAACGCCCGACAGCTGCCGAAACCTTAGATTCACCGCTTCCCAATCACACCAGCCTCCTGATCTCCTGGAACAACATCAACGACAAAGACACAATCACTACCATTAATGCTATCCACTCCGGCTCATAGTCAGACCCCTGCCCCCACCACATCTTCAACAAAGCGAGCTCAATTATTGCACCCCAACTCCGAAAGATCTTCAACAACTCATTTGAGACTGCCACCTTCCCGGAAAGCTGGAAACACACAGAGATCAATGCCCTACTCAAGAAACCCAAGGCAGACCCAAAGGACCTCAAGAACTTCCAGTCCATCTCTCTGGATGAAGAACAGTTGCCTGAAACTGATATCGGATAAGACGGAGGTCCTCATACTCGCCTCAACCCCCTCCGCCTGGAACGGCTTCTGGTGGCCGACCTCGCTGGGAGCTGCGCCAACACCCACTGACCGTGCACGCAACCTGGGGTTCTTCCTGGACTCATCTCTATCAGTGACCCAGCAAGTCAACGCAGTCTCCTCATCTTGATTCAACACCCTACACATGCTTTGCAAGATCTACAGATGGATCTCCAACGGAACCAGAAGGAAGGTCACCCAGGCCCTCGTCACCAGCAGGCTGGACTACGGCAATGCCCTCTATGTAGGAACCACAGCTAAACTCAAGACGAGACTTCAACGCATTCAGAACGCCTCCGCATGCCTCAACCTCGACATTCCCCACCACAGCCACATTACTGCCCACCTGAGGAACCTGCACTGGCTCCCTATCAACAAGAGGATCACCTTCAAGGTCCTCACCCACACTCACAAAGCACTCCACGACGCCGGGCCAGCATACCTCAACAAATGACTCACCTTCTACACTCCCAACCGCCAGCTTTGTTCCACTGATCTCGCCCTCACCACCGTTCCACGCATCCACCGAACGACCACCAGCGGCAGATCCTTCTCCCACCTCGCCGCCAAGATATGGAACACCCTCCCCATCCACCTGCGACAGACCCAGGACCTGCTGACCTTCAGAGATTTTTCAAGACCTGGTTGTTTGAACAGTAGCAGCTCCCCCCCTCAGCGCCTTGAGACCTTCACGGATGAGTAGTGCGCTCTATAAATGATTGATTGATTGATTGTTTGAATGACTGCATGAAGCCTGCATCCAAGATCCTGCACTTCCCTGGATTTGCTGCTTCCTTATAGGTCGCACTCAGATGGTCAGCCTGGCACCCTTAACTTTGGATGCCATCAACCACATCTGCAGAATTCCACAAGGATCCTCACTCAACCCCGCTCTGTTGAACGCTTACATGAGCTCATTTCAGCTGTGCCCACGAAATCAACATCATATACTACACTTAAGACATCCAGTTCATACTCTTCTTCTCAGACAAGATGCCAAACACACAACCATTGTCCCTGCCCGCATGACCAAAGACGCAAGATGACTGAAAACCAACTGCCTTAAGCGCAGCACAGATAAGTTGGAAGTAGTAATGTTCGGCAATGACACCGCTCTCTGGGACTCCACCTGGTGGCCTGCCAAACTACTCATGCACACATACAAAGCTTTACAAAACATTGGCCCCAAGTATCTCAACAACCACATAAACATCCACACACTTGCCAGACACTTCTGCTCACGTGTACTCATACTAGCACACACCTCTGCATATGCAGAACCAGATCCGGTGGTCCTGCCTTCTCCAACCTCGCACCTAAACTCTGGAATAACCAGCACATTAGAGCCGCCTATTCAATTCTTCAATTCCTTAAGAAAATGAAGACCTGGCTCTTCACCTACCCCAGACCCTGGCTCGGCCTATGCAGCTACTGCTTCAGCACCAAGATACCCACCAAGTAAACTGTGTGCTATTCAAATACACATATCATAACGTAACATAACTAAGGTTTAGATGTACTATTTACTGGTGGCAAATTAATGGTACCAATTTGCCATAAACAGGTTTGTGACCAGTAAATAATTTTTCAAACTATCACACATATAAATAGGTCGGTTCAGATAATTCAGAGTCAGAGTGGGTTGCAATCTGTCCTACATCATTAATATTCATGAGTTAGGTTGCAAATTGCAACTCACTCCAATCACAGCCCTTCACAAAGATGGTGAACTGCTGGTATCAAAATACCACCTTGTCTGTGATTGCCTGTCAATGAAGTAAACTTTTTTTTTTTTAAATAATGCTAATTTTCTTTAAAGGAAAACGGGATGTGTTTTATAAAAAACTTTACTTTTTTATCTTTGTTTGTTTGAGAGTTGGCACTCTCCAACAGACTTTATTTTTACATTCACAAAGGGAAAGCGGACCATTTGGTCCATCCTTTTGCGAATGGATTACCATCCAGTTCAATCGTTTATGACAGCTATTTCGGTCCTAAATCATTGATACATATGGATAGGAATCACTGTTTGGAAGGGATGCCTACAATACGTCCTTCAAAATACAGATTTCTTACCAGTTCTAAACCTATTTTAGGAGTCGTAAGAAAGTTTCCAAATCAGGTAGCAAATTCTGAATCTGAGCATTTCAGACCATAAAAAATGCTTTGTACCTAAAAACCACAAACAGCAGTTGGAGATTACTATCACATTCTAGCTACATCTTTTATTATATTGGAGCCAATACCTTAGCTTTTGGAGACTGAGAAATTTCTGAGCTGTAAGTTGTCTGATAGACTGTGCTTGTGTTTGGGTGTATATCTTTCTGCCCGAGTATCCATGGGTACTGCTCTATGTGCCACTGTACTGAAACCTCCCTATCCTGGTATCTGTTTCCCCTCTCCCAGTGTTTATGTCTCTCTGTCTCAACGTCCACAGTTGGGTCTCACTGCCCCAACTACCTTGTCTCCCTGTCATAATTTGCATTGTGAGACAAAGAGGTGTATGCTATTCACACTGTGCATGATGGTACAACATCTCAACTTCATTTGAAGCCCGCACAGGAGTTCGGAGTCATAAACACTCATGAAGGATGAAACCTCCGCTCACATTCTTCTGTAGGTTTCTTAGCTACTGCAACAAATAAGTATCAGAGCAGATAATGAGGGCCGCACATTCGGCACAGCGACTTCCCTGTGGAACAGAAATCCTTTAATCCTATTTAGACTGAAACTCGACCATTTCCCCAAATAAACCTGGAGAGAAACTGATCAAGCCATATCCAGCCAACGACTTAAGTGCTGTTTAATTGTGTCTTCCCTACTGCTGAATAACATGAAGCATTTCACAAAAGTATAAACTTTGCATTTGCCAAAAGGAACTTAATTCTCATCTATTTACATATAATCACGTACACATTCCATGCAGTGCTGCAGCTGGTTCAGCTGTCAAGGTTTGTTATAAATCAGAGGGAAATTAAAAAGCTCAAACATTCCATTCTATTTAAATTCTTGCAATTGTATATCAACGATTTGCGGAAACATTATTAAAAAAAAGGTATTGGTGAAGTGGTGTTAATGTATAAAATCCAAACAAGAGGTAGATTGCAATTGTTGTTAGTACATTGATATTTCGGTGGAATTGTGATCACTTGGGTTGTTGTTTGAGAGGGGTGTGAGCCCTTCTCAAGCAACAGCCACAATCCTGGTCAGGGTGATCCACAGTCACTAAATTAACCTGTGCTTAATCCTCTGGTAGCTTGGCACAAAAGCAGTCAGGCTTACATTTAGAAAAATAGAGTAAAACTGAATATATTATTTGACTCCAAAACGAAAAAAAATCCAATAGAACTGGAGATGTGCAATTTCAAAGTTTTAAGATAAGTAGACAAAAACAAAAAGCGCCAACTGTTGTTATGTGGTAGCCCCGGACTGGTACAAAGTCATAAGTTTAGGCTGACTGTGATGAAATGCCGGACGAATATTTCGACCAGGTTAGTCTCACTGAGGATTGTACCTTATGTCCTTGTTTTGCAGTGTTGTGTGCACTGCATTGATTTCTGATGAACAACTGCGAGGAGGTGTGATGGAAGGTCAGAAGTCGAGTTGTGCCGCACTGTGTCTGTTTGATGAGGAGCTGCGAGGGCTGTGCTGGGAGGTCCTGTGTCAAGTTAAGTCATGCTTTATCAGTTCCAATGAGGAGCTGCGAGGGCTATGAGGTGATGCGTTGAGGGGTTCTGCGTTTCACTGCATCAAGTTGGTTTTGCTTTTTTGGTTCTGAACGAACCCATAGTTGGGCCAGGAATACACTCTGATGCCAGCCAAGGACCCAGAGCCTGGGAGACAACTCTTGGAGATCAGGACTCACTCCAGCAGAGGTCAGTAGCAGGGCAGAGGTAGGTCCAATTGTGCTTGGGCAGTTGGGCAGATGCAGGACAAGTTTCTGGAGCTTGTTATGTACCTGTAACTCAGAACAGGAGGCCAGTGAGCTAGCCGTTGAAGTCACTCTTGTGGTTCTTTGTTCAAAGAGCAGGTCCAGTCTTCCTTCATCAGGCAGGAGAACAGTAGGGCAGTTCTTCTTGCAGCAGGGCAGCATGGCCGTCCTTCAAACAGCAGAACAGTACTCCTTCTGAGTCTTCCACAGGTGCAGAAGTGATCTGAAGAGTGGGTCTGAGGGCTCTACTTTTATATCTGGTTGCTCATTATGAAATGGGAGAAGCTTCTGGATTCCCCCATTACCCCCACAGTGGTGTTTGGAATTTCCTGCCTCCCTGCCCTGGTCCAATTCTGTCTGCAGTCACAATAGGCTAGCGTGAAGTTATATGTGTGTGAAATGAGGCAGGGTCTTTGAAGTGCAAGTGAGACAGTCGAACCCTCTTCCTTTCTCATCAAGTCAGGATGGCTCATCCTGGCAGCACCCAGACCCTCTATTGTGATACTGTCTAGGAGAACGACACAAAGGCCAGATGCCCTTTTCATAATTGTGACTTACAATCCGACTTTACCGCCAAAGAGGGTTTTAAATTGCAAATCCTCAGTCACCAAACATGACATTCCTACCTGACCCCACACACTCGTTATTACTTATTAAATGTAATAAAGTAATCCCATGTTATCCTAGTAGACCTTGCAATAGTGAAAAACGAATTTGAGAGTGTTTCACTACCAGGACATGTAAAACCTAAAAGAACATGTCAAACTCTTTCAATACAAAGCACACTGTTCTACAAGCTATTTAGGGCCTACTATAGGGGTTAGTTATATGTATTAAAAAGTTGGTTTAGGTCTGGCAAAACATTTATTTTCCTACGTTGAAAGGGCAATTTAAAACTCCAGTCCCATGCTGCAATACCAGGCCTGAGACATGTTTTTAAAAGGCTACTTAAGTAGCTGGCACAGTAATGCAGCAGGCCCACTAGTAGCATTTAATTTTCAGGCCCTGAGAATATGGTATACCACTTTACCATGGGCGTATAGTTAAATTAAATGTGCTAATTGGGTGTAAGCTAATTTTACCATGTTTAAAGGAGAGAGCAAAAATAATTCAGCACTGGTTAACAGTGGTAAAGTGCGCAGAGTCCTAAAAGCCAACAAAAACAGGTTCAGAAAACAGGAGGGGTGAAGGCTAAATATTTGGGGTCTGCCACCCAAGGGTGTCAGGTCTAACAGGCATGCTAGTTACGGAGGCCCCAGAAGGTACCGTTATGATCTGAGGAAACAGGAACAGACAGCTTTCCTCTTTCACAGCATCCCTTAGCACACCTGTTACAACAAGGTCTTCCACTCCCATCTTTCCCGACCAGTAGTAGGAAAGGATAAACATTTTTATTCTTTCCATCAACATTTTATTAATAATAATAATAATAATAATAATAATAATAATAATAATAATAATCTTTATTCTGCAGTAAATACAGCCATAAAAGAAAAAGTTTTAAAAAGAAAGAAACTCAGCACATCAGATCCATGTAATACATGCGTACAACCATATATAAAGGTTTACAAAGTATCCAACTCACAGCTTAAAAACATTAAACGAATGCTTGGGCCATGATCACAAATTGATAAGCAAAAAACACGCACATACTCCACAATAACTAGCATGGGTCCCTTACGTTTTATAGCAGCAAAGCGCTGTGCAAATATGCAAAGGAAAAATAACTGTTAGTCACCCCTAGAGCGTCTCAGCCTTAAGGCAGACCTTAAAAAGTTACTAGAAAAAGTGTGTGAGCATTAGGTAAAAGCTGTAAAAACAGTAAGGCAACATAAACATGTCAAAACCCCAGATCTTTTAAAAGCCCTTTAAGGTACACTCTTTTAGGGTACGAGAAATATTTCCAAAAAAGATCAAATGGAGGGTATCCTGTGGAGACCTAGAGTCGCAGCCACAGGCACTTCTGTCAACTATGTGTGGAACGAAACCTGGAGGAGAAGCCAGTAAATGTGTGAATTTGATTCAGTCTAAAAAGAGTGATAAAAAATTAATCATGCATACCTGATAAAACAGATAAATAGGGCTCCATACCTTGCACCAACTTTACCAAGATATGATCTCTTACCAAGGGTTTTCTGATTTAATGTGCCTCGCGGTGAGCTGCCGCAGGTATGAAAAACAACTCTGTGATGGTGTTCTTATCCTGAGGTTTTATTATATCATATCTGGTAAACAAATCTGGTCTTCCTAAAGAAGTGAAGGTATCCTTTATATACTTTTACCAGGGTATTTTGAGTGCATAGTCGAGGTAGAGGCAGTCCTGAATTACAAGTCTGTTAAATCCTGCCTCCTCATTTGACCAAATCTTCATCCAGCAGAACAGGGGCTTAACCGCAACCAGGTCTGTGATGTGCTTGGTCCCTAGTTCCTTGTGAATGGAATATGAGGGAGTGCTCTGTGGAACTCGCAAAATATGTCTTAAATATTTATTTTCTGCAGTTTGGCGTTTACTTGCCACCATGAACCCCAGACCTCACTGCCATATAGAGCTTTGGAAATACAATAAGAGTTGTATAGTTTTAAAATGATCTCCTGTGACCAGGTTCCCAATCTATGTGCATAAATTGCAATTGCCCCTGTAGATCTTGCCATTTCTGTGAGCTTCCCCTCCTGTAGGTTTTTAAAATTAAGTTTCTTCACAAACGATATGCCCAGGTAAGACAAGGCAGGAATTTTAGCTAAGTCGTGTGAACAAAGTTTATAAGAATAATGTCTGGTATCCTGTTTACCTATTTCCAGTACATAATATTTAGACAGGTTCGATGACAAATACATCTCACTCATGAAAGACATGAGCCCGTCCAGAAGGATCTGTAAACCAATTGGTGTGCGTGAGAGAAGAACCGCATCATCCGTGTGTAAAAGAACAGGCACCGGCCTTGCCCCTATCCTAGGAGTATCAGCCTTAAGGGTTGTCAGGAAGCATCTAGACCATTAATATATAATGTAAACAAAAAAGGTGCTAATGTACAACCTTGCCTGACCCCGCTTGAGCATTTAAAGTGATCCGTGGTATTTCCTTCCTGGATGTATCTAATTACTGCAGAGGTATTGGAGTGTAACACATTAATTATTGCCACATCAACCCCCAAATCCTCAAGTAATTTCAAAAGCTGCGGTGAGGTCCATAATACCCAGTAACATCGCACCTGGTTTGGCTAGTGTGTATTTAGCCATTAGAAGGTAAAGGTTGAGGCACTGGCCTGTGAGGGATTTTCAGACCCGAAACCCATGCAGCACCTCCGAAATTATTCGATTGGCATCTGCCCAATCTGACAGCCTATTAAGGAGGACCCGCCCCAGAACTTTCATGGTGGCGTCTATGAGAGATATAGGATGGTAACAATGTGGGCTGTTCCTGGCTCCCTTCTTAAAGATCAGAACGATAATGGCTGAGTGGTGGGAATAGATGGTGAGGCTGCTGCATTCAGAACCCTGGTTAAGAGTGGAGCCCATATATCTGGATTATGACAAAAAAGATCGGGGCGAATCCCGTCAGGCCCCAGGGGCTTATTCCGGGACAATCCTTCAATGCCTGTTCTGACTTCTGCCAAAGTGAAGCTAATGTGTTCTACCCTACAGAGGGAAATTGGGTTCACTGAGTCTGAACGTGCCCTCAGTAATTCTGCCCAATGCAGGCTGTCGCCCTGACACTACAAGCTCCAGGGTCAGAGGGTTGTGGTCACTAAATGGGTGGTGCTGGATATTAAAAGAGGATATAACCCTCCTCAGGGAGGATGACACACAAATAAAATCAATGATTGTTGAGCAGCCCCTACCTTTATATGTCAGGGTAAAGGAAGAACCCGGGGGAATAGCATGCAAGTCCATTTTGTATACTAAGCCATCGTTATTAAGGAGGGCATCCAAATCCTGCCCATCAGTGGTATGTTCAATGTGCAGTCCCTCGCTACTAGAGCAGGTCGACCAATTTTGGGGGTTCACAGCTAGGTTGGGACACAGATGACAATTAAAATCTCCCACTAGGAGTAATTGAGCCTGCATTAAATCTTCCCCGTGTAGCTGCTTGAGATACCCTCTTAGCTCTGCAATGCTTGCAGATCCATGATGTTGCCGTTTTGCATTATAAAAATTAATTAGAGCAAATCTGTATGATTTACTCATGAAGGTAAGCCCTAGGATGACTAGAGAGTCCCATGCCAAGGGCTTTATAATGCCTTGGAGCTTCAGGTCTACAAATATAATTAGGCCACCGCTTGCTCACCCAGAACTAGAACTTTCTGCCGGGCTGAAAAACTTTTTGCATCATCCTTTCAGAAAGAAGGTATTTTCAGGCTCCCACGTTTCCTGTAAAAAGATTATGTGAAAATGCCTGATAAAACCAAGCAACTGTTCATCTGTGAATTTTGCAGTAAGTCCTGCCACATTCCAAGAAATATATAGTGTCTGTATATACGGTGTGGCAGAAGAGCCCCCCTTCAGGTTGTCAGTCCCGCTGCTACTTAGACCCCCCCTACTCTAGTTCTTGGTATCTTCCAGATGATTTTCTCTCGCCAGTATTGAGGGACATTTCACAGTCATTACCCCCTACCCTCACCCTCTAGCTGTCAATCTATCTCATTAAGATCTCTCAGGGGAGCAAAACGGTTAAGTGACAAAGATGCACCCCCTGGGGGAGGAACATAGCTTCCAGATGTGTATAGTTACGCGAGGGTTTAGCGCTAATAGATGGCCACTGGTTTTATGTCTGAACATTTACTAAGAAGCTGTTACAGCACACCCTTATTAATTACAATGAACCCAAAAATAAGCGTATTGGATATTTATATCTAATAACGTATATTTATCAATCCCTTAAGTCATAAGGCGAGTGTAATATTTTCCAATCTTGTAGAGGTTTTCAGAGATAATCCACGAACATCTTCTATTGAAAAGTTATTTTTATTGTAGTAAAAGAAATTTCCAGCAATTACTGAAGCCAACACGTGTTTCGTCTGTACAAATCTGTATTTAGACTTACTCAAGGTGCAATGGCAGTATTAAAGGCAGAAGGTCCGCGGAACAACGGATGCTCCCTATGGGTGATGATCTAATCTGAACTCAAAACGATCCTGAGTTCAGACCACAATTCAAAAGAAATATATAATAGCAAGTGTAAAGCTACACAACGTCTTCAAATATCAGTATCAGACCCGTACCATATTGGTCTTGGCCAACTCCAACACAGTCCCAAAATACTGCAGCTCAAATAATATGAACCAATTACAAGTGAACTGTAGTCACGCTGCGGGACCCCCAACCAACTTTGGTGTGACTCCAGGCGCTGATGACATTGGCTGGTAACGTTGGCGGCCACTGGGCAGGCTAGGGGCTGTGGTTCTGCACCCCATGCCAAGCAGGAAACAACGGAAACAGGCTCCCATGCTGCGGGAGCCCCAACCAGCTGTAATGCGCTTCCTGGCGGGGATGACATTGGCTGGTGGCGTTGGCGGCCGCTGGCCAGGCTGGAGGATGCAGTCCTGCACCCCCAACCCCCCACCAAGCAGGAAACAACAGAAACAGGCAACATTTTATAGAATATTTTTTTCTGAGGCAGAGAGATCTAAACCTAAGAAATATGGTTATTTCTGTCCACCAGTAGGGGGGAAGCAGGGTGATTTCCATCTATGAAAGGGAACTCTGTGGCTTGTGTTCCCTGCTGATTTTGCCCACATCTAGCAATGTAACATTGTATCAGTACTTGTTGGTGGAGATGAGAGAGAATGGGAACTGGGTTGCATGGGCATGGCAAATGCAAATTGGGCATTACCCATCCAGCGTCATCCGAAAGAAAAGACTTCTAAAGGGAAGGGCTTAGGAGTGGGGAGGCTGTCTCTCTAGTGGTGTCCACAACGATCACCCAGGGCTTCTGTTTAGAGCCAGTAGCTCCTGCCAGGAGATCCACATAAAATGATAGCAGCTTAGGCAACCACCTACAAGACAGCTTAGCATCCTCTCAGTAACCTATTCCTAATGTTTGTGAAGACCATTTTGGAAGACCAAAAGCACATAATTCAAGGTGGGAATCAAGGGAGAGCCTGAGTTACAGACACACGAAATAGCCACCTTTATTGAGCAGCTATCAAATAATGTGTGTAAAGAGTTAATGGGATTATTTTCTGAACTTCTCCCAACTGGATGCTTCATCGTTGATCTCTGGAACAGAACTGATTTTTCATCTCTTAACCAAAGACAGCATCTAAGGTTTCAATGAAGGTCCCTTAACCTTGTCCAATTTGGGATCTTGCCTATAGCTACGGTCAGACGAATTTCGTTGCACGCACTGCATCACAAAATGTGATGCAGTGCGCGCAACGAAATTCGTTTTATTTATTTAAATGTTTATTTACCTGTAAAACTCCGTAATCCATACATTACTACCCCCCACCCTGCCCCTCCCCCTGCCCACGTCACCGCCCTACAGAAACACCTACTGCCGACCGCTACTGCCTGTGACTGTATCCAATCGGAGTGAGTCACAATTTGAGACCCACCTAATGAATATTAATTATGTAGATCGGATTGTGGCCCACTCTGATTAGAAATTTAGTATTGGACATGAATTGAACGACCTCGAAATAAAGTTTAAAGAAGTATACAATTGAGGGTGATAAAAAATAATCTAGTAGTATGCACATTTCTGAGCTATCTCATCTTTTGTGGTCACTGATGTGAAAGCTGATGGTATGCATTTGCTTTCAATAATTCTTCCTTTGCATGTGGATAGAATTGTTAGAATTGCGTAAAAGAAAATTGCATCAGTTTTTCAGTATGACAGTGATGACAATCAGCTGCATCATCAGCAAAATATTGTAGACCTTTATATCTATATCTATCTTTTATTTAAGAATAGCAGAGACAGTCCAACCTTGCATAAACAAAAGGAAATTACTTTGGTCCCTCTAGAGGTTTTAAAAGAGGAGTCAGCTGGTAGTTTAAAAAGGGTCGCTGCTCATGGCTGTGATCCAGCAAGTGTAGGCATGTGTGCTTGTTGGGCTGTTGAGACTGTTCAGCCTGCAAATAATGTAACTAGCCTCAGGACAGAATGGCCTTGTTAGAGTTAAATATCACACATTTTTCTTTAATCTTAGGTGTTAAAGGAAAGCACACTTTCCAGAGTTCAGCCATGTATTGACATGGCAGGCCTCAGACAAGTGTGATGCAAGTACGCGACTATGTACACAAACAAAAAAAGAAACATTTAAATGTCATCTTATTTTTTTTATAGCTGAACATTTAAGAGTGATAAAATAAAAAATCGAAAACACCATCATTAATTTTCTCTAGTGGCCTAATTCAAAATGATTGCCCCCACCCCTGCAAAATGTGATAAGGGGCCTGTTATCTTCCAGATTGCACAGATGTGCTTTGGTTTTGGGCTCAATGGGGTACCCCTGAAGGGTTGGAGCCCCCCTATGCAGCAAGTGGCATGCTAAGGAAAGCAGAGTGACTTTCCTGAGCGTTTACCTATTTCCTATTCTGCAAGGCAAGCAATTGCATTGGTATGGGAGGTGAGGAGGCCCCCTTCAAAACAAGGAACCCTGGGGGCCTCCTCCCCACCTTGCCACGGCTGCAGGAGCCTCCATTGCGCCCCTGATGTCCTCCTGTTCTTTTTAATCTAAAGTTGGCATCCATTTTCCATTTCATAAGCATTTTGGTCTGTAAAATTTCACATGAAATGTGACCCCGAGATGTAGATCCACAGTATGAACACAACACTGGGCGATGAAAAAAGAATTAAAGGTAAAGTGGGAATGACTGGACAGGAGATCATGGAAACAGAAGAATTTAAATTTACTGGGGCTCCTTGTGTACATTCTTACTCCAGTATATATCTCAATGGGTATGTCTATGTCCTTCTGTTAATTCTGAAAGAGTGAGGCCCTTTCAGGCGGTCCATGTCCAAATGGTCAGAACCTCAGATCCAATGTCATTTGGATGAAGAAAGGGTTCACCGTGCAGAACGTGTGAGGGCGAGGGCAGCCAGCAATGTGATACACATAGACGCAATCGAGCAGCAAGGCCACAAAGGCCTTCCGTACAATGGACAATGATAACGCAATCAAGGAACATAAAAGGATAACATGACACAGGACACCCTCAATGGGATGAAAGACTCAGAAGAGCTTAGAAATAAAGAAGAAAAGGTGCTACAGTCAAACTCAAAAGAGTGTCCAGCGAAGTACAGGGGTGAGGTGGAATGAGCTAACAAAACGCAGCATTAGTGAAGCAGATACAAAATAGTGTCAGGGTGTTCCCTTGAAGGCCAGACATCTGGCGAAACCTTATTTTTCTTTCATGGACAAACCATTGTTACCCATGGTGTGTGCATCTGCAATGTGACAGGGCCAAATCTCTATGTTGTGCGGGATGCATCATTCAGGCATGGCGCAAAGTGATAATTCGCCAATACTTGCAGATGTTTGCCTCATTAATATTCAAGGGCAGGAGGCTCTCTGCAAATACCTCCAAACAGTTGGGATTGAAGAGAAAGGGGCTTTCCTGGCATTTGCATTCACAATAAGACAGTATTGGGGAAGCAGAGAGTAGTCCCTGGGCTTGCAGTTTAGTTCTCCATATGTCCTCATGGACAGCTTCTGCTTGATAAATGTTTACGGACTGACATGAGCAGCTGGTAAACAATCAATCATTTACAACAGCTGGAGTGCTCGGAAATAATTGATACATTTCCTTGCAAAGAAGAGCACTTGTAACAATTTGATACACTGTTATTTTTGTATTTCCCATCACAGAGCCTGACACTGCACTGCGTAGGCTTTGAAAGGGTTAATTACTTCATGCACTTAACGCAGAGGTGGGCATTTCAGTGGGCCGGGTCCTGCCGGTGCTGAGCACTGGTAGTTTTCTAGAGGGGGCATTGTAACAGGTCCCATTAGGGTCTGTTTTTAAGGCCTGGCAAAGAAAAATGACTCTGACCTTGTGTAATGTAACTCGGGATTAGTAAAGTGCTCCAGTACCTTCAGGTCAAATTCGTACCATGTAAAACTGCAAGAATAAAAAGGGAGTAATAACTCTAGGGTAAGCCTGCGTACAAGTGTGAAAAAGATGTGCATTAGATAACATCTCGTTCACGTCTCACAACCTGATAAGTTATAGTGAAAGGTCACTCAGGTGAGAGATGTGGCTGGAAGGGAAATCCTTTAACCCCTTTGCCACGGGGGTACTTCCCCCAAGGCGCGAGAGGGAGTGGGGAGCCACGGCGCCGCGGTGCTCGTGAGGAGCCCAGCTCGTCATGAGTCACAGTAAAGCTGTGCTCATGATGAGCTGGGCTCGTCACAACCCCGCCCACTAATTAATTCTCCTGCACAGGCAGGGAATCAACTGCGCGTGGGCGCACCACGGCAGTTATGACGAGCCCAGCTCGTCATGAGCACAGCTCCACTGTGTCTCATTACGTGCTGGGCTCGTCATGAGCATGGAATGGGTTAAAGATTTATTTTCTCTCTGAATTTCCTTCCTTTCCTGCTACTCACCAATAACAAGATAGATAATAGGATAATAAGGGAGAGAGGGCCCCCACACACGGGGACAGAGCACCATTTCAAAACAGTGAATTATTTCCCCTTTGGAAAATTATCCTGTTGCCGACTGACCAATCAGTCACTCCGCAAACCAATCTTCATGTATCTCACTTAAGTTAGAAGGGAATCCTACAATCAGACTAGTACCACAGCGATATGGATACCTGTATAAGTTTGATAAGGTAGGGGGTGGGCAATGGCTGTTGCGGTGAGCGTTCCGCCACAACACCCATTTATTTTTAGACTGCTCCGTATTTACAAGGGTGGGATAAATATGGGAAATCGCTAAAATTTAGACCAGGGAATACATGGTCCTAACATGAGGAAAGAAGGAGAATGTTTTAATTTCTCCTTGTTTTTGCTAATTCTATATTTCCTGCGTTGTGCAGCACACATTGAAATAGAAAACCCCATGAATGATTATTCATGTGCAGGAAGGAGTCCTTTTCTGCACATAAACAATCATTTTGAAAATGACGATTTGCAACTTCTATGTGTGCTGCACAATGAAGCACACATATGAGTTTCAAACTGCCATTCTGGATCATTTATGTGCAGGAAGGGACAGCTTCCTGCACATAAACAATCATGTCCTCAATGCATGTACCCTTGCACTATGGTGCAAGGGTGCATGTGTTGGTGCTAGCCAGCTAAATTTAGTGCGAGCGCAGGGTGAAACACCGATGTGCACCATACTATTGTAAATACAGTGCATCCCTGCATTTCTAAAGTGATTGAGAGCAGCGTTAGCTATTTTGGACCTTTTCTGACATTTTTGTTGTAAATATGCCGCTTAACCTGGTCCTGGTGTTGGTCCCTGTGGTAACATCTGTTTTTTGGATTATCTCTAAATCCCTTGACATGGTGACCATCCTGTACAGGGTGCTCTGCAAACAAAATACACTCAGTCTTCTCTGGTACACAGAGCAAATATTGTAATTGGTAGAGGATAACAGATTATCAATTTAATCTAGGTCTTTTGTGGGACAGTTGGTGACACAGTTGCAATGGGATTACAATTGTAACTGACCAGGCTCAGAGCATGAGTCCATAGTCCATAGGGAGTGCATCAAGAAGAATGCTTTCTATTATCGTCAGTAGCAAACTCAATGCGTGATGGAATGAAGAGACATCAATGAGCTATAATGCTGCCTCTTATTAGTAATGGATGAAGTCATATGCTTGTACAATGTAAATACTTTTGTGCACTAATTTGGAACAGCATTGGTTGAACTTAATTATGTAAACAGTGTCTGCCTCTGTTTTGTGATGAGCACAACCACGAACAGAGTAGGATGATTAGGCAGGATCAGAATGTCATACTCTACAGATTTCAAACAGCTCCAGCTGTGAGTGTGCCTGTGGCTGACTGTGAGTATTGCAAAGACTCAGACTGATGAGACCTACTACTATTCAGAGCTTTCAGTTCATTTAGCAGGGGTCCAGAGAGCACATGGGAGAGAGGGTGTAGTGTCTGACTACAACTCCTCAGTGGAAGAAATGCATAGTTTCTCGACCCCTTTGCCATGTCCAAAGAGAAAGAGATTATAATTGCTGGACCTGATCTTGAGTGTGTTTGTCCCATTGCTGGGAGATGGACGTTGGGGCATTTTCTATAAAGTGTAATAGTGACCTCTGGAATACCTGATTTGAAGGCAGACCAGCCCCATGAAAATTAGGACTAAACTTTAATTGTATGATTTATTAACTAAATCCACACTAGTGATCGTTCTACTCAGGGCTGGACCAGCCTGTAGGAGAACCTGGCAATGCCCGAAGGAGTTGTCTGACAGGTAAGTGCATTGGCCAGTATTGTGATGGTTTGGAGACCTGATTAATGGTCTGGTGGGACACTTTTTACTGTTGATTTCCCTGTTATTACCACAAACGTTACTTGCAGAAGGCACACATGCATGCAGTCTCCCATACCTTGAAAGACACTTATACAGTGTGTCTTTAGAAGTTCAAAACTGCCCTGATTTGCAAATATGGCACACTTTTTATAGAAACCTCATTCACTAATGGGGCTAGTTTAATTTTGTTTGAGTAAGGTAGAGTAAGCAAATCTCAGTAGTAATAATAAACAATAGGGGTGAGCAGAAGTTTTAATTCCGCAAGAAGAATTGGAGGAATTTGAAAATTCTGCATTTCTCTCGTAACATGGAATTACTAATACATTCTGCCGCTGCACTAGCAGAATTAATCTATAGTGTTTGGTTTTTGAACAGGGCTGGATGAAGAAGCAGTCCCGCTATGTTTAAAAACTACTGCTAATTAGGAGGAGCTTTGCGAGCGTCCAAGATGGTCGCGTGAGCACAGAGCTCCCGGGACCCTCGCCGTTCTTCGCGATTATCCTGATATATATCCTGATTTCGGAGATGGGCTTTTGAAGGCGGACTTCGGTTGATCTCAATACTCCTTCAAAAATTTAATTTGGATGTCGGGAGCCGCTGTTACACCGATTTGAACTTTTGCGGCCTGCCCAGGACGTTGCCGGGGGTTCTGTTAGCCAGCATGCCGTGGAGTAGTTGAACAACAACGGCTAGTGGGGTTCTCCCCTGACGGCCTCGTTTCTACTTTCAGTTTCGTTTTCCTACTCCGGGCCTCATCTGATCGGACGACGGCTCGGATCTTCCCTTGAGCCGGCTTGGCTTTGCCTCTCCGTCGTGTGTCACTATCTGGTGGCATCTCACATCCAGCTCTCCCGGCATCTATGTTATTTTGGGTACGTTTTGTTGACTTTTGGCATCGCTATCAACGGCCATTTTCACCAGGTCTCGTGGGCCCCTCCAGGACACTTTTTCCAATATGGCCACCAGACTCGATAACGAGAAGCGCAAGACTAAGATGCCTCTCCGAGGGGGACAGACTCAAACCAACGTCATGGATCGCTACACCCTTCCTAAGGGATCCCAGCCGTACTCCTGAAGACCCTAAGGCTGACCACGCCGCTTCTTCTGAACTATCCCTACAGGATGTTATGAGCGCCATTGCCAGCATGAAGGCTTCTCTGGGGCAACAATACGAGGCTCTTGCCTCGAAGATCGATACGGTGGCCGTTGAATTTACTTTGATCAGAGCGGACCTGGCGAAAACTAACGAGAAGGTCAAGTCGTTGGATATAAAGACCTCCAGCCTGCCTGCCGACGTCTCTGACATACAGACCGAAGTCGGCAATTTGCGTTCCTCAAACGACCTGATGGCCCACCGACTTGAGGATTTTGAAAATAGGGCCCGGTGTAATAATGTACGCATCATTGGAGTCCCTGAAAACCCCGAACACTCTGCAACCGACCTCCTGGTGGTGGATCTTGTTCTGAATCATCTCGCCCCTCCGAGCTTAGCAAATTCTTTGCTGTGGAACGTGCCCATCGAGTTCCGGGTGGGAAGCCAAAACCGGGTGCCCCCCGAGACCTATCATTGCTAAACTTTTTCATTTTCGTGACAGAGAGGCCATCCTGCAGGCTTCTCGGGTGGGCGGCCCGGTAAAGTTCGAGAACGCATCCGTTAATTTCTACCCGGACTTTTCCCAGTTGGTTCAAAGGCAGAGAATGGGGTTTCAGGGAGTGAAGCGCCGGCTACGAGACTTGGGCCTTAAGTACGCCATGGGGTTTCCAACCAGACTGCGGATCGAGTACGGAGATCGGACATTTTTCTTCGATCGTCCAGAACATGTCAGTGACTGGCTTGACTCTTTGCCTAAGAGGGATAATCGAACTGAGCACCCTGGCGGTGCCGAGGGTGGTTTGCCGGAGCAGGAGTGATTCTGTGGTTCCCGATGTCTGAACACTTCCTTTGTTTTTCAGCTGAGTCCGAATGCTTTCGTTTTCTTATGTCTTATACTATATCGGCCCAAGGGTGGCGGGGGTGAAATGGGACTCTTTCCTCCTCCTGGGTTTCTTTGTGTAGATTAGTTTAATGTCTGGGTGACAGGCACACTGCAAGTTGGGGTGGCTTTTGAGTCGTATGCAGGGGTGCAGGGTGGGGGAGTTGTAACGGGTCTAAGTTGGGGGGTGAAGGGGGGTATTTGTGGGTTTGTTATTTTTTACAAGGCATCGTATTGTTTGCTTTTTTGCTCTGATCATTGTGTTCCGTGTGGGGTGTGCTCTGCATTATTTCTGGAAATGGGGGGTAGTGAGTTGAGTCTACTGTCCTGGAATGTCAACGGGTTGGGAGATAGGATAAAGCGAGGGGTCGTGTTACAGTTTCTGAAACGTCATTCTCCTGATTTTGTTCTTCTGCAAGAAACGCATTTAATTGGTAATGTACTACTTGATGACGGGGGGGCGCTACGTCGCGCTCACTGGTAGATGGGAAGGGAAGACGCTCTCCATACTCACAATCTATGTCCCCCCGGGCCTGCAGACTTTTACCTTTGCTGATATTGGACGGGTCATTCTAGGGCTTCCGGAATGTCTTTTGACCCTGGGTGGGGACTTTAATTCGGCTGTCTCTGGCACCTCGGATCGCTACCCTCCTAGGGACTTAGCTAGATCTCAGTTGTGCTTGAGTGGGCTATTGGAAACTTTTGGGCTGATATATAGCTGGAGGTTGATGCACCCTACGCAGTTACAATATACCTTCCACTCCGGGGTCCACGGTAGCCTCTCCAGGCTTGATTATCTCCTGATGCTGGCGGCCCAGTCTTCCTCTATCAGAGAAATTCGGCATCTTCCCAGGGGCATCTCGGATCATTCCCCTCTGTGGCTCTGTGTGGAAGCCGGGGTGTGTAGCGAAGGCAGGGTAGCTCCCATAAACCCCTGGTATTTCCGGAATCCCAAGACTCGCTCTGAGCTGATAAAGTCCATCGACCATTACTTCCTTGATAATGTGGGGTCTGTTTCCTCATCTGTGTCATTGTGGGAGGCTTTCAAGACTGTTATACGGGGACATTCTTTGTCGTTAATTGCTTCTGCCAAGAAAGCTAAATATGGGGAACTGGTACTCCTTGAGGTTGACATAACTGAGCTTGAGAGTGACCTCGAGGCGGGTGTAACCCAGTCTAAACTTCATTCCCTCAGCTTAAAGCAATCCGATTATAAAGCCCTGGTGACCAACACTGCTAAAGTAATGAGTAGAGAGCAACAGGGTAGACTATATGATGTGGGTGATAATCCTGGGAAATTGATTGCATGGCTTGAAGGAGAGAGTGAATCGTGTTGTCCCTGAGATTGAGAGGCCTGATGGAGTATGTGTTACTGACCCGGCTGGAATCGTTGAATGTTCTGTAGACCATTTCCGAACTGTGTATTCGTCGATCTGTGATAGGGATGAGGAGGATTCTCAGTTGTTGTTACGTGACATTGCATTGCCCCGCCTATCCGATGTTGATAGAGACCTTATGGACGCACCACTCACGATAGACGAAATCGCTGTTGTCATCCGTTCCCTTCGTTCTGGTAAGGCTATGGGCCCCAATGGTTTGCCCATTGAACTGTACAAGCTACGACCCGACAAAATGGCGCCCTATCTTAGGGACATGTTCCTTGAGGCATTGGACTCTGGTTCCCTCCCCGCGGATCAGCGACTGGCCTCTATTGTGGTAATTCATAAGGAGGGTAAGCCGCGTGACCGTTGTGCCTCTTATAGACCCATCTCACGTTTAAATGCCGAACCTAAAATCTTAGCCAAATTGTTAGCTAACCGTTTGATTAAGGTGATCAGTGACTTGATCCACCCGGATTAAATCCGGTTTCATCCCGCATCGTAATACTGCCCTTAATCTTCGGCGACTCCATGGAGTTCTCGCGAGAGCTGGGACTCTTTCTGAGCCGGCCATTTTGGCTTCCTTGGATGCCACGATGGCCTTCGATACGATAGAATGGCCGTATCTTTGGGCGGCTCTCTCTAAATTTGGATTTGGCCCTGTATTCATTGCCTGGGTGAAGCTTCTATACGAGAGGCCTCTTGCTCAGGTGGTGGTTAATGGAAAGGTCTCCGGCACTTTTGCTCTCGGGCGGGGCACTCGGCAGGGCTGCCCGTTGTCTCCCCTGCTTTTTGCCCTTGCACTGGAGCCTTTGGCAGCATGGCTCCGCTGGGAGCCCTCGATAAAGGGCATTCGGTGGACCCCTGATTTCGAGGATCGTATTTCGCTCTATGCGGATGACATCCTTTTGTACCTCACATCCCCCCAGAAATCCCTGAATGTGCTTTTTGACGTGTTGACCTCCTTTGGGAAGAACTCGGGTCATATTATTAACTGGTCAAAATCCTGTGTCTACGTGTTGGCTGGAGGTCTCCCTCCACTGCCTCGTAGATTCCCAATTCAGGTATCCGAGACAGGGTTTAAGTATTTGGGAATTTACGTCTCCTTGGATCCTGTTGTCCGCTATGAGTGCAATCTGCTTCCCCCTCTTCAATGATTGAAACTCGATGTTGCGCGCTGGCATCAGTTGCCGCTGTCGCCGCTCGGGCGTGCGGCCCTTTTTAAGATGATGTCACTGCCGAGATTTTTATAAGCACTCCAAAACTCTTTTGATCCCATTCCTTCAAGTTATTTTCGGGAAGTGGAGAGCCTGCAGAGACGTCTGTTTTGGGACAGGAGTGCGCGTATTGCTCTCTCCAAACTCACGCTCCCTTGGTACGACAGCGGCATTGCTCTCCCGGATATCAAGCACTATTATTGGGCCTCTCAATTGAGTGCGATTAACCACGCAACTTATGCACCAGGTCCTGCCCCGGCTTTTGAGATGGACAAACACCTTTTACCGGGCGGGCATTATAGCAGGTTACTTTACTCCAAGGGGATTTGCAAGACACTGGCTGGACCGCCTAGGATTGCTGTACGAGTCTGGCATGATGCGAATGCGGCGTTGGGATGGAGTGATAGATTGACTCGTGCAACCCCATTGTATGTATCTGAGAGATTGGGCTGTCTGTGAAGGACGAAAGGTTTTGAGAAATGGGACATGATTGGCATCAGCAGAGTGGGTGACCTCTGGTCCAAGGGTAATGTTAAAACCTTTGAGACTTTGAGGACGGAATATGAGCTCGGGGACAGGGAATTTTTCAGATACGTACAGGTGCGCCATGCTTTGCTTTCGGTTTTTGCTGCTGGCACTGACATTCCCGAGTCCTCTCCTCTCGAGGACCACATACTGGATGGCTATGTGCCTGACAGCACGATTTCATTAATTTATAAAAAAGTTGATTAATAATCGGGCTGATCTACTTGTGCGTCTTAGAGCAGTATGGACTGATGATGGGTTGGAGCTGGACGACGAGGATTGGCAATCTGCGTTATCATCGCCCAAGGAGGTTTGCCATACCGGCCCGTCTTCGCTTTGTCCAGCTCAAGATCCTGCACCGTGTGTATGTCACTGACCCGAGTCTGGTTCGAATGGGTTATTCTCTGGATGGGTTGTGTAAGCGCGGGTGCGGTATGTCTGGTACCTTCCTCCACATTCTATGGGAATGCTCGGAGGTGGTTGCATTTTGGGCTCGAGTACATGCTGTGATGGAAAGGGTTACCGGGGTGTCACTGCTGCCTGAGGCCAGGCGTTGCCTGTTGAATGTGTGGGAACCGAATGATTACACTGCCGCTCAGATCCGGTGGGCGACCCTTGGTAACATGATAGCTAAGAGAGACATCGCACAGCTGTGGGGTTCCCAGAGGTCGCCCACGGTATTGGTGTGGAAGGAGGGCATGGATTGGTGCATAAAACGTGTATCTGGCTAGGGGTAGACCTAGAAAATGGAACAGAGTCTGGTCCCAGTGGAATGCTTACCGTGGAAATATATGTACCCCCCCGCAAGACTTAATCCCTGATGTTTCCTTATCCCCCTGAACGGCATTCCGTGTATCGCTCATTAATTGTATTTATCGCAATGTTTCCCCACTGCCCCCCCCCCCTCGGCATCTAGTTACGACTGTATGATTCTTATCGCCCTACTTGGAGTAACATTCTATGTGGACACTTGATCGTGATTATTGAGATTATTGCCTTGTTTTATGTTGTTGATGTTATTTTTGTTATCAATAAAAATGTTATGAAAAAAAACTACTGCTAATTAAACTTTAGTCTGCAGTGATTTTTCAACACAGAGGTACAGCTCCCTCTTCTATCCCTGTTTAAAAAACACTGACTGGACTGCTGTGCATACCCCTCAGCACCCTTACATACTCTGAGTAGAAAAGGCTTATATTCTCTGAGCATATAAGGGCGCCAAGGGGTATGCACAGCAGTGCCAAATACCAAACGCACTTACAGTGCATACCCCTCAGTGCCCCTACATACTTGGCATTGATTACTGCAGAGCATGTAAAGGCACTGAAGGGTATGCACTGTAGTTCATACCCCTCAGTGTCCCTACATACTCTGCAGAGATTACTGCAGAGTATGCAAGGGCAGCGAGAGGTATGCACTACAGTACATACCCCTCAGTGACCCTACATACTCTGCAGAGATTAATGCATAGTATGTAAGGGCACCGAAGGGTATGCACAGCAGTGCCAAATACCAAATCCACTTACAGTGCATACCCCTCAGTGCCCCTACATACTTGGCAGTAATAACTCCAGAGTATGTAAAGAGACCGAAGGGTCTGCACTGCAGTTCATACCCCTCGGTGCCCCTAAAAGCCCTGCAGAGATTACTGCAGAGTATGTAAGGGGACCAAAGGGTATGCACAGAAGTACACTGTACTGTACACCGTGCAATCTTTACTAGATTGCAAATATAACAATTATATATCAATTGAACATGATTTTTTGTGAACGCACTGTAATTTTGCCACTTTTTTCATCTGCTGGAGCCAGTTCATATATTGTTTAGAACCTAATGTTAGCGGTCCCTGTTCTAAAAGCGTACTAATTTTTCCTTATCGATACTCAGTGAGCGGACCCTTTCTTCATATTGAGAACACAATGGGCTGCTATGACACATCCACGCTTCAATTACCTATTTCTAGTTGCAGCCTCCTGCAGTATGGTGCTCCATTGAACATTTTTGCCAGGGTTGATTTTAGTTTGCAGTCGTTAAATATTTGCAGTGCCAACTGTGTGCCACAATGTTCACTAACTTGATTACGTAATCCTACCTCTGAGAATCAGGACCAGGGAATTTCCACTCACTGATCAATTTGTTTCCCTCTTACATATGTAAACAGGATTATAGACAAAATTAACAGTATTACGTTGGGACATGGTCATTTCTTTAGGTTGAATGTAATTAGCAACAAACAACAATTTGATTCCAATCCTTCATTGTAGAATTTGAAGAAAAATAAACTTTTAAATCTCTAGATCAATGTGAATAAAAGTTTGCTGATCATCCAGATACATTTTCTAAATCTTTTAATATTGTTCCATTACCTTCAGATAGGTCATTAAAAAATGAAGAAAATCCTCACAAAAATCTTTTGAAAACCTAGGGCTAGATGTACTAAGATTAGTAATAGCTAATACAAAGTAGCAACTTTTTGTGCATCCTTATTTGGTAATTGCTGTTACCAATGTACAAAAGTAATATATGGCCCATTACTGATTTGTAGCATGTCGCAAATAGACCTACCTTATTATTATTAATAAGGTAGGTCACAATTTGTGCTATGACAGTGATAGTGGCCTTCTGGGGTCAGCAGACCAACATGTATGTGACTGATTTTAAATAAAGCAATCGTTTTTTAAGAAAATGCAACTTATTTTCCTTAAAAGGAATAAAAAAAATAACATTTTCATTTTTATTTTTTAAGAGTAGGCAGTGGTCGATGGTACCACTGCCTACTCTCACAAATATTTTTTTAGACATTCTCAAAAAGCAAGCCTTCCCTTTTTGTGAATGGCTTACCACCAAGTTTGAATTGGTGGCAAAATGGGAATGTTTTGCGACCACATCTCAGTCACAAAACATTCATACATCCCATTCTAATTCAGTGTTTGGAAGGGACATCTTGAACACGCCCCTTCCAAATATTGCATTGGTATGTATTTGCAATTCTAAATTGCGATTCTTTTAGCATATTGCCAAATGGCAGTTTGGGATTAATATATACATAAATGCAATTTTGCAGCATTGGGCCATTTGCTACTGCAAAAATGCTTCATACATCTAGCCCCAAATGCCCACAGTACAATCAAAAGCTCAAAGGAGCCAGCACATTACTTAGTGATTGCTTCCGTCATTTCATATGATCATGTCTAAAATGTATGTAAGAGTCATTCATGGAATATATCAAAATAGTTACATAATACATATAGCCTGGGCAGTTGAGGAGAGTAATGGAATGGAATGAAATGGAATTTTATAGAGCGCACCTCTGCCCTGAGGCCTCGTAGCGCTTTGTCATGGTCCACTGAGAAACGATCAGCTTCTTAAGTGGATGAGCAGGTAGCTACGTCTTGGAGGACAATATAGGTGGGCAGTTTGGGAGCCCTGTGACACTTCCTAATCATGCAATTGAATGCATTGGTCAAGGATTCTCCCTCTCTCCAGCTGCCACTTTTCCTGCACCCACTCATTTGTAGGGATGTAGCCCAGAGATGCATTACATCTAAGTGTGTGAAAATATGGTTTTGCCTGTACCATTCTTAATGTTTGCCCTTCTAGAACATGGCAAATGTTCCCTTTTATCGTTTCTTATACCTGTAAAAAGTTGTTCTCCACATCAAACACTTTCACTCTAATGAACATAGAAAAGTTGAAAAACTACAGACAGCAGTTTCCTCTTAAACATTATTTTGTTTCACATAGACATCCAATAATAGCAGTTATGACACTGCTCAATTAGTGAATTATACCTTTTAATGTTGCACTTTTGGATAAAATAAATTCCATAATCATACTGTATAGTTTCCTTGCTCACTTTTCATCCTTTTGGCTCTCTTTTTGTGTTGTGTCAATATGCAATGCCTCTCAGAGAAAACAATACTGAATTTTTAGTTATTAAAGGTGGAGGGGTTTTCTGCTTACATTTGGTGTCCCCAGCTATCATTTATCGTCTGTTTTTACTGCTATGGTTTGACTCTAGGCAGAAGTAGGCTGCCAAACTGCTTCTGTTCATGTGTTCTGATACCTACACATAATGATAGATTGCTGTCCTCAACAGACTGTCTCATTTTTAACTAAGGTCAAAGTAATATTGCAATAAAAAATGCACGGTGGCATAGAAGTTAGATACCATAGGCCTCATTTATGAGGCTGTGCGTCACTTTTACGCTGCTGGTGCGTCACTTTTTGTGACGCACCAGCAGCGTAAAAAATGTGTCTTGCTGCACTATATTTACAAAGTGACGCATCTAGGTAGATGCGTCACTTTGTAAACCCCTGCACCACATTATACCTGTGCCAGGTATAATGTAAAAAGGGGGGCATTCTGACGCAAGAAAGGGTCGTAGAAATGACGAAGTGAAATCTATGAGTTAATTTCTAACGCCTGCCTCACAGCAGGCGTAAGACTGACGCAGGCCCTTTCACATGGGGCTTGCCCCATGTGAAAGGATACATTGCTGGAGTTTCGTCACTTTTGTGACACACTCCAGCAATGCGTCACTTTTGCGCCATACAGATACGTCAGAAATACTGACGTATCCGTAACTCCTTGCCCAATGATGCGTCATACTGTAAATATGACGCATCATTGGTGTCGCAAGGAGGGTGCAGTGAAAAGTGACGCATCGCTGTTTACACACAGCGATGCGTTACTTTTCATAAATGAGGCCCCATGTGTACCACAGTGTAAAATTACACCAACCACGAGTGACTTAAAGAACAAGATTTCACAGAAAAAATCCAGTATCTAATAGTAGTAAAACCACAACATTTGCAGGTGATGATGAATAATGCAGTACAAGCTAATTCAGTCTTATATTATTTGCAAGTATGTGTTTGCTTTACACCATAGTTCATTTTCTTCACATTAACAGTTTCCTTGTACCAGTTGGGTAGCTGTAATAGCAGTGAAGGACTGGCAAAGATAGGCTACCTCGTTTGAGAACATTATAAAAATAGATTTTTGCAAGCTTTTACTGTGGCCTTTAGTATATTATACATTATTCTTGGCAGCCATCCTCCTGCGCTGATGTGTGCATTAGCATGAACAGGAATCGATGCAGCCGGCTATAATGAAGTCATATTTCTTCTATCCTGACCAATTATGTACCACTCCTGAGTCTTGTTTAACAGCTTTATAGCTGAAATTTGATAAGAAAAATGTAGAAATGATAATGTTATAGAAGTAATGGCATGTGTTATCGCTGGTTAGTTGGACTGTTGTTTTACAAACATTCTTGTTTGATAAAAATATTGCTTTCTATTAGATGCTTTCAGGATTCTCGACAGCGCCAGGAGGAGATTATTGCTGTCTGCAAAGCAAGGTTGGATCCATTCACAAATTCCTCTACTGGATTCAGGCAGAAAGTGTCGGCAAATTATTGCTAATGGTGCTCATTACCAATTTATAAATATGGCTTTGTTTATATTTAGATTGTTACTTTCCTTATTTCAGTCTGCTTTGTGCGGGTCTAATTCAAATGGAAATCTCATTTCTGTACTCAGTGGACATTGCATTTCTTGTTATACGCTTTAGAGAGCCTCATATTGCCATGGCAGACCATATTGATGGGAAAATAGGCAGAAACCCTTCCGTTCAACTCGAAAGGATGTCAGAAAGTCACTTCCATGGGCATTACGAATTTTTACAATCAGTGTGGTAAGGAATACCCTGTTTCCTTATAGATTAAGTCCAGCCTCTATCAATTCAATAGGCTTGAGGTGGTGATCCCGACAAGCCACTGATAAAGGCTAAAGACATGATTGGTTCATTAGCAAAAGTTATAAGATGTCGTAGCAGTGATTTGTTCCTTCAGAAAACTTACAATAAGGGTAGTAGACCTATCTGGTTTACTGTGAAAAACATTCATGAAAGCCACGTGGCCTTGTTATTACACATTGTTAAAGCCTTTAGGCAGGTGTCCTATTGTATGGAATACCCTAGATTACGTTAGCAGGCAAGGGTTTTCGAGAACATGACAAACTTTGACAAACCCTAGAGGTACATTATTCACACTGGGACAAACCTTGTTAGGCCCACTTAGGAGAACCTGACATAGTTAAATGTCTGCTAAACTTGTGTAATAAAAATACATAGAAAATACACACATGCATTAATAAATACTTGCCTCATGCTTATACATTCACAAAGGGCCTTTGGGACAGACCTCTTTTACTTTTGGTCAATTTGAGTGTTGTTCATAATCTTCTCTATCCATGACAACATACAGTCTGGGGCAATGGATAAGTCCACTTCAAGTATTGGCGCTATTGCCTTGTGGCTTGCAGCATTTTGCTTGATCACACATGCGCATCCACCCGGAAATACATGTGCCTCTGTGCTAGGGCTGATCGAGGCAAATTATTTTATTTGTAATTCACTGCATCTCACCCAGCCACTCATTCTAAACCAGGCAGCCACCTTGAAATGGTATTGTGCGTGGTGTATCACTGCTCAAAGATGGCAAACATATTGCTTCCCAACGTGGTGACCAAGTTGGAACTGGTGGTGAGCGAAACTTGCAAGTATTTAGGGCCAGATGTGGGAAGCCTAATACCGGTCGGTAATGGCCGAAATTACCGAATTTTGGCCGTTACCGACCGGTATTAGGCTTTTCAGATGTAGGGGCCTAATTTAAGGATTCGGTAATTTACCGAATCGGTAATTTAAGGAATCGGTAAATTACCGAATTCTTAAATACCGATTCAGTAAATTACCGAATCCTTAATGTAGGAAGCACTCAAGTGAGTGCTTTTCACTTGTAAGGATTTGTTATTTACCACCAACTACAAGTTGGTGGTAAATATCGACAACCCTAAAAAAAGCAATTTTGTGCTTTTTTCAACTGTGGCATGTGGCAGACCATGTATGTGTGCAACATGTGCACACATGCACTATACAGGGGTGCAACAGGGTGTCAATGTGACACCCTGCCACACTTGTAAGTCTACCCCCTTTTACCGATTTGGTATTTACCGAATCGGTAATTCTCATTCATTCCCATGGGCCTCCAGGCCCATAGGAAACAATAGGAAATACCGATTCGGTATTTACCGAATCTGTAAATACCGAATTTTACAGATTGGGTAAAATTTACCGAATCATTAGCTACATATCATTTACCGATTCTAAAATACCGAATCGGTAAAATTCGGTATTTTAGAATCGGTAAATGATATTTACCTACATCTGACCCTAAATCTCTTAACCCCTTCGCTGCGGGGGTTATTCCCCCGCTGTGCTGGGGGGACAGGAGGGGGGCCTGCACAGCGCCCCATGCTCATGACGAGCTGAGCTCATCATGAGCTACAGCGCTCTGGTGCTCATGACGAGCTCATCTCGTCACAGGTGTATTACCTCCCGTGGAACGCTCAGCACAGGAGGGGAATTCTCCCCGCACCTGAGCATTCCACGGCTCATGACGAGCTGAGCTCGTCATGAGCACCGGAGCGCCGTGGCTCATGACGAGCCTCGAAGAGGTTAAAACATCAGTTTACTCACTCAGAATTAAACATAATTTCTCTGAATGCAAATGTGTCGCTTTGAAGTATATTTTAGAGTGAAATGAATCCTCACATCAATTTATGATGTGAGGATAAATTTAGCGCTAAAAATTGTGCAAAAGCACAGCGAAAAACAATACTCGCATACCATTGTTCCCAATGCATTCAGAGAAGATTTTCGAATGCCATATAATTATGCCAAGTGCGGTAACGGCATATCCTTGGGAATTTCATGTAACAAGCGTAATGTGAAATTCCCGAAAATTTAGATCATTTTGCAGGCCTAATTTAAATTTAACTCAATCTCGTTGAAACTTTAAAATAACGATACACCATCCTCAATACCTCTCCTTTGTTTAATTTTATTCTCTTATTGCAAGCCTAAGCCTAGAATTTGTGGCAGCATGCTTTCGTTTCTTATTTCTACTTATTCCTTTAATGTATCTGGTATATTCCTTTTGGATGTGGGCGTTTTAGTATGGACGGGTACTTTTGTGCATGGAAGAATGCATTATAGAATGAGTCAGTGGATGAATGAATGGATGCATAAGTGCAATGATGTGTAACAGAGTGCATGTAGGATGACTTTTTGAGTACCTAAAATCACCACTTACTAAAGAAACAATTTAATTATTTATGCATTTTATAAAGCACACAAATACAATTCAAGTGTTAGAGCTGACAGACTTAGGAGGGTCTTTCGCTAACGTTTTGCCTTCTTCCTCCACTTTTCTGACCTCATTTTTGCTGGTATTAGGACTCTGCACACTTTATTACTGCTAATCAGGGCTAATGTGCTTGTGCTATCTCCCCTAAACATTGTGATGTTGGCTCATACCCAGTTGGCATATTCAATTTACTTTTAAGTCCCTAGTAAAGTACACTACATGTGCTCAGGCTATACATTAAAAGCTTCTAGTGGTCCTGCTTCACTGATTGTGCCACCTACTTAAGTAGCCTCTCTAACCATGTCTCAGGCCTGACAATGCAAAGCTTGTGTGTGTAGTTTACTCTTCCATGTTGACCTGGCTATATACAACTTTTTGTCAGGCCCAAACATTCCCTTTTTATACATATAAATCACCCCTAGCGTAGGCCCTGGACAATCCTAGAGGGCAGGGTGCAATGTATTTAAAAGGCAAGACATGTACTTTTAAGTTGTATATGTCCTGGTAGTGAAAAACTCTGAAAGTTGTTTTTCAGTACTGCAAGGCCTATCTTTCCCATACGAAAACATTGGGATTAACTTATTACATTTTATAACTGAACTTTTTCAAGTGGGAAGAGATAAACCCTTGCAGTCTGGTGTCTCTGTAATAACAATTTAACATCTAAATGTATGGTGAAGTCAGATTTTAAATTGCAATTCTGGAAAAGCCACTTTTAGAAAGTTGGCATTTTCCTGCTTTAGACATGTGGTGCCCGGAACCTGTCTGATCACATGCCTTGGTGTAGTTGGCAGTTGGTCTTTTGTGTATTCTCCTAGACAGTCACACACAATGGCAGCTTAGGTGTGACTGAGTGGGCTATCCTGACAGAAGGGGAGGGAGGAGCAGGACCCAGCCTCACTTATACCTGAATAGGCTGTGTTCTGTCCGCACACAAAGAGCTGCCAACCCCTGTAGTTAGTCTGAAGCCAGGGCTCATAGGGAAGGACATTTTTGCACTTCAGAGGCAAGTCTTTGAAGTTATCCCACTTCAAAGGCACCACTGGGCATAAGTACTGGACCTCAGGCACCAGCAAGACAGTACACTTCTAGACCTGTGGATACTCTGCAAGGAAGAAGGACTTCTGTGGGATGTACATTGTTACAACGCATGCTTTTACCACGCATGCTTTTACAACGCAAGTTTTTCAACGCAAGTTGTTACAACGACTTGCGTTGGGGGGTGCTGGATAGTGAATAGTTTAATTTACTATTCCAACTCCAGTCCCCGTGGATAGTAGGGAAGGAGTTGGATAGTAAATTAAACTATTACCTATCCTAGAGCGCCCCCCAGCGCAATTCGTTGTAATGACTTGCGTTGAAAAACCTGGTTTGTAAAGGCACTGCGTGGTAAAAGTTGCATCGTAAAGGATGTTTCCCACTTCTGTACTGCAGAAGGACTGTCACTCTGCTGGAATACTGCTCGGTTGGACTCCTGCTTTGCTGTGCTGACATACTGTCCTCCTGCCTGGGTGAGAAAGACTGGACCCACACCACTTGACTCTAGAGTGACTCATAGGGCTAGTTGGCTGGCCTCCTGATCTGAAACCTCAGGGACACAACAGGCTTACAACCTCTGCAGCTTGGCAGTGCCATCTGTCAGTCTTCCCTGCCAAGTGAGCCACCTTAGACCCTTGGAAGTGGGGCTAAGATGCATGCCAGGGGAACCAATGCATCTTCTCTGCTGAGCAATGCATCCCGAGCAGAACCGATGCATCTTGTCAGCTGAGTGGCGCATCTCTGAGCAGAATCTCCACATCGCTGCTGCTGCGTAGATTGGACCTGTTCGCAAAAGACTTGCATCGCCGCCGCATCCCGCATGCATGATGCTTGTCTAGGCGCATGCTTCTCACATAACTTGTCAATGGCAGGCTCAACGATGATGCCGAAACTCCCTTATCACAGCTTCACCGCTCATCAAAATTGACGCATCGCCTCTGCTGCACCTCTCATTCTTAACACCAGACTTCACATCACAAGCCCTGTCTACATGATCCTCGATGTCAACACAACAGGTCCGCACCCTGCAGCCTCACCTCATCTCAGAACTGACACATCGCTTTTGAAGTGCTATGCATTTTTGACGCAGATCCACATAATGCTCCACAACCTGGATTTAGGTTACTTTGTTTAACAAGTCTGGCAAGGTCCCTGTAGCCAGCCCGCACTCCATCGAAGTTGGCCTGAACTTGTGACTTTGTCCGGGTCTGGCGTGACCCGATATCCCCTATTGCACTTTGTGTTTTTGGGCGGTATTCAGCTTAAAAACATTACAAATCAATATCTTCAATTCTACTAATTTGATTTTTGTTGTTTTGGTCTTGTTTTATTTATTAATATACACTCTATTATTCTAAACCTGGTGTGGGATCTTTTTGTGTGACATTTTCACAGTGTTACTGCTTGAAATGTTGAACAAATACTTTACACATTGCCTCTATGTTTAACCGGACTGCTCTGTACCAAGCTACCAGAGAGGGAACACATGTTAATTTAGGGCTTCCTGCCTCTTAACCTGACTAGGATTGTGGTTGCTGTTTGACCAAGGCTCATGCTCCAGTCAATTTACAACCCGGTTTCTAACACTGAGGTTTTTTTTTTTGGCACAGTCAGATTAGAAGTGGCAGATCGAAGTACCTGAAATGGAGGGTAGAACTGATCAAGATCAGAGAATCGTCTTCCTCCCACAGAATATGCTGCTTTCTGGCACATGAATAGGCTTTTAAAAGAAACTCTTTTTTCAAGGGGTTACCAGGTCAGATTTTTTAGATAAGGAGGATCCGAGATCCTAAAGGAAGATTTGATAGGGTTCTTGAAGCACTGTTTTGGACAGTCTGTAGATGATGTAAGAGGTTTTTGGGGAGCCTGAAATACAGGCCATTGTTGTAATCAAGTTTAAAGTGTATACCATCATCAGATAAGCCAGACCGTTTGTCATTACTACTACTTGTTTATTCTTTTCTCTAATGACCCAACAGACTCATTGCTAAACTTTATACTTTGTGCTGGCTAACTGTGAATCATTTTACAATTTTTTAAATGTTGTGCCCTCATCACTGTATGTTATTTCACGTGCCCGTTTATTGTATCTTTTCCATGTTTACAGTATCAAGCCTTCATTTCCCTTTTTTAAAGTTTGATAACCAGGAATTCCTTTGCAGTGAGAAGTTTCATGTCCCAGCAGGACCTTCGCCAGCAGTTTTCCTAGTCAGCCAAAAGCAACAGCTTCTAGCTCTGCAGATGTGGTTCAGCTGTTTTTCTGCCCCTGAAACACCATTGTGGCTCGTTACATAATGTAACATGAATGTCAGTTTCGCTTCAGAAATTGGCAGATTGCTCTGTGTGACTTGCCATTCTCAGATAAGCTCGCTAGACTCAGGCCAACGTTTGTATCTGCAGAATGAGGAAACTTTCACAGCCGACAAATACTTCAAAATGGAATTAATCTACCCGGTGTCCTCATGGAATTGTTAATCAACATCTCAGGTTAGACCACAGAGCATCCCTACATCTGCAGGGCCCTCAGGTATGAAATTCACAAATTTTCCGTCCCACCACCAACACAGCTCTGTTTTTGGCAACTGTCAATGGAATAATTAATTTGGCTTGTAAACCATGAAAAGCAGTGGACTCAGTGTGTTTATGGCATGGTCGCTTTCCGTTCTATTACACGGTTTACAAATTTCTACTGGGGCAAGAACTTCTCACTTACTTCTTCACTCCTCCCATCTAACTTGGATGCAGTTCAGGAGCATCCTCAGGAGGAATGGGAGTGCCTACCAACCAGCTGGCCACAGTCTCTCTATATGTATCCTCTTTGGCTCACTCTATCACTCATGATTTGCTCATTGAAACCATCAAGTCATGCCTAGTGATGAATCTGGCAGATGCAAATGAGGGAGTGATAGCGTCTGGGAAATATTTTCGGTCAACTCTGGACAAAAGGTTACCAACATTTGATGTTTGGTTGTTCAGGTGCAGAAAAAAAGAACCTTGCTGCTAGGTAGTGCTGTTTTGTTTATCTACCCACAACATCTAGCCGTCTGACTTTTATGAGCTCTCCATTCTCTCTTATGTGTCCCACTGTATTACCCCAAAAGGGACCAGATTGACCACACAAGCATGAAAAAGCTGAATAACATAAGACCTCCTTTTAGAGATATTACTCAAATCTTCCACAGATCGCGCTACAAGGCCGGAAAGTAGGGGATACCTGTCTGTTCATCACAGGAGTTTGACACTTTTGAGCATGAGTTTCCAGTCTAAATAAGATTACACTTATACGGCCACATGCATCATTGTTGCCGTTTGCGATTTCTTAATTGCGAAAATTAAGGAATCGCTATTAAGAAATCACAAAAGGCTATGCATCAAGAAATCGCAATTTCTTTTGCGATTTCTTAAAATTCTTTAATTGCGATTCACAATTTGCGAATCGCAATTAAGGAATCACTTTCCATTGATTCCTATGGGCCTAGAGGTCCATAGGAATGAATGGGAAGTCATTCTCAATTTGCGATTAGAAATTTGCGAATCGCAAATTGAGAATGCAATTTCAAGGGTGCAGGGGGGTCCAAAGGACCCCCCCTGCACCCCTGAAGTATAACTTTAAGTGCCTTTTTCACACACACATGCCCCGAGGGCATGTGTGTGTATAAAATGAAACTTTCATAAATGCACTTTTTTGCATTTTTGAAAGTTTTCGCAAATTACCATGAAGGTCAACTTCATGGTAATTTACCTCTCTCTATTTGCGAATTCGCAAATTTAAAATGTTCATGCATTGCATTTAAGAAATCAAAAATTGCGATTTCTTAAATGCAATCGCAATTTTAGAAATCGCAACATGATTGCGTTTTCTAAAATTGCGAAAAACATGATGCATCCCAATTTTGTCAATTACATTCGCAAACGGACGAAAATTGCGATTCGCACCGTTTGCGAATGCAATTGACAATGATGCATGTGCCCGTTAGTCAATAGTTTTTGAGTGACTGCCAGCATGTGAGAGTATATAAAACACCTACAGAAAATCAACTTGGCAATAGGAATAAATAAAAAGTTTTTACAGATCAGCACACAGGCCAAGTTCTGGTTCAATGATTTTTGCCATCCTATTGTAAGCACCTCCATGAACGGTGCCATTTTACTATGCTTGCTTGCCTACACATATATTGTTTTTTAAAACACTTTCTGAAAAGACAATTGGGAAGGCAGAATCCGTCAAAGCCAGAAAACCTGGGGGAATTGTGGCTAACATTAATTGTGCAAAACAGACCCTTATTTGTTTATCTCTTTTCACCTTGTCGTGCTCAAGAAGCACAGTCACAGTCATGCATATAAAAAACATGACATCCCTTACAGCCTGCATAATAAAATGTTGTTGACTCTAACCAGGAGATATGTTCACTTGAAAAGCAGAAACTATAGATTTTTCCCAGACTGCACTGCAAATGTCCCTAGGGGCAGGAATGAACAAATAAGTTAATACCTGGATTGCGAGACTCAGTTGAACGAATTACAGGGGCAGACACACAGTCATCCATTTGGAGCTGTGGTTATAGGGAATTTGTCATCTGGTGTAAGGACATTGAATTCAGGTGAGTGTTGCCTGCAATTCCACAACTGCCTCTTATTTCAGGACGTGTCTTGCATTGTGGTTAAGCACTTCTTTGACTGGTCCTGGAACAAAATCCCACGTCACTGGGCGTTCAGACATACATGACTGGCAATAGGGTAGGCCATTTTGAGACTCGGAAGAATATTCTGGAAGAAACACTCGCCTTGTCTATAGTGTGGAGCACCTTGATATCTAACTACTTTTTCGAGGAGGGTTATTTTAATATGCTTGAAAAACATCTTTAAGAAAACTTATGCAAATTTGTTCCTAGCTATTTTGCTGGAGGAAAGTAATGTCTACCAATTGATGAGGAAAAGAAGGCAAGTACTTCTCAGAACACAATCTGGAAAGTCTTCTGGACACTGGTTAAGATCAAGGTGTTCACTGTAGTTAGACCTGGCTTCTTTTAGCATTGTTGCCCCTATCGTTTTGCCTCTGACACCCTGTTTTTGACTGTGTGCTGCATTTCGTTTTGACTGGTGTTAGGACTCTGGGCATTTACCACTGTTTACCAGTGCTAAGGTGTAAGAGCTCCCTGTTTGAAAATGTAATGGAATTTTGTTTCTCCATGATTGGCATATTTGTTTTACTAGTAAGTTCCTAGTACAGTGCACCATGTGTGTCCAGGGCCTTTAAATCAAATGCTACTAGTGGACCTGCGACACTGATTGTGCCACCCACATGTGTAACCTTGCAAACTTGTGTCAGACCTGCCACCGCAGTGTCTTTGTGCAGTTTTAAACTGCCATGTCGACCGGGCAAGTGCACCCACTTGCCAGGCCCAAACCTTCCCTTTTACTACATGTAAATCCTCCCTAAGAGGTAGCACCATGGGCAGGGTCCAGTGTATATAAAATGTAGGACATATGCTGGTGTGTTATATATGTCCTAATAGTGAAATCTGCTAATGTTGTTTTTCACTGTTGCTAGAACGAGCTCTCCCATAGGGTAACATGGAGATTGCCTTAAAATGTATTTTATATGCAATTTCCCTTTGGGAGCAGATGGAGATTTGGAGTTTGGGGTCTCTGAACTCACAATTAAAAAATATATGTTTTGGTGAAGGTGTTTTTAAATTGCTTGTTTGAAAATACCACTTTTAGAAACTGCAAACACAAGGAGAAGCTAGACGGAGCACTGAAACTATTCAGACACTCACCCAGGTCACAGATCTTGATTGAATCCATCATCATTCATTAGCTCACTTTGCCACCTCAGTTCAGACCCATCTATAAGCAAATAAGTCTTGACCCTATGCCTCATGGGAACAGTCCAGCCCAAAACGCCTAGCCAGGTCTTCCCTGAACCGGATACAAGTGTCCTGGGACCAGTTTCTGGGTAACACCCTTCATCTGCCAGGCTAGCTTGAATCCAGTGGTAAAGTGAGCAAGGGACCCACGTCTGGGCATACCCTGCCAACTTAGGGCGAACAAAGCAAACACAAGGCGATGGTGGATGGAGCGCTGAAACTTTTCAGACACTTACCCCCGGTCCCAGATCTGGGTTGAATCCATCATCATTCTTTAGCTCACTTCGCCACCTCAGTTCAGACCCAGCTATAAGCAAATCGTCTTGACCCTGTGCCTCATGGGAAAAGTCCAGCCTGAACTGCCATGCCAGGTCTTCCCTGAACCGGAAACAAGCATCCTGGGACCATTTTCTGGGTAACACCCTTCATCGGCCAGGCTAGCTTAAATCCAGTGGCAAAGTGAGCAAGGGACCCATGTCTGGGCATACCCTGTTAGCTTAGGGCGAACAAAGCAAACACAAGGAGATGATGGACGGAGCGCTGAAACTTTTCAGACACTCACCCACGGTCCCAGATCTGGGTTGAATCCATCATCAATCTTTAGCTCACTTCGCCACCTCAGTTCAGACCCAGCTATATGCAAATCAGTCTTGACCCTGTGCCTCATGGGAACAGTCCAGCCCGAACTGCCAAGCCAGGTCTTCCCTGAACCAGAAACAAGGATCCTGGGACCGGTGTATGGGTAACACCCTTCATCGGCCAGGCTAGCTTAAATCCAGTGGCAAAGTGAGCAAGGAACCCACTTCTGGGCATACCTAGAAAGTGGGCATTTTCTTGCTGAACCATTCTGTACCTCTGCCTGTCTGTAGCATACACATCTGGGATGGCTGACAGTTGGGCTTTTGTGCTTTCACTCTAGACAGTCACACAAAGGGAGCTTAGGTGTGCCTTGCATATCCTGCTGGCTGATGGGCCTTCTTGAGCTAGAATGGTAGGAGGAGTTGCCACTGACCCCTGAATAGGACATTGCCAGTCCTCTTATAAAGCTGCCTCCACCCCCCTGTAGTGTGTCTGGAGCCAGGTCAGGGAAAGGACTTGTGCACTATAGAAGATTTCCTTAGGTAATTGCCTACTTTAAAGGCAGAATGAGTATAAGTATTGGACCTCTGACACCCAAAATCAGAACACTTCTGGACTGAGGACATTCCGCCAAGAAGAAGAGCTGGGCAATGTAGGAGGGACTGCCACTCTGCCTGTAGCTTTGTTGTGTTGGCCTACTACTTGTTGCTTCTGCCCTGGGAGTGAAAGGCCTGTACTTTGCTTTCTACATCCTACTTCCAAGGTTCTCCAAGGGCTTGTGCGTGCTTGCCTCCTGTTAAAAAGTCTCAGGGCCATCAAAGAATTTACCTACCAGTGCCTGAACTCTTCTGCTGAGAGTCCTGACTTGCTAAGTGGTGCCAAATCTATTTATACTATAAGTGAGTTCAGAACCTGCACACTATCACCAAAACTCGATGTATCGTTGCTGCATGCACCAGAGAGTGGTCCCTGCTTGATGCAATGACATCGGCTTACAATTGCAGGCTCCAGCTTTTAGTCGCAACAAGTCCAAAGAACTGCTACTGCGTGATTTTTGAGCACTGCATCACCGAAGTCCATGGCGCATCGCCCCGACTCCTTCCAGCGCCTGCTTCAACACTGTGGAATCGGCGCAGTGCAACTTGACTTTCAATGCATCGTCCCTGGGCACTGATTTCTTCAACTACACTGCACCGCAGTAAGGAACCGAGGTTTGATGCTCACAAACGTCACATTACCTCTGATGCCTAGCAGTAAGGAAATGACCATCACTTGCTTTCTCGACACTTCACCTCCCCTAGGCCTTGCATCATCTTTGATTTTTGACGCATCCAAGGTACTTTGTCCTGATCAAGTGCAACCATTGATTTTTAAGAACTACAACTTTATTTAGTCTTTAAAAATTCACATCTCAACTTGTGTATGTTGGAAGTTTGTCGTTTTGGTCTTGATTTTTTTCAGATAGATATTGGCTATTTTTCAAAACTAGTGTGGAGTCCTATTTTAGTGTTTTCATTGTGTTACTGTGTGTGTGTATATACAAATAATTTACACATTACCTCTGAGATAAGCCTGACTTCTCGTACTAAGCTACCAAGGGGGTGAACAGGGATAATCTTCGGTATATAACTTACTTACCCTGACTAGAGTGAAGGTTCCTCAAACCACTGCGAACTAGAGACCGCAATTCACACAACTGTGACCAGGTACACTTTACAAGGAGGGAAAAAATAATGCGATAGTGACCAAAAAACACATCTAAAGGGACCAGTACTTTGCATAATGCAACGATCCATTACACTGAGGTTCATTTTACCAGTCTGTGTTTATTACAGTGGGCATCAGTAAATACAGACTCACAGATTTCTGTGGAAAAGAATCACTCATAAATCTTAAGATTGCCTTTCACTATATTGCACAAAGGGGAGAGGAGTTTTCTCTGAGTTTGACTTGCCGCCCATTTTTAAGCAAAAAGCTTCCTATGTCAACAAAATGTGGGTAGATTCATATTATCATGGCTTTGTGCCCTCTGTCCCTACATATGTGAATTCCTTCTGCGATTTCACTCTGCAATAAAATACCGTAACCATTTAAAAGTTCTCTATATTTCTTGGTGAGGAAGATGGATCAATTATTCTGACTTTCTTCTAATAGAGCTTATGCTGCTCCCACTTGTCAAGTCATAAATTTAGATGTCATACCATGTTCTCTTTCCATCTCAGTCAACGCGTGCTTGGGTATTGCCATTATTTTATGGGGCTTTATGGCTGCTATCACCAAAAAGTAGCACATAAAGAATCGGATAATAAAATATGCAGATGTTTTGTTAATTAAAGTATGCTCTTGTGTAATTAAGCCAGCAACTTGCTAAAAGGGACAAATTATAAAGCTGCCAATACATGAATGAGCTTTGTTCTTAGCAAGCAATTTTAAAAGGCATCTTTTCTTTTCCTGGCCAGCAGACCCTCGGGCCAGATGGCTGCTCGACAGAGAACTCTGTTGTGAACAGTCACCCTGCTGGACTCAGTGCAACACAGAAATCATCTGGAACCTGTTAAACTCTGCATGGCATATTGCCTGCGACTTGAGACTGCAGACCACAGAGGAAGCAAGTCCTTGCGGCTTCTCCCCCTCCCCCACTGGTTTGCAGCTGGCGTGCAATGTAACTTGACTTTTAAAAGCTTTGTTGTGTTTCCATGCTAGCTTTATCTACAGCGTTGTCCTCATATCACACAGTAAAGTGACACTGATACTGGAAATGCTGTTCCTTTCCGCTTTAATATTTGCCTGGTGTTTTAGAAACATACACATGTACCATATACATAGCTTGAAGTATTCAGTTCCACTCCCTGCATTTTTTTAGGTCCCCTTGTGTTTTGTATTTTCTTAGGTGTGAGGCCTGCTCATTTAAAGGTTGTGTCATTTTTATGGACAGGTGGCCTTTCAAAGAGATATAGGACCTTGTCACACTGGGGGCCAATTCGGTGCTCCCCGCGCTATGTTACTTTCAAAGCAAAGGGATGCGTCACATTTACAATAATATGACATATCCCTGAGCGCTCCCTTGCATTGGCGCACAATTGGATGCCATGTGCCAATGCAGGCATCCTTGCACCATGGTGCAAGGGTGCCTGCATTGTGTGGATGATTGTTTTTGTGCAGGACGGGACACCTTTCTGCCAGGGCCGGACAGGGAACCAAAACCTGCCCTTACAAACTGCTCGGCCGGGCCCCCTGCGGTTTCAGTCGATTTTGTTACAGGTGGCGGATATTGCCGACCCCCATTAACAAAAAGGCCCCCCCAGGGGCCGGAAACAGGCCCTCACCCTGGCGGCCCATCAGGGAAACGCCTGATGCCCGCCACGGCCAGTCCGGCCATGCTTCCTGCACAAAAAGAACCACAAGAGGTGTTTTCCTCTTTTTATGAGTGTTGCAGAATGCAGCACTCATAGAAAGCGAAAAAAACGAGGAGAAATAAAAGCATTTCTCCTTGTTGCACCTCCTTATGCCTCCCCTGGGGAGGTGTATGATTCTGATGCATTCCCATGTTTACAAAACATTGTAAATCTGGGAATGCGGCAGAATCCATGGGGGTTGCATAGGAACACCCACAGCAACAACCATGGAGCACCACTTTCACGCAAAGTGCTGCATGAAAAGGGCCATATTTACAAGGACACGAAAAGCCACGCAAGGTGGCTTTACATGGCCTTGTATATATGGAGCACCACACTGCTCCATATTAAAAAAATGTGACGCACCAGCAGCACAATGAGCTTTTAAATATGCCCCAGGCTTCTTAACATACCAACAGGCTAGTGAAAGGCTTGGTAGTGGGCATATGTGTCCACTCTTTATAGTGAAATGGGTGCCTGCTGTTTTTAGAAAGACCAGTGTTACTTTGGAATTATGTTTTCTGAAGAGTTGGCCTTTCATTTGAAATGCACTTGGGCCCCACATTCACAACCCCTCGCCTGGGAAGAAGGCGACTTACACAAGGGCACATCCCCAAATAAATGAATAAGGAACAAAGTAGAGGTTGTTGGTGCAACACAAAAGTTACTTTCAATGTTCAAATGGTGAAATCCGTGACGCAAATTAGATACAGTTGAATTGCGACTGAAATACGTTTTTATATAATTTCATGAAGTGAAATAATTCACAATATTCTTTTTCTCAATTTACGAGCTGATGAACCATCAACAAACAGACAAGGCTAAATGTGTACTTGCCTTTAGTGTAAGATCTCTACCATAACTGTCTGATAGAAGGCGCCTAACCACCTCTGTCGCTGATTTATTTTCAACTAAATAAATAAATATGCTGGGCATGAGTCACAAAACCAACCAGTAACAAGGTGAATACATTTTTACTTTAGTGTAGTGCATACCTACCACAGATATCCACATGTCGGCACACATAGGGGTATATTTACTGTGAGAAGTTGGCCTGGCATATGATGTCCACTATTCTAGTGGGCACCTTGCACCAGTCCAAACAACCCTTATTGATGGTAGGTTTAAGACACCTTTATAGAAAGCTATCCTAGTGGTAGCTGTGGAGAGCAGCCTTCAGGCTAAGTCTTGAAGGAATGTAGAGCAGCTTGTTTTACCAGTCTATAATCTCTTGAATGATCAAATGAAAGAGCACCACACCAGGTATATATCAAATATATATTTATTTATTCTAAACACAACTCCTCTAGTCTCTTTATGAGACGAGAGGCAAAAGTACAATACAAGAACTTAAATAGCACCCAGTAAATTAACACAGTATATGTTTTGCCCTAGGGGCCTCACAAACCATATACTAAGAAAGTGGTATAAGAACCACGTGAGGGATAGAAGTTAGGCCTAGGGCCTGTAGAACCACTGGGGCAACCAGGAACCACCCAAGGTAGGGATGCAGGAGACCCACTGGGGACGTGTGCAGTGTCTAAACAGCCGCGAATCACCATTGACTTCTATGGAGAAAGTTTAAGTTACAGTTTTAAAGTTTAAGGACACTTAGGAGTGGACTACGGTGGAACCCCTTCCGTACTGGATACTTCAAGAGTCAAGACCCACGGGAGCACCAAAGTACTTGTGTTACCTCACCCAGGGAAGCCAGGTGCATAGGTGTCTTTTTGTGTCGGGTTTCGTCGTCATTTCCAATGGAGAGCTGTAAAGAAGTGCTGCAGGCGACCAGGAGAAAAGTGTTCGGATGGATCGGAGATCTGAAGAACCTGAAAGCAGAGGGGACAGAGTCTGGGTCACCAGCCAGTGACCAGGATGGCGACAGGAAGATGCCAGTCGATGTTGAGTGCTTTCAAGTGAAGTAGGTGAAGCTTGATTCTTCAGCCACGAGGTTCAGGAGGCGTCAACGACAACCAGGAGCTGGATTCGAGCTGTCCCACGTTGGACATCGAGTGCTGTAGTATCGGTATCCGGATTTGACCCAACAAGCCTTGGCAACAGCAATCCACGCAAGATAACAAGATTGGCTTCGGTGCAGACCAGCAAGGTCTGATGGACTCACCCTTTGGAGGGGAGTCAGGGCATTTCTGGAGTAATCAGGGAAACTCAAGAAACAAAGTAGATTCCTTTGTGGGGACCCACTAGCCAACAGACTAGGGATCGCAAAGGCGCCTCTCAAGCTGAAATCCTGAAAGCGGGCCCACAGAACACTCATGGAGTATAGGCCCACAATCTTCGATGTAAAAAGTGCTCGGGGCTTGGACTACAAGTAGCCCAATGGACAACTTCGGAAAAGCTTGGGAAGTTGATGCACTAGCAAATGTGCAGGATGTCCAGGAGTTCCGGTACCATGTCTCTCGTGATAGCTACAGATCTCTGCTTTGCTGGGGACTCGTGTCAGCCTTGGACATGTCTGGAAGTCCATGTCCTGTGTCGCAGATTCTTTGGGATCCGGCGGGAGACTCGAAATTGCAGACTGGCAAGATGCTTCTTTGGTGCCTTCCAGTCGATATGGAATGTCGAAGGTCCAAGATTTCTTCTTCAGAGTTTCATCCAGGGTAATCTAAAGTCTCAGTGACTGGGTTCCTAGGTTCCTATACTTATACTAAGTTTAGGGGTTGGACTAACTCTAGGGTTCCACCTATGGGAGGACCTGGGGAGGGGGTGGTTACACCCCTTCTCCTTTGTCCAGTTTCACGCCAGAGCTGGGGCTGAGTGCCCCAGCAACTGGTTTGAACTGGGAAATGCATGGGACACCTTGTGTGCCCCAGGCAGTGTCTGAAAAGCATTCACTGAATGCAACCCACCCTGCCCCAATACACTAAAGCCTGTCTCAGGAGGTGCTGGCATCTCCCTGGACAGGAAATCTATTGTCCAGGCTTCCCCTGCCGGAGTTTCGTCCAGCAGCAGGAGGTCAGACTCGTGTCTGTGGCAGCAGCATCCATTTTGTGATGCTGAGGCTCTTTTAAACATTTATCGGGTAAGTAAGTGTGTACATGTCTTCTCCCACTAGAAGGGTGGAATGCTACCCCCGCTGCAGGGGGGGGGGGTTGTATTCCAAAGTGTTTGACATCAAACATGACATGTTTTGATAAAGCCAAACCAAAGTTAGCATTAACCGCGAGGATTACAATGCACTTAAGAGTAAATGGTGTGGCTATATCACAGAACAGCTATAAGGAAGGGTTTGTGAAAGCTGCAGAGGGGCTCAGCTCATGCTAGGTTACCCTCTCACACAAAACCAAGCACTCTGCCTTCAGGATTGTCAAGGCCTGCCATAGGAGTGACTTATAGGTTAATATGTGTCTGTTTTAAATGGTAGATATAGGTATACTATATCTAAGTAGGAGATGCTTACACCACCTTACCCAGGCTGCAAGTGCAAACCTGTGGTGCCATTTTGAAAGGCTTCCCAGGGGTGGCATAATACATACTTCCCCTGGTAGGCCTCTGGGGTACCTATGCCCTTGGTACCTAAGGTACCATATACTAGGGACTCACAAGGTTAGCACAGTAACCAATCTGGAGTGTACCTAATGTGCATGCAATCAATTTAGAGAGAGAACAGCTAGGCTGTGTTCCTGATTAGCAGGGCCACAGCCGGACTAATGTCGAAAAACCAGTGAAACACAGCAAAAATGTTCAAAGCAATGGCAGAGCAAGGCGTTAGGCACAAAATGCTAATGCCATGCTCCGCCATTCTGAAAATATAGGGATGGGCCGTATTTTACAAAGATACAGTACATCCCTGCATTTTCGCTGGTGCTAAATTAAGCTACCTAGCGCCAACGCAGGCACCCTTGCACCATACTGCAAGGGTGCCTGCGTTGAGAGAATAATTGTTCATGTTTAGGAAGCTCATAAACAATCACAAATAGTGATTTGAAACTTCTATGTGTGCCGGATTGTGCAGCACACATAGAAGTTGCAAATCGTCATTTTTTTAATTATTGTTTATGTAATGGAAGGGACACCTTCCTGCACATTAACAATTACTCAAGGCATTTTGCTGTTTCTATGTATGCTGCACAATGCAGCACACATAGATACAGAAAAAAAGGAGAAATAAAGCATTTCTCCTCGTTTCGCCATGTTACGATCAGGTTTTCCCTGGTCTTAATTTTGGCGCTGCCTCCTATTTATGCCACCGTTGTAAATAGGGGGCAATGTCAAAATCAATCAGTGTTGCGGCAGGGCAACCACTTCAACAGCCATTGTCCACCCCTTTCACGCTAAGTATAGTGTGAAAGGGAGTGTTATTTACAAGGTGGCGTAAAGCCATGTCAAGTGGCTTAACACTGCCTTGTAAATAAGGCGAAGCCCCTATCACCACAGGAACATCGTTAACAATCACTTTCCTGTGGCGATAGGGGCTTGTAGATATGCCCCTTAGTGTGTGCACCTATGCACACAGCCCTTTGGAGCTACATACACATAGACAAAAAGGAAATCAGACAGACAGACAGACTAACAAACATACAGACATCAGTGTACAAAGACCAACCGTCACTCATAACCTAAGCATAGGGTGATGTGCGGCAAGGGACTTAGATGTGTTGTGCATAAAGAAGAACTCAAGGGAGCACTGCATAATGCACTTCAGAAGTTTGTCACTACTCACCACAAGTGAGTACTGTGTGATGAGCCTCAGAACTCTTGGTGAAAAGCCACATGACAGCACTAGGCGCTATGTATCATGGAAGCACTGAGGCGAGATCAGAGGAGTACTGAGTGACGTACAGTTCAGGGGCACAGAGTTGTGTCTTTTATTAGGCACAGGATGAACCACAGCGGAGACCACAGTGTAATGTACAATGGGGCTCCCTGACACAATCAAAAAAAGTAAGCATTATTGTTCAGTAGGTGGGAGAACGTTATAACAACACGTTTTCTCATGTCACACACTAGTAGCACAACCAATTCTAGTTCTTTTTTTCTCTGCATCAAGGGATGGGGTTTTGTAGTATTTTTTCACTACAAATGTAGGACTAAAGTTCCAAAATACAAAAAAAAATATTGTCACCGCACAAAACATTCATGCGAAGATGTTTGGAAAAAAAATTAAAGGCATTTTCAGCCTTTGTTTCTAAAGCATTTGACTGAATTGTGTAAATTACCAAGACGTTACTTGAGACACTTGTACAGGCACCCATGTACACAGATATCATATAGAAGCAGATCTATATCCATATAGAACTATCATACAGGAACAGCTGCTCATCTTCTATAGTTGCAAGTGACCCACTTAATTTACTTCATTTTAATGTTTTGGTGAGAGCTACTGCAACTAGGGGATGAGTTAGAGCATTAACTGAAAGGTAATATGTAAAAAGGACTGGATGAAGGGAAGATGGTCTGGCTGAGTGACAAGCTTAGGTTATTCCTGAGCTTTTGGTCAAAGACATTTGGAATGCTAATAACTTTAAATGTATACTTCGAATGGTAACAAAAAAAAACTATCTGAAGGCTTTAATACAGGGAAATAACATTCCAACCTTAAATGCCCATTGACTTTAACATATGCTTTTCTTAATCAGTATGTATGTCCTAATGCATTTATCATAAACAATCAGGCCTCTAGCTTTTATAATCAGCGTGTCACCATAACCAACTATTGCCTTATGTATGTGAGCTTATGTTTTCCCACAAGGCAAACATGAGGAATACAGTCATAAAACTACATAGTATACAGTTGGCAAAGCTGAATACTATTTAACCTAATAGATCCTAAAAAGAATTTTGAGGGTGCAAAACTTCTATATCCAAGATTTGTCAGAGTGCATAACCAGCACCAAAACCCTTGCCTGATACGATAATTAGTGAGAATCATGTAACAAAATACCTATTTGTGGGTTTTAACACAGAGAAATACCAATCTACTTGTAAATGCCTACTGACTTTAACATATGCTTTTCATAATCAATATCTCAGGCCCATTAACTTAATCACAACGTCTCATTATAAACAATGAGGGCAATAACCTTTATCATTGGCTTGTATCCATTGCCCATTCAGACCTACTGTCTTGGTTATTAGCCTTGCCATAATGCAACCATCAAGTATACTGTAATAAAAACACAAATATGCACAAAATACAGTTATCAAGACACTATAAAATCCCTACTGATATAATTGTATAAGGCTTACCTCAGTTCTGAACATCTTTCCCTATAGTTTGTTTGGGTCAGTCGCTGACTCCGTTACACTTGTCTACTAAAGTAATCAGCGAGGTTCCATGTAATAAAATGCCTGTCTACAAGATTTACAGTATAACACTCCAGAGTTAAAGGCTGATTGTCTTTAATACAATCTTAAATGACAGTCTCCTGGCACTGCAATAACATTTAACAGTAAACAGATCAAACCTATGAAATCTGGCATTACTTTTCCAAATAAAACGATGAAGTCTTTACCCTTTAATATTTACTTTACACTTTACCCAACACCAACCTAGTCAAATGCACATATTATGTAGAAAAATTACAAATATGTAGAAAATACCAGTAAAACAATATACAACCCCTCTCAACAGAGCCTAACAAGAATCATCACAGTGGAAAGTCCTGATGTTTGTCAAATTGGTTGGCCAACACCAAAAACCTTTCCTACTACAGTAATCAAAGAGATTACATACAACAAACTACCTCTCTATGCCTGCAACACAACGAGATAACAACCAACTGTTAAAGGATAACTGCCTTTAACAAATGATTTTCAAATTAATAAGCTAGACCAAAAGTCTTTGTCATAACATTTCATAATAAGCAGGCCAATCACATCGAACATAACGTTTCCCAGTGCGCCAATCAGGCCTACAGTTTTTCACCATAAGCAACTCAGCCCTACAGCTTTGAGCACAAGCTTTTCTACAAGACAACCATCAGACACACATTTCAGCTGGCTAAGTAAAACACTAAAATGCTATCTATGCTAAATATAGCTTATAAACAAACCTGCTATATTCACGGTTTGTCACATAGGGTAGCCAACACCAACAACCCTTCCCACTATGATAATCTGTGAGATTCCATGTGACAAAATACCTATCCGTAGCATTTATTATGCTGCAATACATTCCTCATGAATGCCCCTCCCATCTATGCTGCAGCCAGAGAAAAAACAAACACCACAAATTATCATATGAGTGCCTGTGATATTCCAAGCTCAGGCATCCGTTCTGCTACTGTCTCATGCACCTAGATACATTTTAAAAAGCACAGCTGTGATGAGTTGGAGTACTTTTTGTGCTGCAGAAGTACACAATTTCTTCCCAATCAAAACATTTACACCTGCCTACATATGAACAGAGACTAAATGCTATGGTGGAGGAGCGTCACCCCCCCCCCCTCCCCGCCAGCACCCTTACAAACTTGAAAAATAAAACGATACTAAAACGGGTTTAAAACCTGTATTAGTATTGTTTTATTTTCCTTCTAAGTGACTGTGTGCTGAGTCTTGGGGGCGGGGCCAGCGGATTGACAGTACTGGAGGGGTAGTGGTGGGGCCTGTTATCAGTACATCTGATGGTTTGGCCGGCCATCTCAGGATGGCCAAACCGTCATGCGCACTAAAGCTTTCTCCAACCCAAGCTGCACTGCCAAGTTGGTGACAGCATGCACAGGCTTGCAGTCTGTCTAGGAGCGCAAATTCATGGCACTCAGGCCATTCCTGAAGCTGCTCTCATGCATGAGAGCAGCTTCAGAATTGGCCACAGGACTGTCTGTGAGCCTGTGTTTGCTGTGGAGAGGAGCAGAAGAGCGTGATGCTGGAGGGCAGCAGGTAAGTTCTTTTTATGCTTTTTTATTTTTTCTCCGTCGTCCCCATCCACCAGGCTGGCCCCCACCACCCTGCCTCTTTCCCCTGACAGGAGCCACTCCTGACTAATCCCATCTCTGTTGTACTCATAAAGCTTATTTTAAGCTTGATCTCATTATGTCTGGGGACAGGTGTGCTGTCAAGCCAGGCATAACAAAAAATGTGTATTTCCTCTTTATGAAGATAAAGAAATAGTTAGTTGACAGATTGTTTATTTAAATGGTTTGCTTCTATTTTGGTGTCCCACACTGCCATAAGTCAGTTTCACAGATTTTCATTTGCCCTAGTCATATCAAACCTTTTCACAGTTCAGTGCTTCTTTATCAATGCAGGCAGGAAGCTTCCTATGCAATAACGCATTGGAATGGGATGTGAAAAACATAAGGGAGTTTTTTAACCTTGTTCAAGCATTGCACTTCTTGAAGAAAATGATTAAGGTGAAGAAATGTAGGCATGGTAGATTTCCATCAAAAACATTACTACAAATGTCCCCCTTTTCAGAACATGCCCTCTCCAACATGTTCACAGCCAGTGTTTACATATCAATGAAGGCACAAGCTTTCCGTGCAATAACTTGTTTATTGAGATGTGCACAAGATAAGAGACTTGCTGTACCATGTTCAGGCAACGAACTGCATGACTCAGAAGATTTCGATGAAGAAATCTAAGCACTGCAGACTTAATCTTCATAGATTACAAAGTTTTTCAGGAACTGTCGTCTCGAACATTTTCATAGCCAAAGTTTACAAGTCAACGAAGACAAGTAACGTATTGTTATGTGATCTTCAAAAGATAACTGATTTGATGAAACTTTGTCTAGCCATGCACTGCATGACTCAAAAGATTTCTGTGAAGAGTTTCAGGCACTTTATACTCCTGCCTACAACTTCTATAGATTTCTCCACTTCAATGGAAATTTACATTTTGTTAACTCTTCTTTGGAAGGGTTTTCTATTATGTTTTATTAAACTCGATGTATATTAATTTGTTTTCCATTAAATGTGTTTGTGATTTTTTTTGGGGTGTTTTTATAAATGGGGATCTGCTATTCTGTTTTTTTCTGGTGATTGTGACTCTGAGAAGCATCTTCAAACAAGGAAAAATAACATATTGATTTTGAAAAGTAGGATCTCGATATAGATACATATCTGCAACACTATGAACTGGATCACATGTTTTCACGTCAACACCAGTTGCAAATTACACACATATTTCTGCATGCCCAAAGTCAGTGAATCAGTGTAGATAATACCAATTTTAAATAATCCTACTATTTACCCAAATTTACTGCTACTTAATGTCCAGTTTAATTAAATTAACACCTATTTGTGCACGTTAGTATCAGCCATCAATGCTTAAACAGGACAAAACGTTTACACCTCTGTGGCACACGCAATGTAGCATTCTACGGAGGAGGGGCAGATTCCCAGGCGCCTTGCTTTCTTTTGAGAACAGGGGGAAGAATGTTGCTTTCAGCCTCTTGATGCTTAACTGGTGCATGTGCACTTTTTTGGTTTGAGGTTTGCAATGAATTGCCCTTTTTTTAGGTTAAAGCCTACCACACAGCACAGCTGTCTAATTATGAAAGACATCTTGGGGACATTCTGAAAGCTTCCTGGGAATGCATTCAGCCCATTGCTTACCAATGGCTTTATGTTTTGGAACTCTCATTTGTTAACTTTCTATTTGCTGGCAATATTTGTTTTAGACTGTTCGGCATGGCTTTGTCCCTCCCGTGGAGCATAACCTGTTTACCACCTTGCTGACTGACTTCTTGCATTCCCCCACGAGTGCTCACTTTCTGGGAACTCTTTTTGTTTTTCATGAGGCACTCAACATGCTGTATTATTTGGAAGAGGTTCCATGCCTCCTATCTTTCTGCTTGATTGATTCTACTTACCTTTTCCACTTTGATCATCACTCTTGCATGCCAGTGAGGAACAAGGTTATGTCTGTGAACTATTTATTTTGGTCAGTGATCTTTACTATAAGCATACCATAAACTTCCTCAATTTTACACCCATGCCATAGGTGCTGGAGGTAGGGCAATGGGGGTTGGAGAAGCAGCCCCAAAAGAACCAATCTGGTGTTCAAAAGTGAATGAACAATAAACAAGCCTTTACATTTTGTTTTTATCTTGTCACATTCACTGTGCATTTAAGGAGGTCAAATGCTAGGCTCTGCCTTCTGAGAGAGGTTTGTGCTTACTTTTCTGTCTCTGACTGCAAAATCTGAGGATTTATGTGACAATCTTCCTAGATACTAGGGGTGGGAAAAGCTGTTGGATGTTATCTTTTTCTACCATAAAACAAAATTAAATTGCCAGTAAATGAACTGTACAAGTATTTCAGAATATTTCAGAATTAGGAAAGCACAAATTAAGCACATTTTGTTATTATTCCAAATTGTGGTGGAAACAAATATTTTAATGCGATCAAAACAAATCAATACACTAGGTGATGCCTATTTCCACAGATTACCATTCATCCATTATACAGTATTATCAGTAAAACTGTATGTCTTGCAAATGTAATTGTAATTTCAATTGAAAATGTGCTGTCTGTAATGGCAGTGTGCTACCACAACATGCATACTTCACTCTACGGCACTCCACTAAATGCCACTCTGTGTCACTCCACTCAACAACACTCTACTCTATGCCACTCAATGGCCTTCCACTCTATGACACTATATTCCACTTTATGCCCTTCCACTCTACACCACTCTATTCCGCTTTACGCCACTCCACTCTCTGATACTCCATCCTAAACCACTCTACCCTATGACACTTTTTGCCACTCCACTCTACAACACTTTGGTCTGTGACACTCCACTGCACACTAAGACGCTCCACGCCACCATATGACTCTCCAGTCTACGACAATCCACTCTATGCCACAATATAACACTCCTCTTTACGACATTCTACTCCACCCCACCATACCATACTCCACTTCACCCTATGATACAACAGTCCAGCCTGTGACACGCCAATCCATTCTACACTACTCCATTCTACGCCACTCCACTCTAAGCCACTCCACCCTCCAGCACTACACTCTACAACACTCTACTTCACTCTACTCTAATCTACTCTATGCCACTCCACCATCAATGCTCTACAACGCTCTACTCCACTCTATGCCACTCTATGCCCCTTTACTCTATGCTCCTCCATGCGACAACACTCTTATCCACTCCAAGCAACTCCACACTATGGTACTCCACTCTACCCTATTCCACTCTAATCTATGACACTCTATGCCTCTCCACTCTACAGCACTCCACTCTATGACACTCCGCTCTACGACACTCCACACACCCTACAACACTCCACCCTACAACACTCCACGCCACCCTATGACGTTCCATTTTACGCTGCTCTATGACACCCTATGCTATTCAATTCTTATGACGCTCTACTCCATGCTATACCACTCCACTCTACAACACTCTACACTACTCTGCGCCACTACACTCTACACCACTCCACTTTATGATATTCACTCAACAACACTCCATGCCATTCCACTCTATGCCACTCCAAGCTACTTAATTCTAAGCCACTCTAGTCTATGACACTCTACTGCATTCCAGTCAACGACACTTTACTATAGTGATTCCACTTCCCTCCACACCACTCTATATCACTCCACTCCATGACACTTACCACTATGACACTCTACTCCACTCTACACCACTCCACTCCACCCCACTACAATGTATGCCCCTCCACTCTTTGCCATTCTACTCCACTCTACTCCAGTCAAAGCCACTCTGTGCCACACTACTCTACTCTACAACACTCACCTCTATGACACTCTACTAATGGATTCTCTACCCCTCTCTATGCCAGTCCACTCTATGCCACTCTATTCTACTCCACTCTATGCCACAAAACAACACTCCATTTCACGCCACTCCACACCACTCTCTTCTACGTCACTGGTAAAGCCAATAGCTCTAGCATAGGTGAGACCCATTAGATTTTCCAATGCTTGTTTATGCAGAGACTAAATAATTGGCAAATTAGCACCAAAGACACTGAATAACTGAAAAGTCAGTAAACCATAGAAATATGGCAAACCTTTGTATGTCGGTGTCTGAGTTTTGTACAATAAAAACTCTGCTATGAGATGTATGACAAGTTTTTGGATTCCGCATGTTACTTTTGAACCATCCGACAGATCTGCATTGATATTGAAAACTATCCTGACTGGACACAGTTAATCTCAAACATTTTACAAATTGATCAAGGGGTTAGGGATGAAAAACTGGATTAATTAGGGTGTCGATCTTAAGTAGAGAAGCCCAACTTTATCTCTGTTATATAAATACAAATACATGTTTGCAAGCCCACATAAACCGCGTTACTGTTTTCTGGCAGAAAATCAGCACACAGAGCTACTTTGTTATTGTTGAACATACAGTGGCATTTTTGAAACTCCATTAGAATAGATGTTCCTGGAACATCTGTAGGAATAACACTGATGCTTAAAATTGTAATAATTGCAATGACTGCTTCATGTTGTTTTATTCTGTTAACTAAAACGATGCAAACGTCATTTAAAATCTCCTTATTTCCTTAGGATAACGCTATTTATCCTAAAAGCATAAACTTTATTCATTCTACTCAGACTACTAGCTATGCACAGGTTCAGAAAGATGAAAGGCTGAGATGACTCTGCCATGTTATAAACACGCGGGCTACTAAATAGATGAAATGCAAACATTCAGAATATACTTTAGCCCTTATACAATTGACGATACACTTTGTATTGTTACTCATTTTTATTGCAGCTTAACATCTATATGTAGTCTGCTAGCTTGTATCCTTGTTTGATTTGATTTGATTTGATTCTTGGGAGAGGAGTTGGCCTGACGGCTAGGGTGGTCGACCTCGAATCTGGGGAACTGGATTCGAGTCTCGGCAATGACGCTGAACTTCCTGTGAGTCTGGGTAAATCACTTAATCTCCCCGTGCCTAACAAAAAAATGTATGTAATGCAACTGGTGCTACGTAAAGCGCTCTGATACCCGATTCGGGTCAAATAAAACTCTGTAAATTATGTTAACCTCTCTCCATGGTATTTGGTAACCTGTATTTCTTATTACGTATGTTTATATTTCTCATTACATTTGTTCAGACTGTAGATTTCAATCTCCTTTGCCTCTATAATTGTCATGACAAATGTTGTACTTTGTAACAATCAGTTCTTATGCTACCGGTTAATGCAGGTGAACCTTCTGCCTGGGGTGTCAGGCATTACTCTGTACAACCCTCGAAAACCTGACTGGGTGCGTCCATACTTTATAAGACAACAATTGAGTACATAACTAAAAAGAAAAAAAATAACAAATAGTTGTAAAAAAAAATCACCTTGATTCAATAACTTTATTTTAGCTCTGCCTGCTAATATTTGTCCCGTGCCACAAGCTGCTGCAGCTCATTTTTAGTTTTCAGAGTTGTTGGTTCGAGTACTTCCTGTGGATGTCATCAGCCTTTTTGTCTTCTTCTTAGCTTGAGTCAATCTAGATGCACAGGAGACTAATGTTTCATGAATCCTGCTGGTCAGTGATAAACAAGGACTGAAAATTGTTTGGTTTTTGTCTCATGGTTCTAGGATACCAAACCATGTGACATATTTTCTTATGCACTTCAGTAGGATGTGAGACGGGACATGTCATAACATGTGCACACCGTGGCGGCACTGTTATGATTTTTAACAATGGGGCTGCTCCAGGGCTTCTGTGAGTGGCAATAGTAAAAACACTGTTGCCTAGGTGTACACACTGAGGAAGACCTACCCATACTGGAGAAATGCATACTTTAATTCACAGATCGGAGTCTTGGGAGAAAGTTTCACGTGTCATGAGGCCCTCTACTAATAGGGTGCGCAATGTAAATCAATACTCCAGTTCACACATTTAGCTTCTCTTGAATTTTCCTGTCCGATATAATCAAAGTAGATTGAACACAGATGCCATTATTAGGCGTCTTAAATAGAATATATAATAGGGCACCGTTTCCTGAACTTCTGTGCTGAGATTGTTAAAACCAAAAAAACGTAACATGCCGAAAGAAAGCAGCCTTTGTTTACCTTTAAGTTTCAAGAGTGTAATACCAATTAGTTGTGTTGTAATGCACAGGTATAGGAAATAGTATAGTTTTGCTAAAAAATGGTAGACATGCCAGACTACAAATTATTTGTCTTGAAAAATGCATCCCACTACTTTTACACAAAAACAGATAAACTTGGCGTTATATGTAATTTCCTGAAGTAAACCTAAGTATAATGGGCTTACTGTAACAACTGTAAACCTAAAATCCACTCGTATTATTAATCGTTGAACCCTAATGCACATCAAATACACTGTTCATAAACCCAAGATGGCATCACCAATCACCAATGACAGTCTTGAGATCACTGGTGACATCACATATGACACAGTCAATAACAATATCAATAAAATCAGAGAAGCAGCAATATATGTGATATTACCGGGAGATAAAATGTTGCAGTTCTATTGACCGCCCAAAGATGCCCTTGCAGTCGCATAACAGAGAACAGCGGCTTCGGTACCAGTACCAATCACAGATATTCTTACAGTAATATATATTCCTAAAATGTTTATATTTCTGAGGTAGCGTATATTAGTATAACTAAGTCTCTCCATGTAGTCTTCATAATCAAATTGGTGGAGCTGATCTATTTTTATCAAAAAATTAGTTACAAGTTTTCAATAGTTCTTTCTCATATCCCTAATCTTGCCCTCTCTGTATTTCCAGTCTTTTCAAGCCATCTTTCAGCATTTTAATTTCTCTGTACAGCACTGTTCTTACCCCTCATGTCGTTTTCAGGTACACCTATCGGGTTATCACTTTGAGTGCCCCCCACTCTATTAGAGTGTAATTTTTGGACCTTCTATTATGGGGAAATAATTGATTGCCACCCTTGAAGGCCTGCAATTTCCAGTTTAAGATACTGGCCAGGCGCTGCCCCCAAGTAATGCTAAGCAGTAGTGGGCTATGGTCAGACCATGTTCTGCTTAGGTATTATACCTACTCAATGTGTACCCTTATATGTTAGGAGCAAGGAAAGAAGTCCATGAAGTCATGGAATGAGGGTGAATTTCCCTCCATTTCTCTGTCAAATTCCATGCATTCATCCATCCAATTTAGTGGCCTGCGACCTGACATTTTTTGGCAGACATGGGTGGGTATAAACGATCTGCATTAACGTCAGGAGAAAAGGTTGTGTCCACCCCCATACGATTAGAGTGGCAAGGGGGGGAAGGCTGATCATTAACCAGGTACAGGAATTAATCTTGTGACACGTTTAAGAGCTAGATTCAACATAACATCCGTATCGCTCCATCTAAGCGTACTTCTAGTAATATATATCAGCCTTCTGGGTCTGTTTGTTCTTTTTCATTGATGCACAGAACCCCTGGCCGAACTCGTATCAGCAGCCCCTTGACTTAAGATGAGAATGACATGTGTACTAAATTGAACCCTCCTTATTTTCCTAAATTTGGTCCCCCCTGCCTTCGTTAAGTGTTATTCCTGCAGAAAGAAAAATATTATCCTGTGGTGCTAAAGATACTATTTTAATATGTTGCCCATGTCTCTAATATTCCAAGCAAGAAACGTGTACCATTATAAATTGCCCATTGATATACACCTGCGGTGTGTAATCATTCCCACCCTTGTTCCTGCCACCCAACCTCAGTGGCTGTGGGAAACCTTTCACTAGAGTTGGACTCCCATTTATAGATTTTTCATGCCCAACTACACCTATTGCCTGATCATAGAACCCCTCATAACAATATTACACCCTCCCTGGGCCTGACCTCTGAACTGATCCAATGCAAGTCAACGTACATTTGATACACATAGCTAGTGTTATCTCCACATTTTCCAAATATTAGATACACAGTCTGTGAAATTGAGTTATTAGTTGAGAGGGGTAGAAGCCCCACTCAAATAATAAAGACAATTCTTGTCAGGGTGAACCACAAAAGTCATTAAATAAACATGTTTTTAGCCCTCAGGTAGCTTGGCACAAAAGCAGTGAGGCTTAATTTAGAGGCAATGTGGAATGTATTTATGTAGCACTCAAATAGTAATAATGTGAAAACACAACACAAGATAACTCCCAAGGCAATTTAGAAAAATAGATATAATTTAAAAAACATAAAACAATACAAAACAACAAACATCCAATCAATAGAACCAGAGTTATGACTTTTTAGAATTTCTAATAAAATTAGCACCAAAAAGCACAAGGGTCAATTGTGGTTATCAGATGATACTGGACAAGGTCAAAGTCACAAGTTATGGCTAACTGCGAAGGAGCGCCGGTCGGAAACGGGGACGAGGTTAGTCCAACTGAAGATTTTAACTTCTCTGAGTCAAAGTCCACCTGGGGTGCTGCAGCAGAACTATATCCTGGCAATCGATGTGAGAAGCAGGTAAGACAGTCGCTGTTTGGTGCGAAGAGTCGGTCATCGCTTGAGCTTCACATAAACGGTCGAAGCGGACTGTCACCGTTGGTGTTGGACCTTGAGGCGAGCGTGAAGAACAAGTCATTGCTGGAGATTCATGTTGGCAGGCTTCAAGGTTAAGCTTTGAGTGATGCGAGGAGCCCGTTTGTGGTAATAAAGAGGCCAAAAACCTCTAGATCTTCGCCTGGGACTCAGGACCTTTGATTCTGAAACAGGAGGAGTGCTCTCTGATGCCAATCAAGAGTCCAGGACCCGTGAGGAAAGCTCTTGGGGAGCAAGACTCACTCCAGCAAAAGCTATGAGCAGTGATCAGGCAGGTCCAGCTGACACTGGTCAGCTAAGCAGTTGGAAGGCACGCCACTGGAAGATTGTTGTGCCCCTGTAGTTAAAACTAAGTGTAAGTCCTTCGGGTCACTTCTGGGGAACCTGGGTTTAAGACAAACAAGCCCAATCTTTCGTCTTCAGACAGCAGGTCAGTCCTTCTTCTGAATCTTCCACAGGTTTGGGAGTGTTCTGAGGAGAGGTCCTAAAGGTGCCACTTTTACCCTCTGAGCCATCCTGTTGGTGAGGGATGCTCCCTTTGTCTAACCTTCCCCCTTTCCTGTATTAAGGCTCCAAACTGTCTAGAGCAACAAAGGGAGACAAGCCTAGGTGTGAGCTGCACATGTCAGTGGCAGGGCAGGCAGCCACTAGACATCAGGAAGGGGGTATGCAAGCTACACTCATGAAGGGCTGAGTATAACCCCTTAAGTCTTCCGGCTCAAGAGAACAATTCCCAACTTCACATCCAGGGCCCTTTTCTCCCCATGTCTTTATGGAATATACAAAACACCGCTGGAGAGCCATTCACAGTCATGTGACCCTGGGCACTGGCAGAAAAATTCCTCTTGGGTAAGGCAGAAAAATGTAAACTTTCTAAATGTGGCATTTTCAGAATAGTAACTTAATATCAGACTGTAACATTATAGAGATTTTAAATTATAATTCATTTCAGTGGAAGAAGCATTTATTTATCTGTTCCCAAACTGGAGTTTTCACGTATTAAGTGTAATAAGGTGACCCATTGTTTGTCTGGAGAGAGATAGCCTTACAACACGAAAAAACGACTTTACCAGTTTTTCAATGTAAGACCTGGAAAACTTATATAAATCAATCAATCAGCACCTGGATATGGGTGAGAAGCAGTGCTCAACAAATCTACTGATTGATTGTTTGATTGGAGAGCATAAGCACCTTACCACTGGTTAGCAGGAGTACAGTGCACATAGTCCTAAATGCCAACAAAAAATTATTCTGGCAAAGGAAGGCACAAATCTGAGGTGACTTTGCTGAGAGGGGCAAGTCCAACACACAGAGTTGGTGATGGCTCTCCCATAAGCCCTTTACATTATTATACATGGTCTGTCATGTCTTTAACTGACATATTCTGTGCTCAGGAGCCTTGTGATTCATAGGTTCACAAACATCATTTGTTGCATCATTCTCTTGATTAGGGGTATGATCATCCTCTTTTCTTCCTTGTGTTTTTGACCCGCTAGCTTGGCTCACTTTCTGTAAGGTAGCATCCTCATGTAAAGTCAGGCCTGTTTTTCATCAACACATGTCATTTTTTGCAGAGTGTTCATCAAATGAATGGTATAAGAGGCTCTGAGGGTAACCTCTGGTAGTGATTAGGATTCCATCTCCTATTCCTTTCACCTAAGAAGGGACATACTGTGGATGCGTCAGAGTATGTGGATAGCTGAATGCACTTTTTCCACCATTGCGTTGTCTTTTGGTGTTTGTAGCGTTGTTGATCTTGACCTATTTTCATGTTGCCACCTCTGCTTCTTCATATTGCGTTGAGTGTGCCATGTTGGTTCTTGCTCATGGACGCTTTTAGTGGCAGCCAAGTCATCTGTCCATTCTTCAGTTTCCTGAGGGTCAGTAAAAAAGGGAAAAGTATGTGTGGCGAATGACCTTCAACATGGCAGAGAACATTAGAATGTACTTGATGCCCATAGCCCTAAGTTTGTTTCTCAACAGCTTGCATTAGGATTGTAATGCTGCAGTGTAATCTGGAAAGACGAGCACCTTGCTGCTGGTTACCTGGAAGTGTGGGATTTTTTGGGTCTGCTGATGTTTGCTGAAGAAACTTAACAATTTAGTATTGAAGCCCCCAAGTCTCTTTCATGATCCACCTGGTGGGGGTACCATCGGGATTCTGTGCACTTTCTTGACCACAAATAGATTGGATAGGCCCGGTAAGGTATGCTGAATAATTTTTCTGTATATCCTTCCATACATGTCTCTTTAACTTTTTCCAGCAGGCCAATGATGTGGACATTATTTCATCTAAAGATTTTATTTGGGTCCTCCAATATATATTCTAAGTAATAGATTTGTTATTGAAGGTCCTCCTTCTCAATTTGCATTCCTTGCATTATCAGGCTCATTGGGGCAAGCTTGCATTCAGTTTCTTCTACAGTGGCAAATAATGTATTTTGGTGTGCTCTCAGTAAGTCAAGTGCTAGGGTCTACTGAGTCTATTTTTGACCCTAGTTCAAATGATGATATTTCATATCCATTAGTATGCGCTCCAACATGTTTGCTTGTATTTTTTCAGCTATGTCTTCAGTGGTTGCTGGGAATCTGTGTGGCGCGGGGTGACTTATGACCTCAGATCTGCACAAGGTTGTTTCTATGGGTGTTAGAGCCCCCATGTTGGACAGTCTGTATAGTCACCGCTGTATTTTTCCCAGGGGGGTTCTCAATATTTGTTGAGTTGTTGCCCTTTTTTTGATAGACCAATTTTTGCAGCAGGTTTATAATAAGTTTGATATATTTTAATATTATACATTATTAATATTGTGAGACTATTTGTCTTTTATTTATCTTTGTAAATTTTGAAAATTTGTATGTGATTTTTTTAATTTAATTACAAATTGTTAATTTAGTAGTGGGTTGTTGGGTTAGTAGGGGATTTGGTGAGAATCTGTAATTTATTCTTTTTAATTAATTTACATTAAATGTATGTATTTAATTAATATTTACTTATGGAAATTATGAATAGATATTTTGATTAATTGTTAATTGGTTGATCAATTTATTTTTTCAACTGTTCTATTAGTTGTAATTGTTTATGTAATTTTTAAAGTAATGTAATAATTTATATTGTTATAATTAATTTTAATTGCATATCTGGGTTTAAAGTCAAAGTCAAAGGGTTCTTTATTTGAATAAAATAATTAATCATAAAAGTACACCATTAAAACATACAATAAACTTTGTTTCACATTAAGAGTGCATACTGGTCGACTATGTATAACACATTTTAAAAAGGCTCCCATAGCAATACAAATTGTCGTGTCTTTCACTGTCTGAAGAAAAACAGGGGCCGGTCTACACAAGTTAAAGTTATGAGTTTTCATTATAGGGAATAAAAACACCTAATGTACATAACATAATATTTTCAGAAAAAATTAAATGAAGTTTTGATTAGGGGAAAAATTGTCACACGGACACACAGGGAAACTGGCCTCCCCATACTGATCCAACGGGGAACAGAGCAGGCTGCGAATAGTACTTAGTCTGAATTTAAACAACAGAGCCCTATGTAAATGGTTAACTGTATACTGCAGATAGGGTTCATTACCAGCACTAGTTTGTAACGCAAAGAATTACCTGTTTGTGGGCCTCTCTGTATCAACTCCATCCCTCTTTGACCGCCTGTCCCCTAAGAAAGCACGATTCAACCACCTCTTATCAGACATGGTTTGTGCTGGTAGGGTTAGAGAACAGGGAGTGTCTACCGAAAGACGTGAGCATGTTTTGTTGTAGGACAAACATGGTATATGTATCCCCTGATCACATTTAAGGCTTTCCCTAATTACTTGCTGGCTAAACAATGCATTAAGATTGTTCCAAACCACCAGTCATAAACGTAGGGCAGCAGGTATAATGTAGTCCCCAATATACGAGAGGCCCAGTTCCTGGTGGCACACAAAGTGTGGGCAGCTTGGAAGCGGTGACAACAATCTGAGGCAGAAATAGTTCTCTTCAATTTAGACTTGGGGCAGGTGCATAACCTCAGAGGCCTGCGTCCTAGATTGCGACAGGAGCACAATGCGTGCAATACATTTCAAGAAAAGGTGCAGTGGGTTTGCCTCCAACCTTTGGAACTAAGATAAAAAGGGCTCCCAAAAATTGCATGAATTTAAGAAACCTTGCATCTATATGGGGAGCTGTTATGATCAAAGCAAATCCCTAAGTATAGAAAGCTGGATACTGCTGACAGCACGTTGCAATTAACATGACTTGGTCTCATATAACTTTTCTTAGCACCACTCGCCATGATGTGACGGTTGGAATAGTTAATGCCCATACCCAGGGACATCATAAAAGAGGAAAAGGATGAAATTAGGCATGTACAGGCTAGACCAATTACATCATTAGCATCCTGCCCACTCTCTAACATTCATTCAATTTGTTGATGTAGTGAATTAATAAAATGGGCGCCAAAATGCACCCCTACCAAACCCCCATAAAGAGACCAAAAGTTTCAGTGCACTACACATTCTGGCCATACCTAGCTCTGGCAGAAAATTCAGATGGAAATAATGTAAAAAGAAATAGTAGGGTGGCATCAAGGTCCAGATAAAGCACTGGACCATAACTTGAGCTTGTTCGTTCAATCAAATGCGCTAGACATGTCCGTGAAACCATGGTACAGCAGCAATCCCTGACAGACACATACTTGCCTAAGATAAGATGTAGGTTTAGGCACTGCTCTACTGTACTTAAGCCCTCCCTAAAGCCATTCTGGCATAAGCTTACGATGTTGTTAGGATTTGCCCAAGTTCTGATCCATTTATAGATTACTCTCTCCAATATTTTAGCGAGGGAGTCAATATCTATGCTTGTTTTAGGGTTGTAGGGTAGGAAGTGCCTAAAAAGAAAAATATATTTTTTTTTTCAAGAACTTCTGTTTTTCTATCTAACATTTGTAATTATTAAATGTAATTTACTTGTTTTATCGTTAATGAATATGCTTATTATTTTAAACATATTTTAATTATTTGGGTGCATATTTAAAGGCTTTATTCAACAAATAAATTAATTCAGGCAGTGGTGGGAAATCATAAATCTGAAAGTCCTCCAAAGTCCAACAATTTCCCTACCGTTGCTTACAGTGGAGTGGGAATAGTACATTTGACCACTCCAAAAAGCAAACACTTTCCCAACTGTTACTAAGACTGGAGTGGGAATAGTAAATCGGACCCCTACAAAGTCAAGCATTTTTCCTAATGTTAGTGTGGCATTAGTAAATCAAACCCTTCAAAATGTAACACTTTCTCTACCATTGCTAAGATTGTAGAGAGAATATTAAATCTTACCCTGTACAAAGTCCATCACGTTTACCACTGTTGCTTACGTTGGAGTGGGAATACTCCATTTAACCACAGCAAAGTTCAGCACTTTTCTTAAAATTGTGATACCATTAATTTTATTATTTTCTTGTTTTTACAAAAAAAATTATGATTTTTAAGTTTTCATAACTTGTATAGTTTATATTTAAATGTTTTGGTTTGTTCTTTTTTTTTACATTGCTGGTTTTATGTTCTTGTTATATATATGGGTAGATATTTTTATTGGTATTATTATTATTAATAATTTTAATGTAAATTGTTTTCAGTCATCGGTTAATGCTTCACTTCGATCCAATATTTTAATTTTTTTGTTTTTATAAAAACATTTTACATTATAGTTATTTATTTTAATTGTTTATTATTTTCAACTTTAATATCTAAATGAAATTAATATAATGCTACTTTTAGTTAATATACTTACCTGCTGTTTTACGACATTCTAGACCCATATTGTTGTCTCTATATTATTGCAGTTTACATACAAAGTATGTAAACATGATATTTTGGTTCTCAAAAAATTCTTTGTGAAATTGGTGTATTATGATATTTTTTATCCATATTACATCATACAACTGTATGCCTTGTGCTCCAATGCAACTCAAGGAATGACTCTCAAGTCTTATAGGCTTTGTGTAAGCTTCCGTTGTGCAATGCCTGAATCAATTACCGATTTTAAGGCACCAAAAGTTGCACATCCTTCAATCCTGTCCTAAAATATGATTTGTTACCTACTGGTTTGTGAAACTAGAAAGAACAATCTCTCATTGTTGTTGGCTGTACCCAAATTATTCCTTGTACATGATCCAGGATTAAAGCCTCTTTCAGAAAGTAAAACTGTGGTGAGCCTTTTGAAGCTAGGAGTAAATGACTATTTTGGGGTTTTCAGAGTCCAGGGGTGTACCAAATAAAGTGAACACTGAAAGTGCTTATTAAAGACAGGTCTTTGATACAGTTTTTAGTTGACTGATATCTTGAAGAGTTCGAGCAGCGGTATTTTACCACCCTAGACAGTGGTAAATGTATGTTTGCAATTTTAAAGGAATATGCTACTTTTCACTAGACAAGCAACAGCATTTGTTGACATTTCTAAACAACAGAACACAGCACCATGAGATAACACAGAACAAACTAAACTCAACAAAACTATAAGATAACACAGCAGAACCGTCAAAACAAAATGCAGCACAAAAACACAACTGCACCACAAGCAACATCTGACCACCACAACAAAATGCAACATAACATAACACATATGCACAAACCTTCTGGTCACATAATCACACGCCCCCAAGTCTTTCATAATACGGAGGGAAAGGGTGTTTGCACCAAGCCCTGCTGTACTTACCACCAAGAACATGTATTGGCGCCAGTCAGAAATGTTTTGTGATCCGGCCGAAGGAATGCGTTTACATTCCAGGAACGGGTCCACACAAGTCAGACGACCGCAAGTCAAGTTCACTTCTCCGAAAATATTCGGTGGGACATGAGTTGGTAGGTCAGACCGAAATCTTTCAGATTGCCTTACACAGCAACAAAAGTTTTTAATCTGAAACTGAAGGTGGATGTGAGCGTTAAAAGCTGTGTCTCGTGTAGACATATTGGAATTTTGAATGTATTTAAAATGCGGGGCAGGGAAGCTCCATGACCTTGAATTCTGGGTCAGCAGTGACCGCAAGATAGTTTTCTTTCATTAAAGATCATTTCTGGCACATTGTTGGTGGGTACATCATCCTGAATATCACAGTGCAGTGCCTTCTCTAGCAAACTGCATTATCGTGATAAGGAAAGCCTCCTCTTCCCAAGTCAGAAACATTTTCTTAAATGATATATAGGGTGCCTTTAAAATAATTTCACTTTTTTTTTTATAAATTTGAGGGATTCCAAATCTTTTGTAATGTGCTTTTCGATGCTTTTAGAAGATGACACTTGAAAGGAATGGGCTTCTTCAGGACTTCCTGTCAGTGTTAATTCTAGCTGGAGACCAGATGCTTGGGGGTTTTGAGCACGTCATAAATCTCATACTATGCTCGAGAGATGACGACATGAATTTTAACGCCATTCCCACGAGGGGTAATATAAAAAACTAAATATTGAACTCTTTCAAATAAACTTTTGATGTATCCCCTGTACTTCAACAGACGCATTTTAACACAGCATGTGACAAAAATTTGAAAAGTGGTGTGGGCCCGGTGCACAGGACCCGTTTGCGCACCTGGGCAATGCGGCTGATTTTGCTACTTCACAGTGAGAGTCCACAATGCACAACTGTGGCATCATGAATTAGAAGGGACACATTAAAACCATATGCATGACAAGGAAATGAGCAGTTCTCCTCCTCATTGTGAGTCTTTAATAGCGGCATCACTGCTCAGAAATTGCTTGTCTGGTTGCAAATCATTGAACAGTAACCAGTGCTTTAAATGAGCCGGTACTATCCGGTACTGAGTATTGGCACTTTTTTATTTTGTTAGCGAGAGTACCTCCACTTCTCAAGAGAGATGTAATACTTTTAATTGGAAAGTACCGGCACTTCTCAGAAACAAGCAGGTACTTTGATACAGAGTACCTGCACTTCTATTTTTCCATTTTAAGCACTGGCCGTAACTACCTAGGATACAGGTGTGTGACGCAGGCCACTGCTGCCCCTGAGGCATAGCAGGTCCCCCAACCCTTCAAGTGGGCCGATTCAGCCAAAGGTCAACGGACATCTGTGAGATCTTGGTTCTTATGTAAAGTGCTCTGACACCTTCGGGTAAAGTTCGCGCTATATAAAATCGCATTAAATAAAAATAAAAATAAAAACTCAGGGTCTGCAATTGGGGCCCTAATATTGCATAATACCTCTGCGAGGATACATGATACTCATTTACAAACTGGAAGATGTCTATGACATGACTTATGCAAGGCTGGATCTATATGTGCATATTTGTATATATATACCCAATTCTCAATGCCCCACTGTTGGTGATATTGAGACTTCTGGCCTATCAGAGCAAGGGTTACAAAGCTGGCGTCAATGTCATAACTACGAATAAAATGCACCTCAGTATGCACAGCCCATTTGTCAGCTGCCCAATCGATTAACTGCAAACAGGACTAAGAACTACACTTATCACAGGGTTGTGTTGTTCAAAGGTAACATAGTGCCGTGGCATGGCCAACAGGCATCTGGTACATATAGTATATAGATATATAGGTGTATAGGGTATACGTCCATCAACATAGTATACATGAAGGAATTTAAATGGCGGTAGTATATGCATGTGCCATGATCACTGAGATATAGTCAAAGTGCTATTACTTAAGACCCACCACCCTGATCAAGAACAAGCAATATATTCTCTGAAGTTGATGGAATCCATAGTTGTATTTATTTAGTTCACAATATCCTAAAAGCAGGAGTGGCATGAATGAAATTGGGAAGGCCATGCTCACATAAGCCGCTTATAATCTATTCGAGTCAGCCCAGAATGATTTTCTTGAAGATGAATTGCACCATTGTTGGAGTTCACCTTATATGCTCTGACTGAGAGAGCTGGAGCCGCCGCGCTCTCTCCGTCTAGACATCTCAAGTGTAGGTGAAATACGAAGTGTCCGACGGCAGGGATGTTTAAGTTGTAAAGCGGGGATTTAAACGGGTGGACTTCAACTTCAGGAGGCAGTTTTGAAGCAGACTCTAAGGGAGCATTTTGCTTGTCTGACACCCAGCGTTTTGCTGTTTTTGTTGCAAATATGTCTGCTTTCATAGAAGAGGCAGGCCGTGAAGTCAGTGGTAGGGTGACAAAAAAACTTAGAGTGTTACAAGATTATTAGAGGTACACAAATGTACTTCATAAAAGTAGACTGGAAACACAAACAAAATTAATAACTGGACTTTGTGTATTTTTCAACAAAGAAAAGTTAATATAAAAAATCTTGTGGCCTGATTACGAGTGTGGCGGCTGTAAGACCATATTACGAGTTCCTGCACCGTCAGCCATTTCATGGGGGGAGCCCCACCATACAATGGCTGGTAGTGTAGCAATAAAGGGGGTCCAACAGGGCCCCCATGCCCCACCTGCCATGGGGATTTATTCAGGGGGCCACAACATGTGCCCCCGTCTGTATTCCCCCAAAGTTCCAGCACTGCATGGACGGTGACGTCCATGCCGTGCTGGAACTTTTTTTGCCGTTCCCATTGCGGTGCCTGTTTTCCAAGCACCGCCTTGGGAAAGGCAAAGGACCTTGCACAAGTTCAACTCGTAATAAGGCGGGCAGTCCTTACGTGGCTTTGGTGGTGCTGTGATGGCGGAGAGCCGTCGCAGCACCACTAAAATCGTAATTAGGCCCTTAGAATGTATCCTTAGGAAACTTAAATATACAAACCTGCTGACTGCTATGTGAGTGACTTTCAAACCTTTTGTGATAATTGAATGATATACTGGTCTTTATACAAATCTAAAAAGTACCAGATATTTGAATTTATGTTTTCGGGATGTCTCTTTATGTATCTTTTGAAAAGTTCACTAGATGTTGTAATGCTGGTTGGTGATTTTACATACCGCTCTACCGTACTTCTTAAAATCAAAAGTCAGAAGGGCGTATTTGTAGTTTGGCAGATCGAAACATCCACTTTTGCCGAACTCAACATAACCCCCAGACTTCTTAGAGGCGTTCAGACTCTGTTACAGTTTATCAAATAGCTGCGATCTGAGACTACTATGATCCACAAGCAGAGTCGGATGCCACAAATACATTAACAAGAGTGCTTTATCTCTCTTTTTGGAGAATCTGTTGTGGATTCTCACATGAAAGAGGATGAGTGTATGTGAATGACTGGGGGGGGAGTCCCCAAAACAGGGAATCTCATAAATAGATGGCTACTAAAGATTTTCCACTGAACCATCAATTACCGTTGAATCGGGATGGTTATTTCTTCAAGAGATGCACTTGTTTTTTGTGAATGAAACTCTATTGACACTTTATTTTTATGATTCGAAAGTGAAATTGAATTTTATTTTCATATTTTGATGGGTTGTTTTAGATTTTCATTCGTTCTGGGATGGGTACGTTGACTCTGGTTTAGTTGTCCTCGAAAGCTGGAACCATCAGGTCAGCGCCACTCAGTTGCACCATTTGAGAGAAATTGATATTCTATTTACTCTGCACTGGAACAGAAGGTCAGAGAATTTTCAGGACAACACTCACCTATCATCAATTGAGTTTTTGCCTTGCGGATTTCAAGTATGGCTTCTTTTTTCATGGTTGAATGGCTGGCAATTTGCGAAACCACAGGGATTTAGAAAACCTTATCACAACAGACAAGAGCTGACCTCCAATTATATGGCCTTTGTGTCTTGTCAGTTTACAAGGGCGAGGAGGAGGCAGAAATGATCAACTATAATCACAAATATAACGTGTACGTATTGGAAAATTATTAATCGAAACTAATCGATTGCGTTTTGGTACATATCAGCACAATTAAACTCTCATTCTGAGTGACCCACAATTTGCACATGACTTTGGCTTAGTCTGTAAATTGCGTAAATACTAAAAGAGAAACAGTTCAGTATTTGTTGGGTACACAATTTACACTCTTTTTCTGATTTACACATCTCTGAATAGGTGATACTATGCTAGTAGCCTGTGTTATTTGCTACACCAAGACTCGGAAGCTTCGGTTGCGCATTTTTAGCCAGGAAAAGTTCTGCCAAGTTTTATCTGGAGAAAACCATGAGGATAAAAATACCCATGGTACACTTGGGCTGTAACCTCGAATCGTGTGCAAATAGGGGTTTGCTCTCAAACGGGCATTAGCACAGCACCAGGAATTATATCTTTACTCAGCTGTTTGGTAGCAAAGGGAAATAAAGATTCATCAAAATTAATGCCTTTCAATAACCCACGTTTACATTCATTTTGGTATCAGTTTTCACTTAATTTACGACGTCTATAGGGCCATCAATAAGGAAAATTAAAGAAAAAGGATAAAGAGTTCTTCAACATGTTAAACACTGAATTGTAAGGGTTAATTCTAAAATTTAAGAGCCCGTGATTTTCAGAACACTTATACTAATAATTAAAATCTAATTTCTCACCGCTCAACTACCTACTTTTCAAGATATGCTGTAGAACTCTCATTGAAGAGGCTGAGCAATAAAAGAGGCAGGAAATACCAGGAATTACAAGCATCCTGCAATGTGGGCTAATCTGAAACAGAGCCCTGAAGGATATGCAAAGCAGTGCAAGGCCTAATCCGAAAGTATCAGCAGTTTAGAAGAGGAGCATTGTATTCAGATCTGCCACATTTTGCACAACACTGCCAACCAGTACAGCACTTAAACTCCAGAAATATTCACAGAAATTGTATGAAAGCATACGTTTTGCTCACTCGTTAATTGATAAAGCTGGTTTGGATGAATGAAAGCTGAATTTTCCATGGCCCAAAATTTGTTAAAAATCATTACTTTGTCACGACATTAATGGAATGGGGACTTATATCTAGATTAAGTGGCCCCACGGTCTGTCAGACAAAAGACCCACACCTAAAATGAGGTCAAGGGGTGACAGGCAGACACGATTATCATTTAGCTGTCCAGTGGTCCATATCATGTATTATTGCTTTGGCCCATCCTGAATTGTTTTTTAAAAGACTGCTTTGCTTGTTGGGGACTTCAATAATCGGGGAATATTCACATATAATTCGTGAGCCTATTTGGCTTTTAAATTTTTTTTGCCATGGTGTACAGCACGGTTGAAAGATAAACAAAAACAATTATGGCGCAGCTAGTGTTGCCTGCGCAGTATCAGTTTCTTTAAATTTCAGCCATCCTTAGGGTGCAAGTTGGGGGTGGACATGGGTGAACAGAGTCCTGCCACAATTTCTAGAGCAGGGACTCTGTTCGGCAAAGAGGCTTCGAGGTGTCACCACCTTGTGCCTCAACACTGCAGCCGCTTGTAGTTACAAACACTGTCGGCCTGATCAAAAGTTTGGCGGATGGGATACTCTGCCATAAACGTGACAGATATCCCGTCCGCCATATTGCAAGTTCCATAGGATACAATGGAATTGTAATACGGCGGATGGGCTATCAATCACGATAGTGATGGAGTAACCCTGTCTCCCAGACTCGTACTCAGGCCCTATCTTTTTTTAAACCCTCTTTCCAGTGGTCTAATGAAACTTGAGGGGGTGCCCTGCAAAGTACATGGAGGGGTTCCCCATCCCTGGTCCTCCACCTACCACTTTTACTTTTGGAGCTTCTGGAGCTCGGGCCTCCCCCTCCCCTCCCCCCGCATCGCCGGGGCTGCAGGGGCTTATGTTGCGCCACTGCCTCTTTCCTACTGGAAGCATCCTCTTTATTTAAAAAAGAGGTTCCATTGGTTATCTTTGAATCTCTTACTTGAGAAGTTACAGAGGACTTCGCAACATTATCCCTTCTATTGCCAGATGAACTGCAAATGTGCAGCGTTTTGTGCTTTGAAGCTGGCACAGAACACCAACACAAAACAAACATGCCTCAACACCAAGTTTTACTGTTAAAAGCACACCCAGCAATTCTGTTTATTCTCCAAGCACAGTTTAAAGAGGTAACAAGTTCAACACATCTGTTTAAAAATAGTGTTCTCTTTAGTCAATACTTATGTCAATTACTTATTAAAGTGTGGCAAACTAGGGGTGGGTGTGACTCTTGTAATTCTTTGTAGCATAATCAAACTGAATTACCTAAGAATTCTGCGAGACTACGCTTTAATTATGTGAGAAGGATCATTCTGCGTTTAGCGCTATTTCCTAGCTCGAAAATGTCTCCCCCATCCAAAATGGAGGCAAGGATGCATTTTGGGCTAAAAAAAAATAGTGGTAAATGCAACACACGATGCTTAGCAAGCTTGAGTGGCCACTTGGGCTTGCTAAATGTGCTTTTGGGGTAAGATTATTCCCCAATTTACCAGCGCCATTTAGCAGTACTTTCTTAGAGCAAAAGGCACCCTCGCTTCCAAATTGGACATGAGGATGCATTTTACGCTAACGATTAGCACTAACCACAACAGCACAGGAATAGGATTATTTACTTAATGCAAAATGCACCCCACATCTAAAATGGACAATAGGATGCATTTTGTAGTAAGAAATTAACTGCAGCAGAACATGAATAGCGAGTGTGAGCAGCTGCTTGTGTTTTCTAAATGTGCTTGCCCTGTAAATTTTACCCCCAAGTTACTCGTAATTACGGATCGAGGAATAAACACATAATTATTGCTAATTCCACATCAAAAAGTTAATTCCAACCAGGCCTATGGAAAACCTACCACTAATCACATTTCTGAGTGATTAAGTTAACTTTTGTTTTTAAATTACAATATTATGACATTACTTATTGTGATGTCAATTCCAGTGATATCATACTAAATTAAATATACAAAATAGCCTTGTACTATTGAACACCTGCCCTGGCCATTCTGTGCTGTAGCTGACCTACTATACATCATGGCTAAAAAAAAATCACTGATAAAGCCAACGGATCTCACAGAGGAGCGAACCATTGGCATTGCCAATGCTTGTTTAATTGTGGTCATTCTTTTTGCCAAGTCAGCAGTGGCATTAACATAAAATGGCATATAATACCTTCCCTTACTCGACTAGCTCACCTGGCATGACAAACAGAACAATTTGACGTTTAAATAGTTAACAAAACAAGAGGGCTTGGAGCCCTAAAAGAGACTGCGCCTCAGTTTACAGTGCTTCAAGGAGACAGGCGATGGGCAGCATGGCAACAGAGACATCAGATCTGTCAACTTACACAGTGCCACTGTGTGTCACATGATTTCGGCTACCTGCACACGGTACCCCAGTGAGGTGCAGACATCACATGGTGGCAGGGAAAATTAGCTAAAAACCACGTAAACAGTGGATTTCCAGCTCGTTTTCAGAGGCAGTAACCAGCTAATGTCCGTAAAACGTGTGAAGACACCCCAGGACATCGATGACAGCCACGATGATCCTTTGTTTTGGGTTTTTATTTAGGGGGAGTAGGTGGAGGCCTTGGTGAGGGTCAGAGTGCCTCTTAGCTCTTGGCACCAGGTCCCACCCCCTCGCGACAGGGTGACAATATGTTGGAAGTTGGAAGGTATGAGACATGCAGCGGCAGCTCCTCCGCAATGGCAAAGGAGCGTTGCTCCCACTGCCAGCAGCCAAAAAATGGAAAAATAAAACAATGAGATATGCTTGTTTATTATCGTTTTATTTTGGCTGTTGGCTTGGGGGCGGGGCCAGAGTCGGCAGGCTGGTGTAGGAGTGTTTTGCACAGTAATTAGTGCACATGACGGTTTGGCCGGATGATTCAGGACGGCCAAACAGGGCCGGACTGGGAACCACAACCGGCCCTGGTAAAGTGCTCGGCCAGCCCCTCCCCACCCCCCTCCGAGGGATTGGGGGTGCCACGGGTTGGTGGGACGTGTTTGCAGCTATGCTGCAAATACAGCCCTGTAACAAAAATGGCCCCCAGGGGCCCAAAACTGGCCCACACCCGTGCGGCCCACCGAGGGATTGCCCGGTGCCTGCTACGGCCAGTCCGGCCCTGCGGCCAAACCGCCATGCGCACTGAAGCTCTCTCCAACCTCAGCTGCGATGCTGTGTTGGAGAGAGCAGGCGCAGGTCTCCAGTCTAAATGGGAGCACAAATCCACGACGCTCAGGCCAATACTGACGCTGCTTTCATGGAGCGTCAAGAGTGGCCACAAGGGATTCTGAGAGCCTGTGCCTGCAGTGCGCGGAGCCAGATCAGAGTGTCGAGCCAGATCGGAGCGTGGATGCAGGCAAGCTATTTATTTATTTATTTTATTTTGTTATTCGTCCCAGTTCCCCCCTCCCTGCCACTTTGCCCAGATACCTGCCACTGCTGTAAACATGTTCGGTGTGTATGCAACTGTTTATTGTTGAGTTGCAACCTCACAATCTGGGAGGGCTGTTTTCCATTGTGTTCCCTCTACTCCAAAATATGGGGCTGATATCTCCCCTCTGCCACTCCTCAGCACCCCCACGGTTCCCCCGCCCACACTGCCGCTGCCTCCGGGCTTGTGGCAGCAGCTGCAAGTCTGTAACCCGGACCTTTTTAATAAGTTTACCGGTCAGGGTGGATTAATGTCAATGTCAGGTCAGGCCGCGAGGGTTCTCAAAGCATGAATTTAGTGTCAGCCAAAGGGTAGCAGTTGAAAGAGCTGGGTCGCTGTTCTAGGTCACGTCAGACGCACATGGAAGTACTGACAGGGAGCGTCTCCGCGCTACTTTAACGTCGTGACATCAGTGAGCTCTTGACAAACGGCATGGGGGGAGAGAAACGAAAATAAACAACACGCCAACATCAGGCAGAAATACCAGACAACTTTCTCCAAATGCTTCCCCCACTGTGAAATTAGGAATGCTATTTCAAAATGCATTGCTATGTAGTGCGTTCCTCCTCATGAAACTGTTGGTGAACATTCTTCAGTTGCACAGCACAAAGGCCAAGCCTACGATAAATCATATCTTCACTTTCGTTTTTTCGCAGGATGAAAACATGAATGAAGAAAGTCAATCCAGCAAAATAGTTGTTTCTAACCCCCTGTGCCAACCAACAGGCACCCAGGACAGTTCCTATATCTACAGCAGCTGCGTAAACAGATGTTTTCTCTCTCTCTTTCTGCCTCCATCCAGCAGCAAGCAAATGACACAACAAATAAAACAACTGCTTAGTCTAATGTGCAAGAAGAGTCAGTCGTGCTGAAAAAGCAGACGTGTTCAAGAATGCTTACTACCTTAACAGTAATATGGCTGCTGATTTGAGTCCCCTCACTTGAAAGCGTCACCTAAAGAATTTGCCTCCCCAAAAATGCCAACACATGTTGACTCAATTAGTGGAAGCAATGAGAAAGGGAAACAAAATGACATATTTATATTTGCCGTAAGGACTGGAAGCTGTTGTTTTATTTTTTGTGTCATTTGCTTGCTGCTGGATGCATTGTGCCTCTGGGGGGACTATGGTGTTCGTTTTGTAGTGGACTTATGGCTTGTGGAACATTGCAAATATCTTCATTGGATAAAGGTTATTTTAGAAGTAAATCTATACTAATATAATAAAGAGAAAGCCCAAACCTTTGAGGCGGGTAATCTCAGGAACCACAGCACCAATCACAACACCCAATACAGCGTTGGAAAGGGCAGTTGCAGCAGAAGGACATAGGCTATGCAGACGCCCACCATATACATTTGAAAGGTAAAAGAACCGTGCCAGGAAAGTAGTCCCTTGTGGGCGTGTCTGCGTTGTGCTGTGGGCGTGTGGTGGGGGCATGACAAACGCTTGGGGCGTGTGGTACGTTCCGCCCTTCATGCCATGTCTCATATCGTGTGTTGAAGGTGTGTGCTGGGGGCGTGGGCGTGTGCGGGGTGCGGGATTACGAGAAAAAAAAAGCGAGCGTTGTGCCCAATATTTCATTGTTTTTTCTTCCCAGGCTCTGTACATTCCAGCTCTGGGTGTCCACCCTGCTCCTTTTAAATACCCCTGCACCCCATAATCATAACCCACCCTTACTCCTTAAAATACCCCAACACCCTTAAACACTAACCCATCTTAACCCTATAAATATACCCTGTAACCCAAAACCCAAACCTAGCCCTGAACCCTTAAAATACCCCTGTACCCCAAAACCCACAACTACCCCTGAACCCTAAAAATACCCCTGTACCCCAAAACCCAAACCTAGCCCTGAACCCTATAAATACCCCTGTACCTCAAAACCCAAACCTACCCCTGAACCCTAATAATACCCCTGTACCCCAAAACCCAAACCTAGCCCTGAACCCTAAAAATACCCCTGTACCCCAAAACCCAAACCTACCCCTGAACCCTAAAATACCCCTGTACCCCAAAACCCTAACCTAGCCCTGAACCCTTAAAACACCCCTGTACCCCAAAACCCACACCTACCCCATAACCCTAAAAATACCCCTGTACCCCAAAACCCATACCTATCCCTAAACCCTAAAACTACCCCTGTACCCCATAACCCAAAATTATATCTGAACCCTTAAAATACCCAAACATATACCTCAGTACCCCAAAACATATACCCCTATACCCATACTTACCTTATCCAAACATTTAAAAAAACATGCTTTTACCATTCATGCATTTGCAACGAATTTCGTTGTAAATGTATGTGTGGTAAGAGCATATAAAATGTAATGCCATGCGTTATAATGGCATTGCGGAGTCATGGTACTTTCGTAATGAAAGTATGCGGAGTGATGGTATGCGGAAAGAAAGTTGAGGAATAATGGGTGTTTACCCTCCCCCGGTAAGTACATTGATGGCACGGCGACCCACATCTCCAGCAACATACTCATATTTTTTCACCACCGATTTGAAAAATGCACAGGTCGCTCTCATTGATGGCCAGCACCCACATACACTTTTAGACACACCTCCCGCCACAAGTTCTAGGATTGCGAACTTTAGAGCTGGGGAGCTACGTTCGAATCTCGGCATCAGCTCAACATCATGTGATTCGAGGCAAATCGCTTTTTCTCCCCGTGCCTACCACAAATGAATGTTTTTCTGTAATGTAAATTGTGCTCATGCCATGTTGTCGAGTTTGCGCTACATAATATTGTAAGGAAAAATAAAGTAGGGAAACTCGAGTTCACACACTACTGAACGCGCACTCTTAAGTGCATCAGCAGTGCACTGTGAATCGGAGCATTTCACAGGCCTGTCACAGATAAGAAATGCTATCAAAACGAAATCCTACAAAACAATATACTACTGGCCGGCAGCAATTCATACCCGGACAACGTCGGGACGGTCTGCTAGTAGAATAATAAGTATACAGTGGATGCATTTTCATATTACGAACTGAGTGTCAGGAGCTACCGACAACGAGTGATTTAATCACCCTGCTTAATGGTACCCTTTTTATTATCCCTGGGAAAACCTAAAGTTTCAAAGAATTTTGGAGCAATTATTTTAAAAGAATCAAAAATCACCTATGTATGGAGTGGACTTCGGTTTTGTTAGAATTCATAAAGAATTTCAGTAAAGCAGAGAACATTGGAACATATATAAAGGGTTAGCACAACTGCATTTTCCTCCATGGGAAAATATTTCTTCCCATTCCCCTGCTCCCAACAAATGTTGGTAGTGTTCGCTCCCATTCCCACCTTCTGCACAGAATAACTTCTGACCTTGACTGGGAAAGGACTGTGCCAACCTTCATGAATGTCCACCTGCTTTGTAAGGCGCCACTACCCCGAAATTCCCACTTAGCACTCTAGGGAGCAAATGTAGTCCTACTTAATATTGCATCTTAATGGTCTCATATTGCAAGTTCCATGTAAGAGTTTGGATTCATGTTTATAGCTTTCCTCGTGTGAATGTTCTCTTATAAACCGTGTAATTTGTGCACCTGAGTTGAAATAAGATTGAAGATGGCTTTGTGAACCAGGCCAAGTGGTGGTCCAGGAAACAAGAGCAACCTTTTTGGTGTGGTAATATCTGTCTTTCCACCAACACAAGTAAAACATTCATGTTACAGATATCTCTACAAGCTTTCAGGACATCACCGGAACCTTCCTCAGATATAAACGAGCCAAAGCACGTAATGCTTACGGACATAAGTATAAGGTTTTGAAATTTCACAGAAATGATTCACTCTTGCCTGAGGAAGGTACAACTGAGGTCCCAACAGCTTACACGTGTATTTATAATAGTGTAGTATTATTTGCATTGACCTAGTACAGAGCGTTATCCCACCAAGAGGGCAATAACTTTGAAGGAGTGGCTAAGTGGACCCATCGGGTTTCCAACCTCTGTCTGTCAGGGTGTCGACACGTTTCTACAGTGAATGCATTAGTCCACTGAGTAATCTTACCTGCCTTTATTGATGCGCAGTGTGAACAGCATATGCTGATGAGATGACTTACACTAAAGCAGAGGCAGGTTGCAGATGTTCTGCAGAAGTCTTAGGAGCCACATAGAAGCACCCATTTGGGGACCTTCCTGAGGGACAACTCTAGTAGACAGGGCAGACAATTCCAGTACAGATGACCATGTTCACTTAATTAGCAAAGTTCAATATTCCTATTTCTGTACGATTCTTTTTATGCTATGTTACATTATATTATGTTATGTGATGTAATGGTATTGTGTCTAGCATTTCTGTGGTATGGGTGCAGTCACTCAGAACGTTTTATCTCCGACTCTTTTTTTACCTGCATTTGAGGCAGAGTTTAAGCAAAAGCAGGCATGCCTGACAAATGACAATAACGCTTTTTGACGCTTTTCTGATGTACCGAGGTACTGAGGAGCTTAGCATTGCATCATTGGGTGGAAGTAAAAGACAGCTTCACCAAGCGTGCTATTTTATCTGGAGTCTGTTTATCATTTGCAGTCACATTAGTGGATCTACCCCCAGATGCATCAAGCATCCATTTTTTGATTCCTTATTAGCGTAAAATAAGGATTCGCTATTAAGGAATAGCAAAATGGTATGCAAGAAGAAATCACTTTAAAAATAGCGATTTCTTAAAATTCCTTAATTGCAATTCGCAAATTGCGAGTCGCAATTAAGGAATACCTCCCCATTCATTCCTACGGGCCTACAGGCCCATAGGAATGAATGGGAAGAATTTTCAATTTGCGAATCGCAATTAGCGAATCGCAAAATGAGAATTCGATTTCAAGGGTGCAGGGGTGTCCAAAGGACACCCTGTTGCACTACTGAAATTGATCTGTGAACATATGTTGCGCACACACATGTGTGCGCAACATGAAACTTTGAAAAATGCACTTTAGTGCATTTTTCAAAGTTTTTGCAAATTAACATGAAGTTGTACTTCATGGTAATTTGCGAGCCCTATTAGCAAAATCGCTATTTTTTAAATTTTAATGCATTGCATTTAAGGACTCTCAATTTAAGATTCCTTAAATGCAAGTAATCGCAATTTAGCGAATTCTCAATTTGCGATTTTTGCATTTGGAATGATGCATCCCAAATGCAAAAATACCGGTCGCAAAGGGGCAGATTCTGAGAATCTGCCCCTTTGCGAGCGGTTTTTAGCTTCATGCATCTGGGCCCTAGTTAGGAGTATGAGGGATAGATTTTTCATGTTTCTGCTTTATGCAAACGTTGTGATAAGAAATGCTGGATATTCTGACAGAAACTGTTTGGCATATTGCGAGTTAGCTATCACAAACGTATCTCTTGTAGATGATTTAGACGCAAAGCTTAAGTGACTGGCAGTGGTTAATTTGTAATAAAAGATACGTGCTGGGGCTCTTGTCAGGAGGCAACTTGCACCAGCCCATTTCTCCTGTTAGCACCACCTAAAAGAGAATCAACTGATAACCATGAAAGTGGGGAGAGGATGTGGCATAACGGCCAGAGACGCAGACTTCTGAGCTGGGGAGCCAGGTTTGAGTCTTGCCGTTGGCTCATTATCATGGGATTCTGGGCAAATAACTTAATCTCCCCGTAAATGAATGTGTCTTTAACTGGTGTTCATGAAAAGCGCCAGTGTTGATGATTAAGTAGTGGTGCTGAGCACTGGCAACCGCAGAATCAAATTAAGCCCTGGCGACTGGACACAAAGTTGTAGCAATGTGTATCATCATGCGTATAGTTGCGTCACTGTTGTATATAGTCAACAGTAGTTCATCACGAAAGCGGGTTGGCCTAAGGGACAAGGTGAACTGAACCTCATCAGTTGATCCACAGGGCTGTAGTTGGTGGGAAAAATGAATTCCTGCAGGGCAAGTGCAGATCAGCAAAATATAGTTTAGAAGTTCCCCGTCTCACCCCTTACCCACTAACTTTTCATGAAAGACACCACATAAGGTAGCACTCTGGAAAAACATAAAAGACAAATAAAATGGAAAAGCCATCCTTGAAAAGAGGGTGATGACCTCCCGAGTGAAAAGAGAAGTGTTCAGCCTATGATATGGGGCATTAAAAGGGACAAAAGTTGAGATGTAGTTGCAGGAGAAAGTAGGGTAAATTGCTAATGGTGAACAGAATGTTAAACAAGGCAATCTAGAAAAGAAAAAAGGAATTTGAGAAAATAAAGCTGATATTCATTTCTGACATAAAATGAACACCTCCAGCATGCTATGGGATGGTAATCAGAGGCAGACACATTGCAAGACATATTTTTTTGATATCGTTTATGTAGATAAGGCGTGCCTGAAGCCAATGGAGGCATCACCCCTCCCCCGTTGGTGTTTCCGTCAGTGTACATTCCAGTTTTTGGACGTTAGACTGTGTGAGGCAAATGAAAGCAAAGTCATATTTACATCAGCCCAATTTTAATCATATACATATGAGCCTGTGAACTCTGTGGCAGGAAGCAAGCTTAATATCAGTATTATTTTGCCCTCACATTATTACACAGTGCATTTTTATTGAAAAGTGCCATGGCTTTAAGCAACATACGCATTACATCTAAGGACAAATTTAAGAAATCAGAGATTAAAGCATTCCAAAATATTTTCATTCTGAAGTTAATGTATAATTAGCAGCTGCATGACATTTGATCCCAGGGCAGGGCCTGAAAATGGCTTCATTTCTGGCGCAAAAGCATTTCTACCACTTTGTAAGCAATCCAACTCTCCATTTCCAGCTATGCAAAGGTCCTGGCAATGAACAAACAAACCAAGAAAAATATATTTTTTAAATAACACAAGTAAAGCGAGTCACGAATATGTGCATATAGTAAACTAATTTACACTCTTATTTTCTGGGTTGTTTTGCTGCACGATTTAGTGACGTTTTTCAGACAGCGGTTTTAAAATACCTCTTTCTGTTCGTAAACTTCTGAGGTGCCTACTCAATGAGCAAGATATGACTGCACCTACACAGGTTTTCCTAATGAGTAGACCTCTCTATTGACAAACATTTTTCAAAAGACTGCTGTCCAGTAGAAAGAACAAAAAATGCACGTATGCAAGGAGTTAATCGAGATTGACCTCACACGTGTCAATTCTTTTACAGGCAACCCTGAATTTGAACATTTTGTGGAGCTGTGCAAACTCTGAAAAATCTGAAATTGAACACGGTAAATAAGGGTCCACTGAGCATCACCTTTTAGAATGTTATCCATCAAACACTTGTCATCTCTCCCACATAGGGCTGCAACCTTTTTTCTGAAAAGGATCCCAGTCAAGAGGTATTGCTCAGCTCAATCTGTTCAGCAGAGCTTATTGTGGTTCCTCTTTCACAATTCTAAAAGGATCATTAGGATGCTGTCGGTAAAAGGGACCGCCTGCCATATGTGCGGGGCTCCCGTGGGTGACATTAAGATGTGCCTGCCACACTGGCGGGCGCATCCTGCAGTTTTAATATTGCGGCGGACAGTGCCTTCTGCACTGCCCGCCGCAATGCCAAAAATGCATGTCATGCATGTGCATGCACAACGTGGCAGGCACCGCGTAGTGCCTGCCATGTTGTACATGCACATGTATGGTACCCCCATGTGCTCCCCATGCCCCCAATAACATGGGGGCCCGCAACAGGCCCCCAAACTAGAAAACGGCATGCCTTGCCGCCACGGAAAGGCCCCCTCCCGCCTGCATCCTAATATGGATGGCGGTGTCTAGCAACTGCGGACAGTCTTCCCGTCTGCCATGCTCCCCCCGCCGTACTAATAAGGCAGGGGGAAACGGGTGGCGGGCGGGCTAGGCTGCAGGGTGGATCGTCATTGCCCGCCTGGCGGTGGCGATCCGCCCTACATCCTAATGGGCCCCATCTATAAATTCACAACCAGTAGTCTGTCATTTAAGCATTCAAGGCAGTAATCATATTGTTTTACAGCTTCTGTGAGCAACATAAACATTGTCATCCAGATCACTGTGATGCTAACACAAAACAGACTGGTAATGCCCACATACGACCAGATGCTGTGGCTAACTGCACTTTTCTCTGTTTTAGTAATGTCAGACATAGCAAACAATAGAGAAAAACGTCCAGCAAAATTATCCATTATAAGAGAATTAGCTCAGAAAAGTTAACATTACATCTGAAAAGATTAATTTCAAATCTGACTGCACATTTTGAAAGGATGTGCCGGCAAGAGATAATTGCTTCTGTCCCTGCCCAGCTGTCTTGATATAATGTCTCTCATTGTGCACTTTATGTGTTATCCGGATTACTGTCATAGTTCCTGAAACAGCTTCTTAAGCATGTATGTACAGGCTTTCCGATATGTTAGAAAGCCTACACCTGGGCATTCTGTTACTTTCACGTTTCAAAATAACTTGTTTTACAATCTAGATGATTATAGCGTGAGTGTTGCATAGCGTTTTGTACCAATGTGCAGCCGTCTTGCGGCACTATTGATAACAGACTTCAAAACCTGTGACTGGATCATGAAAAATAGTTTTGCCAAACTCAAAATCTTTTAGATTTTAAGGTGCATCTATTTTGTCCATTCCACCAAATATTTTCATTTTCATGGCCAGGTTTTTGTGCGCAAGGGGAGGTGGGGCATGGGTGAGGCACCCATATAATAGCAAAATCTCTTGTATTATGTGGATAGATGTCCTATCCTACCGTGTCGTTCAAGTTTCTGGCTGGCCCTGTGTCTATCTACATTTGTATTTGACACCCCTGAGCCCACTGGACTTGTGCCACATGCCTTTTGTGCATCTTTGTCAGCAGTGCACCAGTCTCTGCTGGTCTAGTGGTTCACCCAAATGTCACCGTCAGCCATGGTAGAGGGACACTTCTGCATCATCTCCAGGCCTTGTGCTGCCTGCACTCTCCCCAATTATAGTATTTACCGGAGCTAGTTAGCCGCTGACAGTGCTTAATTTGTAAAACAATTAGTGCCAGGGCCCTCATCAGGAGACCACAGACTTTGCACCACACATTGCCACTGTACTTACACAAGTACTAACTATCACACTGCTACAAGTGTGACAATTCAGACTGTTTGAGGCCGCCAAAACTTTAAGAATGGCTTTGGGTGGCAGTTATTAGTGTTTTTTTGCTAATTGTTAAATTGCACAAACAGCGCCACCATGTGGCAGCCGTTATGAGTGCTGGTGCCAGCAATTAAGTGCCAATGCACGCACCGGAAACCACTAGCTCAAATTAAGCACTGACCACACCTAGTACACTTCGCTGGCTATGTGCTTTCCCATGTACCCACAGAAACATGTTGTGCAGCAAAGCCACCCATTGTGACATTGGACCAATAAAAAAACATTAAAGTTGTGAACATTTGTGTGGAGCAACATGCACCTCCAAAGAAGAATGTATTGACCTTCAGAAGTCAAAGGATCACTACATTCGAGCTTCATGTTTGCAATAAAGAAAAATACACGAAGGAAGCATTCTTAATCTAATCATTTTAAAAACCACACTACGTCACATCAGTAGCCCCAGGCTTCCCTTGTAAACCAGAAAGAAGCTCAAAACCCGCTTCTACAAAGGGCATGTCCATAGATGCTCCTAAGCAGCATCAGGTGAGTGTCCACTGGCCTAACCCACCATTATCCCATTGCCTCCTACCCTGTGAAGACACCCTTCCATTTAATACAAGCTTTCTACATTAGCTCTAGTGCTTAATTTGTGCCATTGGTTTCAGGAAATGGGATCCAATGCTTATTGTTCAGGCTGGGACTTATTATTCATCATCAGACCTTAACCATGAGCAAGAGGAAAGAATGAATGATCAATTTATGAAGTGCAAAAAATACCAACACAAGGATGTCCTGGTATAGAAGGAAAACGCACAGCTTAGAGTATTAGTTGAATAACCACACTTTGATTTTTTTTTCCTGACGACTAAGTAATTATATTTTGATCTAGAACTCAGACCTGAAGGTATGTGCCAGAAGACATGGGTGATCTGTAATGGAATAACGGTGTTTCCTGTCTTGGATGATGCTACTGGCCTTTGAACGTATCAAAACATAATTACCACAAATTTCTCCCCAAAATAAGCCCTAATGCTAACCACACAATGATTCATGAAAGGTTGCGATCCGCAAATGTGGGTCACTTTTTTTTTGGGTGCCCGGGCCAATTTTACATGCCAAACCACCCGTGATTACCTCACCACAAAGTGAGGTATTTACCAGATCTGGAAAATACATTGTGGTATCTGGTAAATACTTCCTGTTTGAGTTCAATCTCAGAAATCGGGTACAACATGCCGAATGTAGTGCAATTCAAACTAAATTTAACATGCTGGTAATTATCAGGTACATTTTGGAGTTTCTAATGGAGTGCAGAGATTATAGGATCCAACAATCATTGGCTAAATCTTCATTACTTGTAGTTGCTATCCTTGAGTAAACAGGGGTTTGCATATAGATAGAAAATGTATATACCTCCTATTGAGACCAGACTCAGAAATGGGGCATAATACTCTAAATGTGTGCCATCTGCACTGAATTCCATATTCCCCGTTAATTACCATGTATTTTTTGGGATACTTCATGGAGCGTATCAGACCCTATAATTACCAGGTAAACTTTCATAAACAGGAGTTTGCGCATAGATCACAAACTATGCCCCACTCGTGACCAGGGTGAGTGAAACTTCAAACACATATTACTAATTCTGACACAGAGAGTATTGAGTCGCCTGGCTCTGCACTTGCACAATGCAATAGACACACAAAGTCCACCAAAGAGTTTTTCAAATCGTGATGATCTCGGCATGATTAAGCGCCTTGTTATAGCAAATATATTTATTTTATGTGCTAACCTTTAATTCCACAGCAGGCGACAGTGAAAAACAAGACCAACATATTCTGCCCGTGCCCATGACACATTTCTCAAAATGTCAGCCAAAATGGGGATGGAATAAACAGCGGAGAAGGGCAAAACGAACAGCGAGTGGAGAGTGACACACCACCCCAGAGGCCTCTTCAAAAAGAGCTGCAGCGCAGCCTGCTTCCCTCGGTGACACTCGCCACCTGTCAGCAGTGTGAGGTGGGTAAACCGCTGGCAGTGCAGGGCGCGCAGCTGCCGGGCTCACCTTTGTTATTGGCGCGTCACGGCGTAACGACGGTGTCAGCTACACAATAGAAGCGGGCGGGCACGACAAAGAGTAAACAGCCTGCATAATGTAAAACGCCGTCACCAGACGAGTCCGCCGGTGATTGCTAGAGCTACTCGTCGGATGTGTGGCAGTATATTTTATTAGTGCTGTCTTGCCAACGCGATAATTTAAGCATGGTTGTAAGCATCTCAGGCCCAAAAAAATAGTGCAAAACAGAACTGGCCACAGAAAGTCATTTACTGCTGAATACAAGTCTCTGCGTCACTTCGCTGACAACTCTTAATTTGCTGTAAGTTCAATGCGCGTAAAAAGTGAAAACAATACAATTTTAGGAAGTTATTCTTAGTTAAGAAAAATAATCGCATCTCTGTTTCTATTTCAGCGCTGACTGATGCATCTGTTTTGAATCAGAGCGTGTTAAAAAAAAAATCCATGCTACAACTTTCAGAAGACACAAAATGGTCCAACTCTTGCCAGCTACAATATTCGAAAATATTGATCTTCAGGAAATGGCTGGAGGGACAAGCAAAGTGATTTAAGTCTTTAAGTGCTCGGTACCTCCTAAGCAGCAACACTTTAAACATCCTTCAAAGTGAACATAAACAAGAACAGTTACTTGTTTGGGCAAGATTCTCAGAATCTTGCCTTTTGTGAGTGCAATTTTTGCATTTGGGATTCATCATCCCAAATGCAAAATTCGCTATTTAAGAATTCGCACATTTGCGAAGAATTGAATTTAAGGAATCTCTATTTGAGATTTCTTAAATGCAATTCATGAAGCATTTTAAAATTGCGAAATTGCAATTTTGGGCCGCTATTTACCGAGAGGTCAGACCTCTCGGTAAATAGCAAAAACTTAGAAAAATGCATTTAAATGCATTTTTCTAAGTTGCATGTTACACACACACATGTCCTTTGAACATGTGTGTACGCAGCACCAATGTAGATTACATATCAGGGGTGCTACAGGGTGTCCTTTGGACACCCCTGCACCCTTGAAATCGCATCCTTATTTGCGATTAGCTAATTGCTAATAGCAAATAAGGAATAACTCCCCATTTATTCCTATGGCCCTGTAGGCCCATAGGAATGCATGGGGAGTTATTCCTTATTAGCGATTAGCAATTAGCTAATCGCAAATAAGGAACATGTAGGAATCGCAATATTTATTGCAATTCCTACATGAATCCCGTTTTGCAAGTCCTTAATAGCGATTCGTTATGAATCGCTATTAGGGGCTCGCAAAACGGGAGAATGATGAATCAGGCTGATAGTTCTCTTAACAATCATCTGGCGGGGGTATCGAGAGTCAGTTTGTAACTTTCAGCGACATTGCTTTTTCTAGTGCTCCCGTGTAACCGAGAAACTCTATACTTCTTTTTCTTCATGCTGAGCCCTGTCTCAGATTTTTCAAAAGGTGCTTAAAAGCTGACATTTTAATACATTCTTCGTTCTAGCTTGCCTTGAAGCTGTCACCACTTGTAATTATGTCTACTTACTGCTCTAAGAATCTCCGTGGATGTATGCTCTACCAATAAACCTAACATCAAGTACCACAACCCTTGCTAGTCATTTTTCCTCCTCATTTACATATGCAAATTGCTCCCAATAAAGGAAGGAGTAAGTCTGCAAATGGGAATAAACGGCTATCCAAGCATCCCTTTACTTTCTAAAGCTGCAAGAGTAGGGGAAGGGATTTCTCGCTTCCTGAAATATGAACAAAGTCAAGAAAAAAATATTAAAGTTGTATGTGGTAATGCTCATTTCCACAATCCTGCACCTTCTATTCACCGCCAACAAGCTGCAGGATTAAGTATGGGGAAGAAGGAGTAAATATACAAATGTATGATTTACTTAGATTTTACAAGTGTAGTCAGGGGGCAGAAATCTATGCGTTTCACAGGATGAAACCTACTGATATTAGAAAGCCAACTTTATTATGAAATTTATGTGAATAGAGTCCTTTTAAGCGCATGGACATTTAGATGAACTCACAGTAAAAAATTCCCCAATTCTTCCAGAATTTTTTTTTTATCCAAGTTTATAAAGTCTTCATGAAAGATAAACTTGCCATAGATGTTGGAATAATGCGTTGGCTACCAGTGCCCATCATCTTTTCATTAGGTTTTCAACCAGGTTCATTGCAATCAAGTTTTACCAGCTCCTGATAACTGCTCAATGGTTTCACCAAAAGTACATTGGCCATTTCAACAACAGTTGATGCTCCACTTCTCTTTGAAGATATTTGAGAGGAGTCAGCATATCTTGCAATGCCTCAATTAGCTACATAACTTCCCATCTAATTACATTACCCCTTGATCTCATTTAGGTCATGTTGTCAAGAACACTGCTGAAGGAGGTTGTCACAAAAAATTAGTTGTTGAGATGAAAGGAAACATTCAATCTACAGTAATCGTAACAGAGATTTGTAGACAATTATTGAAACAAGGTAAGGCGTGCAGGAAAGAAGAATTGAAGTTGGAAGAAAAATGTGATTTTCTAGCTTGACTTGTGCTGATCCATTCTGGAGGAAGATACATCAATCCGTCTATATCTATAGGCTGCTAACAACTAGATTCTTGAAATGGATGTAATTGCAAGCGGTTTAGGATGTGTTGTTGGTAGCCTTAAAGGACTTGGTCCATAGTGTACAATCTTTAAAAACACGTTGTTAGATTTCGGGGTCTCTAGTTGGCACAGGTAGGTACTTGTGACAAATAGGGACCCTGGCCTTTAGTTAGGGTAAGGGGGATACACTCTTTAGATAACCCCTGCTCACCCCCTTGGTAGCTTGGCACGAGCAGACAGGCTTATCAAAGGCAATGTGTAAAGTATTTGTACCAACACTCACAGTAACACAGTGAAAACATCACAAATGGACTCCACACCAGTTTAGAAAAATAAACGTTTAATCTAAACTAAACAAGACCAAAACGACAAAAATCCAACATACACAGTTCAAGATTATGATTTCAAAAGAGTTCTTATGGTTGCGTTAAAATAATCCACAGTTGCGTCACGTTTAGCCGAAAGTGCTTTTAGATGCGGCAAAAGTTCAAAGTGAAAGCTGCAGCGTTGAAAAACAAGCGATGCTTCACTCCTGAGACCCTGGGGTGGCGATGTGACAACCCCGTTGGATGCAGGGGGTGTGTTGCAGTGACTCCGGTCTGTATGGGGAGGGATGCGATACCTTGTATGGATTCCGGTGCGCAGATTTCGTAGGAAGCGTCTCGCAAAGGTACAATGTGACGATCTTCGGGACGGCGACAATCTCAGGTGCGGCGGTGATGCACGGTGCAGCGTCGATCTTCTCCTCTCGCGGCCCCTTGATGTGATGGCTCTGCGACAACTCTCGCAGCGACGTGATGCGGTCCGCAAGCAGGCGGTGCGACAATCTCACCCAGTGACGACAGGCTCTGCAACGATACTTGCAACAATGGTATTCTTCCCGCACCGGAGCGATGTATTCCGCAAGCGAAGGATGCGTCGGTTCTCGCAGTGGCAACAGGCGCTACGACGATCTCGATCTTCGAGGTGGCGGGAATTTCCTCGCACTGACAGGGATGCGCTCCGCAAGTGAACGATGCGTGAAACTTTGTAGAAAGACTCAAGTTTCTTCTCGTCCAGCTTCCCAAACAACAGGTACAACTTCCAGAGGCACCATAACTGGCCCTAGCACTCTAGGAAGGACAGAACTCTCTCAGTAGAGTTCAGGTGGAAGCTGGGGGTGAAGTCCTTTTATTCCTGGGACTTCTTAACAGGGAGCCAGCTCAACTCAGGCCCTTGAAGATCTCTTCAAGCAACGGGACACAGCACAAAGCAAAGTCCTTCTCCTCTCCTTGGCAGCAAAGCAACTGCCGGTCAGCCCACAAACATACAGCAGGACAGTCCTTCCTCTTTAGTCGTCCAGCTTTTTCCTTGGAAGAGGTTCCTTCTTGATTCCAGGATGATCTAATCTTCTGTAGACTGGGGTCTGAACCAGTTCTCGGTGTTCCTTGAGCACTTTGTTTTCCTGACCTCTCCTTTCCTTTCAGAGAGAGGGGCATGGTTGTCAGCCACCCAGCAGGAGGTGGAGCCAGCATTGTGGAAGGCAGGCACAGCCCTATTCAGGCCCAGGTGCTACCTCCTCCCACCACTCTAGATGCAGATGGAGCTATTCAGCCCAGGGATGGCCCACTCAGCCTCTGGTAGCCACCCAGCCCCTGCCACTCACAAACCAGACAGTCAATTCAGAAACAGGCCAAGGCACACAGAAAGGTCAGACAAGAGAACAGCCACTTTGTAAAAGTGCTGTTCTCAAACACAGGATTAAAAAAAACACTTTTCCTAAAAGATGTGTTATTAAATTCTGAGTTCGGGGATACCAGACTTTTATGTCCTATCTTGCTCCTATGGGAAGATATGCAGATAACCACTGTACACAACATTCCCCTATGATAGCCTATGGGCAAGATAGCCTTACAATAGTGAAAAACGAAAATGGCTGTAATTCAACACCAGAGCATGTCACCTGCACTAGTACATGCTCTACCTTTCACATACACTGCCCCGTGCCCAAGGAGGTACCTTGGGCCTTCCGTAGGGGTGTCCAATGTGTACAGAAAAGGAAGGGTTAGGCCTGGTCAGTGGGGACACTGGCCAGGTTGACATGGCAGTTCACAGACTGCACACAGGCACTGCGGTGGAAGGCCTGAGACACCATTTTAGGGCTACTCATGTGGGTGGCACAATCAGTCTGCAGGCCCACTAGTAGCATTTGGATCACCAGCCCTGGCACACTCAGTACACTTTACAAGGGACTTCTTGGTGATAAAAATATGCCAATCATGGATAACCAATTACAATAACAATTTACTCAGGGAGCACTTGCACTTTGACACTGATCAGTAGTGGCAAAGCGCCCAAAGCATCTAAACCAGCAAACAGAAATCCAGCACAGCGTCAAAAATACAGTAGGTAGAGGCAAAAAGACAGGGGAAACCACGCCAAAGATGCCAGGTCTAACACACTTTATTACATTTTCATTCATTGGTGTATTGAGGTAGAGGTGCGGTTTTGTACTGATGTGTCGTCATAGATTCCATAGTGGTGTACCATTTCTAATTGACAGTACATGGTTTGAGGAACAGGACACAACTATCTGTAGGTGTATACCCACAATGGTGAGACATTGCCTTACTGCTCAGTTTTGCAAAAGAGGCATTTTGATTGTGTTGTGTTGCCTCAATATAGGGGCACAACTTCAACTTAGGGAGGAGGCGTGGGGGGGGGGAGGGGTGTTACAATGGCATGGTCACAATATTGACCTACAAAACTATTCACTCCACAATATTGACTACCACTGTATCATCGATGTAAGTATATAGGGAAACATCCTTTACAACGCAACTTTTACCACGCAGTGCTATTACAACGCAGGTTTTACAACGAAAACCCTTGCAACGCTTTGCGCTGGGGGGCGCTCTAGGATAGGGAGTAGATTTAATTTACTATCCAACACCTTCCCTAGTGTCCACGGGGACTGGAGTTGGAATAGTAAATTAAACTATTCACTATCCAGCACCCCAAAGCGCTATGCGTTGTAAAAACTGCGTTGTAACAGCATGCGTGGTAAAAGCATGTGTTGTAATGTCATACATCCAAGTATATATTCAAACCTCAGTGCTGGAGAGCTCTGTGTGCATCCCCAGGAATGTGTGTTATGCCAAATACAGTATTACATTACACAAATTGCATATCTCACACCAGCAAACTTTAATCAATACGTGGACTGTCTAGATGCCGCTTGTCTCCATTGCTGCCTCACTGACACAGATCTTCTGCACATGTTATGGGGGTGCCCCAAACTGCACGGGTACTGTAGGGAAACAGCAAACACTCTTAACCAATGCACAGAAAGTTCCCTCCTATTTGAATGGAAAACCTACATACTACATCAACGCGTCTCATCATCGTGTTTCAACATCTTACGCATGCTCCGAAAGATCTTCCGATGGATCCCCACCGAAACCAGGAAGACGGTCACCCAGGCACTCGTCACTAGCCAACTGGACTACGGAAACACCCTCTACACCGGAACCACAGCCAAACTGCAGAAAAGACTCCAAAGCATCCAGAATCATACAATAAAAATACTATGACTACTATGACTACTACTATGCATCCAGAACGCCTCCGCACGACTCATCCTGGACATCCCCCGACACAGCCACATCTCCGGACACCTGAGAGACCTGCACTGGCTCCCCGTCAGCAAGAGAATCACGTTCCGACTTCTCACCCACGCACACAAGGCCCTCCACTACCTGGGCCCCAGGTACCTCAACAACCGCCTGACCTTCTACACTCCCACCCGCCAGCTACGATCGACCAGCCACGCCCTCGCCGCCGTTCCACGCATTCGAAGAACCACCATGGGAGGAAGATCCTTCTCCTACCTGGCAGCCAAGACTTGGAACTTCCTCCCCATCCACCTCCGTCTTACCCAAGATCACCTCTCCTTCAGGAAGCAACTCAAGACCTGGCTGTTTGAGCAGTAGCGGACCCCTCTCCCCCAAGCGCCTTGAGACCCTCCGGGTGAGTAGCGCGCTATACAAATTTCTTGATTGATTGATTGATTACATCTTTACCGTAGAAGCCAGAAACACAGGGTGACTTCAAGGTTTCTATATCTGGGATTCGCGGTAGCCAAGAGATTGATCGCCAGGTGATGGACAGCTCCTGATCCCCCTTACGTATTAGCATGGAGAAGCTCCATGCTGACATGGGACAAGGCTGAGAGCATCGCACTGCATCAAGAGAACACCCTGAGTATCCACAGGACCTCACTTGCCACAAGCTGTGACATGGGGTAGCTGAGTTGCAAAACATACACAACACCAACACAGAGGCTCCAGCTCTGACTTATGCCCTTGCATAGGAGTCCACATCGGAAGAGGGGGCAGTGGCCGCGTAGAGCGAGGATTCTCGATAATAGGAGACGGACATGAATGTGCGCCACCCAATGCCACATACCAGACTCCCCTTTATGTGCCACAGTTCAGAGGATACACTAAATGGGGGGACCAGAGAACGCTCACATTTTTATCACACAACCACTTGTTATGTTTTAAGTTGTCCCTATCATATTATTGGCCACCTCCCCAGTTCACCGACCAGTACACAGTGAGGGCTTGAGCCGACATGTATAATGCATTTAGACGCTGTGGAGTTCCATGCACACCAGCGATTAATATCCAAAACATAAGTACACACATCAGTAATATATGCACGCTGCAGTCAGTAATGTGAATCAATTCTGATTAACTCTGATTCGATGCATACTCAATATGCATGTACCTGCCAAATGGCCACTATCAAAAGGAATGTATACTGTGTATGTCTGTCCTGTTTATGAAAACTTAATAAAAACAGATTCAAACAAAAAAAAATCAATATAAGTGGATATTCAGTTAATAGAAAATGTAACTTTCTTATGCATGCCTATCCTTGACAACAAGTAGTAGTTGGGATGGCGGTGCAGTGAACTAAGTCATCCACTCTACGAATCTGTGTTTGAGCTCTTGGTCACAGGTTCAAATCCTGGCTGGTCTGTTCCTTCCAAGGTATAAATGAGTACCATTAAGTTGTGTAACAATAAACAGTACAGTTGACTGCATGTTGAAAACTGAAATTAAATAAGAAAGCTACATTCCAGATGTGGAACTACTTTGCATAAAGTATTGTATGGCACAAGTTTATAAACTCACAGTTTAGAGGAGTAATGGTCAAGCAATGCAAACGTTTGTCAATAGAAATAGAGTGCTTGCATTGCAAGCTCGCAGTATCAGAGTATATGTCCTTTCGGCCGAGTATGCAGCACAAAATCACACAAGCGCAGTGTTACTTGCAAATCTATGAAAGTGTGCAGAAGGTCAGTTTACATTTCAGGAGGCACCTGTGACCACACAAGTAATCCCTCAAAATGACAGTGGAGGTGTAATTGCATAAATGCCATCTATTTGGCACTAGGTATATGCATCCTACACCCACTGTGGCATGACTTTTCAGGGGGTTCTGGGAATAAACTTGGAAGTCTTTACCTGGAACTCTCTGTTCCTTCTTTCAAGAACCCTTTTAGAGAGTGTTAGACCTGGCATCCATGGTGTGGTTTTCCCTGTCTTTTTGCTTTACCTCCTGTATTTTTGACTGTATGCTGGACTTCTTATTTTCTGGTTTGTGTACTCCGGGCACTCTACCACTGCTGATCAGTGCTACGTCCAAGTGCTCCCTGTGTAAATTGTGATTATGTTTGGTTATCCATGATTGGCATATTTGATTTACTGGTAAGTCCATAGTAAAGAGACCAAAACACACAAAAACTGCCCTCACATATATGGATCTAACATTGGCAATAAATCCAATAATTAAAGACACCCACAGACCAAGAATATTTATATAAAATAATTTTTAGTTCATTTATTCATTTATGCTTTTCTAGAAATATTCTTGGTCTGTGGGAGTCTGTAATTAATGGATGTATTGCCAATGTTAGATCCATATATGTGAGGCGAGTTTTTGTGTGTGTTTTGGTCTTGTTATTTCCCTGATGGCTTCCCCACTCATTTAAGTTTATCAGGGTCCCTCTTTCGTTTATTATTGAAGTCCGTAGTAAAGTGCACTGTGGGTGCCCAAGCCTGTAAATCCAATGCTATTAGTGGGCCTGCAGCACTGATTGTGCCACCCACACGAGTAGCCCTGCAAACGTGTCTCAAAACCTGCCACTGCAGTGTCTGTGAGTGCAGTCATAAATTGCCATGTAGACCTGCACCCACTTTCAAGGCCCAAACCGTCCCTTCTCTCACAGGTAAGGCACTCCTAAGGTAGGACCAAAGTAGCCACATGGGCAGGGTGGAGTGTATGTGAAACGTAGGACATGTACTGGTGTGATTTACATGTCCTGATAGTAAAATATTGCTAATTTCGTTTTGCAAGGACTATCTGTACCATAGGTTATCACTGAAGCTGCCTTGTAAAATTTTACAAGTGTAACTTTCAATTGAAAAGAGAGGAAATTTGGAGTTTGGGGTCCTAAGCTCAGAATTTAAAAATGCATCTTTTAGTGAAGTTGTTTTTTAAAATTTGTGTTAGAAAATGCCACTTTTAGAAAGTGGTCATTTCCTTGCTTTACCATCCTGTGCCTCTGCCTGCCTGTGTAATCAACATCAGTTCAGACTGACAGGGGCTGTTTGTGCATTCACTCTAGATAATCACACAGAGGGAACTGAGGTGTGCCTTGCATATCCAGACCAGATGGCCCATCACCAGGCAGATGGGCCTTCCTAAACTAGAGTGTTGGGAGGAGTTGTCACTGACAACTGAATTGGGCTGTGCCTGGCCTCTCACAATGCTGTCTCAGCCCCCCTGTAATGAACATGGAGCCAAGGCAGGGCAAGACAGGATCGCGTGGACAACAAAGACTTTCCTTTGAAGTATGCCTAGTTCAAAGGCCAAAAGGGGAATACGTTGGACCTATAACCCCACATTTTTAGAACACTTCTGGACTGAGGACTCTGCCAAGAAGAAGAGCAGAAGAGTTGTAAGGAGGCATACTGCCCCTTTGCTGTGTGTTGCTTCGCTCGGTTGGCCTGCAGTTGCTGCTTCTGTGGGCAGTGAAAGAACTGGCTTGTGTGTGATTGCATCTTGTTGGATGACTCAGGGCCATCAAAGACTTCATCAGCAGCATCTCTGAACTCCACTGCTGGGAGTTCTGACCTGCCAAGTGGTACCAATTGCAAAACCCATGCATCGCGCTTCCACCTGTGTTTTTTCAACCACAATCTTGCTGTGCAGTTGAAACACCAATGCAACTCCAAGCTGCAACTGAAAAATCAACACAGCCAATGTCCAGAGCACCAAGACCTCCGCTTTGGCTTCAACGTAGGCCCTGCTGTGTGGCTGGAGGATTCAACACATCACCTGTCGAGGGAGTGGAAATCCACGCAGCGCCTGTTTCACTGCAACATCAACGCACAGTGCCTGGATGTTCTGATGAATTGCACCTGTGCGGCAAGTTTCCAATGCATTGTCTTGCCAAAATGAGTTGCCTCTGGAAATCAACGCATCGCTTCTCCTCGCAGTAAGGAATCAAAGCAACACTTCTCCTGCTTGCAGCAGAACTGACGCATCCAATTCCCTGGGACTCAAGAACCGACACACCGCTGTGGGTTCTGATGATTTCCTCCATTGTGGCTGTTTTGATGCATCAAGGTACTTTGTGCTAAAATCAACGCATCCACAGAGCGCTATAGACAAAATTGCTCAAACCTTTTAAAAGTGATATCTTGAATTATGTATGTTGGATTTTTGTAGTTTTGGTCTTATTTGGTTTAGATAAAGATTGGTTATTTTTCTAAACTGGGATGGTGTCTATTTGTAGCGTTTTCATCATGTTACTTTGTGTGCTATGTACAAAAGCTTTACACATTGCCTCTGAGGTAAGCCTGACTGCTTGTGCCAAGAGAAGGAGGTGAACAGGGGTTATCTTGGGTGTGTAACTCCCTTACCCTGACTAGAAAGATGGGTCCCTACTTGGACAGGATGCAAGCCTCTGCCAATTAGAGACCCCCATTTCTAACAGTGAGGATTACTTGCGGTCTATCACCCACATTGAGCACTTCTTTTTTTACTTATCTGGCCATGTGCAAAAGGAAGTCTTGAATTTCCAGGGGAAATACCATGGTGTTAATCGGGGAATGCACACTTCAGGATGTGTGTGTGCCATTCCACCATCCACACACATTTCAGAGGTGTTCTTACTGCCCTCGGCACTGTGTGCCACTTCCCCATGGCATGGATGCTCTCTGGCACCGCCCCTTGCCTCTAAGGGAAAAGAAATTGAGTGACTGCGGGTAAAGGTGAGGCTAAAAACTAGATCACCCTCATATGCAGATCTGCCACATGTTCTGTTCCTTCTAAATTTCTAGCAGCCCGGGGCGTGGCTTGGATGGCAAGGAGGCTGGAGACCTAAGTCCGGAGCTCCCGACCCCCAAGTCCAACGAGCGGCGCGCATCATAGTCTAACGCGAGAGAAACGGGCCCAAAAGCAAGGGAGGTGTGTAGGAAGCGAACTGGCACCCCATGCGAGGCTCAGCGGAAAAAAAGTGCAAAGAACGAGGTGACGGCGGAGGGGGAGACGAGCTGCCAGGGGGAGAGAGGAGCGACCCCAAGATGGCGGCGTGACCAAGAAGACCCGGGAAGGATAACAAGCCACACAGACGACGGGCAGAGCCAGCCCGAAAACACAGCATCCGACCGCCCCGGTCCCCCCGCCTCAGGAGGAGAGAGAGGCAGTCAAGACGAGCGACCGGTGCAGCAGGCACAACCGCTGGGGGAACAACCAAGTAAGCAAGCAAGCTCCGGCATAGCGAAACAGCGCAAACAGATCAGCGCAGCAAACGCGCTGGTCGTCTCTTACAACCCGCAACTCAGAACTAAGGCTGAAATTTAAACAGGGGCAGTCATTCAAGCACAGCCCAAGCAGCGTCAGGGCAGCAGGGGAAGCCAACAACAAGACGGCCATCTTGGTGAGGGGGAGGAAGCACAGGGCGGCCATCTTGCCAAAGCACCTCACAGCGGCACACCCCCCAGTGTACGACAACCCAACAAACAGCGCAAAGCAGGTCAAGAGCAGCAACGAGCAAACAGCGCAAGAGATCAGCGCAGCCAACGCGCTGGTCGTCTTCTTACAACCCGCGACTCAGAACCCAGAACGAAATTTTTTTTAAAAAGGGGCAGTCATCCAAGCACAGCCCATAGCGAACAGCGCAAACAGATCAGCGCAGCAAACGCGCTGGCCGTCCCTCTTACGACCCGCAACTCAGAACTAAGGCTCAAATTTAGAAAGGGGCAGTCATTCAAGCTCAGCCCAGCAGGGAAGCCAACAACAAGGCGGCCATCTTGGTGAGGTGGAGGAAGCACAGGGCGGCCATCTTGCCAAAGCACCTCACAGCGGTACAAACAGCGCAAAGCAGGTCAGAGCAGCAACGAGCCGGCCACCTCCACATCTCGCGATCCCTAAGGGGGAGCCATTAAGACACAACACAGGCACAGCGAGCAGCAGCAGAGACGCCGACAACAACGTGGCCATCTTGGTGAGGGGGAGGAAGCACGGGGCGGCCATCTTACTGACACACCCTGCAGCGGTACAGCGGGGATACAAAACCGCATCAAGCGGAGAGAGGAGGCAACAAGGAACAGGGCGCACGCCCCAAAGACGGCGCTGGCACCCCAGAGATCTCAGACAATATCAAGGCGTCCCCCTTTACAAAGAGGGACACACGGAGGTCGACAACATCGAGCGGCAGACCCGGTGACGGGGTAGAGGGCACAGGGAGGCCTTCTCCGCCGCAGCAGCCTGACGAAGCACTAAGGCGGTAAAGGCAAGGGTGGGTAGCCCTCTAGATGCGAAGCAAGGCGCAAAAAGCCAGAAGGCGGCAACCACAGGCCCCCACCACAACAGGAACAGGAACAGCCGACAATAAGGCGGCCATCTTAAGACAGGAGAGAAGCACGGGGCGGCCATCTTGAGGTAACGGCAAACAGCACGGTGGGAAAAACGAACAAGCACACAAGTGACACGCACAGGCGGGTGAGCTCAGGTGGCGACGTGAGGTGGAACGGAAACAGCGAGGGGCACGGAAAGACTAAGCACAACAAGCCCCAACTGAGGAGATAGAAGGTGCATGCAGCCACCTCGAAGCAGACAAGGCAGCAAGTACACACGAGCACGAGGGGTGGAAAGGGGAAGCCCGGAGAGCTGTGGGAGCTGTGAGCAACAAACGACCACCAGAACAAAGGCAAAAAGACCAGAGAGTACTGTGCAGGAGGCTGGCGGAGTATAGGACAAAAACCAGAGTGGTCAAGTGGCCACCCAGGTTCAGAGACGACCCCATAACGTCGATAAACACCCTGAGGGTCAAAGAGGGTAAAGGGGGAGACAAGGCCGCAAAAAGACACCCACCAACAGAAGGGAAGCCCAAGATCTACCAGGCCAAAAGAGGGACCGAAGCCATGGCGGGCAGGGACGGGAAACAAGGCACAAACGACCCGAAGAAGAGCAAGAATGAGACCCCACCCTCCCCGGGCAAGGAGCGCAACAACCATGGGGATGGCACAATCACGCTGGACACGCTCCTGAAGAAAATAACCGAAGGGAACGAGCTGGCAAAAGCCACGAAAAAGACAGTAGACAGCATCCAGATGGAGCTAATAGCAATCAGAGCTGAGCAAAGCAGAGCCAATGGCAGAATAGACGAGGTAGAGAAGAGAATAGGCATGCTGGAGGACAACGCAAACATAACGCATAAGGACATGGGCTTTGTGATAAAGAGAACAACGGCGCTACAAAAGGCCATGGCGGAGCAGGAGGACAGGAGCCGCAAGGGGAACATAAGACTCCTGGGAGTTCCCGAGGAGGAAGAAGACACACCGGGGGCATGCGCCCTGATGCTGGAGGCCTTAATACCTAAAATAACGGGACTCAGCTTTGACAAACCGCTGGAAATCACCAAAGCATACCGCATACCGGCCAGGAAGCAGATGAACAGCAATGCCCCTAGACCCATTATATGCAACCCCCTAAGAGAAAACCAAACAGAGGCGATATTTGCGGTAGCCAGGAAGGGCCGCCCGATGCTGATAAATGGAAGCAAAGTAACTATCACCCAAGACTTCTCCAAACTAACAGTAGAGGCGAGGAAAGGCTTCCTAGCCCAAAGAGAACATCTGCGGAAAAAGAATATTGCATTCACATTCGCAGGCCCATCCAAGATGAAAGTGACAGATAGGCATGGAAGCAGAATCTTTGACGACCCCAACGACCTACACCGTTACCTCCAAGGCCCGGAACCGGAAGAGATGGAGCTACCGAGCCCGGGGGCAAAGAGAAGGGCATCCTCTGACGAAACACATGAAGGAAGCGAATAAGAAGGAGTGTTTGGAGTAGCAACACGCATGCGCAACAATGCACCGAAACTCCGAACTTAATAACAACCGCAACCTACCTCAACCGCAACCTACCTCAACAACGACCACAAAACAAGCACACACCAGCAGCCGCCGATCATAACGAACAATATGCTTGGAGCAGCCAAGCACCGAGACTCTGGCAGCCACGGAGCACTGAGACACGAAGAATATACAACAACGAAACAGTATGCTTGGGACAGCACGCAGGCGCAACCACGCACCGAGACCCTGAACTCAACAACAGCAACAACCTACCTCAGACAATCACACAACAAGTGTTCGCAGCCACCGAGACACGAGCAGATTGCCACGAGCAATCGCACAGCAAGTCCAAACCATACCTACCTCAACAAGGCCGCCATGGCCACGGGAAGAATGGGCAAGACACCGACTAACATATCCTTTTTTAGCAACACCAGAGACTCAGGAAGAACTTGGGGGGGGGGAGTGTGAGGACCTTTGCTGTCGCACACCCGGTTTACTATGGATGGGGGGGAGGGGGGAGGGGGGGAGGGGGAAGGGGGGAGGGGGGAGGGGGTCGGGCAGGGGGGGTGTGAAGCTGGCGGAAAAGACAGTACATGGCAGAGCCACCATTCGTGTTATGAACAAAGTACCTAGAACCTTGCCTCTCTCCACAGGCACCCTATACTTTTTCTATCTCTCCATTCCCATCCTACACCCCGGGGGGGGCTGCAGAACGCAAAGCACAAGCGACGAAATCAGACCACCATGACTGACCCAAAAAGCGCTGGCCTGTCCTCTGACCTGAAGATAGTGTCCATGAACGTTAAAGGACTGAATCACCCGGTCAAACGAAGGAAAATCCTGGACCACCTGGCCAAACTGAAGGGAGATGTATACATGCTCCAAGAAACAAAACTCTCAAAAGAAGAGGCAAGACTACTCAAGGCTAGATGGATAGGGGAAGTGCTCTGCTCGCCGGCTAAAGGAAAGAAAAGAGGAGTTATAACTATCCTGAGCAAAAGGGCCAATCTAACGACACAAGCAGTGGACGCTGACGAAGACGGCTGCATGCTCATAGCAAGCATCCAGAGAGGAAGCGACAGAATCCACATGATCAATATCTACGGCCCTAACTCAGAAGACAAACAATTCTGGCAAGGAGTGGAGAGCAAAATATCCGACCTACCCCAGGAAGACCTCCTGATCACAGCGGGGGACATGAACAAGACAATGGATCAGGCAACAGACAGACACCCGAATAGACCAAGCCATAACTCCAACAACAACAACAACACCCTGAAAGACCTATGCACTAAACAACATCTGGCAGACCCGTGGAGGCTCCAACACCCGACAGCCCGAGAGTACACCTTCTACTCACACCCACACAACTCCTATAGCAGGATCGACTACATACTGATGTCCAACACGCACATGCACCTCATAGAGGAGACGGAAATAGCGCCAATCACCATCTCGGACCACGCGCACATAACACTCACTCTAAGTGGGAAACACAACGAAAACCCAACGAGGAGGTGGAGGTTGAATGATGACATCCTCCAGAACAGAGAGAACGTTAAAGAAATTGAAGCCGCAATCAAAGAATACCTCGAGCACAACGACAATGGTGAAGTAGGGAAAGACACCGTATGGGACGCCCTCAAAGCTACACTAAGGGGGAAACTGATAAACATCAAAGCCAGGATGAACAGAGGAAGAAACAAGAAAATCCTTGAGCTCGAGGAGGAAATAACAGCACTGGAGAGAGGTCACTGTGCAAATCTAACGGACAAGAACACGCTCACCCTGCTCACAAAAAAGAAATACGAGCTGAACAGGATCCTAAGTGAAAGAGCGGGATCATGGCTGACGAAGTTCAAGTCAGTCAACCTGTGCGCAGCTAACAAGGCAGGGAAGCAGCTGGCGTCCTACTTGAAGGCGAAACAGAGGCAACACACGATAGCAGCAATAACCGATCGCACGAACACATCTCAAACAACTAACAAGGGCATACTGGAGGTCTTCCGACGATTCTACCAAGAACTGTACACTGAAGATCAGACCCTGAGCAAAGACGCAGGACGAGACCTACTCAGCAAAATCAATCTGCCGAAACTCATGGAAGCAGAAAGGAAGTCGCTCGACGCCGACATCTCGGAAGAAGAGATTGAAGCAGCCATATGCCAACTGAAACGGAACAAAGCGCCAGGACCGGATGGTTACTCAGCAACATTCTACAAAACATTCAGCGACCACATTAAAACGCTAATGGCACAAACGTATTCCACATGCATCCAGAACGGGAGGATGACGGAGTCCATGTGCGAAGCAAACATCACCATAATTCCCAAGGAGGGGAAAGACCCACAACATCCCCAGAACTACAGACCAATATCACTAATAAACGTCGACTGCAAGATTTACGCAAAGGTCTTAGCCAACAGACTAAACAGAGTCCTGCCAAACATCATCCACACCTCACAAGTGGGATACATAAAAAACAGACTATCGCAGGACAATACAAGACTATTGTGCCACCTGATCAACCACACAGCAAGTAGCAACGAACAGGCGGTCATGATAGCGCTGGATGCAGAGAAAGCTTTCGACAGAGTCTCATGGCCTTTCCTGAGGAACTGCATGGGAGCTTTTGGCCTAGGCGGGAAATACACAGAAATGGTCATGGCCCTCTACAACAAACCGAAAGCAAAGATAGTCGTGAACGGGAGCGCATCCGAAACACTCACGCTGGGAAGAGGCACCAGACAAGGATGCCCTCTATCCCCCGGACTTTTCCTGCTCGCCCTAGAACCCCTGCTAGCCAGAATCAGGGACAACACAGAGATAACAGGCGTCAAGCTCAAGAAGAAGACCGTAAAACTAGCGGCGTACGCCGACGACATCCTCATTACAACAACAAACCCCTCCACGTCAATTAAAGCACTGATGGCCACAATAGGTGAATACGCTGAAGCCTCAGGCTACAAACTCAATAAGGAGAAATCGGAGTGCAAGCCAATGAATGTCCACACCACAAGAGAGGTCCTAGGCGAATCCGGACTGGCATGGCAGACGAAACCACTGAAATATCTAGGGCTCCACTTTGGGAGAGACCTCACATCAACGCTACAACACAACGAGGATCTCACGCTGAAAAAGATAAAAGAAAGGCTGGAGTTATGGTCACCAAAGTACATCAGCTGGTGGGGGCGAATTGAAACCATCAAAATGATGATAACACCGGCAATAAACTACACGCTAACAATGCTACCTCTCCCGATGACAGAGATATTCCACAAAAAACTGGACCAACTTATAAACATCTTTCTATGGAAAAACAAAAAGCCAAGGATAAGCCTACAAAAACTAAGACTGTCAAGAGACCTCGGAGGCCTTAATCTGGCAAACTTCAAGACATACCAAACGGCATGTCTGGCGAGACAGGGTATCGCCTGGATAGATGCCACACAAACGTACATACCAGTATGGCTAGAGGTCGAACAAGACATCCTGGGGGGGCTCAAGCCGATAGCACTCCTAACAGCGAACCGGCATCCACTAAAAGCCAACGCCATACTAAAACACACGAGAGAGGCCCTGCTGAAAGTGGACAGGCACATGGCGCAGAAGATGAAAGGCACAGCATGGGAATCAATCTGGTTCAACACTAAAGTGACCTACCAGGGGGCGACGTTGCATAATGACATTTGGATCGGGGAAGGCATCAGCACCCCCAGCCAAACAGAGACCAGGCAAAGACCACTGACGTTTCAGAACCTACAGCTGCTGCATGCCCTCCCGAACCGAGAGTTCTATAACTTCCTAAAGATCAGGACAGCAATAACAAAAGCCAACCTTTGCGGAGGAGAGCCGGGAATCATCAAATACCTGCAGCTCCTCAACTCAGCAGGTCACCAAACGGCGAAGATCTATAAGCTCCTGAGCCCATCCAAGCTGGCGCAGAACAAAAAAGCCACTAACACATGGGAGACGCTCCTGGGCAGGCAACTGAGTGAAACAGAACGAGCAAAAATGTGGAGCTCAGCAACGACAAACAAAATCACACCACAGCTAGCGCAAACAAAATTTTGGCTACTTCACAAGGCCTACTGGACGCCATCCAAACTCCACAAGGTCGGCATCGCAGACTCGGACAGATGCTGGAACTGCCTGAAAGAGGAAGGCACCCTCAAGCACCTCATCTTCACCTGCGTGAAAGTCAAGAGGTTCTGGGCACAAATCAATACTTTCTTGAACGACATGCTCAAAACCGATCTGAAAATCAGCTTCGTGAGCCTGGCGACTGAACACCTAACAGCTAATCTAAAAAGTAGAGAAGAGAGAGAACTCCTCGACCTACTCCTCACAGCAGCCCTTAAAATAATCCTAACGAACTGGAAAAACACAGCCAAAGCAAACTTCAAGACATGGGTCAACTGGGTCACCTTCCTGAGGGGTGCCGACAACATCACAGGCACCTTCTCAAAAGAACATAAAGCCAAGCTACACATGTGGGACCCGCTGGACGAGCACCTGAGGAAGACCCAGTAAAAGACAACAACGAGCGTCCCCCCCCCCCCCTCTTTCTTTTTCTTTCTCTCTTCTTTCTTTCCTCTCCCAGTGGAGGGAGAACGAACTCACGAATGGACTGTTCATAGACAGGACCGCCATCATTGTATGCACATCTGTATATATATATTTTTGTACGGCCTTCTTTCAATAAAAAAAATTTTCTAAATAAAAAAAATAAAAATAAATTTCTAGCAGCCCTTCGCAAAAGTAAATACACCATTTTGCCACTAAGGCTGTGGGAATAAGCAGGTATGCAGAGTACACGCAAGTGTTAAGTTCTGCGCCACGACATAACAAAAGCTCAGAGTAAAGAAAGGGGTCAAATTCCGGGTCAAGCCATGATGTACAAATCCATCTACCCTCAGACCTTTTATTTTTCTATGCAACAACCTGCCATGGTAAAAAGTAGCAAATTACCTAAAACCAACAGCAAAAGGATGTATTTGTCTCCTGTTCAACAAGCTCAGATTGAAAGGATGTTTGTCTAACATGCAGAACCAGCAAGAAGGGGTTTTCTACCCGTGTACATAAGAGCGTAGAAACATCCCACAATTTCAACAGTGTAAAGTAAACTGTAATTCACAACTCTTGAGGGGCTTATTAGATAATAGTAGGCAGTCGGTAATATAACACTCAAACCTACTCTTTCACAAAGGACCACCAACATACCCCAGAGCATAGATAGCTCTAAGAGGACAATGCTTGTTTGTTCTGCTTGCACACTTGGGACCACCTGTTTCTGTCTGGGTTGCCATGCATCCTGGCTTGCTTGATTATCATTTGTACATCAGTAAAATGTGTTGGCACTGCAGACCCTCTCGGTTATGTGAGGCTACTGCATTTGCCCATGTCAATCTAATTATAAATGTAACCCCATATTTAGGTGCATTTGTTTCTCTTTTTCCCTCCTTCAATCGACAGGTTAGGTTATTCTGTATCTTATACAGATAAAGGTGCTTTACACTTTCTTCTGCCGCCTCGGTTCAATATGTTTGTTAATCTACGTTTTATACTTTTTTTTATACAAAGGGAACTGTTACAATCTCCCTACTTGTAAGGCACTGTGATCACTTCTGTGCTAGATCTGCGCTAGATTGCGCATGCGCTATAGAAAAAAGTTAAATACATTTAAAAAAAACCTAGGTGAAATTACACGCATATGCAGTTTGAGATCATAGACCAGCAGTACAAAATACTCTGATCAGCTTTTATATTTCATTCTGTGTTTTCCCTGATGTGTGTTACAAGGTACAGGCTGCATATCCCAAGGAGAATTTTGGAAATTTGGCTAACATTCCTTTGTTAATTACTGGTGACAATACTATCAATAACACTCCGATGCCAAAGCAGCAGAATGTCATAATGATATCAGCTTCAAACACCTTTTTTTTTTACTGCTTTCCTGCATTCCAGCAATCCTCCCTGAGTGGGAACACAGAAGCCTTGCTTGAGGATGCCGGCTTAAATTTCCCACTATGTAATGGAACATTAATAAACATGCACAGTGAAAGCCAACCCTACTGTACTCTAAACACGGGGTTCACTTTATGGACAAGAACCGGTCACCTCAGATATTCACCGCTTGTGACTCAGGTGCAATGAACCAGTGAGCAAGCGAGGCGAACTCAAACCAATGAACATTTCCCTTTGTCGTGCCTGTTCTCCCATGACTTTGAACCTCTCTTGCCACGTTTTTCTCAGCCCTTCATGTCTCCCTGTCTTCCCACGTCTTTCCTCCCTGTATCTTATGCCTTATGCTGTCTCACTCTCTCCATCACCAGACATCTTCTCTTATGTTGACTCTCCTGTCTTCAATTCCTGGCATCCCCTCCCATGTTCTCTTCTCTTCTTCCTTACCAAGCTGCACTTGCATCTCTCTTCTGTATACTCTCTCGCTGGCATCTCATTTCTCTTTTATCAATTGCTTCTTGTTTTCCTCCCAACCACCAGGCCTCTTTTTCACCTTATGCTACCATGTTACCTCCAGTGAATGCAGCCAGTGTTACTTCTCTGATCCATGATGGGGTCTCTGTTAAACTACATAGGCAGAAAACATAAATATAACTATACATCGAGGAACTATGTCCATTGCTATTTGTTGCACCTCTTTTGTGCATGTGGCTGTTAATTGCTCACTCTTACTTTTTTCACCAATGGTTCAGACCCTTCTGTAGTGAACCACAACCAAACTCAGATACATAACAGATAAGAGGTAGCAATGGAGGCAAGACTGTTTCTTTGGCTTTAAGGTCAAGATCAATTTGCATATGGCAGGTCACTTTCTCAAACGGAATGGACAAAAAAAATGGAAAGGCACTTAGGAATTCCTAGCGTTTACGAAGAGTTTGCCCAAGCATTTCTATTCACCGTTTTGTTGCTCTTACAATACTCGTGCATTTCAATCATGCGTTTGTTAAGCGCTACTACTCACCCGTGAGGGTCTCAAGGCGCTGGGGGAGGGGGGGTTTCGCAGGTTCCAGTCCATCAAGGAGGGAGTCTGTCGAAGAGCCAGATTTTGAGGGTGTGGAAGCAGGAGGATGAGATGGCGTTGATCTGGTGGCCCACTTTGAGTGCGGAGTCCAGGATGATTACCAGGTTGCTTGTGTGGTCCGTGGGGGTGGGCGGGCTTCTGAGGGCATGGGGCCACCAGGTGTGGTTCCAGGCATCAGGGTGTGGGCCCATGATGAGTACTTCTGTTGTGTTAGTGTTTAGTTGAAGGCAGCTGTTTTTCATCCATTTTGCGACAGCTTCCATGCCTTCTTGAAAATTGTGTCTGGCGGTGTTGGGTTAGTTGGATATGGAGAGGATGAGTTGGGTATCGTCTGTGTATGACACAATATTGAGTACGTAGGTTCTGACTCAAATATGGCAGGAGTAGAGAAAAGGGTAGGTCTTAAACTATTTCTTAAAAACACACATGCACAATTGCTTTTAGCTTTTGCGGGAAATTCTAATGTGGTCATTTGGTGGTGTGAAGAATTCAGAAGGACATCTCGGAATTGGAGCAGAGATGAATTATTCTGGCTGTGCTGTGTTGAAGTTCAAGTCATGGCCGTGTCTGTGATGGTTAGACGTGTGATGATGATCCACGCGTTTAAAGGAAACTTGCGCAGTATTTGCCGAACATGGCTGATGCCAGTTCTTTACATAGTTTCTTTAGTGATACAGGGCATCATTAAGACTTTTACGGATGAAGATGAAGTAACAAAATTTGACAGGTGCCCTATTTAGTGTGTATACCAGGGTGTACCCCTAAACAGAGAGGACATGGTATCCCTCAATTTTCACATTCTATGTAGGTGGACGGGACATCAGCCAATTTTTAGTCCGTTCACCCTCCTCCCCAAGCTCTAAAAGACCCTCGCTATCTGTGCTGAGTTAAAATATTTGTAGCTTGACAGCCAGATCCTTTGGCAGATCAAGGAACGGCCCGTGCAGGTAAGAGCGGTGAGGCCGGGTGGGGAGTGGGGAAGATTCAACCAACGACGACAAGGGAAAATTAAATAAATATTCATTTTCCCTAGTCTTCATCTGTTGAATCGTCCCCCCACCCGGCCTCACTTCTCTTACCTGCATGGCCCGCTCCTGGGCAGAGCTCGTAATGCTATAACAAACTGTATAAATGTAACCCTATGTTTTAGGAAGCTATTCTAACCAATTCTTATTACATTAATAAAGCTTTGTGAGCTAAATGTTTGCCCAGAAAGTTGCAGGCCTCGGGTTCAAATCCCATCAGGAATGACTCAGCTTTCCACTCTTTAATGGTAGGGAAAGTGAATACCATTAAGTTCTGCAACAACATATATAAGCGCCTAGACACAATTGAGTTTCTGTTCCACACTACATAAATAATCATTAATATTAGACATGCAGTTTTTGGATGGACTGTTTTTTTAACTGTTTTTTGCTCATTGTTACAATAATGAGTATAGTAGGACTGCTAAATGACAATGCATTGTGGTGCACTTGAACTGTGTGCACTGGTAAAATTGAATACAGAACATATACAAAAAAATATTAGACATGCAGTAAAGTCTGTGTTGAGTTCTGCATACTTGCCAAAAGTTACTGGAGATTTGTATCACTGCAGCACGACAGAAAGCTACATCAGCAGTATAAACAGCCTATGGTTTTAACAACCGTTATCATAACACATTTTCAGCAACAATTCAACTGGAAAGTTGTAGCACTTTCAATCCATCCTGCAGACAGGAAAGCAGTGTCCGCAACAATTGCTTTCAACTATAAAAACATACTAATCATTTAAATTCCACCTTACAATAGGATAGTGGCATGGTTCGGCAAATCTGCATTCAACCCAGTCACAGAAATTTGAAAATCAGCAAAGCGCTTGCAATTGCTTTAATACTTTCTTAACATTATTCACTACAACACTTTAAGGAGAGCTGTAATGTAAAAAAGCATCCGAGTTGAAATAGAACTCCGGGGAATAGATAGTCAGTTTAAAAAAGTTTCAGAGGGTTCATCAAAAAAGTTTAATGAGCACTTAAACAGTACTTTTTCAAACATATATTGACTTTGCATGGATCTTGCTTTATTAATAGAGACATGTTTTGATTGGATTGAAAGTAATAGTTTCTTGTCCAACAAACTATTTTGATGTACAGGCAAAGGCAAGTGGCCAGATTTACAAAGTTATTGTTGTAAATGGCCCTTTTTTCAGGGTCATCCCCAAACTTTTTGCTTCTTCCTCCCTTGTTTTTCCTGACCTGTGGTTGTTGGCAATAGGACTCTGTGCACTTTACCACTGCTGATCAGTGCTAAAGTGCATATGCTCTCTGTGTAAATTGTTATTGTAATTGATTATCCATGATTGACCTATTTGCATCAGTGTACTGAGTGTGCCAGGGCTGGTGATTCAAATGCTATTAGTATGAGTAGCCCTAAAATGATGTCTCAGGCCTGCCACCGCAGTGCCTGTGTGCAGACGGTGGACTGCCATGTCAACCTGGCCAGTGTCCCCACTGACCAGGCCTAACCCTTCCCTTTCTGTACACATTGGAAACCCCTATGGAAGGCCCAAGGTACCCCCCTGGGCAGGGTGCAGTGTATGTGAAAGGTAAAGCATGTACTAGTGCAGGTGACATGCTCTGGTAGTGCATTGCAGCCATTTTCGTTTTTCACTATTGTAAGGCTATCTTGCCCATAGGCTATATTGAGGAATGCTGTGTACAGTGGTTACCTGCATATCTTCCCATAGGAGCAAGATAGAACATAAAAGTCTGGTATCCCTGAACTCAGAATTTAATAACACATCTTTTAGGAAAGGTGGCTTTTAAATCCTGTGTTTGAGAACAGCACTTTTTAGAAAGTGTCTGTTCTCTTGTCTGACCTTTCGGTGTGCTTTGGCTGTTTGTGAATTGACTGTCTGGTTTGTGAGTGACAGGGCTGGGGGATTCCAGGAGACAGAATGAGTTTGCCCAGTGGTGAATAGAGAGATCTGCGTCTAGATGGGAGGAAGGAGTTGTACCTGGGACTTGAATAGGACTGTGCCTGCCCCCACAGTGCTGGCTCCACCCCCTGTGGTGCATCTGATGTCTCTGCCCTGCACTGTGAAAGGAGAGAAGGAATCATGTCAACAAAGTGCTCCAAGGCTGTGCTTTCCCTCCACAATGCTGGCTCCACCTCCTGCTGGGCAGCTGACGACCCTGCCCCTCTCTCTGAAAAGAAAGGAGAGGCCAGGAAAACAAGGTGCTCAAGGAACACCCAGAACTGGTTCAGGCCGGGCTCAGAGCCCTCCTGCACAAAGGGAACAAAGACTTTAGGGGTATAAGTATAGGACCGCAGACTACAGAAAATTAGATCATCCTGGAATCAAGAAGAAACCTCTGCCAAGGAGAAAGCTGGAAGATTGAAGAAGGAAGACTGTCCTGCTGTTGCTTTGCTGGAATGACCTGCAGTTGCTTTACTGCCAAGGAGAGGGGAAGGACTTTGTTGTTGCTTTGTCCCCTTGCTTGAAGAGATCTCCAAGGGCCTGTTGTGAGCTGGCCTCCTGTTAAGAAGTCCCAGGAACAAAAGGACTTCACCCCCAGCTTTCCCTGAACTCTGCTGAGAGAGTTCTGCCCTTTCTGAGTGCTGAATCCGACTGAGGGGCATCTGGAAGTTGTGGCTTGCTGTTTGGAAAGCTGGAGAACAAGAACCTAAGACTATCTGCAAATTTTCACCCATCGCTCGCTTGCGGAGCACCTCCCCGTCAGTGCAGGGAAATTCCCGCTGCCACGAAGATTGAGATCGTCGCAGCGCCTGTTGCCACTGCAAGAACCGACGCATCCTTCGCTTGCGAAACGCATCGCTCCGATGTGGGAAAAGTACCATTGCTGCGAGTATCGTCGCAGAGCCTGTCGTCGCTGGGTGAGATCGCCGCACCGCTTGCTTGCGGACCGCAACACGTCACTGCGAACATCGTCGCAGAGCCATCGCATCGAGGGGCTGCGAGAGAAGATCGACGCTGCGCCGCGCATCACCGCCGCACCTGAGATCGTCGCCGCTCCGAAGATCGTCGCATCGTGCCTTTGCGAGACGCTCCCTTCGGAACCTACGCACCGGAATCCATACAAGGTATTGCCTGCCTCCCTACAGACCGGATTCGTCGCAACACGCCCGCTGCGTCCAGCGGGGCTGTTGCATCGCTTCCCCAGAGTCTCAGGAGTGACACATCGCTTGTTTTCCACTGCACCAGCTTCTGTTTTGGAACTTTGTCGCATCTAAAGGTACTGTTGGCTAAACGTGACGCAACTGTGAACTATTTTAACATAACCTTAAGAACTTCTATGAAATCATAATCTTGAACTGTGTATGTTGGATTTTTGTCGTTTTGGTCTTGTCTAGTTTAGATTAAATACTTCTATTTTTCTAAACTGTTGTTGAGTCAGTTTGTTGTGTTTTCACTGTGTTACTGTGAGTGTTGGTACAAACACTTAGCACATTGCCTTTGATAAGCCTGTCTGCTCGTGCCAAGCTACTAAGGGGGTGAGCAGGGGTTATCTAAAGAGTCTATCCTTCTTAACCTGACTAGAAGCAAGGGTCCCTATTTGGACAGTGGTACCTACCCCAGCCAACTAGAGACCCCCAGTTCTAACAGGTATGTACACACTTAAGCTAAACTTATCTGTACAAACATCTCCAGACACAAATGTAACCACATATTTTGTAATTACAAAATGTGAATGTGCATTCATAAGTGTGTTTGCTCACAAGTAGTATTACACTAACATGCTGTAAAATAATGAGCCTTATAGTGAGTTTGGTGGTGCGGGAGCGGGACCGCCCAGCTCCCACACTGCCATGCCATGTTTGAATTGCCTGCCAGATTAGGAGCTTTCTCCAGTCTGGTGGGCTGTTCTTTGGCGTTCCCACGGCGGTGCCGCACCACAATGGGAACGTCAAAGTCAGTACCTGCATGGCATGGACTGCTGCAGTCCATGCCATGCAGGTAATGCTCACTGCTTTGTTTAAAGACTACGGTCATAATAAACATACATTTTGACTTTGACTTTGACATGCAGGTAATGGTGTGCATCCACATAGCATGAGGCTCAAGGGGCCCTACTTTGTTTCCTCATCGCCACATTTCTCATGATGGTCGCACCGCCAATAAAAGTTTGGAAGTGAGGAAACTCCTAATATGCTTGGCAGGGCCGCAGCGGCCCCACCAAACATATTGCAGCCTCATGACTGCCGTGCCACTGTCATGGATCTCTGATCCCTGGCGGTGCCGTGGTCCCAGGGCAGCCCAACCACCCTGGTCATAATAGGGCAGTCAGAAAACCGCCACTGCTGTGCCGCTATGAGTCTGGCAGTCTGTGGACTCTATGTTGGAATAAATCTACTCAGATGGACCTTTCATCTGTATTCCAGGAAGGGGATATTGGCCTGAGCAGGTGAACAGACACAGATATTTCAAGTTTGTGGATGTTCACAAACTCTTGACAAGCAGATTTACACATTGGATACAGTCAGATATTTACTTCTGTTAAGGCAGAAGTAAATTTCAGTTGGTGGTGGGAATGATGAGGCAACACCCAGAACATGAAAAGTATCGCTGTAGGAAGGTGTTTCTCCATGGGGAAATATATTTTGTCCTTGGTGAAAGAAAGAAAAAATGTTTTAAGATGAAAGTGCAATTTTTCAATGTGTTTACACAATCATAAATGCTCACCTTACTTTTAAACAGGCAAAATTATTTTGTATGTGAGTAACCTGGAATTCACAAAAAAAATCCAGAACTTCTCTTGGGAATTGTCATCTTTCTTAGAGACCAAAGAGAGCTTCCTGGTTAATGCACGGACGCAGCTTAAACCGTCACCTTAGATTATATGAAAACCAACACAGATTCTTCTGCTAAACCTTTTCCTTTGATTCGATACTGTGCATCACCCTACAGTGCTGCAGAGATGACAACAACTGGGCCATGCTCTGCACTGAATTGTCCCAGCCTTGCCAGCATATGTCTGATTCTCTCCCTTTGTTCTCTTTAGCACCTTTCTCCTTCACATTCAGTTCCCCGCAAGGTTCACCCTAGTCTTCTATAATGAGTACCCTGGCCTTTCTGGAATGTGTTACCTCCTTCAATGCATATGCCATTTGAACATGTAAATCTTCCTAAGGCTTGATAATCAAGTAGACCTTGACTCCTGCGCGATAAGCCTATGCTTCTAAGCTTCGGACCACTGGAGACAGATCAAGCATTCTAGCTGAAGTTGTTGAATACAGAGGTACTTATGTTGAATGTTAACTAAGTATTGCCTTCTTCATTGAGATCTCAGGAACTCGGTCCACAACAAAGGTCCCAATCCAGGTGAGGAATTTACGAGTGAGTGAATTCCAACCTCTTACTAAATCAAGCTACCAAAGGAACATTTAACATCATGCTACCACTATGCCACAACATACCTTACATTTGTGCCCCTCTGATAGTACAGGGCACCATCTCATTGGGGCTTTCATGTCTGGATTATGCTAATGGTGTTAGCTCAGAACCCTTGACTGCTTATTTTGGAGGCTTTTCAGAATTAGGAATGCACTAGCCAGACCACTATTTAACCTGTATATCACAAATCTAATGCCACCAGACTCCAAATATTTACACTGGCTTCTTGAAGTATCTCTTTTAAAACAAAGTACACCACACAGAGCATTCCATGTTTTTTGAGTCTTTTTCCACATAAATGTGGTATGTTGCCCCAAACTAGACAACTGCCTTCTACAACAACTTCATGCCATAATTCCGAAAATCTACTTTCATTATCTCTTTCTTAATCCAGATGGCCTAGCTCTGGCACGGGATCCCTGCAAATTCAAAAATCAACCAAAGAAGAGTAGACAAATGTAAACAAACTGTTTCTACTTTTTTTGGTTGATTGAGCTTAATGTCAACAAAAGCAGTCACTGCATGAGAAAAGGGAGCTCTGAGGGAGTGAAAGGCATCCAGTGTTACCTCAGAGCTTCCTGTTTGGGTGGTGGTGTGTGGAATGGTGTGAGTAGCCTTTCTACCTGCACACAGGGCAATAACAGGCATTCATTGCCCAGTACCTTTGTTAGTCACCCTTGCCTCTTTCTCAAGTCCATAAAGACAGTAAAGGTAGCTCACAGACAGAAATAGTGTTTCACTTAACCTACAACTCTTTGCATTTGTTTCTAAATATTGTCAAATTAGATATATAAAATGAAGTCTTTCTGTCTACGATCTCCAAAGGTACCCTATCAGTTTGGGGTGACTATAATACACACTGACGTAATGTGAAAAATTGGGTTGCTGGTTGAGTGGGGTTTTTAACCCTGCTCAAGCAACAGCCACAGTCCCTGTAGGGAGAACCACAAAATGTACTACATTTGCCTGTGCTTAACCCTCCTGTAGCTTCACACAAAAGAAGTCCAGCTTACTTAGAGGCAAAGTATTTATGCACACACAAAAAGTAATACAGTGAAAACACAATGCCAGACAAATCCCAAACCAATTTAGAAAAATACAGTCAATTTTAATACATTATTTGACACCATAACAACAAACATCCAATCGGTAGAACCAGAGCTATGAATTTTTAAAGTTTAATTTAAAAACAAGCACCTAAAAGATCAAAGCGCCAACCACGGACTTCTAGACATGCGAGACCGGGTCAAAGGCGAGAAATATAGCTGACCGCAATGGAGTGCAAGTCGGAAGCAAGAAGGGGATTAAGCCTGGCCGGCTCGTACCTTTGGACTTGTAAAGAATTCCAACAAAAAATGTCTGAAAAGGTAAAGTTCGGAGGTGCAAACATGCAGGGTGGTGTTTGAGGTGTCGTCATAGGGGAGCCTCTGGACAAAGTTGCAGTGAAGATTTCTACATTCGGATTTGTCTCTTTAGTGGAAATCAAAAACCTCCAGCAGGACGAAGCTGCAAGCTGTAGCAGTTTGAGATCTTCACAAGGTCAGATACCTCTTCTGCGAAGGACAGCTGAAGAGGATTCACTTCTGCACAAAATAACATAGCGGGAGCTGCTGCGAAGGCAGGACGACCGGCGATGCACCCTAAGCGGATCGATGGCCAGGTAGGTCCCAGCCTCCTCTCAGTTTTTAGATCACTTTTAAGCCAAATGTTTTCTAAAGTCAAAAGGTTTGGATTTTGGCAACCTGGGCACCTTTGACACCACCTCCAAGGGTCCAGGACTGGTGAGGTACCACTTGAAGGATTAGGATTCACTCCATATGCGTTCTGCTGTGGGTTCAAGATGGTTGGAGCCTTTTCTGCCACTGAGGCTCTGCTCACGAAGCCAGCTTACTAGCCCTTGGAGTCACTCTCGTAGTCTTGGGTAAAAGAGGTGGAACAAGGCTCAATCAGTAGGGCAGGCATCTGAGGGGTTAAGGAAGGTTTCAGGCAGCAGCACAGTCCTTCCAGGTGCAGCAAAGCCATCTTCTGAAGTACACAGCAGGCTGTCTTGTGAGAGTTGTTTTGCAGGTCAAGAAAGTAAACTGATGAGTTGGTCTGAGGGTCCACTTTTTATTCTGGGTGCCTTCTTTGAAGTAGGAGAAGTTTCTAGAAACTTTCCTTCAAATAGCTTGGAATGTCCTGCCTCCCCTGCCCTGGCCCCACCCTGAATACAGGAATGAGGTTGTGTGAAGTGCTTTGTGTGAAGGTAGGGCACAGCGTGTAGTAGGTCCAACTTCACTTCTAATCTGTCAATTGTGTGACTGTCTGGGAAGAAAAACAAAGTCCAACTACACCCAGTCATGTGATCCAGGGGCAGGCTGCTTATTCAAATTAACTAGGGCAGGAAAATGGCAACTTTCTAAAAATATAATTTTCAAAATAAAATTTCGACTTAAATCCAACTGTGCTATTGAAGAGGATTTTAAAATACATTTTTTAGACAGCAAACATGAATTTCCTACCTGCTCCTAATCAAATGTTATGCAAACAAATGATGGATGGAATGCTGAACAAACCAAACATTCACCCACAGTCAAGAGATCTGGGTTATATCCATAGTTCTTTTGCTCACCATTCCACCCCAGTTTGGACCCAGACAAATGCAAATCAGTCTTCACCCTGCTCCTCATGGGAACAGTCCAGCTCGAACTGTCAAGCCAGGTCCTCCCTGGAGCAGAGACAAGCATCCTGGGTCCAGTTTTGGGGTATCACACCTCATCGGCCAGGCTAGCTTGAATCCAGTGGCACAGCAAGCAAGGGACCCATGTCTGGGAATACCCATCCTACCTTGGGTGAAAAATGCTATGCAAACAAATGATAGACGGAATGAAGAACAAATCAAACATTCACCCACAGTCAAGAGATCTGGGTTAAATTCATTGATCTTTTGCTCACAATGCCACCCCAATTTGGACCCAGCCATATGCAAATCAGTCTTGACCCTGCTCCTCATGGGAACAGTCCAGCCCGAACTGTCAAGCTAGGTCCTCCCTAAACCAGAAGCAAGCATCATGGGACCGGTTTTGAGGTATCTCCTGCATCAGCCAGGCTAGCTTGCATTGATTGGCACAGCAAGCAAGGCACCCACGTTTGGGCATACAAGTTCCACTTAGGGCAAAAAATGCTACGCAAACAAATGATGGACAGAATGCTGAATAAATCAAAGATTCACCCCCATTCAAGAGAACTGGGTTAAATCCATTGTTCTTTTGCTCACCACGCCGCCCAAGTTTCGACCCAGCACTTAACAAATGTAATAAGCCAACCCTTTTTATCCTATGGGTAAGGGAGGCCTTACAGTAGAGAAAAACGAATGTAGGAGTTTTTTTACTACCAGGACATGTAAAACTTAAAAGTACATGTCCTATCTTTTAATTATAATGCACACTGCACTTTCGGCTACCTAGGGCCCACCTTAGGGGTGATTTATATGCAACAAATGGGAATTTAAGGCTTGGCAAGGGGGTTATTTTGCCGAGTCGCATTGGCAGTTTAAAACTGAGACTGCAATGGCAGATCTAGGACATGTTTGAAGGGGCTACTTAAGTGGTTGGCAAATAGTGCTGAGTGCCCACTAGTAGCATTTAATTTACAGGCACTGGGTATATGGTATACCACTTTACTAGGGACTCATAAGTAAATGACATATGCCCATCAGATGTAAGCCAATTGTAATATATTATAGGAAGTGAGCACAAGCACTTTAGCACTGGTTAGCCGAGGTAACATGCACAGAGTCCTAAGACCAGCAAAAAGAAAATTCTGAAAAAAATAGAAAGGTGAAGTCAAAATGTTTGGGGGAAGACGACCCTATGGCTGACAGGTTTAACACAAAGTGTATGGAGTCAATTTTAGCTGTTTGTGGCTAGGATGGGGACACGTGAGATGAATGCTGAAAGGTATTGGCGGGGAAAGAACTATCCAGACTTCAACAATTTTGAGATTTTGAATATTGTTGGGAAGAGGTGCTTTAACCGCAGAAGAGGACGAGCCAGGGAAGATGGAGAGTGGACAGATTATTCTCCCTAGGTCGAATATTTATTAGGCATCCTTCATGCTAGTTCATCCAACAACAGGCCTGACTCTGGAGAGAAGTTTATGTGGCCAAAATTGTGCCTTAACAAGAAAGAATGTTCCCATAGCAGGGGGTGCAGTAAGAATTGCCGGATGCATTTGACAGTGGTGTACATTTTTAAGAATATTCTGCTACACAGTTACTGTTGCAACTGCAGAGCACCTTGAATAAGCATGGTGGTCTCGTCCACTGCTTTGTGGGATTGAGTAGGCGGACTCCGCTCCATAGACAGTGAAGCCGAAGTTTTCTAACAGGGGTGACTGTAGTGTCTGATTATCATGGGTGTCTCCAGGTCTTCACTCAAAGGAAGGCTGTAAAAAGAACTGGTGCAAAGCCAGGCTGCATGACTCTGCTTGTGTTTAGTAGCTCTGCACCAGAGAATAGCATGATTGACTATGATAGGCTTCAGATCAGGGGAAGAAAACCAAGGCCTGACTCAGGAACCAAAAGCAGCCTTTTCTTTCTTTCTTTCCATCCATCCATCCATCCATCCATCCATCCATCCATCCATCCATCCATCCATTTTCTTTTTCTCCTCTCTGATTGCTCGCTCTCTCTCTATCCATTCCTACACCTCACGAAGTCCCCATGTGTTTTTTGCAATTAATCTCGGGGGCACTGGGGACAGTGACCTAAGCACCGCCAGCAGCCATAGGCTTTCAACACCGGCCTTCAATGGTTGCAGCCCACCGGGGGAATGCCAGATGGAATAAAAGCCAATCCTGCCCTGAAGAGAATCTTGCAGTTGGTCTCCACGGGCTGTGTTAGGGCAACTTTCACAGTTGTGGGAAGGTTTAAGTGGTGTTAAACAAAGTTGAAATTTACCAAACGTTAAGTTATCAATCTATATTACACTGACAAATGCCTTTGGTTAGTATATTTGTTTAAATAAACAAACATCAATGTAATCAGGCACTCAGGGTAGAGCACCGAGTAAGTGTAAGTGCCAATAATGTTGGAGCGTGGCAGCGAGCTTCAAGATGGGAAAGATTTGCCACCCGCGGGAAAATAAACTTAGCCAAAGGGCACAATTTTTCCTCGAAATGATTGATGTATCTAGGAAATCTGACTGCTGGCAGGCAGATCTGAAGAATCCTGCAATTACTGTAAGCGTTTGAGTCGCAGTTCGATTTATGCACATGCATTTTAAACACGGGTCGACAGACATCTTTGTGTGAATCCAAGAGCAATGAACCCTGCTCTCCATCTGCGGTTCAGAGCCGTTTGCTTTCATAATCTTCTGGATCAGTATAACAGGATTCTGATGCAGCTATTAGTGATGCTTGGGAAATGCACCCTTTTCCGCCGTGGGCTGCAACCAAGTGGGTCTTGTGTGGATGGCAAGCAGTGCTAAGACGCTTAACTCACACATGAGCACCAGAACAATCACATTTAGGGTGACTAACTGGCGTAGGTGCAAATTCAGGATGGTGAGTGTAAAAATTCAGGACAAAAGGTCAAAACTCAGGACAAAATTCAGGACAGAAAGTCAAAATTGAGGACAAAACTTTGGGACAAAAGGTAAGCTTTACAGACACATCAGAGGACATCGCGCAGTAATATATAAGTAAATAGACAACCAACATAAGTGCAAGTCAAAGTAAGTTTATATTAAGTATTAGGAAAACATTGTTATTCCCAGTGCCAAAAGCTCGAACCTGTACAAATGTGTGACCCAATTGCTTATGCTTGTTTTTTAAAAGTAACTGGACAATGTTACTTCCATCTCATGTGTTAAAAAAAAAATCATTGCCTCCACAACTCCGGACCGGCCTACCTGAACAACAGACTCAACTTCTACACCCCCGCCCGCCAGCCCTGCTCCGCCAGCCTTCCCCTCGCTGCCGTCCCGCGCATCCAACGAACAACCTCCGGCGGCAGATCCTTCTCCTTCCTCGCCGCCAAGACCTGGAACACCCTCCCCACCCCTCTGCGGCAGACCCAAGACCTGCTCACCTTCAGAAAGCTCCTCAAGACCAGGCTCTTCCAGCAGTAGCAGCACCCCCTCCCCAGTGCCTTGAGACCCTCACGGGTAAGTAGTGCGCTTTACAAGTTCATTGATTTAGGCCCACCAAATGCCTTAATTGCCCAGACTGGCCCATTGTCATTCTGTAGGCAACAATCAGCCAGCAGACAAAATGACAATGGGTCCATCACAGTGTGAGAGGCTGGGGAGGGGCTGCTCTTCGCAGAGAGGAGTGTGAAGCAACCCCAGCAGGGAGGCTTCCCAAAGTTGAGTAGTGTAGGTCGCTGTAAATCCCCAAATTACAGACAAAAGGCGTCCGTAAGAGGAATCGTCACAGACAAAGGACGTGACTTTCAATTAACGGACGGTCCGTGTAATTTACGAATAGTTGTTCACCCTAGTCACATTGCATCAGAATGCCAACATCACACAGTGGCAGTCTGACGGAATAACACTTGCGTGATCTGACGTCATTGCATGCCAGGACCTTTCTGTATAGCACCCATGGTGGCACATTACTAGAAGCCCCCACTCACTCATCCTTTGCATTAATAGCTCAGTTCAACATTCTTCATTAGTTGCAATTAGTGTGCCAGAGTAGTGTGCTACTCATTGTAAAGTGCTTCAACGCCTCGTCAGGGGTAGTAAGCACTATGTAAATACAATTCAAATCAGTGATGCACAGGATTGGATTGGGATCAATAATAGACCAGGGCACCCTAAAACAAAAGTGGCCCTCATGTGTAGATTGCGCTTTTTCGCAAACACTGCTTTAGTGATTTAAGTATTATGAAAAGGAGGAGAGGGGGTATTTCTCTAAAAAAAGGCATGTTATACCAATCCGACCCAGGTGATGAAGTTAGGGCCAGTCTTCAGCTGATGGCACATGCAGTTACAATAATTGCATCCTTCGGAGACATGACCTCAAGTTACTGATTGGGAGTTGAGTACATCTGCACTCTTTTTACAGGTGGGCTAGGCAAAAAGGAACTAACAGCAAGTGAGTGTGAATTTAACCATTTGATAAACATCCCCAACCATCCTGCCATTCACTAACCTCGTAGGGCACTCACGTTGTGGCATGGTCTTCCCTTCCAATATTATGACAAAATGTTGCTACTTTATGAAAGTAGTATTAAAATACTCCATGCCTTATTTGGACTTTGGCAGACATAGTACTCACTCAAAAATGTGGCAGGCCCCAGTCTGCACAGTGATGTAATGCAAAATAATGTGCCACTCCTGCAGAATATGAAGAAGGGACCCCTGAGTCTCCCATATCTCACAGATATTCATTATCCTTGAGGTGAAAGAGAGCCCCAGGAGTATTGTGGGGCCCCAAAAGTGTTGGGGGCCTCCTTGGACCACAGGAATTGCAGGGGCTTGCGTTACGCCCCTGTGTCTGCTGTGTTACAAGTGCCATTGACTACACATCACTCTAAATATGGCAGGCGGGACATCTGCCACATTTTTGATAGACTTCTCTGGCCAAACCGTCAATTAGGACCTCTCTTATTACTTCCCTTAAAAGATTAAATAATATGGCAGCATATCCCACAATGTTATGAGTTGTCTTTTTGTAGCTATTATCACATTATAGGTCTAATTCATGTGTTAGGGATCTAGGAGCTCTACTCACTGTACTCCATGACCGTAGCCACATAGTCAGTACCAGTGGTTGCTCAAAATGTTGTGTCCCCTGCAGCAGCTATTGCTCTTAAGCATGTGTGCTTGTGTCAGATGAACAGAAGGTCTGTCAGTGAAACCAACTGAACAATTTCTAATAGCACAGAGGTGTCCTGCACTTTCATGTTTCTCATAAATGTTAATCCGCTTGGAAGCGCTGTGCATACAAGTACGTCAAAGTTCCTAGCGCTTAAATCCCTTAAAAACAGGTTTTATGGGCTTACCAAAAAATACAGAAACACATTAGACCAAGCTCTTCTGGATCCATATTTTCTCCTCACCCTCAAACCAGTAGAGTGCCAAATCAGCTCATTTTTACCAACACTACCTCGAACTGATTAAACACCTCTTCTCTCCGGCACAGGTAAAAATGGCCAAATGCACTAGTCATCTCCTGATTAGACTTGAACAGTGGCTTTCAAGCTGATATCCTTTGATACTCAGCCCCATCAAGGCAATCATCCATATAATGGCAAGCCAACTATCATCATTGAGAAAATCCAGCTACATATTACTTATTCTCAAGGTTTTACACTAGCTACCCATTGAAGCATTGATTAAGTTCAATATGTTGACTTGCCTATAAAGCAACCCCCAAAACCTTCCTCCTTATTTGGAGAATCTGTTTAACATTTCAGAAGGTTTTAGAGTCTTTAGGCAGGGGCAAAAAACGCGATCTATATTTAAGAACCTCACAAGCACTGGACCACCACTGCTCTTCTGGGGCTGCCACTTTCTAGAAGATCCTTCCTGTGGATGTAAGAACTGAACCCAGGCTCCAGGCGTTAAAACAATGTCTAAAAAGTCACTTCTTCTGCATTCACCTGAATGTCCATGTCTTTTAAAGGATCCATCAGTACTCTAACATGTTTCAACTGTTTTTTTCTTAACTGTATTGTTTTGTTCTTTTCAGCCTTCTAGTACCTCATGGTGAAAGAAAGCACTAGAAACAAATTAACTTAATAAATAAAGGGAAGGGAACACCAGGACATTAGAATACAGTAGGTCCTATTGCAACAACCAGATAGTTTATATAATTTGGTCCCAGGAAATTCTTGGATGAATAGGGGAAGAAAAGGAAATAACACTTTCAAGTGTTTGCGTGCAGGTGCCTGATTATTTCTAGATCTGGTTTCCTCTAGTTCTTAACTTTAAACCTCATTGATCCTTGCTGTGGTTCACCAGGGGCAACAAAATAGTTCCAGAAACATGAAGTAGGGCAACAGTGGCACTAAGTCCCCATACATAGAAAATGTGTAGTTTGGCACAAACTGGAACCAACTGGCTTTTAATGTAATCAGGACCACATAAGTCAGTAAATCTTCCTCAAGTTTGAATTAGATCTGTCGTTCGCTGATACAGCAGTCACTCTGGATCATGACAGGAAAGGGTTCTTCTTCCAATGGCAGTACATGCCAACTCCACAAACTCAACGGCTCAGTAACATCAAGTGAAGGGCACACTAAATTAGGTCTCTCACTTGCTACCAGCAGCACAATCATACACTCACTGACTAGTTCCAAAATGTTTTTTCTTCAGAGTTATCATTGATCTTGACTCCAAGCCATTACATAATGTCTAAAGAAAACCCACCAAATATGAACGAAGAAGTAGGCATTAAGATGCAACTCTTCCTTTGGATAAAGGCAATCCATCCAAACATAACAGTGAACTTAGAACACACATTTAACACAACAGATTGGATGTACTGAGATCATATCCAACTTGTAGCCACTGAAAAACCTTTAAAATGAAACTGAAAAGGGTAGGTGTAGAGGACACTCCCCAAAATAAGCAATTGCTGTAGCACTTTTTGGAGTGAGTGAGCAGAGATAATATCTAACTATTAACTTCCTGACCAAAATCAGGAGCAAGGAGGAAGAATACTGGCACTTACGATTCTGAAAGTAAGAGTGCTCCAGTGGCTTACAGGTCATCAAGCTTTTGTTGTACAGGAAATGTAAATTTGAGCTCACATCGTGTTAGTAAATAATGGTATAATGTGAAAACATGTAATCAGTAAATTGGCTATAAATTCTGTATTTTAAAATACTGATGAATGAATGAATGAATGAACATGCCATTTGCAAAGCGCACAGCTGTCTGGTAGAAATCCCAGCGCTACTGACAGAAGAGTAGAGAGGACGGCTGCCTAGACATGACTAGCAGGACTGGAATAGCAAGGTTTGTAGCCTTTTCTTAGATGAAGGTTCTTTGGAAGAAGCCCAAAAGTATAATGTCAGAGCATTCCAGAGTATAGGGATCAGATAGGAAAAAGACTGGCCACCCAGGTGAGCATGAAGCACTGTATGAACCGCAAGGGGCAATTGATTAGAATATCTCAAAGATCTAGAAGGAGCACAATGCTGAATTCTGTTCCTTAGGTAGAAAGGAACTTTGTGATGAAAAGCATGGAAAGTAAGCAACAAGCAATTTAAATGAAATGCACTTGCGGACCTGGAGCCAATGTAGCGTTTAGGAATATTGAGCAGCAGCCGAGCAGCAGCATTCTGAATCAACTGAAGGTATTGGAGAAGATAATTTAGCAGGCTAAGATACAGAATATTCACATAATCAAAATGGGAAGTGATCAAAGAGTGTACAATAGTTTTTCTAGTAAATTCAAGGAACAGGTTACATTTTTTAAAGACTTTTTAAAATCGAAAAACAAGTAGCGGAGACAGCCTTCACCTGTGGGGCAAAGGAATGATCATTATCAAATCTGACCCCTAGATTTCTGGCATGCTCCACAGGGGAAGAAGGAAAGTCAAATTCCGAAGGCCACCAGGGGCTAGAAGGAGAAGAGCGGAAAAGTGTGACCTCAGTTTTTGACGCATTCAACTTTAGCAGCTGTGATTCATCCAGTCCACCAATCTCAACAGACAAGATTGAAAGAAATGTTGTAAATTACCAAGGACCTAAAAAAAGGACAGCAACAGCTGAGCATCATCCAGATATGACACCACTCTGAATCCAAGAGGCTGAATAGTTTCTGCCAGGGGACCCGTATAGGCATTGAAAAGAGTGGGACTCAGGACTGACCCCTGGGGGACACCATAAAGGAGAGGTTTTGATGTAGAGAGAAAAGGTGGAAGAAAGACTGATTGAGATTCGTCATATAAATAGGACCATAGTCACTGTAGCGCCAGGTCACCATTGCAACAGTTAGACAAACACTGAAGCAATATCCAGTGAGAGACAGTATCAAAGGTCTGAGAGTTTGTCCCTTCTGTCAATGACTTAATAAAAAAGATAGTTAAATTGGTGACTTTGACGTTCTTTCAAATTTCATCATGTGGCATACGTTGGGAAAGGATCATACTCAATGTATTTGAAATTAGTTAGCTTCTGTCTTGTTCATATCACATGTGATGACGTTAAAACAACTTTCATGCAATTTAGATAGGAGCAATTGCCCCTCTTATGTTATGGTAAGTTGTGTGTTTGTGTACTGCGCAACTAACCTTGGAGGGTATTTTGTCCCTGAAGCAAGAGCTGTATGGGCCGAGCCAGAGTTGGGACTAAGTGAAGAGTTAGGTCTTTATTTTCTGGTGGAATTAAAGAACTGAGGAGGCGGTTCTGACGTGCAGGAGCAGATCCATCCAAGTTTTAGGAGCGAGGTGAGAGATGCGACCGCCAGATCTGGGTCCATGTATCGGGGGCATGTGCAAGTAGAAGTCCAGATGAGTGGAGATGAATGGTAGGTTTGCAGAAGTTTATGTGGATGTTGTGGTACATGGGGTCAATGTTGTGTAAGACTTTGTAAGCATGCATTAGGAGTTTGAAGAGTGCTCCTTTTAAATATCGTTGGCAAATCGAGAGGACACCTGGAGAACAAGCAATAAGTAGCATATGTGCTTCATAGGGAGAATCTGTTGAACACGTGTTTTTCTTTGATTCTCTCATATGAAAAAGAAGTAAGCATATCTTGCCAAAGCTGGAGAACTGTTATTGTAAAACTTGTGAGAAGGCAATGTTATACTTCAAGTTAGCAAGTTCTCGAAAAGTATATTCAAATGTTGTTTTATTTCTAGAAAGGATTTTAAAGATAGGTTATAGTGAGTGTTAGAACATGTATTTTTTTCTCTATGATTGTATATATATTTGTAAACCTTATACGCCTTATTTCTAAGTTGAAGTAAAACACTGAACTGTGAAAAATATAACAACCTGCCAAAAGTAAAAACAGTAGTTATATTGGAGTCCCAAATTCAAATGAGCTTAGATGGAAGAAGGTGGTTTTGCCTTGCACACGACAGGTTGCAACCTCTTTCATAAAAGTAGTCCTGCAATGTCTGCAACCACATGCAAGGGGATGTCTGGGGGTCCATAGGATACCCTTTACCCCCTGCAGAGGGCTCCTCTCAGGTGGTGCACTGACAGTGCACCACCTTTTAGGTGGCACACTCTCAGAGCACCACTGACAGCTTCTTTGCCTCTGCGCCCGCGTCTGTAATATGGTGCGGGTGCAGAGGCAAAGGGATTCCCTCATTGCATAGGGCACGCCCCCATGCAAATGAGGGAAGCCCCCTGCAGAGAGCACTGGCGCTTTATGTGTGCCAGTGCTATTGGTATTACAGAAGGGGGCTCACAAGCTTCTGTGGCCCCTTCTGTAATATCAAAGTGCCACAAGGTTGCACAAAGCAGGCTCATATGCCCGCTGCGCCCCTGGGGCACTCTCTATAATACAACCCCAGAAGTAAAACAACCCCTTTGCTACAATGGAGCCTGTTAAATTTTGTACTGAATTTCTCACTGTAATGACTCCCAGTTATTTAATTTTGTTAGTGCAGGTTAGAATATATCCCACAAACTCCTGGCTGTTTGATGTCAACCTGAGTTTCATTAAGGGTTGTTCTAAAGTTCCCTTCAGTCAAGGAACTGGGTAGCATTCAGTGGGCAGCAAACCTGTGATGAACCTTATAATAGAAAATATGTGTTCTTTATCAGAGTACAACACCACGAGTATGTGTGTTGCTTTTGATATTTAAAGTCAATTGTTAAATAAACATTTTATATAGCTTATACATGAAGGAAAAATAAAATCACATCTAAGCAGAAAAACTAAATAGGACTTAGCAGAGTTTTGATTAATAAAAATTCAGTTTCAACCCTGATTTAAGATATTAAAATGGTATATTTAAAGCTCGGGAGCCATTCAGAAATCTACACAAATCAATACCATCTCATCTTTTAGGAAGAAGTTTTAGGGTGGTATCACTTACAACCCTCCAATTTCATTGCAGAACTACTTTTATGAAAGAGGTTGCAACTAGCCATCTGCATGGCAAAACCACCTTCCTGTCCAGATTGCCAATTCAGTGCAGAGGCACTTTTAACTACCAGGGGCAAGTCGGGCAACTTCAACTTTTCAACCTACCCATCTTTCTCAATAGATTGCAGGGTGTGGTGAGAGTGTGTGAAAACACAGTCTTTGTTCACCTAGTTTCAATAGATGGCACAAGGACACATAGCCGAACCTTGAAGCCTTGTTTATCAAACTCATGTGAGATTCCATAGAACAAAGCAGCATTTCTATGTGCCAGATTCCCTACTACCTTCCTTTTATCTTTACTGACACCTGAGTAGTCGTGTTTTACTATAAAAAATGTGGAACCAAAAAGCATAAAAGAGAAAAATCAGGAAGGCAATAGAAAACCCAGCACCACAGGGGACAGAAAGAATGTAATGTTTGGGAAACGGAAAGGTGTCCAAAAAAAGAGTGGCTTCTTTCATAGATTGACAGTTAAAATTCAGCATGTTTCCAGAATCTTATTTCACATGAGAGCCTAGAATAAGAACCTACAAAAAAGGATTAGGAAATGTTCTATGTACCCCTCAGGTCATCAAGTGCCTGTTTAAAGGTTTGGCACACAGTTACTCCATCACAAATGTAGAGGAATCCTCTCCATCTTATTACAAGTGCTGTTGGGTGTAATGCATTTATAATAGGATATAATGGATATCAGTCACATTTGTGATGGAATAACCGAACTGCAAAATTCTAAATAACACATGTACTCTTCATTGCCTGCCTCTCTGATGTGTTCACCACCTTGACCTGAACATTTTATTTTCAGTGGCCCCGTTAGGTGTTATTAGTACACTGCGTACAACTCCTACTGCCCTCAAGAACATCTGAGCCACATCCAACAACATTCTTTTGGCGATTAGTCCAAATAGCCTACTCTGCTAATAGTTATCTAGTTAGCGGTTGTCTATATTGAAGGTAAGCAGCCATGACAACGCAGGCTTTACCCCGCGCTGCCATTACGATGCTGCTATTACAACGCAAGTCGTTAGAACGACTTGCGCTGGAGGGCGCTGTTGGTAAAGGAATAGTTTCATTTTCTATTCCAACACCTTCCCTACTATAACGTGGGCTGGAGTTGGAATAGAAAATGAAACTATTCCACAATCCAGCGCCTACAGCGCAAGTCGTTGTAATGACTTGCGTTGTAAAGGATACATCGTAATGGCAGCGCAGGGTAAAGCCCGCGGTGTCATGACATACATCCATATTTAAGGTTGACTGAATCTAAGTGGGGAAAACAGAACCATTTAAAGCGAGCGTATTTTTATCCATAGACATCAATTTCCTCAAACTTTTTGTTAGGGTAAGGTAGGATACTTCCATGTGAGGGTACTAGCTATGTTCATGAACATAAAAAGGGAAATCATTTCCAGACAGGGTCCATTACCTAGGACATGATCTGCTGATGGACCTGTTTTATTGTAGCCTTGCGGTTTTGCTGCATTAATCCTCAAGTGAATCAAGACCTCAGACGCTGAATGATTGCAATCCGTTATACAAATGACACATAAATAGGTCAGTAATATTTTAAGACATTTAAATTTGCAATGCGAGACAAAAGGAATATGATGGATTTCTATACAAGCTGGCAGAGACACAGCGCTTTTCACATTGTCAATAAGAGTCAAATCAATATATATTGAATACAAACAGAAAGGTGAGCACGAATACAGTAACAGGACTCATTTTAAAGTAACAAGACTGCTTGTAATGAAGTATACACAAGTAGTCCACATGACACATATTAGATAATAAATATCAAATATATGTGCAGACTTAATAAACTGCCACCGGATATCAACTTGAAAATAATTTCTTGCTTATACTTTCAAACACTACAAGCAGGTGAATACCTTCAAGGCTGTAAAAGGAACAATGTATTTGCCAAGTTTGTATGTAAAACGATGAACTTAATTGTGCAGGGCCACAAATGTTTACCGCATACGACCTAGTAAACATGTTTTAATGTTGAATACATAAACATTTTCCTTTGTGGTTGTTCCTGTGAATTCGTTCCTAATATACTAAAATTATATTTTAATATCTGTCCAGTTCAAAAAACTAGGTGTCAAATTTTGCAGCGCTCCACTATTTCCAAAACTAAGGGATGCGCCACATTTACAACAATACGGCATACCCCTGTGTTTTTCCCTAGCGGTAAAAATAGCTGTGTACTGCCAACACAGACATCCTTGCACCGTAGTGCAAGGGGGCCTGCGATGCAGGGAATGATTGTTATGTGCAGGAAGGTGTCCCTTCCTGCACTTAAACAACCAATCATGGTGATTTGGTACTTCTATTTGTGCTGCATTCTGCAGTACACATAGAAGTAGCAAATCGCCATTATTTAGTGATTGTTTATGTGCAGAAAGGGACACCTTCCTATGCATAAACAATCATTAATGGCATTTTGCTCTTTCTATGTATAATGTAGAATACAGCACATATAGAAAAAGCAAAACTGAGGAGAAATACAAGTATTTCTCCTCATTGCACCATTCTAGCGCCTGCTATTGATTGGCGTTCGTTTTTGGCGCTGCCTCAGATTTACATCTCCTTGATAACCTGGGGAACATCAAAGCGCAATGGTTGTTACGGTGGAACACCCACAACAACACCCATTGCACGCCCCTTTCACATAGATACCTGCCTGAAAGGGTACCATAACCCCATATAAATATACCCTTAGATATTTTGCTTAAGTAAACACTGAAAAAAGGATGAAGTCATTTTCTTAAAACGTCTCTTTTGAAGTGTCTCCACCAAGAAGCCATTGCTAGAACAGAGGTGATGCAAGTTGAAAGAACAAATGTACTGATTTACGTGACTTCTGTGAATTTCTACTAAAGAGTAGAAGTGAAGGCAGTGAAGGCAGCGGAGGCAGTGGAGGCAGTGGAGGCAGTGGAGACAGTGTATAGAAGTTCCTCAAAACATTAAACCAATTGCATAGGTCAAAAAATATATGTTTCCATATATGATTTAAGGAAGGGTTTGGGGCTTGGCAACACTACAATCACATTGACTTGTTTAAAACCTGGAATGCTCCTTGCCACAGTCATAATCTGGTTTCTGGATAGAACCCTACTGTACGTAATGCTTGATGGTATTGTCTGTGGTTTTGTTTGATTGAAATCAATAAAAGAAATCTAAACAAAAAAAACCTGGAATGCTCTCTGTTAGGTACATTGTGCATGCACCTGGGAAAGGTGCACTCACAAAATTCAATCTATCATTCACATCTCATTTCCAACTTTGCAAGAGATGTTAGAGGCGAGAGTCATGGTATGAATATGGACTTATTTCCCATCCTCCTTCCTGGCTTAAACTTATTTGAGATGGACATGGGCATGAATTAGGGTCTTTCACTTCCCCCTTGACTAAGAGAATTTTGTTTATTTTAGCAGAACTACTACCTTGCTCAATGGTTGGGGTGGTGTGTGTTCTTCCATTCATTTGCCTAAGGGTAGCTGTGTTATCCCACTGTGTCCGATGGAAAATCATATTCATCACCTCCTCCACCTCACCCAACCAACTGGTATTTTTAGAAATGGGAAGAAGTATTGTCTGCCTTTGCATCTGTAAAGGCAGCATCAGGGCAGTTGTAATATACTCTAGCCCACCATGGTGTGCTAAATGTTGTGAGCTATGGAAGACCAGTGTTGCTGAGGGCTGATCCCGTGCTTTTTTTTAGAATAATAAGCAAAAGGAACAAATGATGGACGGAATGCTGAACAATGCAAACATTCACCCCCAGTCACAAATATCTGGTTTTAATCCATTGTTCTGTTGCTCACCACGTCATCCCAATTGGACCCAGCCATAAAATTAGTTTCGACCATGTTCCACATGGGAACAGTCCAGCTCGAACTGCCAAGCCAGGTCCTCCCTGGACCAGAAACAAGCATTAAGAATTATAAACAGGAAGCTGGGGTTCCTATGATCTACAATGCTGATCTGTGACCCGTGAAATGCTGTGGGCCACGGAGGAATGAGCACAGTGCCCTGTAATCAGTTATAAACAGAGAGGACCCAGTTCTCTGTGGCTGAGTGGGCAGGAGATACATATGTTTCCTCCACCCTTGGACAGGTAGTGGTGTAGCCACATTCCCCTCTTTTTGTGCAATGCAGAAAGGGTTGTGGGACATGGACTCTGCTCCAACCTTGACTGCTTTAGAGACTGTGCAAAATGTGACTCCCCACCCCACACTCAGGCAACTTGGGATGAAGCAATTGTCTCTCCCTTCCCTTGAAGATGAAGAATGTATATCCAAAACCCGACCCCGGGCTTGTGCACTGAGGGGCACTTGGTCAATGCAAGGTGGGCCAAAATTATCTCGGGCAAAGCTAGTAGTGTATTAAACAATGAATCATGGCATCAATTGTTCTTCCCAGCTGCTAAATGAGAATTTTATTTCTTTTTACACTGCAGTCTGGCATGGTTAAAATGTACTTTTTATCCTCGGCCACACCACTGGGGAATAATGTAAAGACCAAAGGGCAACATCCACTAACCTGCTGTGCTGCTTTTCTGTTTTTTCAGTTAGCGCCCAGTGTTCACAATCAATGTGATGTCAGGGTATACACAGAGCTGGTTCATGACCATTGTTTGCCATGGAATCAATTTTCTGTAATTTTCCAGAGATTGCAAACATTTACAGATAAACACAGCACTGGGAAGTGTACACTCCTTGAAAAATTTGGTAGATCGTCATTCAGCGGTTTTAGAGTTGGAAAGTGACATATTTTGGACCCTTCTTACAACACTTGGGCCCTTACAACAATATGTGATCTGTTTCACTAACCTGCACAAAATCTGGCACCCCAAAGACAGGAGTTTTAAATATTGTTTCGTTCAAGCATGCCTCAGATTGGTCCTGGAATATGAAAGTGATTAAGAGTCCAATTACGAGTTTGATGGTGAGGCGGCAGGACTGACCCGCTGCCGCACTGCCAAACCTGCGTGAGAACCGCCCACTGGCCACTATAGAATTACTTTTTTAGCCATTGGCGGGAGATTCCTTTGCCGTTCCCACGGTGGTGCCTATAACATAGGCACCGCAATGGGAACATCAAAAACAGTTCGAGCATGGACTGAGAAGTCCATTCTGTACTGGAACTTCTGTGCATGCACACAATGGGGCACATGTTGTAGGGCCCCCTTTGTTTCCTCTCTGCCAGGGTTTTCATGGAGGAGGAACCTCTATTAAAACCCTGGCAGAGAGGAAATTCCTAATATGCTTGGAGGGACCATGGCGGTCCTGCCGAGCATATGGATGCCTCTGGACCACCGTGCCACCGCCAGGGACTGGCAGTCCCATGGCGTTGTCGGCATTCCCAGGGCAGCACAATCACTAGGGTCATAATGTGGTGGTCGTAAGACTGCCACCACCATCCCACCACGAATCAGGCCCTCAGAGTGCATAAATGGAGTTTCCTGTGCACTGCACTCTCAACCGTTTACTACAACGGTGCTACTTCTGTAAACTCACAGTCCTAGTTTCTGGTTTCATCATAATTTGGAGGATTTCCTCTACAAGCCAGCGAGAGATTTGTACTATATGGTCTCCTTTGGGGTTTTCTGTGTATTGGTTTAGCGCATGGCAGCTCACAGCAGAGCAGGACAGGGTGTTTTTGAAACATCCAGACAAAAACATGTCATCATCAGAAGTATTTACTGAGAACTCACAATTTTGGAAATCTTCGGTAGGTCACGTAAATTAAACAGGACTTTAGGAAAGATGAATTGCCTCGAAATACCAGCTAAGTGGCACACTTGTTCTCAAGAGCTCATAAATGGAAGCCCAAGGTCAAAGATGACATTCGTGAGGAAGAGGGAGAAGGTTAAACACTGAAAGTAAACTGTGTGCAGAGGTGTTCGGAGGCTCCGTTTCAGGGCAGCATTGCGGATGACTGAACAACCTGCTTGTCTTTGACGACGTGATTAGACAGAAAACAGCCAGCGCCAGTGGAACCTTTTCCTGTGTGATGCTGCCAGGAGTCAATATCATCTTGCGGTAAAATTAAGATCAGAGCAACTTTCTGTCTGGGGCCTACTATAGCTTTTGCACCTGATTTTTAATGATCATTTCAACAGTTTCTGTCTCAAGTTTGTTTTCTTTGCAAGTTTTAGACATACTTCTTTATTTCTGAAATCTTGTAAAAAAAAGCTTGGATGAGAGGCAGACCTGGAAAGTATCCTTTTGCGTGCCAAGGAACCCACATAAATAAATACCAATTTAGTGCAATTTACACAGTAATGTCTCATTATGGGATTTTCTATGTAAATAGCACAACGGTTAAGCCCATATGGGTAACTTGAAGCCATTTATGAAAGGAGTCCATGTTGATGGCTACAGTTTTCGTGTTTGTTCTTTGAGGAGAACATGTTTCAATCGTTAAGAGAACTTACTTTCAGCATAAAAAAATAGAAAGTTGGCTCGGTACTTTGAAGATGGTATGGTATTGGAATAATGCTTGTGGATGGCTTAAGTCTTCAATTATTAATAAATGAATTAGGCTACATTCCATATTATAGTTTTTTATGTGGTAAAAATAGATTTTGGCCCAGCAGTGCATGGGTTGGCTGCTGTTTTAGACCTGTAGGCATGGATTTACATAGAATGCATGCAACACAGGTGGTAGGTAAAGTTGCTGTGCTGTGTTGCGTGAATGGGAGAGAGCAGAACAACTCCATATCTACTAGGATGTCGCACTTTTGGCTGCGATGCACCAAGGCAAACACCCTTGCACCATAAGCAAAGTTATGTGCATTGTGAGAAGATTAGATTTTGAACTGTAAGGGGATCCCTTGCAGTACAAAAACAATGTTTTAAGGTGTTTCCCACTTTGCAGGTGTGCCTTGTAATGCAACAGCCAAGTAAAGTGCGAAACGAGAGGAGAAATTAAAACATTTCTCCTTGCTACACCTGCCTTGAGTAGGTTCAGAATTTTGGCATAAATCTCTGCCTGCAATTCTTTGCTGATAGGGTTGTGATTCAAAACCAATGGGTAAATGTATGGGAATGCCTATTCACCACTCATGGAATGCCCTCTTAATGCAAAGTAAAGGCAAGGCAGTTAATTGCACAGCTTTGCTTACTTTTAGTTACAAATCAACGCAAATTGCAATTAATATTGGGTTGTAAATTCCACTACACTTTGCACCAGGTTTGCATCAAACAAGTAACAAAAACTTGATGCAAAATGATAGAAAATCTGCCTCCTTTAAATTTGGGTACGAGTGTGCTGTGGCATAGCATATGGATTTGTTTCATTGTCGGTCGGATCTTATAAACATCACAATTAAAAGGGAAGAATGGCCCGATTTAAATTATTTGGCAATGCATTTCTCAGAAAACAAATAGGAAACAAGTGCTGTTCAGTCAACATTCCGGATGCCTGTTAAGTATGTGTGTCACAGTATTTTGTATAGTGCAGACCCAGCTGCAAAGGAATAGACCGCTGAACCATGGATGGGAGCCCAATGGTATGAGCGAGATAGTTAACAATGAGGCATGTACATCTAAGTCTCATTGATTGTGGGGGGGGAATACTCCTTGAACTAATGTGACTTTCATTTCTTTCTAAGTTGTACGATGCTTGGGAGCAGTTCTGATGCTGATGGGATTGGGATATTGATGGGTCTGTACAGAAAGAACGCATGCCATTGGGTCTGTTCCTTTCTGCACATCCTTGTCTCTAGTCTGGTGATATCCTCATTTAATAGAGACACTGACTATATATAAATGCTGTTTCCAAAACAGGCAGGTATCTATGAAGAGTGTAGAGTTTTTTTTCTTTTATATAGCGCGAACTAGACCCGAACCGAATCAGGTATCAGAGCCCTTTACATATTTTCCAGTTACGTTACATGAGGACAAACATTAATTTAAGGCACGGGGAGATTAAGTGATTTGCCCAGAATCACAGGAAGTTTTGGCGTCGTTACCGAGACTCGAACCCAAATCCCCAGGTCCGAGGACGAGCGCCCTAGCCGTTAGGCCAAATCCTCTCCCCAATGTAGTCTACTGAGGCAAGTGAATTTCACAAGGACGCTGTTTTGCAGAGCAGGACACTCTAAAATTTACTTTTGGTGTCCAAATAGAAATGTTTTCATGGGTTGAGACACATAAAATGTATATTTGAGATATTCAGTCTGCCCAAGATTTACTATAATCCAGCATGAGAGAAGCTCCAGGATTGATCTGAGCAGGCTAATTTGGAACTCAGTTAAGGCCTGCAAGCTTGTACATGTTCTCCACTGGCTGTGCAACACAGCTTGGGCTGGGGAAATTTAAGTGTGCATGTCGGTTTGGCTGTCCTAAGACAGCTGTCCAAACCTACATATGTAATTACAGTACCCACCACTCCTCCTCCCTGCTGTCCATCAGTTTGGCCCCGCCCCTCCTTAGACTTAGATTTTTGGTATAAAAAATAAAATGATAATAAAATTGTTTTATTATCACTTTATTTTTCACGCATTGATGGAGGAGCCGCTGCTGCAAGATTTGCAAGACGCTAAAAGTAGGGCGTAAGGAGAGGCAAATGATGAAATATGCCTACTGCACTGTATTACAGCTTTACATTTGTAAGAGGTCTTGAAAAGTGTTACAGACAAGAGCTGCACAGAGAAAAACTATGTGGCAGGACAAGAATCCTATATAGATATGTTCGGAGCTACTGAATACAGAAATCAGTTGATCCTATTCTGCACTGGGTGATTACATGCCATTTACGTATAGGTCTGAATCTTATTACTTACTACTGGCATGTGCCCATGCACAATAAATGCTCTAAAAAATCTGTCAAAGCTAGAGTAGAATATCAAAACTAACAAAAGTGTGGTTTTGGTGATATCATAATACAGTTTAAAGAAAAAATGAATCTGTTAATGTAGATCTGTGTTGAACCGTTGAAGGTAAATCCCCAGTCGTCAGATCATGGTGTATCAATTTAGCACATATTTGTATAATATTTACTACACAACAACTGACATTGTCATTGATTTCGGAAGTGGACTGTCCACACATTACAATGAAAGTTGGAATTCAATGATGAGCTGTTAATGCATTTGTGTTTCTTTTATGAATTCTGTGTTCGAATGGAAAAGGATTAATGTAAAGTTCAAAATACCTGGAAGTACTTTCTTCTTGCATTTGGGCATCTTTTGTCTTGACCTGCCTCCTGCACCTGCACCACTGTCCATTAAGGAATTTAGCACCATAAGGTGTCTACCATCTCTAATAGGGGCAGGTTTATTATTTTGTTGCAGTTTAGCAAAAAAGTAGCTCTCTTACATTGTTCAAGGGGAAGAAAGCAGATCAGAGCCAAATGTAAATAACAATGGCTTGTTGAAGCTCGCTACTCTGGTGCTGGGGGGCTGTCAGCGGAATGCACAACCCTTGAATTTAAGGGAAGAAGTGTGTGTGTGTGTGTGTGTGTGTAATGTCTAGCATACTATTTGTACTGTTAACATACCTATTCAGTACAAAACCCTAGGCCAAGACGAATTAATAAAAATTCCACATATTGCATGTGTGCGATACAGTGAAGCAATCGTGCAATGTATGGAATGTTAGGAGAAGTGAAAAAAATGTTTTCCCTTGCACCCTCTGCAAGGAACTGTTATTTTTTAATGCAAAGTCCAGCCTGTCCATCTTAGTAGATAAGGCTTTGCGTCAAAAACTATGGGTGCTTGCGCTAATCTAAGTTACAGTCAAGTGTGAACTGTAGGCGCAAAGTAGAGCACAGCGCTGACTGTGCAGGAAAAATGGCAATTTTTCAGGGCAAAATTCTTTTTGTGCTGAATAGAAAATGCCCTTACAAGAGTTTGCACCACTTTGCGTTACTTTGCATGGCTTTACACCGGTGCAAAACCCCCCCAAATCTGGCCCATATTCTTCTGTGAGTGGCAAACTTCGTGTTAACTGTCAAGCACCTGCCTATTTCGTTTGAGATTTTGGAAAGGTTTCACACAAAGATGACAGTACCGGATGAGTTTAACATATTTTTTGCTAATAATCCTGTTCTTAAATTCTATTTGAAATATAATAGGAACTAACTATAAATAATGTAAAAACCATATATGATGGTGTACTGCAGAAGGAAATGTGGTTACAAAACCTGTAAAACATTGAAAGAAATCAATGGCCTGTCAAGCTGGTGAATGAAAAAATACAAAGGGGCCTATTACCAGTCTGGCTCGTGGTGGCGGTGGCGGTCTTGTGACCGCCCCATTACGACCCTAGTGGTTGTGCCACCTTGAGACCTCCTACTCTGCCAGGGAGCCCACCATTCCCTGGTAGTAGTGCGGTGGTCCAGAGGCATCTATCTGCTTGGCGGGAACTCATTAATAGAAAGGGTCTTCTAGGGGTGCGAGGATTGCCTGTCCTCTGCTCAAGTGCAAGCAAGTTTTTTGAGCTAATTAAATTATTTTTACTTGCTATAATTCTTTGAAGATTTGTTTAGCTGGTCAGATAAAAATGTGACATCCACAAATGAACAGCCTACAGTTGAGACGTCTCATTAAAAGCACCAGGACACTACTTGTTTGGATTGTTGCCTATTTGCTCATTACACAACGACAATGAAGTTGAGGTACCTAAAAAACAAAAAAATGGTAATGTTCTAAAATTGATGTATCGTTCCACAATCAGACCCCTCCTTCAGAATTTTGTGATTTTTTTAGATAGCAAATGTAATGCAATTTCCAGCATGAGTGCCACAAAAAACGACACTGTCTTCGAGCCATTTGCTTTTCTGCCTCACTTCTAATTTTTTTTAAAACGCCCCTCCTATTGGCTGCACAAATAGTACGCCTTCACATGCCTTTGCATCACATCACTGTTAGGTAAAGCCGGCGGCTGTGGGCATCGGATCAGAGGTGGTTTGACGATAGAGAGCAGTAAAATTACCCCACTGCTCTGTCTTCTTTCTATGGTAATTTCTTCAGACGGAGGGGGCGGGGAGACAGAATGACACGCCTATCGCCTCCATTCTTACCTGTGCAGCCTATCGCAGTGAGTAAACCAATGGGCTAAGCTGCTCAGATAAAACCCAAACACCCATCTTGCCTTTTTGTTCATTATCTGCACGCCATATTGTTTATGCAGAAAGTGAACATAATACCGAAGGGTGTGGGGGTTCTAAGAAAGGCTCATCAGTGCACTGAAACGCAGTTTCTTTGTGGCGTTTTTTTACTGACCTGTACTTTTTATGTCCTTGCCAACAAATACATAACATAATGGTGAAATCTGATGTTTTTTGTACTTTTGAAATGTAATCCTAAAGCAGCAAATAAATCATCTTAAACTTAGTGCATTGAGGCATCCTTTTATAGTTGTAACCCCTTTCATTTTGGAATGGTAGACTTTGTCATTGCAAAAGCAGTTAGTACATTGTGCTGCAAAAAATGACTCCAAATATGGATTAGTATGCTGCAACTTTTCCTCCAACTGTGCTGCACAATTTCCTGATTCATGCCAATTTATCCTAGTTCAGTGGTTCTGAACCTTTTGACTTCTGTGGATACCCTACTTAATCATTACCTGAACCTGCAGACCCCACTAGATCATATTGGAATCCAGGCCCCCTCCACTCCCCCCTGAGTCATTAAGGGATGCGGGGCACATTGGGCTTTAATCATTATTGAATATTTGAACTCCAAAACAATACACACAAAATACAGAAATATGCATTCATAAAAACAAATACTCAAATCCTGACATATTTAATTTAACTCACAAACAAATGTATACAATTCAGTTATAATTTTAATGGGAAGGTTGGAGCTCTTATAAATTCAACTAAGGCTGTCCATACTATATTCTGCTTAATGCACTTTCACGGCTCCCACGAATCAATCTGAGGATTAGAACTTAATTTTTATCCTCCAATATCAAATTTCTTCACATTTATAGAACATTTAAAAATGTTCAATTTTGCTTTTTTATTATGTACATTTTATTTATTTTGTTAATATTATTGTATTTTCTAAGAAGTCGTGGCCCATGTGATTAGAATTCGCGAACCCATAGTGGTCCCCATACAACAGGTTCAGAACCACTGCACTAGGCGGACTGTTTAATGTGTAGCATATCCTGCTGCCATAGTAAGCCCATGGCACAGCAGTCATATATTGGTTCACATCGAAGCACTTTACTATGTGCAAATTATCAGACAATCCATAATTCAATCCATAATTCACAAGCACATCTATAAATCTGAGATACTGTGCACATTATTTTTGATATTTTTATTGAAGCATCCGGAGCAATAACTGGTCCTGAATTCATTAGGTTCCAAATTTCTTGGTTTTCTAAGGTACTATTTTTCCATTTGACACTGAATCAATTGATTTGCCACTGTTTCCTGTGATATAATTGATGAACGTAAAGCATTCGAAAATGTCAATGTCTTTGAAGCCTTGGATGGCAAGAACTCAGGACCCATGTCATCAGCAAAGATGTGTTTTCCCACACTGAAACAAAGAGAGCTGGGCAAAGTTGTGATATTTTTCCTCAAACCTTTTTTAAAAAAATGCAGGATCTGCAAAATGTACAAAATCCTGCTGCTTTCATGGAGTGTAAACTCTTAAAACTTGTGGGAAATAGGTAAATGTTAACTAACCTTAGAAAATGTATCATATGGAATAACATATCTGGTGAGTGATTTTCCAGTCTCCACATATGACTTTTTGATTATCCTATTTAACTGGAAGTAATGCTCCTAAGTGCTCGAAAGTCAAAGAAGAAACCACAACAGCCCTATAACCTCCACTCAGGAAGACTTTTTTTTCCAAATTGCCTATATTCATTTGAAAATACCAATATATGCACTGATACATTTGAGAAAAATTAGGGTATTTGGAAAACCAGCAGACACATAAATAAATGAATCATGGATTGTCTGTGTAAAAATAAAACTTTATAAATTCTACAATAACTATTATACAAAAATAATTCAAAATTTGAATAACAAAATCAACATACACTAGAACAACATTGACATTACTTTTTAAAATATTATTGATATCCTAAAACAGTAATTCTACTCTAGTCACAAGATCAACCTCTTTAACTGTGAAGGCAAGCTTTGTGATACATGATTTATAATATCATATTATATGGAACACATGGAATATCTCTGTATAAAAATAGTATTTTTTGTAAAAAAAAAAACACATCGAGTAAAAAGCCCATAACATTTGCTGGAAATTCGATGTCGTTAAATATTTTTCCAGCCAAAATGTGCCGATATTTCAGAAGCCCTGTAACTTTTAGCCAGGTTTCCTAGATTCAGAAGTGTGCTTGGTTATATAGCCTGATCTAGTCAAATAAACAGCAATAACACAGCTGCTGTTAGAGTGATGCCTATATAGAAGAAGTGTGTTGCTACATTTCTGCTACGCTGTTATAAAAGAGGAAAAAATGACGTCTCTGCTGCAAAATTCAGTATCTTTCTCACATGTATAAGAATGCAAAGGAGATATGAGTGGATGTTGGTGACTACTTTTCTCAGACCAAACACTCCTGATTTTACATGTGAAAGAAGAATGTGCATCATGTCATATTCGATCATGTGATATGCAGTTTGTGAGTGCACAATGTTAACTTGCAAATAAGGGGAAATGCTGCCTTCTGCGGATACTTGTCTTTTAAATATTAGCTTCTTGTAACCACATCGTATAGGGAGCTGAGGTATCCACTTAAAAATATTACATTTGGTGCTATAATAACAAAGCAACTTAACATAGTTTCTCATCTTTTCCGTCCCTTATTATTCATATTTAATTTTGCAACAAGATTGCTTGACAGATTGTGATTAATCCTTATAAAATCAGGTTAAGTCTAAAGGTGTGTCCGATTGGGGAGTATTACATGGTCTGTTAGTTTGCTGCCAATGTTGACACATTCAGCTGTAAGGAGAAGTGAGAGATACAGTGCTTAATTTGAGCTGGTGGTTTCCAGTGCTTGCCACAGGCCTTTAATTGTCAGCGCTGGCACTTATGACATTCTGCCACATGGTGGCAATGTTTATCTATTTAGAAATACTAATGCCTGCCACTCAAGCCATTCTTCTATCTTTGAGTGGCTCAAATCTTTAGAAATTATTCAATTTTAAGGAATCTGTCAAAAAGGGAGTTCCTAGGAGTTGCTAAGGGAAGAACAGTTTTTGATTCTCTGGCTATTCTGTATGACAAACCATATGCGTGTTTTAAAAGTGAGCAAATTGTACAAAAGCATCATACCTAGAAAATAATAATAATAATTATAATAAACATTGACCTCGTCAGTGCTACATCTGTAAAATGATTGAATTGATATTTTGCCATCCAAATTAAGATCTGAAGGTTGACGTATAACTGACTTATTAAGGGTGCACTAAAACAGACATAAACTAAAAAAAGAGTGTTTGATTCATATCATTACGGTACTTGTGAGACGACCCAAAAAGTTGGACTGTGAAAATGATAGTGAAATTATGCTATGCACTCTACAGGATAGCACTGAAAGATGCATTCATTATAACTGGCTAATTTAGGTCCGCATGTAAGAAAATAGTTGATGTGGAAGAAATACTCGGGAAAAGCACATTCTCTTCCAGGTTATTGAGACCCACAAAGACTGACGCAAGGAGTCCATTAAAATCCATAATAAATAAAACCACATTATTCGTACTATCAGATCAGATCATGTATGTGACAAAAGACAGATTTATAGTTAAGAATATCTTATGTGAACGGGTACTCTTGCCAGGTCCCCAAATGTTCTGATAATTTCTGCGAAATTTCCGGAACTAAAGAAATGGATTGTATTTATTGCACAAAACTCTGTGATAAACTGTATGATGAATCTCAATATTAACAGCTATCTCCATTTTTGCTTGGTTTCTAGAGAAAAAATGCCACAAATGTTTTAAGAGCTTTCCTGAAGTTGATACGGGTTTGAGAAAAAGCTAAAAATAAGACAACAGAGGCCAAGAAACAAAATTGCACCAAGTCTTTAACTAAATGTTACGAACCCTGAGGGAAAGGCTTGTACAATCCCGGAAATTACTATGTTGACACCACCATAAGGATAAGATGCAAACGTAGATGGTAGAGTCTGAGCGAATTGCATGGCAGAACTATTAAAGTATTCTTTAAATGTTCATTTAAATGTTTGTGCTCAGAACAAAAACATGAACAGGAAAAAAATGTTTTTACAAAAATCAAAAACTATTTTTACCTATAATGCATTCTTAAAGTGAGAGATTTTCCATCAATGTAAAATCCATCAGTTTAGAGTTGCAAATATACATAGACATCTAAGACTTGTACAGGTATGCATGATGTATGTACTCATTCGGATTGTAAAAATCTAATCAAATTAAATAAATGAATTCAGACTTTAGGTGAAGTCTCTGCCTTATCCGACTTGCAAAAAAAGTAGAAATTTACAACAACACAAAAACACATGCCAATGACTTCTTGGTTATTATTTATGAGTCAGGCTGTCAACTACATTTACATACAGCAAGATAGAAACATTTTTGAGTGCGTAAAACTCTCTATGACTATCCTACCTCAGGATCATGAGTGTCTTACAAATGTCCCTAACTTGATTTGACTATCCACTGCAGATACTGTGACAATAGGGAGAGTGTTCGGTATTCGTGAAAAGTGAGACAGAAAATTGAAAAGAAAACTACAGGAGTCAGTGGGGTAAGAAACAAGTAGAATTTGAGAGGCACAGACATGCCGAGTCACCAACATCGCTGCCATGGTTAGTGGAAGTAGAAGCACACACCCTTTGACCTTGATGACAGCGAGTGGTTGAGCTCGTGACCTATACTTAGCCCCCGGAAAGGCAATGAGTGACAACTGCAGCAGGTAAGGACAGCCTGTAAAGGGTTGCCTAATTTCTGTACCTGAAGCTGCCCTTCTTTACTCCCGAGGCCTGCGGTATGAGAGAGAGCAAAGAGTAAGTGAAGGGCAAAGGGTACAAGCTGCTACCCTAGGCTACCACGTGTGAAAGCCTTATGAGAAACATTCCCCCCACCCCCGCTTCATCATAACATTATTTTAAAGAACACAGTATGGATGTAGGTAAATTAGGTTTGAAAACTGAACACTGTACCGGAGTCTGACGGCACCGCTGAAGAATTGCATTTTTAAATCAACATGCTCTTAAGCCTTTGACTTCAAAGTAATAGGAACTTTAGGAAAACTAGCTAAATTAAAAGCAAAGTTCCACCATTAGGTGCCAGTGTGCGCTTTGTGTGAAAACGGTGCGTATTACGTGTGTATTACAGACACAACTTCAGGAAGCACACGCTTTGCCTTTTGCAGTGATGACAATTAGTCGAGTACACGCCCTCAGGTGAGTCACCTGTGAAGCTCGGCGTCCATTACAGTAATTGTTGTTTTCCGTTTGGAAATTATTTGTTCCCCGAGGCGGTCTAACAGGAGCTAAAATAAAAAGACAGGGAAAGAGTATTTGTGCAGGACACCCACAAGAAATTATTTCTTGGAGCCTGAGGTCAACGACCACGTGCATCGAATCCAGTAAAACTTTCAGTAAGCAGCCTGTCTGCTTTTGACCGAAACTGCAATATTGTTGAAAGCATGCACTAATTACTAAAGTAAAGTAGGTGTCTGTCAAAGAAACGGAATTCCTTGCCCAGTGCTTAATTTGAGCCAGTGGTTGCTTGCCTGTGTTTGGGGGGGCACAGTTGATTTTGGGGATCAGCGATATTTACCAAGAGCAAGAGAGGGAAACACACGCACATCAGAAAGATGGAGGAAAAGAAAGATGGAAAACACATCACAAGTGGAGAAAGCAAGAACCTGCAAGAGTGAAAAGGAGATAAAGGGGCAGGGAGTGGCCAGTAGTGAATTAACCCCTCCCGTGCTCATGACGAGCTCAGCTCATCATGAGGCACGGTTGTACTGTGCTCATGACGAGCTCAGCTCGTCATGACTCGCGCGGCGCTCACATGCGGGGATAATTCCCCTGCTGTGCTGAGCGTTCCACGCAAACCGGTGTGGTCATGACGAGCTCAGCTCGTCATGAGCACAGCGCCACTGTGCAGCGTGACGAGCTCAGCTCATCACAAGCACGGTGGCGCTGCGCGCAACCCCACTCCCCCCAGCGCCGCGGGGGAATTAGCCCCGCGGCGAAGGGGTTAAAGAGGTATGAGGTGGATTTAAGGCAACCATCATTGATATTGGCACACCAACATTTAATTGCACCGGCTGCTGTTTTCTGAGCAGAGCTTCGGGCACCAGCGCTTCTTTTACAAACTAAGCACTGCTTGGCCTTCATCACAAGCCCAAAATATATAATTACTCCTCCCACCCAAAGTATCCAGTTTCAAGCAAGAAGTCTTAAATGGACATACTGCGGTAAAAAAATGAAGCACACAACACTGGAAGACTTAGCCCCCGAGATATCGAGGCAATATATCGGAAAAGGCTGGGTTGACTTAGCTCCCGAGATATAGAGGCAATATATCGGAAAAGACTGGTGACTAACACTGTCTTTCTTCATTCTAACATTGATCAAATGATTATGAATGATAATCCTCTCTGGATGCCACACACCCCTCATATTCTGGTGAGTCTCTATGGATTTGGTTTTCTTCACATGGCCAGTCGATTCTACTGCTGTAAATGCTCGACGCAGGAAAATGATTTTTGTTCACAACATTTAATATAGCCTTATAGCCCGCCGTAGTGGGCTATACCGGCTATTAAAGGCCCGCTGAATCGTTAAAGGCTCGAGCCAAAGGCGAGGGACTTTAACGAAACAGCGGGACTTTAATAGCCGTATAGCCCTGCTACGAAGGGCTATAAGGCTATTAGAACATTCTGCCACTAGAGGGCAGAATGTTCTAACAAATTAAACAAAGGGTTCTCGAAGCTCGAGGGGATATAAATCCCCTCAAACTTCGAGAAGCCTTTGTAGAACATTGGAATGTTGCTCTGCGGGCCTTTACCGGCCCGTAGAAGCAGGGAGCACTCCATTGTCTGCAATGGAGCTCCCAACATTCCAATGTTCTAATTGGCTTTAAATCCAACCAAAATCTGGCAACTAATTGATTAAGACATCCCTGTAAGGTTATAGAGTATGTCTGTCTAATACCAGACCTGTAGTAAATATTAGGAATCAGGGTTTAGCCTTAATGCCAAATTCTATGTTACGCTGTAGTAATGTTAGTAAGTTGTGGCTTTTAGCTGATTGTGTCCTGGTTACTGTTATTTTGTTGACACCCCCATTCTAAAATACTACAGCAGATCTGCACCTGGAAAGCTTTTATATAATGGGCACTATTATAATCAAGGTGTTTTGCTGTTTTACAGACAATTTTGCGACATCTCTTCAGCGGTATCATGCACCATTTCATACATAATCAATAAAACTCGAAAGAACGTTACTTCCAGATGTCATTGACTGCTGATGAGAGTTGTATGATAGAAGCACGAATGGTTTTACCACAAATGCCTCTACCACGCAGCCCAACCATGAATGCGTCTTAACCACGCAGCCCAACCACGAAAGCGTCTTAACCACGCATTCCTTTACCGCGCATGCCTTTACCATGAAATTTTGTGGTATTGGCATGAATGGTAAAGGGGTATGTGTGGCTAAGTTCGCCACTACCCCGCTGACCACCCCCTACCCCTGCCCCCCACGCTGTCCCTTGAACTACCCCAATCCCTTTTACTGCCCTAAAACCTACCTCAACCTCCCAACACTAAACACTACCCCAAATACCCATTCCCCTCCCACTGTTCTAAGGCCTAAAACCCTACACTATCCCAACCCCCCTCCCCCCTGCTGCCCCTTAAACTACCTTTACCCCTTCCACTGCCCTTAAACCTACCTCGAACCCCCTCGCCCTAAAAACTAACCCAACTACCCATTCCCCTCCCACTGCCCTAATGCCTAAAACCCTACATACCCCACCCCGTGCCGTCCCTTAAACTACCCCACCCCCTTCCACTGCCTTAAAACCTACCCAGACCCCCCCCACTCTAAAAACTAACCCAACTACCCATTTCCCTCCCACTGCCCGAAGGCCTAAAACCCTGCTCCCTAACTTACACTACCCAATTCCCCCACCCGTGCTGTCCCTTTAAACTACCCCTGCCCATCCACTACCCTAAAACCAGAGATTCGTCAGGTTTCCTACAGGTTGAAGATTGAGGCTAATAGTTAGGGACGTTTTATATTCAATTTTCTATCTCGTGATCTGCTAAAATTGTGTGGCAGGGTAGGCTTAACAAACATTATCTGGGCCCCCAAATCACAAAATTTAAAAACTGGAATAGCAATAATAGGGACATTTACTCATCAGAACGCCACACCGGCTCTCAGCCCAAAAAATGGTCATCAAGTCGGTCTCGCCTCATACAGGTCACTACTCGCAAGTGGTTCAAATTGAATGCAACTGTACCAATATAGGGTTGTACTACCAATCATTTCAAGTTGCTGCTAGGGGCAAAGGTTATTCTCACCAGTGCATTCTGGAACAAGCAGCTTCCTTGTGGTATTCCGAAGGAATGCAGGGGAAAACAAGAATACAGCCCATATAGTTTAGGAAGGATGAATTTTCCGATTATAGTCCTTGCTTCTTTGCTTTCATGGCTCAGACATCTTATTTATCGAATTTCCTGCCAACCAGTGTTACATCTTAACAATGCCAATATATGTCCATCAATCCTTGAGAATGCGCCCAACACAATCTGGAGCATTCTCAGCCACACTTGTGCCTGTAGTCTGGCACAGGCTGTGCCCGCTGCTCAGTGCCTAACAGCGATAATGCGCTCCTTGAGCTGGTGCACTGGCATGTGCACAGTGCCACTGATGCACGCAGATACACATTCCATGAGTATGGCTTGCCTGTATTATGTACATGGAAGTCATACGAAAGTACTCTGAAGTAGGACCTTGGGTGACTGCAATACTGACAGACCTAATTTCAAGGCCATGTTAATGAAAACTTGACGAACTCTGCTAAATTAACATGACATAACATGACATAACACACTCTCTGATTAGGAAGTGCTTTCGGTGCTAATGTACTGCGTCTGCCACGATGTGTCTTGGACTTCCAAATGACGTTAGCCAGCTGAGAGGTTCATGGCATCATTTTTACCATGCCCATGTGCAAGCCAGACGACATTTCCCAAAAATTAGGATGACTAAAAGCCAGATTCTGCATGTAACAGACATCTGCATTTCCCATATTAAATCAGAAAGGAGATCAATTGATGAACGTTAATGAGAAGATTCAATTGGGTGTTTCGCCCATGAAACTTACACTAACAGAGGATGACTTCACAATTGAGAGCTTGATGTTGTGAAAGTCGCATTTCATTGAAAGCCTATTGATTTGTGAAATTAGAATTGCAAACTCCTTGGCACAAGGCACCTGAAGTTAAGAGGGATCCGAGTCATGCCTAGTAGAAGCATGCCCCTCTCCCAGCCAAGCAGTCATTATTTAGACTGAATTGTCTTAATGACATACATTTGGGAATGACATTATCTAATAAGAACACTTCCTGATTTGTACACATTATTGAATTACCAAATGTAGTGTGTACAATGTCCTCTCTAGGCACTTTCTGGGCAACGGTAACTAATATGGCGAAACATATACCAGTTGGATAGTGTCCTTAGGTCACAGGGCTCTTCGGTTCTTCCGATTTGAGCTCACACTACATGACACATAGATCGATCTCGCTACTGTACTAAATTCCCTTTGCATGCGACCGGAAATGCCTTTATGCCATAAGCTACCAAAAATTATTATAAACCAAATGGTACATATGTTAGCTATTTTAAATGTGTAATGCTCTTAAATTTTAATGTATTTTATTCTGGGGCCATACAAAGCTATTAAACACATGCTGGTGGCCTCAGAGTGCTTTGGGCAGTAGGTAGATACTATAGCAGCCAGCACGGATTGGGAGTGGTGGACGGCAGAGTGGGCAGGGGTTGGGTGATGTAAAATAAATGTTTTTAAAGTATAAAAACGTATTTTCTCGCTGCTCGCCCACACTTCGTTTTAGACTCTCCTCTCCGGGGCCGGAACAGGAAGCAGCCAGGCTCTCTTCCCTAAGCCAATGACAATGCTGCAATGCAGTGCCGTGGATCGGCGCTCAGCCAGGGAATGGGGGCCTGGGCATGTTCTCCACGCAGGCTGTAATGCAGCCTGCATGGAGAACATGCGAAGTACCCATGACTGTTTTGGACGGCCTCAGAGTGCCGGCCGACACAGTCATTGCACACTTTGAGTGGGCAAACCACTCCTTCCCTGCGCTGAGAGGAGAAGAACCCCGCCCACCCGCAAAGCTGTACAACAGGAAGAAATACACTGATAATGACCTCGAGTTATCTTCATTGCAATTTGTTCTTTTTTTCACTGTTTTGCAGCAGTGTGGCGACTCTCCTCTGCCTTAGTGGAGGAGCCGCCACTGGGTAGGTACATAGATTCGCACGTTGTAGAACATGGTGTTTAAGAACCAAGTATTCTGCCTGGAAAGGATAGAACTAGCCAAGGACCCCTGTCATCGATTATACCACGAAAGATGAAAAAGCCTTAGATGAACGGTGTCTTGAATTTTAAGTTTGAAGAGGTCAACAGAAGATGAATAACTTCAAAAGGACTGGTTTTGCAAACGCCAGGGAAAAAAGGTTGGTTTTTAAGGCTGTGCCTAACTTGAAGAAGTCTTCTTCGAATTTTAGGTGTATTGATGGAGAATTCCAAAGGGAGGAGTTCTGTACAGGAAAGGTTCAACCGCAAATGTCTTGAATGTAGCCTGTCGAGATTTGTTAGGTAAGGGATGACGGTCTGATTAAGGTAGGTTGTTAATCATCCATGAAACACCTTGTGCACAAGAAAATGTTTTGAAGGATACCGTTTCTTCTACTCGGAGCCAGCTGAGGCATTTAAAATATGAAAACAATTAAATAGTTTGATTATAGGGCAATAAATATTCCTTAAATAATGTTCTTACGATTACGAAAGTTTCTCTCAAACATTTAGTGCAGACAAAGACACTGGTCAGAAAATAATTTTATATTTCTATTACAGGGAACATCTCCCAAAATATGGAAACTGAACCCTCTAGATATTTTTTAACAAGGTTTCAAAGTTGACAACAAATAATTTATTTTAGTGCCCATAGTTCTTCATGAAAGGATCCTCCATACCTCACTCTGAGGAGAGACTTCGCTTGATATGTTATTCTCTAGAATATGTCAACCAGCAACATCAAAGATGATTTTACAAAGAAAGCAAAGAGTGGATCTGGCCCTAATCTCAGATCTGAAAACAAAGCTCAGAAAAGGAGAAGAATAGCCTGGGGAAACATGTTGAATGGAGTTCTCTGGTTAGAATGTTGAAAACCTTCACTAAAGTCTATAAAACAGTTTAAAACAAAAGGGCTTTCTAAAGGTGGAAATCCCCCAACAGCAAGAAGCCAGATTGGATTGAAGGACCTAAGGATCTATTAGACATCTCAAATAGATTTGGGAAGTGGGGACTTGCAAGGTGGTCCGAGATCCTTTCCTGACTGAAGAAATTTCCGTCAAAGACACAGTTGTCGATGGCCACATACTCCACGATCTCTGCATCAACATAATAGTTTGCATCTAGTATAAGTGGCAAAACCAGCATACAGTTCATGGAGAATGGGAAAGCATAACCACATATCCAGTCCAGTGATTTCAAAGAGGCCCAAGCACACACCCGTAAACCTCTCCTTATAGTTGCATGTCCCACACGTGGGTATGATTGGAACATCAGAGACCTCAAGGAAAAGATCTGCAGCAGGAGTATAGTAGGAGCTCAAACCTCACTCTAAGCCATGCAGTCTGCTTGTTGCAATGGAGGACGACTGGCCCAAAGCAGGGCAGGGCAATGAGAGATTTAGTAACCACTTGTTGGGCTCCCTTCATCTCTGAACACCAGGTCAAGGCACCCCACTAGGTGACATATCTATTGTATTTTTCTACATCACAAAATGAGGTAAAAGGGACATCCTTTTACAAAGACTTAAAAATAACACTTATCGAACACTGCTCATGAAGCGAATAAGCACCTCTCTGTGCTGAAACAGCATGACAGACAAGGGGGCAGTCTGGATTGCCTTTTTCTGCTCTCACCTTCATATATTTTGCTAAATTATCCGCCCTCTAGTTCATGACTGCTGTTAAATTTAACACCAAGTGTCTGCATAGGATGGCACAAGAGGGTAAAGTTGATCTACTGACGATATTGACACATGTCAGAAAGCGCTGTAATTTGTCGTGTTGCTATACTCACTGTTTAATTTTCATCAGCTCGACTTTTTTGCATACTTGCTTTGTATGCCATTGTTTTTATTACCTTTGTATAAATAATGAAAGATAAGTCTACTGTATCTAAGAGCAAAGAAGTGCACACCTAGTCAAATCCTAATTTTTCCCTTTAAATACAATAGTAGCATGTTACTCATAGAAATCAATGTCTATACAATATTGTGGTGAGTGCTTAATTGACAAGCAATTTTTGCCCATGCATATGAAGTGTCACACATGCATAACGGGGTGTAGTCAGTGCTGAAACAGCATGGGATCTACCCTCCAGATTCCAGATCCAGTAACTATTATCATTGAGCTGATCCGGGCAGCCCAATTGACTCGTGCTGTGGCCAGGTGCAGTTTGCTAATTTTAGCTCTCTGTGTAGAGCGGCAGCCAGCAGGGAATGAGGGGAGGCTCCTGGTTTCCTTTCTAGCTCTACCTGCCTCACATAAAGGAAAAAAATAGCAACGCCTTTTCTGAGAGTCTAATCCTGGCTGGGAATAGTTGGAGGTCAAAGGATCACGGCAGAATCCCAGCACCTTGCTGCAGAAACACACACACATCAGAACCAACAAAGGCTCCCAGCATGCCCTTTCACAAATTGGTAAGAGGCAAACTATGAGAAAACAGTGGGTTTTGACTTTCTCAAGCTGTGTATCTGAGGTGTAGGGCTATGCATGCTCTGTAAGAATGTCAGGGTAGCTGTCTGTATAGTAGGAGTAATTATTAAATGTTTAATATTACCCAAACTGACTGACTGACTGATGGTATTTCTAAAGTGTACTAATGCCGAGGCGTCTTGGCGCTAACTAAAGTAACTAAACAACTACTGACCGATGCATCATTGGGTGAAAAGACGTCTTAATTTCCCTCCTAAACAGCCTACGGTTAGAGATCTGTCTGAGGTGTAAAGGGGCTGAGTTCCATAACCTTGAGGCCAGATGGGAGAAGCCCTTGCCTCCCCATTGTGATCTTTTGATCTTCGGAACATTGACCAGACAATGCGCAGCAGACCTCAAGGAACGGGTTGGCTGGTATCGAGAGAATAGGGATTGAAGATCTAACGCCCCATCTCCGGACAATGCCTTATGAACGAAGCAAACACACATTTTTTAACAAATTTAAAACAACAAAAGCTTGGGGAAAAACCGGATAGTGTCAAAACATATGCCTTGCAGGTTACATATAGCTCTCTGGTGTGGGTGCATAACACCACTATAGGCTGTAGGTAACATAAGAATCCCTTTAACAAAAGCATTAACCCACTGATCTAACTTACGAAATTACAAATCTGTTACCTCCATGTTATATGCTGTGTTCTGTAACCCTCTATGCTAGTTAATGAAGAGTCAAACCTTTGACCTGATAGTGTACAGATCTACCCAATTACTGCATTTACAAAAGTATTGTTATCTTACCATTATTATACCCTAAAACTTCCCAGACACACAAAATTCTCAGCACCAGTTGCCTTACCCCCTATTAGACTTTAAAATGCTAAAACACCTTTTCGGACCCTTGTTTAGCAACTTCTCGAAGCAAGAATTTAAAAATAAATGCAGAAACGTATTGTCATGGACCCCACTCCTCTCGACGCTGCCCTTCATGACTCGCTCCATCACAGCTCTGCCCCCTTTCTGCTGCTACCCCATGACCCACAATTTTTGGAATCCCAGAGTCCTTTATTCTATTTACAGCCCCCTAGATGCTTGTTAGACCAACAACCGCTTATGAATCTTACTACAAATAGAGAGACATTATTGCAAATGAAATCACCCTGCACTCAGTCCAACAGAAAGGAAATGAAAGGATTGAGAGTAGTGGTTTCTGTGCACATAAGAATAATCAGTCTTTTGAGTCTAAATGTTATTCTGCCACCCAACAGAAACAATTGCCAACACATGTTTTGGCAAGTAGCTGTCAGTTGTAATTTTTGAGAGCCTTCACAGTGCAGAAAATATTGCCTAGGGTGCAATGCTTCAGGGGTTATGGGTTTGGTTTCTGTAAGCCTTTATTTATGCCCTCAGTCACTAGAGTCTTATGCTCTGAGCGCTTATTAAACTGACTTTAATGATGTGTGTGCTATGCATGGGCTTACATTGGGCTGTTTATCTGTAATGACCTTTTCTTGTTTCGCATTGTGCCGAAAGGATGCTCGCAGTACGAGTGTAATTAGCCTCACAGCGGTCGCTGCTCGTTTTCTGCCGTTAGCATGTGTTACACAAATGAATCCCCCATCATTATTGATACAATGTTAGCAAACACTGCAATGTTCCCATAAATCTACCATCTGTTTGAAACTGTTCCTCCAGTCAGTCTGTATTCCTAATATGTTTTATATTCGACATTTTAAAATATAACAGTTCCCGTAAAAAAAAATTGCCTGTTTGCCTGTGCCGTCTGCAACTATGACATATAAAAACTAAAATGATTTTGATACTATAAGATTTTTTTTGTTGCTGCAAAACCCAGTAAAGTTCTTACTTGGTTTATTCCTGGACGTGCATACTGGCCCCCAATGAATGTGCATCTTGTCTCTTTGGATAATTTCAAGCACCAATCAACACTGCACAATTTGTGATAAAATAAGTGATGGGGGCAAAATATTTCTTGGGAGCCTAACATAGGCACTGTCAAATGCCGGGGGTAACCCCCTTGCAAAATGCCAGAGTTACCAAGGCCTTCTAGTCTCGATTCCATCATTCTTCCACCACTTTTTGTAGCACTCTTGCAGGTGCTTTTTAGGTCTTGCCTGCATGAGCATGGACTAGCGCATGCACTCTCACCTGCGAGACTCTTGTGTTTTATAATGGGTGTGGAACCAGCCAATTATTACTTCTTTGCAGCAATGTGACTCTTCTTTGCAGCCTTCTAACTGGGCAGTGCTTGGCATGCGTTAATTCCTTTTCTTTTGGTGGTGCAGGGACTAAGGACAGATGGAATAAATGTAGAGTACCTCCGCTGGGCATTCAGGCACTATTTCCTTTTTTTTAAGCACAATGACACAATAAATTGTGTCAGTCTCAAAGCACTTTTTTATATTCCCTCATCCTGGTTCTTCTTCTCCCTACCAAGCTCCCTCCCGTCCCTGTTTCTTCTCCCGCCTAGAACCCGCCATTCCTCACGTCTATATTTCTTTTCCCCTCCCAGAATTTAAAAATAAATGCTATGAAGTGGCCAGTGCTGACCACTTTATAGAGTTTTTTTAACTGCCCTCTTACCCATTAATGCACCCTAGTACCTCCTTCCCACCCACCCATTACCCACCCCATCCAATTGGCAAAGCCAATAGTTCACCCATAGGTGAGACCTGTTGGCCATGCCAATGCTTGTTAGGACTGGCGTTAGCCAAAATTGTTTCATTTTACTGAAATTATATGTATACAATACTTATTTATAGTGGCTTTCAACCATTCTGCTTGATCAATTAGTCTGTTTTTGTTTCATACATATTTTTCTCCGGCCTATTACAGCATAATGCATGGGGCAATGGGTCTGACAACTCCAGCCATTGGCTAGCTTCACTTTGAGTGATGGATTTCTTTCCTCTCACAAGATGCACTTCCATAAACAAGGTAGTTTCCACAAGTACTTTGGCAATGTGTGCTTTTTGAACACAAAAATATTTTTTAGACCAATGAGGGCTCGGCAGTCTCCCAAACAATAATGTGTTGCAAGAAAAAATTTATATTCTTAGCGCAGCTCTCGCAAGGCTCTGTAATTGGTGGCACTTCAGCTGGGGCAACCCCAAAATGCAATACCCAATTGTATAGGGTCTGCAGTGGTTCAAAGTTAGAATATTGGTAGCAAAAATATGCGACAGGAATACGCGTCCTAAATAATGTTTACAAATATATAGCCCCATTGTGGGTATGTTTTCTATTATTAACAGCAATATTTTTGCAAATGATATTTAGGACATACTCTTTTTGTCAGTCCATATTTTGGTTGTGGTATGTTTGTATCACAAATCAGCCATACATGTCGCATTCACCCTTGCATGCATCGGACGGCCCCCGCCCGGCCAACGTCACAGTGGGGGTGTGCAGAGGACGGCTGAGGGCCTTCCGAATCCCGCCCACTCATTATTTCCTAAGCACCACAGCGGATTTTGCGCCACGGTCAAGGGGTTAAAACAACTGCAAATGTCCTCAATGGAATGCCATCAAGCCTGTAGGTGCAGGATTCAACACTGCTCGATGCCTGGATGCTGAGTGTTACACCTTGTTTGGGAAAGACCCCTGACTCATCATTAAGAACTTGATTCCTGTATGTGAGCATAGAACTAGTGAGAAAAGGTACCAGGGGAAGAGACTGCTATTGCCCTCCTCTCACCGATACCTTCAGGTGTGAGTGTGATGCGGTGGGGAGTGCTGAGATCCCTTGTTCTTTATGCTGCAGTGGAGAAGTATGGGGCACACCAACAGATAAAGGAGAACTCAAATGCAATATTTTCAGATGCAACAAGATTTGCAACTACCACAGACCATAAACATGATGGAAGCCTAGCTTTAACTGGGTCCACAGCTGATGAGTAATAAGCTGTCTTTGCATGACTGTAGCACTGTCTTTGTGGAAGGGGTGCTGGAGCCTCCTATCTACTCAGTACCTATGAGGATGACTTTGGTGCTGTGTAGGGTGGTGAAGTTTTCCTTTTCTTGAATCTTGCTGGGGTGTGGATGACATTGTATTTGGAAGGGGTGTTGGAATGCCTGCTTCTTGATGTCTCTGGGGTGATTTTGATACTGTTTTTGGATGGAATGTTCTATCTGCCCTCGCCTCACTTCCCTTGGGGGAGTGTTGCTGAGGGTGGAGAGTGTGTAGCCCTCTCATACCTACCAACAGCATTGTCACACTCATCAGATAAACAATGACATATTAACAGAAAGACTCTCAAACTCATCACATATGAGCAACAGAACTTACATCCCTTACAGGCCAGCAGTCACACACTAATGAGAACAGTCACACCCCTGACCAGGCTAGCGTGCATGGACTACCAAATGCACTGTTTACATACTTCTTCAAGCTTTTTCAATCAGTTCAGACAGTAAGCATGATTTACTCTGGGACGTTCATGAGCAAGCCCTACCCACTGTCTGCAGCAGTGTTTAATTTGAGCTAGTAGTTTCCGGTGATCGCGCCCGGCACTTACTTGTCAACAACTGCAAATATGACAGTCTGCCACATGATGGCACTGTTTGTATAATTTAGAGATAAGTACATCAACAATTGTTTATTAATTCAATATGCAACAAAATTAACTAATACCTTCCACCCAAGCCACACGTATAGCTTTGGCGGCCTGGAATAGTATGAGCTGTCACGCTTGCAGGAGCGTGATGTTTAGTAGTGTTGGTACTGTCATTGCCAGCGCTTGCAGTGGAAATGAGTGGTGCAAGCTGCAGTGGCCTCCTGACGGGAGCCATGGCACTTATGTTTTTTACAAATTAAGCACTGTCTCTGAAGTAAGACACAAGTATTCTCAAAAAAAGCTCTGTGAATCGAGCCCATAGTGTTCAAGTGCCAAGTCCGAACTGGAAATGGACATATAAACAAATACAAATGTCTATGGGCAGTCACAACTCATGCAGTCTTGTGAAGAAACAGAAAGGAACTACTACATGCCATGGGCAAAAAAATAAGGAAATCCGGGGCCTACCACAGCACATGTGAAAAGTAATGCATGTGGCAGGAACATAGCTCAAACTAAGGTTTATGGCGTTTATGAGCTAAATGGGGTACTGGCCTACGAAAAATACAGTTGGTACACATGCTTAAGAGCCGATGAATGCCCTTGACGTGTTCTTGTAACAATGCTACGAAACTACTTGGCCACAGTCTTGTTGTTGTGTAATTGGGACTAAAACCAGCAAACTGAATTATTGGCACATAATAGGTTACCTCTTAAGTATTTTCAATTTAGAGGCAAAGACATTTTGAAAACCGTTATTCACAACAAATACTGATTTCATGTGAATTCATTCATAAATATGGAATTAACCTCATTATTTTTGGGTTTTGAAACCCCTGCTCTGTAGACATTGTAAGACATGAGGACATTGATCCAGCTCATCACAGCTGGTTAAATGATTGTGGTGAAATATGGCAGTGCAAAGTGCTGGCACTTTTTGCAAAAACTAAAGAATAGCACCAAGAAAGCATCATTGTGCAAAGTGACTTAAAAAATGTGTAACATACTAGCAATTGACTTTTTATCTTATGGAGAACTAATCATTGGCAGTAGTCTCTAGAATGGATTGTTCCATGTTGAAAACATGACAACTTAACTTTGTTAATTCTCATATTTTACGTTTGTCCTAGATGTTTATAAATACCACCATACACACAGACAATGAAAAACGTATACACACGCGCACACACAGCTCCTTGCCTCTGAATATACCAACCGTTTACTTTACAAGCTCGGTAGTTCTGTCAAAGTGAAATATTCCCTACCACTAAGAGTTCATATACTATAAGAAATATATGTATTTATTCAAGCACGGGTTATTTGTGTTTGGTGACAGCACATTTGTAATGAGTAGGGGGTGGGGTGCCTTGTGGAAGCCTTCCAGGGTGTGTGCCTATTGAGCTGTTCCTTCAAGTAACAGGAAGCTCTAATTTGAACTCTGAACTTTTTGCACAGTAGACTAATTATGTCTTCAACCCCATATGGTCCGCGTTTATTTACCCAATGTCTCAATTTGCACAGAAGCATTCGTGTAGGATTTCATTATTTGCAAGGGGCACTGCCCCATTCAATCTAAGTGAACACAAGCTTATATATATTTCTGTGCAAAGAACTAAACATAAAGAGAATGTAAGCTACTGCACATCAGCAATGTATGATGATTTCACAAAATCATCTGCATGCATTTGCCGAAGGCACTTACCTATACTATAACTTGTATGTGATCTTTGGGAAAAACAAAGTTGCTATTTACCCTATTGGTGAAACAATTTGTTCGAACTTGCTTTTCTCGAAATTTGAAAGAAGGAAATTTACCAAGTTTTCGAAACGAACTTGGTGAATTACTTTTATCTGGAGATTGTATTCAACCGGTTGGTTTTTAACGTAGGATCACATAGATACTTCTGCTTGCTTATTTGTACCCCCTCTCCCTCCTACTGCAGTATTCCTCCACTCTTTCATCTTTTAGAATACCTGTATTTATTCTGTGGCCGGGGGAGATTTTCCTCCTCTTTCTTTCACTTTGTATTTTTTCCTGATTCTTTTTCGACCCCTCCTCGTCCACTCCTTCCTCATGTTGTTTATGTTTCTTTAAGTGCTTCATCCTGACTTCACAAATAATATTATATTGTTTCCCGATCGTCTAGCTCTATTGTTCTTCCCTGCATCTTCCCTACATCTTGATTCTTTTTGGATTTTTTTATTTCTATTGTATGTTCCCATCCCTGTTTCTGATTCATACATTTGGTATTCTCCATATAGTTTTTTTTTAACCTAAACCACACATTACTGTTAATATGATCCCACTCAAAGTTGCTCATTCATTGCACCTCAGAAGGACAATAGGTTCTCTTAGCTTCTGAGTTGCATGCGTTTGGGAAGACGCGTCTCCGTCAGAGCTATCACACCATAGGAGATGCATGATCCCTGAACCATGTTAATCACTGCCCACCAAAAATTGAAGGGCAACACGAACCCACAGTAGCATCATTTATAAAAGCAATCTACCGAGGTCCATGAGATGTTGTGTCTCTCCCAAGCAGAAGGGTCTTCGACCTCCTTCCTGCCTACCCGAGTAACATGCTTAGAAGCTTCTGTCGAGATGGTACACGCCAGTTATTGTATTCATGACTGGCAGACCAAGGACTTATAGGATTTGGGCACTGAGTGGCTCACTCTGTTGCCCGCCCTTCTTTAACAGAATTCCAGAGCAAGGCCAGTTCAATTCTAACTCCAGGCTGTAAGATTAAATCAGCAAAGTGCCTTATTCTCTCTTTTACCAACTCTAGCTTCCCATAATACTTCCCTTCTTGTGTTTCGGTGGGGTAAATATCGTGCTTGAAAGGACATTATATTCTATGGCACATTCAAGTGAGACTCAATCATTGACAACAAATTAGAAGAATACTATCTAACCACACATGAACATAAAGAAAGAGGACGAATTAATAAATGACGTTCACTACAGTATTATAGGTTTTCATAAGGTCATATAGCACAAACATACAAGATCCACTACTGTTGCATGTTTAGAAGCCCCCAAGTGTAACTTGAAAGTTGAATGAATAAATGTTAAACTAAATGGAAGGGAGCAGACATTAATTGCTGATTAAAGTAAAAATGGCGTCCGTCAGTCAAAAGCTGAATCACCTACCATTTTCACATCTGCCGTCATCTAATTGTGCACTAGCTTCAAAACTCAAAGATTTACACCAAAGAACAACCTGTTCCCACCTAGTTTAACTTCCTGCTTGAGACCCAACTCCCTTTCTGTGCATCATTCAACTGTTTCATAAAGCTGTTTTCTATGGGAGTGGCTTGCACAAAGAAAACGTCAGCATAGAAGCAGGCTTCAGCAGATCAGAGTAACAAATGGAGATGGAAAACATGCTTGAAAGGGACACTTATGTGTGCAAGGTATGCTTTGAATATATAAATTCACACACATGTAGGCATCACCAGAGTGGCATAAGGACTGCCCCATGCAAAGCAAGTAGTGGTTCCCACCCCTAGGTGTCAAAGTTTTGGCTATTCACAAGTAGATAAGCACTGTCCACACCGATCTGTGTACCTACACAGAGTCAAAGAGTTCTGGCAATTGTACTGCAATACATATGCATATGAGCGCCGTTATATTTTTTCAGAAAGTGTGTACGAATTGATGTAAATTACATTGAACATATTTATTTTATAGAAGAGATTTTACAGCAAGAGTGTCTAACGAAATTTCCCTTTTCCCTAACCCTATAAGTGTACAACATCCAGAGGCATACAGGGAACACAGGTACATAGGTCGTGGAAATGCACGTTGTCGTGAGAAGTTTAGGTGTCACTGATAGGATGATGTAAGTGAATATACATTCTTAAATTACACATATGCAGAAACAGCATTTACACGCTAGACGGTGTGTACATGAAATGATGTGCCTTTGTGTATTAGATCCCATTTGTGCCCCCTGCATAAAACTGGCTACTCCGCACAGCATGGCACACCACAACCCATGTTTCCTTTCGATTATACATTTTTAATGGCCCCTGAAATGGTGTTGCCTCTCAGCAGCCAATCGGAAATCAATCCAGTTCCACTCCCTTTCACAATCCAATCCACGTCAGGCTGTATTGGAGCAGGAGGCGCCTGCCTGGGTTGGTGAAAGATGTTAAAACGATATATATTATACAGAGCAGATATGTCTGGGGAAGAGCAGCACAGAGGCGGGGAAGCAAACACTGGCTGTATTTGCTTATATACCTCTCGTTTGTTGCCTGTTCTTCCCTCTAATCAGTTCACACTCATGTAATTTAATAAGTCGCTGTGTATCTTTATGTCAACATTGTAGATGTATTGTCAAGAGGCCATGCCTACCAGTAGGTCAACAGTTATTTGAGAACCCAGCAAAACGCAAATAGAGAAGCGAAAGCAGGGCAACACAGTTTCATAGACACATTCACAAAAGAAGCAGTTAAATCAGATGCCATTTTTACATGTTTACCAAAAGGGAAACAGTTTTGTTTTTTAATCTGCCCAACCCAATTGAATACAACACACGTTAGTGGCTCTAGTAACCATGGGCATTGTTGTGTGTCAGCCATATTGAAAGGTGAAGGTTACATAATGCACATATTGGGCCAGAGTCAGAAAATTGTCTTCCGTGAGTAACTGTGACTTACAGCCAGATTCATGAAGCCAAAATCGGCTTGCAAAGGGCCAGATTCTGAGAATCTGGCCCATGCGAGCGCTTTTTTTGCATTTGGGATTCATCATCCCAAATGCAAAAATCGTAAATTTTGAAATCGCTAAATTACGAAGAATTGCATTTAAAGAATCTCAATTTGAGATTCCTTAAATGCAATTCATGAACCATTTTAGAATTGCGAATTCGCAATCTGGGGCCGATATTTACCGCGAAGTCTGACTTAGTGGTAAATAGCGAAAACTTAGAAAAATGCACTTTAGTGCATTTTTCTAAGTTGTATGTTACACACACACATGTCCTTTGGACATGTGTGTGAGCAACAGCAGTGTAAATTACCATTTCAGGGGTGCTACTGGGTGTCCTTTGGACACCCTGGAACCCTTGAAATCGCTTCCTTATTTGCCTTTGGCCCATAGGAATGAATGGAGAGTCATTCCTTATTTGCGATTAGCAATTAGCGAATTGCAAATAAGGAAGCAGTACAAATCGCAAAAAATATTGCGATTTCTACATGAATCCCGTTTTGCGAGTCTTTAATAGCGATTCCTTAATAATCGCTATTAAGGACTCGCAAAACATGACAATGATGAATCTGGGGGTTAGTTCTGAAAATTCGGGAGTAAGGCAAGAATATGTCGCACATACAGAAAAATATTTTTAAACCTTTAAGCTCTTCATCTATGTAACTCCTGCGCAAAGGTATCGCTCAGGTCTCTGGGCCCAGATACTTATATAGCAGTTGGACATCATTTCTTTGAGTCCTTATCTAAATAAAGGGTACTAATCCTGTTACCTTATGATGTAACACTCACAGGCTACCTATTGTTACCTCAACATTTGTGAGGGTGTACCACACGCTTCTGTCCTAAGGAACACCCCAACCACAATGTATGACCAAATAGGTCAAAACATCTGCGACTACATGATCATATGCTTGCTTGAAGGCAATTACAAATGGGCATAACATTGAGTTAACTGTTTGCCATTGGACATTTAGTTTGCAATATTTACCAGCAGACTCTAGTTTTTTGTCATTTAGTATTTGTTTATAATATAGCAGATCCCCATCACAAGCACTGCTCCGTCATTGCTCATCCCCACGAACTACCTTAGGTAATACATTGACGTTTGTTCATGAATTTAGATGTATTCCCTACTTGACAATTGAAGTATTCTCTGCTTCTTTCTAGTCATAATTCACATGAGTAGAATTATTTCTTGACAGAATCATCATTTGATACATAGATCAGTTATGGCAAAGTGAATTTTTCATTTTGGAGGATCAGTTTAATCAATTACAAACAAAGACAAATATTGACTAGATTTAAGACCAGGTGCACTACTATAAAAATGTGTAGGCATGCGTGAGGGAAGAGTATGATTTGAATAGCTTTCCTTTCATACGCCTGTGATCCTTAAACCCCTTTGCAGATTTCTGAATTTGAGAAAATCCCACATCCAGCATCTCACAAATATCTTTTTCTTCACAAGTATAATATTTCTCCACGTAAAGTCTTATTTCCTCACACCCTCTGTAAAATCGATACATGCTATGGGCTGTATGTCAGAATATCAATAACAAAATATTTTCAGAAAAAATTATTGTGGGCTAAATATTGTTTGGAAATACGTCTCTATAGGATGTTGCCTTTCAGTTATTAACTCCAATGAGCCTATATTATTGCAAAATACATTTAATACAAAATATATATTGTAAGTCAATATTTAGGCCACAATGTTCTGTTACCATACCTTCTTGTGCAATTTCAGACTCTCTGCAGCAGTTATAAGTGCTTTTATTCTTTTGGAGGTTGAAAAGATAAGATGACTATGGAAAATGTTATGTAAACGTTTACAAATGCTGAAAAAGTCGCTACTCCGGGGGCCAAACTCACAGAGCTTTTTGTCATTAATAGCCATGACTTGGTACTGAAAATTCTGGAGTGAGTCCAGAGACACCCCTACTCACAAAAGAATCATGTGACTTTGCCCTCAGATGCACTGAATAACACCACATTCATTATTTCAATGGAACTTGCCTAGGGACGCCACCACACCTCACCTAGGTGTCAATTATTAATGCACAATAATCTGCCTACTTTCCAGGAGTGCCACACTCACAACTAGGGTCTGCAACTCTGCAAGGTCTAGAGACTCACAAGTTCACAATTTTAATTAAAAACCTTTGAACTCAACTACATGTTTTTTGGGTTTTATAAAAAAAAGCGCTATGCACGCCAAATAAAAGTATTCTGCAGCTGTCCTCATCCCATGTTCTTATCCCTTGTGGGTAGAGTATCACCCACGGAACCTGCCATCACCATCACTTGAGCTCTTCAGCTAACAATCACTGATGTTGTCACCCGAGCCTTGGTTTCTGACGCCGCCCCGGCCTCCATCCTCCCAACTGCTTCCCCCTTCACGCATCCCTTACGTGTATGGAGGGGCGATTGCGGTGACATCCATTGAGAATTCTTTGGTTAGGACGTCCCAAGCAGGACCGTCTTGTGCCAAGTGAGGTGATTGGCCAGGCGGATTTAGAAATGCTTTGGGCAAAGTTAGTCACTCTTGAAGGCATAGGATTTCTGTAGCAAAGCGGAATTTCACTAATATACCCGATTGCAGTGATGTAGCTCTTCATTCACCCCCAACTCACAAGACTCCATATAGAAAGGGGTGGCAAGTCTGCTCTTCTGTACCAGTAAACAGTATTGTAAGCACAGTTAGAAATCTAATGTATGCATTAGTTAGATGTAGGCACAAAAAGTATGCTCTTTGTAAAAAAAAAAATCTAGCCTTACGTGCCTGCCATGGCCATAAAACCAAATTCCATAGCAGAAAACTCTCTAAACGATAGCTATGGGGGTGATACATTTACAGGTGATAGCACACTATGAAATGTATTAGGTAAATACAGAAGTAATGTTGCATAAATCAGTAATAGCATAGGGATTGGAAAAGTATAACATAAGTTACCGTTGGCTAACAGTGATGGAAGATGATTTTCCTCTTCTTCAGGATTCAAGAAACACAATTTTGTCAAAAGCGGTGGGTGTAGATGAGCAACAATCAACATGGAAGCCATATATGCAATAATTGATACAGAATCGTTTCTGACATCATTGGACTGCAACTTTTGTTTATAAAGCAAACATTTTGAATTTGCCTCACCTTTTTACAGTGACCTGTTTTCAAGACAGGCGGAAACAGTATCAATGCTGCTGTAGATTGATCCTAAACAGTGTGGAATCTTTGATGGACATGTGTAATCACTCTGTGAAAGCAGTGTCTTTTCTAGTACCTAGTATCCAGCTTCAATTGAGGGAGGGGCTCTTTGGAAATATAAATACTTTCCATGGAAGTGCCTTTCTATAAAATTAACAAAGTCTGTGCGGTTCTTACATTCTGTGCATGATAGCCATTGAAATATGAAACACTGTAATGAGGTGAAAGTGTGAAGAAAGAAACTATAGATGCATTTGAGAGTTTTCCGCACTGGAGTGATTGGAAAGATGACAAGGTGAGATAATGTTAGCGAGAGGTGAATTAAAATGGCAAAGAGTGAGGGACCCAGGTCGGAGCCGACTGGGGGACTAAAATAAAATGTAAAAGAGAGTTGGGGGGGGTCAGTTAAATACGTTTGAGGAAGAGGGAAAGCTCTGACTCAGAAATAAGAGAGAACACACCAGTGAAGCAGATACAAAAGAGGACAAGAATAGGGCAAAAGGTGACAAAACAGGAGACCATAGACTATCAGATTTTAGAGGTAAAATGATTGACATCTTTCGTGGGGGATGGGGTAGAAATATTAAGGGAGGCAGAGTGAGAAGATTGAAGAAAGATAGCAGGCAGGGTGGAATTGCAAGAGTGTGGAAACATAGAGGGCAAAGTTTTGCTAGCAACATTATTGGTGTTATTAAAGAGATCAGTTATTTTCAGAATTAGGGAAAGAGACAGTGAGTGGATTCCCTCCCCCCCCCCCCATTTGATGTTTCAGAAGACAGTAGTGAGGTGTAGAGAGCAGTGGAGGTACGGCGATTAAAGGCATTTCAGTGTTTCAATGGGTGTAGAGGAGTAAGCAATTGACATTAAGCAGAGAAAAGTGGAAGGAAAATTGTAGAAAACTTTAGCTCCCTCCTCAAGAAAAGCAGATTTCCAAATGATGTGAACAAGGGATTAACCAAAATGAGATTACAATGGAAAAGTGGGATAGAAACAAAATGTACAAGAAGTGATTCTGGAAGAGGTGAAATAGGTGAATGTAAAAGGGAGAGCAGGAAGAGGCCCATGGTGAATAAAAGGAAAATATATTATACAAGAGACTGGAACAAAGCAGAAGATTCTATCATGGATAGCATCACAAGCAGGTACAATGGTGAGAAGCTGAGACAAAGGGCGATTGTCCACAGTGTAGATAAAATTTCATTTGTATAAATGGTGAAGGGGTGAACCTTAGATTTGCCAAGTACAAACAGCAGAATGGTGAATGGAAGGGCAATGCAGAACGAAAACAGAGGCCCATAGGGTACAGATGAGCGGGAAAGCTATAGAATAATGGAGAGTGAAAAACAAATAACATAATTCAAAAGTAGGAATAGAATGAATTACAGCAGTAGTCCAAACGAAAGGGCTATGGGGAGTGATGCAGGAAAAAACTGGAGGTAATTTGAGTGTTCATGGAATTATGAAGGTGAGCTCAAAGATTGAGAGTGCCTAGAAGTTACCATGAAAAAAACAAAAATAATAGAGGCACTTTTGTTGCAAGGAGAAGCTGCATCCCAAAGACAAAGGAAAAAAGTACGGAGGGGTGTGTGGGGGAAAATAAGACGACAGAAGGTTGACGTAAAAGGTTTGGAGCAGTGTTGCAGGATGCAATGATTGAGCTTTCAGCAGCAACAGTGCAGAACACAGAGTAGGGATGTGCAAAGGTTTAATTTCACCCACGTTGTGTTACTTTGCTCTTCTCAAAAGAGGGAACAGTCTTCTTACTTCGCCCCACTTGGAAAAGGTGAAGTTTGACCCTGTTTCTCTACCACAGGATTTGTCATCCTATTGGACTGAAGGTTTCCAGATTTGCCTGCTAGCACTCAGGGCTGCCCATACACCTCCATGGTGGTGGGGAAATGTTGTTCGACCATTCATTCTCTGGAACCTGAAAGTCCTGCCTTAAAAAGAGCCTAACTTCTAGCAGCCAGGGAATGACACTGGCCGTCCACACTTTGGAGAGAAGGAAGGTGAGTGATGCTTGGGTTACACAGAAGCACCTATCAGCCTTATGTGGCAGCAGGGACGTTTTCTTGGTTGCGCAGGATTCCATCTTTTTTTCCGCACTCTTTAAAAAATTGGAATGAAATTCGCACTTCATGAAGTCAGTGAAGTTTTTGAGAGGCATATAAATGCAAAGGGCAGCATTGTGGCATAAACAAAATCAGCCTAGGATAAAAGATTGACTGAGTAATATACCTAGGGGTGGGAAACATCATATGCGATACATCGCATGCCATTACAACACGGTTGTTACAACAACCGCATTGTTACATCGCGAACCATTACATCGCAAGTCGTTACAACGACTTGCTGTAGGAGGCAATCTAACACCTTCCCTGCTGTTGCACAAACTGGAGTAGGAAAGGTAAATTATACTATTCCTAATTCCAGCGTGCCCCCTACAGCCAGTCGTTGTAATGGTTTGCGATGTACCAACGCGGTCGTTGTAACGACTGAGCTGAAATATCATGCGATGTATAGCATGCATAGTAAAGAGATATATTCACCAAGGGGTAGCTGTTTGGAACAGTAAATTCCCTCATACCAAACACCACAACTATGCAAACCTAAAATTAATTTCTAGGCAGAAATAATATCCCCAACAAAAACCATTCTCACATTAACATACCGGCATTCTGTGAGCAAATCCATATATTCTAAACAAAACCCATTTTCACATTAATATACAGAAATACTGTGAGGAAATCTATATATATTGATCATAAAATAAACAGTTGCTGTTTCAAATATTTCACCAGTTCATTAAAAGATGTACACTGGACAATGTTAATGTGCCGTGCAGACGAAAGACTTGTTTTCAATTATAATTTCTTTTTGGTTAGCTCTTACTTGCATAGCTGAATATTTGCAAGGTACATTCCATACCGTCCATTTTAAAACATTTCCCTTTGTTATTTAACAAAGCTGCCGCAGTGAACATCTTTCTCAACATGTGCCACCCCCCCCCCCATGCAGCAACAGGTCCAGAAGCAGCAGAGGGCCCTGCTAGGGTCCCCTTAGTTGCCTCTCTACCACTTTTTTCATGGCAGGCTCACAGACATATAAAGGGCGGTGGAAAGCCAACTCGGAATAAGCTTGGCTGTGCTGCAGCACCACCACCAGCATGTTCCTGCCCCTTTCTGCTGCGCGACCGCCAAAGGATCCTGCATCCCGGAGGATGCGGCTTTCCTTTGACGGTGTGACTGCCACACTCAGAATACTGCAGGCATTGGTGGCGGTGCTTGGACCGCCACCGCGAGTACGGCGATTTTAAGGACCGGCATACTTGTAATAAGGCCCTAAATCTTTTTCAAGCCCCTTTCCACATGTAGACTTCTAGACAAAATAATGTGCTAAAGAGATGCCAATAATAAATCACACAGTTTAGGTATACAGGAACAGCTTGAATAGTGATGTGGATGCAATCGCCTGTCATATTGTAAGGAATACAGAACTAAAAGCATTTCTTAAGATGTCAGGGTACACAAGTAAAATCAAAGATTCCTGTCTGCCTAAGATCCATGCACTGCATTGTGCCTTGGTGTATTCATACTATGTATATTGTATAATCTATATATGTAAAATACCACATAAGAGTGGCAGAGAGATCACCCAGGTTTGCACAGCTCCAGGTACCATGCTGCTTTCCAACGTATCTCCATTGTAGCACTCCCATTCAGCATCATACACCGAAAACTCTGGGTACATACAAAGGATCAACATTCATTATGTTTGTCTTGGTTGTGGACTGGAACACACAAACTGAGTCATAAATTGAAGAAGACCCTGTGACAAGGGTGCATTCTTCTAAAGAAGACAGCTAAGAATGTGCGTCCTTATAGCCCCCAAGACTCCACGCCACTATCATCCCTTCACTATGACCAATCCTTTGAATTCCCTAAGATCTAAAGTCAAATTTAAAATATCTGACTAACCTACACTATCCCCGTTACCTCTCCGTACCATTCCTTTTTCTGATCATGACATACCAGAGGCTACGCCTCCCCCCTTGTTTTCACTATTTGAGACAGACACTATCCTAGCAAAGACTCTCTATAGCATATTCTTTCATTTATGCAAAATCTTATACGACCTCCTCCTGGTCCCCTTTAAGAAAAAAATTGCCAACATGCAGATCAAGTAAAAGTTCATTAATCTCTTCCTTATGCCTTTTGAAACTCTTTTCGACTAGCTGTCAGATTTTGGGAAGCAAGTCTCAGCCTGAAGGACCATCCATCAAGCTGATCTCTGCTCCCTCCTCCCTAGGTGAATGTGTCCCCTCCCGTGTCCTTGCATTATGGCCCTACAGTGTGATAGCTTTCTCAGATTCATATTTTTGTAGCTTTTTAGAACATTTACCAAATTTGACTTTATATCAAACATGGAAATTTCATTTTACTCGCATAAGTTCAAAAGCCTTGATTCTGTGAAACAGGTTTGGGAATTTTCATGAATAAAGTGGACACTGAGCGCCTAAATTTGAACTCAGGGACACAAAATTAATTTGAGACTCAAGCACTCACTGATGGAATGTGAATTTTTCAGCTTGACCATCCCATTGGCACCGAGGGTTTGTTTCGAAAATATGTTTTTTGAAAAATGGTCAAGGAAATCCTAGTTTATTATAGAAGCAGGTGGTCATTACCGAATATGTCGCTATATCTCGTATCCTGCAATGGAAAATACAATTTTATATTTTTCCAAATACATTTTTCACCAACATTCATAAAGCAATGCGTAAAATATTCTATCATTTGCCCCTCTTCCTTGTATTACAGAGTTCACCACAAAACTGACTAATGCTAGTAGCGCGCACCAGGTCGTACAAGAAGATGCAGCAGGAGGGATTAGAGATATCATAGAAATCAAGTGCATGATAATACAGCTATCTTGACATCATAATCATGGTACCAGTACCCTTGCAACTGTATATACACATATGCCCAACCTATCTGCAGATATTGTGGCGTGTCCCATTACTACCCGCAACGAAGGGCAAGACCCTGCAATGCGAGAGTGCATCTACATCACTCACCCCCAAGAGAGCTGGATCAGACCAGATTTTCATGATAGTCACATATGATACAATTGCAAATGCTGGCTTCGAAAGAAAATAAATGACATACTTAGTGATTATCTTTATTCGATTGTAGCCGGGCTTCCTAACCCTAGGTTGGACACACCAGTTATATTATGCCACGTGATAAGGCTGATCCTGTGGATTGGGTTGGTTACGTTTTTTTTTTTTGCACGTGGGACCAAGTAAATATGAAGTACACATGAGTAACATGGCTTCAAGGATAGAAAGCAGAAATGTGCGAATACACATAGGTTTCACAGCAGTCTCATCCCTCGAACTGCATCCAAGGCCAGACTGGCTGTACCAGGCATCGGGCGTTTCCCGGAAGGCTGGAAGGGCAGGGTGCCGCTTTTGTTATCAGAGGACGGTTTTGTAGCAACGGTTTTAAAAGCATGGCAGAGTTCTTTGTAAAGCCAAACAGTTTTCAGGTAACAATAAAAGTGCCAAGATAACGCTGATGATTAATGTTGCTGCTAGATAGAGTTTGGAGTTTTGTCTAGTGGCAGTTTTGGCTCATCTAAGTTAATGCAGAGGGTTAATATGCCTGCTGCAAAGAACATGTACCATGCAGATCGCAGAACTGTATTTTATGGGTATACCTCAGTGGATTACTGTTTTTTATCACAGAGATCATTTTGACACTGTGCTGTTCATAAATTACAATTATAAATCTAGGTAAGAAAGTTATGTTTTTTTCCCAGGCTTTATTACCCTAATTTTGTTTAAAAGGGTTTGTTTCAGTATAAATAAATACATTCTTATTAGTAAAGCCACTACTAACCAATGTGTTAAGTTCTGAAAACTGAGTTTGCTTCCCCAGACTCTTAAAAAATGCCTACCAGTATGGATGACATGTGAATCCTACACCTTGTAGTCCCTTTTGTCTAATGTAACATTTTCTATACTCTGATTTGCACACGCATGATTCATTGTTTCTGCATGTGTGTGTGATGTAAAATGCTGACACTCAAAAGTATGAGAGGCACTATAAAACAAAACAAATACTTGTGAGTGAAGTGCTTTAGAGAGATGAAAGGCACTGTTGGAGGGTGATAGTGAGGGAATCGTTGAAGAGCCCCAACAAAGATTGTTGAAGCCTGGTGCATTATAAGTTCACCATTTACTACGCTTTAAAAACTAATACAATTGAATTTATAATTAAAAATGTGTTATAGGATGCACCATGTTTCCTATATTTTCTTGGGGGAGAAGCCCACCAAACCCTCTTGTAGTGGTGAGGCTCGCTCTCTACGCCAGCTATGTACCATAAGGGAGCTGGCCTGAGAGAATTTGTCAGGGCTGCTTTGAGTTTCCAGTCCGGCCCTGACTGTACACCGATGCAGCTCTCAATGGCACATTTACCCTTAGTTACAGCTACAACCTGTACTCTGCCCAGTCCTCCAGAAGCAAAAATGGTCCTCTACAGAGACACATTCACGAGTGCGCTCACGCTGGTGCACACAATGATCAACACACACGCCTCTGTCATTTGACCACCGATTTCCATCCCTGCTCCCCATCCCTGACACTCTGATCCTGCCTGACTCTCCAATGGACTTCTTTCTCACTACACACTCTCCTTTCCCAAACCACCTGGACACCAGACAGCTGATCCCAAAAGACGAACAGGATTCCCCTCTGGCCAACCCGCTCGCTTCTATACCCCTAGCTCCCTCTCCTCCTAATCTCTCCAGCCGGGACTTCATCCTCAACACCCCATCTCATCCATTGGCCAGCACTCTCTTTGCCCCCACGCACCACCCAGGGATTTTGCTGATACTCTCCCCCAACTAGGTTATTCACGCTCTTTGCCAGACCATATTTCCAACAGCCAGAGTACCCAGCTCACATAGTGACCTCTACACCATATGCTACTCCTTCTCATCCACCCCATCCTTCTTCCCCTGCTTCCTCTCCCCTTACTTTATGTCTTTACCACACCACTACCACATTCCTGTACAGCCTCTAGACCCATTTCTCCCCTATGGCACCCTCTTTCTTCATCTACCTCCTAGACAATTTTCCACATTGTCCATGTCTCCGGCCCCCACACACTCATGCAATTTAGCTCACATGCCACTACCCCCTTCACCTCCTACTACTCTGATCAGCTGCCTTTTGTCGACTCCCATCCCTCCCCTCCCCACATACCTTCATCCCATCACAGCTTTCACCCTTCTTCGCCTCATTTAATACACAATACATCTAGCTCTCTCAATTAATGCCCTGGGAATTTCATTTACACCACAGCAGCACTCACACTTATTTCCAACAAACCCCACATTACTTTACACTCTCCACACCATAATCCATACCCCCACAACCTCATGACTCCTCCCCTTCCTCACTCTACCTCACACTCTACCTCTCAAGATGAACTCCCCTCAGAACCTGTCACCCCTATCAAGCAACATAACATTCAGTGCTCAGCTCTGCTCTCCTTAGAAAATATACTAGGCCATCTCAACTCCACAATCTCCCAGCTTGAAGCTACCCTCTCCCACCTAAGCTCTAAAGTGTCTACTGTACTCAACTCTCCTACTCCCCTTGGCAAGTACACATTACCCAAACTCCTAATACTGACGAGTACTCTTCTCCCACACCCCAAAAGAGCTGCACACAATCTCTACCTAATAGAAATTTCCTATTTACTGGCTAGCTGCAAAACCTCTAACTCACCTCCCATCTCTTCTCCAGACAACACAAATAAATGCACTATACCTACCATTTCCCTGGCCCAAACCAAATGCCAGCCATTTACAACCCAGGCACCGACCTACAGGAACATCAACCCTATCTCTACCAAAAGCCCTGATACCCCTTTTACCAAAACAGACACCTCAGAGCTGTGTTGTATGCTTCACATCTGCAGAGCCGCAGTAAAACACAAGCTGGAAATCTCAGACATCACTGATCAATACAAGCTTGATCTACTTTTCCTCACTGAGACCTGGCTCAGTGACACCTCTCACTCTATTCTCGATCTTCTGCCTCCCTGACTATTCCATTATCAGAATTGTTAGGGCGGCTGAAGTTGGAGAAGGCATTGCAGGTATCTTCAAAACCCCTCTTCAATTCAAGGAACTTCCCAGTAGCTCTTTCTCCACATTCAAATGCTTTTCTTTGGAACTTCATGTACAGCACAGCTCCTTTTTCAGGTTCTATGCCATTTACCACCCACCAGGTGACAGCTCTGCCTTCAGTGAGGAATTTAGTGAGTTGCAAATGACTAGTATTCAGATTATGATAAATTGTTCTTTCTAGGAGACTTTAATCTTCACTAGGGCATTTCGGAAGATTCAACTGCCAGCTTGCTTGCCACATTTCTCTCAGGAAATGATTTCTTAGAACACAACACTAAACCAATGCACTCTAGGGGCTCCACACTTCAACTTATTACTTCCAAAGATGAATTGCTAACATGATGATCCTATACTAGTAGACTGGTCTGACCCTTCCTCTTTCCCTTCTCTTTGCACCTATCTCATTCTGTAAACCTGGGCCTACCAGAAAGGGCAACTACTTGGTTTCTCAACACTAGCAATATCAGCCTAGACACCGTCCCGTGCATCCGAAGAACAACCACCGACAGGAGATCCTTCTCCCACCTCGCCGCCAAGACACGGCACACCCTCCCACTGAGCCTACGACAGGCCCAAGACCTCCTCACCTTCAGGAGGACACTAAAGACCTGGATGCTCGATCAGTAGCCCCCGCCCCCCCCCCCAGCGCCTTGAGTCCCTCGCGGGTATGTAGTGCCCTTAACAAATGACTGATTGATTGATTGACACTGTCTGCAACACAGCTAAGAAGTCACTATCAGACATCAGCCCCAACTCTGACGTCAATGACTTGACCATTCAGTGTCTCACCAGTCTTTCAATCTTGATAGACAATGTTGCTCCACTAAAAAGCAAGAAGAAAGGGCCATGCACCTTCTGCCCATGGTTCAGTAAGTCCCTCAATGATGAAAGACGAAACCTGAAATACCTAGATAAGAAATGGATACTGTCCCGTTCCACCATTAATCTCTCAAATCTCCGATGCACAAATTTGCGCTATAACAAACACATCTTTAGTGAAAAAGCAAACCACTTCAGAACCCTCCTCGACTCTGCAAGAACAGACCTAAAAAACTCTTTGCCTATTCAAATCTACCAGCAATGCGCCTCTTCTTCAACCATCTAATTTGATAACCCTCCCAAGAAAGCAGCAGAATTTGCACAATTCTTTGATGCAAAAGTGAAATCGCTCCTTGACCAAGTTACTCGTCCTACCCAACTTGAGGACTGCAAATCCAAAGACTCCTGACACAGCTTTGACGTCATCACTGACGATGCCCTCCTCAAGAGCATCCTGAAAACAAAACCTTCAAACCATTCTATTGACCCCATCACTAGAGACATTGCAATAGACGTTTAAACCTACACGCTCCATACTGGACTAATGGATGACATCTCATCATCTAATTATGAATCCCTCTAAAACCGAATTCCTTCTTTTCTGAACCTCAAACTCTCCACCTCTTGTTCAATCATGGATGAATAATCTGAACATTCTTAACAATAAACTTACCATTGTCAACAGTGCCAAATCCCTAGGTGTCATACTGGACAAAGCACTCAATCTCCATTCTCAAATCAACACCATGATCAAGAACGCACGCTTCCAACTGCGCTTTCTCGGGGGGATTCGCTGTTTCATTCCTGATCAAGACCTGAAAACTCTGGTTCAATCTTTGTTCTCTCCAGACTGGACTATTCTAGTTCTTTCCTTACAGGCCTTCCCAAGAACCCACCTATCCCCTCTAAAATCCATCCTCCATTCAGTGGTGCATTATATCTACGGGGCCAAAAGAAACAACCATATTACACCCAAACTGATTTCTCTTTGCTGGCTTCCCATTGAAGCGAGGTTAATATATGACTGCTTGCATCACCCATAAAGCCATATACCTTGACCCCTCAATACCTGTCCAACAAACTCAAAATATCAGGCGGCTCCAGACTTTCACACAATGCTGAAAACCTACTGCTAGAGCCTCCAACTTTTAAAAGGGAAAGACTAATGGCACAATCCTTCTCAGGTACTGTGACTAGAAGTTGGAACTCGCTGCCTCCAAACCTTCGCACCACTGCCTCTATCCGGATTTTCAAGGCAGATCTTAAAACTCTTCTCTTCCAAAGACACTTCTATCAATGATTCTCCTCGCCAATCTACCCGGTATTCCACACCACCTCTTCCCAGGTCATGACCCTGATTGTTACATGAGAACTTCTACGAACCTCTGTCTCAATTTTGTAAATATGAACTATGTATTTGTGTAACCCTAATCGCTCCACCTTTACTTAATATTTAGTCTCGAGTGAGTATGTAACTTGTTAATCTGTAACTTTTACCATGAGTAACTGTTGTACATATAAGTAGTGGTACCTGCTACCATGTTGCTCTTATTCCATATGTAATTTCCTTGGCTTTATTGTAAAGTGCTATGACACCTCTGGGTAAAGTATGTGCTATATAAAAACGCATAAATAAATAAATAAATAAATAGGAAAACGCCGATATAAAAGAAGGCCAGTAAATCGTTCTTCCTTAAACAGGGCTTCACCTGCCAAAGAGGCAGCACGCTTTTTTTCTCTGCCTTCAGTATTAAAGAAGTTATAATAAAGATTTCCTTTTTTGATTCGAAGAAGCTATTTTCTCATTAAATAGAGCAGGTGGTGCTTGTTCGAATCTTAGAAGAACTGAAACATGGTGTTCCGCCCTACTTATAGGGATGGCAAATGTAATATATCTTGGCTCTCTGAGTAAATGTTGTCCTGTTTTCTCGCTGATTCCTTTCAGCTTCTTCTAAAATGAAAGCAAATAAGATTGGGTGTGGCGAGGTGGTAAGAGACGACCGATGACCTTTAGGAATAGGATACAACAGAGCAATGATTTAAACTCACTATAAACGGTCAGTTCTTCGAAGAGCCTCTTTAAGACAGGGCCACGGGCACGTTTACCAACGCGCCCGGTGCTGTGGCTAACCCCACTGGACACATCACAAACAGACCTAGCAAGTGTAGAGATTGTTCCAGGTCACGCTCTTACAAAAGCGGCCTCGCCAGTGAATGGGAGCGTGTCTACCGCCCTTCTCTGAGGTGGGAGGTGCCAGAGAGGAGGGCCCGGGCACACACACAAACCCAAGGCCTGATCCACCGACCTCCCGTTCTTTGTAGCTGATTTGCCCCTTACATAGGTGTGAATTTCTCACGAATGCTTGTAAGCAACCATTGGAGCATAATAACACATAAACAAAGCCCTAAGCAAGGAGGCCCAGCGAATGCTGCGTCCACTGTGTAATTTGCGTCTATGTTTGCAAATTGCAGATGATGGGTGCTGGCGCGCACTTTTGGGGACAGGCACTTTTTTAAAGCAGATTTTGACCCAGAACAAGAAAGGGAAAGGCTAAAAGGGGAAAACGAATGAGGAACAGAAAGGTGGAGAAACAGCGACCACGGGAGAAAAGGTGAATGAAATAGAACCCCTAAGAGTGAGATACAGGCCCGGCTCCAGGAATTTTTAGTTGGGTGGGCCAAGGACGCATTTGGGTGGGCCACTGCGGGCTCGATTTGTCGCATATATGTCTAGGCAGGCCTGCTTCAGGGCCCTGCTTTACCTCTTCTTAGTCTTACAAGGCCCAGTAAAACTCGCTCTTTTCCAAATCTCTTTTTAATGTTATCACTCACAAAAAGTATTTTTTCTATGTAATGTTCCTTTGATGGGAAGAGGAGGTTTCTGAGGTGGGAGTATCAGGCAAGTGACACTTCTCGGGCTCCCTCTGTGTGAGCCTTCATGGAGAATCCCTCTTCATTACTACCTCCACCTGACCACGGACTCTTCAACGCACTCCCTTACAAGCTTGATTAGCCACTATTCCTCTCCAGTGCACCTTATCTCACAGATGACCTTGGGCCCCGCCCCTTGTCAGGCACCATCTCCCGGTAAAAACATTAGTAAAATCCCCTTCATACTTAAAACATTGAATAGAGCAATAAATATAATTAGCACACACTTTAAAGTATGTTCCACAGTGGCCCTTATGGCCCGACTGCTAATTAAATAAACAAAAACAGAAAGGCCATGACAGGGCCGGCTTCAGCTCTGATGCAAAAGTCTTTTTTGGCGCTGCACCAAAAACCTCTTTCTCCATAAATACCTTTACTACCACCTTCCAACAGTGTACCTCATCCATCCATGCCCCCCCTATTGACCTCTTCCTCGGATTCCCTCACTGCCACACGCCACAAGTGCCCCTCATCTCCCCATAGCCCCTCCCCTTTATGACCTCCTCCTCGGATTCCCTCACTGCCACCCTCCCCCAGTGCCCCTCGTCTCTCTGTAGCCCCTCCCCCTCATGACCTCCTCATCAGACTCCCTCAATACCACCATCCACCGGTGCCCCTCATCTCTCCCTAGCTCCCCCTCCACCCCATGACCTCCTCTTCGGATTCCCTCACTGCCACCCTCCACCAGCGCACCTCATCTCTCTGTAGCCCATCCCCCTCATGACCTCCTCCTTAGACTCCCTCACTCACTACCACCCTCTACCAGTGCCCCTCATCTCTCCCTAGCTTCCCCCTCCACCCCATGACCTCTTCCTCGGATTCCCTCACTGTCATCCTCCAACAGTGCCCCTCATCGCTCCATAGCCCCTCCCACTACCTCCTCCTCGGATTCCCTCACTGGCACCCTCCACCAGCGCCCCTCATGTTTACGTATCCCCTCTCTCATATGCATTTAATTTGTTGTATAACGCTGCTCATATCAATGTAGTGTGTGTCAGTACTTTACACCACGCACACACTTACAGAGACAATGAATCATGCAAGTATGTAAATCAGTCTACAGGGAATGTCACATAAGCCAATCAGGATTACAAGGTGTAGGAATCATAGGTCATCCATTCTGGTGGGTAGTATATTTTAAGAGGGTTTGGTCTGGGGAAACACAACCTTAGGATTTAAAGAGTATTCCATGGGGGTCAGCTTTACTGATAAAAATGTATATCTGCCCAAACATACTCATTTTAGCAACATTAGAATAATGAAAAGACTAGGGAAGTTCTAACTATATCACAAAACAAAAAAAGCGAAGTTCTAATTATACCATTCATGTTTGTTTGCAGCTCTTTGGTGGCAGTTCATTGTTCACTGCCTTTTGTTAGGATTGTAACTTCTGAAGTAACACAAGGATCTCTGTGACAAAGGCAGTAACCCACTGAGCTATCCACATAAAATACAGTGCGTCTGCATTTAAAAAATACTAACAGACAAACGATTGCTCTAAAGCAGGATCATTAATCACCAACTTTATCTGGGCATTGCCATTTTGTATTGTTTTATTGTTGACCAGCATCGGCTATGATGAAATGATAAAAACTGTTTAAATGAAGCACATACGAAGTATGTGTCCTGCTGGGCCTGTGCAGATTTTAAAAAGAATTTTTTGGGTAACACATTCTCTTACCTACTCCATTAGTCATACTTTGTGTCACAGCCTTATGTGATAAGCAGTTGCAGGGGTCAGGGGGTGACTAGGAATAAACAGACCACTTTTCCCCTGCGCTGCATAGAAAAAGAAATATCAACGCAGCAGGACGTAGGCAAAGGTTACAAAAGGTTACCTTTGTCAAAGAAAGGATTTGTCCCCTTTCACCATGCAGATATGAAGGGGTGAAAAAAGTAAACAAAGCCTAGTTAACATGTTAATGGTCTTTTAAAGACCTGTTAAGTACTTTGGTGCGGCTGCGATAATCTTAAACTGTCTGTGTGTGTGTGTGCGCCTGGGAAGCTGTCTCCCTGGGCTGACACGCAGACCTGTGCGTCGCACGCCTGCCTTCAAGCCCTCACTGCGAGGGCCAAGGCTCCTGTTTGGGTGGGCCAGGCTCATCTTTGGGTGGGCCGGGCCCACCCGGCCCACCCGCTAGAACCGGGCCTGGTGAGATACAGAGACGTGAAGTATAGGGAGCGGGAAGAGAGAGGCACTAGGCTAGGCAGTATTGGGGTTTAATAGCCCAGCATTCAGCAGCATCGATTATGTACTCTGATGAAAAGCTTCGGGTCCCTACACTTTTTTTCACTTAAGCCCTTCAGACACTGATCCAAGTGGCACACGGGCCCCTAAGACACCGCCCTCCATCGGCAAGTTGTAAGCAGCCACGGGCGGCAGTGGGAGTACCTGCAGGGCGGTGACGTGGGGAGGGGGAGGGTGGGGGGTAGTAATGTATGGATTGCGGAGTTTTACAGGTAAGTAAACATTTAAATAAATAAAATGAATTTCGTTGCGCGCACTGCATCGCATTTGGGGATGCAGTGCACTCAACGAAATTTGTTTTATTTATTTAAATGTTTACTTACCTGGGAAGCTCCGTAATCCATACATTACTACCCCCCACCCTGCCCCTCCCCCTCCCCACGTCACTGCCCTGCAGGTACTTCCACTGCCGGCCGCGGCTGGTTGTAAGCGCAACCCATGGTGCCTTCTCCGGCCCGAGTAAGGACGTGTGCCTTTCTACCACGACATTCATCCCATAAGGGCCAGACATAATGATACTTAACAACTTCCATAAAAGTTGCAGCACACACCAAAACACATGATAAATGTGTTTATATAAACAAAGCAGGTTAACTCATTACACAAAATGAAAGAGAAATGTTATTATTATTATTATTATTATTATTATTATTATTATGATATGTTAACATTTACTTTTTTTGCAATAGTTGCACCTTCTTAATGCCATACTGTTAATTGCTGTTGTTTGGGGCAATACTATATATTTTTGAGCACAAGAGTAGGAAGAAACTGAAAATACCCCCACATCAAACCGAAGCTCTTATGGCAACAAGCAAATGAAGCAACTCATCATGACCCTCCCCAGAAGATATCTCTTGTCTCTTCCATCGATCTATCCATTCATCCTTTCATCCTACCATTTACCTGCTGATGTCCACCATTTACCCTTTACATTCTGTTGTCTATTCAGTCTTTCATCCATCATTCAGTTTTTCACCATTCCGTCTGTCCACCCTTCATATCCAAACCTATCCATCCATCTACCGTTAAACATATCCATTCATCCTTTCACCCATCCATCTCTCTATCCACCCTTTCGCTCACTCATCAATCCTTTCGCTCATCTATCCATGAAGCTTTTCATTCCTTTATACCATCCACCCTTTCGTTCCATCCACCCTTTCACTAAATCCCTCCTTTCACTCATCCATCATCCACTCTTTCATCCATCCTCCTTCCCTTTCATTCTTCCATCCAATCTTTCACTTATCCACCCATCATCCGCCCTTTTATCCAATCATCCTCCCTCTTTCACCCATACATCTATTCACTCATCCATCCACTCGCTCACCCACCAACCCTCCCTACTACGTTATTCATGAACCTTTGTCGCCACAGACATGTACACACAAAGTGCCACCCATTTTCTTTAAAATACCTCCTGAGAGTGTCTTGATTCTCTCTCTCGCTTTTTCATTACAAAAAACAGGCATATGAATGCAGGCAAACACACAAACATAAGCAGACACACAAAGACTCCGGTATGTTAAAAGCCATGTTATACTCTTCACCATGGCTTTTTTAATTGCCACTGCCAGGGGACTGCCATGATTCCTGTGTTTGCGCAAATGCAGAGGATAGCGGAAATGTGGCTGACAGCACAGGGCCAGAATGGACCCCAGAGCTGTCAAGGTTTCAGATTGCTTATGTGTGACATTTTCATAGATCCAGTGGATTTATGAGAGTCAGGCAACAACTAGATGTGTAACAGGTGCTTTTGAAGCTATTATTTAATTTCTAAAAAAGAAAATCAGCCCCCTCCACCAAACCTCAGCTTCAGGTGCAGCCAAACCACATGTAACAAAGGGATCCCTGTGACAAAAGCAGCAATTCACTGAGCTATCCACATACAATACAGTACATACAATATGCTTTTTTGAAGGAGGCATATTAACCCTCTACGCTACTTAACCGCATGCATGCGGTGCATTTTCCCTCTGTACGCGGCAATTTCAAAATTACCGCGTTACATGACGAGCTCTGCTCGTCATGAGCGTACGGCAGGTTACGCTCATGACGAGCTGAGCTCGTCATCAGCCCCGAAGGGGTTAATGGTGAGAGTGAAAACTGCCAGTAGAGAAAATTCTGACCTCTCTCCAGCGGGAACAATAATCACATGACTTATTTCTGACTTGGCAAGTCTAACTGTGCTGAGAAAATAAAGGGTGCTGCTTCGTAGTCACTGTCAAGCAGGGATGTGAAACACTTTGCACTACTAATAAATCAGCAAAATTGCTAGTTTAGACAAAATGTAGCGCATTTTCAGCATAGACGGACAACTCTAGTGTGCCCATTTGCAAGGCCCTCTGCCATGCTGGAGCACCCTAACCAATTCTGTAACAAACGTGGTAAATGTCGATCAGCAGCAGGAAATTATTAAATGAATATCTGACTTAGCTGAATCTCTTTAAAGCTGTCAGAATGATCCACTGAGAGGAGCTGCTGGCTGGCACCGTGTGGATCGCTAGCCTGTCTTCTTCTTCATCTGCTAGTGATTCTTCGCAAGAGAATCTATTGGATCTGATACATATCGATCCTGGCAATCCCATTTGGATCAAGTGACACTCCCCATTCTCCCGTTCCAGTTGTGAGCTTATAGCCCAACTTTCCATGAGAAACCAGTGTTCCCCAGGGCTCCTTCGTCCTGATGAAGACCCCACTCTAAGGTGTGACGTATACCTACCAGTATCAATTTGGGGTCGAAACATCGACAGCTATCACCACTCACCAGTCGATGCAACCCTCATTTCCAATTATTAATTAGTAGCATCGCTATCATGGTTTCTTTTCGAATTTGAGCATTAATAGCTCATCCATTGTGCTGGCTCAGAGGTCTGAAGCCAGATGTATTGATTGTTGAATAATCATATACTGATATTAATGTCACAATGACTTACCTTTCACATCCTCTTTCCACACAAGCACCGTCCCCCACCCTCCCTTTCCCTGGGGCACTATAACAATTCTGTTATGAATTTGTCATAAGAAATGTGAACAAGCACTTTGTGAATAAATAACAGTGTGTTGAATTATTAGTTTGTGATTTCTTAATATTGTGTGTTTTAAAGCGGTTCTGTTTGTGTACTTGAGATACCTTCTCACTGGGACCCCCTATTTTGCATCATACAGCGCCCAGGTCCCTAGTGACTTTATTGGGTAAAACCCCCCTCTATATAATACATTAGCACTCTCAGCCAGTGAGCCGACCTTTTAATGAGTACCGGTACTCTCCTCGGGCAGTAGAGAAGTGCCGGTACTCAGAGTGACAAATACAAGAACTGCTGGTACTCCGTACCGGTGAGTACCTGCCCATTTAAAGCACTGGTGTTACAGGAAGTGATAGTGCACCAACAAGTTGAATTTATAGAGCCTCATTTTCTATCACTTCCTGTAACACACAGAAACATGTTTATATGAAGCACACAGTGGCGGCTCCACGAGGGAGTAGTGCGGGCAGTGGGGCAGGAAGGGGCAGGATGGAGGGTAGTAAACTCTGGCATAAATAAATAAAATGAATCACATTGCACACGCTGCAACGCCAAATGGCGATGCAGCACGAACAATGTAATTAGTTTAATTGTTTACTTAACTCCGTTCAGACGTATGCCGGAGTTTACTACCTCACCCTGCCCCTCCCCTGCCCGCCTCACCGCCCGCAGTACTACTTCGAGGAATTGCCACTCAAGCACAGCCATGATGAAACAGTGAGTGTCTACCTCACTAAGTAAATCATATCAAGCGGGAAGCTAGCTAACTTAGTAGACTGTTCACATGATTCTGGCTGGTCTACATCATCAGATTGCATGCTATCTCAGAAAGACTCCTCAGTATTCCAAAACTCTTGCATGAGAAACTGACTGTGATTTAAAACTTTCAATTGTTGCCTCAACTTTTTCTTTTGAATGATGCTCTCCTTTCCATTCTCTGCATGTCTCATCTCTTGGAGCACATATGTATTTGTTTCAATCTATTTTATTGTATTTCTGCAAATTGTCAACTCTTCCTTTCAAAGGTGACCTTTTCTTTGAAAACCATACTCCTGCAGTCTAGTAAAAACGGCTCTCCTCTAGTTCATCTATTAATCCCACCAAAAATCTGCATGACCTCACATACTGCTCCGGAACAATGACACCTAACTCCTATTAATTCAATCTACCATAGAATCACTGGAATAAATGCATGGAACAGTTTCCTTTCAAGCAAAAGTGTAATCTCAATAACTAGGCCTGGGTGGTAAATTCGCATTCTGCGGAAAACGTGACATTGCCTAAAATTCTGCCGTCTGCGACTTCGTGAAATGTTTTCTTTGTTTGCGTTCTCAAATGCGTTTTCACGCGATATTTCCCCCGAGCCCGCAAATAGCGATTGCGAACAGTAAAAAAGCATTGCGAACAAGCAATTCCGCGTGTTTGCGGAATTTCTGCATGTTTGCTGAGATTTTTTACCGTTTCGCGGAGCTTTGCGTAACACAATTATGCAAATTCCGCCCACCCCTATCAATAACCAACAATAACCAATCACCACTGGATTAACCACAGACCGTGGGTGTGGAGCAGTGTGATGCTCCATGTAATTTCACAAACTCCGACTGAAGTGATAGCGGCGTATCGGAGGAGAGTTCCACTCTGTGCCTGGTTCAACCTTTGCGAGCACAAGCACCGGTGAATTGGCGATTGTACTTCAGCCTCAACACTGGATGCCGACTGCAGTGACAGCCATTATCAAAAATAGGGTAACCCAAAAATGGTCCTGGACCTGGGTACAATATGGTATGAATAACAATGATCTCCAACCTAATTTATAAGTGATCTAAGCACCAATCTGCAATCATTATTTAAGTCAATTAAGTTTACAGCCGCAAGCTTCCGGCTTACTGTATTAATGCATTCCTTTTTCTAGAAGTGCAACAACCAAAACAATTACTTTCAAACAGGGATTTTTTAATTCCATAGTAATAAAGTTCACAGAAAGGACATAAATTCGTACAATTTAGGAGGTATACAGTGGTTACTCCTAGAACGTGCAAGGGGAGAGAGAGAGTGCTCTAATGATGGAAAGGTGAACAAGGTTTTGTGAAAAGTGAAGTCAAATATAAACAGTTCAAGGGTGGACTTGTTATATAACTGGCCACATTTGTTTCAAATGTAATTATAATTCCATTTAGTTTACAACTTACAATAAATTCTTGTGTTGCATGTAATTGAGGAAAGGGGGGAGCGTGGTCCAGGTAAGGCGCAGATGGGCGTCGCAGTGACAGCGGCTTGTCAAAGGAGGAGTACCTTGTTGATTGTGAACACAAGTTTCAGACAATCTCTAAAGGTTACAACATCAGAGCCTTATAACTCGTTTGGAAATTTACCAATTCCGCAAGCTCTTCAATAGCTTCTTCCTTTTTCGTGTAATTGACCAGGAAGATTTTAACAATCCACAGATTCAATTATGATTAGACATTCCTCATGGAATAGTCATAAGAGACATATAACATCCTATTTCACACCCTGATGTATACACCAACAAGACCGATACCTCGAAAACCTCATCTATTTCCTTATTGTTTAATTGTTCTTTAGAAAGTGGGGATGGAAGTTGGCCTAACGGCTAGGGCGGTCGACCTCGAATCTGGGGCACTGGGTTTGAATCTCGGCAATGAGGTTGAACATCCTGTGATTCTGGGCACATCACTTAATCTTCCCTGCCTAACAAAAATGAATGTGTGCTCATGTAATGGAACTGGTGCTATGTAAAGCGCTCTGATACCCAATTCTGGTCAAGTTCAAACTGTATAAATCTTTACCGACTCCGTGAAGGAGGTGGGAACCCGTTCACAAACAGGGAGGGGTCCCCAAGAGGCTCCTTCCCCATTGTGAATGTGGGCGCCAACATTTTTTAAGAGCAAGAAGTGGTCCCACAGATCACTGTCTGCTCTTAAAAAATGAAAAGGAAACTTTTCATTCTTCTTTTTTAAATGCATTTCAAAATTTAAAAAACTGCTTTATTTAAAAAGCAATCACAGACATGGTGGTCTGCTGACCCCAGCAGGCCACCAAATCAGAGTGCTGGCGATTCCCAATGGGTTGCAAATTGCGACATGCTTCATGATTATTAATGAGGCAGGTCCCTTGCGAACCATTGGGAATCGCAAACAGAGTAAAACACATTATTGTACATAGATGTTTGCGATTTCCTAAAAGCGAATCACAAACATTCACTATTAGGAAATCGCAAATGGAAGTTCATGTCCATCTGGCCCTATATGAATCACTTCCAGTCAGTGGGAAGATCACTAAACCAGTAAAACGTAACAAGTACCTCACTAAATGCACCACTCCCATCAGGAAGGACGCTGCATTAGTAAATTAAACTAGAATCTCACTAAAAAAACACTTCTACCGGGAAGGACACTAAATTCGTTATCTAAACAAGTGCCTCACTAAATGCACCACTTCCACTAGGAAGATCACTAAATTAATAAACTAAACGAGTGCCTTACTAAATGAACAACTTCCACTGGGAAGCTAAATACTGAGGCCTCACAAAATCACATGCAGTTGAGTGGGGGCGTTATACGTTTCAGAATACCTGCTGAAACCTAAGCGCATTGAACAGGGGCACACAATGAACACATGCGAGATGTGAAGGCGGTGACAGAGACAGAGAGACGCCTGCGATCCTGCAGGGTGATTGCACACAGCCTCTGTGAGCACCGTGACAGGCCCCTCACAGGAGATGGAACACTCCCTTTCAGTCTAATGCACCTCATACGAGGTACAGAGGAACTCATTCGGAGACACTGCAATTGAAATTACAAATGTCCCAAAAGCGATCAACAGCATAAAGAAATAAGTATACAGATCCTGCTAAACGAAAAGTGCAGGACTGCTAGTTAAGGCACAGAAGCACGCCTGTCAGCTCAGACACTGTCAGACGCCACAAAGCCCAGAGGCATCAGAGGCCAAACACTGACTGGTCACAGCAAAGCTGGATCCAATGCACAGCCCCTACACCTCCATAGTGCCTAAAGGACGTGTGAAAGGAACGGTGTACAACTAAGCATTGTCAATGCTCGTCCGTTCGAGCATACCAAAGAAACCCGCGCGTGCTGCTGCCTGGGGATGTCTGTTATCTTCAAGCTGCCGACAGCAGACGGGCTGGCAGGCCCTGGCAGGGCGGAGCCCCTATCAGCAGCGAGCACAGGCACCGCCGCGCTCGGGGCAGCACGGTGAGTGTGAGCTAAGTGCGGAAGGAAAGTGTGTGAGTGAGAGAGGGGAAGAGAAAGGAAGGCTCAGGCACTTACTCTGCACCTGGGGCACCGAGGCCCGCAGCGCAGCCGCAGCTCGAATCTTAGGCAAGAGGGATGAGGGGCGGAACTATATTCCCCCTACCCCCAGTAGGGGGAATATAGTGTGTGCGTGAGGGAGGAAAGTGCAGGAACATCCACTAGCGCCAAACTAACTAGGAAAGGCCCCTGCGCTTGCAGCACACGCGGGAGCCCAGTTGCTCTCAGCCCTGCCCTGGAGGCAGAGGCAAGAAGGGAGGTAGCAAGGGGGGTAAAAACGGGAGTATATGTGAGGCACTGTAGAGGGAGAACGAAGTGCGGGGACCGAGAAAACCGCAAAAGAAAGTGACTGCATGCGTGTGGGGGTGCTAGAGGTGTCCTTCACACCCGCGCGCCTACAACACAGCCGCGGATGGTGCACCATCATCATCACTTCCAGCTGTGTAGTCCTCGTGCCCTCGGCGGGGAGTGCTTTCACCTGCGAGTAACACTCGTCCCGGGGCGCGAGGCGCGGTCCTCGAGCCCCCCGCGCGCACAGGGACCCAGAGCCGAAGGGGCCTCCCGCTGCGGCACGCGCATCTCCAGGAGGACAGGTGGCGTCTGTCGCCGTCCCGCGGGTCAGCAGACAGCCGTGGGGAGTTCTCAAGGTATAAACAATCCACACAATATGTATCTCTACCCCCACCTCCCCTGGGGGTGAGTCTGGCGGGTGCCAGAGGGTAATCTTACCCACCACGGCCCGGCTGGCATTTGTGCCAAGGTGGACATGTACGGGGCTGTGACATGTAAGCACACCTTGGTTGGGTGTGACCAGCTCTCCAAAAGCGACAACCGCTGCAGCGAACTAAGGACGGCTTATAGTGGGTCTGAGAGTACTGGACAGCGGACACCATGGTGATGTTCGGGCCATGCCCCAGGTCACACAAGAAGTCAGTGGCACATCGAAACCGGAAGATCCCGGGAAACAATATTCACCCCGAAAAATGTATTTGTGGTGTGCACCTGGTGCGAGTAGAAGCGCCGGCAACAGACTGCGTCACCCCAATGAACATGGCTGGTGATACCCCCGTTTTCGTTAAGAGTGGTAGCGGTAACATGCTCGTCAGTGCGCCGCATCTCACTTCCGAGCACAAGTGCTCCCTCAGAAAGGTGCACAGCTCGATGCGCGCTGCCATTCTCTCGTGCCCTGGGTTGGAAGCCGTCTTGGGTTCTGCACACCATTCCACAGATGTGGGACGGTTTCACATAAACAGGTATCCCATAATCCCAGCGTGGGGCTCGATATACCACAGAAGGGCTCGGCTACTCACGCGCCCCTCGCCCGCAGTAAAAACAACAGTTGCAAGCCACCATTTGAACTGCCCTGTCCTATTTGCAATATTTTACACAGCGTACTACGGAGTTAGTTCCAGCTGGTCATGAGAAGGACATCTCTTGCTACTGTTCAAGTGAGCGCAGTGTGTGAAGTGTCCCGCACGCGGGGTGTGTGTAAGCCACCCAGACCCGGGGCACGCGTAGCTGGTGGCTGCAAGGAGGTGCGTGGTGTGTGGGGTTATGCAGCAGGGGTACTGCTGGGGTCCAGAGAGCCCTGGGGCTGTTGTGGCGGGCGTGAGGAGGCGTGTATCACCCTCGATTGTAATTGTAGATAACTCATTTAATCGGTATTGTATTCTAATTGCATTTGATATAGCGATTACTACCGCTGACGAGGCGTCGAAGCACTTGTTGGTCCTCGCCCCTGTTCGGCGCATAGCAAGTGCATCATATGCCCTAGCAAGGCTGCTGTTTGAACTGTGAAATGCAATAGTTATCAGGGTTTACCCGGCCCCTGACGCATCTGGCCCCTGTGAGGCTGTGCCACTGCACCTGCTGCACCACTGGAAGCGACGCGCATGGCGCATCCTCTGTTAAGCGGCGGCAAGTGACCCGCCACAGGCAATAGAGCGAGGCTCGCACCACAGGCAGCTCAAGTCCACCGATTAGAGATATGATCCAGCTCATTGGGACGAGGAGGAACCTGGCCTCAGCATCCCCGGATACCGCTCACAGGCAGGCGCACGTCAGAACGCACAGGCGCATCACCCTGACGATGCGCACTGACATTACTGGCATGATAAAGGGCAGTCATTTATCACATAAAATGTCTGCGATATTAAATCAGATAATACCAGGATAATAACGGGTTATTGTAGATAGCGCTGCTTGACGCACTTCCTCGCCTCCGAAGCCCTGTAAAATAAGAGCTAATATTATCTATTTTAATTGTGCGCACTTTTACTTTCTCTGGAGAATCGAAGGCCGAGTCGGCAATGCCGGGAACTGCATATAAGCAGATCATTCAGTGGAGAGGGTTTAAATAACTGATCTGTCCCACTACTTTGATACTGGGCAATATAGTACGCCATTAACAATAGCCTTATCTCGTGTATAATGTTATGTAATGTTACCAGTGGCGTAACGAAAATTGAGGGGGGTCCCCTGCAAGTACATGTAGGGCCCCACCCTCCGGATTTAGTCCGGAGCTTTCAGGACAGAGTACTGCGCTGAGGGGACCCCTGTAGCTCGGGGGCCACCTACACCACGGGGGCCCGTGTTGCGCCACTGAATATTACATGTATTATAGTGTAAAGACATATTACCTATAAAAAAGAGCAGCAATATTAACATAGTTAATGACACAGGTTATATTGAGATATATTACTCAAAGTTACACGAGACATTCCACAATGTAAACAATGTGAAGCTGATTATTATTATTGACCATGTCATATTGCGTAATATTACACGCAATAATAGCTGGTCTTGCTCATATGACCTTCGTTACTATTACAACGCTGATATTTGAGAATAATATTGCATATGCGATGCACAGATATTCAGAAAAGTTTCGGTAATTGCATGTGCAGCGTGTCATCACGTATTACAGGTAAACATTCATATTGGTTTCTACATGTTAAAAATGAGTCATGCTCTTGTTGGCTGCCGGTGTCTGTGATTTTGTGTGTAGATAGCATGCCATGGTTCGCTTCAAGCACGTTAAACACCACAGGACATCTGTCGCCCCAATACCTCCCAGACTTACCAGCCACAAGACACATTGGAAGAAGCAGTCTGAAGATCAGACCGCACATCACCTCGGAAGCCATGACTGCGAGAGGGACTCCACTGAGAGCAAATCAAAACACAAATATACACGGTGCAGCCGGGGTGTCAGAGCCACGGTCCCATCACCGGTGCGCCCGCCCCTGCTCGGGTCCAGAGCTGCTCGGCATGACCTGTCGCCGGACCCTCCCCTCACCGGACCCGCACGCCCGTCTCAGCCCATGGACGCATCGCCAGGCCCGCCGGCCGAGGGCGTCTTTGGCATTCCCACAGCGGGGCAGGTAAGACGCGCGGGTTGACCTTGCACCGAACAGTTAGCACATAAGCATCTCCCTTGTCGGGCAGGTGAGAATGGGCTCACGGGTAATCCAGTAGTTGGTGAAGGTGGCAAAAATACACGTTAGATCCCAGCGGGGCTGTGTGATCCAAATAAGCGGTAAAATTTACGGACGGTGTTCAGTACGGATTGATGCTAAGGCGGTGTGATCCAAGCGCCTTCAGATTCCGTGGCCGGGTTGCTTCAGGCGGAATTGCCAGGGTCGCCTGGCTCGTGAAAGATGCTCTCCTGAGGGTGATGTGACCCAAAGTTCCCCCAGTCCAGTATTCCGCATGCAGGGTAGTCCTATGCCTTGGGATGGGCGACCATTGGGGCGTGTGATCCGATGGGCGCTCAGAAGTTGTGCTCGGTATTTTGCCGGCGGTATATTTAGTGCCACCTTATTTCACTTAGTTGTAGGTATGTTAAGCGCCACCTTAATACATGGACGGTGCTGTCCGATGCGCTAGAAGACTGTACCGGCGTTGAGATTCTGCGAAAGGTTGTCTGCCGCCGGTAAAATGATGTGGTTTATAACTTCAGGGCGGGAAAAAAGGTAATGAAGGATGCAGGATGAGGTGCGATGCCGCGGGATGAGTCAGGATTCCGTACAGAGCGCATAAAACTGCCACCACTTCTTCCCCTCCGCATGCCTCCAGCTGCTCCCACCGTGCGGGACAGGGCTCATTCCGGGAGCACCACCGCTGCCTGCTCAAGAAAGCTCCCTCTGCTCCTTGGGTTCAAGCATCTCTCGCCCTGACCGCTGGGCTCTGAGCTGCTGCTGCCCCCAGTGGTGCGTTGCCGAGGTGCGCCCTGAATGTCCAGGCGTCTGCTGCCCTCCGGCTGCCGTGCCCCGCTGCAGTTGTTTCTTGAGCCGCCCCGCTTCCCCAGCCTTCAATGAAACTTTACAGCAGACCCCACCCCGCTGAGTGGCAGGCCGCCGCTCCAGTGCCCGGGCGGCGGCCGGGAGCTATCCTCCAATCAGCGGCCGTAGAGGGCGGGCTCCGGGATTGGGCGGGGAACAGCATAAACTGGCAGCCGAGACGTCCCTCCATCCCGTGAGTGTTCTGCAGGCGTGTGCCAGGCACCCGCGGGGCTGGAGTAACGTGCACAGCCCACTACCACAGCCTGACTCCGCCGCCCTATGGCCTGGCGGACTACCTCAGTTACACGTTCGTTACCAAGATTTGTATTGTTCAGTACAAGTTCCCTCGGGCAAACCTTTGAGCCTCCCAAACGCCTGACCAAAAGGGTGTTGTGCTGCTTCTCTTGGTGATGTATATTTTAATGTTAAAAAGATCTTTAAAGCGTATTTTTCTACATGCACATCAGCGCAAGCCTGTTGGGCTTTCACTTGCTTGCGTATAACCTTTCCTTTCTTTTGAAGTTTTCCTGCTTTCTGACTGTCGTACTTCTCGAAATTCGTTTCTATTTCTTCAATCCAATGCACGCGAGAAATAGAGTAAGGCAAGTATTGAATAGACACGCTGCTCAAAGTCCCCATTACCATTAAGTGAACTTCCTAAAATTTTGAAATGAAACAAAAAAAAAGACGTAACATTGGAAGATAAAATACATTCGTTTGAGAACGAGCTATATCTGCATGTGCGCTTCAGCGACTCCACCAGCTTCAAGTTGCTTAGTTTTAACCTCCATCGCCTATTCATTACACTTTCAGTCTTCTAATACAAATCATGTGGGAAGCAGTATCTGTTTATTTATTATGCCTATTAGGCGCGTTTTTTATAGGTTTAACATCTCATGGACACCGTCTGGTATTTTCTAGTTTCATTTCAATACTAATGGATTTTGGACATTGCTGTCTGCTACCCCGTGCATGTACTTTGCCCACAGGGGGGGATCATTAGCGAGGGCGCCCAGCCTTTTCTCTTTTATTAGTGGCTCATGCTTTTCTTTTATATCCTAACGCTGCTATGCAAAGTGGAATGTCTGTATTGACATTCCTTGCAAGTCAATGCATAGCAATCGAACCCGCGTATGGCAATACAATATATATAACTGTAAAAGGAATGTGGGGCTTTTGGTAGCTGAGTCCAGGAGGCCAATAAAAGACCATCTTGTTGAAATTCACCATAAATGTGATGCCTTTTCAACGACCTAGGAGAGTGGTGCGTGTGTGTTCTTGAATTACACTGGGTTTCGTCCCAACCTCTGGGTGAAGAGTGAACATCGACGCGGCTGCAGCGCCATCTGTCGGCTGAATGCACCCGGCCGCGCAAGCATCCTTCGACTGTCTGCTTAGGAAACATTCTCAAGCGCCTGGAAGGTGCATAGCATTAGCCCGATGACCTGCAGGTGTATGATAATCAACAGTCAGTCACACTGAGTGTGGTTTGGAGCATTTCCTTGTAGCTATTTGCAGACAATCATCGACATAGTAACTCGCAGATAATGTATTTCCTGACCTCCGCTGTCCGGAAGAACGTCCGCACCGTTCTTTCGGTGAACATACGGCGCGACACAGTGACCCTTCCTGAAATATGACTGGACCCGACCGGCTAGTCTGGAGTCCTCAATAGACCGTTAATCGGAAAAGAGGGACCCTTTACTCTACCTTAGTTTGGATATTGGCTGACTGTTGCCAATTTAGCCCCTTCATGGATTGTGATACGCAAACAAATGATGGATTGACATGATGCCAGGTGTTTAATGTATCACTGTATTATTTAGTTTTGTCTCAGGCATATGAATAGTTGTCCTGATGATGAACCCATATTGATGCGGGATAGAAAATCAGACGACACAGACTTTAACCCGCTAGATTATGTATAAACTTCCTTTTTTGGTTCAGAAGTGAACTGTTTTCTTAAATAAGTGACCCTATTTTTGTACATGAATTTTGGTCACACTTTGCCATTGCCTGTATATTGTGTATTTTTTTTGTTTGTTCTTAACACCTGTTTTAGATTTACCCCTTTGGGGTATATTCTTTAAAGTTAATTTGTTGGGTTTTCAGTTTGGAAATAAATTGAATTATTTATAGTCATTGGAACATTTCATGGAAATAATTTTTTCTGCGAGCATTGTTTTACATTTTTTATGCTTAGGGACTGTTGTTGCTTTCATCAAAATGGTGATCTTACCACGGCAACCCTTATTGTTGATGCTATTTTTTGAGGAAAAAAAACATGTTTTCATACACAGCACTCTGTCCATTTTCTACATTTTTAATACAAATATTTTGGATATTCTCATAATTCACTCCAGGGGAAACCACACACCTTGATGATCTTTAGATTCCTCAACAAGGGGGAAAAAGGACACAAATTTGGCAAGAATACCTTTTCTGGAAAAAAGGTATGAAATCGTAAGCATTACGTGCCCTACATATCAAAAAGTTTCAGGACTGTCTCTTATTGGTGGACTCTGCCTAAGTCACTGCATTTATCTTACCTAATTCTTTTTGCTGTTTTTTGGCAGACTACTTTTATCTATTGAATGTATTTGATATGATTCATTTTTGATTGTCCGCTCCTGATTACTATTTATCTGCTATCAATTGTATCACTATTACTTATGATCTGTACTTTCATTTACCTCTTTATAACAATAAAATTCTTTTGAAATTAAAAAAAAGTTTCAGGACTGTGGTAAAAAAGCCTTAGCAGTTAAAGAGTTAAGTTTTGGTCATAATGTAGGCTTTTCTCACCCTCAAGCACTACATATAGAGAGTTAGAAATCTTTAAATAAAAAAGGAGGAAAAAAGTCACAGTTTCTAGTCATACATTGAGGGACAATGGGTTTGAGTTAACTGTTCCATTTCCCCCAAACAATTGGTCTTTCTTATTATTTATGCTCCAATTGAGACACATTCCTCTTCTATTATAAATCTTTCTCTTACTACTATGCCTCTAAAAAGGAGAAGTTATAATAGGGGCTGATTTTAATTTTATTCAGGATATCACTCTTGATGCAGCCAGCCAAAGTAGAAAGCAAAACAAACCTAAAACTGCAAAAAAATATTCCAAATGTTTGACCAATCTACGTTTAATTGATAAGTGGAAAAGAGAGAATCCTGCAAATAGATTATATGTTCATATTTACAATATATTTTAACAGCCCACCTACATTTTTTTGTCTTAAGTTTGAAGACCAAACACATTATCTAAATGGTTTATCTGATTAATCAGCCATAAATCTAAATTGTAAAATATCACTAAAGGTCAGACAGAGTAAAGGATGGCTTTTTGAAATAGAGCTATGTGGAAAAAGCAAATGATGAGATGAAAGAATTCAGCTAAGAGAAAACACAGTGAAATAAATATACATATGTACAAAAATGTTATGGGGAGAGTGATTACTCAGTGAAATGTTTTGCTTTTTCAGTGAGGGAAAACATGCAAAAAGAATGAAATAAAAATTACGCAACACTTCCACACTAGCAAGAGGACTTGCACTGTTAAAGAGATATAGGAAATATTTTTAGAACATTAGAAGAACGTCTATGTCAGGCATCACATGGTTAATGCAGCACATTAGAAATTGTTTCTTGCACCTGTCCCAATTCCAAACTTGTCTTCTGAACCTATTTTCCAATTAGTGTCTCTTTTTTAGCAAAGAAGAAACCTTAGAATTGACTCAAAATTTGGGGGCTCGCCACGCGGCTCGTGTCAAGATGGCAGCCAAGTATGGAGCTCCGTGCTGCGTCAGAGATGCCGTTTTGTTGTTCGGCGGATTTCCCCCGATTTTTTACACACAAACAGGATGCTTCATAAGGTGAACACCTGGTGATTCACAGGATGCTTCCAAATCTCTTCTAGTAGGCTGCAGCTTCATGTGACATCGCTTATCTCCTGTAACTTTTTCCGGCCGCCATTTTGGATTTTCCTGACTGGATTCTTCTACATGCAATTTAGGATATCTCCTCAGGTATTCACTTCTTGCTTTTTTAGCCTCACCTTTGACGCTCTCTGGGGTCCTGGGTCCTTTTTTATTTGCATAAAGGACCATACTACGTTTGTGCCCATTGTTCCTATTCCTCAAGAGAACTCTTATCATTCTGGTCGCTTTTCATTATGTTTAAACTTAGTTTGCCCTGGGTGTCTTCTCAGGTACATGGGTAGAAGTAAAGAACTGCTACACTCAAATAGAAAACTCTCTCCTGGATTGCCTTTCTTTGATCCCCTCCGTGGATTCTCTACACACTCCTGTAATGATGGCTCACTCAACTTCTTCCAAGGCAGTTTCCTCACCCCTACCAAAACTGCAAACAAGCGACTGAAACAAGATCCTCCTTCTCCACAGTAGAATGTCCTTCCTGTATCCATGGATATTATCCTGGAGGAGATAAGGGCACTGCGGCCATTTGTAGAAGAAACTAATACTCGTTTACAGGACATGGACACTGAATGGTCATCATTTGATTCCAGAATTTCCAAAGTGGAACAACAAGTTGGTGAGGTGCAAACTGTCAGGCTCCAACTTCCGCTTCCTCGGGATCGTGCTGATGCTCTATGGGGGCCCACCTCTGAACTACCCCAAGTCTGGAAACATAAAAGGACTCACAGACTTTTGAGGGGATTGAGCGGGGGAAGGAAAGGATAGGGACAGCAGGGAAGGAGATCTGTGAAGGAGACAATAAAACACCATAAGTTCCTTCAAAACCCCTGCTTTACATCACAATTATTTCTTCTATACACTACCCCTACCTGAAATAAAGAAATAAAGAACTTGTAACATCAGAAGAGAGCAGAGGGTGATGGCCGAATTTTGACTATGTCTATGCAAAGAAGAAAACAACAGAACATACACCGTTATAGATGAGACATATACAATAACTTCCACCGCTTCTACTCTGTAACATATATTCTATGATAAATGTCGAGAAACCACCTACCAGTACATTCTTTCTATGTTTCCTATAGCCATGATCTACCCTCTTCGTAAGCGCTCTCTCCAGATGACACTTGGAAGAAAAGAAACCCAAAACAACATAAACTACATGAAGAGTTATCCAAACATCTTAATAAAAGCTATCTAAAATAGGTCACTTCTGATCATAGTCTTTTAGATGCTTCTCTAGAATATTCTTTGTTTTGATACCAATAGTTTGAAATCATGTCAATAATAAACTAAGTGTTGTAATTATTCAGTTATTCTTTTATAACTGAATAGTGCTGACACCTACTTTCCCTGCACGAAACCTGGAAAATAGGTTTCATCCAACAGGGAAATGTAGCATTCCGAGGCTCGTCAAAGCACTTCTACTCCCCTGCAAGAGACGGTAGGAAGCACACCTCGGCCAACATAGGAGTTAGATCTCTTCAATATACAGAGTACTCACCCCCTCTTTGAGTTGGAAGGAATGACAGATAGCCGGAGAACCAACACCGGTAGTTGGGAGGTGTAGTTTCAGGTCCGGCGTATCATATCTGGTTGTACGGCGGGCAGAGAGCGTGACCCACCGGGTTCCTGACAGCACATCCCCCTCTCTCAGAGAACGCTAGCTGCCCAAAGTCTTCTCCGGGTGTAAACAATGAAATTTGGACACTAATCTAGGTGCATGTATAGCCCTCTCCGGTTCCCAGGAATTCTCCTCCGGGCCGCAGCCCTTCCAGGCTACCAAATACCAGAGTTTACCCCGCACTCTTTTGGCATCCAGAATGCCCCGAACCTCATATTCTGGTTCACCCTGAATCATCAAAAGATCGGGCCTTTTCTGTGCGTGAACACGTGAGGGTTTCAGGAGAGATATTTCAAACACAAGGTGAATCCTAAAATGGTTCGGAAATTTTAGTTTTGCAGCCACAGGATTCACCATCTTAACCACACGATAAGGGCCAATGTATCTGGGGTTAAACACGCTATACCTTTTGAATCTGATGTGTCTGGTAGATAACCAGACCCAATCACCGATTTTGTACAAAGGCCCAGGTCCACAATGTTTATCAGCCTGAACCTTGTACCTTTCCTTTGCCTTGAGCAAGTTGTTCCGTGAGGATACTAGTTTCTTGCGTATGTGCTGGATACGTTGTCGAAGATCAGGATACTTAGTGGTAGAACTAGGGACAATCAAAGGAGTAAACCTAGGGTGAAACCCATAAGTACAGTAGAAGGGAGCACATTGGGAGGATGAATGTGTAGCACTATTATACGCTATCTCCGCCACCCACAACCAATCCACCCAAGCGTCAGCATTGCTATTGACATAGCATCTAAGGTACTGCTTGAGGGTCTGGTTTAGTCTCTCAGTCTGTCTATCAGTTTGAGGGTGGAAACTCGTCGAGAGCGAAGAGGATATTTGTAGCTCAGAGCACCATGTCCTCCAAAAGTCAGCCGTGAATTGAGCCCCCAGTCAGAAACAATAACTTTGGGAAGCCTGACAATGTGAATTAACAACAATTTGGCTAGCTGGCTTGCCGAGGGTGCTTGTTTGCACGGGATGAAATGACCCATTTTCGTCAAGTAATCAATGACCACAATGATCGCCGTGTTTCCTTGGTCCCGAGGTAGACCAACTATGAAATCCACCGATATCCTTTCCCACGGATTTTCTGGTGTGGGCATGATTTGTGGGAGGCCCTGTGTCTTTTGATGATCCGATTTCATTTGGGCACACGTGGAACAGTCCTGTACCCATGTCGTTATATCCAGACGTACGGACGGCCACCAACATTGATGTAGCACCTTTGCAAGGGTCTTTCCTCCACCCAGAAGGTTGTGACACCAGGAGAACACGGTTTTGCGCAAGAGATCGTTAGGGATCAACAGTTGGCCAGATTTAATGGGAAGGCCTTGCCTCATGCGCCATTCAGGATGTCTTTTAAGCCATTTTCTCCACTTGAATGTTCGGATTCCTTGGCGTGTCTTGTGAAGGAAATCATTGGTTTGTATGACACCCACTACTTTACTGGGTTCGATGATGGATTCTTCCGGAGGGTTAGTAGGAACAGGGTCGAAATCCTGTCTGGTGAGGGCATCTGCCTTCTTATTGTCCGAACCAGGTCTGAAAGTCCCCACAAAACGGTATTCCGCAAAGAAGAGCATCTACCTGAGTTGGCGAGGCGTAAGATGATGAGCAGCTCGCATAAACTGTAAATTGCGGTGATCTGAGTAGACCGTTACCTGGTGCACTGCTCCCATCAACCAGTGTCTCCACTCAAGGAAGGCGTCCTTGATTGCGAGGAGCTCCTTTTCGGCTATGGTATAATTTTGTTCGGACGAGTTTAGTTTCCTAGACATGAAAGCAATGGGATGAAGATATCCCGTGGTTATATGTCGTTGTGAGAATACTGCTCCCACCGCTATATCAGAGGCATCGGATTCTTCGATAAATGGGAGATCTGGGTTAGCATGTGTAAGAACAGGAGCGGATGTAAAAGCTTGTTTAAGCGGATCGAACGCCTGTTGGGTGTCTTCGGTCCATATAAAAGGGGTCTTCTTCCTGGTCAACTTAGTCAAGGGTGTAACCAGGTTCGAAAACTGTCTTATGAACCTCCGGTAGAAGTTGGCAAATCCCAGTAGACTTTGGATTTCTTTCACACAACGACGGCGGGGCCATTCCACCACGGCCTTCACCTTCCTCTCTGCCATAACTTGGCCCGAAGGAGTGAGCATAACTCCTAAAAACTCCACAGTGGTAACATGGAATTCACACTTGGTGATTTTGCAGAAAAGATGATGTGTCCTTAGTGCTTGCAATACCAGTCGTACGTGTCCCAGATGTTCTTCTTCGGTCGTGGAATATACCAAGATATCATCGATATATACCACGACAAAAAGATCCAGATATTTTCTGAGGACCTCATTCAGAAAAAATTGAAACGCCGCCGGGGCATTGCACAGCCCGAAGGGCATTACCAAGTATTCGAAGAGACCGTATCGGGTTTTGAAAACGGTCTTCAATTCGTCTCCCTGATGCATTCTGACCTAATGGTAGGCCCCTCTTAAGTCCAATTTTGTGTAGATGACCGCGGACCTTACTTTTTCCAAAAGGACAGGAATCAATTCAATTTCAAAGCTTTTATTCGATTTGTAAGTACAAATCATACAAGCAAAACGTATAATACAATTCATTACATTAAAATTATTATAAGAAGGCAAAGTTATACAAGAAAACTCCGGGAAATTTCATATGAGGAGATAACAAATAATGGCAATACTAGACATCAGTTCGTACTTGGAGATATGATAGTAAACTAGAAAATGCGGGGATACGCGTGCAAACAGGAATAAGTAATTATCACATGAAGTGCATATCCTGGCAGCTGTACATCTTAAACAAACCCCAAGCCAAGGACATGGAACATTATAAATTACAAAGTAAACTTAAAGGACAGATAAGTACAGACAGGACAGTGTAAAAATATGGCAACTCTAGACACTTCCTGGCAGCTGTACTTATCGAATAAAATTGACTTCAGGTGCAATATATACGTTGGATGATAATTAAACATTAAAAGCTAGAAGGCAGGGGAGCATACCTGTGCAAACAAGGCTAAAAAATAGTTATCGCAGAGAATACTCTTCCTAGCAGCTGTACAGTTTGAATCAAACCCGGAGTAAAAAGACATATTACATAATGATTTGCCACAAACTATATTTAAAAACAAAAAAGTACAGACAGGAGCATATAAGATTATGGCAATACAATACATTTCCTGGCAGCTGTACATTTCAGAATAAAAGTGGCAACAAAAAAACAAATATCCACACTCTCTAGGGCTGATAATAAAACAAGGGCATTCTTAAAAGACCGTATATTGTATTTGATGAAAATAGGTTTTAGGTACCTTATTCTTAAAAAGTGATAAAATTTGCAAAAAAGTAAAAAATGGCAGCAGCTCTGGCGTGAAATGTTGTCACATGGGCAGGGAGTTTCTGATTCGAGTTTCTGTACTGGAAACGCAACAAGATGGTGTACGATACCCAACCTAACACGAGTTAGGACAAATTGATGAGATGGACGGTTGACCTTTGAGAGATAGACTTGGAACCCCGATGGTAAACTAAGTTCCTTATAAAACTTCACAGTAGCCAACTTGCCGAACACCTCATCTCGCCCTTTCTTTTTATACTTTAAAAAAGTTTGTTTAATTTCTTTTTTGGGTATTTCAACCGCCAATTCAGGGTCAAGGAAAACATCGATGTCAAACAGAGTTTTGCACCAAAAGTGGATATATTTCAACCAAAGGATGCGTGATGAGAAGTCCAAACCTATACAATCAAGAATAATTTCTTGAGTGAATCGAGTCTCTGACTTAGCCCAAATAGAGCGCCACAATAAAAGTGGGCGGACGGCTGCTAAGTCAGAAATAAACTCGACCCCAACCTCGTCATGGATTAGTTGGACAGAAGCAGACTGGGGGACACATAACACTCTTTTTAAAAACTTGTTTTCATCTTTTTGTAGGAGAGTGCCATCTATGTGGCCCCACGCACCCGCCCCGTACAATGCAGAGGGAACACAGCGTATATTGTATATATTGATCATATCTCGGATACATCTTGATCCGAGCTTGGAGGCAAAGTGAAATACGCTGCTGGTAGTTCGCAACATTTTCAGCCTGATATTATCAAGCTCGGATTTCCAAGACCCGTCGTTGGCATAGGTGATTCCTAAGTAACAAAATTATTTGACTTGAAGCATTTTGTCATTATCTAGATAAAAACTGGACTTCAGTTTATTAGCTGACTGACCACACAGCATGACATAGGTCTTAGATTTATTTACACAGAGTCTCCTGTTTTGGATAAACAGCATAAAACTGTTAATGAGACGCTGTAAACCTATTTGGGTGCGGGATAAAAGGACAGCGTCATCCGCATATAATAAGATTGTGACAGGTTTGCCGCCAATCAGCGGAGCGTCTGCCGGTATAGTGGCTAAAGTGCGATCAGCACAATTAATAAAAAGGGAAAATAAAAGAGGGGCTAACACGCATCCTTGCCGGATGCCCCTTGACACTTTAAAAAATGGTGTGCATTCACCTAGGGTACCGTATCGGACTTTACAAGAAAGTTTCTCGTAGAGCCTTGCCAAAAAGTGGACTATTTCTTTCGGTGCCCCTAACTCCAGTAAAACCTGCCAAAGAATACCATGATCGACTAAATCGAACGCGCTGCTCAAATCAGCAAAACATAAAAATAAGTTGCCCTTTTTAGCTACTGTATATTTGTTGATTAAAAGGTCCAAATTTACACATTGCTCTAGAGTGCCCATGCCTTTCCTAAAGCCATATTGCACCTTAGTTAAAATATTCATGTCTTCAGCCCAAGTTTCTAGCCTTATAGAGCAGAATTCTGCTCATAACCTTTACTGAGGCGTCCAATAAAGAAATAGGTCGATAATTGGAGGCCTCGGTTTTACTACCTTTTTTAAATAAGGGGATAATAACCGATTGGCCCCAAGAAGGGGGAATGTTACCTTCGGCTGCGCAGTTGAAGGTCCTCACCAGAATGGGGGCCCACAGGTCAGGTACAGCTTTTAATAAGTCTATAGGGACCCCATCGGGGCCCGGGGCCTTTCCCCCCTTACTGTTGGCAAGGCCTTCAAGTCCCTCTTCCAGGGTTATCCCCAAAGGTCTAGGTGTCCATAGGGACGATTCAACAGGAGGTAGAATTAATAATATCCCTTCAGGGTTAAAAATTTTAGTAAAATGGATAATCCACTCCTCACATGCAACATGAGAAGTAATTTCCGGGATGCCTTCTGTATTTAAAAATGGGCTGTTGACTATTTCCCAGTAGAGTTTACTGTTTTTAGTCTCAACTGCTTCGTTCAACTTGTCCCATGCTTCTCTCTGTAGGACCTTTTTCCTATTAGAAATAGCCATTTTGTAGTTGGCCCTTGCTTGTTTAATTCTATTACTATCTCGAGGTTTGAACCCTAAGGCAAGCTTCAGATCCCGTAAGGCTACTATACAGGAATTATCAAACCAACCCAGTTTTACAGTTTTGTTAGTTGACAATTTCTTTCTAAAAATACCCTAAATAACAACATTGATACTGATGAATTGTGATAGCAAGAGATCAGGATCAATAACATCATTCAAGCAGTAACTGATCTCAGCTTTGCAGCTAACTATGACCTCCCTTTGTTTGGCCGCAGAATTGGCCCCTGTCCATTTAACCCTCGGGCCATTTGGTCTGCTTGAAACAATTTCGGTGGCACATGATTCCCCGGTCTCTATTATGGCACCTCTACCAGGAAGGGTTACACAGATGCTATTGTGATCACTGAGACTTTCTTCTCTCACATACAAGTTTAGGTAATCACCATTGCTGGAAAACAGGATGTGATCGATAAAAGTCCCAGCTTCCCTCCCTGTGAAAGTAGGGCAGCTGGCATTCTGGTTGTTTTTATTACAATTTAACAGGAGTAGATCTAATTTAAGTAGCAGTTTGTTTAAAACAGAGCCATAGTGGCAATGTGGAAAATGGGGAAAATCCTCACCCTTGTCAGTGCCCCCGCTAAGGATGTCCAGCTCCATCCCAAAGCCACAGGGATTCCCCTTTGATAGGTGGCATGGCTGCAGGTTGAAATCCCCAGCCCAAAGGATGTCCGTCATCTTGTGAGAAGTGCCCATGGCCTTGGCGATTTCTTTTTCCAAAGGGAACAGAATACTCCCTCTGGTGGCATCGAAGATGTTATTGTAGAAATTAACAAGGGCCAGATCATTTCCCTTGCCACATTCAATCCTTAATACCTGGCTATGAGCTCCCACAGTTGAGCTGCCTCTGACTTTATAATTACTCAATCTGATAGATAGAAGTATCAAAAGTCCCCCCTTTGCCCTGCCTGAGCTGGATGTAGTGGCATTGAGACAATAAGATGAATAGCCTTCTATGTTTATGTCCTCCTGGCTCCAGGTCTCCTGGAGGAGGACTATATCGAACCCTTCTCCTATAAACCTGAGCCAAAAAGGGGTGTTTAATTTCCCCGCAATGCCTGCAATGTTCCAGGAGATCAGGGTAAGATCAGCAAACTTAGTAGCCTGGACTATAGTCCTAGGTTGTCCAATTGCTGACCTCCTAGTGGGGGATTGTGTATTGGTGGAATGGTGACTGAAAGGGGGGGATTGGATGGAGGTACCTTCCGGAACGAAGACCCTCTGTAAAACCACATGTCCACTTGGGGGTGCAGGTGCCACAGTGGGGACTGCTTGCATGCTGGTAATGGCAGATTGCACACTTAAACCAGGTCCTGACTGCCTATTGACTGGTTGTTTTGATGGTGATGGGACATGATGTCAGTCAACCATCTCCAGGCAGTCAAATCTGTTGGATGTCTGAATACCTTGCCACCCGCCATCTGCATAATGGCTATTGTTGGAATACCGGGGGCGAGGTACCCATTCCCTGCCCCTATTCTGTTGGGTTCGCCATGGGTCACCATAATTCCAAGGATGTTCTTCGGTCATGGCCCAGTTTGGCGGAGGAATTGGGTAGTGGTAGTTGAATGTAGGGGGGTAGAAAAAGGAGAGTCGATGAGTATCGATTCCCCCTTTCTTCTCCAAATCTGGCCATGAACAAATATGGTTCACAGTAGAGGCATCGTCGCATGTAACGATAACACAATCCCCCTGGATACTCTTGGGGCTCTTCCCCACCCATGGTACTCTACGTACCGATGAAATTCTACAGGTGATGGAAGACTTCAGGGGCCTGTTGATACTAAGCCACTGGGGGATTTTATTCCGGAGGGACCAATGGGGTTCATCTGTTCCTGCTGTGAGTTCAGGTACTCCTGTTAAAATTACGGTAAATGGGGATACCTCGGGAGCCAGATGAACTGGACGTTTAGGTCTGGGCCCCTTCTTACCTATATGGGGATGAGTTTTAGGGGGGCCTGAGGTTTACTATTAGATTGCTGTAAAAGCGCATTGGTCGTAGTATGATTAGTGTCAGTTAACGTAACTTGAGGGGTATGAACAGCAGGAGTTTGCTGACTAGATGTCAGTGTCTGAGATACAGATGTGACTTTGGGCTTTGATTTTGTGCAATTTACACAAGTATTTATCACAGGTGGTATGGGAATTATAGAGTCATTTGTTTTGGGTTGTGTATTAAGCGTAACAGATGATCTATCGGTGTTAACTGGGGGAACCCCCGGACCGACCGCTGTACATCCCCCCCCCAGGTTTGTCAATTGTTGCCCTGGGCTGGTTAGGTGTTTTAACAAGAAGTATGGCAAGCTGTTTTTCAATTGCCATAACACTCTGTTCCAGCGGCTGGAGATGATGTATAAGTAGATCCCTGAAACTTTCAAATAGCTGAGAGAAATCACGATCTGACTGACAAGGGACACCCTCCCGAACATTAGCCAAAGTGGGACAATGTAAGTTGGGTAAAACAGAAGATACAGAATTGGTATTAGAGGTAGCGTTCATGTTATTAGCTATTGTTGAGTCTTTATTTCTCTTGTTTTTTGGGAGTTGGTTAACCTTATTCCCTTTGATTATAGGTGCTGGCTGCTTGGGTACAGCGCCTTCACTCACCCCCATAGACTGAGCACCTTGAGCAGAATCTTCAGCTGCAATCAACTCTAGATCAGGGGTGATCTCAAGGTTCCCTGTAGTGTCCAGTTCCAGTGACAAGTTCGTCGCCGACAGGTCAACTGCATTAGGGATAGAATGAACTTGTGCTACTACATTTCCAGACTGCATTAAAATGGGAATAGGTGCAGCTCTTGGAAGTGGAGTTAAGGCCGCAGCTATGGGGCCCAAAGATGATCTCCTAGCGATCGCAAGGTCCTGAGAAACCCTGCGCTCTAGGAGAGAAATATTTAAGTTAATAGCCTCGGTAGTAGTAGTTATAAACTTATCGATGGGTCCTGTAAACTGCGCAGTTCTGAGGGCAGTCTTACTTCTAGATCCCCTTGTTACAGACATAAATGCAGGAGTAAAGGCTCCAGGGACTGAATCCTGATCGCAAATGTCAAAAGGAGGTTACCTTCAACAGGACAGTGGATCGACTGGCAGATGAAAACCAAGGGAATAGGCCCAGCCCAGCCTGGAACGGGCTGAAACGGGCCCGCCCTTGGCCCGAGCTTCGCCCGGCGTCCCGCGAGACGGGGGGGGACGCGCTATTTCAGCGCCTCCTGGCGCGCAGATGACGCGGCGTGCGCCGCTCGGGATGCTGGGGAGTGTAGTTTTTGTTATCCCCCCTCGAACCGCGCTCCACTCGGCTGCCGGACTCCAAGGTGTCAGAGGAGTCGGGCAGCGGGAGGCGGGAGGGCGAGCAGCCGAGGGCTGAAGGACACAGGAATTCAGGTCGGCGTCAGGGCAAGTGGCGGCAAAGTTTTCAGCAAGGACTGGACAGGAATCAAAGGGAGCGGGTATTGGTTCATTATGGTTATGTTGTTCAAGGCTCTGTAATCGATGCAGCATCTCAAATCTCCATTCGCTTTTGGTACAAAAAAGAGAGGAGAGGCGGCGGGGGACCTGTAGGGTGGGATGAATCCCAATTCCAAGTATTTGTCTAAGTATTCTCTTAAGTACTTGTTCTCAGGTATTGTGAGGGCATATATATTCTCCCACAAGGAACCACAGACCGCGGAATCAGGTCTATACGACAATCATAGTCTCTGTGAGGCGGCAACGTCTCAGCCTCCACATCATTGAAAACGTCTTGGTATTCCTCATAACACCTCGGTGATTCCACATTCTTTTCTGCTGCTGTGGCTATGTGATGTATGGTGGCTAGAATACTAGATGGCCTTGTCATTTCCTGATAACAATAACTATGGCAGTATGCTGAGTTCAATTGCAATGTCTTGCTGGCCCATTGAATAGTCGGCTCATGTTTCTGCAACCAGGGGAGGCCTAGAATAACCAAATACTGAGGAGCCTGTATGATACTGAAGGATATATTCTCCTTATGGTATTCATCATACACAATCTCGTGCTCTGGGGTACTGAACTGTAAAGGTCCTGACTCAAGAGCCGTGCCGTCCACTGCGTACACGGGTTCTGGATTCGACTTCTGGATTAACTGTGCTCCTAAATGTGTAGCCTCGTCTTGATCCATAAAACAGCCTATGGCTCCGGAATCGACCATGGCTTGGATGTGTTTAGGTGTCTGGTTGATGTATATCACCAGAGGTTAAAAAGAAATGATCCGTTTCTACACAAACAAAGGTATTTACCGAAGGGCCTATCCGACCGCTTGAAAACTTCCCTTCCTGCGTTCTCAAGCGTGGTAGTTTTCCTCCTTCTTTTCTGGTGTAGAGGCAGCCACTGACCCAAAACGCGGGCGTCCGAGTTTTGGTTTTACCGGGCATTCTCGGAGAAAATGGCCTTTCTTCCTGCAGAATAGACATAGCCCTTGCTTGCGTTTATGGTCTCTTTCACTGAGCGCCAGTGATGCTCTCACAGATCCTATCTCAATTGGTTCCGATTTTGTTTTCTTCGGGCCAGAAAAGCATTCACTGGAAGGGAGGGTTCTGTCTTTCCTCTTGTGGTCTCCTTTGCGTTCACACATCCTGTGATCCAGTCGAAGAGTAACCTTGATGAGAGCCGTACATGTTTGGGGTTGGGGCTCGATCTGAGCCAGAACGTCCTTCAGCTCGTCTGTGAGACCTTGGTAGAATATAGCTGACTGTTTGGCTTCAGGCCAGTCTGTTTCTGCTACTAATCTCTGGAAGTGGTTTAGATAGAATACCAAATCTGAAGTTCCTTGGCGAACTCCAATAAGTCTCTGTCAGCAGAAAATGTCTCGGCTCGCCGATCAAAGGTTTTTTCAAAAGTTTTCCTGAATTCATCCCAGTCATATAGTAGAGGGTCATCACTCCGCACAATAGTCACCACCCACTGCGCTGCTTCTCCCCCCAAATATGAAATAAAAAAAGCCACTCGGGCTTGATTGGTGGCGAACATCTTTGGTTTGCAAGAAAAATTGAGTAATACTTGTGTTATAAACACTTGCACCTTCTTAATGTCTCCATAAAATCTCTCGGGAGGGGCCAAGGGTATTTGAGCTGACATCTCCACCACTACTGACGCAGGGCGATGAGTTTCCCCCATGTTGAATGGATTCTGCTGAAGCCTATCTACTCTGGCCTGTAGTGCGGCTGTTTCTTGAAAAGAAGCAACTAGTTCAGCTTGTTCTAGAGCCAAAGCGGCCAAGACATCCTCTAAAGTAGCCATCCATGGTTTCAGCACGACCAGGATGAAGCTAATTCTTGGGCCGATTATTCTGTCAGGCTCCGACTTCCGCTTCCTCGGGATCGTGCTGATGCTCTATGGGGGCCCACCTCTGAACCACCCCAAGTCTGGAAACATAAAAGGACTCGCATACTTTTGAGGTGATTGAGCAGGGGAAAGAAAGGGTAGGGACAGCAGGGAAGGAGATCTGTGAAGGAGACAATAAAACACTATAAGTTCCTTCACAAACCCTGCTTTACATCACAATTATTTCTTCTATACACTACCCCTACCTGAAATAAAGAAATAACGAACTTGTAACATCAGAAGAGAGCAGAGGGTGATGGCCGGATTTTCCCTGCACGAAACCTGGAAAATAAGTTTCATCCAACAGGGAAATGTAGCATTCCGAGACTCGTCAAAGCACTTCTACTCCCCTGCATGAGACGGTAGGAAGCACGCCTCGGCCAACTGGGGAGTTAGAACTCTTCAATATACAGAGCACTCACTCCCTCTTTGAGTCGGAAGTAATGACAGATAGCCGGAGACAACACCGGTGGTTCCGCAAGCTCCCCTGCACGAGACCGCAAGGAAACGCGCGTCTCATCCAACAGGGAAGCCCAACATTGCCACGATGCAGACTGCACCGTGGGAGAAGGCAGGAAATAGGTGGGCGGTCCGAAGATACGGGAACTGCACACTCACCGTCCACAAAACAGGCAGGAACTCTAGAAGCGGAGTCTGTAGGCTGGAAGGCAGAAAGAATAATTGGCAGCGTTCACAAGTCACGGCTGGTATTATTCTTCCGGGACGCGACGTCAGTATCATGTGATACGTGACTCGCGTGGAACCATGGGAGGTGTAGTTTCAGGTCCGACGCATCATAGATGGTTGTACGACGGGCAGAGAGCGTGACCCACCGGGATCCTGACACAAACCACTTCTACAAGAATCTAATCTTTGGAGAATGACATTCTGCTCCTAAAGAAATCAGCTGAAAATCTTGAAAACAGGAACAGACGTAATATTCTTTGTTTATATGGTCTTCCTGAGGGCATTGAGGGAGGTGACCCGGTGTCCTTTTTCTTTTCCTTTCTCCCAAAACATTTGGATTTACCTACGTTAACGGCTTTGAATATCCAAATAGCGCACCGATTAGGCACTTGCCTATCCTCTTCTTCAGCACTCTCGAAACCTCGTGGGATAATAACCTTATTCCTCCAGTTCACTGATCAATTCCAAGTTCTGAATGCTGCAAAAATTAAAAAAACAGTTATCCCGGTCTGGAGCCAAGCTGTTTTTACAGCGACTGCCAAGAGACGGAAAGAATTCCTTGAACTTCGACCAGCTTTACGCTCATTGGGCGCTCAATGTGGCTATTTCATCCCGGCTTGTTCAAGGTGACTTTTCAAAATCGCACATCCACTTTTCAAGAACCTGCGATCTCCGGAAATTAATCAATTCTCATTCTGAGGCTTCCATGGAGATTGCTGGCCCTTCCTCTAACACATGACTTTTTATCTTGTGGTCAATGTTATCTTATCCCAGTAGCGGTCGGTGGTGGGAGTGCTGCCGGTCGGTGATGTGGGGAGGGGTAGGGTGGGGGGGTAGTAAACTACGGAATACGTACAAGAACAGGTAAGTAAACATATAAATAAATAAAACAAATTTCGTTGTGCGCACTGCATTGCATTTGGCGATGCAGTGCGTGAAACGAATTCCGACCACTACTGTCTTATCCGTAATCATAATTTTTTACTGCCGTTACCGGTTGTTAACCATTGAATCCAGTTTTCTGTTTGTTTGGCTTCCCGATGTGGTGTATTTTCCCTCTGCTGGTTGAGCTGTCTTTAGTGTCTGTCGCCAGTCCTTTTTCTCTTTTTTGTACTTCCCAAAAGCTATGTATTGCAGTCGTCAACTCCTTTTTGACACGTACTGTCCTCTTCTTTCTCTATTTTTGTGTCCCTCTTCCCTTTTCTTGTCTGTTTCCTATGTCTCTTTCTTTGCCTTTTTCCTTCATTTTTCACTTGCCTACTACTTTCCGAATACTCTTTCACTATTGTCAGTCCTATGGGTTTAAACTTACTGTTATTGTCTTCCATTCAGAGTTGTCACATGGAATGTAAAAGGTTTTATTAATCCTATTAAGAGGCAGAGGATTATTTCACATCTAGCTTCTTATAATACTGCATTTGTTTTATTACAAGAAACTCATTTATCAGAAGATGAGGCTCTTAAGTTCAAATGCAATTGGGTTGGTTCTGTTCTTGTTTCTCCTTCAGCTACAAAGAAGAATGGCATCATTATCTTATGCCATAAAAAGTTGAAAAGCTCTGTTGCTTCACAAGAAATAGACACAGATGGTAGATGGATTTTAGTTAAACTACTCATTAATAATAACATTTCTTTAACTGTCTTCAATCTTTATGGTCTGACCCAACCGGATTCTATCTTCTGGCCCACTATTACAAATAAATGTATGCAACACAAAGATTATTTTTTTTATCCTTGGGGCAACTGTAATCAGGTAATGGACCCCTTTATTGACCACAAATCCCAACTACGTTTTATTCCTCACAAAACTCACAATTTCACAGCACTATTACGCAGACACATCTTGTAGATGATTTGAAACTATGTAACCCAGACCAAATAGAATTGTCTTTCTTCTCCCCTCCACATGGTTCCCTAACCTGACTGGATTATATCTTCCTGTTCAAGCCTTTAGCTCAAACTCTCATTTTGTCTTCAATTGAACCCATTTTGATTTCAGGTCATGCTCCGGTGATTGCTGATTTTGATTTGCTCAGTCACAACCCAAATCTTCTAGATGGAGGTTCAACAACTTTCTGTTACAAGACCCACTTGTTTCCTCCTCCTTTGATTCCTTTTGGGAAGAATTATTTTCTTTTAATGAATGTCCACCTGTTTCTCTTGCTTTGGTTTGGGATACCTTTAAAGCCATGACCTGGAGCTTCATCATTGATTTTGTATCCAGAAACAAGAAACACACCCTTACTCAACATAAGGCCCTGGTAACCAATATCAAGAGATTAGAACATCAATTTTATACTTCCTCATCAGATTCCACTCTGCAGAAGCTTGTTCATGCAAAGCTGGAATTTAACACGATGTCCACTGATAATGCTTCTTCTATTCTGCCTCGTAGCAGTGCCCGTCATCATGGTGGCCGTAATAAAGTTGGATCACTCTTAGCTAACTATCTCAAGTCCAGAAAGGAGAGGATGCTGATAGATTCTATTCAGTCAGCAGATGGGAAACAACTCTTCAAAGATCACAGCATTCTAGATTAATTTGCAAGTTTTTATAAAAAATATATATACTCCAGAGACACCTGTATCGGACCCTCTTGTTGATTCTTCTCTCAGTAGTATTCCTCCCCCTCCATCCACAGATCTTTTTTTTTTTAACACACTTTATGGAGCACCACAGAGTAATTGTAAGTTGTCATGGCAGATACATCCTGGCATTTTCCGTTTTTGAATCGTAAACACATAATTTCTTCATGTAGAGCAGGAACTGCTTGTTAATGCCGGATTAAGCTAGGGTAGGCACATGACTATGAAAAAATGGGTACCTATACAAGTTATAGCATATCATTCAAATCAACGTACAATAAATATATATATATATATTCACTGAAAAAAACATAGGTTTCACACCAGTTTTAGTTAGCTGGAAGTTTTACTCGCATAACACCATTGAAATTCCCACTTTATAGTTAGTTGGACTCACTATAACTTGCACGTGCAATGCACTGCTGATGACGTCACATATTACATCACTCATGACATGGTCAGTGACATCACTCATGACATCACTGATGACACTATCCAGTGAATGTGTGTCTTTTAAAAAAATAAATATGTGTTATATATGTATATGTAAAAGTTGATGGAAGAATAAATGTTTAAATAAGTGTTTACATGGATGTTTAAAAAAAAATTGATTGGTAAACTGGTTTATTAAGTGTATGTTAGTGAATACATATATTAGAAAGTAATGTTTAAATATTTAAATATATGTATTAGTGTTTCACTTTGTGTATAAGTGGCTGCATGGGTTGGTGAGTAGCTACATGTGTATGTATATGGGCTATTAGATGTTTTTTTAGTATCAGTATGAGTGTCTGTATGGTTTGGTGGTAGATGCATGAATCACTGACTCTCTGTTTGTCTCTGTTTTGAAGACAGCATATGTGCAGGACTGTATGGGTGAATGAGTGTGTATATGTGTGTGTTAGTGAGTGAATGACTGTCTCACTAGTGTCTTTATCAGTAACTACATATGTTTTAATCTAGTATATGTGAATATTGATGTATATAAGTGAGTATATGTGAGAGTAAGAGATTGTAAGAGTTCCTATTTAAATAAGTATGTGTTTCTATAAGTGATTGTTTAAGAGAGTACATATGTGTAAGTTTCCTTAGAAGTAAAGTGGTAGTGTGTGTATAGCTGTATATGCAAATAAATGGATGTTCAATAGTTTATTTGCATGTGTGAGTGTGTGAGTATGTGTGAGAGTATCTTTTGGATGACTGTCGGTGTGTAACAGGATGTATAGGTGTATCACTACATATGATGAGTGATTATATGTATGAGTGACTATATAGAACTGTCGGTGAATGAGTGGATGTGTATATAGATTGTGGAATTATTGAATTGGTTGTTGTAACTGGTATGGGTATCTCCATTTTTTTGAAAATTGTAGTTTCTATTTTTGAATATGTGTTTCAAGGGTTACATTACAGTGAAAGGAGGTCTGTGACTCTGTCACAAGGATGGTGTCATCAGTGATGTCATGAGTGATGTCACTGACCATGTCATGAGTGATGTAATATGTGACGTCATCAGCAGTGCATTGCACGCGCAAGTTATAGTGAGTCCAACTAACTATAACGTGTGAATTTCAATGGTTTTATGCAAGTAAAACTTCCAGCTAACTATAACTGGTGTGAAACCTATGTTTTTTTCAGTGAATTTAATAGGTTTTTTAAATGCTAATTCCTAACTATAACTGGTGTGAAACCTATGGTTTTTTCAGTGAATTTCAATGGTTTTTTAATAGCAAATCTCTATAGGTATGAAAAGTAATATTTTTTATACCGAATTTTATATTGTATAATTATATACGGGGCGCGTACCGGTGAGCGTCCCGTTAGCGCTATTGCCGCGAACGAAAACAACATCGTGACGTATCGCGTAGCCGCGTGATGCGTCATATCACGCACTGCGTAAGCGCTCCCGGAAGCACGCGAGCGCATACGACCGTGCAACATCCCGACGCGCTTACGCTTACGCTACGCGCCCCGGGGCGCGTAGCGTAAGCGCGTCGGGTCATGTGATCTGAAAATAACACTTTTCATTGGTGCAGATCAGTTTTGGTTTCCAAATGATGAAAGCCTGGATCATGTGACTTGAAAATAATCCTTTTCATTGGTCCAGAACAGTTTTGTTTTCCAAATCATGAAAGCCCCCATCTTTTTTCCTTATTCTGACTTTGTCCTTTGACTGAGGAAGACCTGTTTGGAGATCTGTCTCTAATCTTTTCTACTTTAAAATGGCTACAGTAGCAGCAGCAGCTGGAGCATCTGCACCACCACCACCACCAAGAGGACCACCACAACATCACATTGGTGGTCAAGAAGAAGAAGAGGAGGAGGAGGACGAGGAGGGGAGAAGGACATACCTCCCAGAAGACAATACCCCATATAGGCCAAAGGAGCACATAGTATGGGAGTTTTTTTCCATTCCAGAGGGCAAAAAGAAAGTCAATGCACCAAAGGTGACTTGCCTAATCTGTGGCATGGAACTTTCAAGGGGGAACCCTAATAGGAAATATTCATTTGGTAATTATACCATGATTCGGCATATGGAGCGGAAGCATCCCAACAGCTATGCTAGGGCAGAGGTCCAAGAAATGGCCAGGAACCCTTCTCGATCTTCACCAAGCACCTCCCAAAGAAAGCAACCCACTCCATCGGATCCAGAGGCAAGAGAGACAATGTCTGTAATTCAACCCAAGTTTGGTGATTTTAAAATCGTGTGAAAATTTTGTGGGAAGACACTTTGCTATGGTGAGCAAAGTCTAAAACTTATCCTCTGTGCTGGTGATAACCACAAGTGCCCGAAAAACACCTCACTTTTTCCTGATTTTTTTTTGCTCCAGTTGAGCCATTTACAATTCCCTGTTTTTTGTTTCTCCCCATAAAAAATACAAAAAAAATATAAAACTGTTCAGTAAAGCCAAAAAAAGTAGAAAATGTTCAAAAAAACAATAAAAAAATTATATAAAACAACAAAAAGAATTTAAATAAAACAGTTCTTTTTAGAACTACCTTTAATTTATAAAAATAAACCTATATTTTTAAAGAATCTCTGTCAATCTTTTTTCCTTAGGGTACGCACACCGGGGCGCGCACCTCAAAAAAAGAAAAAAAAATAATGAAGGAGTTAGCAATATATTGTTAGAAGTTTTATTAAATTTTGAAAAAGAATCAGAAAAATAAATTTATATTTAATAATCAAAAATTGTTCGAGACATTATTCATTTTTATATGTAATTCATGAAATAGTACCAAAATGATTATAATATAAAGTGAAACTTATAGTATACTGTGCAACTTTTTTGTGTTACATAGTAATTTTGATCATAGTTACTTCCTTTCTCCCACTTTATTATCTCCAATGTGTATTTGACATCTCTTTTTCATCTCCTGCCTCCATGTTGTTTCTGCTTTCCTGACAGACTATAGTATAGATTCCATATACCACAATAACTTCTATAACAACATGCAAATTATCTACAGAGGAGACAGTCTACATTGAATTTAAAACTCTGCATTGCTACCTACATGCTGGTACTTATATCACCCACACAACACAACAACTCTATGCAGAGCTACCCTATCTCTAAGCACTTTCAATTATTATTTTACTGTTTCACTTGGTTTCCCCCGTGGTACGCTTCCTGGTACGCTCCCCGGTGCGCGTACCGGGCGCTCCCCCCGCGAAAATTGAAAAAAAAGTAATTTATTTTTGCCCCGTGGGGCCCTTTTATGGCCCCCACATCAAACCTAGGGGGTCAGGGGGGTCTACCCTGCCCCCTTATGGTCATTTCCCCCTTTGTTTTTGCCACCTCTTGTGTCTCGATCCTACCGAGACACAAGATGGCGGCCGCTCCGGACTGTTTGGAATGTTGACAGACACCTGAGAGCCAATCAGCTTTCCGCGCGCGAACTCGCGTAGCGCGCTGGTAAGCGCCCCGGTGCGCGTACCGGGGCGAGCTTATAGATATATATTTTTTTTAACCTAAATTACTCAAAATCCTCTGGAGCACATATCTTGAGACATAGCAAAGGCACATCGGGCTACCAGTCCCTACAATTTTGCCAAGTTTGGTGAAAATCCATTCAGCCGTTCGAGCTAAAAGTGAATCCAACCGCCCTATGGAAATTAACATGGGGAAAACACGTTTTGGGACCCCCCTTTTATCTCGGCCCCCGATTGACGAATCCCCCCCAAACTTACAGGGAAGGAGCAGAGAGCCGCGAGGCAAATTTGAGGAAAATGTCAGGCAGATTCCTCAACCGGTGCCAAAGTTATTCCCAATAGAATGTTGCGATTTCCCTATGGAAAACAATCCTAACTATAACTACCTACTGGCGACCGGTCAATTCAAACGGCAACTTTTCTTCAAAGTAACCCAAAGGACACACAGGGGATAGTGTTGAAGATCGGTTTACTGCAACAATTTACAGGCATTATGCATTTCGACACTGCGGTCTTCGTCAGATGCCATTTAAATCGGAAATCGGTACCACCCTCATTTGAAACTCCTTGGCTCCTCCTTTGAAGTAAATAAATAAATCGTAAATCATACGTTCTTATATAGCGCCTTTTCACCGCAAGGTCTCAAGGCGCTTGCTTTGGGAACCCGTCCTGGCCTTTCCCTGCGAGATTACCCCTACTGGGCATCCCCAAGGTGAAGACCAGGCATCCCATCGCGGTGGGGCCGTAGTGGAGATTAAGCAAGCTATTGCCCAGAGTTGCAGAGTGTGAACCCACGATTCGAGTTGGCACCGAGGTGAGAATTATCGAGTCCGTGGACATTTTGAGCTCAAGACCCTGCCGCGTCGGGGATTGAACCCTGGTCCCGGGTCTGATCTCTGCATCACGGACTGCCTCCTCTAACCGGTGAGCCACACTTCTCCACATTGTGGAGTGCAGCTGGCCCCAATTACGGACAACGTCTTTCTTTGTAGTTTCATGTCTTTGACTACATTACCCAGAAGTCTCTGGATGGGTTCTCAATGTCGATGGGGCTCTTTAATTACAGCTGTTGAATGCCTTGTAGAGGTGGGTGCTGTGTTCCCAATTGCTCCGATACTGTGCATTACGATCTCCCTCACGTCCCCCACACGTTCGCCTCTTTACAAAACTTCTTCCAGTGCTGGTCTCGGAAAACGTAGAACAGTGCCTGTTTGCCACCGTCAATTCCAGGTTGCCTTTGTAACAAAAGACCAAACTGCTGGGTAGGTTTCCTGAGGCGGTCTGAGGTACTTCCAATACCGTGGCTAACTTCGATGTCACCAGAACACTTTCGGACGTCCCCCACACGTTCGCCTCTTTACAAATAGCGCACAGATTAGGCACTTGCCTATCCTCTTCTTCAGCACCCTCGAAACCTCGTGGGGTAATAATCTTATTCCTCCAGTTCACTGATCTTTTCCAAGTTCTGAATGCTGCAAAAATTTAAAAAAAACAGTTATCCCGGTCTGGAGCCAAGCTGTTTTTACAGCGACTGCCAAGAGACGGAAAGAATTCCTTGAACTTCGACCAGCTTTACGCTCTTTGGGCGCTGAATGTGACTATTTCATCCCGGCTTGTTCAAGGTGACATTTCAAAATCGCGCATCCACTTTTCAAGAACCTGCGATCTCCGGAAATTAATCAATTCTCATTCTGAGGCTTCCATGGAGATTGCTGGCCCTTCCTCTAACACATGACTTTTTATCTTGTGGTCAATGTTATCTTATCCCAGTAGAGTGCTGCCGGTCGGTGATGTGGGGAGGGCTAGGGTGGGGGGTAGTAAACTACGGAATACGTACAAGAACAGGTAAGTAAACATATAAATAAATAAAACAAATTTCGTTGTGCGCACTGCATTGCATTTGGCGATGCAGTGCGTGAAACGAATTCCGACCACTACTGTCTTATCCGTAATCATTATTTTTTACTTCCGTTACAGGTTGTTAACCATTGAATCCAGTTTTCTGTTTGTTTGGCTTCCCGATGTGGTGTATTTTCCCTCTGCTGGTTGAGCTGTCTTTAGTGTCTGTCGCCAGTCCTTTTTTTCTTTTTTGTACTCCCCAAAAGCTGTGTATTGCAGTCGTCAACTCCTTTTTGACACGTACTGTCCTCTTCTTTCTCTATTTTTGTGTCCCTCTTCCCTTTTCTTGTCTGTTTCCTATGGCTCTTTCTTTGCCTTTTTCCTTTATTTTTCACTTGCCTACTACTTTCCGAATACTCTTTCACTATTGTCAGTCCTATGGGTTTAAACTTACTGTTATTTTCTTCCATTCAGAGTTGTCACATGGAATGTAAAAGGTTTTATTAATCCTATTAAGAGGCAGAGGATTATTTCACATCTAGCTTCTTATAATACTGCTTTTGTTTTATTACAAGAAACTCATTTATCAGAAGTTGAGGCTCTTAAGTTCAAATGCAATTGGGTTGGTTCTGTTCTTGTTTCTCCTTCAGCTACAAAGAAGAATGGTGTCATTATCTTATGCCATAAAAAGTTGCAAAGCTCTGTTGCTTCACAAGAAATAGACACAGATGGTAGATGGATTTTAGTTAAACTACTCATTAATAATAACATTTCTTTAACTGTCTTCAATCTTTATGGTCTGACCCAACCGGATTCTATCTTCCGGCCCACTATTACAAATAAATGTATACAACACAAAGATTCATTTTTTTTATCCTTGGGGCAACTGTAATCAGGTAATGGACCCCTTTATTGACCACAAATCCCAAGTACGTTTTATTCCTCACAAAACTCACAATTTCACAGCACTATTACGCAGACACATCTTGTAGATGCTTTGAAACTATGTAACCCAGACCAAATAGAATTTTCTTTCTTCTCCCCTCCAGATGGTTCCCTAAACTGACTGGATAATATCTTCCTGTCCAAGCCTTTAGCTCAAACTCTCATTTTGTCTTCAATTGAACCCATTTTGATTTCAGGTCATGCTCCGGTGATTGCTGATTTTGATTTGCTCAGTCACAACCCAAATCTTCTAGATGGAGGTTCAACAACTTTCTTTTACAAGACCCACTTGTTTCCTCCTCCTTTGCTTCTTTTTGGGAAGAATTATTTTCTTTTAATGAAGGTCCACCTGTTTCTCTTGCTTTGGTGTGGGATACCTGTACAGCCATGACCTGGAGCTTCATCATACTTTTGTATCCAGAAACAAGAAACACACCCTTACTCAACATATGGCCCTGCTAACCAATATCAAGAGATTAGAACATCAATTTTATACTTCCTCATCAGATTCCACTCTGCAGAAGCTTGTTCGTGCAAAGCTGGAATTTAACACGATGTCTACTGATAATGCTTCTTCTATTCTGCTTCGTAGCAGTGCCCGGTATTATGGTGGCCGTAATAAAGTTGGATCACTCTTAGCTAACTATCTCAAGTCCAGAAAAGAGAGGATGCTGATAGATTCTATTCAGTCAGCAGACGGGAAACAACTCTTTAAAGATCACAGCATTCTAGATTAATTTACAAGTTTTTATAAAAAATATATATACTCCAGAAACACCTGTATCGGACCCTCTTGTTGATTCTTCTCTCAGTAGTATTCCTCCCCCTCCATCCACAGATCTTTTTTTTTAACACACTTTATGGAGCACCACAGAGTAATTGCAAGTTGTCATGGCAGATACATCCTGGCATTTTCCGTCTTTCAATCGATCGTAAACACATAATTTCTTCATGTAGAGCAGGAACTGCTTGTTAATGCCGGATTAAGCTAGGGTAGGCACAAGACTAAGAAAAAATGGGTACCTATACAAGTTATAGCATATCATTCAAATCAACGTACAATATATATATATATATATATATATATATATATATATATATATATATATATCTATATCTATATATATAGATATATATATTGTGACCAAGAGCCCGTGAGCTCGAAATGCGTCTGTTTATGCCCAAATAAACAAACTTTTTCGGTACCCGGATGGTGTGGTTTGTCGTCCTTCTTGCTTGTACTTCAAGAGGAAAACCCGTGGATATATATATATATATATATATATATATATATATATATATATATATATATTTGCTTGTTCTCCTGTGTGTCCACCGCTGCCTGCCTCGAGAGTCGCGTCGTTAATCGGACCCCACTGTAGAATGTCCGTGAAATGCACTGCTCGTTAACCGTCCTCGTAGCCAAAAAGATAACCACGACGGTGTGTGTAGCTGGCCCAAAATGGATTTATTTCGGCCTTGTTCGGACGCGTTTCGACTGTCCTTGCAGCCTTGCTCACCGATATTTTCAAAATCAGAAGCAGCGACAAGTAAAGCGCACACAATTCGTTAAAAAATAAAAAGAGTATAACGTTAAAAGTGCGCGTGACAAAAATTGTAAATAACAAATTGAAAAAAATAGTTTTTTGTGTTCCCTAATATATATTCATGCAAGATATTTTGAAGTTTGTTTACAATATATCTTTATTATGAAGTATGAACTGACAATGCATGTAAAAACTACAAGTCTGTCTATTATGTTTCTGGCGGTGTAGTCCAACACGTGACACGTAATTGAATGAATTTAAAATGGCTGCTTCTGATTTTGAAAATATCCGTGACAGTCGAAACGCATCCGAACTAGGTCGAAATAAATCAATTTTGGGCCAGCTACACACGGCGTCGTGGTTATCTTTTTGGCTACAAGAAGGGTAACGAGCAGTGCATATATATATATATATATATGTATATATATCCACCACAAAAGCTTGCCTGGAATGAGGGAGCCACAAACAGGGAAATTCGATTTTGCCTCTTTATTGATGATGAAAACAGCGAAGGAGCAGCTTGCTGCCTCACAGAAATAATGTCCAACCCTGACGCGTTTCGTGCTATCAGCCGCACTTCTTCAAAGGGGTAAGGACTTGCTGCCTCTGAAACCAGTCATTTATCCCTGCACTCGTTATTCCTTCCAAACCCCCGCCCTTGTGGGCGTGGCCATGAGCATGGCCTGATGGTTGTTGTAGTGCAGGGGTTAACCTCTAGTGAGTTGCTTGTTTCAAGTTTGTTGCAAATAATAAAAATCCCCGTGGGTTGTGGGGTCAGGGTCACTGTTCAGACGCCACATTACATTTCATCACCTGCTTTTTCCTGTTCCATACTGACACGTCGCTTGGCGCTCCAGTTTAGGACTGCAAACAGCAGCTGGGTTCCCCCGTGGCTCAGGCAACAAGCCACTATCAATCCACCACAAAAGCTTGCCTGGAATGAGGGAGCCACAAACAGGGAAATTCGATTTTGCCTCTTTATTGATGATGAAAACAGCGAAGGAGAACCCCTGCACTACAACAACCATCAGGCCATGCTCATGGCCACGCCCACAAGGGCGGGGGTTTGGAAGGAATAACGAGTGCAGGGATAAATGACTGGTTTCAGAGGCAGCAAGTCCTTACCCCTTTGAAGAAGTGCGGCTGATAGCACGTAACGCGTCAGGGCTGGACATTATTTCTGTGAGGCAGGAAGCTGCTCCTTCGCTGTTTTCATCATCAATAAAGAGGCAAAATCGAATTTCCCTGTTTGTGGCTCCCTCATTCCAGGCAAGCTTTTGTGGGGGATATATATATATATATATATTTAGAAGCTAGAGGCTATAAGTCTAGTGCCCTTAACAAAGCAAGGTTAAGAGCCAATAAATTAGATCGGCACAGTTTATTGAATGCCCCCATTCTAGATTCCCAAACGACCAATTCCAATGAGAACAGCAATACCATAAGACTGATCACAGGCTACAGCCGCCAAGCGCGCCAAATTTCCAATTTGGTCAGAGGACATTGGCCCGTTATTCTAACGGATCCTGTACTTAAAGACATTTTGCCTAACAAGCCCACAGTGACCTATAGGAGGGCATTTAGCATGCGGAATGAGTTAGTTTCAAGCTCTCCGGAGACACCCAAAAACGATGACTGGTTGTCATCCCGTAAAGGTTTTTTCCGATGCATTTCATGCCGCGCCTGTAAATTTGGCATCAATACCAAATCCTATTTGACCCCTTTTGACTCTAAACCCGTTACCATCAAGGCCCACTATACGTGCAAAATGGAGCTAGCAGTATATGTACTCTCCTGCACCTGCAATATGCGTTACGTTGGAAGCACTAAGCTTCCGGTGCACCAACGCATCCTTCAGCACCTTAGGGCCATAGTGAACTGCGACCAGAGTTACCAGGTAGCTCGGCACTTCGACCAACATCACAATAGAAATTTGGCCCATCTTAATTACTTTGTGATTGATGCCGTGAGAACGACCAAGAAGGGTGGCGATTATGAAAAGCAGTTAAGGCAATTAAAGTCATTGTATATTGTTCGATTGAACAGTAAAACCCCGGGAGGTTTGAACATGGGGGAGGATTTGAGTAATTTTCTGTAATTTTCTTTAATATGTCTCCCTATTCTTTTGAACAAAAGGTCATTAGTTAAATTCACTTTATGAGAGCTAAATAGTCATTTTTTGCAGGATCCCAAGACCCTTTCCCATATTCCCAGCTCTTACCATATCCCGCAGGTAATCTAAAAACATAACTGTACATAGGCCGGTGGCAGCGGCTATTCTTCATCAAGTTTATCAAATGTCTAATCCACTTTGTCACATACTGCAGCAAATTAAGATGTGAAGCAACATCTTAAGACTAAGATTTTAATGTTATTATTGTTAATCAAAGGAAGTTTTCATTTTACTTTTGGTCATTTTCACTAATTTACTCCTTCACTATTAATTTTGTGTATGATTATCATAAATAATGGACTTATATATTCACAACTATAATAGCACAACATATTTATTTGGTGAGTCTTGATCTGCATAATATGCGCATAAGCCCTGTTTGGAAGGCCATGATATAAACAATAAACATTAGGGCTGTATTTCTAGAAATTTAATTTGGATACATGTGATCACGAACAATTTGTTATGGGCATTTCTTTTAAAGTGAAGATTGCATGTTTGTCTTATGATCCATTTTGATCATGCTCATTACTATTGCGTATTTGCACAGATATTATTCCAACAATTGTATATAGCGTATTTGCACAAAATGGATAACGCAGCACTTTTGCACTTTATTTATAATGGCGAAATTTGCACTGATTATATATGTTTACTACTAGCATTTGCACTTTATAATGTGGTTTCAAACAATTTATGGAACATATGTATTATGAATAAGACAAAAATTGTATTAAGTGTATAGCGATTAGTATCCATACTCATATACAACCCTTGTTTGCAACGTTACATTTGGGAAAACTCTAACCATTCCAAAATGGCCCCCACAGATGTTGTTTGGGCTATGCTGAGTTTTGGCCTAAGTCCTTCGTCTATGTTGATGTACTTAATTCGTATTGGGCGCGCTTTTTCAAATTTACTGTGTGCTATTTATATGTGAACGAGTCCATTCCCCCGCTGACAGTGAGCAAGGGCGTTCACGGCCGAAACGCGTCTGTTTGACGTTTTTTGCACCCCTGCACTTTATGTTTGAAAAATAAAAGCAAGAATCATAACCTGAAGACTGGCCTTGGACGTTTTTATCGTTGTTTGCGTACTGGAGAACGTGCATGAGGCGTTGTTTGCACAGTGACCAGTTGGAGTTACATATATATATATATATATATATATATATATTACCTACTGGCGGTCGCCAGTAGGTATATATAGTTAGGATTTTTTCCCTATGGGATTTTTGAAAATTCTATGTCTAATAACTTTGGCGTTTGTGGACGGAATTGGCTGACATTTTCTGGAAAATGGAACATTTTGTTTCTGAGCAGCCCCTGGAAATTTGGGGGGGGTTCGTCAAGGGGGGGCCGAGAAAAAAGGGGGGTCCCAAAACGTGTTTTTAACATTGAGTTTACCATAGGGCGGTTAGCCTCACTTTTAGCCCGAACGGCTGAATGGATTTGCACGAAACTTGGCAAAATTGTAGGGACTGGTAGCCCGATGTGCCTTTTGTAGGTCTCAATATATGTGCTCCAGTGGATTTTGAGAAATTAACGTTTAAAAAAAGATATATATCTGTAACAGCGGACCGGGCAGCGCCCCGGTTCGCGGACCTTACGCGTAACGGAACTTCACGAAGCGAAGCTGATTGGCCCTCCGGTGTCTGTCAACATTCTAAACAGTCCGGAGCGGCCGCCATCTTGTCTCTCGGTAGGATTGAGAGACAAGAGGAGGACAAAACAAAGGGGGAAATAACCATAAGGGGGCATACTAGATCCTCCATGACCCCCTAGGTTTAATGTGGAGGTTTTAAAAGGGCCTTACTTACTCTATTTTTTTTTTTTTTTAAATTTCGGGTTAGCTCCCGGTTCGCGTACCGGGAAGCTAACCGGGAAGCGAACCAAAAGAAATAGAGCTTGCCAGAGTGCTAAACATTCTAGCTAATTTTTAATAACGGGGAGGTAGTTCTAAAAAGAACTTTTTTTTTTATATTTTTGTTGTTTTATATATTTTTTTTCTTTTTTGAACATTATTTGTTTTTTTTGTATTTTTTGAACACTTATTTGTTTTTTTTGGTTTTTTTTAAAGGGAAGGAACAGAAAGAGGCATTGAAAAAGGCTCAACAGGAGCAAAAAAAAAATTTAAAACTTGCTGCGTTTGGAGCATCGGTGTTTCTCGAAAGCCAAATTAATTAATTTCAGACTCATGTTTGCGCATGAAATTAAAGTGCCACAATATAAGCATGTCACCTTCATATGGACAAAATTTTTTTGGATATTTGGCGTTGTTTCGTTGGCCTCTCCAAATGTGAGAGACATATCAGGTGATGTTCTTGTCACCGAAGTTGGGGGGTTCTGTTGTAGTTCACGCACCTCTGCACGACTATAGTTGATTGGATGCCACCTCTGCATATGTCGGTGCATCGTGTAATTTCCATAACTGTATTTTTTATTAGTGCCCCGGGATAACTTTTCTTGGCAGATAAGGCACGTAGCATAGCGTGCATTGACTTTTTTCTCTCCTGGTGGAATGGAAAAAAATTGCCAGATAAAGCTAACTTTGCGATGAGATACCCGGGGTAACTCTTTGACAAATCGTGGTCCCTCTTCTTCCTCTCCGTCTTGTTCTTCCTCTTCCTCCTCTGTGTCTCCAATAAACTGTGCAGATGGTCCTCTCTTCCTATGAGGAGATGGTGGTGGTGGTGGTGGGGGTGCAGAAGCTGAAGCTACTATTGAAGCCATTTTTTAATCAGAGCAAATGATCAGGTCTTCCTTTCTCAAAGTTGAAAGTCAGAGTGAGAAAAAAGGTGGGGGCTTTCATCATTTGGGAAAAAAAATAGTTCTAAACCAATGAAAAGTGTTATTTTTAGGTCACCTGACCTAGCCTTACATCATTATGAAACCAAAAGTGAAATGAACCAATGAAAAGTTTTATTAACAAGTCACATGACCTCTCACGCTCATGTTACGCGCTGCGGAACGCGCCCCGGTTAGCTTCCGGGTCGCTGCGCTTCGCGCCTCGGTCCGCGCCCCGGGGCACTTCCGGGTGCGCTAACGCGGTACGTCACAAGACGCATTACGCGGCAACGCGATACGTCGCGCTTTCGCGACGCGCCGCGGATCGCTTCCGGGGAGCTGCGTTTCGCGCCTCGGTCCGCGCCCCGGGGCACTTCCGGGTGCGCTAACGCGGTACGTCACAAGACGCATTACGCGGCAACGCGATACCGTCACGATGTTGATTTCTTACCGGTTCGCGGACCGGGTCGCGGCATTAATTTGAGCTAACGGGAAGCTTTCCGGTTCGCGGACCGGGAGCGAAACAAAAAAAAATATTTAAAAAAAATTATTAATAAACATATAAAATATATTTTTGGATTTAAAGAAGAATACATTTTACAGCTATAGATATTAGCTTTTAAAAAACCAATGAAATTCACTGAAAAAACCATAGGTTATAGACCATATATAGTTAGGAATTAGCATTTACAAAACCATGAAAATTCACTGAAAAAAACCATAGGTTATACACCATATATAGTTAGGAATTAGCATTTAAAAAACCTTATTTTACTCACACAAAACCAATGAAATTCCATATATAGTTAGTTGTACTAACTATATATCGCGCACCCGCAATCCACTGCTGATCATGTCACATATTACATCATTCATGACATGGTCAGTGACATCACTGATGACATCACTGATGACATCTCAAATGACATCACTGATGACATCACTGATGACATCTCAAATGACATCACTGATGACATCACATCACAACTGAATGAGTGGATGTATAAGTGTCTGAATGAAGGTTTTAGTAGGTGCGTGACTGACTGTATGAGTGAATGATTAAATGTGTCTCACTGAATGCATAGGTTAGTGACTAAACTGTCTTAATTTGTGCATCATTATGTCTGGTATTCTGTAAACTGCTGCATGTGTTGATCAGTAGCTATATGAGTAACTATATGAGTTATTGATTGATTGTCCAAGTATTTGTATGGGAGACTGAGTGTGTGTGTGGCTAGCTGGGAGATGTGTGACTCTGTGCAGATCAATGTGTTCTTGTATCAATGATTTATAAGAGAGTAAGTATGTGTTAGAATATGTTTGAAAATGTAAGGTACTCTATGTTTAACTGTATAGATTAGAAAATGGAAGTGTGATTGATTCTTTACAGGACTGACTATTTGTATGGGAGACTGAGTGTGTGTGTGGCTAGCTGGGAGATGTGTGACTCTGTGCAGATCAATGTGTTCTTGTATCAATGATTTATAAGAGAGTAAGTATGTGTTAGAATATGTTTGAAAATGTAAGGTACTCTATGTTTAACTGTATAGATTAGAAAATGGAAGTGTGATTGATTCTTTACAGGACTGACTAGGTGTGTGAGTAACTCCAAGGATGAGTGGCAGAGTGTGAGTGTCTGTATAGGGTGTATGAGTGCATATGATAGTGTTGTAAAGATGAGTGATTGTATGTATGAATGATTGTATGGGTGAATGAGTGAATGTGTGTGTAGACGTAGGAATCAGTGAGTGCGTATGTAGTAACTAGTATTGGTGTGTCAATTGTTTTAAAAAATATATTCTGTATTTAACACTGGGTGTAACAGAGGTTATATTAAAGTGTGAGGAGATGCATTGTATTGTCACATGAATGATATCATCAGTGATGTGACCATTGATGTCAAATGAGATGTCATCAGTGATGTCATTTGAGATGTCATCAGTGATGTCATTTGAGATGTCATCAGTGATGTCATCAGTGATGTCATTTGAGATGTCATCAGTGATGTCATCAGTGATGTCACTGACCATGTCATGAATGATGTAATATGTGACATGATCAGCAGTGGATTGCGGGTGCGCGATATATAGTTAGTACAACTAACTATATATGGAATTTCATTGGTTTTGTGTGAGTAAAATAAGGTTTTTTAAATGCTAATTCCTAACTATATATGGTGTATAACCTATGGTTTTTTTCAGTGAATTTTCATGGTTTTGTAAATGCTAATTCCTAACTATATATGGTCTATAACCTATGGTTTTTTCAGTGAATATATATATATACATATATATATATATATATATATATATATATATATATATATATATATATATATATATATATATATATATATATATATATATATATATATATATATATAACCTCATGTTAACATACATTCGTCCACCCACCTCCCTCCCTCCTGGCCTGTCTGTTACTCTGTGATATACAACCTTGTGCGTGTATGTATACTACTTGCTGAGAGGTACTACTGGGGTGTAATTGAAGTGAGGATTGGTCCTCTAACGTCCCTATAAGCCGCGAACCACATGCAGCCGGGAGCATTATGGGATAGGAGTGATATGTAGAGGGTGAATGTCTAGCGCCGTAAATCCTTCCAGCATGAGATCCTTTTCTATAGAAATGGGGTATTTATGCAACCCACGGGCGTCTTCGCGTCTGTTTGTCGCACTTTTGGCATCTATGGGATTTCTATCTCATAGTGATTGCTCGGATGGCCAATATGAGGGCATGGTCAAGGAAACGCAGTGGGACCTTCAAAGCACTAGTGCGGAGGCCTAGTAAACATTCCAGTATGTCAGTATGTTATCCTGGAGTTGTAGATGCGTAACCCCCCAAGTGCAATTCAGACCCCCCTCCAGTAATCACAAATGTGAGAGCAAGTCCATACCATATGTGTAGAGCCCACTTTCTCATATTTGTAGGGCTTGGCGTAGTTTGCGAAGTAGCGCTACACGAAGCTATGCAAAGTACACTTCGCACTATTCGAGCTACACGTAGCACTAAGCAAACTGCAAAGTACCCTGTTCGCACTGTGCAAGATGCCGTTTTCAATGATTGCACAGTGCGGACAAGCATCCGGCACTGTGCAATCATTGAAAACGGCATCTTGCTCAGTGTGAGCTGTAGTTTTCTGCTGCTCGAGGAGATTTTTACTTGAGCGGCAGCTTTCTCAACGCGGACTGGTAGTTTCTTATCGCGAGCGGTCGCGAGCCTACGCGATCACTCGCAATGAGAAACCTGGCTCCCCCGAGTTGAGAATCTCACCAGGAGGTTTATTTTCCACGCTCGCGATCGGCAGCTTTATGTGGCTGATCGCGAATGAGGAAAAAGTCTCGCCGGGATGTCATTTTACTTGCTTGCAGTCGCCAACTTGACATTGAGGACTGCGAGCAAGCAAAAAATAACCGCTACACTACGCTACACGTGTTTGCACTGTGCTACGTGCAGTTCGCGTAGTGCGAAGTAGCGCAAACTTCGCAAACTACGCGAGCGTAGCGTAGTGCTTTGCCCAGGGTTACATATTTGCAGCATGGGCAGATATGTTGGGTGTCGGGGAACATGCAGTGTATTCTTTTTGTGGTTAAATAGGATCTGTATAACACCATGCATTGTATACATTTCAATCTGGCATTGCGGGATACACATTTGGGGTGTTCTAGAATACTCGCCCATGCTTTATCAGTCAGCGCACCTTCAGTTGTCTCTGCTCATTTTGTTCTGAGGTCAGTGAGTGAGTGGAATGGAGGCTTGTGCCCGGATGCCAACATATAGCCACTTAATAAGGTGGCTGCCCTGTCCCATATAATAGAGAGATCGTACTAGTTCATGTTGTGGAGGTTCGGTGCTTTGAGGTGACCATGTTGTCCTAACATAGTGAGAAACTACTGCATGAGTTAAATAAAGTCGATCCGGTACACCAGTGGCCAATACAAAGGCATCATGATCACGGAGGTCTCCATCACCAAACAGCGACCCAATCTCCTCTACACCAGCATCTATCCAGACATTTAGCCGGGCCTTCATGAGCCTGCCACCAGTGGTGGGTATTCCTAAAAGTGGGATATTACCAGCTTATGGAATCGCAGCTGGGGTGTACAGTAGGGCCGTCTTCCAGCAGTGAGGTGCTGCTTTAAGTAGTGAGGACACAGCAGGGGGGCGTTCACTTTCAGTAATAACAAGGTGTGTAGGGCTCCTCGCTCTAAGTCTCGGGTCTCAAATCCTATTTCCTGCAGGTTCCTGCCAGCTATCCACTAAGACAGCCATTGAAGCTGGCAAGCATAACAGTAGGCCCTAAAGTCAGGAGCCCCCAATCCGCCCGTGTGAGGGTCTAACTGCAGTTTTTTAAGGCTTATCCTACATCGACCTGTACCCCATATCAGCTCTAATAGGATTGTATTGAGTGTGCGAAAGGTAGATTGTGAAACTACAAGAGGCAAATGTTCAAAGAAATACAGGAGACGGGGTGTACCACCATCTTAGAAATGGCAACCCGTCCCATCACCAACCGGGACAAGGATGTCGAAAAGGATACACTGGAGCATACGCCAGTGATTGCCTTTGACAGATTACCATCCAGTTGGTCCGCTTGTGTTTTGTATATCTGGATTCCTAAGTACTTAAATGTATGATGTGCTACTGGCAATTTATAATTCCCAAAGTGAAGCATGTTTGGGTGAGGTCAATTATGTAGGTAGAAAGCATTTGATTTCCCTTCATTAATAGGCAGATCAGAGATACGTTCAAAAGTGTAAAAGATTGTGGGGAGGGGCTCCGCTCCAGCAGAGAGGTCATGTAGGTAGATGTTATGTTATATGTTATAATGTTATAAGCTGTTTTGTAACGCGCTCAATTACTACCGGAGTATCCTGGCACGGTATACCGCTGGGGAACCCGTCCTGGCTTTCCCTGTGCTATGGTCCCTACTGGGAGTCCCCAAGGTGAAGCCAGGCATCCCCGGCGTTGATGGGGCCGTTGTGGAGATTAGGCAAGCTAATGCCCAGAGTTGCCGAGTGGGACCCCTGGTTAGAGTAGGCACCGAGGCGTGAATTATCGAGTCCGCTGACCCTGGTCCACGACCCTGCCGGGAATTGAACCCTGGTCCCAGGCCGACTCCTGCTTCCGGGTCTGCCGCCTCTAACCAGTGAGCCACACCACTCCACTAGCAGTGAGCCACACCACTCCACTAATATAGATAATTATATAATAATAATAATAATAATATATATATAATTATATCATCGGCATAGACTGAGATTAAGTGTGTGGTGCCGTCTGTTAGTATCCCCAGGTGCTCAGCAGTTTGCCTCAATTATATCGCTAGCGGTTCCAGGGCCAGGAGAAATAATAGAGGGGAGGGGGTATCCCTGTCGTGTGTCTCTGTGTATAGTGTATTCACGTGAAATGTGATTGCCAGTATGAGCTCTTGCAGTGGGGCCAGTATATAGCAGACACACCCATTGTAGATATTTTCTCGGATGCCCGAAGTGATGTAAGGCTGTGAACATATAATCCCATGTAATGAAGTCGAAGGCCCGCAGCAGGTCTAGTGCTATACAGCCGGCATTGCCATACTCCGCTAGGGCAGCCAGCATAATATGATGTAAACGTCTAATATTTAGGGAAGTACTGCGCGTGGGCAGAAACCCGCATTGGTCTTTGTGAATTAGCCTCTTCGAGGCTCATGACGAGCTGAGCTCATCATGAGCCACGGCGCTCTGGTGCTCATGACGAGCTCAGCTTGTCATGAGCCGTGGAACGCTCGCATGCGGGGATAATTCCCCTGCTGTGTTGAGCGTTCCACGGCAGGTAATGCACCTGTGACGAGCTGAACTCGTCATGAGCACAGGAGCGCCGTGCCTCATGACAAGCTCAGCTCGTCATGAGCATGCGGGGGCTGTGCACGCCCCCCTCCCCCCCAGCACAGCGGGATTAACCCCCGCAGCAAAGGGGTTAGGGTAGTTAAGTGTGGTAAGAGTTGGTTGGCTAGGACCTTGCTTAGGATCTTATATTCGGTCGCTAATAGAGACAAGGGTCAGTAACTCGATAAGTTAGTGTCGTCTCGTTCTGGTTTGGGGAGTGATATAATAAGGCTTGCACGGTGAAATGGGGTAAATGACCGGATTCTAAAGCTATCTTGTATAGCTCTTCTAACTTTGGAACGAGAGCGTCTACATACGTTTTGAAGAATTCTATTGCACTTTAGGCCCTTGATAGCGGCCCATATCTTGTGTATAGTAATGGGGCCTGAAAGCTCCTTTTGCGTGTCTGCTTTATGCTTTAAGGCATGGGTATGTGAACTCCATCCACAGATCTTGACTTCAATTCCCTTGATACAGACATATCGCTCCAGGAGAGGAAAAACAAATCCCCTGGTCCAGAAGGTTTTTCTGTTTAATTTTACTTACTTTTTTCGCATCTCTTACTTCCAAAACTTTTTAACCTCTTTCAACATTTTTGCACTAGTGGTAAGGTGGGAGGTACTTTCTTAGAAGCTTCTATCTGTCTCATTCATAAAGAAGGTAAGGATCCTAAACTCTGCAAGAATTATCACCCTATATTCTTGATATTTGTGGATTATAACATTGTTGCTAAATTATTGGCATTACGTCTTGAATCACGCTTACCCCACTTAATTGGTCCAGAACAGTGTGGTTTTGTCAAGGGTATATTAACTTCTGCTAACTCTCGGTTATTTTTCAATGTTTTAAATAAGGCTTCTACTCTATCCTATTCCCTGGTTTTGATATCTATTGATGCAGAAAAAGCTTTCAATAGAGTTGATTTGTCTTTCTTGTTTAAGTCACTCCGTTGGCATGGATTTAGATGTAAATTAATTTCCCTAGTCTCATTACTTTATACCGCACCTACTGCTCCCACTATAGTTAATGGTCTTGTTTCAAATCATTTTTGTCCGACAGGGTTGCCCCTTATCTCCACTTCTTTTTATTTTATCCCTTTAACCCTTTCTAACTCACATTGGTCATACCACTTCTATTTCAGGATTTCTATATGGAGATCATCACTTGAAGCTCTCTGCATATGCAGATGATACTTTTTATATCCAACACAGAAACTTCTATGCCCCGTTATTACAAGAATTTTCAGAATTTTCGGCAGTATCGGGATATAAAATGATTTCTGACTAAACGGTCCCATACTCATGTAAATACATTCACGGTTCTTTAACTGTGGGATTTAGTTGGTAGATCAACTGACAATAATCAATTAGCTTTTTTGACGACTACTTTATTCCAGCAACCTAGCACAGTTTAATATCTTATAAGGGGCTGTTAGGGAATTTCCTCTCCTCATTACTCTCACTGCTTTCCTTTTTTTCTTATTGATCACACCATTCTCTATTCTTGAAATATAAGATCAAAGTGAATAAAATCTTTAGACAAACACTGAGATATAACCATGGACAGTTTGGAGACGTTCGGGTTTACGGACGCAGAATTTAAATCCCTACTGGGCCATGTAGTTGATAAAAATAGCACCACCAACACCACACTGGGTGATAATAGTGAGTGGCAAAATTTACTCAATTTAAGGAAAAGAGCAAAACGTATTGAATCACACGCACATTATATGCGGGAATATTTGATAGCAGGGGTAATACCATCTGGCCTTAGAGTAAGAAATGCACCGGCGCTATTTATTGAGATTCGGAAGTTCCTGGAGCGATGGTCATTAATGTCCAATCGTTGCTCCAGGGATGTTATTGATTATTGAGACTGCGAGGGACATCTTAACAACCTTGAATGAAGAAATGTTGAGATTGGAAGAGAAACTCAACTCATCCGATGCAGTTGAGGATGCAAAAAATAAACTAGATAAAATACAAACTGAAATGAAAGACTTCTAAACTTACTTAACAAATAAAAAAACTGAGAAACTGAGAAAGGATGTGCGTTGGTTCTCCAAAGAGAAGATGTACCCTTATTTGAATCCGAACTATTATCAGGCAGGCAACCCAAGTGATTATACTTCAAACTTTAATCACAGAAAAAATTATACCAATTTCTCAGACACTGGGTCGTCAGATTCGGATAATGACAATTATTCATATCCAGGTCCAGACGCAGGACGCTTTAACACCGGACCATTTAGGGGTAGACAAGGTCAACGTAATTTCCAAAACAGAGGTTTTTTATCGAGAGGCCCCTACAGGGGAAAACAAGTCCACTGGCAACAAAACAGAGGGGGCCCTCACATGTCAAGCCCACAACCTCAACAACAATACGTAAAAATGAGGAACCAACAATATTGGTGGTAGAAGATGAACAGAATAACAATAAGTGTAGGGATATTCTCCCCATTTACAACTTATCATCAAGTATGCTGAAAGATGAAGAGTCAGCAGTACTTAGTAAGGGATTGTCTTTTGTTCCCTTTTCTTCCATCGATAAATTTAAATTACAAACAGATCTCCACGCTTTTTTCAGAAAAGTAAGATTGAAAAGATACTTTGAGGGTAGAGACATGGGAGATGAGACTGACAACCTTTCAAAATGTAAACCTCCGTCTACCTTTACTCCAACCTTGGATATGGTTGGACCGGAGATACAAATTTTTGAACGTCAGGTGTTATTGGACATAACTAGGTTGTTATCTAAACCCCAGAGACCTAACTTTAATCTAACGAAACAAGAGAATATGGCTTTAACAGATCTTGAAAACAATCCCCAACTAGTGATCAAACCTTGTGATAAAGGTGGGGGCATCTCAGTCTTTGATAAATCTGACTATGAGAGCAAAATTAGGGATATGCTATCTAATACAGAACATTATAGACCGGCACACGTCAGAGAAATGCAAAGACTCAACTTGTTGATTAAAGAAATGACACGTGCGGCACTAGAGTATGGATATATATGTGACCAAGAATACCAATTCTTGAATAAATCTTGCCCAGTTACACCGGCTATGTATGGTCTCCCCAAGACGCATAAGAATGAGAGCAACCCACCTATGCGTCCGATCATTTCAACTATAGGCTCTAGCACTGAGCCTCTCTCCAAGTATGTGGACACATTCTTATGTCCTCTCACACATAAATATGAGTCGTTCGTACGTGACACGGGAGACATGATCAATAAAATTGAAGGTATAGCCTTTAATCCCATGACGGACATCCTGGTAACGCTTGACATTGAGGCGTTGTACACGAACATTCCTCAATGTCAAGCGTTACAGGCGGTCACCTCACTCTTACAGAGATATCCTAGTGATAGACCGGATGCATTCATCATTCAATGTTTGGAGGTAGTCTTCCTTAATAACTTTTTTGAATTTGAAGGAAGCCTGTACAAACTGATAAAAGGAACAAGTATGGGAGCATCTTGTGCCACAAGTGTGGGAAACACATACATGGGGGAATGGGAGAGAAGAAATATTTACAACACAGCTGCCCCCTTTTTTGAGAACGTCTCCGTGTGGCGACGTTTTATTGACGATAATTTTTTTTATCTGGCGCGGGGATAGGACACAACTAGATGAATATATCCTATGGCTTAATGCAAGCGATAAAAATTTAAAGTTTACATCTAACTACAGTCGAAATAGGGTCGAATACTTAGATATTGCAATTGAAGGTAAGGATGGTATATTACAGGTGAGTCTCTTCCGAAAACCTACTGCCAAAAACACTATCCTTCAGTTTGGGAGTTTTCACCCCCACTGTCAAAAAGATTCGATCCCCTTTGGGGAATTTCTGCGAATTCGTCGCAACTGTACCTCTCTCACTGATTACAACACTCACAGTGCATCCTTGAAAGATCGGCTAATCGAAAGAGGCTACCCACATCGCCTGGTTCGTCAAGCTTTTAAAAGAGCTAAGTACTATGATAGAGATCCCTTGCTCAAACATAAAAGACAGAAATCTCAAGAAAAGATCACATGCGTAATAAATCATTCCACACTAAACTACAAAATAAAAAATATAATCAACAAGAATTGGAGAATTCTTGAGGTGGAGAATGAGCCTCATCTGGAGAAGCCCTTAATAACTTACAGACGTAATAGGAATCTTAGAGGTTGGTCCATACACGAAACAAACTCGGACCACGGGAGACACAGACAACTTTGACTAGTTTGGATACAATTCGAGGAAATCACAGATGTGGCAATTGCCATGCCTGTGAAGCCGCCATAATAAGTGACACTATCCAGCACAATAATGTAAATATAACATTAAAGTCATTCACTAACTGTAGGAGTAAAAACGTCGTTTACTACATTGTTTGTCCTTGTGGTCTTGTATATATAGGCGAAACAGGACGAGAGCTCAGACAGAGATTTAGTGAACATAAATCAGCAGTAATAACGATCAAATTGACAGCACCTCTAACCCAACACTGTGTTGATTTGAATCACAATGAATCCGAACTTAGATGGTGTATATTGGAAAAAGTCCAACACAAAAATGGCGAATCAATGGAAAGAACAAGAAAAAAACGGGATTGTTATTGGATTTTTCGGTTGGATAGTGTGAGAACAGGCTTAAATGAGAATATTTCTTGGTATGTAACAGAATAATTAGCTCAACATACCTTGATTAACAGTATGCCTTATAGTAGGTAATCTCAGTTATATTTGATTCCTTTTTTCCACTCAGAAAATATTACACAGTGTATCTTGTAGGAAATGAGTTATACTCTAATTCCTCTCTCACCCCTATAATAAGATACAAGGAGTGTTGAACTTAACAGGCTGTTCTGACTTTCTTTCGAGGGCAACGTGCATACACGTGCTTATACCTGACACACTTAACCATCAACCCTGACTTATTAGGAGCTATGTTTAATTTGGCAATTATTTAATGGTGATAGTTAAGTAATATAACCCCATTTATCAAAGGCGCTTATACCAACCTTACCCGCGGTTGCAAAATGCGTTGTATATATAGTTCATGTTGATGTCAAACACACATGGTCCTTTTTACTGTTTTTTACTCCTCTGTTGTTTCCTTAATAGACCTATTCATTAATCGTATTCAATCACAAGTGAACTAATGAGATTCACTGAAATGAGGTAGCTAAAGGGATAAACCCCACTTAGTAATGGCGCCCATGCTAGCCATCACCGAGGGCTTCGATACCGCTGATTCTTCGAAGTTCGGAAAGATAACTGCTTTTAGGCATATATTGTAGTTTTTGTAATTCAAAAACTTTATCTATTCAACCAGTGAATTGAAACTACAAGATATTGTTATAAAATGCATTTCCTTGCGTTTTTAAAAATATAACACCATGAGAAATGGCGCTTGGTTGGCACGCCATATTCCAATTAGGTAGACAGACAATTGGCGCGAGAATTCCGGTATTTTAATGAGGGACCAAACAGAGGCCCTTCTTAGCCTACGGGATTACGGGCCGAGGTGTTGTGGTGTCCACGTCTTTTGACAAACTGAGGTAAGCAAACTACACGAACGGTTGCGGGGTATGAGCATGCGTCTAGGCGTTTGAGAATTATTACGTTAATAGATGCTACCAGCCCTAAATTGTGGGTTTTTACTCCCGAAGGGCATGTAGTCTCGCTTCAATCTTGGAGACTCACACTCGTTTGTGAAATAATGCTCGTGAAATGCATATTTGCAGTTCTCGATTACGATGGGTCAAGGTAGTATACAGAAATCCTTTAAAGAAAGCGAGGGGAATAATGTAAACCGCTCGGGATTCCTAAGAGGAAACATGGCATAATCCGCACTTGTACTTAAATTTAATTAATAACAATGGCTATAGCAACCGCAGCATTATGTAGTGGCTTTGAATAAAGACCAGATGAATTTTTCCGATTTTTGATTTTGGTTATTTTATTTCAGCTGTGAAAGTAAAAATCAGTGAGATGCCTCTGATAAATTGAGATAAGAAAGAAGTCATTTGTGATACACCTAAGGATTATTGCTGAACTGCTCCCATAACCTATAAGGTTAGTCTTACTTCTAATATATTGATGAACTGTCAGATACACGATGATTGAGACTAAGTATTATTCGTACCTTTTTTAGAAATTTAGATGCACCATATTATAACAAGGAAGGTTTGCAGTTTACAACAACTCCGTTATAATTGAAAAGACCATCAACGGATAAAAGTTACTTGGGTAAGCTGCGACATAATAAATAGCAGTCAAACCGTTTAATATTCCCATAGGTTCTGAGACAAAAAAACATGTTCATTTTGTACATATTATTATAGGAACGGTCTTCCGTACACAAGCTGATAAAACAAAGTCATAATTGAAGTCCTGAACTGTCTCAAAATTGTTACCAGGGTAAGAATATAACGTACTACTAATGTAGTGTAAAAAAATAACTCGTGCCCTCTTATTAAAATAAAATCCTTTCGTCTTCTTAAGTAATGCAGGTTATTGACATGGCAGAATTATATTTCTTGAAATCTTTGTCTCTTCACCAATCTTTTGGTGACTCAGCCTTTCATTCCCCCTTTTTCTGCAACCCTAAGAGTGAGTTTTATTGATATTTAGCAAGTGTACAGAGACACTAGTGCTGGTTTGCTTCTGGGATGGAGCATTGTCAAAAAGATATAAAGAAATAACAAGATGTAAGGAAGTAGTTCTTTGTGATTTCTCCGCAAGATGATTAAAAATTATAATAACTGTAACATTGTTGAACTGTATGATAAGACATGAGAAAAGATGAACTTAAGATAGTGTTACAGATACATGATTTGTTATTTATTATTACAGATATCCATACAGAGTGTATAATTTTCTTGGGAAAGATTGTCTGTTCTGCTAATGGTCCTGAGGAAGGTTGTCTCATCCCACCGAAACGCGTCGACCTTGCGTAAATTGATCACACAAGAATCTGTGACCCCTCAGACACAGAATAAAGAATGAATGTAGAGTTTATGAGAGAGTATGTATGAGGTGAAATGTGAGATTGTATTAGTTTTTTTTCTCTGTATGGTATTTGTAGTTTATTGCATAAATGATGAACTATATGTCTTTTTTTGTAAAATGATTACTATGAATTTAGAGAAACATTGCAAAAAATAAGAAAAAAATCTTTTTATAAAGAAATAAAAATCACAAATATGAAAAAGTAGATGTTGTCATCTTGTGTTGTAGAACTTAGTTGAAAGTATAAAAGTTGTAATTTTCAGAATTATTTAGGTCATGAGGGAATATTCTTCTGTGATACAAACGGAAATTCTTCCCATAACCAAATTTTGTCCTAAGCATTGTTGTGTATCGATTTAGATTCCGTATGAAATTTCCGATTCATGCCCTTATTTAGGTACATTTCACATTGCCCATATATAGGCAAAGAAATCCAGTCCTTATTTAGGCATAGTCCATGCTACCCAAATACAGGCATGGCTACTTACATCCATTCAATTACGTCACAACGATTTCTTGGAAAACCAGACTCTTAAACCGTTAGGGACATCCCCTTGTTTGAATATTGATTTCTCCAAGAAAATCATTATTATACATGAACATCTATTCCCTAAAGGTTCATTCATGACGGTCATATGCCCGACCTTTACGTCAATACTGGCATTCCTAAACACCTTCAAGGTATAAATATACCTTCACTTGCTATGGCAAAGCACGGTGTGGTACGGTGCAGTTCGACTACCTACTTGCACGACGCAGCTCGCCACAGCAAGTACCGAATTAAGCCAACTCCCCAGCTGATGCACTGACCAGATGCTGTCATCCTCCTGCCAAGAATCCAGCTCCAGTGTTTCTGACTCCCCTTGTGGGGTGTTGGGAAATCGAGTCCAAAGAAAGAGATACCAACCTCTCTCATTCTAAGGTATGGAGCTGATTAGAACCTAGAGAAACCTTCGGCAAATTCTTGGCAAAACTAAAGCTATGCTAAAACAGCACCTACTTCTTCCCTCGTACTTGACCTAGGTTAGGTACACTGGGTAGGATTATTTTAGAATCACCAGTTGAGTATTTTAGCCTTTGTTATTTATGTATGTATTTTTATATAGGTCATAGCAACAGACAATGCTAGTACAGTATTATTTTATATTACTGTTTATGCTGTACGCATTATACTTCGCATTCTGTCTAACGATTGTAGCAGTTCATATCTCTTGCATGAGAAATAAGACTGTTCAATACATTTTATTGAAACGCCCGTCTCTCTATTTCTATGCAACTCTGTAGAAACGAAGCATGCACGATTGACTGAGTGAAATTGTTATCTATTGTTTCCACGACTCTGAAGATATTGTTCAGACTCTAAGTGAAACAAAGTTGTCATGTTTATGCGGTTGTCAGAGACTAATCCCTTCTTGTTCATTCGAGAAAGTTTCTAGTGACCTCAGAGTTAACTGGCACACACAAATAAGTTTAATGCACTCGATAGAGATATACTGACCTCAGTCCCATGTCAAATCTTTAGTGTATATTATTCAAATTTGCAGAGCCTATATTAGGGATATAGGAACTACACTACTTGGCGCCCAATGTTTGGTAAGGCACTAATTTAACGCTAGATACTGAAGTAACTCAGTCGTGCTTTTCTCAGAGACCCCCTACTCATAATACTCCAATAGACGTCTGGAGTGGGTAAGGGATAATATCCACAGACCTGGAAATGACTGGGCATTCCACTTACTTAACCGGCATCTCCCTGGCACCACTCCACCGGCCATGACGCCCCGGAACCCGAACTAGGTTCTCCTGCAGAGGACACAGCAAAACCAAGTAAGGCCTCGAACCCCCACAGACACTGTTTATCGGCACCCAATACCGCTCGATAACAGCTGATGGCAGCTCTCCTTTTCTTTCCATTTCTAGATCGGCCACCCGCAGTGCCTCTTCCCCGCGCCCCGTATACTGCCATACAATCGTTGTAGCATTGTAAATATTGGTGCACTTTTAACAATTTTTATACCTTGCAAATCTTTAAACTCTATTCTCATTATTAGCTTGGTAGCATCACTGAATACCGCACTCCTGCACACCATCATGAATTGGCACTAAATCTGTTTAGCGGGAGCTACACCGACTCTGCATGCCACCATAATTTGCACGCAGCGCGCAACGGACCGCTGGGTTTTCTCCCCAATGGACCTTCAGCTATGTGCTACATATACTAATGTGTACTCACGAGCGCATTTCGATCTCATTGATACACAGCGCCACATTGTACCGCTGTCATTGTTCTGGCCATGGCATGCCACACAGTATCGCTTGCATGTCTCATTCTTTCAGAGCCTTACCTTAGTCACCTGAACGGCCAATGGGACGAATATTGCATGACACCAATATACACTCAAAGATTGCATTTTATGTTGCTAAACCAGATGTGTTGTACATTATATTTGATGTTGCTAAATCATACTTGTTGTGTATTGTCCTTTTCCTCCCTACAGGAATTTTTTCGCTACTCTTAAGTGTCCGTAAGTACGTCGACACTTATCCTTCATTTTATCCACACACCTTAGCGAGTGTGTAGGAATTACACTGTTTCATGTGGCACCTTCTTTTGCCGCTCACTGTTCACTTACTGGTCCTGAAGAAAGTCCCGTAAAACACCTAGATGGGACTGAAACATGTAGACCGCCACACTTAAGCCAACTCATAGGAATAGTGTTCCTCTAGTAGTTGCATCACACATAGTTTTAACCAATACCCTGGGCCGCCAATAATAAAACATTAGGTAGGATTCCCAGAGGTATTTTTTATTAGTTCACCTTCACTCACATTACATTGTTGCACCACACCCGCTCCACTGGATTCAGGCGTCGAAGCACAACCAGGTGGCACTCGGCCGCCTGGTTGGGACCCCGATGATGAAGCATGACACAAACCAGGTTGGTGTGTGAGGGGTCTTTTAACAACACCCAATGGGCCCAGTTTCTAGGCCACCAATACGGGTGACTAAGAGAATCGCACACACATAGTGGGCTAGTCCACATTGTTTCTACATATTACCCTTGGGGATAGGACGCGCCCTACATACCCATGCTCTCTGATAGATTTTTTTACAAGGGATAATATCTGCCATAGCTGAGTAGGATGAAAACTCCTATGTATTAGCTTTTTTGGTTGTTCAACGTTGAAGGATACAGTGTTCCAAAATATTGTGCACCTTATCTTTGTTCCCTTGAAACTTGCTCTGCAGTTTTCATTAAACAAACAAAAAAATGTCTCTAAACAGGGATAGCAAAACCGAAGCCGGTGGAGCTACAGGCGACAATACCGAAGCAGCTCTTAACATCACAGGTTTCCAAGAAACCGATGCAAATGCTGTAATAATTCCTCAAAATTTAAGGAAAGCCATCACTATAAAACTTATAAAACATGGTCTAACATCAAGAGGTGGTATGGCAATTTTTGTGAAAGAGGCACATGAATATCAGCAGACAGAGGTATTTTATTCATGGATAGTCTTCCCTGAAGCAAATCCAGTAACACGCATGTTTCACTTCTACAAAGAAGATGATCCACTGGATGAATATATTCTTTTTGAGGATATTCACTCACATACCAGGAGCATGAGCTCTGGTTTAAAGGTGCCCTAAAACATTTAAATCACATTACCAGGCTCGGTTCACTAGGTAGACCAGGAGCTACATGGCCGGTCTTAGCAGGTTACACACCTCATCCTGAAATCGAAGACATGATGGATGTAGAGTTACTTTCTCAACTCAAAGAGTTTATCAAAATCTACAGACAATTGGTCCAATATGTCATGAAGACTCTTACAGTCCAACCTATAATAGTTATTCCACAACAAAACTCTCACCAAGGGAATACACAAAAAATTACACCACTGACTTTACATGCAGTCATGGGTAAATTACCCACAAAACGTGAACAAATTCCATTCTGGATAGCTCAAAAAATTACTCAGAGCGAAGCAGTATTTCCTAATACTAGCCCTCATAAGAAACACAGAATTTTAACAATCTGTCTACCAATGGGGATCACACCACTTCTGGAGGACTGCACCACTCGGGGTACAGTCTTCGCTGCAATCTACACTAAAACACACAGTGTTCCGTCTATGGCGGTAATTCCTGATGTCCTGAAACAGCCTAAAAACGGATATGGGTCAGAGCCTGCTCTAAATTTAGGTATGAAACTACTGAAAGATTTCAAACAGGTCTCTACAATAATATTATCTAATATTAAAGGAGAAGCAGGATCAGTGGAGATCAGCCATAAGTTGAGGGAATTTGATGTAACAGAGCAACCACAAGAACTAGCCAGAATATTAAAAAAATCTTATGAAGAATTAGGTAGAGACCGTTCGGGTGGGAAACCAGTGAAACCACAACTGTCTGAAAGTCCTGAAAAGTCTTTTCTAAAAACGCTCCTACATCTTCTAAAAAGAAGTGGGAAAATAGCAAACAACCTTCCAGAGGTAGGTCTCCTCAAAAGGAGCCCTCTGAAATAGGTAAAACCTCAGGAATAGGGATAATTTGAGAAAACCTGATAGATATCAAGACACTGATACACGTTCCTCCCGCGCCTTTCAGACTTCATCACAGAAATCGGAACGAAGAGGACGGTCAGAAAACAAGGAAGAACGTGTGAAGTTCAAAGACGATCAACACGTTCAGAAAAACAAAAAAACTCAAGTCACCAAGAAGAAGGTAGCAGGTCTAAAAATCAGACATGCAGAGGATCTTGAGGACACCACTCAAGAACGGAGAATGGGCTTAGACAATGTTGGTCAGCGCAGCAGAAGTAACAATAGCTCTCCAGAACCTGTAGGGACTTCTGGAGACAGTGGACTTGACTGAAGACATTCAAGTTGAGACTGCAGACACCAGGGTTAGCTCTCCACATAGGTTATATGAAATAACACTCCGGATGGATGGAGACATACCAAGAAAAGCGAAAGCACTCTTTTGGGAGCGACTTTCCAAAGGTTATGATATACTTCTAGCTGAACAAGACTGGCCACCAGAATTTGTCAGGGAGTGCCATCATGCCATCAGACATCATCATGCCAGCCTTCTCTAACGACATTCCAATACATTAAAAATATACTTATGCCAGGAAATGGGCAGTTGCCCAAGTCCCAGCATTATACAAAAATCATGTAGGATGGGTTGAGGATTCTCCTCACCATAAAATCCAGTTAAAAAATCAAACAACTGCACAAAGGCAGTACCCAGTTAGGCAAGAAGCTAAAACACAGGTCAGGGAGATCTTAGATCAACTTGAATATCAAGGGGTGATTGAAACATGCACCTCATCAATGAACAATCCTTTGTTTCCTGTCTCCAAACCAGCCAATACATATCGTCTAGTATTGGATTACAGACATCTAAACTCTTGTTGCAAAACATTTGCTGTGCAAAATGCACACAGGTCAGCATTAATGAATAACATTGCGCGTAAAAAATATGAAACCACATTAGACATTCCTAATGGTTTCTTTTGTCAAAACATTGCACCTGAAAGTAGGCATTTGACCGCTTTCTCAATAATGGGGACACAGCTTCACTTCTGTCGTCTCCCTCAAGGATTCAAGAATAGTCCTGGGTTATTCTCAGCAAGGGTAACAGAGTTAGTACAAACTTATGATGACGAGGCATTATCATATGTCGACAATATCTATCTGACAGACGATGACTTATATAGGCACTTGAGCAGGGTGAACATCATTATGCTGGGCTTCGCCTCTGAAGGTACAAATTCAATTTAAAAAAATCGAGAATTGCCCATCTAGACGTCCTTTTTCTAGGATATGAATTATCAAGTGAAGGCAACAGCCGGGCTGCCAACTTTTTAGAAAAGTGTGCGCTGCTCCAACCTCCAAAAACGCTGAAGAATTTACAGTCAATTCTAGACTTCCTAAATTTCGGAAGAACTTACATTCTGAACTACGCAGAAAGGGTAAAACCTCTCTACGAATTAATCAAACCTGATTTTAAAATCATTCATCGGAAAAAAGAACACACAAAAAATTTGCGTTCACTCCAAACAGACATGTTAGCAACCAAACATTTACAAACACGCGTAAATGTATGCAACTTAGTCATCCGAATCATTCCGGGTCAATGCGGATTCACCTACTTAACTTTTAACAAAGGTGAAAAAGTACCAATAGCATACAAATGCTGATTGTTATGGAAGGTGTTGGGTGTGTGCTCACTCTCAGGATCAATCGCAGCTAGCGGGGCTCGGTGGGGGTGGAGCTCTGACGGTCACATCACCTAGAGCTTCCCTCTACTTTAGTCAATGCCATTTCTCACGCGCAGCGGACGCGCGCAGAACCAGGATCTGTGATTCCTTACGTGAGTTTTACTTGCGGGGCTTTCTTAGTGCTCTCGCCATCTTTTAATAAAAATTGAGACTTTCCACACGTTTTAAAAAACGTACTTCATGTTAAGAAACTGCTTTTGATCTCTTCACCAGCACTTTGCTTTTAATCCGCACTCTCACCTCGGTCCACCTCAGGGCTACTACCCTGATTGTTGTGGAAAGTGTTGGGTGTGTGCTCACTCTCACGATCGATCGCAGCTGGAGGGGCTCGGTGGGGTCGGAGCTCTGACGGTCACATGACCTAGAGCTTCCATCTACTTTAGTCAATGCCATTTCTCACGCGCAGCATACGCGCGCAGCTGGCGCGCCATAGGCAAGCCCGTCTGCACTCGTCCGTGCCTGAATGGGACCAGGGGCCATGACCGCTGGTCAAAAACACTTACAACGGATTGTCTTTTCTTCCAAACAACTCCTAGCCCTTCGCCCCCTAATTAAACAAGATTGCACTCGGCTTTCAGCTATTAGCACAACCTTTGAAGCATGCCCCTACTGCAACTTCTCCCCGTCCCCTCACAGCCCGCTTCCCTTCCACGTCAATGATTAGACCTAACCCTCTTTCATCAGCCCAGTGCACTAAAGACTTCAGCTTCCTCAGTCTTAACTGCCGCTCACTACCTAAACACAAAAGGGACATATTTGACCTTCTCTCAGATGAACAACCAGACGCCCTATTCCTTACAGAGACCTGACTTCATGAGAGTGCTGGCCCGGATGTTGGAGCAGCTCTACCTCCCAACTATGCCATTGTCAGGAAGGACAGAGGTATTAAAACAGGGGGAGGTATAGCTATCATTTTAAAAAATCATATCCAATGCAAACTTGATCCGTTAGTACTTGATAATTGTCAAGCCGCCCTATTTAAATAATCCCTTAACCCCAATTTCACATTCTCCGGTCATTTAGTTTACCGCCCGCCAGGACCCCCCACCTCCTGGCCACATCTTTTCCCAATCCAATAACCCCCTTTCTTATGAGCTCCAAAATGTTCTCAGTCCTAGGTGACCTAAATCTTCACCTCGATGATCCCCTTATTGCTACTTGCGGTAACTTCATCTCTGACTTAGCAGCTATGAACATCAACCTATTTAATTTGGGCCCTACTCACATAGCTGGACATCTCCTTGACCCTATTTTTTCGAACCTTCCTCACGTCCACTGTGCCCCTGCAGTGCCCATAGACTGGTCTGATCATTTTTTTATCTAAATTCAGGTTAGCTCCTCTTTCTGCCCCCACCCTCTCCTTCCCGTCCATCAAAATTGCAAAAAGAGACTGGAAAAAATTGGATCTGAACGCCTTTAATAAACTCTTATATTCCAATGTACCCTCAAAAAGATTCAAGTGTTGATGTGCTGTCAGGAAATGTACATGATTGGCTTTCAGGCGCTATAACTCATGTCTCCCTCTCACTAACAAAAAACGTAATAACCATCGCCCCCCGGCCCTCTGGTTTAATGAAACCTTAAAAGCTGAGAAATCTAAATGTAAAGCCTTGGAATGGAGATGGAGGAAAGACTGTGCACCTGACTCCAGAGACAGTTACCACGATCTCTGCAATTCCGCTAAGGCCAGCTTTGTCTCCAAAACCTTCTCCGATGCTACAAATTGTTCTAGAACTCTCTTTGGACTAGTCAAAGAGCTTGCCGGCTCTGAGACAATTGCAAAACCACCGCCCCTCAACAAAAGTCAGTGTGAAGAGCTTGCACAATTCTTCACACATAAAATTGAGAACATTTACCAGGAAATCGCTATCCCAACTATTAACAGGACCACGCAGTCACAATCAAACACCATGCCTCCAACCACACCTGCCCCTTTTCCAACTGTTCCACCCCACATCGGTTCACACCTGGACTCTTGGCCCCTCTTCAACCTGAATTCTCTGAAAGCCATCTTAGAGAAAGTAAAGTCTGGTTCTCCGATGGATCCCCTCCCAATCCCAATACTAAAACAGCTTGACAGCCCTCATCTGTTTGTCATTCTAAATATTCTCAACTCCTCCCTGCTTGAATCCACAGTCCCTGCACATTGGAAGCACACCATGGTGAACCCTCTCCTGAAAAAGCCCACTGCCGACCCAGGTGTTCTCTCCAACTATATTGCAATCTCCCTTCTGCCAGCTTTCTCCAAAATCCTTGAGAGACAGATCCACTCCCATCTTTCCCAGTTCATAGAATCTAACAAAATCCTTCACCCCTCTCAATCCGGCTTTAGAACCGGTTTTCCTACCGAAACCACACTGCCGGGGGTTACTGAGAAGCTGCAACATCATCTCGATAGAGGTGACACAGTTGCGCTCATATTGCTTGACTGCAGCGTGGCGTTCAACACAATCTCCCATGCCATACTCATCAACACACTGAGTTCTCTGGGCATTTGTGGCCCAGCATTGGACTAGATTTCTTCCTTCCTTGCCAACCACACCTTTCAAATTTACTCTGCCACGGCTAATTCCAACATTCATTTTTTACCTTACGGTGTACCCCAGGGCTCAATCCTTAGCCCTCTGTTTTTTAATTTTTACGTCAGGCCTTTAGCACACCTAGCCAAACAAGCAGGACTGACTCTATTCTCTTACGCTGATGATTCCCAGATCACCTTTTCCCTTTCTAGCACTGACCCCGGCTCAACATCTCTTCTTCAGACAGGCCTAGGGAAAATCGCTACATGGATGAACTCCAACCTCCTTAAATTGAACAGTGATAAGACTGAGGTCCCTATTCTGGGTAAAAAGAAAGATCTGTGGGGCTCGTTACACTGGCCTGCCGAGATGGGTGCCATCCCGCTGCCCTCCAGCCATGTCCGTAACCTAGGGGTCCTTATTGATGACTCCCTAACCATGCACCATCAGGCAGTCAAGATCTCAGCTGTCTGTTTTGCCATCCTGAAATGGCTTAGGAAGATCATTTCGATGCTGCCAGGTGATACCCAGAAATCAGTGGTCCATGCCCTTATCACCTCTCGGCTAGACTATGGTAATGTCCTTTATCTGGGTTTGAACAAGGCAGTGACCAGAAGACTTCAGCTGGTACAGAACTCTGCAGCAAGACTACTGCGTAAGATTCCCAAAGCCACCCCAATCTCTGGCTACCTCCATGACCTACATTGATTCAGGGTTGAGAGCCGTATTAAGTGCAAAAACCCTGAGCTATATGTTTAAAATCAAAATGGGCACGGCTCCACAGTATTTATAATCTCTTGTTTGTTCCTACGCGCCCACTCGCCACTTACGGTCTGCAACTCAAGGAAACTTCACTATACCTAGGTTCAAACTAGCCAGGATGGGAGATAGATCTTTTTCCTACCTCGGACCATCACTCTGGAATTCTCTTCCCCCGACATCCACAAAGAAACTATCTACACACGGTTCCGCAGATCCCTCAAGACCTGGCTATTTAACCAGTAACACAGTTTCTGTATATATATATATATATATGCTACAACCTGCACTTAGTCCGTCCGGCACCGGAAAACCCTTTTTGGGTAGCTGCTGCGCCTTACATGTTCAATAAATAAAATAATAAATATAAATCACATTTGTACACTCAAGCAGAAATGATATTCACTTCTGCCGAAAAAATTCTGACAGCTGTTCAAACAGCTGTAGCAACAGAAAGAGCCCTAGCACAGGGGAAACGCGTAATGAGCATAACTCCTGTACCTGCCTTAGAGGCAGTGACAAAAGCGAGCATTCCGAATGCTAAAGCTTTACATCCAAGATGGATACAATGGGTTAAATCTCTTGCTGCAACTGATGTTGAATATGTTTTTGATCCTTATTTAAAAACACAAGCATTCCTGCAATACGAACAAGAGTGTCCTCTGCCTAATGAAATTCTACCTCTAGAAGAGTATGAATGTATAATTTATACTGATGGATCAGCGCAACCCGCTACGGGGGTAAACAAGCTGCAAGCGCGATCGTTAAAGGTCGTATGCGCAATGGCAAATTCAGACCTATGGTCACAAAAACGCAATCTGTAGGAGATTGTATAGCTCAGCGAGCTGAACTAAAAGCATTCAATGTGGCACTTTAAAATACGGATCGCCAAGTCCCCACACTCATAGTGTGCGATTCTTTCTATTGTGTTCAATCTTACAATGAATATTTACAGAATTGGCTTCAAAACGGGTTTAAAGATGCAAAACGTGGCACAATCAAGCATAAAACACTTTGGAAATAAGTAGTTCAGTTACGAGAAGGACTACAAAACACTCACATGATACACACGCTGAGTCGTTGGAATTCATTGGCTGATGAAGCAGCGGAGGCAGCTGTGCAAATGGCTTCCGTGGTTGCAATCACTCGTTCAAAAACGAAAATGGACAGTGAAATAATGCTGGCTGACAATGCTATAAGCAAAGGCAGCGGGCAGTGTTACCTAAAGGGTTTCCACTCAAATATTCATACATAACTGATACAAATAATGTTTTGTTTGCTCGAATCCCTGGAGTGGGGGATAGGGTAATTCCAAACATGGAACATAGATTAGGACTAATCCTAGCAGCACATGAAGGGCTCGCCTCTGCTCATGCAGGTGTTTCTGCTACAGTATCATTATTAAAACAGAGGTATTGGTGGCCAGGTTTCAGGAAACAAACTCAAAACTATGTTTTGGATTGAGAAATATGCCAGAAGATGAAAGTCTCGACCGTGAAATGTCCTGCAAAGACGCCCCTGTTGATCTCAGATAAACCATTAGCGTGCGTTTATCTGGACCACTGCGGTCCTTTACAAAGGGATGGTAACTATAAATATATCATGGTTGCAGTGGATTCATGTTCAAGGTTCCTTTGAATGTGGCCTCAGCGCTCGGCTGACGCTCTAACTGTTATAAAAGATTTGCGAGTCTTTATCGGCACATACGCAATTGGCATGCTACATTCTGATCAGGGTCCTGTGTTTAGCTCTCGAGCTTACAAAGAGGCCATGGCCAGTTTGGGCGTTGCATTGCAGTATTCTAGTCCATTCCATCCTGAGGGAAATTCGGTTGTGGGGAGAAAAAAACAGGACATAAAGCAATCTATAACAGCTAGGGTATTAGGTTCGGGTGACGGGTGAGTCAAACATCTAATAAGTGTCAACATAGTCTTAATAACTTGCCAAGAAGTTCTCTAGGGGGTATCACTCCATATGAGGTCCTTTTTGGGACAAGAATGTTGGTCTCAGATCTTGATTGTCACACATCAGTGGTGGAACAAAAGAAATTTGATATCAAAGATCGTTTGGCTGTTTTACAGGACGTAAATGAACTAAGAACGAAACAGAGCAACGTGTTCCTGAAGCCAACCACCACTGGGAAAAAAACAACCGTCCCAGCAAGGCCTGTCTGGATCCCAAAGCTTGGTGATCTAGTCAGAGAAAAGATCGCGGACAAGAGGAATTTGGGCATTCCTACAGACAACCAGTACCTGTCCTATCAATCCACGGATCAAGAACAGTTTTGCTGCCGCTCCTTGCTGGTAAAAAAGAGAACTGGTTTGTATCTATCGACCTGATCAAACCACACTATGTGGCCGATACTAAGCAGTAGCGCAAGTGGACTCCGACAATGTAGCTGACGCACTCCTCTAGCTACAATCCAAGAGGCTCAAACTGAGCAACACCATCACCATTGAAGAATCTGCAGTGAGAAAAGAAGGACTAAGCAACAAAGATATGGAACTCATTCCTCTTGAGACACAAATAACAGTTCGACATGAAACACCTGTCTACAATGAAGTGACAAGTGATCAAGTGGTTCCAGCGATTTCAACAAATCCTGATGCAATTCCCAACCATTGACAGAACTGCCTCTGGCTATTTCATTAACTTTGATAAGTTTTCTGAGGATCCTAGCGAACCTGAAACGACACCAGCAAAAAGAACTTTCAAAGAAAAAGCTACTGACTTTTTTCATCACCTGGAAAAGACTTATCTGGTTTCACCATGGATTGAACTTTGGATTGTGTTGGGAATATTTTTTCTTCTACTTTGGTTAGCTCTAGTAATAACTCTGGGTATGCCGATGAATGGAAGATATGTCAAAATGGACACAGCAAGTAAGAAAGTCAACTTACTCCTCAAACCACACACATCATCCCATCGTGAACAGAGACTTGTCACCAGTGAACATCACAGCCGTTCCTATACCTGATGGTATAGCTTGGGACAAAACAGAATGTGACAATTCTGGCCCGTCGGAGCTGTTGAAGATTCCACACTTATTCAAGATTTCATTAAGTGACTTTGTTTCATCTAGTACCTTTTCTGATGATTGGACTTCGAGACTGTTAATCATATGATGTCGGATCTAGAAATGTCAGCAGTATTAACAAATCATGAATATTTAGAAGGTTCATCAGACTAAGAACAAATGTATTGTTATAACCATAATGATCATCATTTCTTGCACAAATCTGCAAGTCATAGAAATGTATTAATGTATAACCAATGGGAACATTGTCCTACGCCACCAAAGGGTAGCTCAAAAACCTTTGCTATGAAATTTCCATACTTTTCAGTGTTCAATGTATCCAATCCAGAATCATTTTTCTTTAAGAATATAAACAAAACAGGACTGAAAAGTATGTTAACGAATACCAAACAGATTTGTAGTGTAGTTCCTATATTCCCAATAGGCTCTGCACATTGGTATAATATATCCTATAGATTTGACATAGGATTGAGGTCAACTAGGTCTCTATCGAATATACTAAACTTAATTGTGTGTGTGCCAGCTAACTCTGAGGTCACTAGAAACTTTCTTGAATACACAAGAAGGGATTAGTTTCTGACAACCGCATAAACATGACAAAATTTCTTCCCAAGAATAAGAATATATCTCTCAGAGTCGCGGAAACAATAGATAAGTATTTCACTCAGTCAATCGTGCATGCTTCGTTTCTACAGAGTTGCAGAGAAATAGTGAGATAGGCGTTTTCAATAAAAAGGGTTTATTGAACAGTCTTCTTTCTCATGCAAGAGAGGTGAACTGCTACAATCGTTATGCAGACTGCAAAGTATAATGTGTACAGCGTAGACAGTAATATGAAATAATACTGTAAGAGCATTGTATGGTTTCTAAGCCATATAAAAATACATACATAAATAACATTGACTAAAATCCTCAACTTGTGCTTCTAAAATACGCCTACACCAATGTACCTAACCTAAGTCTAGTACGAGGGAAGAAGTAAGTATTGTGTAGCATAGGTTTAGTTTTTGCCAAGAATCTCCCAAAGGTTTCTCCAGGTTCTAATCAGCTCCATACCTTGTTAGAATGAAGGAGGTCTGGTATCTCTGTCTCGGGACTCGATTGTCCAACACCCCGCAAGGGGAGCCAGAAACACTGGAGCTGGATTCTTGGCAGGAGAAGGGCAGCTTCCTGATCAGTGCATCAGCTGGAGAGTCGGCTTCCTTCTGCACTTGCTGTAGCGAGCTGCGTCAGGCAAGTAGGTTTTGGAACTGCTCCGAACCACCGTATCTTGCTGTCATCCTCCTGCCGAGAATCCAGCTCCCAGTGTTTCTGACTCCCCTTGCGGGGTGTTGGGAAATCGAGTCCCGAGAAAGAGATACCAACCTCTCTCATTCTAAGGTATGGAGCTGATTAGAACCTATAGAAACCTTTGGCAAATTCTTGGCAAAACTAAACCAATGCTAAAACAGCACCTACTTCTTTCCTTGTACTAGACCTATGTTAGGTACACTGGGGTAGGAATATTTTAGAAGCACCAGTTGAGTATTTTAGCCTGTGTTATTTATGTATGTATTTTTATATATATCATAGCAACAGACAATGCTTATACAGTATTATTTTATATTACTGTTTACGCTGTACACATTATACTTCGCATTCTGTCTAACGATTGTAGCAGTACATATCTCTTGCATGAGAAATAAGACTGTTCAATAAACCCCTTTTTATTGAAATGCCCATCTCTCTATTTCTATGCAACTCTGTAGAAACAAAGCATGCTCAATTGACTGAGTGAAATAGTTATCTATTGTTTCCTCAACTCTGAAGATATTGTTCCAACTCTAAGGGAAACAAAGTTGTCATGTGTATGCGGTTGTCAGAGACTAATCCCTTCTTGTTTATTTGAGAAAGTTTCAAGTGACCTCTGAGTTAGCTGTACAAATAGGGAAAGGGTCCGAGTACGCATTTATTAAAAACAGGGAAAACAATTGGTGCAAGAATCAAGAAAAACATAAACAAAAGTCAGATAATCAAATAGGTACACTGTTGTTTAATCACAATGTGCCTTTGGAATCTGTTTATCAAAAAAACATTACATCATTTATTCAGAAAACATTTGTCCCGCAATGGGTGAGTGAGTGGCCTTGGAGGGTGTCAGTGAAATTGAGTGCAAGGAATGGGAAGGAATAAGGTGCAGGTCATGTGACCCTTATCAACAGAAAATGCTAATAACTGGCTTCAACACAGAGCCAAAATTCAATGCAACAAATGTCCACAATTTCTACAAGGCCATGCTTGAAGAACCTTTTTGAATAGCTTCTGATTGCGGCAATGGCTGGCAAGTATGCAGGTTGTCGATGTTTCGACCCCAAAATAGTTCTAGGTATCAATTAAACCTTACTGGGGGTCTTCCTCAGGACAAAGGTGAAGTGGGGGGCAGACTTCCTAGAGTGTGAGATAAAAACAAGGATTCAATACTCAGGACACATGGATGTGAATTAAAAAAGGAGACGCATAGGGCAGAAGGATTACAGTGAAAGGTGAGTTAGTCATTAGTAGATGGGCATGTAAGCTCCATTTTAAAGAGAACGGACGAGGCAACAAATTGGATCTGCAACAAACAAGAAACACCAGGCTAAGAAACCTCAGATCAGAGATACGCGGCGGGACAAAGCACAGACTACCGCTGTCACACTTTTTAGGTCCGGAAGAAATCCAACGTCCCCGAGCAGTGAATAATCACTGAATAGCTGCTAACATTGGTCAGCTACGTACGTTCTGAGAATACATAAAAGAAGGGACCCATCATTTGAAATGCAAATCCCTACTAATTGCCAAAACGAGATAAAGCATAAAGACAGCAGCCGCTCATTTCCGCGCTGTAAATACCTGAGGGCGGTGTAATGTCAAATGTCCTGAGATTCCCAAAAGCCGTGATCATTCAGGGGAAGAGGTCCGTGTGATGTTTGGGCCAGTTTATATGCCGAGAAAGCTATCGTACTCTGAGTTAGCTGGCACACACAATTAAGTTTAATGTACTCGATAGAGACATATTGACCTCAATCCTATGTCAAATCTTTAGTGTATATTATTCCAATGGGCAGAGCCTATTAGGGATAGAGGAACTACAGTACAGCATCACTTTGACCCAACTGGATTTCATTGGAATAGCTCTAGAATTAAATACCTAGGTTTACGGTTTACTCATTACATTTCAGACTCGATTAAAATAAATATGAAAGAAAGTCTTGATCGGATTTCCAAGATGATGGTCACTCCTATTATGTTATACATCTTTTCAATGATACCAGTCCACATTCCTTCTATATATTTAAAAAAACTTGACTCCCTTCTTTCCAAATTTCTGTGGAGCAGTAAAAAATCCAGAATTTCTTGATCTCATCTTAGGAAACCAAAATCTATCGGAGGTGTGAATTTTCCAAATTTTAAATTGTATTATAAAGCCTTTTGTCTTAAACAAACTTCGTATTGGCTACATGTGGGCGTTTCCTCTTTCACCCCTTTATGGGTCAGTATTGAATACTACTTATTTTCCCCTTTCTCTATACCGGAAATTCTCGCTTTTACGAACAAAGCCAGCCTCACATCTCTTCCGCTATTTAAACACACTTACTCATTGTTAAGACCTCCCTGTCAACCAAAGATCATTTCTAGGAATGCATTCGTCTACTTATCATCAACAACAGACCTTTGTTTTTGGAGCTCTTAGAGATCTAAAGGGATCATCTGGGTTCAGGACATGTTTGTTGGCATTTCTCCTTGTTCTTTCCCCAGTTCAAAGCCATCTTTAAATGTACCCACTCATTTATACACAAATTCTTGCTACTCATGGAAGCAATTCTGGAAGTTTTTTATTCCCTTCCCTCCAAAGATTACTTATTTATGCATGATCCGCTTTTTAAAATGTTGTTGGAATCTCCGAAGGCCTCCCTCATTTATAAATCTTTCAATTCCGCTCAACTGGAGCGGTCTAAAACTAAGATGGAACTCGCCGGAGAGACAGATTTCGGTTGTGAATGGAGTACTGATTATTGGAGCAAGATATGGACCAGATCGTAAAAAAATCTAGATCTACGTCTACCACTCAATCTATGTTTTTTCTATATCACAGACTATTTTTTACCCCATCTCCATTGCCAATTTTACACACTCTAATAATAAGACCTGCTGGTCTTGCAACCACCCTTTGGCTGACATGTGTCACCTCCTGTTTTCATTCAATCCCATAGCTTATTTTTGGTTACAAATTTAGTCTAGGGTCTCAACTATTTTTAATCTACATATTCTCTTATCAAATGCCCTTCTCTTTATGGGAAGCTTATCAGAGTCACTTGGATTATTGTCTTATGAGCGAGGGTTGTTTGACCTCATGTTAGCTTTAGCTTTTCAACAGATTACACTCAATTGGAATCTCAAACAAGCTTTCAGTCAAGTTTTGGTGGAATACTGTATGCCAAGATCATAGGTTGGATATTGCTTTTGCCTCCTGTTGCAATCCACAGGTAAATAGAGATCTCTTTTGGTTGTCGCTGACTGTTTATTTAAATAGGATCTCTATTTCTCAGGTCTCCAGTAATAGTTCTGAAAACTTCCAGCCTCCATGAGTTCCTGCATTTATGCCTTTCTCTTTAATACATTCAGCATTGTAAAATGTATATAAGTATGTTAATTGCATCCTTTTTTGTTCTAATGAGTATTTATTGCTATTTGACCCTCAGTTGCAGAGTATTTCTTATCCTCCCCTTTTTCTTCCCTTTCTCCTCTTTTCCTAAATAAATCCTAAAAATTGTAAACAGCTTTCTACTATGTTTTATGGCATATTCTTATCTCATATGTTGGTTAATCTCAAACAGTGTTACGCTTTTGCCCTATGTTGTATGATGAACTTTACGTCAATAAAGCTTCTTAAACTTAAAAAAAAAGAATTGACTCAAAATGTGCCTTCTGGAAAAGCATATGGGAGTAATGGGAACCCAGTGGAATTATATAAAAAATTTAGAGAACTGATGCCTAAATATTTAACTATATTAGTCAAACATATAGTAAAAGGGGTCAAACACCCTCAAACCATTATCATAGGAAGAGCAGTAAGCATTCTAAAACCAGGAAAAACAAGCATTTGTAATGCAATAGATCTTGCATTGCAGAAACTTTGAGCTATTGGTGTTGCTAATAATAATGAATTGCCAATAGCTCAAACTTGCTGTAAAGCAAGAGCTATTGCATTGCGATTGGATCGCGGCACTCGTGCTTTAGCTTTAAACATCTTAAGCTAAAGCACAGGTGCTGTGATTGTTTCAAAAGTAAAGAAATAGAAAAAAATGCTATTTTGTTTTCTATTTCTTTACTTTTGAAGGAATTGCAGCACCCACGCTTTAGCTTAAGATGTTTAAAGCTAAAGCGCGGGTGCCGCCATTGTATGAAAAGTAAACAAACAGAAAAAAAACAGCTTCGGCGATTGCAATTAGCAAAAAAAAGAAAAGCGTGGCTTCCATTATTAGTGCTGAGGCGTGCCGCGCTGGTTAAATAAAAAAGAAAGCATTGCACGGAGTGTTGTTGCAGGCAGGAGAATGTCATTTAAGAAAAGAGTGCTTGAGACTATAATTAAAAGGTACCGAGTAGCAACACATGTAACGGGGTGTCCACATGGGAGCGCACAAGACGAGGAAAAGCGGTACTAAGAAGGGACTACTAAGCCTTCTGACCAATAAAAAGCCACCATTTAACAAGGACAGTGACAGGAGCCAATTAAAAAGATAGGTGGAATGTGGGCGGAGCTTCAAGCCCATAGCATGAATATACCATGTTTTTAAGAGACACCGCTGCCTAGGTGAGACATTAAAATAGAGAACCTGAATTCTTATCGTCTGATAACTACGGAAAGCAGATAATGATAAATAATTGCTATATTGTTGGCTATTTTATTAAATTAAACTGCAGGATCAAAATGGATTTATAGCTAGCAGGTAGTTAAATGACAAGAAAAATTATTTGATCAAAGCTGTCAATAATTTTACTCGCAACAAAATCTCTGCAGTAGCCATGCTTTTGGACACAGAAAAATAATTTGACCTCATGAGCTACGAAAGTCTTTTTTGATGAAAAAAATGCATTTGACTTCCCTTTAAAGCTCACAAGGACAATAAGCAACTTGTATGAAGGCACTCAGGAAAATATATTTGTAAACTCTGAAGTAATAGGTTCCTTAAAAGTAAATTGTGACACAAGACAGGGCCTGTTATAGCACTATATTACCCTTACCATATCAATCTTAGGATGGCACCACTAACTAAAATATTGATTTTTGCCTCTTAACTTTCTTCTTAGAGGTGTATCATGTATTTTTTATGATACGTTCTTTAAGGAAATTGAAAGAATGTTTTCACAATTCATTTGGGGTAAAAAGTTTTCAAAAGACACACAATTGATGGACGGAATGCAGAACAAATCAAAACATTTAACCCCAGTCAAGAGATCTAGCTTAAATCCATTATTCTTTTGCTCACCATGCCACCCCAGTTTAGACCTGGCCATAGGCAAATCAGTCTTGACCCTGTGCCTCATGGGAACAGTCCAGCCCAAACTGCCAAGCAAGGTCCGCCCTGGGCCGGAAACAGCATCCTGGGACCGGTTTCTGGGTAACACCCTTCATCGGCCAGGCTAGCTTGAATCCAGTGGCAAAGTGAGCATGGGACCACGTCTGGGCATACCCTGCCAATTTAGGGTGAACAAAGCAAACACAAGGAGATGATGGACGGAGCGCTGAAACTTTTCAAGACTTTCGCTATGCATCTTATATTTTTGTTGATCTGATTGTGGATTAGCTTTGTCTTATATGACAGTGTATTAATATTCTGCAATAGCAACTTCCAGTTCTAGATTCAAATATTTGACTTAATCTTCAAAGTGTTAAAACAGCAATTTGTTGCTTGACATGATTAATAAGTCAGGATTGGAAATATCTAAAAAATATCCAATTCACCCATAAGCTTAATAAAGAACCATCCAATGGGCTCTTAAAAGAAAAGACACATTTACAATATTTTTCTATCTCACTGATTAATTCTGAAACTAGGGGCCAGATGTATGATCACAAACGAGCAATCGACCCATTTGCGACTGCTAAAAAGGTGCGTGGTATGTACAAACCATATTTTCCAAGGCGGAAGCCTATTACCGACTCGCAAGATAGGGTTTACGAGTCGCTATTAGGAGGGGTCGTGTCAAGGTCATCCCTTCCTAATAGCGAGTTGCACTGATATGCACGATTGTTTTGCGACCGAAAATGCGGTGGCTAAACAATTGCAATTACCACCTACTTAAACGGGAATGGGTCCCCAGGGGACTCCTTTCCCTTTGTGTTGGGCAGCAAAAATATTTGTTAAGAACAGACAGTGCCCCCAAAGACCACTGCCTACTCTTAAAAAAATGAAACTAAAACATTTCATTTTTTTTTAAATGCATCCCGTGCTGCATAAAAAAATGGCTTCATTTAAAAAGCAGTCACAGACATGGAGGTCTGCTGACCCCAGCAGCCCACCATCACTGTGATTGCTGGCCATTCCCAATGGGTCGCAAATTGCGACCTGCCTCATGAATATAAATGAGGCAGGTCATTTGCGACCCATTTGGGAATTACAAACAATGCCCCAGACACTGTTGTACATTGCATTTTGCGAGTCCCTAATTGCGAGTTACAAAACATTGCAATTTGTGACTCGCAAAATGGAATGGCTGTACATCTGGCCCCAAATTACTAAAGTTAATCTTATGTGACCTAAGTTTTCCCATCCAATGCTGGTTTGGCAGCAATATTGAATTACTATAATATTAGATTTCCATGTGTTGGATGGGAATCATGGTTAGCAGTCAAAGGGTTTATAAAAGATCGCAGAACTTGTTTTATTGGCCGTATATTAAGATAAGGCATTATTTTATCTAACACAGATTCCCTTCCCAATACACTCCGCTGAAGAACGGGTATACAAATTTGTTCAAGACAGACAGGTCAGAAGCTTAGGGGCAGATGTATCAAGCCTTTTGCGAATCGCAAAGGCGAATTTCGGCCTTTGCGAGAAGCAAACTGTCTTTTTGCATTTTTTGTCATGCATCAAATTTTCGCAAATTAAGGAATCGCAAAAATTTGCGATTCCTTATTTTGCCATGGCATTTAAGGAATCGCAATTTTTGCGATTCCTTAAATGCTATGTATGTAGCATTTTTGTATTGCGAATTTTGGATAAGAAATCACAAATTAACACCAACTTGAAGTTGATGTTAATTTGCGAATTCTTTTAAAAATGCACAATTTGGCATTTTTGAAGGTGGCATGTGACGCACACACATGCCCATAGGGCATGTATGTGCGCCAAATGCACACACATGTACATTTCAGGGGTGCAGCAGGGTGTCTTTGAGACACCCCTGCACCCTTGAAATAATTCTCAATTTGCGATTAGCAAATTGCGAATTCGCAATTTGAGAATTATTTCACAATCATTCCTATGGGCCTCCTGGCCCATAGAAATGCATGGGAAATTATTCCTTAAGTGCGAATTCGCAAAATGCGAATTCGCAAATAAGGAAGATTAAGGAATCGCTAAAAATTAGCGATTTTTTACATACATTCCATTTTGCAAATTCTAAATAGCGATTCCTTAAAAATCGCTATTTAGAAATCGCAAAACGGAATCTTGATACATCTGCCCCCTAGTATTCTAGAAAAAAAGTCACAGTGCAGCTAACAAGATGATTATTTTATCAAAATAGCCAAAAATGGGGAAAACAGAAACAGATTATCTTGGCAACAGATATGTGGATAAAAATGAATTAATTCAACTTTACTACAGTGTAAAGCGCACATTTTAGAAGAATGGTTAGTTGTCACACAATTGTTTCTTTGTATAAGATCATTGGGAAGATTAATCCATATTGTTTTAGATGCACTTCTATCTAAATAGGTAACTAGATTCACACTGCATGGTGTCCAAATACGATGTGGTTTTAGGAAAAGTTGTTTTCCTTCTGTGAATCAAAACATTTGTATTCATATTCCACGAGATCCCCTATTAGAACATGTGCAACAGGTTAATAACATAATTAGCTGGGAGAAGAAACATTATCTAAATGTCCATGTTAGTTGCCAGATCCATAATTGAGAAGTACTGGAAATTGCAGCATATACCACACTTTACAGAATAGCTTAGGACAAATACTAGGGTAAGAGCAAGAGAAAGCCTATTTGCTACTGGGAGGTGATCCAGAAAAAAATTGAGATGCTTTGGGTGGATTTTATATGAAGATGTTGTGCACTGTTTAAGAACATTAGTATTTTTGTCAAAATGAATGGTAACATTTTGTAGTTATTATATGGTAAGTTATTAAGGTAAACTAATATTTAAATTCTGCATTCTCTATGTATTCTCTGCATTGTAAAATGTTAACTCCCTGGTAAATAAAAATAAAACATAAAGAAATAAAAGGCATTTTGTGGTTCACCTGTAACTTTGGTCACCATTGAAGCATCTACACCAATTTGGAACTCACTTTAGAGCATATTTATGAGATGTGCTGCAGTGTGTGACAGGTATAGGGCAGGAATATGCTGTATTTAAAAGAAAACAACACATTCCTGCCTGTTCCCTTGCGCTGGCGCCATTTTGGCTGCCTAGGGCCAATGCAGGGACCCTTGCACAATGATGCAAGGGTCCCTGTGTTGCATGCAGGATTATTTTTGGGCAGGTTGGGTACCTTTCTGCACAAAACAAATCCTGAGAGGTATATTCCTTTGTCTATGTGTGCTGCAGGATGCAGCCCACATAGAATGAGGAAGTAATGAGGAGAAATACAGATATTTCTCCTCGTTACGTCTCTCCTGGGAAGGCATATCTTATTGGTGAGTTTCCAAAGCTGCTATTTCTGGTTAATCTGGGAATGTGTCCAAAACTATGGGAGTTGCATGGGAACACCCACGCAACACCCATAGAATCCCTCCCTAGTGCAGAGTAAGGCAACACAGCAATTTGCGCTGCGTTGCTTCACTCGAGATATATGAAGCCACTCAGGGCCACGCAAGGTGACCTTACATGGTTTCATAAATCTCATTTTTGAGTTACATCCTGCATATACCACATTATGTGATTTAAGCGCAATGCACCGGGGGTCATAAATATGGGCCTTAGTGTAGTCAGCTAGGTCTGGTATGCCAATCTTTGTGCGCTTCTTGACAGGGGAAATAAAGTTAAAAAGGTGTTGAAAAAGATATGATTTTCCCATTTTCGCTACCCATGAAATGTTGCTTGCAGCTACAATAAAAACTGCAAAACAGTTTTATACCAAACCTGGCATGAAAGTAGAAGTTTACTTAGAAAGCATGTTTGTTGTTTCGTGTAAATCTGATCAGTAGTGTTTGAGATATAAGGATTTGAAAAGGGGGCTAGGTGGGGTTGTATTTAAATTCTTTCTTGGGTTTTCATATCAGCATACAAGTATCGAAGCTAAATGTAAACATTCATCATCATCAACTTTATTTTCGAGACACAGGTCTTATAAAGTGCAAGGTGCCATACAACATAAAAAACAGCACAAGCAATAAAAGAGACGATTTACTAAATGCAATATACAACAATGGTTAAAACAATTGATTATTAAAAAAACATTTTCGATAAAATGGCCCAAAGTTTGATATACAGAAATTAAACCTCTGCAATACATTTAAAACGTTGGCTCCATAATGCATGCCAAAATTTGGCCAAACCAAAGACAACTACCCTGCGAGTGTGGGTAGCTACGATTCTCATAACCTCTAGGTAATGACCAGGCCCAATCAGTTTACACAATGGCACACTCCATTTGCCCCGCAACCTTCTATATTGGGGGCAAAAAAATAGCACATGGATGATTGAATATGGGCATGTCTTACATGCCGCTTACTGATCATCTGTGGTGGCCTTGTTGATCCACTTTTTACAAAACAGTTTGGTGGGTAGGGGTTTGAAGCGAAATTGGATAAAAAATTTAAGTGCCAGTGGTTGTACAATTTAGTCAAATGTTTCCTCGTAAAATGGGGTACATTTACAATTGATAAAATCCTAGCTCAGGATGCCGACGGGATTTACCATCTCCTTCACCATAATAGTATCCCAGTATACCTCTCTGACCCTACATTTTTGGATAAAACACAATCTGCTAACATGTCACAACCTCCACCTTTCCTTAACGAGGGGGGAGAACCATTACTACCATGGAAGTAATGGTTTGGATTAATAGAGACTTACCAAATTGCTATAGGTGGGGGAAATGTTCTCACTTACGTAAACTACACGCCCTTTTTGCACAACTTGGGCATTGAGGGCCGTAAAGTTTACGGTGATATTTCTGTAAATGCAGATGGTGGAAGTGATAGTGATGATGATGAGACTGTATATTTGGGGGCTGTCAACAAATTAGAAAAACATTTCAGCAAGAAAATTAATGTTAGAGAGGCATACGTTCTTTTCAAGTACACAGGGTAAAAGTGAAAAAGTTAAACCAGTCATTGCGGCATTAAAGGGCCTACCGAACACATGTGAGTTTGAATCTCTTCAAGAGTCCCTCATTATGGACCAGTTGGTTAGATGCACTAACAATCCTAAGATACAGGAGAGGCTTCTGGTGGCCAACCCGGACCTCAAGGAGGCCATAGACATAGCGGTGGGGATTGAACACACAGCAGATTGTATAGTTGCAATGAAAGGAGAAGTGGGCAAATCCACTGAGGCTAATGCCATAAGCAAACCTGATACAGGTAAAGATAACAAAAATAATCCGGCAAACACATTCACTCCTGGAACCAAACTCAAGTGTTTTAGGTGTGGGAGCCCAACCCACCTTGTCAACAACCCCATATGCCAAGCACGTTCTGTCATGTGCCACAAATGTGGGAAAAGGGGTAATTTGTCCAGGGTTTGTAATGATCAGCGCTCCAGAGCTGTGTTGGCTGTCGAATCCGAATCGGTTTCTGAGTCTAAGTTAATCTTCCAACTTAAAGATACAAATGATGCAACCAAATTTCCTTCTTGCAACATCACCCTAGACAATAAACCGATAACTGTCTTTGCAGATTCATGTTCCCCATACACCCTTGTTGATGCCAAAGTATTTTCTCAACTTTTTCCCTCATGGCAAGGTACTGTACAGCCCCCAGACAACCAACCAGGAGGTTACAAAGAGATCTCATACCCTTATTGGGCATGACCACCAAGGAGATAAGGTTTAAAGGAAAGAATACAGTAGGCAAGATATACATCACACATAAGGGATCAAATTTGTTGGGATGGAAACACCAAAGGGAATTCTGGATCAAGTTAGCTCCCAACAGTCCAGATCAGGTTCTGTTGGTAGGTCCCTCAGTTGGGGGGATGGAGGTGTGCAACGATTTTCCGAATGTATTTTCGGATAAACTAGGGTTTCTTAAGGATTACCAACACTCCGTTAAATTAAAATTCAACGCAAAGCTGGTGGCACACAAGGCTAGACCCATACCTCATTTGATGCATGCTCCACTTAGCATGGAGTTACACAGATTACTGTCTCTGGGGGTGATGAACCCATTGAGTGCTCGCAATGGCTGGCCCCCATTGTTCTCACCACAAAAGCATCTAGTAAAGATATCAGGCTGTGTGTTGACCTCAGGGACCTCAATGAGAACATCTGGGTTGACAGGTACCCTCTTCCACACACTCATGAGGCCCTTACCCTTATCAAAGGTGCGAGTTGTTTCAGTGTTCTTGACCTATCCTTAACCTACTACCAGGTAGAGCTCCACCCTGCCTCACACCACCTCGCCTCATTTGTGACACCTCTAGGAGCATTCCAATTCTGCTGCGGCTACATTCTAGAGAATCATGCAGCATGTGCTGAAGGACCTTCCCAGAACACTCTGTTTTGAAGATGACATACTCATCTACGGGAAGGATCTGGAGGAACATTATACCACCCTCAGGATGGTGTTGACCAACTTGGGGAAAACTTGTCTCACTCTCAAAAAGGAGAAATGTCGCATTGGAGTGGGATCAGTTGAGTAACTTGGGCACACTATCTTGTAAGATGATATTAAACCCAAATTGGACCTGGTGGAGGCGATTCACAACACTGTGGCCTCCAAGTGCGTTGAAGACCTTAAATGCTTTTTGGGCCTTTCTGAATATTATTCCAAGTTTGTCAGAAAGTATGCCTCCAAAGTTGAACCCCTATGGAATTTGCTCAAATCAAGAACTCCTTTTGTGTGGTCTGATGACTGTCAAGATGCCTTTCAAACTGTAAAAGAAAGTATCATTGCTGCCCTATCCCCAGGTAGATTTGACCCCAGCAAACCCACAATCCTTTGCACTGATGCCAGCAATAAAGGTCCGGGAGCCAGTATCAGCCAAATTGTAGATGGAAAGGAACAGATTGTCGCATTTGCCTCCCGAGCTCTAAAGGGGGCCAAATTCAACTATTCGGTGGTAGAGAAAGAGGCACTTGCTTGCTTTTGGGCAATCAAACACTTTCGTTTTTTTCTGTGGGGAATTCCATTTATGGTAAACACCGACCACAAACCATTAATATTTGCATTCAGCACTAAGGGGCAAATAAAACCACCCCCAGGATCGCCAGGTGGATCCTGGGACTTCAAGGGTAGAATTTCAGTGTAAAGTATGTGCCAGGTTCTCAAAACACTGTTGCTGATTTTCTATCATGATCTCCTTCCGTGGAGGAAAGCAGTTCTGTTTCTTGTGATTGTGACAATGTGATACTGCAACTTACTTGTTTGAACAAGGAGGAATGGAACAATAGTATCCAAGCAGATGCAGAAATGAGTTCCATCAAAGAACTCAACATAAGTGGTTGGCCTGACAACAAAAGTAACGTTCCAATAAGCTTGGGCAAGTTCTGGGACATAAGACTGGAATTAAACATACAAGAAGGATTGGTTTGCAGGGGGGGAAAGTGATTCCACCAGAGAACTTAAGAGAGAAAATTGTGGAGTTAGCACACATAGGACACTTAGGATGCAGTCTTACTAAGAACAAAATCCGGTTGGAATACTGGTAGCCAGGGATGGTTGCCATGATGGAGAATGTAGTGAAAAATTGTTTGGACTGTAGCCGCAGTGACAAAATCCACCAAACCTGGAAGCCACCACTTTCTCCTGTTGAAGTTCCTGATCGGCCATGGTCTAAGTTAGCCTTGGACAATATAGGTCTACTCAACCAAAATATTGAATAAACACTTTATTTTAGTACTAGTGGACTATCACACACGATGGGTGGTTTACAAATGTGTCCATCAAATCGACACAAGAGTTCTCACACAGTTCTTAGAAAGTGTTTTCTTTGAGGAGGGAATACCTGACATCCTCATAACAGACAATGGAGTGCATTTCACTTCGGACATTATGAAAGAGTTTCTTTCTCACAGGGGCATCACTCATCACAAATCTACCTTGTATTGTCCCTGTGCAAATGGATTAGTGGAGCGGATCAACCGTTTGTTCGAAGAGTGTCTACAGAGGGCAGAAGTAATGGGGACACCAGCAAGTTCAGCTTTAATGGAGACTATTTGAGTCTATCGCACCGCTCCCAATAGTGTTACTGGTTATTCCCCGTTCACCTCTCTCAAAGGGAGGATCCCGAAAACTAAACTTACCCCACCTGTATTGCCAAGGAATGACAAATGTGTGGTAAATCATAACAAAATCTCTAGAAGAGTAGGAGAACATCAAGTCAAATACAAGGTCAGATATGACCAGACCAAACATATCAAAAACTAAATGTTCAAAGAAGGAGAATGGGTCCTTGTGGACTTACCCAAAGCACGCAGGAAAGAAGCGTCCAGATTTTCGGATCCGTGCAGACTATCAAAGGTAGGGAAAAATGTAGTCCATATTGATAACGGTCAAACATGGAGCATGGACAGAATCATCCCTCATGAACAAGTTGGTGATCTCGGGAACGGTAGGAATCTAGAGAGAGAGTCAGAGGCTCTCGGTCCCAGGAGATCTCTGAGAACAAGAAGCACACCCATTTGGACCAGAGACTATTGTGTTGAGTGAGAGCCACTGTTTCTTATTGTTTTCCTGCATTCCCTTGCAGGTTTGGTTATTGTATTTGCATGGTTATTGTATTTGCATGCTTATGACCTCATCTCTGTTCTCTTGTTTCTGCTCTTCCTTGCTCTGCTCCCTCCTTTTTCCTCTCACATCTCTCCTCCTTCCTCCCTTGCCGCCCTGTCTGTCTTCGCCTTGTGCATGGAGGTGTGTTGTAATCTATTCCACTTGGTACGTTCCCCATCTTCAAGATCTACAAAAAACGATTAGTGATCATATGTCCCTCAAATGGGGTATGGTAAAGTACAATAACATTTCTAACAAATTTATACTTGTGCTACCTCATATGTCACTAGTTCATCTGTTGCTCATTGGTGGACCAATGTGTAACCTGTGCATGCCATGTGCTGCTTCTCGGTTGCTCATGGACACTGTATTTGGCATTAACCTTGGTAGCCTGTGATCATTGCATACCACAAGTGACTCCGCTGTTGCTTCTGGGTGGACCGTATCAAACAAAGTTGAAAATCTGCCTCGTTCTTTCAACTCTTGATGACAAAGGTTTGACTGGCATTTGCAAGCTGGGAATTAGGCTATAGCCTCTACTGTCCTCTTGCCCTCACTCATTCTCTTTTTCCCCCTAGCTGTGCCTCCACTAAACACATTCCATCCAGTAAACACTGAACACATTCCTTTTACAGGAACTACAAAATATCACTTCAGCCAAATACAGTGTATATATAATAATTTAGTACCTTTCAGATTAAGCCACGGATCATCCACTGAGGTTTCTAAATCTCACATGACTAAATCTCAGGGCACCTCCTTGTCGCTTAGGAGTTTACCATGGGCTAGGATTCTACAGCTCATGGATTGATTCCGTATTGTTTTTCTAGAGGTTTAGTAGTTCTACCAGGGGATGGTATTCTGTCACTCCTAGGCTTGCTTTATATTGAACTTCCTGGTGGATAAGGCAGCTTCAAGACTACAAGCAGGGAGTCTGTCACTTCTGCAATAAATACATCAAGTATTAAAATTTTTGCCAGATAGTAGATAAACACGCTTGCTTGGCTGCTCTCATTACTGCTCACATGATCACTACATGAACACATGAACAATCACCTGAATGACCACCTACATGATTGCAAAACATCTTAAGCACATATGACATGACAGATTGCATCACAGTTTGAGGCAGTTTTATAAAAAAGATTTAGTGAAAAATGCATGGTAAACTGCTTGCAAACTCTATGATAAAGATCATGAAAAATTGTAACAAAAAAACCATGAAATAGACATTAAAGACACATTTTTTAATTATGCCAATGAATAGCATGCTTTCCGTCCACAAAGCCCTTCAGCACCTCTTCAGCAGTAGAAAACACTGTATAAACCAGCGGCGGCTGTTACGGAATGGGTGTAAAGGGGCTGGGGAGTGAAAGAAAAAAAGAACACTTACCTTCTCTGCACTGCCACTCTCTCTCCGTCTCTCCTCTGTCGTCTCTCCTCCCAAAAGCAGGAGGGCAGACATGCTTCCCTAAGCTATTCACGGCGCTGCTGTCAACAGCATACCACTGGATTCAAGCTAGCTTTGCTGATGAGGGGTAATACCCCGAAACAGGTCCCAGGATGCTTGTTTCCGGTCCAGGGAGGACCAGGCTTGGCAGTTCGGGCTGGACTGTTCCCATGAGGAACAGGGTCAAGACTGATTTGCATATAGCTGGGTCTAAATTGGGATGGCACAGTTGGCAAAAGAATGATGAATTTAACCCAGATCTCTTGACTGGGGGTGAATGTGTGATTTATTCAGCATTCTGTCCATCATTTGTTTGCATAGCACTTTTCGCCCTAAGTAGGAAGAGTATGCCTAGATGTGGGTCCCTTGCTCACTCTGCCTCTGGATTCAAGCTAGCCTGGCTGATGAGGGGTGATACACCGAAACCAGTCCCAGAATGCTTGTTTCCAGTCCAGGGAGGACCTGTCTTGGCAATTCGGGCTGGACTGTTCCCATGAGGAACAGGGTCAAGACTGATTTGCATATGGCTGAGTCTAAACTGGGGTGCACAGTTGGCAAAAGAACGATGGATTTAACCTAGATCTCTTGACTGGGGGTGAATGTATGATTTATTCAGCATTCCGTCTATCATGTATTTACATAGCACTTGTCATGAGCATGACAGCAGCGTCGTAATTGGTCTGAGCGCCGTGGTTCACGTTCAGACAAGGACTGGGAGCATGTGCATGGTCTCCAACCAGGAAATGCAATATAGCCTGGTGCAGAACATGCTAGGTGCACATGACTAATTGGCCAGCTCAATTCTGGCCAGACTTACGATCATGCGCACTAAGTGCATCAACCACTCCTCCCCCTGTTGGTTGTTACGACAGCCAAGTCCAGCACTGCCCCAAAACTGGCTTCAGCATGGAAAAATAAAATGATAATAACAATGTGTTATCATTTTATTTTTCCTTTTTTTGCACTGCTGAAAAGCAGTGGGGCGACTCTTTTCTGCCTTAGCCGAGGATCTGCCGCTGGTATAAATGCCCATACAGTAAATACACATCTAAAATGATTCCATATTGTAAGAAATTGGGTTATTGGTTGAAGGGGGTAGAAGTCCCATTCAGGCAACAGCCACAAACCATGTCATGGTAAACCAGAAAAAGGCACTAAATTAACTTGTGCTGAACCCTCCAGTAGATTGGCGCAAAGCAGTCAGGCTTAACCTAGAAACAATGTGTAAAAAAATGAGTAACAACAAGAAAACACAATACAAAAACATCCCAGACCAATTTAGAAAAAAGAGTGGATTTTAATAAATAAAATGACACAAAAACTAATTAAATTCAGTCATTGAAACTGGAGTTTCAAACTTTTAATGTTTGTAATTAAATCTAGTGGCTAAAATATCAAAGCATGAACAGTGGGTATTGGGTCATGTGAGACCAGGTTAAAGTAAAAAAGGTTAAGGCCAACCGTGATGGAGTGTAGGTCAGATACAAGGGGTGGGTTGGGCTCAGTCTTGGCTCACCTTTGGCCTTTTATAAATTATTGAGAATTTCTCAGAGAAGGTAGAGTCTGCAGTGGGGCAAGGGAGCAGGCTTTGTCAGAAGAAGAGTCTACGTTTTCGAGGAGTCACTGGATGAAGTTGTAGTGAAGAGTTTTAATTTTGGACTTAGACAATTTATTGAAGTTTTATTCTTCCAGTACAACAAGGCTGTAGCTGAAGAGGGCTCCACAAGGCCAGATACCTTCATGGAGAGGTCCCACGTCTGCTGGGGAGAAAAACGTACTGATAGCTACCGCGAAATCAGGTTCACCAACGATGCTTCTTGGGTGAATCAGCCTGCATGGAGGTCGGAATTTCTGTTGTCTGTCCACTGAGTTTGAAAAAAAAAAATATTCACAGTCCCAGATTTTAGGGTTAGGCTGGAGCAGTAGCCTCAACCCAATTGCCATGAGTCTAGGACCTGGGGGTGCCACTTGGGGGTTAGTTAGAACTTAGCAGCATGGTTCCATGCCCCAGGAGCATTTTATGTCCCTTTAGTTCACACTGGAGGCCAGCCAATTAGCCCTTGGAGTCACTCTGGTAGTCATGGGTTCAAGGAGCAGGTCCAGTCTTCCTTCCTCATGCAGCGGGCAGTACTTCCAGCAGCAATGGGGTAGGGAAGTTCTTCTGAGTCTTCCACAGCCCAAGATCTGAAGAGTAGTTCTGAAGTTCCAATATTTATATCTGGTTAAAGTCTTTCTGTGTGGAGGGACATCCTGTCCTACCCACCATCTGGTTCTGAAAAGGCATCCCTTCACCTCTTAAGGCTCCAAACTGTCTGGGGTGACAAAAGGCTGATGTCAGGTTCTTTTTTTGTGCTGATGACCAGCCCTATGGAGTGTAAGTGGGGCAGGTCACAGCTCTGCTCCAGCCATCCTTGCATAATGACCTATCTTGCCCACACCTCGTCCTCTTTGTGTCACTGTCTGAGAGTTATACACAAATACCAACAGCGATAGAATAGAATAGCAAGTTGTAGGTTTGTTGAAGAGGTTATAGGCTAGGTTGCAGGTTACAAGTTGAATTGTAAAGTAGAGGAGTAGAGGAGCAGCATCCTCTCTGCTCAGCCCACTCTGTCAAATTGCCAAGCGACTTACAGTCACTCACCAACATTCCATGACATCACACACTGCTGATCAGAGCAGGGAACAATGTAAGTATGCAGAGAGTCATCACAAGCATAACAGATATAACAGATCTCCTTCCTTTGGAAAATGATAAAGTGCAAAGAGGAAACATAAGATAAAAAAAAACAAAAAAAAACAAAGAGAAGACATTAAAGACACCTGCTTCGGTCAGCCCTATAAATTATACAAACAGAAGATGCAAGAGACTCTAGCTACGATAAGTCCTATAAAATATTTAGACAGTGGGCGAATAAGCCCCCATCCGCTTGAACCAAAAGCCCACACGTACACAGGTTGCACAGAATCCATCAAATCAAAATCTTTACCACTTGCTCTCCGCCATGTACTGTCGCCGGGCTAGAGACATAGAGTTAAAACACCCACACTCACCCCTACTGCATGCTCTTGCAGGACCAGGGAACTAAAACTCCCAACCTTACTGCATACTCTTGGAGGAGCAGGAACACTACACACTCTCACCCTCTTCTACATACCATTGCAGGAACAGGGACACTACACCCTCTCACCCTCCTCTGCATACCATTGGAGGACCAGGGAACAAGCTGACACAATATATTGAATGCTACTCATACATAACCACATTTTCCTGACACACTTCACTCAAACTGGGGCAAATGAAACCCTACTCTCTGCAGTAAATTCAACCTGGCATTAAAAAATAACCAATGGTTATAACACAAAAACCTCCACTCTGGTATGCAACCTCTCACCCAAACACATTGCAGAAAAAAAGTCCTCTACCCTAGTGAGTGACATCTCACCCGAATATTGTGTCCTTTCTCTTTTCTGAATGCTCCCAATCCATCATGGCTGCTGAATAATCCAACTCTCTTCCTGTATTCGGCCACTAAGAGGATAGTCTCTTCTATATTTCCACTATTCCTGCAGTTCATCCCAGGTAGCAGCCACACACTCCACTCCTCTCCAAGAAATTGGACCACACAGTAAGGATTCACCAGTTTTTTTCTGGGTGTTACGCTGCTGGTTAATGTTCCAATTCTCACAGTCTTGGGCTGATTTGTGTGTGATTTCATATATGCGCTCCAGCACAACGTGCCCACTCAGCACTTCTTTACACTAGTTCCAGCGATGTGGGCCCTTCAACCTTTGGCAGCACAGGCAGACACAAGTTGGCCCAGCATGTCTTCTTCGCTCAACAGCACCAGCTGCCATCAGCGCTGTTGCTAGGCTGTCACATTCGCTTCACAACTACCAGGGTGCTTGTAACACCATGTGCACTTACGTCTACATGGGCTTCACTGAGGCTCAATACTTGCCTCCGACACCCATGTGCATCTGGCACACAGTGAGCAGCATGCTCCTCCTGAAAACGGTACCACTTCAAAAGCAGACACTTCAGGCTTATCCACACGCTGCTAATGACTCAGAGCTAGCACCAGGCACAGCAATTTGGCCAAAATCATATATTTCTCACCCCTTGGTCCATACCTGCTGTAACTCCTCAAGCAGGTCATCAAAAGTGGTGGACACACTTTTAAATGGCATGCTCCTTCAGTATCACACCCTGGGTCCTTCAGTATCACACGCTGGGGCCCACCAACAAAGGCCGTAAATGAAATACAGTACCTTTTTTTCTCTGTGCATCCCTGAATTTAAGTTGTTTCAGCATGAAGTCCGTGATAATCACATTAGACTTCCAAAAATAGTGTCCGCCCATCAGCATTTTCCAGTCTATAGACATCATTCAGTATTTGATACTAGTTCAACCTGTGGCACTGGTAGATGCTGTTTAGATGATCATTGTTAATATCTGATATTCAGATTTCACCAATTCACCGGTCTACCCACAATGCTGCATTCTTTGTTTCTTTGTGAACTGTTAAGTAGACCACCTTCTCAGACTGCAGGCTGTCCGATGGGTTTACACACTTGTGGGTTTTAGGGCATCTATTTTTTCTATTCTTCTATCGCTTCTCTGCTCCTGCACCTACAATGTCACTTCACTTCTTTTGTGTGATGAGTTTTCTTACATGTAGGTTTGTTTCTAGATCACCACCACTGTTCTAATTAAAAGATATCCTCATGAGTCAGGTAGCCAGGTCATGTGGATTAACAAGTTGTAGTTTTATTGAAGAAGTTATACCTTAGGTTACAGGTCACAAGTTACATCGTAAGTTCTCCACCAAGAGCAGCACCCTCTCTGCTCAGCTCACTCTATCAAATTGCCAAGCAATGTCCAGTCATTCACCAACATTAAATGACATCACACACTGCTGACGAGAGCAGGGAACAATGGAGGTGTGCACAGAATGCATCACAAGCATAGCAGATAACACAGAGCCATTTACGTTCATGTGACCCAGGACATTGACAGAAGGCACAAATGGTCGTGACAAGCACATTCCAACTTTCTAAAAGTGGCAATTCAGAATTGAAAAGAGGATTTTAAATTACAATTAATTTGAGTCTAAATAGCATATCTCTATCTGCTCCTATTAGAAACTGGGGGGCATATTACCAAGCTATAGCGATAATTATCGCTAAGCTTGGTTAGCGGCCAAAATGATAACGCTGAGCTTCGCCTATTTTTATCGCTTAGGAGCCTTGATATTATCAAGGTTTATCTCCTAAGCGATAAAAATCGGCCGAAATGCATGAATATTGCTGAAAAGTCAGCGATATTCATGCATTACCGAGCAAATGCTCTTGGCCATGTTATCCACCTACCATTGGATAACATGGCTAAGAATTGCTCTGGGCAGGCGTAAGCTTTTGGATATAATCGCGCTTAGCGCGATTATTTCCAAAAGTTGGTAATAGGGGATAGTGATGTTAGCGACTGTTTCCAGTCGCTAACATCTTGGCACGCCCACTTTGCATGTCATTAGCGATAATTATCGCTGACATGCAAAGTGGGCCCCTAAATGCCCGCTATCGCCTATTAGCTGTTGCTAACTGGTGTTAGCGACAGCTAGGTAATAGGGCGATAAAATTATCGCCGCTTTAGCGGGAAAAATTCATTCATGGATATGGCAAGCAGGTCCATTCCTCCGCACTCACAGGCAAGGAGCAGCAGGCCAACACAGAAGTGTAGTAAGGGCTGGGCCTTGTTGCGCACATTGTTAAGTTAGCGTAGGCCAACACAGAAGTGTAGTCAGGGCTGGGCCTTGTTGCGCACATTGTTAAGTTAGAGTAGGCTTATTAGAAGTTTAAACGCCATTTTACCTTTTGCCACTTTTGCACACAACACTGCATATAACAGTTGTTGTAAGTTAGGCTGCGTGAAATGCTTCACATGAGAATGGCTTGTTTTCAGCATCCCTAGACTTACATCGTGACTCTAGTCTGCACACTGAGCTCTAAAGCCTCCAAGGTCATCATAACAAGGTAGCTGATGTTAGGGCTCACGTTTTTAGACATAACATAAATGCAGCTGCAGCCAACGTGATCCTGGCGCCTTTAATATCACACTGTAAGCATGATATGAGGCACTTGGAAGAATCCCGTCTTTCCAGAGAGACAGAGAGCTTTTGCAGATCCTAATGTGATCCGTTCCTGATGATTTTAGAGGTATGGGGTCCCCCGTACAAGCCTAAGAGACCTTCTATATTTTATAAAACATAGTTCCTAGCTAGGGAGGGTGTTACACTAGGCACTATAAGACCTATTTTCACCATCATTGTAATATTATTTCTCCCTTTGTGTTTTATGGAATTGTAACAATGCTGATCATATCATTTCTAATCATATGTCTGCTTATGTTAGCAAAGATACTGCATCTTAGAGCACATTGTTAAAATAAATATTTTAACCTTACCCGTGTCTCTTTTTTACTCCTGTTGTGGACTGGTATGAGAGTATAACGAAAGAGTGTTCTTGCTTCCCACCATTCCTGAGTATAACCTACGTCGCATGTTCAGGGTTGTCTAATCATTGGTTCCTTTGCTATAGGACGAAGAGCTATTGTGACACTGATGTTAGCTGCTTAGGGGTTCTAGGCACTAAGGTGAGTTTTTTGGTACACCACAATTCACTGAGCTCCTGGGTCTCTGTGCACAGTTCTGTGTTGGAGCAGAATCCCTACGACATGGCGCACCTAACGTTGTGGTCTTATTGTAAGACTCTCGAGTAGTGCTTAGATCAGTCCACGACCCACTCACTATTGTGCCCGGTTGACAGTGGTGACGGATAAACCTACCTGTAGTTATATAGGTCTTTTCAAGCTTGAACATTTTAAACGGTTTCTGGTGGATTACTACCCAGTTGTGCTACATTACTTTGTATTGTTCTTTTTTCTTTCTCTTTCATAATGGCTGCCATTTATATCCCGCAACACAGTCGCTTGGCTGTTTGTAATCATTTGCAGGGTTTCAACTTCCCCTTGGAAGGCAGGGCCGTTGTTTTTGTGGTGAGTGCTGACGCAGCTTACCCGTTTGAGCTTTTCTACTCATGGGTTACGTTTCCGCCAGTTACTGCGGATACTAATGTGTTTCATACATACACTCTCAATGTTAATGTTAAGAATATTTTATAAAGCGCACGTACACCAGTCGGTTTCATGGCACTGTAGGAGAGAAGGCAGAGGTCGTTACCCAAGAGAACATCAGTTGTAGGCTTGCTCACAGAGCCATGTTTTAAGGGATCTTCTGAATTTCATGAGATCAGAACAGGCACGGATCTCCAAGGGGAAGGAGTTCCAAAGTGTGGGGGCGAGAGTGGCAAATCTACAACCTCCAATGCGTTTCCACCTAAATGAGGGGGTGTAGAGGAGTGAGAGGTGGGCTGAGCGTAGGTTACGGGAGGGGGTATGCCTGAGTATCAGGTTGTTGATAAATTTTGGACTTTTGTCGTGCAGGGATTTAAAGATCAGACATCCAGTTTTGAAGGTGCAGGGTTGAGACATGGGAAGCCAGTGTAATTCCTTAACAGGGGAGTAGCAGGTTGCCATCTAAGTTGTCTTAGAATCAGTCAGGCCGCATGGTTCTGGACCAGCTGCAACCATTTAACAGGTAGAGAGGCATGCCCGGGTATACGGAGTTGGCGTAGTCCAGGTGTGACAGAACAGTTGCTATTGTGACCTGGGTCAGGGCTTCCAGCAAGAGAAGGCGGCATATCTTCCTAATTTTTCGTAGTTGGAAGAAACATTTGGAGACTACTAGACCCACTTGAGTTTTAAGTGAGAGATCGCTGTTTAGTGTGACTCCGAGTGTTTTCGCCGAGGAAGAGGGAGAAGGCGGGGAACCCATCTCGGGAGGCCAGTAGAGCGGGCCCCAGAACTTGTGGCTGTCTCCTGTAAGTACCAGCTCAGTTTTACCAGGGTTCAATTTAAGGTAGTTTTGGTCCATCCACAGTTGGATGTGTCTCATAGTGGTCTGGAAATCGGTAATTGAACTGTTGGTGCTATCGATCGTGAAGACCAGTTGCAGGTCGTCTGCGTAGCTGAAGACTGTCACCTTCCTGTCTCTGAGGGACTGAATCAGGGGGAGAATATAGAGATTGAACAGGTGGGGAGAAAGGGAGGAGCCCTGCGGGACACCACAGGTGATTCTCTGTTTGGGGGCTACCATCTTATTTAAACGGACGGCCTGAGACCTGTCCTTACAGGAAGGAGGTTAGCTAGCTGGCCGCTGATCCTTGAATGCCAGCTTGTCTGACCCAGTCGACCAGAATAGTGAGGTCGATCTTGTCGAACGCGGCAGAGAGGTCCAAGTGTACCAGGGCCTGTGGGGAGCTGCTGTCTGCGCCGTCACGGAGTGTGTCCAGTACAGCTAATATGACGGTTTCAGTCGAATGGGCAAGCCGGAACCCTGCCTGATGAGGCTCAAGGTAATTGGACTCTTCCAAGAAGTTAGATAGGCATCTGGCCACGTGTGCCTCTAACACTTTAGCTAGAAAGGGGAGCAAGGAAATGGGGCGGTAATTAGACATGCAAGTGGGGTCGGCTCCAGGTTTTTTCAGGAGAGGGACTACGGTAGCCTCTTTAAAGGCTATAGGGACTCGGCCAAATAGTAAAGAGTTATTGAGGAGGGTAAGAGCAGGGCCTGGGAGAACAGAGAGGCAGCTTTTTAAAATGTGAGGAGGGCAGCAGTCAGTGGGGGCGCCTGACTTGACCTTGGCGAGGAGCTCTAGGAAGGTCTCCGTGCAAATGGTGGGAAAACTATTGATTGTGCATTTGCTTTTATAGTGAGCAAGGGAGGACGTATAGGGGTGATTGGGAATACTGGCTTTGATGGTCGAGATTTTATCAATGAAGTAGTCATTGAAAGAGTCGCAGAGAGTTTAAATGGGGGTAGCCTTGGGGAGGACTCTGTCTGGGTTGGTCAGTTCGTTCATGATAGTGAAAATTTCTTTGGAGCTGTTATTTGAATTAAGGATACGTGAGGAGAAATGTTTGGCTTTAGCAGAGAGAATGGCCTTCATGTATTCTTTCGGTGCTGTGATAAACAGGAGCTTCGTCTCTGGGGCATAGTTACGTCGCCATTTCCGCTCCAGTTGGCGTAAGGTCAGTTTCTGAGATTTAAGTTCAGTGGAGAACCATCTCTGGGCATCTGCACGGCGGGCAAGTTTGACTTTCTTAAGGGGGGCATGTATATCACTCAGACAAATTGGCTTCTAATATGTCGATGTCAGGGGGAGGAGACGGGGTTGAACTAGTAATCGTCTCAAGAAATTGCTTCATATCTAAGGCATTCCATTTCCTAGCCAAGCCACCTGCGACCGTTGGGGCTTTCCTGGAGGTCGAGTGGGCTAACGTGAATTTAATTAAGTGGCGGTCGGACCATAGGCAAGGGAGCATGACGGAGGCAGTTACAGTCAGCCTGTTGGTCCAGATTTGATCAAGGATATGCCCTTTGTGATGGGTGGGCGAGGAGACCTGTGGAGTGAAGTTCAGGTTGGTGAGGAGGTCGATCCGTTCAGTAGAATGTGGCCTTCGTGGAGGTCATTGAACCAGTAGTTGAAGTCGCCAACGAGAAGTACTTTAGCGTGGTCGATGACCAAGTTTGTGATCTGCTCGCTAAGAGAAAGGGGGAATGATGGCATATGGTGTGGGGGCCTTTAGACTAGTACACAGACAAAGGTGTCGCATAGGGATTCAAGTTTGATTACTAGGTTCTCCGACTCCGGGAGGTTAGGACAGTTCAAGGCATTGACTTTGAGTTTGGACTGTATAATAGCTGCGAAACCCCCTCCAGGTTTGCCGGGGAGGCGATTGGCATGAATGATGTAGTAGTCTGGGGGAAGCGCTGCCACAATGTCAGGGGTAGAGTCGGGGGTCAGCCAGGTTTCAGTCAGTAAGAGAATATCTGGCTTGTCCCTGACTAGGAGGAGGAAGATGTCTAGTTGGTGCTTGACAAGGAAGCGGGTGTTGAGGTAAAAAATAGCTAGGGGTGGGAGGCTAGAATGGGCCAAACTATGGGGCCGATTAGGATCGCGGACGGACTTGAGTCCGTCCGCGACCCCTGAGGAGGAGGGAACGTCCGCATGGGCTGCGGCGTTCCCTCCGAGCAGATTAGGATGTGACCGCCAGGGTGGCGGTCACATCCTCTATCTTTAACATTGCGGCGGATGCAGCTTCAAGCTGCACCCGCCGCAATGTTAAAAATGCATGCATCGCATTTGCATGCACAAAGCAGCAGGCACTGCGCAGTGCCTGCCACTTTGTGCATGCAAATGCAGGGGGGTACCATAGGTACCCCCCATGTGCACCCCCCACCCCCTTTCCCCCAGGGGGCCCGCAACAGGCCCCCGAAGTGAAAGTCCGTATGCTTTTCCACGGCGGAAAAGCTGCCGCGGAAAAGCATGTATTCACCACCATCCTAATATGGCTGGCGGTGTCTGATAGACACCGCCAGCCTTGTTAGAGCTTTTCCGCCGCGGTCGGAAGGCGACCGCGGCGGAAAAGCTGCGGAGGGAATTCCAGACCCACCAGCCATCCTAATTTGGCGGTGGGTCTTTGGAGGCTCCGCAGCGGTTTTTCCGCATCCTCCGGGCCGGCGGTGGCTTCCGCCGGTCCGGAGGATGCGGAAAAACCGCAATCATAATCGGCCCCTGAGTGTGTTTGGAGTGGTGGGGTTGAGTTGTCATTGTAGTTCTGGGAAGGAGCTACGTTCCATGTAGATTTCCATCTTAGTGGCCTTGCTGCATATTTATGTGGGCAAAAAGGCTGCAAAGAGGGGAGTGAGGGGGATCAGCTGGGGGTTTAGGAGCAGCCGCCCTGTGCGCTGCAAGAGTTTTTTTTTTTTTAAATACAGGTAAATTCGTAACATCAATTCACACACAATTTTTAAAAAGGTTCAACAATTTTTGCACTCTTTCTGTGAGCGTGCCTGAGCAGCGTTCGAACGGAAGCGAGTAGTGCCTAAGGGAGGATTCCCGCGCTACAGTTGCTTAAGTCTCCTGGCCCCGCCCCGAGTTCCGCCCCCACAGAGCGTGATTGGCTGCAAGGAGGGGAGTGAGGGGGATCAGCTGGGGGTTTAGGAACAGCCGCCCTGTGCGCCGCGAGAGGTTTGGTTTTTTAAAAATACAGGTAAATTCGTAACATTAATTCACACGCAATTTTTAAAAAGGTTCAACAATTTTTGCAGTCTTTCTGTGAGCATGCCTGAGCAGATTTTGATGGGTAGCGAGTAATGCCGTGCCTATGGAGTATATTCCTCATAGGACACAGGAGATTCCGATTTCTGCTTGGCAGCACCGTATTTGGTTTGATGGCGCCCTCCCCCACTCTCTAACAGCAGTTAGATTAGGTCCATTGTCAATTCCAGGCGCTTCTTGGCCAGTTTTGGCTGGATTTACCACGCACCCAAGTGCGGGGCGATGTCCCATAGCGGAATTAGGGCCCCTTTATACCTCTGCAGTAGCAGTTATTAGGGCCTTAGTTCATTCCATTTCCCGCAACATGCAGGGTGGGGCTCCTGGTGTTGCGGTGCATCCAGTTGGGCCGAACGGGTTTAGGCTTAGTCCCGTTATGGTTAATGCGGTTATGGGCAAGCATCTCTAGGATAAGGCTTGCCAAGAAATGTGACCAACTGGAGGCAGTATTTCCCAATACAACTCCTGTGGAGAAACACAGGATTCTTACCATTAGTTTGCAGAAAGACAAGGTGCCTGAAGTGACTGACTGTACCACATGGGGTATGATTTTTGCGGCAGTCTATACTAGGTGTTTCGGCACCCTGTCAATGTCTGTCCTTTTGAAGAGAGGTGTTACCTCGAAACCGGTCCGGTCCTCGGATGCTTGATTCCGGTCTGAGAAAGATATGGCTGTTGTAGTTCGGACTGGACTGTTCCCATGGGGCAACAGGGTCAGAGCTGATTTGCATAAAGCCATTATCTGACCCAGGGTGGTGTGGAGTGCAAAAAAACGATGGATTTGGGCCCAGATCTTTTGACTGGGGGAGTGTGTGACATTGATCCACATTCAGTCCATCACTTGTTGTTTTTTGCAATTGCCGCCCTAAGTGCGCTGGGGATGCCCAGACGTGGGTCCCAGGCACTCCACACCACTTGGAGTCAAGCTAGCCGGGCTGAAGAGAGGTGTTACCTCGAAACCGGTCCGGTCCTCGGATGCTTGATTCCGGTCTGGGAAAGATATGGCTGTTGTAGTTCGGACTGGACTGTTCCCATGGGGCAACAGGGTCAGAGCTGATTTGCATAAAGCCATTATCTGACCCAGGGTGGTGTGGAGTGCAAAAAAACGATGGATTTGGGCCCAGATCTTTTGACTGGGGGAGTGTGTGACATTGATCCACATTCAGTCCATCACTTGTTGTTTTTTGCAATGTCTGTCCTACCCGCCATCATTAAACGTGTTCAGGATGAGCACGGGCCGGAGGCGGCTGTTGAATAGGGAATGTGACTCGTTGGAGCGTGTGACATAGTTTCCGATCTCGTCCTTCCTAACGTTAATGGAGATGAGGTGAGCTTCCAGGTGTCTAATGCTTTGTGCGATGTCCCCGATGCAGATAAACCCCGTCAGTTGCTGAAAATTATTACTGTGGCTTATAAGACCATTGGCCGTAATAGTTTAGGTGTTAAGCCTTTTCCAAAGCAGCGCAAAAGCAAACACAGGCGGCGAAGTCGAATAAAGATGATCACCCCTCAGGTCCAAAGCATACTTGGAATAAAAATAGAAAATAAGGGAAAAAAACAACAGAACCAGCGGTCCTGTCCCGCCTCGCCAGTACCTGTGTCTTCTGAGCGCACTTATGAATTGTGCGACCGAGCTACGATTAAGTCACTTGATCGTTTTCAGGTTCCTGATCAATTTTCTCCTCACTCTTTGCAGGACTCATTGGTCTCACCCACCGGTGGAGGAGACAGCAGCAGAGGAAGGGGTGCAAAACAAAAGCAGCCACCTAAGACTGACAGTAAAGGCAAGCAGGACGACTCTACACATCAGTGAACCCAGTTTCAGTGAAAGAAAGTTGCGGCTTTAACAGCGAGATATGCCACAGACAGTGAGATCACAGCTTCGGAATCTGACAAGGGCACTGACGCTTTTGGACAGTGAGGCAGAGATTACCATAGTACAAGAGGCGCTGCATCCACTACTGAAGGTGACAGCGACTGACACATTCGTTGTAGTTGAGACAGTTGACACTTGAGTGGCACCCCCTGAGAGACTTTGTGAAATTGTCCTTTTAATTGAAGGTGACATACAGCGTACAGTAGAAGGGGTATTTTGGGAGAACCTAACTACTACCTATGACATTTTATTGGCAGAGCTCGACTGGCCCCCACCTTTTGTTTTAGCTGCTCTGCGAGAGGAGGAGGTAATCCTCCCTAGTTTCACGCACAATGTGCCGAAGGAGCAGGCTTTGCATTTTGCAGAAGATTGGGCTAAGGCGCTTGCACCGGCGTTGTACCGTACTCACTGTGGTTGGGACAAATTATCCCCCAGTCATGAGATTCCCTTAAGGTCTATGCCATAGCCTCAACCCCAATACCCCATGCAGCGTGAAGCGAAAGCTCCCGTGGCAGGAATCCTTGAACAATTGGAATATCAAGGTGTGATTTAAACATGTGTGTCTCCGATGAATAACCCTCTTTTTACTGTGACCAAGCATCATGGCTCGTACCGTTTGGTATTGGATTACCGACTCTTAAACTCCATTGTCGTACGTGTGCGGTACAGAATACTCACAGTTCTGCTCTTGTGGATAGTCTTGTGCGCAAAAGGTTTAAGACCACACTTGACATATCCAATGGCTTTTTTACCCACAATCTGTCCTCTATTAGTAGTTAATGGACAGCTTTTACCGATGGTGGAAAACAGTGCCAATTCCGCAGTTTGTCTATGGGCTACAAAAACAGTCCAGGCGTCTTTGCCGCCCGCATAGTCTCTCTTTTGGAGGGACTTGATGCAGATGCATGTTCGTATGTGGATGACATTTATCTCACAGACGACGAATTATGGCTGCATCTGTGTCGCGTTGACCGCATCATTTGCAGTTTTGCGGATTTTGGCTATAAGTTCAACTTTGCAAAATCACACATTGCAGAGACACAGTGTTGTTCCTGGGCTACGAGCTCAACAATGAAGGTCGAGGTTTGGCACCTCACTTCCTGGAGAAAAGCGCACAGCTGCGTGCTCCCACAGCACTGAAAAAACTAAAATCTTTACTAGGCTTTTTGAATTTCGGGCGTACTTACATTCCCGATTATGCCCAGCGTATCAAGCCTCTTTACACTTTGGTACAACCTACTTTTTCCAAATCTTGCTGGATGCCTACGCATTCAGCCATCTTGCAATCTTTGCAGACTGATCTTCTAGAATCTAAATTCTTGTTGACTCGTGATAACCACACCAACCTAGTGATAAGAATCGTGCCTGGGGCAGTGGGTTTCACGTACCTGACTTTTAATGAGGATGACACAGTCCCTATCGCTTACAAGTCACACTTGTACACTTCGGCTGAGTTGCAGTTTTCCACTGTGGAAAAAGTTTGGACAGCAGCGCAAATGGCGATTCTTAAGGAACGTGCACTGTTGCAGGAAAACACATTTTGGCTGTTACTCCGTACCCTGCCTTGGAGGCAGTGATGAAAGCCAGTGTACCGAATTCGAAAGCTTTGCACCCACGGTGGATACAGTGGGCCATGTCCTTGACATCTCCAGATGTCTCATTCATTTTTGATTCTTCTTTGCAGACTCAAGGGTTTTTGCAGTATGAATTTGTTCATCCTGCTCCTCTGACCATGCGGCCACTAGAGGATTTCCATTGTATCATTTACACTGACGGTTCTGCGCAAGCTGCTATGCGTTCAAGGCACGCATATTCTTCAGCCTGTGCAATTGTGGTTGGTACAATGGTGAATGGTGAGTTCAAGTCCGATGTCGTGCATACACAGACATTAGGGGACTGTACCGCCCAATTGGCAGAGCTTTGTGCTCTGTTGCTTGCATTGGAGTACGCAGATCCCAGTGTGACTACTCTTGTCGTAAGTGACTCTTACTACTGTGTTCCATCGTACAATGGCGATTTATTCTTTTGGACTCAAAATGACTATTGTGACTCCAAAGGTCGCACAATAAAACATAAAATGATCTGGGTTCGAGTGGATGAACTTAAAGACATGCTCCCATTCGTCTTTGTAATTCATACTCTTGGTCACCAGCATGTTGGAGTTCACGCTATTGGCAATAGTCTTGCAGATGAAGCGACCAAGACAGCAGTTGCAGCATATTCAGTAGCAGCAGTTACATGTTCCAAAAGTAAGATTGATGATGACATCTTGGCAGCTATTGCCGCAACAAAGAAGGGAGGCAATTACCCGAAAGGTTTCCATTCTAAATGCTCTTATCATTTAAGTCCTGATAAAGTTCTTTATGTGAGAATTAACGGCCTTGATGACAGGTTGATTCCCAACGCGGACCGCAGGCAGACTTTGATTATAGCTGCACAAGAGGGCATGGCCTCAGTGCATGCCAGCGTATCTGCTACTGTATCTCTCCTACAACAGCGTTACTGGTGGCATGGATTGTACAAATAGACGTGTGATTATGTCGTTCATTGTGACATTTGCCAGCAGATTAAACCTTCTCCTGCTGCACGCCCGCCCCAGACTCAGTTGTACATATCTAATAAACCTCTTGGTTGTGTTTATTTAGATCACTGCGGTCCTTTGTACTCTGATACTGCGTATAAGTACATCTAAGCAGCAGTTGACTCTTGCACACGCTTTGTGTGGGTGTGGCCCCAAAGAAGTGCTGATTCCAGAACTGTTGTAAGGTATTTGCGTGTCTTTGTGGGAATTTTTGCGTGTGGTAACTTCCATTCAGACCAGGGTCCAGCGTTTGCCACTAAGGCATACAAGGATGCCATGCATTCATTGGGGGTCCAAGTCAAATTTTCGTCTCCATATCGGCCTGAGGGCAATAGTGTTGTGGAACAGATGAACTGTGACTTAAAGCAATCCTTCACAGCTAGGGTATTAGGTACAGGCCGGAACTGGCTAGCCCACCTCAACAGCGTTCAGCGGGCACTTAATAATCTCCCTAGAAGGTCTCTGGGTGGGCGAACCCCATATGAAATGCTCTATGAAATTCTCTTTGGTATCAAAATATTTGTTCTGGACCTTGAAGGTCTAGACCAAGCGGCGTCTGCCGCTCCCTTTGATGTAGATGAACATTGCACTGTTTTCCAGAATCTACAAAAGACCCGAGACAGTCTTGCAAAGGAACATTTGCCCTCCACATCTTATGCTGCGTTGCAGAATCCGGTAGTCGGCTGGCTACCCCGAGTTGGTGAACTGGTCTGAGAAAAGGTCGCAAACAAGAAGGAGTTTGGTCCTTCATATCGTGCTCCAGTTCCTGTGCTTGGTACAAGAACAGTAATTTTACCTCCACTTCCTGGTCGAAAGGAAAACAGGTACATCTCCATTGACAATGTCAAACTACACAGAGTGGCCGGTTCTTCTTAGTATGACACCAGCGGTCTCTTGTCAAGCTAAGCTGCGAAACTCTGTTTTGGTTCCAACTCCTGCTGCCGGACCTGATGTTGCCATCGAGATGACTACAGTTACAAATCCTTTATTGACTCTACCGGTTGCTGATCTTCTTGATGATACTGAGTACACTTATTCCACAGATTTATTCATGCTTGATTTAGAGACCGGTGTGGCTAATCAATCACGTTTTTCGTTTGACACTAACTCTACCACATCAAAGTCTCCTTCGAAAGTTTACATTTTTGCTGTTTGGTTTAAAAAACATTTTTTAATTCCCCCATGAACTTACATTTGGCTGGTGCTTTTTAAAATTGTATTATTCATGTCCATTGGATTTGTGGTATATTTTTTCCGTCTTGTGAATTGACACTATGTTAAAGAAAGAACTACAACTACAATAACCGATGGAACTTTGGCCCCCCACTCCTCTTCACACTGAATGAAGTGGGACCAGACTTTCGTGAATATCACTGCTTGGCCTGTCCTAGATGGGATTGTAGGGGATGCCACAGAGGTTTTTAATGTCCCTAATGTCCCTAATGTATTTTGTGTTTCAATGTGGTTAAACAAAATATACGCTCTGATGATTGGGACGTCCAAGCCGTTGAGGCTTTGTTTTCTGAATTGAAGTATTATGCTGCCTTTGATGCTGAGGATTTGTATTTAGATTCAGTTAATTATGGTGATTTGTTTTGTTACCAACACTATGGCAATCACTTCCTGCACAAAGCAAACACATTTAGAAATGTGGTTAATTACACCTAGTGGGAAAATTGTCCCGCTCCTGTTATAGCAGGTCCAAAACTCTTTTGAAAATGTGTACTTATTTTACTGATTTTAATCAGTTAAACCCTGATGCATTTTATTTTAAGATGACTGAGAAGTCCTCTTCCAGTGTTAGACTTACCCACACTAAATTATTATATTCTAAGACCTTTATCGACCAATAGGCAATAGGAGGCTATGAACTGTGGAAAGATACCATTGATCTCAAATCTTTTTGGGGTTCTAAGCATTGGCAAGTGCAGAGCACTGAGGCTTTGCATCGTGCATGTCTCATCCCGAACCATATGTTGTTTCTGAACTTGACTATTTCACAAACCACCTGCTTTGGATTGGCTACGTCTAAAAAATTAAATGCCCCCTCTTTTCCTGATTTGGGAGATTACCCCAACTGGAACAATCACAACAGTAGGTCCCTTATTGACGTAAATGCATTGCTATTAAATTCGTCCTTTAACATTTCCAGTTTAGATCCCCAAGGAGTGCTGTTGTGGCACAAAAGTGCTGATTCTTGCCAGCATCGTTTTCTGGGTTTGACCCCTGGGTATACGCAGGTTAGAGTTGATCTCCGTTTTCAGAGTGACCATTCTGTTACTACCTATTCTGTAGGCAATCTATGTGAGAACTGGCTTAAACATTCCACCCTAGCGTCAGTTAAGCTGCACTTGTCCAAATTATCTGATGATGTTGATTTGACCGACTTTGTGAAAGGTACTGCTGCAGGCAGATCCTAAAGATGGATTTATGCTGTATACAATGAAGTTTGGATACTGTCCCAAATTGAAGCTGCTTCTAGGTTGAGAGTTATTGATCAAGCTAATTTAGAATAAGTGCTTGCAGTTGTAGGTAATAGCATTAACACACTTTCCTCTAGGATTTATACATTAGATAATATTTTTTCTGCTGTTGTTGATATTGTGCAAGATGAAGTTTCTGTTTTGTACCATGGTCAAAATCAATTGCGTTCTATTATGCAGTTTGCATAGACTTTACAAACTTTAAAGGCTGGGAAGGTGCCTTGGGACTATATGAACACTTCTTCACTGTTTTTATCATTTAATTTGACTGTTAAAAACAATCTATGTCAATGGAAGATGCTACATTTTCACTTTTACAAATCGAAGAGATAGAACCTCTACCATTTTCTGTGGCCGAGACCAATTCTGCGGTTTGGCTTTTTCATGGGTTAATAGCACTCCCTTTCCTGCTGTTCAAATTTGAAGCATGCATGAAACACTATGCCATAGGCAGATATGAGCCATTAGGTGGCGCATATCTCCATGAAGTTTGGTCTCTTATGTTCACATATAGGTGTTTGAGGGAGGGAAAAGAAGTTTATTTGAAAGGTGAAGATTGCACTTCCACCCCTGTTCACTCATTGGTCTGTAGAAATATACAATTGCCCGGTTCTTGCAACCAGGAAACACCGAATTTGGCCTGTATTTTAAAAGGTACAAGGTTAGCAAATGGTAGTTATTTGTTATTGAATATTGAAGATTGCTGTGGTATGCTAGTGGGACTTCCATACATAGTGACTGTTTCCCAACGTGTAATCTGTTGTAAGAATGTACTGTTCCCTCCTCCGAATGAGAAGCTCGAAATATCCATCTGGCCTTCCGTTCCGACCTTGAAAGCAGAGTTCAACAAGATGAGTCGAATAAGGGCTCTTTTGTCTCAAAAAGAAATCGCCCTTACATCTGTGCGAGAAACAGTCGTCCTTCACGTGGCTAATACTCGTACTGAGGTACGTGCCAAGCTGAATACATATCTCCCCCTCCATTTTGGAGCATTAATTCACTCCATCTTTAATGCCTCCTTGGCAACGGGCTTGGCACACTTTTTTAAAGTAACAAGTTCTGGCCTTGTGACTTCATTCCAAACTATATTTTGTGTGATACTGGCATTTTTTCATTCTATTTTTTCCAGTGTCTTTGGCGGTTTCCCGTTAATTCTCGCTTTGCCTGCCGGTGTACTGCTGTTCATTTGCTTGCTGCAAAATGGTTGCAAATTCTGTGCCCCACAACAGCCAGCCCCGGCTGCTCCAACTTCATAACCGGATGCTTGAATACTATGGATCGCTACCTCTGGCTACTCTGAGTGTGGCGTATGATTTATCTTTCCGGTTTTCCTACTTTGAATGCGTGCAGCTTGTTTTCCATTGCCTGGATTGCAATTTTGAATGGGCTCTGGATTTGTGTCTCTGCAATACGGTCTCTCCTAACCCGGATTATGATCTACGAATGAGGCCCTTAGTTGCTCATGAATTAAACTGTTCTGGAGTGGGGATTATGGCCTGCGCAGTTGCTCATGGGGTCCTGGGAAATTGGAACATATGGACTGCAGCCATGTCTTTCTGGCACACAGTCATCTCAAAGAACTCCTGAGTTGTCCTCTAATGGTGCTAGAGGCTCCGACTGTTGAAGAACATGTTTGTTCTTTCCCTTTATTAAATTGGATGGCTGAAATGTTCACTGACGAGAACAACGACTTCCTATTGGAAGCAGTTGCAACGTACTGTGCCTATACGCTGTTGGATTGAAGTTTCGATTTTTCATGTAATGGACTGATGAATATTTTTTCTTTCTTTCCACTTAATTTTTTTCCTCTCACTCTCCAGGTTGCTTGAGTTTTGACTATCTACGCCACTATAAAGTTTTGAGAATTTTTTTGGGTTTACTAATTCGGATTTTACTCCCAATTATCCATTTTGGTGTAATTTTGAACTTAGTTCGGTCTCATTCGAACTTGAACTCTGCGTTTAAAAAATTGCCCCCGCTATTGTGCGTTCTCCGATCAAGGGAGGGTGTAGTAAGGGCTGGGCCTTGTTGCGCACATTGTTAAGTTAGCATAGGCTAATTAGAAGTTTAAATGCCATTTTAACGTTTGCTGCTTTTGCACACGACACTGCATATAACTGTTGTTGTAAGTTAGGCTGCGTGAAATGCTTCACATGAGAATGGCTTGTTTTCAGCATCCCTAGACTTACATCGTGACTCTAGTCTGCACACTGATTTCTAAGACCTCCAAGGTCATCATAACAAGGTAGCTGTTGTTCGGGCTGATAGGCTCACGTTTTTAGACATAACATAAATGCAGCTGCAGCCAACGTGATTCGGGCGCCTTTAATATAACACTGTAAGCATGATTTGAGGCACTTGGAAGAATCCCGTTTTTCCAGAGAGACAGAGAGATTTTGCAGGTCCTGGTGTGATCCATTCCTGCTGATTCTAGAGGTTTGGGGTCCCCCGTACAAGCCTAAGAGACCTTCTATATTTTATAAAACATAGATCCTAGTTAGGTAGGGTGTTATACTAGGCACTATAAGACTTATTTTCAACATCATTGTAATATGATTTCTCCCTTTGTGTTTTATGGAATTGTAACAATGCTGGTCATAATATTTCTAATCATATGTCTGCATATGTTAGCAAAGATACTGCATCTTAGAGCCTTGTCGTTAAAATAAATATTTTAACTTTACCCGTTTCTCTTTTTTACTCCTGTTGTGTACTGGTATGAAAGTATAACGAAAGAGTGTTCTTGCTTCCCACCATTCCTGAGTATAACCTAACTCGCATGTTCTGGGTTGTCTATTCATTGATTACTTTGCTATAGGACGAAGAGCTAATGTGACACTGATGCTAGCTGGTTAGGGTTTTAAGGCACGAAGGTGAGTTTTTTGTTACACCACAATTCACTGAGGTCCTGGTTCTCTGTGCACAGTTTTGTGTAGGAGCAGATTCCCTGTGACAGAATGACTGGTAGCAAAGTGGCAATCCCTGCAACAGCACAGCAATCAGCAGGCAATAGGCCAAGAGAGAAAATCATTTAGAAAGGTGGCAGTCCCTCCTACAGCACAGCAGCTCTTCTACCTGGCAGAATGTCCTTGGTTACAGCAAAGGTCTGATTTGGTGGTGTACGGGGTCCAGTACTTATATTCAAATGTGCCTTTGAAGTAGGGGAGACATCAAATGGGCCTTTGAAGATCACAATGTCTCTGCCTTTCCTGCCCATGCCCATACTCACTATAGAGGGGTATGCAGCTCTTTGTGTGGGGACATGCACATCCTTATTCAGGTGCAAGTGTCAGCTCCTCCCTCCCAATCTACCTCAGGAAGGTACATCACCCTGGTGATGGGTCATCAGGATGCAAATGTCAAACCCCATTTATCTTTGTGTGACTGTCTAGAGCAGAGGTCTTCAAACTTTTTGATGCTGAGATCCCCTATCAAACTCTTTTAGGTGTAAGGAACCCCTCCTGACCACAATTTCTAGAAATTGGTACTCCTTATCATTGAACACTATTGACAACCATAAACGCCCCCAATTCCCATAGCAAATATTTTTTATTGGGTAAATAATATTAAACTATGTTTATCAAACCCAAGGTCAGTGAGAGTGGGTGCGTGGTCAAAGGTGTGGATAAAAACAAAGGGCCTAATTTATGAGGAATTGACGTAGGACAGCGCAGCAAGTCTTCTTGCCGCGCTGTCCTACTCCACTGTGAAAGGGCAGGAATGCACTTTATTTATGAAATATGGTTAATCCTGTCCTTTCCCAATCCCGAGAGGGGTTTTCCACTTTCTATGTGAGCTGCAGAATGCAGCACACATGTAAAGAGGAAAAAACAAGGAGAAATTTAAACATTTCTTCTTGTTACACCTGCTGTGGGGAGGCATACGGTTTTGGCACTGCCCTAGGTTCACATGGCTTTGAAATTTGGGGCAGCATCAAAATCCATGGGTGTTGCATGGGAAGACCCACCACCATCCCCATGGAATACCTACTTGACAGAGTTAGACAACACAGTGACTATTAGTTAATGCACTGAAGAGGTCTGTGTGTAACCAGAGAGCCACAGAATTAAATTTGGTTGGTGCAGCAGAGAATATTGACTTGTGTATTGTTAGTGCTACTATGTCACAACCTGTGACAGAAAGCACTGTGAATGTGTAAGTCAATATTTTTTACTTGCATTACACACATTTTAAGATAGACTGCTACAAACTGTGCAAATAGTTTTAGGATAAAATGGAGCTTCCAAAATGTAGATTTTATTAATACTAGACCATACGTAATGCACTTTTTTTTGCATAACTGTCCCTTCAACCTCTTCAAGGGTGCTAAACGCGGAGTAAATGCAGTTACGATTAAAAGGATGCCCTTCACAGCCCCGTTGTTAACTCTTCTACTACCACTAAAAAAACAAATCTTTGCCATCACAGTTTTTGGACTGATTCGAGCAATTAAAGCCAGATCCCCTCCCAAGCACCCTTCACATTTGCAGATTAGCTCGCACAATTGCACTTCATCCGGTCAGCAGGCAACCTGGCACAAAGGATTGTTTTACCTGTCTGCCCGGCCTTGCATTTCACAGCACAGGAGACTCAATTAACTTTGGCTTAAGCATTGAAGCATCCCAGACAGTTGTCTTTTTCCTTTTTACATGTTTTAGGTTCCAGACAGAAGTGAGGCCTTTAAATGCTCGACCCGCTTCCCAGGACTCCACGGCCCCCTGGGGGTCGCGCCCCACAGATTGAAGACCTCTGGTCTAGAGGGAATGCACGAAGCCCAGCTGTCACCCAACCCATCCGTATATTCAGACACAGGCAGAGGCAAAGAATGGTTAAATTATCTGACTTCACCATGAGTTTTGATTTAAAATTGTGAGTCCAGAGACACCAAACTCCTAATATCTATCTGTTCCCATTTGGAAATCACACTTAAAATATCTTTTAAGGTGATCCCAATGTTAACCTATGGGAGAGATAGGCCTTGCAGTAGTGAGAGGGGTCCAGGAGGTTGTTCTGTTCCTGGTGTTTGGTGAGTTGCTGGTTGATTGCCTTTCCGAGATGCTTCACTGGAATGGGGAGCAGGGAGATGTGCTGGTAGTTCTTCGGTTCTGCTGGATTGGTGGATGATTTCTTCAGGATTGGCCTAACTTGAGTGTGCTTCCAGTCCTCAGGGAAGGAGGCTGAGGTGATGGAAGTGTTCAGGACTTTCTTGAACTTGTTGCCAATTGTCTTGCTCCTGAGGTTGAAGATGTGTTGGGGACATGGCTTTGTGGGTGTTCCTGAGTGCATAGAGTTCATGATGGAGATTGTGGCTTGAGCTGTGAGAGGGACCCAATAGGTGAGCAGGTGTTCGGGGTTTGGGTGTGAGCAGGCTGATGCTGTTGGCAGTGGGGGGTTGGGGTTTGAAGTTTTTAATGATGGTTGAGATCTTGTCATGGAAGAAGTCCGCCAGGGTGTCACATAGTTCTTGGGAGGGTTGATGCCATTCTCAGTGGTGGTGGGGTTGGAGAACTCCTTCACAATGTCTAAGAGCTCTTCGCTGCAGTTTTTGCTAGCTTCTATGCAGCCTGCTAGGGCCGTTCTTCTTTGTTTCTTTCAGGAGGTTTGGTACTGGTTGAGTGCTGACCTGAAGGTGGTATGGTTTCCTGTCTCTTTGCTGGTGCTCCACTTACTATCTAGTTGGTGGCAGTTGCGTTTGGTGGATTTCAGCTCTGGTGATACATCTGGATCTTCTGGCTGGTCCTTTGGATTTGGCTGGCTTGGAGGTGGGTGTAGGTGTAGTCTCCTCTAATGGTGCCTTTTCAGTCTGTGTAAAGTTGAGTTGCTCCATTATCAGGATCGAGTTGTCTGAGGAGGCCATGCAGCAGATGGTATCTTTGCAGATGATGGCAATTCCACCTCTGTGATTGTTGATTCAGTGACAGTGTGCTATCCTGTAGCCTTCGGGGGGAGGGGGTAATGACGATGTCCAGTGCAGAGGCAGGGTTCAATCAGGCCTCTGTGAGGAATAGGGACTCTGGGGTGAGGGAAAAGATCATGTGGCAGATCTCCGTGCTGTATTTGCTGAAATATTGTGCATTGAGTAGAATGCACTGGAGTTGTGCCTTGGTGTTCAGTCATGTTTGCGGTATGTGGGGATTGCATGCCTGCATTCCAGAACTGTCTGTGTGGAATGCTGGCATGGAGTGGATGTTAAACATTCTGGGGTTCGGCAGTTGCTGCCTGTTCCCGGTTGTTAGACTTGGCAACTTTTGGCATGTTTTCCCTGTCTTTTTGCTTTCTGACACCCCCGGTTTTGACTTTTTGCTGGTTTAGTGTCCCTGCACACTTTCTCACAGCTATTCAGTGTTAAAGTGCAAGTGCTTCTATTGTAAATTATGTTTTGGATTGGTTTTTCCATAATTGGCATGTTTGATTTACTGGAGAGGCCCTAGAAAAGTGCACTGAGAGTGTTAGGGCTGGTAAATCAAATGCTACCCCTAAGGTAGACCCAAGGTACCCCTGTGGGCAGGGTGCTGTGTCTGTTAGAGGTAGGACATGTCCTGCTGTGTGTGAGATGTCCTGATGGTGAATTACAGCGTATTTCGTTTTTCACCATTGCAAGGCTGCCTGTTCCCATAGGACAGGATGGGGAGTTTGTTTATAACATCTTATAAATATAGCTGGCCCAGGGAACAAGGTAGGAAAATAAACTTTAGGATGCCTGAACTCATAATGTGGAAATGCATCTTTTAGTGAGGGTGATTTTTACATTCTGTGTTTGAAAATACCACTTTTAGAAAGTAGGTATTTTCTTGCCTAGTCATCCAGTGTGCCTCTTCTAGGTTTGTGTATTGCATGTCTAGCTTTTGGATGACAGGGACTGGAGAGAAGCAGTGGCTCCAGAAGACTAAAAGGTCAGGGATGAGCTGAATAGACCTGTGATGCATTTAGAGTAGTGGGAGGAGATTCCTTGCACCTGAATGGTCCTGGTCTGCCTTGCACAATGCTGTCTCCACCCCCTGCCAGGAAGCTGCACCAGTGAGGACAGAACTGGGTTTGGCTGGGTACAGACACTCTCTGCCTTTAGAGAACAAAGGATTTGGTGGTATAAATATTGAGGCCCAGACCCCAGAACTTTAGAACTCTTCTGGACCAAGAAGACTCCAAGAAGAAGAACTGCAGAAGCTGTGAGGAGGAACTACCACTTTGCTGTGTGCTTTGCTGTGTTGGCCTGCAGTGGCTGCTTCTGTCTTGGGCAGTGAAAGGACTGGACTGAACTTTCTGCAATCTCATTTTGTGAGTTTCTCCAGGGGCTTGAGGTAGAGCTTGCCCCCTGTTTAAGAAGTCTCAGGAACAGCAAAGACTTCAAGTTCTTCTGCCCTCAGCACTGGGGACTGTGTGTTTTGTGCTGCAACAGAAGAAAAAGCAATCCAATGCCATCTACGATGCCACTGCTGACTCCATGTCCTGAAGGCACCGCAGAGGGCAACGCTGCAATGCCGCACTGCAACACTGGTCTCACCAACGTCGCCTGCTGATGCCGCCACCAAGCCGCTGCTTGCATTGCGACCTTTAGGCACTGCACTCAGCACAGCCTTGCTTCACGATGCCGCCTTGGTATCCCCGCCACCACCACTTCACGCCGTGATTCGAGGGCACCACTCGTAAAGTTACAAAACACACTGCCCTCATCCTGCACCGCAGCCTTGGCCTTCCGATGCCGGCGCCATTGACTCCAGTTCATCAGCCGACGACAGAGCTTCATCAACGACGATGCCGCTGCTTGCACCGTAACCTGCCAGTGCCGTGACCTGCCAGCACCGCAACGAGCACCGCATCACTTCACACCCCAACCCTTGTCTCACTGACAACGCCATCTGATGCCGCCACTGAGCCGCTACTCACACGCGTACTGAGTGCATCGCATGCCGCACTGCTGAACTTCGCACCGTAGCACCCGATGTATGCTGACGCAAGCGCTCCGGGCTTCAACTACAAGAAGATCAATCTCCATCTCGTGTGACTTCAAGGGCCCGACGACTCCTGCATGATCTCTGTAACCGATGCCTGGGGACACCGTGCTTTCGGAAGCTCAATGAGAGGTCGCAGATTACCTGCATTTCTAAAGGTACTGTTTTGCAGGTCTTCCCGACACCTTAGTTGGCCCGCGACACCACGGTCAGCCAGAACTGTTTGGAGTTGTTTGTTCACGATGCCGTGATAGCCCCAGAGGGAGCTATTGACTTCAAGAAAATGTTTTTTAAGGTTATTTTGATAACTGAAGATTTCTAAGTACTCTATTGTGGACTTTTTAAAATCATTTTTATTTCTTGTCTTAAGTACATAAAAAGATTGGATATTTTTCTAAACTGGTGTAGTGCTTACACTGCATTACTGTTGGATATGTGCAAATGCTTACACATTGCCTCTAAGATAAGCCTAACTGCTCATGCCAAGCTACCAAGGGAGTGAGCAGGGGTTATGTTAGTGGTGTAACTCCCATATCCTGACTAGAAGGAAGGGTCCCCACTTGGACAAGGAGAAAACCATTGCCAACTAGAGACCCCCATTTGTAACACCGGTGTTGTTGATTGAATAAAACTTACCTCCATTACCAGCTGACTCCTTTTCAGTGGCGACGAGCGACAACGTTGAAGAACCTGCATGCGATAGACTTTTACATCCCTTCTGGTGCTGGGGGCTGAGGCTGTTTCCACTATAACTACTATGGGGAAAATGTCAAATTAGCCAGAGAATATGGTGAGTTGTTGTGATTCAGGCGTGGGAGCAAAACATGTGTGCAGATGGAAATTTGATCCTGTTACCAATGTTGTGTGCTTCAAGTGTAGAAAAAAGGGCCATTTTGCCGGAGTGTGTAGGTCATATAAAGGTCATGGTCAGAAAGGGTGAAGTGGCACAGGGGTAGTAAAGTCCACTGAGGAAGATATGTCAGATGAGGACGAAAGTGTAGAATTGATGTTATCCCCATCTCACGTAGGTGAGATCGAACAACTGTCATCTATGCATAGTGTGAGGAAAAGGAAACCTCCCGTTTGTGACGTCACCATTCACAATGAGAAAGTGTGAGTGACACTGGTTCACCATTCACGTAGGTTGGTGAAACTGATTTTGCCAGGTTAAATGTTCCAGGTTTGAGTGAGTTACGGGTTACATTTTTTGCATATGGGGGTAAAAAGGTGGAGGTATTGGGTCAGTTTGAAGCTATCTTGAGTTTTGATGGGCAAACAGCCATGGGCACTGTGTTTGTAGCGAAGGAGGGTTCTAAACTGTTGCAGTGGAATGAGCAATGGGATATTTATAATTCACAATCCCATCCATCAGGAATCAGTTTTGTCTATACAACGTTTTTTAGAATTGTGTAACAGTGAGGTGTGTTCTGTGGATGAATGCAGATGAGTGTCCAAAAATCCTGTAGTTTTTACTGACATGCTTGGTAAGTAGAAATGATTTAGGCATCATTGTGTTGAAGGAATACCAAAACTGCATAAAGTCAGGCGTGCACCTATTAATTTGAGGGGAGAGCTGCAGTAAGAGTTGGACAAGTTATGCAAGTTCGATATTGTTGGAGAGGTTGGCCCCAGTTAGTTTAGCACTCAAATCGGATAAGTCCTTGTGTTTGTGCATCAATTTGCGTGATTTGACTCCAATATCTGGGTCGAACACCAACAACTCCCCAATATTAATGTACTATTTTTCACATTGAAGAGTGCTGCTATATTTACCACATTAGACATGTTGGCGGCTTATCACCAAGTGGAGTTGCATGAGGGGCCAAGAGACCTAACGTCCTTCGTGACACTCGAATGAGCTTTTTGTTACAAACGTATGCCATTTGGGTTATCTTCAGCATCATCCTTATTTCAGAGGTTAATGAACAACTTGCTTAAGTATGTATCCGGATGATATTTTAGTTTATGGAAAGGATGGGTGTGAGCATGATGAGAAGGTATAGAAGATTCTTGAAGTGTCTGGTTTGACTTTGAAAAGCGATTAGTGCAAATGTTGTTGTGATGGGGTGGATTACTTGGGACATCATTTGTCAAGTAAGGGGATTTTGCAGAAGATGAGGATCTGAAAGCTATTGAGAAGGCGCCTGCGCCTTTTAATAAAGATCAGCTTCAGTCTTTCCTAGGTTTGGCCAAGTACTGTGCCAAATATGTGAAGATTTTTACTGGTAAAACTGCATGTTTGCATGAGTTATTGAAGAAGAATGTAAAATTCATGTGGACTGGAGAGGGTAAGGTGTTTTTTGATGTGATTAAAAAGAAATTGTATCTGCAAGCCCCTCAAACCATTTGACACGCATGACTTGTGCATCATCTCCACAGATGCCAGTAACCATGATTTAGGAGCTGTGTTCATGCAAAAAAGAGGAGAAGCTAAAGAGGAGATTGCTGCTTTTGTGTCTAGGGCACTTCGTGGAGCTGAACCGACTTACTCTACCATCGAGAAAGGAATTTCGTGAGGGGCAACTAGTTCATCCTCCACACTAATCACAAACTGCTGGTTGACATATTCAATGTTGGCAATGGTGTTAGGGCAACCCAGCGTATTGCTAAGTGACAAAACCGCATGCAGGAGTATCAGTTTGAGTTTGTTCGTGATTACCGATGGAGGTTGACGTGGATGTGGATATAGGTGGTGAAAATGGTTTGGAATTTGTGCACCATTATTGTTATAACTGATGGGGCATTATCTGAAGTGGAGTGGCACACAGCTGAAGAGGAGGATAAGGTTTTACAAGACGTCATCAAGTGTGTGACTGGTTCCTGGCCATGCATGCATAATATGGATGATGCATTGATTCCTATTTGGTGGTCTGTTATCCATTGTTAATGGGAGCTTATTGAGAGGTGAATGTTTGATAGCACCTGAGAGTATGAGACGAAGATTCTTGAATGTACTCAGGAAGGGCATATTGGCATGCGAACTATGAAGGACAGGGTCAGAGAGGTTTTTGATGGCCGTATGTGGATAGGTTGGTGGAACATTTTGTGAGAGGGTGCAATGCATGTGTTCTAAGTGACAAGTCACAGGTTACAGGGCCTTGTCCTGTAACAGCGGTGGTCAGTAATCGGGTACCATGGCATACATTGTCATTTGATATGATTGGACCTTTTGGTGTTCTAGGGAACACACCCAAATATGCCCTAGTGGTAATTGAGTTGGAGTTTGTCAGCAGTGTTAATTCTAAGGTGATCATATATTTTTTCCAATGAATTTTCGTTAGGGAAGTTTTTCTGGAAGTATTGGTGACAGATAATGGGATCCAATTCGTATCCAGAGAAGTTATTGATTTCCTAGAGGTTAATGCCATCAAACATGTAAGGACTTCTCTGTATCATCCCTGTAACCATGGTCTTGTGGAGAGGGTCAACCGAGTAATTAAAGACCAGGGCCAATTAGCAGTAATCAAGAGAATGGATTGGGAAAAGGTTATTCAGGACATGTTGCAGGCTATGGGAACTACTTCCAATATTAGTACAGGTGTGGCTCCCTATTCCTTGTTGAGGGGCGGTATTGCAAGTATGTGTTTAAACAGGAAATGGATGGGAAGGACAACTCTGGATTGTGAGGAAGTGGGAAGAGTGTTGGATGTGCGAAGTCAAGTACAGGAGAAGTATGGTCCTACATCTGATGTTGGCTCCAGAAGGGAGATTGATGTTTGTGTTGGTGATGTTGTGAGAGTTTTAATTTATCCCTACGTTTGGAAGGGCCATTCGAGATTTTCGTCTCCCATGTTGGTGCAAGAGGTAAAGGATCGTGTGGTGGTCCTGGAGAATGGGAAAGTATGGAACAAAAGAATGGTTGTTGTGGTGCCAGGCTTTAAAGCAGGTTCTTTATATGAAAAGATGGGGACGGATGTCTCCAGGAGTTCAATGGAACCTATGAACACAGGTGGTAGTCATCCTACGTCAGTGAGGAGAAAATATGTACCATAAAGAGTTTGGTGATTTTGTGATGTACAAGTAGGTATCTGTGCCGATGACATTTTATGGATTAATAAGCACATGTACTTAAGTTGTTTATAAGTTATGAACTAATTCAACTTTTCCTTGTAGTGAGTTCATTCTGTTCGTTATCATTATTTTGTATCAGTTTGTAAATTGGATTGTACTTTATTGTCTTTGTATTTCATTGTAAGGGAATGGGATACATGCCTGCATTCCAGATCTATCTGTGTTAAATGCTGGCACGGAGTGGATGTTAAACCTTTTAGGGTTCGGCAGTTGCTTCCTGCTCCCAGTTTTGTCAGATGAATAAAGCTTACCTGGATTACCAGCTGAATCCTTTTCACAGTGTTTCCGGCATTGTTCGTTGTTTCGGTATTGCAGGTGAATCAGCACCTCTGGCAGGAGAATAGTCCTCTGGTGGTGCATGGAGATGTGTGGCAGCAGTTGTTGTTGTTGATGAGCCCTGGATCCAGGGCTCAGAGGTCTGCGGTAGAGTATCTGTGGGTGGCAGAAGAGCCAGGGTTTTTAAAGAGGGGCGCAGTCCAGGCATGGACAGGTGTAGACAGGCTTGCCTTTGGCACGGCTGTGGCACACTTGCTGCGCGGTCGCCAAGAGAGGGAGACACTCTTTAAGATAGTGTACAGATTACACCATCAAACAGCACAACTCCAAATAATGGATAGCACCCAATCCAAAGACTGCTGGAGAGGATGCGAGGAACAGGTGCCGTATACAACATATTGTGGACATGCCCTCATTTAAGTCAGTTTTGGGAGGACATCCTGGCTACTGTAGTTGGCATAGAGGGTAGACCCTTGTTCAATGCCCCAGTGTCGATCCTTAGACGGTCACCCCAAGAGAATGGTTACCCCTTTCACTCCCCAAAGTGGAAAATAATCTCTAATCTTCTCCTGGCAGCAAAGCAGACCATACTGAGCTTCTGGAGGAACGATCTAGTTCCTAACAATAAAATATGGCTGCACAAAACTTGGCAGCTCCTACCATATCAAAAGATTGCATATGACTAGCAAAATGTCTGACAAGTTAACCACAATGTGGGACTCTATTCTGCTGACCTTAACCGAGATAATAGAGACCTGACGTGTCCTGGGCACACTGTCTCAGAGCAGAGCACAGGCTGTAGAAGATCTATGAACGAACTTCAGTGGCCCTTTCCGCTGCTTCATATTATATGATAAGCAAGGTGGTGTGTGGGGGGTGGTGCATGGATGGAAGTTGGAAGGGGTTGAATTAGTTCTTTGTTAGAGATTCCTTAGAGTTATATAGGTGGGTATGCCCACTTCTTGCTGTATATGAAAACAATAAAAAGCAATTGAAATTAAAACATCACTTCAGGCTGCAGGTGGAGCCCTAATACATTTTTTTAAAGTGCTACTTTAATGAGTGACACAATGACCGCTACAGGCGAGGCATAGGAGTAGCATTTAATTTACAGGCCCTGGGTAGAGATAGTACTGTACACTGGGGATTTACAATTAAATTAAATGTGTCAATCAGGTGTAAGCCAATTTTAACAGGTTTTAAGGGAGAGAGCACAAACACTTTATCACTGGTTAGCAGTCGTAGAGTGCACAGAGTTCAAATGCTATCAAATAAGCGGTCAGAAGGCAACAATCAAGGGGTGAGCTGATCTAGAGGGCTAGATTCAACACCCACGCCTACCAATAAACAGTGCCAAACCACTGTTCAACACCCTGGTCACCAGTAATCCTAACCATTCCTCGTCAACCTTTTCCAGTTTTCCTTAGGAAAATCATCAACTTGTGTGCCAATATTCTCTTCAGTTGCCTAATACACACACACACATGTACACCACACACACATGAACACACATGCACACCACACATAAACAAAATGTGTGCATTTTTTACAGCTCTCTGAGAAGATATTTTTCTCTGTCATTACCTCAGAGGAAGAAACATCATCTGTATTAGAGCAAGCAGATCCAACTTCATAATAATAGCGTTTGCTCTGGACTATAAAAGCAGAGCAAGCATGAGAGATAGCTCCCGCTCACCAATCCACTTATTAATTGTAGCCAAATTAGCAGCTGGAAGGCACTTAGCCTTGATTGCCACACTTAGCATGCCATCACGGTAAACATAGATTTACACCTTAGCCAAGTGATGATCTAACCTTCCGCATACTATACTGTCTCCTTTCTGTAGCTTCATCTTTTCCCTTTTCCTGATTGTGTAAAATGCAAAGAAAACCTTTGCATCTGTTTAGGAAGGAGGCTGGTCGCTCAGTTTTGAACAAATTAACTACATTATGCTAAAACTGTGGATGTAGAAGGAATGCCAGACGTCAACATAGATTGGATTCAGATGATGCAAAAACACCTGCACAGTGTTGGTCACTCAAAAGGAATGCATAATCATTTTCAGCAAATAATTGCTCTTACCTCAGTGAACACAAAGGAAGACAAAGAGGATTTTAAGAAGTCTCTTTTATCCAAAAGGTGCCAGTAGGATGATTTACTTCAGTATGCCAAAGTATCCCACTGTTCCTCTCCTAGTCCAGATTCAATGGGGAAAGGGCTTGTCATGTGAAGGCATGCAATGAATTCAAATCCCTCTTTCAAACTAGTGGCCTCATTTTGAAGGCGTAGGATGAGCGTCCGACCACCAACGCCTCGAGCAGGTGTCCGACTGACTATATGTCGGCAGTTCCACCTGCTCAATTACAATGCGACACCGTGCAGGCAGTCGGAAAACTACTTTTTTCCATTGCAGCTTGTGTTGCAGCCCTAGAAAAGGGCAGCAGAAAAAGCCACAGTAGAAAAGGGCAATTCTCAAACATCCATGCACCAAATGCCAGGCACCATGTGGTACCCGGCACATGGTGCATGGATGTTTGGAGTTTCATCACATGTGCCCCAGGGCCCATAGCAGAGGCCCACGGGGGTCCTCAAAGTCCTATTACATCTGCCTTCACATGGCGGTCAGCCAGTCATGTACAGGGAGAGGGAAGAGGTTTATCGTCCCTACGGTGGTGTCTCCACAGGCACCGCCCCCATTGTAGGATTTCGCTCCAACCGATGACCCGACGGGCTCCTTGAGCCTGTCGGAAACATCAGTCAGTCCCTCCACCTGCTGCACTCTGACCGACTGAATCATTATGCTTCGGTCGGACGGCAGTCTGAGATGTCGGATGGACCGCCACTGAAGGCCTGTGGGTGGCTATGCGGTCGACATCATAATCGGACCCTAAATGTGCTTACTGCTTGTGAATTTACCTGCCAAGAAATCTGTAAGTGATCTTCTGGGTCCCAACAGGCATTATACAAGTACAGCTTTATTACGTGTTCTTTTGCCACCCTGATCAGTATAACTGGGGAAAGCATTATGGGTATTTTTACAGCAGAAGTGTGAGAGGTTGAGGTGTGTTTATGATTATATGGGCTGTTACTGCTCACCTTCAACCTTTACTCAGTAACTTACAAGTCAAGTGAACCAACGCTTCACAGTGCCTTAACCTGTAACACAGGGCCACTTTACCCTTCCCCTCTTCTCCTCTTTCCTGTCACAATGCTCCCTGCCTAAGCCCATCTACACAGATGAACTACTGATGTTCAGTTAGAAATGGTTAATTCACATATTCATACAAACAATTGCACATACATTTATGAATGAATTTACTCAGATATTGTTGCTAGATTCAGATTAGTTGAGCAAGAGGTAGATTTAAATTTAGGCAAAATAGTAGAAAGCTGTGACCAATGAGTCTAGGACTGCCTAAAATGATAAATTAATAATTTGATGTCTAATAACAAAGTCAACATTTAAATTCATCCTGAGTCAAAGTAATAGTTTCAATTTAAATATATATTCATATTTGTGCGGTTAATAATAGAATGCTTAGATAGCAACATGGGAGTATATCTTGAGCTGCTTGGAACAGGGAATTAAAGCAGCTACTTGGAAGTGGAACATGACTCAGATAATAGGCCAAATTAATTTCTGTACCATAAATCGATCTGTCCTTTGCAAAACCTTAAGTAGTAAAAATTAGATTTCCACATGAAATCTACTATTTCTCTACTTTATGAGCCTTTTGTAAGATCCATTAAGAGACAACGGGGAATCTTTAGAGACGCTCTGGTGGCGATATCCCCTTCTCCTTATTTACAAAGCGGCATTAAGCTTCACTTAGTGACAGGGGCATGTAATGGGTGTTGCAGTGGGTGTTCCGCCACAACACCCATTGCTTTTTGACACTGCCCCATATTTACAAGGCTGGGGCAGCACCAAAAATGAAGACCAGGAAATACCTGGTCTTCTTTTTTGAAGACCAGGTACCTCAGGCCATGATTGACTACAATTTGCGAGTCGAGGTAGATGTTGAGTTCAGAACGAGTGATTATATTAATAAGGATGAGATCACATTTTTATTCATGAATGCATCGATTTCCGTATTAACATTCCCCCTCTAATTAACTGCACTACTTACCTGATGCATTTGTATAGTTACTTTATTTGGGGCCTTTTGCTCCTTATGCTCACTTTTGACTACAACTACCTTCCTAAATGCTTGCATTCTTCCCAGTTCGAGGACTGCGTTTTTACAGCAGGTGATCCCCAATTGTATAATCCTTCATACCAATAGCAACGTATGGATAAATGGCAACAGTGATTTACATAAACCGGATATCCATCGTGGGAGCCAGACGAACCAATTAGAAAAACACTCCTGCTCAGGGGCACCTCCCTGTTCATGCATGCTTCTATGTAGATTGTGCAATGCTTGAATGGCAAACATCAGTATTCCATTGTCCATGTCATTCACTGGAATGAATGTACAGCAGGCCGCGCCAATCTTGGCTTCGACCCCTTCCTCCACTGTAGTCATCAGTGGCAGATGGTGACATTTGAAAGTGGTAGGGCGTAAACATTGGGCATATACAGCGAGTGACCTCGACGGGTTTAATGGACAAACCTGGGAACCATGGTGGGTCCCTATCCCGAGAAAGAAATTAAAAAAAAGATTGCCAAATGGTACATTTCAAAGCAAATGAATGTAGCAATAAAACAAGGCTTATAAAGCAGTGGGAAAGTATAGTCTAGAAATATTAGAACATTAAAAACTCCTCCATATCTTACTGCATTAATATGTTGAGCAGGTAATGTAATGTTTAAATTGTACAGTGAGTCAACGTTTGCACTTTAAAATGCATGCTTTCCCAACTGTCTTGAACTGCATGCAGCATTAGCTTTGGAAACAAATGGTCTAACCACCAGGCTTTGGGATGCACCCACAGCTGATGTCTGCAACCAGTCACATAGAAATATGTGCAGACAGGTTTTTAATTGAGATGAAAAAAGTATGGGCTCTCTATAAAGAAACATGTCAAATACATTTCTACGATTCCCATAGTGTGCCAATCTGCCAGTAGTTTGGTTTATTGGTTTCTCTCTGATATGTAATTGTATCCAGATAAATTACATAACGACTGATCTACAACTAAAACCTTTCAGTATGATTGGCCTCGTCAAAAGGTGCTAGCTGTGTAAAATAAATGAGTAACAACAATGATTTGTTATAAATAATTAACATTGGAAATGTTACAATTCTGAAATGGTGAGTCTGTGAATTAAATAGCATTGAGGCCTGTGGAAGGAGTTTTGGCCTTCAGTTATATGTCTTTTATGTTAGATATCCATCCTCTTTTTCTCTGCATATCTTATCCATCTACACATCTTCAACCACCTCTGTTTTCTCTTCAACATCCTCTTTTCACTCTTCCCTGAATGCACTTCCTTGCATCTCTGTCACTTCACTGCCCCCTGCACTAACTAAAATTTAAACACTTTGGGCCAGATGTAGGTGACTAAATACCAGTCGGTAATGCCGGAATTCAGTCAACTTCAGCGTTACCAACCAGTATTTAGCCATGTGCGATGTAGGTATTACCGAACGGCATCGGTAATAAGGAATCGGTAAAAATAAGGGAAACCAGTTACCAATTCCTTATTTACCGATTGGTAGACAAAAATACCAAATAGGTAAAAAATCGCAAATGCAATGTACCAAAAATCGGTAATACCGAATTAGCTAAAAATCTGTATTTAAGAATCGGTAATTAGCACTGACTCAAAGCAGGTGGTAATCAGGTGCACTGCTATATAAACAGCCCCAAAATGCAACAATGTGAACACAATGGCGGCCCTCTACGTGATAGCAAGGCATCTACGTTTGCGAGCAGCAGGACTGAGGATCTGGAGACGGGAGGAGCGAGTGTACAGACTGCGCGTTACACTGTTCCAACTGTCTGAGGCTGGAATCCATGAGAGGTACAGGCTACACCCAAACACCATCCTGGACCTGATATGGGACCTGCACCCATACCTGGAGCATCAGATACCAAGGACGCACGCCATACCAACACATGTGCAGGTGCTCAGTAGCGTGCATCTACTCGCATCAGGAAGTTACCAGGGTGTGATAGCTGCGGCAGGTGGTGTGTCACAGAGTTGCTTGTTCTGTTTCTTCAACTCTTTTTTGGATGCCATGATGCAGAGAATGCAACACTACATATGCTTCCCCAGCACACCGGCAAAAACTGCAGAAGACAAAACTAGATTTCTACCAAATGGCACAGTTCCCACATGTAATAGGGTGCATTGATGAGACCCACATTCCATTCTGCCCACCTGCAGCTACAGAATACATATATCGCAACCCCAAATCCTCGCATTCCATCAACGTGCAGGTGATATGTGATGCAGACTACATCATTACTGACCTTGTGGCCAAATACATATTCAGGAACAGTGGGATCTACAAACGTCTGGCTGCTGGTGAATTCAGAGAAGGATACCTGCTAGGTAAATCAATGTGACACACCCTGAAGTATACTTTGGATGAATGTATTGGTGACTCAAATTAATGGCAATTTCTTTCCCATTTAGGTGACAGCGCAAATGCCATGCGGTCATTTATCCTAACTCCATACCGGAACCCATCCACTCCAAGTAAGAGGAGAAACAATGTGGCACACAAAACCACGTGCAACGTCGTGGAGCGCACCTTTGGACTACTAAAAAGCAGGTTTTGTTGCCTCCACTTTAAAAACTACACAGGTTTTAGTTCAGAGAAGGGCTTGACTGCATGCTGGAGCAGTGCACCCACGCACTTTTCCTCTCCTCCTTGAGGGCCATGGGTGTTAAGCAGGCCCCTGGCTGAGGGCCTGTGTTTTTTTCCTCCTTCCATTTGCACAAGTTCAGCCATGTCTTTTTTCTCTTGGGTCGTGGGGGTTGATGACAATTTGGCATTGGTGCACTTGGTTGTCCTTGCGTTTACCTGTTTTAAAAGAACTTGGTTGACTGTTAATTCAGTTCGTTTCATGAACTCCGTTATTAACAATTTAGAAGAACCTGTATTTTACCCCAGGGTAGTGACACCATGAATCTACCAGTCGCAATCTGGTGATGTATTGGAAGGTGACCCCAGTTGGATAAACCTTTCGGTGATTAGAGGAGTAAGGGTGATTACTATAACATTATTTACGAGACAGATCTTATTTATATATGCCATTTAGCTCCCCAATACTACTAGGGAGTTTTTGGACCTTCTCTGACAATTTGGGTCTGGGTGAGCAGATTAGTGTTAGGTATGTACATGAAGTGGTCTCGTGAGCACAGGGTGGGATAGAATTGTGGCTTCAGCAGCGGTTCTATGGGTGTCACTAGTTTTACCAAAGGCGCCTCGCCCAGTGAGTGCATAAGAGTGTCGTTGCTGTGCGGTTTCTTCCCGAATCTATTTTCCTGTTAGGGAATACCTGCTTTTGATGTTACCCCCGGTTGCACTTGCTATGAGTTGTATAATTCAGTCCTTACATGATCACTCTATGTGTGTGAAAATGTGGGAAGCGGGGGCACTTTGTCTTTTGGTGTTGTTGTAGCTTGCCACGTCCCCCATGAACATGTGTGTTTATGCTTGTGCATCTCCCTGTTTCCGTCATGTGGTGTGCAGTGTGGCCCTCCCTTGTGGCCTCAGATACCTGGCTATGTCTGATCTCGCCCCTGCCTTTTTTTCTGGAATTTTCTTTTTGGGCTAATTTTGGGGGATTTTTTCTTTTAGTTCTGGGCTTTTCCTTGAGCTGCATCATTCCTTGTTTCCCTTGCCCTGTGGGGAGAGGGTTTGAAGCTGCTCTGTGGTTCTTCCCCCTACCCTATACCGCCCCGTGGTGTCGGCGCTGAGGGCCGACTGTTTCCTGGATGGTGCCTGCAAGGTTGGGGCATCATGAGTAGACTATTCTCGGAATGGAGTTGAGCCTGGAAGGGAAGTACCCAGTGCCCTGTGTTCCATCTGGAGCAAGGGTAGAAGCCCGGAAGCCTCCTTCCCAGGTACCCCATCTCCCTCAGATCACACCTCACTTTCTATCAGCATTTCTGGTGAGTCCGCTATTCCTAGGTTTTGGCTGGGTTCTCCTGAGCTCTACAGACGTGATACAGTAGTTAACTGCCTAACAAAATTGGTGCTCATCTTGTCGATCTCTGGGAGAGTAAAAGGTTGGGTGAACCCCCAACTAGAGTCTCGAGCTCGTCATTACACTGAGGCAGGGTGCCCAGATTTTTAAAGCCCAAAAGTCGTGACACCTTATAAAAATAGAATTAGGACTACAATTTCACATTGCAGTGGAGTGCAGGGAGATGTAAAAGACAGCAGTTCACCTATGGAGCTAGCACAGCCCCCGATGAGCTAAGGGACATAAATTAAATGTAGAATATCAGGGGTGCAATTCAAACTAATTTCTGGAAAGCCTGGCACCTGTTCCTGCACCGAAACTCATAAAAGCTAGTTTAGTGGAGCCTCTTCAAAGCCATGGATAATCTGCTAGGACAGATTATCAAATCAAATTTGAGGCCTCCTAGCTTAGTGACTCTCACGTGTGGGGGCTGTGGAGTTTTGCGGTTTTACCATCCCAGGCGCAAGAAGAACATTATTCCCATCACAGAGGATGGCTTAATTCATAACTGAATGGGAGGCTTCCATGGATTCAGAGGCTTCTAGTGCATTGGGGCACTGTCAGAACTGCACGCCATGAAGGAAATGTCCAGCTTGGGCATGATGCGCGGGGAAATGGGGACCTTTTGGTTTGGAATGTGTTCCATTAGACTTTGGCTGAGGGACTTGAGTGTCTGCTTTTCAAAAGGTTTTCATTCCCAACCCCTCATCATACTGAACTGCCCTTGGGGTGTGGTCAGTGGACCCTGCACTGTGGGATCAGCAGCTGAGTGGGGCCTAGTTTCCGTAGGTGCTTTAGGCAACCAGATTATTCTGTGCTTCCATGGATTCACCATTGATGCTGAACTTAGTGTGGACACCTGATCGACACAGCCCACAGCAGCCCTGAATTCCTAGAAGCAAGTAAAAAACTTTTTGAAACCCCAATGCTGTCTGTAAGCCTTTCTGTTCTGATACAATTTTAGGAAAAGGGAGTTGCGGAATGCTGATTGTCTTTATCATCGGAGGTGAACTATTGGGAGATTATTACTAACTGTCTTCATCTACTTGCGGTCTATTTTACTGTGGATTTGGCTCTGTGTTGCATGAAGGTGCAACCTCTCCACACTGTTACCCTTCCTTGCTGTGGTTGTAGCCCCGGTCCCTGTTGTGCTGGGTTCCCTATCTGTGGTTGATGCTGCCACGTGCTAGTCTAATTACTTGATCCCTGTTGCAATCTCTGCGACTGAGTGTATGGTACATTCTGATTACCCTGTGCTTGGTACTGAGGAGGGACGTAAACCATATCATGTCACATGGGGATTTGTGGCAGTTGGCCCTGGCTCCCAAACCTCTGTTATTTTTGCTGATCACGGCACGCCTTTGTCTGGCATGCCTCTACCATGTGACCCCACCTATGACAACAGTAGCACTCTCTAATGTCTGGTTGCATGTTGCAACCAGCTTCCCTGGCCTCCACTACCATAACCAGTTTGTGCTCCTGGACTACTCGTTTGGATCCCTCCAAAGTTTTGCAGTAGAACCCCCATTGTGACTGGTGCCATCTGCATGGCTGTGACTGGCGCTCTCTGCACAGCTACAGCGATCGCTGCACCCTCAAGGACACTCTTTTTAATCTTTTGCTGCACTCATTTTGCTGTGTCTCTTTGGGTCTGTTCCTGCTTCTCTCTATCCTTTTCTTACTTTTTATTATGGTAGTAGAGTATGTGAACTTGTTTTTTCTGCCAGGCTTTGGTATCTAAACCAACTACACTGTCCAGCCCTCTCTCGGTGGGTAACCCTTTCTTCAAAATATTGTAGAAAAATGTGATATGTAGGACTATGTTGGTCTGTGGCTGTCCGGTTTCTTGTCCTCATCTTTCCCTCATTCTATTGAGGAAATTATTTATGCTTTCCTCTGGCTTCATGATCTCTGCAATTAGCCCTCCTACATATGGGCGGTCAGGGAATATTTTTCTCAAGGCGGTCCAGATCCTGTGCACATTAATCGCAGCCCGCCATGCTCGGTATTTGTTAGCGTGATTGCTGGAATGTGAGTTGGGTGAATACCGTGTTGGTCTTCCCCTAATTAGAAAACATAGCAGACTCTTAATAACTCCTGTCACTAGGCTGATAACTGCGGTGTTTGTCGCAAAGCATATTATCAATTTTTCCATCACATTCAGCAATGACGGTAACTTTGTTTTCAACCCCTCTTTGTCCATCTGGGTCCATGGCACCATACCCTTCTATAGTAATGGGCATACTCTCATTCTAGGTGACCCTATGGGTTTCTTGTCAACATAGCCTTCCAATCTTGCGAGGCACTGCTGCATACAGAGGAAGTTTCAACTAGGGGTTCCTCTTTCATACCTGATGCAATCCTCCATTATTGCCATGTCCTTTGGCTCAAATGATTCTTTCCTCAGCCAAGACCTATCATATTGGTCCCTCTCCTCAGTCAAATCTGCTAACAGGTCACATAATGCGTACACAAATTCCTTTCCTTTTGGCTCTCATCTCCTTCTGGGTTCATTTATTTTTGTCATTCACCCATGTGGAGCAGCATGAAACCTTGTTGCTGCTTCCCTGGCGTACTCACAAAGGTGCCATTTTGTTGTTCCTGCATCACAGGTGGGTAAGCACCAGGCTCCTTGTTCCTTTATCTCTTTGTTAGCCTCTCTCCTTTGTCGACTTGACGGTGTGCTAGTAGCCTTTCATCTGCATCCTCCTCTTCCCAGCACTGCGCCCTGAACGTGGCCCCACTTTTTTCATAAAAAGAGTGCACTTTCCTGTACTCTCACTCTAACTCCCGGGTTGCACGCACTTTATCTTTCAAGCATCAGCTCACGCCTCTCTTCCTTGTGCCATCTAGCTTGTCTCTTTTGCTCTGAGCTACATGCTGCTTTCATTAGCCTGGCTGCACCTTCAAATTAGCTTTCCATTTCCTGAAAGGGTACCTGGGCACCCCCTGTAGCCCCACCCTCATCATCGGTTCCTGGGGGACTAGAGCTCCAATCATCTCCTGAGCTCGATGAGTCACTGTCGAGAACCACCATAAACTTACCTGATACTCGTTTATGCTCACCTGAACCAGTGGAAATGCGTATTTTACCTCCCTTGGAGGTTTCACGTTTTGAGCGCAGTGGACAGGGAGTCGAGCTTTTGGGGACCTTTCCTAGGGGCTTGGGCTGAGCTGGAGGCATCTGGGCTCGCCTGCTTTTAGATTTTCCTGGCTTAGATCTAACAGTCCTTTTTGCGGTGGGAGAACTTGTCGGCTTCTACTATTATTGGGTTTGAACATCCTAATACAGGGCGAGCTGATGTGAGAACATCCATCCCTGCATGTGGTGGGGAAGGTGCAGACTCCTTACTCCCCACTTACCCCTCAAAAATGTAAAGATCTTGCCACGTATTTTGTGGAAAAGATCGAGACTATTCTTGCTAATATTAATCCTTTGGTGAGGGAGGACAAGGAAGTTCTTCCCCTACAAAGCTCATTAGGAAATCGGCTTGACTGCTGGCCATATATTACCTTGGACACCTTAAAATCCTTGGCTACCTCTATTAAATCGGGCTCTCCGTGCGACCCCCTTCCAATCAACATTCTGAGCCAACTGGACGATGCTGCTTTGGGGATTATTGCCGAGACACTTAATTCCTCCATTCGTCTGGCAACCGTCCCGGCGTCCTGGAAGCACGCCATGGTCAGCCCTCTGTTGAAGAAACCATCTGCTGATCCAGAGGTACTGGCAAACTACCGCCCGATATCCCTGCTGCCTGCCTTCTCTAAAATTTTGGAGAAGCACATCCACAGTGTACTTTCATCGTACACGGAGAATAACAACCTACTCCATTTTTCCCAGTCGGGTTTCAGGGCAGGCCATTCCACCGAATCTGCCCTCCTGGGAGTCACGGAGAAGATCAGGGGACTCTTGGACGGCGGGCAAACGGTTGCTCTCGTCCTGCTCGATCTGAGCGCAGCCTTCGACACCATCTCACACAACAGACTGCTTGCCAGGTTGAGTGAGGATGGTGTCGGAGGCACTGCGCTGGACTGGATTAAATCATATTTGAGCAGCCGGACGTTTCAGATCTCGTCCTCACATGCCCAGTCGGATATTTTTCTGTCACCCCATGGCGTGCCCCAGGGCTCAATTTTAAGTCCGTTGTTTTTCAACCTGTATCTCCGCCCCCTTGCTGATTTAGCAGAGCGGGTAGGTCTTGAACTCATGACCTATGCGGACGATTCGCAGATTATTTTTTCCCTTACCAACTCAGAGTCTTCATCCCCTTCTGTGCTGAAATTAGGTCTTCAGGAAGTCTTCAGCTGGATGTCAACCAACCAGCTGAAGCTCAACGGGGAGAAGACGGAGATTCTTCTCCTGGGGAAAAGTCGTGATCTGTGGCAGGACTTTCATTGGCCGCCCTCTCTGGGCGCTTTCCCCACACCGGCCACCCAGGTTAGAAACCTAGGGGTGTGCATCGATGACTCTTTATCGATGAAACAGCAGGCTAACAAAGTGGCTGGTACTTGCTTCACAATCCTCAAATGGCTGCGGAAGATTATCTGGATGCTGCCTGTGGATACCCAGAAGACCGTAGTCAATGCACTAATTACATCTAGGCTTGACTACGGTAACATCTTATACCTGGGTTCCAATTTAGCCGTAACCAGGCGGCTACAGCTGGTCCAGAACTCCGCAGCCAGGTTGTTATGTAAGATCCCTAGGACAGCAAGGATCTCGAAGCACCTCAGAGATCTTCATTGGCTGAAGGTTGAGAATCGGGTCCGGTTTAAGGCCTTGACTTATATGTTCAAGATCAGGGCAGGAACTGCTCCAAAATATCTGCAAAAATTGGTCAGGCCCCATGTTCCTGTACGAAATCTCCGTTCTCTCAATGGAGCAACTTTTGTGGTTCCTAGATTTAAACTGGCCCGAATGGGGGGGAAATCTTTCTCCCATATGGGACCAGTTCTTTGGAACTCCCTCCCCTTAGCCTTACGCAAAGACGACAACTTCACTAGTTTTAAGAAAAACGTTAAAACTTGGCTGTTTAATAAGTAATTGTGGTCATTGACAGCTGTTGCTCTCTGTGTTTCGATCTCTTAGCCCTGGCGCCGGGAAACCCTTTGTGGGTATCTGTGCGCATTACAAGTGCAAAAAATAAATAAATAAATAAATTACTCGCTATCGACATTGTGGGGTTATAGGTTTGAACTTCTTCAAAGATGGCCCATTAATTCTAACAATAATTCTCTTTTGTTTCCCTTTTGCCCTGCATACTTAGGGCCCGATTCACAAAGGTAAATGTATACTTTTGTATACGTTTACTACTTTTAGGTACTCACAAAGGTAAACATAGACTAAAAGTCTAAGTTTATGTCTTTTGGTATTCACAAAAGGCATTTATGAGCAGTATCTTTACATCCAAGACTCTGCCCTGAGTGCGGGGATTCTGCTCCTGGTGCAGAGAGTACATTCTTCACCCGGAGTGTATTCTCTGCACCCAGAGTGGACATACAAAGCGCGTAATATGCCAGACCCTGTCAGTGGCAGGTTGACTTGAAATGAGTAGTGTTGGAAACACTGGAGGTGGGTGCTAGAAACCCTGAAAGGACCTTTTTTGAGAAAGAACAACACTTTGAACGCCGCAGCACTTGCCGTGAGGGAAACGGCCATCTCGTTTCCTGTTGCAGAAGCCCACAGCCTGAAACCTTGCCTAACCGCGCCGTGAGGGAAACGGCCTGAAACGCAGCGCCCATACCGCCATCCTACGCTATCCACCCGGTGCAGCAGCAGCTGGGGAACTACATCACCCAGCTGCCCCGGGGGTGGACGCGGCGGGGGTGACGACGCCTACGCGCCAGGAGGCGCCTTATCAGCAGGGAGCGCCGAAGCGCTCCTGGGACACTTTGAACGCCGCAGCACTTGCCGTGAGGGAAACGGCCATCTCGTTTCCTGTTGCAGAAGCCCACAGCCTGAAACCTTGCCTAACCGCGCCGTGAGGGAAACGGCCTGAAACGCAGCGCCCATACCGCCATCCTCCGCTATCCACCCGGTGCAGCAGCAGCTGGGGAACTACATCACCCAGCTGCCCCGGGGGTGGACGCGGCGGGGGTGACGACGCCTACGCGCCAGGAGGCGCCTTATCAGCAGGGAACGCCTCTCGTACACGCGAGTCGCGCGCGGGAGAAGCCCGGGACAAGGGCGGGACAGTCTTAGACAGTCCTAGACTGGCCGGGACTGGACTGGGCAACCCCTCTAACGTCTGCAACCCAAGCAAGTAAGAAAATCCCTTTCTTTACTGACTTTACTTTATAGTGTCATTACGTAAGGCTCTATTCAAGTATCCGGTGTGTATTGGTAAAGCTTATATAATCCCTGGTCAATCGACTATATAATCTCAACATGTCTAAAAAGAATTCTAAAAAACAGCCTCCTGCTAGCTCTAAGCCTATAGTCAACTCTAAGCCCATTGAAAACTACATGCTTCAAGTCATAACTAAAATAAATAAAGACAGAAGAGAATCATTGGGATTAAGTCAGTCGCCTGACTTACAGTTATTAAGCCCAATTCAAAGTCCTCAGCATTCAGGTTCTCTAGTACTGGATGACACCCCAAACTTAATAGACATCACGGTTCATCCTACTCCCAATTTGGATGATCAGATTAGTCTTAATCTGGATGATGCCGCTAATGCTATGCCACTAGACCAAGGAGTAAATATTGAACATGACCATGAGGCTCTGGTGCATAATATTGATGACTTACCTTCTCCTGAGCAGGAAACTCGACCTACGAGAAAAAACAGGAGAACTCATCAAAAACGGATGGGGTTACGTTCCAGTAACAGGAGGAAAAATGTTTCTCCAATAGGGCAAAACAAGTCAAAAACTCTAGATGATGGTGATATTAATGTCCTTGATAAAAGCAATCATGAAAAAAGCTATAACGAAGATGATTTGCTTCAGAAAATAGCAGACATTATTGATTCTAAAATCCAAACTATCATTAAGCCTTTGATCGCCAAGATTGATAAACTGAATGCGGAGGTAAAAAAGATGACTATTCTTCAAATCAAAGCTGTGGAAGGGGCTGAGACGGTCAATACTTTAGTGACACAAATGGCAAAATCAATTGAACCTAAGGCAAAGAGCTCCATAGAAAAGGAGATTAGTCCTATGCTCCCAGAAAGTACAGTTGGGAACGAAACTCATCCTATTAATCGACCTCCAAACATTGCCGGGGTATCAGGACCCAAAAACTTGCCATTAAACTGTCAGGAAACAGATCCCCTCCAATTTATTGAGGAAGCGTCTCCTGTGGTCCTGGTTCTGGCAAATGTTCCCGCGCCAGCAGATGCACAACTCGAAACCCCGGAATCTTTGTCCAGTAAAGCCCTCCATTGGTTAACAAATAACATGCAAATGGCACCAGGGGGTAAACATCAACTTGCATCTGAGATTAAATCCGCTAAGAGGGTGGCGTGGATTGGAAATCGACCGAAAGTTTTCAAGGGAGATTGTGTTATAGTGACTTTTTTTCATCCAGGTGTTCTGCCAAATCTCCTAAAACACATCAATCCCCCCCAAAGAAGAGCAGGATCTGTCGTTCCCCTTACGTTAAAATTCTTCTATGGTGAGCAAAAGAATGTGACTTTTCCTAGGACCCCGGGACCTATGTGGAACACTGTGAGAAACAACAGAGGCCAAGGTGTTCCCCAAAAAGACTGGGGTATGGTTCTAGGTAATAGATATGATGCCCTATCAGGGCTAAATGATTGTGATTGACTGGGTAATAGTCTTGAAAATTTTCTAATTCCTGATGTCACTTATGAGGCTAGGGAAATGGGCACTTGTTTAAGTACTGGACTAGCTGATGCTTTGACCAATGTAAGTAGCACTCAGGTCGAGTCTGGTAATGTGATTAATGTCGAACAGCGTATCGAATGTCCCAAACTTACTACAAATAATGATATACTCGAGTCATATGAGATTCTCTCCCCTGAACTGGGTACTATAGAAGGTAATGCATGTGAATATATTTCTACTCAGCAACATGGTAAGGGTCTAACCAATAGTACAAAACCTACCAGTGACAATGCTGACATACAAAGTACCTTGTTGTCCTGGAATGTGGCAGGGTTAAAAAACAAGATTTTAGCACAGGATCTGCTAAATTTCCTGGATTCTAAGGATATAGTCCTTTTACAGGAGACTTGGCAGTTAGAACCGGATCCAATTCAGGGATATCTACATTATTTTATTCCAGCCACCCCGAGCTTAAGGGGAAGGGCAAAAGGTGGCTTGGTTACATGGATTAAGCAGAGGAATGACTACACAGTGTTACAAATAGATACCAATAGTTCTGATATATTACTGGTCAAACTACAGCGACCGCCAAGTAGGGACATCTTTATTTTTAACATCTACTCAAGGGGCCTTCCGGGTGGTAAATCCACCAAGGCGGTTGAGCTATTGGATGTACTATTAAATCAACACTGTTTGAATGCTGATATTATTATTGGTGGTGATTTTAATTGTTGTTTTGAACCACTTGACAACCAGGATGTTGACCTCATTACTGAGGAGGACTTCATTTGGGAAATCCCACAGCTTTCCTTGATACCCATCAAAAGATGGACTGAGGCTGCATTACAGTTAAAAGTATTATGTGCTGAGTCTGGGCTGAGGGCCACTAATGGAAGAACGCCATCGGACAAGCAGGGCGCCCCTACTTTCTCTAATGGAACTACGCAAAGCCGTATTGATTATATATTAACTAATAAAGAGAATTGGGGGAAAGTTCTTGATATGAGGGTTGAGACTAGGGTGGAAAGTGATCACGACCCACTGATTTTAACCTTTAAATTGTTCGATCTGATGGCAAAAGAGGAAGAGATGGAAACTGTCCAGATAAACCTTTCTAACGATCAAAGACACATTAGATGGGCAATTTGTGCAGCAAATGAGGAAAGCTTGATAGCCATAAGGGATCTAACAACTTCGGCCATTCAAGAAGTCCAGGATATACTTGAAAATAATACCCCGATAGATGAAATTAGCAGGATCCACGATAAATTTTTTAACAATTTAAAATTATTTTTTGTAAAGAAAGCTAAGAAAAAGCCACGTAGACCAATTAGAAAGGAGGATCAGTGGTATGACAAGTCCTGCAGGACTGCCTATAGACTACTGTCAGATGCGGTTAAAACTCGAGACAAAATTAAAATAAGGGAGGCTCGAGTTATGTACAAAAAAGTGCAACTTAGTGCAAAAAGGGATTGGGAGGAAGGCTATTGGAGGGACCTACTGGATGCCAGTAGGGAAAGATCCATGACACCCTTCTGGAACATCGTCAAATGGGGAAGGGGGTCTAGTAGAGGAGAACCCACTAACCATGTGTTACCAGAAGCATGGGTATCCCATTTTTCTACCCACTTTTCTGCTGAGGACAAAGTTGAAGAGGAATGTCTAGCTTCTGTAGATATCCTCGAGAGCCCCTTAGTCTTTTCAAAAGATGACATCCTAAAAACTCTGAGCTGTATACCTAAAGCCAGAGCCCCGGGCTTAGATTTTATCCCTGCAGATTTGTTTATGCATGACAAGGATCTATGGGCCACCTATATTCAGCTTTTAGCCAACGCTATTGCAAAGGGCTCGCCTATCCCTGAGACCTGGAAAGGAGCCGAGATTATCCCCATCTTTAAAAAGGGGGCATGCTCGGATCCAGGCAATTACAGGCCTATTAGCCTGATCGCATGTATGCAAAAAGTTGTGGCAAGGCTAGTATTACAGCGAATTCATGGGTGGATAGATGACTATGATATATTATCTCCCCTGCAGGCTGGTTTTCGTAGTCATACCAGCACTATTGATCAAATTTTTAGATTTGTTTTATTATATTGGCGCACAGTTTTATTAGAGGGCGGGATGCTTTTTGCAGCTTTCGTTGATTTAAAATCAGCTTTTGATTTAGTTCCCCGCCACAAACTGTGGAATATCCTACATGATCAGGGCATTCCTATAGAAATCCTCTCTTTATTGATTAGGATGCATGAAAATAGTTTTGCACAAGTCCGATGGAATCAGCGGGGTAGTACTACTGAGAAGTTCCCCGTAGCGAGGGGTGTACGTCAAGGGTGCGTGCTTGCACCAACACTCTTCTCGCTATACATCAACAGGGTGATCGGTTATTTTGAACAAAAGCCCACGGATGCCCCTAGGTTGGCAGGAAGACCGATCCCCCTGTTGATGTTTGCGGACGACACCCTGCTGATATCAAAGACGCAGCAGGGGCTACAAAAGGCCATTAGGGTGTTTGAAGGATTTTGCAAGGATCATGGTCTTGTAATTAACACCAGCAAAACTAAATTTATGGTTATGCATAAACGAAAACACATTAGAGGCAGAGTTATTATGGATGGGGTCCAGCTTGAGCAGACCCAGGTCTTTAAGTACCTTGGTATCAATCTGTCATACAATCTAGATTGGAAACACCATATAAACGAATTAGACACAAAGCATGCTCAACTTGCAGGAGTTCTCACAAAGGAGCTTTTTTCATCTCACACTAAACCGATTAGACCTGTCTTAAAAATCTACAATGCTAAGGTCGGAGCAGCTGTTCTTTATGGAGCAGAACTATGGGGGTCCAGTAATCTGAATAAATTGACGGTAGCACAGAATAAATTTCTCCGCAACATTACTGGGCTACCAATGTCAACCCCATTGATACCTTTAAAGTATGATCTGGGAATCTATAGCTTTAGTGACATAGCCAAGTATAGAATTGTGGCCTACTGGAGAAGGCTATGGACAACTCCTGAGCTCTCCCAGTATGCCCAAGGCTTCCTGGAGGTGAGATCCCTAGATACTGCTAATAAGATAGTCTGGTTGAAAGAGGCTAAGCTTCTATATAGGGCATTGGGTTTATCCCAAATGTGGGATGATCCGCTAAATAGTGCTTTTCCACCAAAAAAGATACTTCGTGAACTCTACTGGAGTATGGTGGAGATCAAGTGCTTTAGGAATCATATTGACCGTTCCTTTACATATGATTTTTTGGAGCTCAAGCACTCACCGGCCCTCGAACTATACTGGGATTGGATTACGGTCCCAGGGGACCGGAAGAGGTATCATCAGATGAGGGTGGGGACACTCCCGTTGAATGCCCTAACAGTGAAATGGCATAAAGCACAAACTCCAAGGTGCCCTTTCTGTCCGGATCATAATGAAAACATTGGTCATGTGTTATTTGCCTGCCCTGAATATAGAATACCGAGACAATCATGGCTCAAACCAATTTGCATCCAGTTAGGTATAAAGACGTCAAATGAGGCTGTCAGGATTTTAAGAACAGATTCCTCCCAGCCTGTTGTTATAGCTATGGCAAAGTTCCTTCACTGGATGTGGATAATTCGGGCACGCAAAACCTGTCTGGAATAAGTTAGGATTTCTATTTAATGTCGTACAGTTTGCATTTATTTAAACTTCTTTTAAGTCGTATTCTACGTGAGAAAATATGTAATTTTCAACTTATAGTTGTTGTTCTTCTATCCTTATTTGATTGGCTTCTATGAACTTAGCTGGATATTTTAAGGTTATGTAAAAATGTAAATAGGATATTGTAAGATTGTGTAAAGATGTAAGTAGAATACATAGTAGTAGTGTAAATAGTATGAGATATGAAGATTTTTTATTATTTTGCTTTTTTCTGCTTATTTATTGTATTAACTTGCGTGGATTCTGTATTTCTGTAGGGTGGGGGGGTGGGGTGGGATAAAAAACAACGCTTTTTATTTCTGAAAAATGTCTTTTATGATTGAAATATATCGAATAAAGACTAATTAAAGTGAAGTGAGAAAGAACAACATTGGGTGTTCAGACTCAAAACATTAGAGGACTAAACCATGATATCCCATGGGGGGCTGTGTTGGCGGTAAACCCCTTGTAGTGTGGGTTGAGGAGGATGCTTTAATGACCTCACTGAGGACATTAGAGTAGAGTATTTTGGAACCCTTGAGTTTACCATTTCCACAATACATACTTTTAATATATAATACAGATGACATACAGCAGGCTTTCAGGACAGTGATGGGGGATTACGATTATATCCTTATAATACTCTGGAGAAATAATTTGAGGCCAGGAAGATGTGAAAATCGATATTCTGTTGAATAAAAGGCTATCAAAGGCTAACCAGAATCACAAATGAAAGAAGAGAAAAACAGTTGAATGTACCAAAACAGAACAAGCTTGATGTGAAATAACAACCTTTCAGGCTTGATCAATGGGCAATGGACGCTTCGCGTCTAAGAACAACATCAATAGACTACAAATGAAATTAATGCCATGTCAAGGGGCAGTTTGCATCCACAAATGACAACGATAGACTACTAATGTTGTTCCGCGTTTGGTTTGTACACAAAAATAGCTTGTGGTGGCATTATAGGACGCAACACCACGACTCCCTTCAAGATGCAGGCTCTGGGTGTTGGAAGGTGGTTTGTCAGTAAGAATAAGTAGGTAGGAACTAACCACTAGTAATAATAATGCCATAAGCAATATAAAGGTTCCAGTCAAGGTTGCAATAATTTGTTCCCCTGCTCAACCCTTGGTAGCTGGTGGCAAGCAGGCAGGCTTAACTTAGGAGACACAGGTGTGTAAAGCATCAATGGAAATCCAACACTAACTTATAAAAATAGAAAATAGTTTTATGATTAAAATTACACTAAAATGACAAAAATCCAATGTAGGAAACTAAAGGTATGGATTTTTAAAGAATAAACACTTTCTAGTGTCTAAAAGCCAAATGCGCCTACTTGGGACATCTGGTCGCGCTAAACCAGGACAAAGTCAAAGCTTTAGGATGACCGCGATGGAGCGCGGGTCGGATACAATGAGCGGTAGGGCCCAGTCAAGTGTTTACCTTCTGACTTGGTCATTATTGTTTAGCTCTTTCTCTCAACTTCGAGAAAGTCTCCTCTGCAAGCCAGGTTTGGATTCAATCAATCAATCAATCCATCAGTCATTTGTTAAGCGCACTACATACCCGCGATGGTCTCAAGGCACTGGGGTGGGAGGTGGGGGCCGCTACTGATCGAAAAGACAGTTCTTTAGTATCCTCCTGAAGGTCAGCAGATCTTGGGTCTGTCTTAGGCTCAGTGGAGGGTGTTCCATGTCTTGGCGGCGAGGTGGGAGAAGGATCTCCCGCTGGTGGTTGTACTTTGGATGCGCAGGATGGTGGCGAGTGAGAGGTCCGCGGAGCATAGCTGGCGGTTGGGGGTGTAGAAGGAGAGCCGTCTGTTGAGGTAGACTGGGCTGGTCTTGTGGAGTACCTTGTGTGCATGGATGAGGAGCTTGAAGGATATCCTCTTGTTGACGGGGAGCCAGTGCAGGTTTCTCAGGTGGGGGGTGATGTGGCCGTGTCGTGGTACATCGAAGATCAATCGTGCAGAGGCATTTTGGATGCAATGTAGTCGATTGATGAGCTTGGTCGGGGCTCCCGCGTACAGGGAGTTTCCGTAGTCGAGTCTGCTGCTGACAAGGGCCTGGGTGACTGTCTTTTTGGTATCCGTCGGGATCCATCTGTAGATCTTGCGGAGCATGTGGAGGGTGTTGAAGCAGGAGGAGGAGACAGCGTTTACTTGCTTGGTCATTGAGAGCGTTGAGTCGAGGATGATTCCCAGGTTGCGTGCGTGGTCGGTGGGGGTCGGGGCTGCCCCCAGTGCCGTTGGCCACCAGGAGTCGTCCCAGGCTGACGCGTTGGAGCCGAGAATGAGGACCTCTGTTTTGTCCGAGTTCAGCTTCAGACAGCTGATCTTCATCCAGTCGGCGACGGCCTTCATTCCTTCATGGAGGTTGGCTTTGGCGGTGATGGGATCCTTGGTGAGGGAGAGGATCAGTTGAGTGTCGTCGGAGTAGGAGATTATGTTGAGGTCATGCTTGCGGGAGACGTCTGCGAGCGGGGCCATGTAAATGTTGAACAGTGTCGGGCTGAGGGAGGACCCTTGGGGTACGCCACAGATGATCTTGGAGGCTTTGGAACAGAACGGGGGAGGCGGACGCTCTGGGTTCTGCCGGAGAGGAAGGAGGTGGTCCATTCCAGAGCCTTGTCTCGGATCCCTGCGACATGGAGGCGTGTGCGTAGTGTGAGGTGGCAGACGGTGTCGAAGGAGGCGGAGAGGTCTAGGAGGATGAGTGCTGCAGTCTCCCCATTGTCTAGCAGGGTCCTGACGTCGTCGGTGGTGGCGATGAGGGTGGTCTCGGTGCTGTGGTTACTGCCTAACCCTGACTGGGAAGGGTCCAGGATTCTGTTCTCTTCGAGGTATCAGGTTAGCTGTCTGTTAACGATTTTCTTGATGACCTTGGCCCGGAAGTGGAGCAGAGAGATGGGTCAGACGTTCTTGAGGTCTCTTGGGTCTGCCTTGAGTTTTTTGAGTGGGCGTTGATTTCGGCGTGTTTCCAGCTCTCTGGGAAGGTCGCGGTCTCAAGGGAGAGATTGATGACGTTGCATAGATGGGGTGCGATGGAGCTGCTTGCTTTGTTGAAGACGTGGTGCGGGAATGGGTCTGAAGGAGAGCCGGAGTAGATTGTGCTCATGGTCTTGATGGTGTCATCGACGCTCACACTGGTCCAGGCTATCAAGGGGACGTGGTAGATTGTGTGCGGAGGGTCTGTTGTGTTGCTGTCTGTTGGGGCTGTCTGGGTGTTGAAGCTGTCGAGGATGTCTGCTATCTTGGGGTGGAAGAAGGTGGAGAGGGAGTCGCACAGGGCTTGTGACGGCGGGATGTCATTGGTGTTGGAGCTGGGGTTGGAGAATTCCTATATGATGTTGAAGAGCTCCTTGCTGTCGTGTGCCTTGTTGTCGAGGCGGTCTTTCAACAATGGCTGCTTGGTCCAGTGGAAGGCCTCAATGAACTCCCGTAAGTCTCATCGTTGACAAAAAGCTCCGGAGCTGCAACAGGATAACCCTGGATTTCAAATCGGGACGCGGTTCTACGTCGCCAACTTGACTCTCGACGAATGGTGGGTCAACTTCTGGAACTTTTTATAAAATAAAATCCAAATGATCTCAAAATTCTGAATCTTCTTACTGAAGGTCCTTTTGAAGTTCCAAAGTGCCCTCAACAGCAACTCAAGGTTCCAGGATCTCTGAGTTGCTTCTTGGGACATTGGGACTTCAATTCCCACAATGCATCGGACCAAATTCTTAAAAGTCAAGTTAAAGGTGGTCAGCTGGGTTCTTCTTCATAGCGATGATGCCGGTGGAGTTTGTTTAACCTGCTGTTTTCAGGGTGCCCACTCCTTCAACTTTCACATAAAGGCTTTTTTGGGCTTAGGACCAAAGTGTGCAGCAGGTGCAGTGCTTATAGGTGCAGTCCTCTCTTGTACAATCCAAGGGTCCAGCTGGGAGGTCCTTCTTCTTCTTGTAGCTTCAAGGCTGGGATCTGAGTGTTGCTGGGCAGCTTGCCCTTATGTATCCATGCTTCTGGGGTGACAAGTGGATAGGCACCCCTGACTAATGGTGTACAGGGTGCCACCTTCTGGTATGACAACTTCCCCTAAAGTGTGGCATATTTTTGTTCCAGAAAACCGTTTGTCAAAATCCAAAATGGAGAAAAATCTCTCCTGGAGCTTAAGGTCTGGCTAATAACCTACAGGTCTGGCTAACTATCACTAATACTCCTCTTCCAGCCCCTCTGCTATTTCAATTACTGGGGTTCCCAGGTGACTGGGGGTTCAGGAAGTGGAGGTGGGCATTTTCCAGCCCTAAACTGCCATTCCCTCTTTGAAGATCAGTTTGGCTACCCAGCTCCCTTCCTGTCCTGTGCTTGGCAGCAGCAGTTCTCTTTTTTTTTTGTATCCTCATATGACCTCCATAGATACAACTACCTCTCAACCTATAACACCCTTGTCGTTTTTATCTAAGGGGTTTAGACTCAGCTGATGGTGTTTAAGTGGAACCCGGCCACACCACTCATCAGGAGCTGACCAAGATGTCTAATCATAGGCACAGATAGATTAAACACCGACAGTACCATCTAACAGGTTACAAAAAAACACCACATCTGCCCTACCACTAAGCAGTTCTCCTCTTACCAGATGTCTCTTTTGTCTCAATGCAAGCCATGTCACACCTCATCAGACCCGTTTGGCTGAACCCACCAAAGCCTGGCCAATCAGAAGAGGTTGCTGGAAGGCACAACAGAAAAGCAAGTTCCACACCTTCCTTTCTGTAATAGTTATAATACATCCAACATTGGCAAGTTGTTGGATTCAATATAACTATTATTTTGACACTTTGAGGTAACATTTTAGCTCACTCCTGTCAATAGTTAGACTTAAATAAAGTTTACTAAGGCATTCCCATGTTAGCCTAGGGAGATCTACACTACAATGGGGAATAATGGAATTGGCAGGGTTTCCCTCACCGGGGCATATATACCTTATTTTATATTATCCCTGCTTACAGTTACAATGCACCCTAACTCTGTGGCACTTAGAATAGACCTTATTGGTGACTTATAAGTAAAAATTGGCTAGTTTAAGACTTTGGAAACACCTATAATTCCAAAGCCGAATTTGCATACACTCTTACTTTAAAAACAGGGTGACATTTGAAATGACAGTAGGCAAGACAGCACTGCACACGTAGGCACATTCAATCTACTGGGCCTTTAAACCTGTATGCCCTGCGATATACTAGGGACTTACAGGTAGGTATCAGAGCACAGGCCCTGTGTCGGGTTAGCAGAGCCCAGGGCACACTCAGAGTCAGAAAACCAGCATCTAGCAGTCAAAATGGGGGCAAACGTGTGGAAACACTGCAAAAAGCCCTGGTTTCTCACACCAGAGGACAAAATATTCAATGAGCCAGTCATATCCTTTGACAAAGTGAGTTCCTTAACTGCGAACTAGGTTAGAAGTACTGAGTAGCACTATAAGATTTTCAATATAATCCTCATCTGTTTGGTTCTACATTGCTTTTGGAAGAGTGTGACTACAAAGCTGACCACAATCGAGCTGCCTATGGGGCTAATAGCAGGTCGAGACTACGTATGTAATCATGTGATGAATATGAATTAACTTATACAAACAAGCATGTTTATACCACCTGAAATGATTACAAGTATTAAAAGATACCCGGGCACATGCATCAAGGGTTTTTGCATTTGCAAACGGTGCGAATCGCAAAATTCGTCCGTTTGCGAATGCAAATCCCTTTTTTGGGATGCATGAAGCTTTTTGCTTTTTTCGCAATTTAAGAAATTGCAATTTATTTGCGATTTCTTAAATTGCGATTGCATTTAAGAAATTGCAATTTTGCGATTTCTTAAATGCAATGCATGATTTTTTTTAAATTGTGAAATCGCAAATAGGAAGTGGTAAATTACCATGAAGTTAACCTTCATGGTAATTTGCGAAAATTTTCAAAAATGCATAAAAGTGCATTTTTGAAAGTTTAATTTTACACACACACATGCCCTTGGGGCATGTGTGTGATTGAAAAATGTACTTAAAGTTTAATTTCAGGGGTGCAGGGGGGGGTCTTTGGGATCCCCCCTGTACCCTTGAAATTGCATTCTCATTTTGCGAATCCTTAATTGCGAATCGCAAAATGAGAATGGCTTCCCATTGATTCCTATGGGCCTCTAGGCCCATAGGAATCAATGGGAAGGGATTCCTTAATTGTGATTCGCAAATTGTGGATCGCAATTAAGGAAAATTAAGAAATCGCAAAAAAAATTGCGATTTCTTAATGCATAGCATTTTGCGATTTCTTGATTGCGATTCCTTAATTTTCGCAATTAAGAAATCACAAAATGTCACAATGATGCATGTGGCCGACTGTGCATTACTTTTCAGAATGCCCATGAATTAACACCTATGAAAACTTAACCTCACTTGTTGGCACATGTTACACAATGTATATTAATGCATGGTGAAGTGTCCATATTGTTTTACCTCGTCACTGACAATGAGTCACGTAGCTGGAATGCTATCATGGTTAGGAGTGGCAGTGAAGTCACGTCTGTGGAATACACTTACGTATAGGATTGTAGTGGGAGTAAATATTGTCGCTATAAAGAACTGGGACTGACAAAGATATATTTATATCTTTCTTACCAACAGGAACAAGACTGGGGAAAAACCTCAGAAAGTTGCATAAGTGTATGTCATGCAAGGTGAATTTGTGCAAATGACTAATATATTCATTGGATAGGTTTAGAACACGCTAGGGCTGAATCATGTAGACTAGAGTTGATGTGGAGCACTTAATGAGACCCTGTAGACATCAACACGTGCAACTTTAATCGTGCCTAGGGAACTTGAGAAATAAACAAGAAAATTAAGGCAACCTAAAGCAATTTTAATTAAGTAGACCCCCCTCCCTGAATAATAGGTGTCACCATAGGAGCTCCCTTGGAATCTCCATGGTTGACCCCACCCAGATACGCTTAGAATATCTGTGGTGTAGACTCACAGTGGGTAAGAGTCCTTAAAACAAACTAATTGGTTTGCCAGCTAGGACTAGGTTTGGATGAGTGCCTACCATAAGTTGTGGATAACCCCTTGTGATTTTGTTTCAAAATGGACCTGGCCTGGCAGTACAGGTTTCCAGTCCCTGAGATTAATTCAAGAATTCCACCCAACATTTTTGTATTCATCAAAGGAGAAAAGAAGGCAGAGAGATGAGGTGATGGAAAGACTATTTCAGTGAGCCGTAGGATCAAAAGAGAAATCATAGTGAGAGAGTAGAGGCAAGAGAGCTGCACATCATAAAAGAGAAGAGAGACAAGAATGCATTTGGAGAGAGTTGAGGAAGGGTGCCTAGAGAGAAGAGGGCTATGGGAGATTCTGCTAATGAGACCTGGGGTGTGGAAGGAAAACATGAAGGGAGAGAGGATTTAGAAGACAAAGGGAGAAGAGAGGGACTCTCAACCTACAGCTAGTGAGGAGTACATGAGGGGAGATGGAAGGCAAAGAGCATGGGGTGAGGTTTGCAGCTTTTGACAGTGTCAGGTTTTGACATAAGACATAGCATAAGAGAGTCAGGACATGGTGGAGATGTAAAACAGGACAGTGGGAACTACATACAGTTCTGGAGGGCTACAGCTTCCAAGGTTGAGTCTGCAAGAGTCTGCTGCAGCCACTTGAGAACTGTCAATCGATTTTCGGGTAAGGGAGTACATCTCCCTATAAAGTATTAGTGAATGTTAAAGACTGTGTTTGGCAGCATTGGTTGTTTTAACTATTTTGTTTGGTGCTTTAGTTCATACCTATAGCTCTGTTCCCTCACCTTTATTGTGCTTCCCCTTTATTGGTTTCCTCAGTTTCCCTTCTTTCTCCTCCAAGTACTGACCTTCATTTGTCTTGGACTCATGTAGGTTTTTGACTCAGTGATAGTTTTGCACAGACTCCTGTCTTACCCTGTGATTAGGCTTTGGTGATCATAACCTTTTTTTATACCTGCTTATGGATTTCTCCTTTTTGGTATGGTGATTATGATTCTACCTTCTGGTACATCCCATCTTCAGTTCTTGGACAAGTTTTATAACTTGCCTGGGGGCTAGTTATAGTGATACTACGTCTCTCATTGAGTACACAGCAACACCATTTTCAAATCAAACTTACCTGTTGTAAAATTCTTATTAATTTACTCAATACTCACTGTCTTTGGTTTTCCTCCTTGAGGGTGAGTCTTAGCATGCCTCTGCTATGTTGTGCCATTCTGTACCTCTAAGAGTCTGGCCCAGGTCCGCTAACTACCATTCTGCTGGAATCAAGTGTCATGCTGTCTCTCTGTTTAATTCCTTACCCCTTCCTTCCCATTTTTGACAAAAGTGCTCTCTACTATACTAAAGAATAATACAGGGAGTAGGACCACTTCTATGAGGAGAAGTTGGGATTAACTTCACTATCCTTTAAGCCACATTAGAATGACGTGTCAACATACCAAGGCTAATCTGTTTGACTTGGTCCTCTCTGCAGGGTCAACCCCAAACCGTTTGCCTTCACCCATCTTATTTCTGAAACCGTTTGTGTTTCCTTTCATAACGCTGGGCACTTAACCACTGCTACCCAGTGCTAAAGTGCTTGGCTCTCTCCTTTAAACATTGTAAAATTGGCTTAAACATAATTGGCACTTTAATTTACTTACAAGTCCCTAGTAAAGTGGTACTATTGGTGCCCAGGGCTAGAAAATTAAATGCTTCTAGTGGGCAGGCAGCACTCCATCAACTTAAGTAGCCCTTTAAACCTGTCTCAGGCCTGCTATTGCAGCCTGTATGTGCAGTTATAAACTTTTATTTCGACCTAGCAAAATAGACTTTTTGCCAGACCTAACCCTAACCCTAATACATATAAATCACTCATAGGGTAGGTCCTAAACATTCCATAGGGCAGGGTGAGCTGCATTTAAAAAGATGGACATGCACTTTTACGTTTTACATGTCCTGGTAGTAAAAAAACTTGCAAATCCATTGTTCACTATTGCAAGGCCTACCTCACCCATAGGATAACATTGGGCTACCTTATTACATTTAATAGGTGATAACCTTTGCTTCGGAGCAGGTAGAAAAGTCATGTTTGGTGTCTAGGGAATTGTAATTTAAAATCCTCCTTAATGGTAAAATCTAGTTTTAGGTCAGAATTCTGAAACGTTTAAAAAGTTGGCATTTTCTTCTCTTGACCATTTGGTGACAGCAGCCTGTTTCTGGGTCACATGCCTAGGTGAACTATGCCGTTGGCCTTTGTGTATTACTCCCAGACAGCATCGCAATAGAGTCTGGGTTTTGCAGTAGGGGACATCTTGGCTTAATGGGGAAGAGGGGTGGTGGAGATATCACCTAGTACACTTCCAGATTCTTTACACTTCAGTGAGGGGAAAATTGCAGAGGTTTCTTCCACTTCAAAGCTGGCATATGGTATACAAATAGGACCCCCAGTCCCACCTTTCAGTATACGCCTGGACGTGTGGTCATTTCAGAAGAAGGTTTGTCCTGCTGTCAGAGGACTGCCCTGTTTCCTGAGACCTGCCATGCTGTCTGAGAATGAAGGCTGGATCTGTTTCCTTCATCCCAGGCTACCTGAGTGACTCCAAGGGTCAACTGACTGACCTCCTGTTCAGAGCTACAGGACCACAAAAAAAACTCCAGAGGCCTTCCATTAACTACCCAGATGACCTGCTGCACCGGACCTGCCTAGGTCTGTAACTAGACTTGCCATAGCCCTGCTGGCCTCTGCAAGAGTACGTTTCTGATCCCTAAGTGGTGCCTCCTCAGGTCCTGGGCCCTTGGCTGGCTTCGGAGAAAACTCTTCTATGACGGACTGATGGTTCCACCAAATCCAGGACAAAGCAACGTGAAGCCCCACAAAGCCTTGCTGCACAGCTGCCAGCTTTTTTGAAAAGGACGCAGAGTGAAGCAAAGCCCCATAAAGCCTCACCACACAGCTTCATTTGAATTTATGGCAGACTATAAAAAGCCTTGCAAAGCAACGCCGTGCAGACCGCACACCAAGGACATAGGTTACAAACCTCGGTAGGCCTAACTTCATCTTGTGACTGGCCTGTACTCCATCGGGCTTGGCCTAAACTTGTGACTTTGTCCGATTCCAGTGAGATAAGATACCCTCAATTGGAACGTTGTGCCTTTTTTTGGGGCATCTAAATTTTAAATTGCATATCTCCAGTACTACTTGTTTAATTGTTGTCATTTTGGTCCAAAATAATTTATCACAATTCACTTTATTTCTCTAAATTGGTGTGGGATTTTTCTTGTGTTCTATTTTCACTTTGTGACTGTTTAAATACTGCATAAATACTGTATGCATTGCCTCTGCTTTTGTGCCGAGCTACCAGAGAGTTAAGCACAGGTAAATTTTGTGACTTTTTGTGGTTCACCCTGACAAGGATTGAGGTTGTTGTTTGAGAAGGACTCTCCCTCCATCAACTAACAACCCAATTTCTCACAATACATGATTGGAGAAGGTTGTGTGTTGCAGTGATCAATAGTAACTTTATGCTCCAAGTGATTATGGAATGTAGTAGTCTGCTGCATGGAGGGTACGCGTTTTATGGCATAGCAGTGAGCAATATTTGTACTGACTCAACTGTATTCAACTAACCCTGCTGTTCTCTGCCTTCACACAAAGGACAGGCCACTCCTGCACTGTTTGTGTAGCCCACTTGGATTCACAGCAGGGTAATCAGGAAACGTCAAAAACGTCAAAGGGAATTCTCTAGAAAATTCCCCTACTTCAAAAGAGGCATCAGGTGTAAAAATAGGATGCTCAGACCCACTCTTCAGTTCACTTTCTGGACCTGCGGAAGGAATCTCAGAGGACTGACTGCTTCTGTGGCCTGCTGTGTAATCCACAAGACTATTTTTCTGCATCAATAAGGACAGAGTTGCTGCCTGTAGCCTGTCTTGAACTCACAGAGACCTATCCTTCTGTTTGAGCCCTGCTTCATCACCTGAACCCAAGACTTCCAGAGTGACTCCATGGAGCAGTTTTCTAGCCTAATGTTCAGACCCTCAGAACAGAAAAGACTCCCTCCATCTTTGGTGCCGCTCCAGTCCTGGACCCTTGGTGGTGGTGCTAAAGGTTCCCAGATAGCCAAAAACCCAAAGTTTTGACTATAAACTGCTCTGAGAATCGAGAGAAGAAACAGGACCAACCTGCTTGTCTTCCGTCAAAGGTGCATTGCGCTGGTCAGCGTGTCTTTACGGTATCTCCCACTACATTCTTCATCCCAGCAGCAAATCCTGTTCAGCAGTCCCTCCCCAATGGGCATTCGGTCTCCCAGAACTCTTGTTGGCTACAGCCTCAAGCTTTGTCCCTCTGGAAATTTTCAACAACAAAAAAAAGTGCTACAGAAATCTTTACTGTGACTTCGTCCAGCCGCTCCCCGACGACAACTCTTCCTCCTCGGACACCGTCTACAGACTTGCTCTGCTGAACTTTACCTTCTCAGAACATTCTTCTTAAAATATCTCCTAAGTCTGAAGGTAAGCACCTACTGACTCCAATCCAATTTTTGTATCGGACCCGTGCTCCAGTGCAGGCAGCCATATTTTTCGACTATGACCCGGTCTTGTGTAATTAAGGGTCAGATTTATGACCGATTTTTGCATTGCAATCGGGAAATCAAACCATTTGCGACCGCAAAATAGGTCTGGCCCATGTACAAACCTATTTTGCCAGATGGTAACCTATCACTGATTCGCAAAATAGGGTTTGTGACTCGCTATTAGGAAGGGGCGTGCCTAGGGCGTCCCTTTCTAATAACTACTCACAATTCAAAGTACGATTGTTTTGCAACTGCAGTTGCGGTCGCAAAATCCTTGCAGTTCACCACCTACTTCAAGTAGGTGGTAAGCCACTCGCAAATGGGAAGGGGTCCCCAGTGGACCCCTTCCCCTTTGTGAAAGGATGCGAAAATATTTTTTAAGAGCAGGCAGTGGTCCCACGGACCACTGCCTGCTGTTACATAATGAAACAGAAACGTTACATTTTTCTTTTTAAATGCAGCCGTTTTCCTTATTTAAAAAGCAGTCACAGACATGTGCTGTGCCCAGCAGACCACCATCCGTGGGAGTGCTAACCATTCCCAATGGGGTCGCAAATTGCACCTGCCTCATAAATATTAATGAGGCATGAAATGTGCGACCCGATTAGGAATCGCAAACAGTGTCTGAGACACTGTTGTAAATTACATTTTGAGAGTCACAAAGTGTGAGTCGCAAAATGATACAATTTGCAACTCGTAAATTGTAAGAGTTGTACATCTGGCCCTAGATGTCTGCGGTTGGCACTTTGATCTCTTAGGAGTTACTTTTTACCTAAGACTTGAAAAATTCATGGCTTCAGTTCTACTAATTGGATTTTTATCATTTTGATGTAACACAATTTATTGAAATGTACTATCTTTCTCTAAATTGGAGTGGGATTTGTCTTGTTTCGTGTTTTCACTTTAGTACGGTTTGTGTGCTGCATAAATACTTTACACATTGCTTCTAAGTTAAGGCTGACTGTTTTTGTGCCAAGTTACCATATGGTTAAGGACAGGTTAATTTAGTGAAATTTGTGATTCATCTTGACAGGGATTGTGGCCGTTGCTTGGACAGGGGTCACCCCTCACTTCAAACAACAACCCAATTTCTCACAGGTACTGTGTGCTAAAAATTTACATTAAAGGCAGTAGTGCGCTGCCTGTGTAAGACGTACAAGGCTGCATGTGTACACTGAAGGGAACTGTGTTCTTCCTTTGTTCTTTAGAAGATGTACTGTACACAGTGTGTTCCTGCCCCCTCCCATCCCCCAATGTGGTACCATGGGCCACAATGAAAGCAAGATTTAGGGCCCTGAGAACTGTGAATATATAATATATTTAAGCCCTAATTTAAGTGTAGTGACACCCACAACCTAGGCCTCGATTCCACTATAATTGCTGCAGTATTGATAGCTTTTAACAGCAGCAGCTGCCTTCTGCATAGACCCACACATGTGCTCAATGTACTAGAAGATACGACGGTGCAGGATGAGAAAATTAAATTCACAAAGATTGAAATGCAATTGATGAATAAAAATAGTGCATTATAAGAAAGCACTTTCTAAATAGCAACTCTGTGGCAGTTTTGTTTTGGACATTCTGTTACCAAATATGGAGAAACTGCCAAAAAAGGTGAAATGTTTATAGAGAGAGGCGTCTGAGAGAGAGAGACTGAGCAATTAATTATTAGCTGCGCCTGCTTACTACCAGCAGTAGCATGGCACTTCGGAAAAGGCATTCTGTTGACTCCAGGATGCCTTGTAATTTCTCCTTTGGCCGTTCCAAGAGGCTGCAGCATCGGCCCAAGAGCAGTAAAGCCCCAGGGGCTAGGGCACGTGTGCCACCCAATGCTCTGCAGCACAGGTCAAACACAGGAGACTCATGCATTTCCCAAAGTCAGCTTCTCTTGGTGAACCAAAGTCTGTGCAAGCATAACAGAGGACCTCAGGGGTTCACAGCTCCGTGAAGCATGTCTTATGCCTGAAGTAAACAAGTGAAGAGCAGCTGGAAAGGGCATCGCTTGGCCAGCCCTCCTTTCAGCAAGTGTGTGTGGGAAATGAAACAACGGAGGTATTCGAGGGGAGTAAGTTCTGGTAAGTAGTAGGAGGAAGGGACTCAATAGAGGAGGGGGGAGGGGGAAAGGAGAAAAGCAGAGCACAGGGGGGAGAGAATCAACTGACTAGAGAAAGCAGCATGAAGGGCAAAGGGAGAGAGATGCAGACAAGGGCGAGAAATGGAAAACACATGCACCCTTGAGGAATGTTTAAGCAAAGAGAAAAAAGTAGTTCTCTAAAAGTGAGCAGTGAAAGGACACTAGTAAACAGGGTTGCTCCTGGGAGGGACGCTCCTGGGAGGGACACGTATGAGATGCACAAGGCAAGCCATTGAATAAGATGAAAGCAAATCAGAGTGACTATAAAGTCAACCAAGGGTAAGCAATGGGTGGGCTCAAAGCCCACTGTTACTTCTTGGTAAGCTGACATTATGTAATTTGCAACCAGACAGCTGGGGCTGTCTGGTGAGCTTGATCTAGAAACAGCGCTTCTTATCTTCTTGTATTGAACACACTTACTTCTAACTACCTGCTGTCTGCACTGGACTGCGATTGAAGAGGTAAGTTCCGTTCTCACCACAAAACGACCTGAATTTTCCAATGACTTGCCGGGCATGGCACTTCTTTAAATTTGATGGACAACATTGTCCAAGCCAGCTTGTAATGTATGCGTATAATTACACAGATTCGTAAATGCCTTCCTGAACTACACCTATTGTGTTCTGGGCAGTGGTCGAAGTGGGCGGGATCGGTAGGGCACAGCGTGCCCCTACTTCTTTAATTTCACAGAGTCCGTTCCCCAACTTTCTTATTTTAAACATACCTCCCAGACAGCAGAAATCTCCAAGGTCGATAGTTAAGGCTCGGCTTTTGAGGATGGGCAGAACGGGCAGAGAAGGAAAAGGACTCTGTCTTTTTCGTGCCCAGAGGACACAAGGACAGTGTAATTCTCCTGCTGCTGGCAGTTCCCCCCCACCCCCTTTTGTTTCCCCTCTTCCCTCTCTTTCTGTCTCGCTCCTCCTCATTTAGTGAAAACCGAGACTTCAAGAAACAGGTATTGCTTTCTCTTTCCTCCTTTTGTTTATTTGCACCCCTGTGAAATGGATCAAAATATGAAAACAAGCATTTGCAATGCAATAGGGCTCGCATTAGTAAAGTTTGAGGGATTATTATTGTAAATGACAAAGTTTTTTTATTTTTTATTTTAACTTGTGGAAAATTCTAACTTTGGCATTTACAATGCTAATAGTGTTAATTAGTGGAAATGTGACACCTTCGGATGTATGACGTTACAACGCATACTTTTACAACGCATACCGTTACAACGAAACTTTTACAACGCAAATACTATTACAACGCATGTATTTACAACGCATGTTTTTACAACGCAGGTACCTTTACAACGCATACCATTACAACGTAAGTATTGGTAAGTATATATTAATTTTTTAATTGTAAATTAATTGAAATTAATATAACTTAATGTAATGTAATTTAATTTAATTTAATTTCATTTAATTAATTTAATTTAAATTTAATTTTACTTTATTTTTACCCTGTACCCCTGTACCCCAAAAACCCAAAACTGACCCTGAACCCTAAAAATAGCCCTTTACCCAAAAACCCCAAACTGACCCTGAACCCTAAAAATACCCCTTTACCCAAAAACCTAAAACTGACCCTGAACCCTAAAAATACCCCTTTACCCAAAAACCCAAAACTGACCCTGAACCCTAAAAATACCCCTTTACCCAAAAACCCCAAACTGACCCTGAACCCTAAAAATACCCCTTTACCCAAAAACCCAAAACTGACCCTGAACCCTAAAAATACCCCTTTACCCGAAAACCCAAAACTGACCCTGAACCCTAAAAATACCCCTTTAAAAAAAACCAAACATATAACATTTTAAATATAATTATATACTTACCAATACTTACGTTGTAATGGTATGCGTTGTAAAGGTACCTGCGTTGTAAAAACATGCGTTGTAAATACATGCGTTGTAATAGTATTTGCGTTGTAAAAGTTTCGTTGTAATGGTAGTGCGTTTTAAAAGTTGCGTTCTAAAGGTTGTATACCGACACCTTCTGTTTGGACTTGAGCACACATTGCTTCCTATTAAAGATGGCAGTAAATGCACTGTTTTTTATTTAGCTATCTTTGAACAGTACACCGAAGGCTGCAACAACTTGCACTTATGGTTGAGCGCTACGTTCGCGCGTTTCCTGCCTTTTCATATTTTTGAAGTGGTTTCTGTTCACTGAAACCATATCCTGTTTGCGAGTATACAGGGCAGCTTCCTTTCCCTAGTTTTTCGAATACCTTAATTTATGTTGAAGTACAGTACTTGAAAGTATTGTGATATTGTTTTGTACTTTTTATCTTTAGGCTGACCACTGGAATGCTCTCACATCTTAAGTGCCAAAATTGCGAGCAATAATAAAAAGTGGCGTTGCGTGGATGAGAGTGAAGCTGCATGGGTGAGTAGCGCTTCATGGGTGAGTGTGGCGCTGCGTGGCTGAGTAGAGCTGCGTGGGTGAGATTGGCGTTGCGTGGCTGAGTGGACTTGCGTGGGTGAGTGGACTTGCGTGGGTGTGATTTGCGCTGCGTAGGTGAGAATTGAGCTGCATGGGTGAGAGTTGTGCTGTATGAGTTGCATTGCGTGAGTGAGTGGCGTTTTGTGAATGAGTGGCGTTGCGTGGGTGAGTGGCGTTGCGTGGGTGAGAGTGAAGCTGCATGGGTGAGTAGCGCTTAATGGGTGAGTGTGGCGCTGCGTGGGTGAGTAGAGCTGCGTGGGTGAGATTGGCGTTGCATGGATGAGTGGCATTGCGTGGGTAACTGGGCTTGCGTGGGTGTGATTTGCGCTGCGTAGGTGAGAATTGGGCTGCGTGAGTGAGAGTTGCGCTGTATGAGTTGCGTTGCGTGAGTGAGTGGCGTTTTGTGAATGAGTGGCGTTGCGTGGGTGAGTGGCATTGCGTGTGTGAGTGGCGTTGCGTGGGTGAGTGGGGTTGCAAATTTGCATGTGTGTGTGATTGTTAAAGAGTACACGGATATGATGGGGTGCAGCTGGAGGGAGTACACAGACATGCTTGTGGTTAAGAGTGGCACTGCGTGGCTGAGTGGCGTTGCGTGGGTGAGTGGCGTTGCGTGGGTGAGAGTGAAGTTGCATGGGTGAGTAGCGCTTCATGGGTGAGTGTGGCGCTGCATGGGTGAGTAGAGTTGCGTGGCTGAGTGGCGTTGCGTGGGTGATTGGACTTACGTGGGTGTGATTTGCGCTGCGTAGGTGAGAACTGTGCTGCGTGGGTGAGAGTTGCGCTGTATGAGTTGCATTGCGTGAGTGAGTGGCGTTTTGTGAATGACTGGCATTGCGTGGCTGAGTGGCGTTGCGTGGGTGAGTGGGGTTGCAAATTTGCATGTGTGTGTGATTGTTAATATTAGCAGTTTTTGAACAAGAAATACTTTATTTAGGTGCTTGAAGCAAATGGAGGACAAAGAACTAACTGTGACTCTCGAGGTGCATTTCATTAGTGCGCACTGTGGTTACAGCAGAGCCGGGAAGCGAGGCAGGGCCTGCGGCCCTGAATAAGTGACGGGAGTCCAGTAGCATGTGGTTACAGCAGAGCTGGGAAGCGAGGCAATAAAAGGGTGCACGGATTAAGCGAGGCAGGGCCTGCGGCCCTGAATAAGTGACGGGCGTTCAGTAGCATGTGGTTACAGCAGAGCCGGGAAGCGAGGCAGGGCCTGCGGCCCTGAATAAGTGACGGCGGGGGGCGGGGCAGCGGAAGCCTTTGATCGTAGCTTCAATTGTGGATGTGGCAGCGAAGCCTTTGATGTGCCAAATGCTGCTGGCAGGGGGAAGGATCGTGCAAGCTCATCCACGAGGAGCTTGTCACGTGATTCTATTTCTCGTGAACTGTTGGGAATCCGGCTTGAAGCGAGCCAATCAGCTGCCTGAATAGAGCCTTTGGGGAAAGAAGCAGATCAGCGACATAAGGGCTCACCCCTGTTTTCTATTTCTGCGAAATAGAAAAGGGGCGAGCCCTACATAACTAACTAACTAAAGCAAGACAGAGTGGCTGCAAGGTGGCCAGATTGATTTATTCGGAGAACGCTGAAAAATTACCTGCAGGGTGCTAGAGCTGCCGTGAGGAGAACGGCTCACCAAATACTCATTCCACGTCGGGAGTGCCGCTCCAGGGGTCCCAGTGCCGCCGTGAGGGAAACGGCCATCGAAGTCGCAGCAGGCCACTTCCGCCGCGGGGACTACATTTCCCAGCTGTCCCGGCGGGTGTGGCGCGACCAACGCAACGTCATCAGCGGAGCGCCCCTTAAGAGGGAGGAGCGCCGAGCGAGCGCCGAGAACGCTGAAAAATTACCTGCAGGGTGCTAGAGCTGCCGTGAGGAGAACGGCTCACCAAATACTCATTCCACGTCGGGAGTGCCGCTCCAGGGGTCCCAGTGCCGCCGTGAGGGAAACGGCCATCGAAGTCGCAGCAGGCCACTTCCGCCGCGGGGACTACATTTCCCAGCTGTCCCGGTGGGTGTGGCGCGACCAACGCAACGTCATCAGCGGAGCGCCCCTTAAGAGGGAGGAGAGCCTCTCGCCTCGCGAGTCGCGCGCGAGGCGAAGCCCGGGCAAAGGGCGGGCCCTCTTAGGCCCTCAGAGGCTGGAGGAGGCTGGGTTGGGCCCGAGGTCCTGGACTAAATCCCGCGTAAGTAAAAACATATCCACGATTTCCATTATCCTGCTATATGGCTTCTGCCACTGTAAGCGCTGCTAATACTGGGCTGGATAAATCCGGGAGTGCACTAAACAGAACACTGGATGACTATTTCTCCAAGGCTGCTCCAGAGGGTAGCAAAGAACCATCACTTGCAGAAAAGCGGGCAGACAGACGTCGCTCAATTGAACGTATTAAAAATAGGACTCTGTCTGAGCCCATTTATTCTGTAACCCTGGACAATGTCACTTATAATACTTCGACAGACAACCTATCCCCAACTGCCAGTGTGCCCTTATTGCTTAAGGAATGTTTGGCACCTGCTATTTCACCTACGCAAACTGGGACTGACTCACAAATTGAGGGCCAAGATCTCCCCAGTACACCCAACCCGGTAGTAACTTTGATTTCCCCCACTATTAGGCCGGGGAAAGTAGTAAGAGGGAAACAACAGAGGACACTGGTTAATAAAGTACATGGGCCCCCACCCCCCAAAAGGAGACGAACAAAAATGGACACAAGCAAGTCCAAGCTAAGCCCTTCCGAGTTTGGCAAGAAGACCAACATTGCATCTACTATGACAGTGGGGAAGTCAGTTGGCAAGCAAACAACGGCAACTGCCTTAACCCCGTCAAAATCCATAACACTACCCCCAACATTAACCATTTTGCCTGATACTACTCCCACCCCGATGGAAGAAGGTCCCCAGACAATCTTTCCGAAGGATCTACTGGACAATATTGAAATGATTGTACGGACCTATATGCTAGCTCTATCGGACAGATTAAAGGGAGTGGAAACAAGGTTGGGGAGGATTGAGCTGGATTTGACAGCTCTTGGGCAATTGGAAAGGCCACTAAGACCACAGAATGTAATACAGCCCCAAAAAGCCACACATACAGTCTGCACCCCCTGTACCCCCTCTATCGTAAGAGAAGCTGTAAAAGCTACTAACTTAACAAACGATAACAACATGGTAGTAGTTAATGCAGCTGCCCCTAACCATCCAACTAAAGGTACTCACCCTGCCAGTCAACCTCGTAAAAAAACTGACCTAAAATTCCAACAATCTGTCAAGAGTAAACCTACTGCAATATCAAGCATTACTGATACCCTGGCCAATACTCAACCTAGGGATTCAACCAGTTTTTCAAACTGGTTACCTAGTGTTGAAGAGAAAGAGGTTGGTCATGCAAGAGGGGGTCAGGGAAGGATACCACCTACGGAACTCCCACCGGAAGCACTACCATATGTAGTGGTGCTTACTGGGGTTCCTGAGCTGACAAGTGGCAAGCGGGAAGGTTACTTTCAGTTAAAAAACAAGATCATGCATTGGTTATCATTGTACAGACCGAAAGCTAACCATGTAAATGGCGAAATTGTTCATGTACGCCGTTTGTCCTGGCTGGGTAGCAGAACAAAGGATATTGGGGGCGACATTGTAGTGGTAAATTTTAGGGACAGGAAGGCGGTCCAATATATATTGAATTGGCCATATGGCAATGAAAACAACTGTGTAGTGCCACGCCCATTAATCTACTTCTACCCTAGAGCAACTGTATTCCCTCCTCAACACACATCTAGACTCATTCCATTTAACACGCAATATTTGAATGCAGAAACATCTAGGAACCCTGTTCACTTCCAACAAATTGTCCCACCCCTCGTGTTCCATGGGTGGAACACTGTACCAACTAATCATAATATAGGAGGAAATGGTAATATGTCCAATCTTATCCCATTTACTCCCTTGGAATTGACTAATAGGTTTGAGGCATTCAGTGGTTTGGAAGAGTGCGATTGATGTTTAAAGAGCAAGGAAGATAATAGTGGTATTGAAAATGTCCTATGTACTCGGGGGTGTACTGTGGAAAAAGGATTAGGTTGCTTGAAGCCTGGCCCAAACATTATTGGTATTTGTGATGATATAAACAAAAAAAGGTTGAATGTTACTTTACCTATAGTGTCTCCAGAGACAAATGAGGGCCCATTTCTGTCTGCTTTGAGCTTAGAAAGAAGAGACGCTGGAGGGGTTGTAAATGCACTGTGTACCTTGGGTTCTGACCATCGAATAGAAGGTGATAGTAGTCCTATGGAGGACACATGTTTTGTTGTTGTTACTGCCCCAGATAAAGTGAATAGGAGTTCATTGCCAGTTGCTCCTGCAATGCTCCATGATACGAATAAGGGAATTCCCCTGTTCTCACTGGTCTCATGGAACATTGCGGTGGTGCGTGCAAAACTGAACGATCCCGACTGGAACGCATACATAAATACTTTTGACATCTGTGTGTTGCAGGAAACGTGGGCTACAACACAACTGCACAGGGTTGGCTATAAAACCTACCAAATAGAGGCTGTCCCTTCCCCGAGAGGTCGTGCTTCTGGAGGCCTCCTAGTGTGGGTTAATGTTTCCATAAAGCTAACTATCAATATGATTAACACCGACTCTCCAGACATTCTCTGTCTGGAATTAAGAACAGCGGATAATAGGACATTTCATTTATTTAATGTTTACAACAGTCCCCAATCTTCCCACAAGGAATCCATATGCATAGGGAAGCTGGAATCGCTTGTGGATTTACTAAAATCAGAGTCTGGTGTTATTTTATGTGGAGACTTGAACTGCAACTTTGAACCTATCACAGGGATAGCCACACTGTTTAAGGAGGAGGACATTGCCTATGCAATACCTGCCCTGAGCGAGAGTTGTATGGTTGCTGGTACAGCATTGGCCCTACAGATTACACGCTTCCTGACCTCACACGGTCTGAGAGCGTGTAATGGACGTATGCCTTCAGATAGCCCAAAAGCCCCTACATTTAAGAGAGGTAATTATGGGAGTAAAATAGACTATATTATTGTCTCCTTTGACCTCTGGCCTTTTACAGTGGATTTAAAAGTCAAAGAAAGATACGAAAGTGATCACTACCCCTTAGAAATGAGTTTTCTACTAAGCTTGGTTATGGAGCCTGATAACAGGGAGGGAGATCAGAGTATAGCAACTTTAATCACTACCGATAATATTGTCCTTAGCAACAATCGCAGGGCGGTTAAATGGGCATTTGTGTTAGAAAAAGAGGACCTACTGACTAACATTTACAGTGCTTTTGCAGATACCCTGGACCAATATTGCCCCCTTAGCTGCTCCCCTAAAGAATTTATTGATCTGCACAAATCCCTTTTCAGCAAATTATTAGAAATGCTTACTAAGAAACCAAAAAGAGGTGCAGGTATGACCAGCGTAAAACCCTTAGGCAAACCTTGGTACAACAAGGAATGCCGCCTTGCCAAAACTGCACTGATTAATGCTGTTAAAGGGGAAAGCCCATCTATAGTTAGAGAGCAAAGAAAGGTTTATAACAAAATAATATTGAAAGCTAAATCTACATGGGATGAGGAAGTGTGGCACAATATGTTAATAGCCGCTAAAACAAAGGATCAGAAACAATTTTGGGAATTGGCAGCTAAAGAAAATAAACGAGAGAAAGGTTCCAGGGAGGTCTATTTAGATGAAGACACTTGGGTTAAGCACTTCTCGTCATTATATGCAGCCAAAACCTCGATTGAGGCAGCTAATGATGTACCGTCCCCTAAAACATCAGCTAACACTCAGCAGGTAGTGTTCACCTTACAAGAAACAGAGGCAGCAATCATTTCAATCAAGAAGGGGAAGGCGCCAGGGCTCGATAGAATCCCTGGTGACCTGTACCTCTATAGCATTGAAGTCTGGGCACCCTATCTAAATCATTTATTTAACATGATTACAGCCAGTGAGCACATTCCAGACACTTGGAATGGCGCAGAAATCATCACCATTTTTAAAAAAGGGGATCGTGGTGATCCAGCAAATTACCGCCCCATTAGTCTTTTAGATATTACGCAAAAAATATATGCTAGGCATATTCTTAATAGATTAAATTCATGGTTGGAAGAGGAGTCAATTTTATCTAAATATCAGGCGGGATTTCGAAGCAAAACTAGTACTATAGACCAAGTATTCAGGCTATGCTGCTTGTATTGGAAGTATGTTATCATGCGCAAAGGTCACTTGTATGTGACCTTTGTTGACTTACGAGCAGCATTTGATCTCATCCCACGAGACCTACTTTGGGAAACCCTGAATAGGCAAGGGCTGCCTGGCGACCTATTAAAACTAGTAATAGGATTGCACCGGGAGAATTACGCTAAGGTTAGATGGGGCCCAAATGGGGAGCTCACACACTCAATTCCAATAAAAAGGGGAGTGCGGCAGGGCTGCGTCCTGGCGCCTACCCTATTCTCCCTCTATGTAAATGACATTGCAACCTATATGCAAGATTGCGATAATGATTCTCCTCGACTGGGAGGGGAACGCGTCGCGTCCCTCGTCTTCGCGGACGATACAATCCTAATATCGCAAACGCCTCATGGCCTACAGACCCTTTTAGACAGGTTCCAACAGTACTGTATCAATAAAGGACTTGAAATTAACATTAAAAAAAACAAAATATATGGCTTTGAACCCGCACAAAACCTTTAAAAAGAATCTAATGTTGAATGGGCAAAGACTGGACTACGAGCACAGTTTTACCTACCTGGGGGTACTGATGGACTCCGCAATGGGCTGGGGCCCACAACTGGAAAAATCTAAATTGGTATTTAGACAAAATTGCTTCCCAATCATACAGAGATATAACAAAAGTGTAAATAAAGCAGTTACTCCTGCAATAGAGCTTTTTAGATATAAGGCACAATCTGCCTCCCTGTATGGGGCAGAAATCTGGGGTCCAATATGTAAAAAATCCTTTGAAGTATTGGAAAACAAATTCGTCAGGGGACTATTAAAAATTCCAACTAACACCCCCCTGATACCCCTATATCTAGATCTTGACATCAAACACACAGATCAGCATGCTATATTGAGACCATTGCTGATGTGGATCAGATTATGGACAACTGTAGAACTATCTGACTACAGAAATGGCCTGAAGGAAGTTTTAGAGCTGGATAGAGACAATAAGATCTTTTGGTTTAAGCACGTGAAAAACTGGCTTACCAAGCTCGGATTAGCACATTTTTGGAACGAGCCGGAAATGCTAAATCCAAACTCCAAGAAAATTGTTAAACTAAGCTTCTGGTCATATGTGAACTATAATTCTGTGTATTCGAGAACCCATGGCCCCCTTACTGATAAATTTTTACTGGCAAAAAATGAGGTTCTATTCGAACAATTCCTAGATGAAATCCAGCCCCCATTGGCAAAAACCCTTTATCTAAAACTCAGGTATGGAACATTGAGGTTAAAAGTAACTGAGAAAAGATGGGGGAAGTCTGTTAAAGAGTATTGTACTTTGTGCACCGATAACCAAAGGGAGGACATCTTCCACATATTGTTTTTTTGCCCTAGTTATGACAAAGCTAGGAAAAAATGGATAGTCCCCCTGTGCCGCAATCTTGGTACATCTTCCCATAGGGAAGCGGGCAGAATCCTAACTACGGACACCAGCCAAGTAATTGTGTTCGGCATTAGTAAATTCCTATTGTCCACCTACTTTGTTAGAAGGAAATTATCTCTTCCATTTTAATTTAGACTCCCCGGAATCATGAATAATGCCAATGTATAGCATTTTAATTTTGGTGTAAACTCAATTTAATGTTTTTTTAACTTTTCTACTCTTTTTAAATTATTTTAATATTTATTGATACTGTGCCAAACTGAGTTATATATTATGTGCTCTATTGATGAAATATTTGCCAATGTGTTAGATTGTTGAATTGTAGAAATAATGTAACACTAGGGTGCCCTTATGATGAAGATTTTATAGTTGTATGTCCTATAATGTATTGTATATTTTATTGTATCTTTTATGTTGCAACGCAACGAAATAAAGATTGAATTGAATTGACAATTGATTTATTCACACCTGAAAACATTAGCGCCACTTTACAGTGTTTGCCAGTGAAGCGATGCTTTTGTTTTCTCGCCTTTCTTTGAACAACCTTGTTTTCCCCAGGTGGGAAATTGCTCTATTCCTGGAGGTACTGAAATACCTGCTTGATGGGTGAACTGGAAAACAAAATGTGTACAGTGGCTGTGTGTTCATGAATGTGGTCTTTTAAAACCATACTGCTTGCGTTTTGTAAAGATATAAGCAATGGGCATTGAAACGGGTCACTTCTTGGCCCTGTAGTCATGGCCTTAACTTCTCAGGCAAAAGCGCTCACTAATTTCTGAATAATGAGTGTAAAAGTGTTAAGGTAACTATGTTGTTCCTGCTTACATATCGCATACTTTACTTATTCTTGCATTCCCTATGAGTGTTTGCTTTATCTAGGATGTTGTTATTTTTTTATTAGGCAGCATATTCCTCTTGTCTAATGCGTAATTTGAATTTAGTCACATCCAGGTGTTTATAGCGGGTCAGTGCAGTGTAAGTTTCTCTCAGTGGGACAGTATGGTGTGCAGTGGGGGAGAGGATGTGGCACTATGGTCAGGGCTGCTTAAATCTGGAACTGGGGAACCAGGTTCTGCCTGCATGACCAGAACACTTCCCCTGAGGGAGCACATTCCCATGCTAGACCTTAGAATGCCCCGCAAGATCTTAAAAGCCCTGGCGTCTTAGCACCAGCAGGTGGACCCTAGCAGTGGCAAGTGTGGGCTAACTTTGAAGGCCTGTCCGCAACAATTCATTCTGAAGTTCACCTCTAGTCTTGCAGACAGGCCCATGAAGCAGCACACCATAGAGTGAAAGTGACTCTGTCACTTACGTCACAGGACCCTTGAGCAGGGTGGCTCTAGGGCAGTGCGACTGCACCAGGCGCTGACCAGCCACGGTCCATGCAGGTAACAGTGGTGGGGCAGAGAGGCCTGGTAAAGGGGGTTTCGAGGGGTGATGCAGAGGGAAAATTAAATAGGTAATTAATTTTCTCTCTGCATCGTCCCTCAAAATCCCCCATTACCCGGCCCCACTGCCCTACAGCTATTACCTGCATGGACCACGTCTGGCGCTGACTTCAGGTGGGAGCGTCATGTTTGCAAGTATAATATGGTTTTAAAAGCACTTGCTGCCTCCTTCCTGGCCTCTAACAATTTTCGGCAACAAAAATTGTCATGATAACTCCAGTGATTCATGTTCTTAGTTGAGAGAGATGGTGTTTTGTCTAGTTGACGTATTGACTCATGGAAAGGAAGCGCAAAGGGTTAATGTGCTTGCTGCTAAGAACATGTGTTAAAGATTGGACGGATTTGTTAGCATGAGCTGAAAGCCATTTTGTTTTTCTGGCAGCCATCTTGTTTGCCATGTGCTGCCACATGCTCGCCATGTGCTCTGTCCTCCTTCAGTGTTGACTGCTCTTGTAATCTGCCTAGAAACAAACTATATTTAGCATCTTCCACCTTCGCACATGCTCAGTTGAGCTTGCAGCTATCATTGCAACTGTTTCTAGTCTGTAAATGTCAGGATGTGTTCACCAGAATTAGCAACTGTTAGCTCCTCCCACTTTGTTGAGCAAGCAGATCATGCATGTACATATTAGTCATGTTGCATGCTTACATGAGCCAGGACTGCCCCTTGGTCTTATGCTGACTATGTAACCCTAAGCATATATAAGGCCTTTGTTTTCTGTACTCCTCAGACTGCCTCATTCATTTGCTAAGGCTTCTGTGTGACGTATTCTCCCTCATTTGAGGTTAATTAAGATGTTACTTTTATATTTCAGCTTCTGTGCCAATTTCTTCTTTGTTGGTTTAAAAGGACCAAGTATCAGTGGGACCCCTGAGAGGGTTTCTAATTTCTACACATGGACCATCCAGATCACAAAGTGAACATAATGTAAATAGGTCAGTGGGTTATTGTTTTTATCAGAGAGACCCTATCGTTACTTGCAGTTAATAGTTGAAATCCTAACATAGAACAGTGAGCTATTAACTGTCATGTAAGAGCTGCATGCAAATTGCAAGGTATACATAGGAGCGTTATGTTTTTTTCCCCAGTCTTTGATTAACCTAATGTTGCAAAATCTAATAAGCTGGAACCAGTTAGTGAAATGGGAAACAAATACTAAAAATTGGGAAATTTTGCACTTTCTGCCACACCTCTGACTCCACCAACTGACCCAATCCACGGGTTATTCCTGCCCCCTAATTCGCCGCCCACAGTTCCCCTACTTTTTTTACCCACTTCGACCACTGATTCTGGGGAAGCTCGTGCCTTCATTGTGTAATTCATTTCATTGAAAGGGAGTAGCCCGGAAGCTCCCTTTTTTCTGTCTTCTCACATTTCGCTACAGTTTACTATGCTGTCTGTACTAACGTCAAATTAGGTATGTAATCGCTTCGACACGCCTTTCTCAGTTTTTGATGCTTTCTTTGCCTCTATTATGTCTTAGTTACTTTATTTCTGGTTTATTATGGCACAGACCCAAAAAGGACAAAATGTGCGTCTATACAGCCCTCGCACATTTTCCCGAGATGTTCTCAACTATTTAGCAAAGCAGCTGACTTTCCATACAAATGACTCGCTCAGAAATCCTTAACCGGAAACATAAATAAGCGCTGTCCTGTGTAGCGCTTCTCTAAAAAAAAAATCTTGTCATAGCTAATTTTTTGCAGCTCAAATGTCTTCTTAACGACACTTTCCACTATAACCAAGGATTAGAAAGCCGCACTGTAAAATACGCACGCACAACCCCTCTCAGACACACGCCCTCTTGCATAATGTATAGGTTGGTGAAGAAGAACTCTTATTTCCAAACGGATTCTTCAGTCAAGAGGTGCAGTTCTCATTGCGTTCAATATTATCCAGAGTAAAGAATTACAGTTTTTTTGTATAAATGACTCGAGCCACGAGGGGATAATATCTATTGACCTTGGTATAAGCAGTGAGGTCGTGAGGCCTAGGGGATATGGTGCACTATATAAATCTCAGAAATAAAGTGTGGCTCACTGGTTAGAGGCGGCAGGCCTGAGAGCAGAAGTCAGCCCGGGACCAGGGTTCAATTCCCGACGCGGCAGGGTCGTGGACCTTGGTCAGCGGGCTCGATAATTCTCGCTTCGGTACTTACTCTAATCAGGGGTTCCACTCGGCAACTCTGGGCATTAGCTTGCCTAATCTCCACAACGGCCCCACCAATTCCGGGGATGCCTGGCTCCACCTTGGGGACTCTCAGCAAGGGACCATCCCACAGGGAAAGCCAGGACGGGTTCCCCAGAGTTATACAGCGCCGGGACGCCCCGTTGCCGGGGCAGCTGTGCGCTTTACAAGTATACTACATTTACATTTGCATTCTTTTTGGCACAGACTCCAGCCGTCGGCCATATCTGTTTATAAAAGGTATTATTGGTATTGCATGCTCCTAAGAGCCCACCGAATGCCAACATTCTAATCTCTCCAGAGGATTTTTAAGTACAGGAATATTTTCACCTTTAGTGAAATTTAACGGAATGAAAGAAAATATTAGTTTTGGAGAATGACATGCAAACGTTATCAATTGTGACTGGAAAAGAATGCTGCAGACCACATTTGCATCGAATGTATTGGGTCTGATTAATTTAGATTTCTTTCAGTGGGTAGATGTGATCTAATCCTGACTTAGGGACTGATCATGAGTAGTGTGGAGTGGTATCTCTGTAGAAGATACTACCTGCACCAATACAAGATTTACCGGGGGGGAGGGGGAATGCAACAGGTAAAAACAAATGTTTTTTTGCACATATGCCCTCATTTGGATGTCAGGGGGTTAGACACCGACAGGTCGTCGGTGGCGGTCCGCCTGACGTACAGGACATCGGTGTAGAGGGTGGGGCTTAACTGCTACGGTGGTTGACTCTGAAGCTGGGGAACCGGGTATCGAGTCTGGCAGGAGGCTCAAACATCCTGTGATCCTGGGCAAATCACCTAATCTGCCTGTGCCAAAAAAAAAAAGAAAATGAATGTGTGCGTCTGTAATGCAACTGGTGCTCAAGTAAAGCACTCTGAAACCTCTGGGTCAAGTTTGCGCTATATAAAACTGCAAAAAAACAAAAACTAGCAGAATTACTGTTAGACCTGTCAGCCTTAGGGTGGTCTCCCCTACATTGTTGCCCTTTTTGCCTCCCATTTTTATCCTATATTTTGTTGGACTTAGGACTCTGGGTGCCTCACCACTGCTAAACAGTGCTGAGGTGCAGGTGCTCTCCCCTAAAACCTTGTGAGGCTGGCATATCTGCCACAAGCCACTGCTAACGCAGTAAGGCTTAATCCTCCATAGGCTAACATTGGGAACCTCCCCTTATGGACTAACTTCTGACAGGGACCTAATAAGTCTATCATGTTTGGTCTTGTTGGACTGGGGGCGGGGAACCCTTTCCAATGATATATAGGGTTTGGGCATTCCTTCGCTAGGGATCCCACTTTTATAAAGGGGACCTTTTCTTGCCTACACTTACATTAGGCTGCAGACTCCCCCCTCTCCTCTGCATACTGATAGCCTGCCTGGGTTGGGAGGTGGGAGTGGTGATTCACACCTTCTTCCCTGGGATGAGCTGTGATGGGCTGCCCACTGTAGCCTTAACGGCCTGTCTCTCGTCACTGTGACAGCTAGGTCAGGGAAGGCAGGGAACATACCAGAACTCCCTGGACTCTTCCAGAAGCCCCTGCCCTCCAGACCCTTCCAGAGACTTCCACCACTTTCTAGCCCCTAGACTAAAAAGATATATAAGGGAGGGTCCTGGCCTCACATTCTTGTTACACTGCTGGACCTGGAAGAATCCCTGCTGGAGTGAGGACTGCTGCGCAAGAGGATTGCCACTGGGAAGGAGGCTGACTGCTCCAAGGAAATGCTGCCCCACAACCTGCTGAGCTGCCCTACTGTCCGCTGATCCTGCCCTGCAGGGGAGACTGCAACATCACCACCAGAGTGTCTCCACAACATCCCAAAGGAACTACTTTTCTCTGAACCACCTTTTAAAGATTGCCTTTTTGGGACTGCACCCTTTTTAAGCTTAAGGAAACTACCTGTCCTTGGACCACAGCGTTTTAAAGACTGCCCTTTGGAACAGCAACAACACTCTCAAGATTTGCCCTGCAACGCTGTGCCTGCCCTCAGCACTGCTTGCCCTGTGATCCTCCCGAGGGCTCTGTGATTGCCTCTGCTTCTGGCGCAAGCCGACTGAAACTGGCCCTGAGGTCACCACCACTGGGACCGGAGCGTGCTGTGTAGCGCTGAGAAGCGAAGCGCTGTGTGGCAGGAGGCTCCGTCGTTGCCCTGGACTTGGAGGCACTGTTAAGCGCTGTGCTAAATGAGCGCTGTGTGGCCGTGACCCCCACCCGTGCAGCGCCTGCTAAGCCCGAGGCCCCAGGGGGAGAGGAGCCTCGCACCCGCGCCCGCAACCACCACCCCAGGTAACGCCTCAGTGCAACCAGGCTGCTGCTAGGGGGCTGGGTGCGGGTTGGCCGGGTACCTGGAGTGTGAGCTTTGTGCTTGGCTGGGAACCGTCCTTCACTGACCGGCCTACGGGGGCATAATTACTTGGTAATTGACACTGGGGCATTTTTTAGCATCACCAGCAGCGCCTGGGCAGCCGCACTTCCTACGCTGGGAGCATCATTTCTATGAGAGGCACACTTATTACGCTACAAGGGGACTTTGGCCATCCAAAGACACTGTGAGAAAGACATTACCAGCAGGAGCTCTTGGCAAACATGAGCTTTTGGTGATTTGATCAGGCCTGGGAACTGGATTCATTCTTATTGATTATTGATCTTGCTTGGAAACTGGAATCCTTTTTATTATTGATCAGGCCTTGGAACTGGATTCCTTCTTATTGATTATTGATCTTGCTTGGAAACTGAAATCCTTTTAATTATTGATCTTGCCTGGAGCTGGATTTACCTGCTTTTGGTTCTCGCATAGTTTTTAGATAAAGAAATTCTTATTCTTATACCAAACTGGTGTGGTGTTCCTCTTGTGAGTGTTTTTACTGTGTCATCGCCGTTGTGTGTTGCACAAATACTTTAGACATTACCTCTGAAGTTATGCCTTTGCTGCTCTGCGCCAAGCTACCAGGTCGGAAGCGGTGGTCCCTACTTGGACTAGGGTGCATACCCCTGACAACTAACAATTACAATACAGGCGGTCGTTGTGATAATGTCAGGGGGAAGGTCGCTGCCTCCGACACCCGTTAAGGTGGCGGTTGGACGCCTAGCCCTACAATGGAGGCAGTGCCTGTGCAGGCACCATTGTAGGGTTAGGATGTCTCTTTGCGACTGCCTTTTCATGGCAGTACCACCAAAATGAAAAGGCAGACGGAAACAGACTTTGGGGGCCACATGTAGTGCCCCCACACACACCCAATGGCCGTGTGCCTGGCAACACATGCACCTTGCACACAGAGCATGGATGTTTACAAAGTGCCTTATTCTACCACAGCTTGTGCTATCGCTCTTATCATGGCCCACAGCACAAGCAATAGTAGGAAAAAACATTTTACGAAGGCCTGCAATGTGGTTGAATCCAAATAGGGTGGGCAGGGCTGCCGACTCATGTTCGGACAGTTCCTGTCCGAAACGATGGCAGTCGGCAGTCTGACTGACCACCACCATAATAAAGCCCATAATTTCCTCCTGCTTTTAGTAGATGGAAACGGTGTATGAAAAAGTGCTCAGAATCAGGGTTTTGCTAGTAGGAGTGGACCTGGTAATTCCAGGGATGTCGCTGCAAGTTAATTCTCATTCCATGTACTGGTAATTGCATGCAACAGGGTACGGAATACTGTCAGAGACATTAGTTTTGGACCTGGTACATAAGTTACATAATAAATATTAATAATATAATTGAATACAATTGATTAAATAATTCATAATTATTATGAATTAATTTCCCACCCTATCCCCCAATAAACTAAACAGCCCTCTTCAACTCTGTCAATTAGTATATAAAATTAAATAAACAAATTCGAAATCACTTAAAATTACAATCCATATTTTATAAAATAACATTTTTATAAACATTAGAAACACATACAATTAATATATCAGCTAAAACGTATTCAAATTATTAAAAATCATATTTTACGCCATATTATTCTTGAAAACAATATTGACAGCATTAATATTGTTTAAAACGATATTACCTCAAAAAAAGATATTCTGGTCAATTATATTTGTGCGTCATGATATTTGTGTATCACCATATTTATTTTCCGATATTTCTTTCTCCCAATATTTTTTATATCAATATTTTGACCAAACACCCAAGGGTATTCCTCTCAGAGTCTGACTAACCCAGAGAGGGCTGGGTACCTTGATCTTGGATTCTAGGGACCGAGACATTGAATTAAGTATCATCCAGAAGTGTTTAGGAAATAATGATCCCGATCTTATAGTATCCCTCAATGATTGGAGCGTCCCACTTAGCGTGTCCCACTCAGAGGCTACTGCCTTGACTTAAGGGAAGAGCTGGACAGCTTAGCAGAATTCTGGAGAGGGGCTGAGAATACGAAGCACACTCAGAAAAATATAAAAAAAAATTGGATTAAGGTGTTGTGCTTCATATTGGAGTTTTCGAAGCAGTTCCCACAGACCATTTCTGATGACGGGGAATGCTGATGGTGCCACTGTTCAACAAGACCATGCAGTGAGATTGTTCAGTCACCACATATAGTACAAAACCATTGCGTCCTCTAAGCGAATGACAATTCACTGTAGTGGCAGAGGTACAGTTTCTGGCCAATGGTGAGCCATAGGTTAAGTTAATCAGAGCAAGCTGCAACAATTTAAACCAGTCATACTTGAATGGCTGAAGTAAAGTCATGATGACTGGGACCAGCGATAGCTCTGTACCCTAGGAAGAAGCGCCTTTCATCGCAAGAGTGCAACTGGCGCATGAAAGTGATTATTCAAGGTGGAAGCTATGTTATCCATTCACTCTCTGTGGTGTGTATGTTCTCAGAAAGTGCATGGTGTGGTTGACTTAGTTGCAATAGAATCTTCAGAGTATCTTGAGTTTGGAAACAGCTAACCTAAAGTTAGCATTCATGTGCAATCATCTATCCCAATGCCACTACTAACTAGGAACAAATGGGCATCTAATTAGTGTATTATCTGATCAGTGGCTGCTTCATACCAAAGGGCCCAATTGAGAAACATGCTGAAGGAATCAAAATGGAAAGAAACAACCAAACGACTTGCTAGCTTAAAAAAATACATGCATTCAAGTTGAAAATTATGAGGATACTACTGACCCTTTAGAGGTGGCAAAACAATAAAAGATGTGTGGGCACTTTGTCAGGAGTCCTTGGGCATTCTGGGGTCAGAGGACTCCAATTGCAAAAATTAGTGCCTCTGAGCACTGGTTTCTTGGGGTTTTCCTGTTGGACCTAAACCTATGCACCAATTACACACCTTTTAGCACTTGACTCTCAGGATAGTTACTCAGGGAGATGGTGTGAGATAGAGACTCTGGACTCAATCAATAAACAGGAGTGCTTACTTTAAAAGAAAATATTGCTTCAATCACAGCCCAACTGAATAGTCATAAATGCCAATAGACCTAATTCAGGAGTGAGGCTCGTGATTTTATAACCTAAAATGTCTTTCTTTTGGTTGTTTCCCGCCTGAAAAAATGCCTCTACTATAATAGAAGGCAATAGGGCAAATCAATTTCCCAGATTGTTTTTCTCAAAATCTCCCGCTTCCTGTTTTAAAATGTTGGCATGTGTGAATACTATGCATAAAAAGAGAAAACATATGACATGCATAATTAGTTCCGACAATCTATATTTTTGTATAGCTACTCCTGTTTTCTATACGAAATTATTTAAATTACATTTTCACAATATTTAGAGGGAAGCTATCCATTGCTTAATTTGAGCTGGTGGTTTCTGGTGCTCAGCATCGGCACTTAACTGATTTTCTGTGCTCGGCACGGCACTTAATTGTCAACGCCACACTTATGACAGTCTGCAACATGGTGGTGCTGCTCTCTAATTTAGAGATTTTATTTATTTTTTATATTAAGAGTTTTATATAGCGCTGGCTAGACCCGGAGGTATCAGAGCGCTTGACATGAGGTTCCACAAAATTACAATATTACATCAGTTCCAATTTACATCAGTTGCTAGACAATTACAAGAGCATAAAAGACGAGATAAGTGAAGTGTAGAGGGGAAGGGGGTAAGGGTAAAGGGGTGGGAGGGAGATACGGTAGAAAGACGAAGGAAAGTCTGCCCAAAGTCCGGCTGGGTAGGTGATGGTCGAGGGGGAAGTCCCAAAACCCATCTCCTCTATAGCTATCAGGTAGCTCCACCGGGCTTTGGCCAAATAGCTAGGTCTCAATGGGAAACATTTAAAGAACATGGAGGGCAAAATAAATGGAGCATAGAGGGGAGGGGAGGGGACAGGGAAGGTGAAAAAGGGAGGATAGGGGAAGAGACAACAAGGAGATACGAAATGAACTCTGTCTATAGGCCGACTGGGTAGATGACGACCAAGGAGGGAGTCCACAGCCCATCTTCCCTATAGCTAAACCAGGTATCTCCATCGGGCATCAGACAAAATAGTTCAGTCTCAATGCATTGAGAGAGGAGAGAAGGAGAGACATAAATAGAGGGAGGATGCAGGAAGAGACGACAGGAGAGCAGAAAGGAAGTCTGGCTAAAGACCGACTGGGTAGGTGACGTCCAAGGAGGGAATCTCCGACCTATCTCCCCTATAGCTAAACCAGGTAGCTCCATCGGGCATCAGACAAAATAGCTAGATCTCAAATGACGAGGGAAAATTCACAGGTAAACAGAGTGGGGACTAGGGCCAGGACAGGTGAGGGCAGAGGTCAGTAGCAGGAAAGTGGAGAGGAGTAGAGCGGGGAGGGGTAGGTAGTTCAGCAAAAGTTCCCATGGATCTTCTTCGAGTCATTCAAAAAGCAGGTCCGTTCCTTCTCAGGCGCCATCTTGAGGTTAAAACGCCGGGTGAGATTTTCGCCAGTATCCTTGTGTTGCTACGACCGGTTGGATCGGTGGCCACAGCGTCATACGCTCCGACCATCCGACGTCCGAAGATGGTTGAAACTGTTGTTTGAGTGGGTAATTAAGCGCCTCACTTAGTTGATGAAAGCGGGGCTTCAGCGGAACAGAGGCTCCGAGCAGCCAAGTGGGATCCTGACTCCTCCTCCTCCTTCCCCTGAGGTGACACCCCAGAAATGCAGCACTGAAGCATGGCCCTGATATTTATGGTCAGGCGTCCCTCAGTTAAATATACTGGCAGAGGAAGGAAACAAGCAAAACCTCACTGTGCCTTCCGGTATGCGAGGCACCCAAAAGGTGGTATTGCGTGTCACAGGCGGTGTGGCAGGAGAGATTAGTAGCAATGGTGTCCCAGGCGAATGTCTGCTACTGCTTGGGCGGAATGTCGGTGCTTTCACTGGTGCCAATTAAAAGTGTCTCTCTTGAGAAGTGCAGGTACTCTCCCTCTCAAAATAGAAACGTCCAGGCCAATTAAAGCACTGTGTCCAGGCTTTTGCAGCCTCTTAAAACAACAACAAATGGCCGGTATTTTTCGCTTGGAAAAGTGGCAATCTACATGCAATGTATGATTGGATATAAAGCCGGGATCCTAACACTGAACCCATTCGACCGCTATGTACATCTAGGAGGAATAAAAATGCATGCATCGAGGGTTGTTTATGAATGCAATTTACATTAAACATTACTAATACCTGCCCCCACAGCCCTTCCTTTATCTTCGGGGACCCGGAATAATCTGAACTTTCGCACTTGCAGGCGAGAGAGATGATTAGTAGTTGTTTTGGTATCATCATCATCATCAGCAGTTATGGGAAAATGGGTGGTGTAAGCTGCAGTCTCCTGGTCAGGGTCCTGGAACCAAATATTATTTTACAAATTAAACACTGAAGCTATCTTTTTTCCCTTAACTAAAAGATGAGCAGCATAGAGTGACTCAGCCATGGCCTTACAGTGTCCTGCAGTGCCTCTTTGAATGTGAAATAGTGCATACCTCTGATTTTAGAGAGGGGAGCTGCATGGTCACTTGTAAGCCAATGCCAAACTCGTCTCCAAAGATCAGGAGAAGGGAGGCATCTTATGTAGAGTCTACCATGAGCCCAACGCTCAAACCTGCCACCCAAGCCCGGTGCAGAGCCCACCCTGTATGAGAGCCCTCCCTGTGTGGGTTCTTCATGTGTTTGGTCTTTGATGTCGTGGACCACTGAATGATGTTGTGATCTGTCTTAGTGCCAAGCCATTACAGCCATATTTTCGTCCGGTGATAAAATCACAGATGTGACTCATTCTTGAGGCAAGTCATCACAGGTGCTGCTTCTGGTAATTTGTCCTTTGTAGCCACTTCACTCCTTTCTGGTCACCCTCTGCCACTCTCTGCAGACTAACCAGTGAGAAACTTAGCACCATCAGACAAGTACATTAGGGGAGCAAGTGGATTTGCTCTTGGACACACTGAGGTGGGGTCTGGGTCACAAGGCCTCATCACCTGGCCAGCGGTGCAGATCTTTCCTTGGGCTTAAAAGAATCTGTTTCTCTTGCACAGATCCACAAGGCCCTCCTCCTCTAGACAGGAGTATTTCAGGCATGGATGCCTCCAGTACCCCACTGCAGCAGTCAGTGGGCTCTTTCCTTATGGGAAGTTTAAGGCAGCTTTCCGGGCAACATGCAGGTTCCTATTCTTGAATCTGGCAAAGGGGAGTTGTCAGTTGTGACTCCAAGCATGGAACACTAATATCTTTCTCATTTTATTCTCCTGTGGGACCCGAGTGAAAAAAGAGTTTGTGTATTTCAGAAGTCCAGCTGTTCGACTGGTTTCAGGCAGCTCCGGACTTTTGCCCCATCCACAGTCTTTATCTTCTGGTGTCAGCAAGGAGCAGTGGGGCTCCCTGTCAGCAGAATTCAAAGCTAAATGCACAAAAGAGGGAGAGGGATACCCACTAAGCTATCTGTCAACCTGTTGCAGGTAACACTTATAAGAAGGAAAGGAGCAGGAAGGGGGCAATGGCTGTACTTTTGTTTCAAAAGGCTACTCTGTCTCCTGTCTTTTCATTCACAGATGATCCAAAGTGGGTGCTAGACCTGGCATCCTTGACATGTTTCTCTCCTAATCTTTTGCCTTCAGATCTCCTGTTTTTGCTGACTTTGTTTTTGCTGATGTTAAGACTCTGCACACTTTACTACTGCTAACCAGTGCTACAATGCTTGTGCTCTCTCCTTAAATCATGGTACTATTGGCTTATACCCAATTGGCATATTTATTTGACCTATAAGTCCCAAATATAGTAGCATTACATATGCCCAGGGCCTATAAATTAAATTCTACTAATTGAATTGCGCGGTACAAAAGGGGGTGGTGATGGACGGAGCATCTGAACCAATCAAACACTCACACCCAGTCCACATATCTGGGTTTAATCCATCACCGTTCTTTAGCCCACTCGGCCACCCCAGTTCAGACATGGCCATATGCAAATCAGTCTGACCCTGTGCCCTATGGGAACAGTCTGGCCAGAACTGCCAAGCCATGCCTTCCCTGGACCGGAAACAAGCTTCCGAGGACCAGTTTCTGGCATTTCAGCCGTCTTCAGCCCGGCTTGCTTGAATCCAGTGGCAAAGTGAGCAAGGGACTCACATCTAAGCATACCCTGCCAACTTATGGTGAACAAAGCGGTAAAAAAGGGGGTGGTGATGGACGGAGCATCTGAACCAATCAAACACTCACACCCAGTCAACAGATCTGGGTTTAATCCATCACCGTTCTTTATACCACTCTGCCACCCCAGTTCAGACATGGCCATATGCAAATCAGTTTGACCCTGTGCCTCATGGGAACAGTCCAGCTCGAACTGCCAAGCCATGCCTTCCCTGGACCGGAAACATGCTTCCGAGGACCGGTTTCTGGCATTTCAGCCGTCTTCAGCCCGGCTTGCTGAATCCAGTGGCAAAGTGAGCAAGGGACTCACGTCTGAGCATACCCTGCCAACTTATGGTGAACAAAGTGGTACAAAAGGGAGTGGTGATGGACGGAGCATCTGAACAAATCAAACACTCACACCCAGTCAACAGATCTGGGTTTAATCCATCACCGTTCTTTAGCCCACTCTGCCACCCCAGTTCAGACATAGCCATATGCAAATCAGTCTGATCCTGTGCCTTATGCGAACAGTCCGGCCCGAACTGCCAAGACATGCCTTCCCTGGACCGGAAACAAGCTTCCGAGGACCAGTTTCTGGCATTTCAGCCGTCTTCAGTCTGGCTTGCTTGATTCCAGTGGCAAAGTGAGCAAGGGACTCACATCTGAGCATACCCTGCCAACTTATGGTGAACAAAGCGGTACAAAAGGGGGTGGTGATGGACGGAGCATCTGAACCAATCAAACACTCACATCCAGTCAACAGATCTGGGTTTAATCCCTCACCGTTCTTTAGCCCACTCTGCCACCCCAGTTCAGACATGCCCATATGCAAATCAGTTTGACCTTGTGCCTCATGGGAACAGTCCAGCCCGAACTGCCAAGCCATGCCTTCCCTGGACCGGAAACAAGCTTCCGAGGACCGGTTTCTGGCATTTCAGCCGTCTTCAGCCCGGCTTGCTTGAATCCAGTGGCAAAGTGAGCAAGGGACTCACGTCTGTGCATACCCTGCCAACTTATGGCGAACAAAGTGGTACAAAAGGGAGTGGTGATGGATGGAGCATCTGAACAAATCAAACACTCACACCCAGTCAACAGATCTGGGTTTAATCCATCACCGTTCTTTAGCCCACTCTGCCACCCCACTTCAGACAAGGCCATATGCAAATCAGTCTGACCCTGTGCCTCATGGGAACAGTCCACTAATGGAACTGCAGCACTGATTGAGTAACCCACTAAAGAAGACCTTTAAAACATGTCTCAGGTCTGCCATTGCAGCCGGTGTGTGCAGTTTTTAAAGTGCCATTTCGACCTAGCAAAATGAACCTATTGCTGGCCTAAAACTTTCTTTTTAATAAATATAAGTCACCACTAGGGCAGGCCCTGGACAGCCCAAAGGGAAAGTTGCAATGTATTTAAGAAGTAGGACATGTACTTTTAAGTTTTACGTGTCCTGGTAGTGAAACCTAAAATGAAATGTGTCTTTTAATATGTTATCACTATGAGGATCAAACAGCTGTGTATAGTTTTAAAGACTATGGTCTAAATAAACATTGTTTATCTCTCTCTCTAGTGAAACACTCTTAAATTCATTTTTCACTACTGCAATGTCTACCTCTCTTGTAGTATAACATTTGAGCTCCCTTATTTCATTTTATAAGTGTAATTTCCAAATGGGAATAGGTAACCAGTCATGTTTGGTATCTCAGGAATCCCAATTTAAAACCCTAACTTATGATAAGGAAATTGCAATTCTGAAAAAAACACTTTTAGAAAGTTGGCATATTCTTGCCTTAGCCACTTGGTGTCTGCAGCCTACCTTTTACCACATGACTGGATGTAACTGACGGTCACACACAATGAGGAGTTTAGGAGTGACAGGATGGGTCATCACTGGCAGGATGGGAGGGAGGAGCTGGGCACAGGCTTACTACAAATCAAATCACTTACACTTGAATAGGCGGTGGCCTGCCTCCACACAAAGGGCTGCATATCCCCTGTCATTAGTCTGGAGCCAGGGCCAGAAAGGCAGACCATCTGCGGACTTCAAAAGCCTGCCTGTAGAATCTTCCCCCTACTTCAAAGGCACAACTGTGTATAAATACTGGACCTCAGACACCACATCTTCAGTACACTTCTGGACCTGTGGATACTCTGCCAGCAAGAAGGACTGCTGTGCTGCTACGAGGACTGCTACTCTTCTGGACTGCTGCTCTAAAGGAACAGCTGCCCGACTGTAGTGTACTGCTGCCTGCTGCCCTTTTGCCTAGGGAAAGTGAACTGGACCTTTAACTTCATCCGGAAGGGGGAACTCCGGACCCCAGAGTGACTCCAAGGGCTAGTCTGCTGCATTACTGATCTGAGTCTCGGAAGCATAAAAAGGCTCCCCAACACCCTGCATCAGCCCCTGTACCCTGCTGCAGTGAGTTCCTGATCCCCCCGGTAGTAGCTCTCAGGTCCTGGACCCTTGGTGTGGCTCACAGGTGCTGAAATCAAGCTTTTGGACTCTTCATAACCGCAAACAGGCCCTTTCACACTGAGACCTCGTCACTCGCATCACAAATCAGAAGGAAGTTCCGTCAGCCCAACTCTTCTCACTGAAGCATTGACCACTCACAGCTACAACCACTGCAAAGTTCCAGCAGCACCGGAGGTGACACTGGCATGCTCCTTGTGCTTCACTGAAAGCCTCCCGTTATACTCTCCCTGCTGCTCACGGCCCTCTGTAACGTGAACAGGACTCTTGGCACATCCTTGGGAAGGTACACCATCAGTGGGGCTAACTTAGGACCATATCTGACAGGTGCTTCTTCACGGACAGCATTCAATTTTTACTTTGTCCTGGTCCAGCATGATCTGAGTGGTGGAAGCCACAGAAGGGGATGAGGTGATGGAAGGGCAAGGAGAGGGCCTCCTTGAGATTCAGCCTTCAGCTGAGGGCGATGACTTAACCCCTGAAGTGGAGCTCACATGCCAGGGCAGGGAGCAGTGATTCTTCCCTCAGCTTGTCCCCAGAGGAGCTGGCAGAGAGGAGGGAGAGTTCAGGCTGGAGTTGACCAGACTCAGGATGGAGGATAATAAATTGGCCTTGGAGGCAGTAAAGGATAAAGCGGAGAGGGTAGAGTTTTGCTACCTGTGGAACTCAGGGTAGGGTTGCATGCTTATTTGCATAAGTTCCACATCGCCCACACAAACTTTTCATGCACAATGATGAATTTAGGAAGAAACCTGGTAGTTTAGCTAAGTATAAAGCATAGCTCTGGAAATGTGGATTGGGAATTCAGGAAGCAATGTACCTATTTTTAAACAAATCAAGTGGTAAAGAGTGTGAAGCATAGGCAAACCAATATTTTGCGTAGAAATAAACATATTGCAAACCCAACCACCAATTCCTCCATTCAAAATAATATTAATAAGGACCAGTCATAAAGAAGGTTAAGTAGCTTATTTAGGGTTTAGTAAGCCATTCTTCATTCTGTGAGGTAAGTACAGTGATGTATTTCACTGCCCTGGCAGGGTATGGGGCCATATTTAGAGATGCCTTGAGATGTCTGGCAGGCAGGCAGACATCTCAGTGCCTGCAGCAGAGCTGATGCCACAGTAGCTCCTTAAGAAGGCACAGACGCTTTGCTAAACAAGCTTCATGTTCACTGCACACATGCAGCAAAGATCTTTTTTTTCAAAATAAAAATACAAATGGCATTGGCACCCTGATAGGTGTCTCCCGGCATGTGGGCTCCATTCATTTGGTTTCCTATTAAAGATCACTAGGCTTTCCCTCATGGTCCCAAACAGGAACAATTATGTTGAAACATCCTCCCAAGATAGAGCTGACACCCCGAGGTACTTTTACTCATGACCCAATGTCAGTTAGGCTGTCTTTGAAAGGAATTTGCAGCCAGAGCCAGCTACAATTCTGCTATCAGAAAAATGGTGGTTCTCCTGACTGTAAACCGAGCAGGGGCACTATAATTTTGGTTTGTGACCGCAATTGTAAGTAAGTAAGTAAATTTTATTTGCACAGTTAATTAAAACCAATACAATACAATACAAAATATAAATTGAAGTAAAACACAATCTAAAATCACATATGTTTTAAAACCATCATGGTGTGAACATTACTATTCTGTTCATCTTAATTATAAAATCGTATTGGCCTTTCATTTATCACACAGTATTTGCAGTAGGCATAGTTTATATTATAAACAGGTTAAGATCAAATCGATTCAAGATTCTAGTCCTGGCATTTTTTTCTCCACAGCCTTTAAAAATTTTACAAGGCTGCAGCTCAGTTGAGGGTCCTGAGATGAGAAGCAGGTGAGGACTGCACTCCTTTGTGTACGTGTCCTGTATCGAATAAAATGGTGTCTCAAAAGAAGTTTCCTCTCCTCTTGCATTTTCACACAAGAGCATAGCAGATGAAGCATATCGTCTTGCATGTTACCACATAGCCGGCATAGCGTACCTGCTTTCTTTTTTAGCCAGTGTGGGAGATGCTGAATGCAGGACAACAGACCTAGTCTGTATCTTAAGAAGCACATTTTGGTCTTTTTGGCAAAGCCCAGACCAAAATAGTTCTGGGGAGCTTTTGCCGAATATGAGTTCAAGATCATCCAAGCGTGCGTTCTTTTTGAGAAATCTGCTTTATCTTGTACCCACGACTGTTGTTTAATAGATTTCTTTGCCAGTTTATTAAACGTTTTGTGATCTGTGGAGGAAGCCCAGAGTTGTTCCAGCCCGGTGTTTACAAGACTTTTTGCTAAATGTTTAGCTGCTGGCGAAGTCGGAGACTGCTCTATCTCCCTCCACAGATATGCGTTCAGTGTTCCTTGTGCAGATTTCCTCACTTTGTCCCATACACAGATATAGGCCCCCTGACGTGCCAGGAGCTGTCGTTGAATGCCAAACTCCAGCCTGATCTGTGGTGGGGAGGTCTGCTTAGGAAGGCTAAATATAATTCTATATGCGGCTATGATTGTGCTGTCGAGTACTGTTGCATCTCTGCCTCGTAGGACCTCACTTCCATAAGTTATTGTCGGCAGTAATTTGGCTCGGATAACTTGTACCAAAGGTGTTAAAGATGGACCAGATAACTTGTTATTCAGTGTTTTTAAAGCAATTGCCAGAGCAAGTCCTTTGCCTTTAATGCTAGACCTTTGCACATTGAATCGGCCGCCGTTATCAATCTTCACGCCTAGATATTTATATGTTGGCGTGTCTTTGATGCGAGAGTTGTTCCAAAACCACAAGAAGATTTTTCATTTTCTTTTGCTAATAGTCATAGTTTGGGTTTTCTCGAGGTTTGCTATTAGGTCATTTGCCTTGGAATAGCTCTGTGTGGTGTTCAGGAGGTTTTGAAGCCCTACTTTAGTGTGGCTTATTAAAACAATGTCGTCCGCATATAAGAGGCACGGTAGATTAAGCCCTCCTAGTTTAGGAGCATGTGAATTGCAGTTATTCAAAATTGGTGCCAGGTCACCCAAAACCAGATTAATAATAAATAATAATCCACATTTGTAAAGCGCACAATCACCCGTAAGGGTCTCTAGGCGCTGGGGGCCGTTGGGAAGATTAAGCAAGCTATTGCCCAGAGTCACATGGTGCTGGGCTAACCTGCCGCCGGAGCCGGGGATCGAACCGTGACCCCCAGATTCCAACGTCAGTCGCCCTGGCCGCGGCGCCACACCTCTCCCACACTTAAACAGTGTTAGGGCCAAGACACAGCCCTGCTTGAGGCCATTGTTTGTCGGTATGCGCCTCGACAGCAGTGAGCCATCCCCACCTTTATCTGTATCCAGGTCTCCGTGTGCAAGTTTATTAACAGGTCCAACAGTGGTTTTGAGATCCCCCCAGCAGTTTAGTTTTGACCATAGAAGATTCCGGTTAATGTTGTCAAAAGCCGCTTTGTAGTCTATATAGCAGAGATGTAGGGGCAGTTTTTTTCGTCTCTGCCTTGTCTATTATTAGGCCCATAGTTAGTATATTGGTCATCGTGCCCACTGTTTTAACAAAGCCTGTCTGATAAATCGGTATCAGGGATTTCTTTGTAGCCCATGCCTGTAGTTCCTCCAGCAGTAGACCTGCGAAGTACTTCGCCTCATTGTCGATTAGGGCCACTAGTCGGTAGTTTTGAGGGAGAGCCCTGTCCCCTGCTTTATATATTGGGGTGATGATAGAGCCCTTCCAGGAGTCTGGCAAGATGTTCGAGCTCCTGATTTTCAAATAAAGAGGTTCAAGAGCTGCTGCCCAGTAACCCACATCTTGCTTGAAGAGGATTGGCGGGATCCCGTTTGGTCCCGGAGCTCCTTCCATTCTGCCTTTTTTGATTTGGCATTTGATGTTGTGTTGCAGTTTTGAGGGATTAATTAATTTATGTTTGTCTTTAGTGTTTGTGCACAATTGTGTTTGTTGAGCGTTATCAACTCTGTTGTCTATTCTGATATTGAAATTAGATAAGTCCCGGTTGTTGGGTGGGTCTTGATTGAAGTGCTTACCAAGATAGAGTGCCCATGTTTCCTCTGTGATATTAGATGAAACCCCCAAGTTTGCTGGACAAGTTAGCGAGTTAATGGTTTTCCAAAACCTTGCCCCATCATTCTGTTTAATATCTAAATGGAGTTTTGCCCACAAGTTGTCCTCCATTGTTTTGGTTGCCTCCCATTTCAGCTTTTTTAGTTTGAATTTCAGTGTCCGAAGATGGTTTTGCTTTACTTTTTCATTGGGATCCAACTGTATTTCCCTCATTAAACGGTAAATCATGTTTTTTGCTTCCTTAATTTTTCCTCTGTACTCTCGAGATAGGTTGTCCATGTTGCTGGTCTTTGGTGACCGCAATTGTGGTAACAAACCATTGATCAGATCCCAACACTGCAAAGGTGGTGGTACCTGATTCAAAAAGTGGAAGCTGTGCCTGTGGGACAGCTTCCCCTTTGGGAATCAGGACAGTGAGTGGCCTCTTGGGGAACAGGAAGTGATTTAGAAGACCACTGCATGCTGTTGGAAATTGGGTTATTATTTGTGCAGGATGGGTTGCGTGCACAAGTAATAGGTCCACAATTTTTCTTTTCTGGGAACCAAGCATTCTACTGTAGAGCTCTCAGGGTAGCATAGCAGAGCCTAATCAGGGGGTCAGTGCGGGATAGGTATCACCATTCACTAGCTCGCTATAATAATTGTCCAGCCAGGGTTATTCTGTAGAAAAAGAAGGAACAATATATTTATTGAACACACACTACTAATTTACAAATTATGGATCAGGCATATTGAAGGTACCTTGGAGACTCTCTGAATTCACATCTAACCCCTAATGGGTCAGGACCTTCAAAATCACATTATCATCCCACCAACACCAGATAGACCATCACAACATATGGGTGGACCACTTCAAATAAAACAGACCTATTAGCTTTGTCACATGTCAACACCTCAATATATAAAGCAAGCCTATTGACTTTGTCATGGGGTCATTACATCACAATGTAAGGCAAGCCTATTGACTTTATCAAGGGGACATTACACCAAAAAGACACTAATCCACATATAAGAAAAATCCCATCCTTGACCATAATCAATACCCATGTTTAAATGAAATCACTATAATGATAAAGTTATTTTACCACTAATCAAAAATCACTGTTAGCATTACATTACCAATGCATCTGAAATAAACATTGAATGTGTCTGTGTCTTTTTCTATACACCCTCAGGCTCCATAAAATTCAGCCACTTAAACTACCCCTAGAGAGTGTTGCACTCACAGCTGAAAAGCAAAAGCTTTAAAGTAATGGTGAAAATCCTGGAGGGTAGGGGTAAAAATTTGCTTGACCCCACAAAAAAGTGATACTGTTAAATATTGATCAGGGGTGCTCCTGTGCTCCTGCAGCCCCCATGCACTTTCTTAATCATGATGGTGGTGCTCCTGCTTTCCTTGGGGTTCCACGAAAGGCAGAAAAGTTTGCAAATACGCACGTCAGAGGCATTACTGGATGCACACTCCACTGAAGCAGTGAATATGTGATCAAAGGCTCTTCCATTGCACTGGGGAGAGCTGCTTTCCTTTTGAATTTTGTTTTTTTGTTTTTTTGTTTTTTTTGTTTGGTGGTGCCCAGTCTCACCTGGGCACCCCTCCATTTCCTTTTGGTAGGGCAGTCAACTCCCACGCTGCTCAGCCAGCTCCCTACCCTGTCAGCGTTGTCTCTTCCGGCACGGGCGCCAGCAGCTAGATCCTTCAGGCAGGGATTTCCTTGTGGTGGCTGCCCCACTTCCCTCAGACACAGGGAGTATGGAAGAGACCACTGCCATTGGGGGTGGCATGCCAGCACTCCCTTTTCCTCTTCTTTATGTTGGGGCCCAGAGTTGAGCTCCTGGGGCCCCTTTCTTGGGTTGACCCTCGAAGGTCCACAGGAGCTATTGGACCATGGGGGGGAAGGGGCCCCATGCATTCCTCCTCTCCCCCCAAAATCATAGCTGTACTAACCCCTAGACACTGGCTCTCCCCGGGGTAAAGTTCAGGCAGGTGGCAAAGCCACACATGCTCCTTAGTACACAAGTGGTCAAAGGTCACAATCTTTAGGTGGCCACAACTCAGGTCTCACTGGGCCGATATAGGTGATCCTGCCACCAGCCTCTAGCCATCAGAAGTGGTTTCAGCATGCCTCCTGGCTTCAAAATCAGTGCTCTTTTCTGGGAGCTGGTTCCACAGGCTTCCTGCACCAACTTCCTCCTCTGCTGTGCCCTCAACAGAACCCATGGCCTCCTGGTCATCTTGCAGGGCATCTAGGGGCACTGGAATTTAAGTCTTTCCCCAAAGGATGCTTAGGGGGTGTAAGGAACCAGCTCACTGGTCCTGGGGTCAACTGTATGCAAAGTCCTAAATCCATCAAGGAGCTTGTCCTTCCATCTCTCCTTGGTGTTGAAACTATTGCAATCCAGATCCGGAGTCCAACTCTACAACAACTCTCTCTCCCTTGTGCAAGAGTTTTTAAATGGGGGTTGAAAGTTCTAGAAGCCACCTACCCCTTGCCACTCCTAGGGTATCACATCACCCCTCCACTCCTGTCCCAACCCTCCTACACAGCATGCTCGGATAATTCAAGATGGTGCTGTCAAGAAGACACTGTTCATATCTCCTCTGGGGCCTCTGCTACACCCGTTGCTGACATAACTGCAGGGACTTTCCCACCTGATAAATTCCAAACCCTGGGAGTCGAAGTTTATTGAGTGAGATACATTGGGCCTTCCCTCCAAGCCAGTCATTAATTAGGGCCTATTTGTACCCAATTCGCAAAACATTTTACATGCATAGCTGTAACTCACACATGGAAAAATTCATAAGTTACACACGTATAATGTTAGCACCTAGAAAATACATTCACTTTATAGTACAACATTGAATTTGATTAAATGTTTATTTGGTTAATATTTCTATCATAAAAGATACATATTTATATAACCACACAATATTGTTCAAAACAATGAGCTAAAAGAGATAATGTTCATAGAATTCCACGCAGCCATCAAGTTCATTAGGTCAGAAAAGCTTGCAGTTATCCCCTCTCAAACTTGGAGGTTGCCAGCTGGAGATATAAGAGGGCTGACTTGCATTGCTTCAAATTCATTATTTTGAAGTTCAGGAATCATATAAAGTTTCCTTTAAAGTTTATACACTTTACAAAATAATATAAAATGCATCAAGATTGGACTGAATAATGAGCACAGGGATAGCGCATAAATATATATGACCATTGATCAGGTTTAGTAAATGTGACCAGAAGGTGTGCAGGGCCAAACCTAAAGCATGGTCAAATATATCTATATTGGGGATTTTCTATAGAAGATATTGAGGGTTCCATAAAATCTGTTGTAAATAATAGGTAAGCACTGATAGATAATTTCATTAATTCTGAGGGCTCCATCTCGACTGTACATATTTAGTGAAAGAGAGACTCTACTACCTCTTTGTGTTTGTTGATGATCTTTTCCTGATCATAAAATGATTCTGGTTTACCAGTTTTATTGCATATAGGATTGACATAATTATGCCACGGTATTTTAACAGCATAGCCATTCAATCTGAGATCAACAATCAATTAAATTTAGTTGCTAGCTTGGCCCAAATAGAAATACATAGCAGCAAGGGCCTAAGGCTTTAAAATCTTCCAAGAAACCTAGCCCTAATTCTGAATGGCATGCAAAAGTGACGCTACTTGATTGCACAACTAACAAGCATTTAACTCTTGTGTCAAATAGAGAAATAGACTGTAGCAATTACGATCATCCCTTTTTAAAGGTAGACACTGTTAGACCTGGCATCATTGGTGTAGGTCTCCATTCCCCTGCGACTCTTCCTGTCTTGTATGTTGACTGGATATAGATGTTCTGGGCGCCGTGCCACTGATACTAATTAGTATAGCCTGTTTTGTTAAGGATTACTTTCTATCACCCTATCTGGGCCTAGGAACTATGAGTTTGATATGTTTATGATCAGGCCGGCGAGGGCCACCTTTTAGTAGGGACCGTTTAGGTATTACATGTTGTGAAATGCCTTTCCTGAAAATGAGGTAGCTTCTTGTTTTAAGCTTTACTGCGGGCTGTTGTGAGTATGCGTATAGGCCATCTGGTTTTGCAGCAGCAGGGCCAGCTGGGTCAGACCTGGCTGGAGAGAGAGATCGGTATTCCATTCGTGGGGAGGGGTGACTCTTTGATCCAAGCAGGGTAGTGCCTGGCAAGGTGAATGATGGCTCCACCTCCCACTGGGTGTCTGATAACAGACCCCCTCATTCTGAAAGGGCAGGATGTCGCCTCATAAACCAAGTGCTCCCTGACCCCACGATCTGGTTCTGACTGGAGTCAGTTGTTTTCAACCTTAAAGAACAAAGAATTTTTAGGTGTAAAATGCTGCACTGGAACTTTGGCCAAGTGTGTTCCTTCTAGATGTCAAAACGAGACTCTGTCCGAGTGAACAGAGAAAAGGACTTTGCAACTTTCACCCATCTTGCCGAAAAACTACCCGAGGGCCCAAATTGAGAGAGCCTCCTGCCAAAGTCTCAGGGACATTCAAATTCACCCAGTCGGCCTTTAGAATTCCCGCGCGGGGAGTTCTGCTTGCAGGTGAGGCCCCCGTTGAGTAATCCGGAGCCTCTAGTTCTACTGTATGGGCCGGGGACTGGGCATCTTCTGAAACTTTTGCTGAACCTGTGCGGGCAGCTGCAGCTCAGAGAGAACTGCCGCCGCTGAGCGCCCCTCCTAACTCTGAACCTTTGAACCTTTCCTTGCTGAACCTGTTCGGGCCGCCGCAGCTTAGAGAGAACTGTCGCCGCAGGGCGCCCGCCTAATTCTGAACCTTTGAACCTTTCTTTGCTAAACCTGTGCGGGACGCGGCAGCTAAGACGAGAGCCGCCGCCGCTGAGAGCCCGCCTAAATCTGTACCCTCCAACCTTCCGCAGGATCCGTGTGGGCCGCTGCAGCTAAGGGAGAGCTGCCGCCGCTGAGAGCCACCGGAACCTGCACCCTCGCGAGTTGTCCCGTGTGCCACCGCAGCCGAGAGAGAGCTGTAGCCGCTCAGTGCGCACACCCTTTGCTACTGTGTACCATCGTGATTTGTCCTGTGGGCCGCCGAAGCCAGAGGAGAGCTGTAGCCGCTGAGTGCCCACACCCTTTGTTACTGTGCACCATCATGATTTGTCCCATGGGACGTCGCAGCCGAGAGAAAGCTGTAGCCGCTGACTGTCCACACCCTTTGCTACTGTGCACCATTGTGATGTGTCCGTGGGCCGCCGCACCCAGAGGAGAGCTGTAGCAGCTGAGTGTGCACACCCTTTGCTACTGTGCACCATTGTGATGTGTCCCGTGGGCCGCCACACCCAGAGGAGAGCTGTAGCCGCTGAGTGCCCACCACCCTTTGTTACTGTGCATCACCGTGCTTTGTTGTGTGGGCCGCCGCAGACAGAGGAGAGCTGTAGCCGCTGAGCGCCCACACCTTTGACTACTTTGCATCCCCCTTTGGATTTGCCCCGCGGGCCGCCGCAGCTGAGAGAGAGCTGTAGCGGCTGAGCGCCCGCACCCTTGGCGACTTTGCATCCCCTCCGGAATTGTCCTGTGGGCCACCGCAGCTAATAGAGACCTGCTGCCGCTGTGTGCCCACCACGGAGCGACACGATGAGAGTCCTTGCCTCCCCCAACCCGGGCCGCTGCAGCAGCGGGCTGCTGCTGCTGAGAGCCCACCTGTCCCCGAGTTCCCAAGTCAGCCTGGGTGCACGCTGCGGACCTCTGCCCCCACGTATTGTGGTCGCTGGGAGCCTCCTGTCACCGCTTCCGCTTCTTTGAGAAGCTGCGTGCTGTCCCCCCTTGCAATGACAGGTACCTGGTGTGCAACAGGTCGCGTAGGCCCGTCCCTGAACTCAGTAAGTGTTACGCTTTGGTGGATATGTTGTTATCTCTTTGAGTCCCTATGGGTTGACGTGAATTGTTATTGTTGAAGTGCTTTAAGAGTTGAGTTAAACTGTTAGATAAAGGTATTATTTTTCTATACCTACCTGAGTTGTGTCCTTTTGTGGGTACAATACTGCCTTATTGTACGTGGTCATAAACGCTTCACACAGTGCCTCTGAGATAGGCCTAACTGCTTGTGCTACTTTACCATAGGGTTGAGCAGGGGTTATTGAAAGGGGTGACCCACTTGCCCTGAGTTAGGAGGAAGGGTCCCTATTTGGACAGTGGCGCCAGCCAGTGCCAACTAGAGACCCCCATTTCTAACAGACACTATGATTGAATTCAACTAGGACAAAGGGAGGCCACACTTGATTGCATTATTTATAACATTTGTCAAGACCGGTGCCCGCAAATTGATACTCCATCAGATCTCTGTGCCTATTTATTATTGCTCCAATTATTTCTGCAACCCTTAGATCCAAAAAGGAATAAGGATTTTCCATTGAATCGTCTGATTGAAAAGTACCTGCTGCTTCATTATTAAATGCAAAATGGATATCCCCAAAGAGAGACATCCATCTCTCAACAGGAATAAGTGTGGCCATGGTGTGGGCATCAGACTCTTTAAAAAATAGAATTAGTTACTTTCCAGAATGTACAATTGTCCTTATTAGCACTTGCTACCTGCAAATTTCTTAAGGCCATGCGGGTACAGCTAAAGTACAAGTTCAAGTTTGCCTAAAGGCCAACAGTCTATGGATCCTCTACAGACCTGCTCCTATTGAGTGTTACAAAATGGAACCCGAACTAAAATGGATTCCACAGTGGTCTCTAACCTATCATAAATGCCCAAATAAGTCTTCTTGGAACCTGAGGGATAAAAAAAGGAGTTATAAATAGTTTTTGCTTTCTGGTGTACAACTCTTCTTTCTTTGCAGGGGTCATCTCCGTAGATCTGTAGTCTGTAATCGCAACATGTCTTTTTCAGCTGCCAGTGGTGCAACGGAAAAGCAACTATTGGTAGCAGCACCAACAGACCTATTGTTGCTTCCCTTAATTGCAGCAGAGCTGGAACTCCCTTCAGTTAATATACCAATAGATGCTGTTTTGCTTTTAGGTATTGTTCCACATTTATAATTTCATTATCTAATACAATATGAATGCCAGTCGTTGACTTTCTGTTGCCCATTGCAGACCTCTCCTCCAGATAAAATTTAAAGTTTGGGAGTCAGAGGACTAAGATGGGTCTTCTTGGCTCTGATTGGCACAGATGGACTCGGTCTCTGCCCAGGTGCTCCCTGCACACGCCCCGTGCAGCCGTGAGCGAAAGTGCTGCTGTTGGTGTGTAAGGGGCCCTCCTCCTCCTGCCTCCTCCTTCCCCTTGTGCAGGCTAGCTAGCAGAGCCCAGAGTCAAAGAAAGGAAGTGCTGCTGGTGTGTGAGAGTCCCTCCTCCTTCCCCTTGTGCAGGCCAAATAGCAGAGCACAGAGTCAAACAAAGAAAGTGCTGTTGGTGTATGAAGGGGCCTCCTCCTCCTGCCTCCTCCTTTCCAGTGTGAAGACTGGGTAGCAGAGCCCAGAATCAAACAAAGGAAGTGCCGCTGGTGTATGAGGGACCCTCTCCCTCCTCCTTATTCCCCTTGTGCAGGCTGGATAGTAGAGCCCAGAGTCAAACAAAGGAAGTGCCGCTGGTATATGAGGGGCCCTCCTCCTCCGTGCTCCTCATTCCCCTTTTGCAGGCTGGATAGTAGAGCCCAGAATCAAATAAAGGTAGTGCTGCTGGTGTATGAGGGGCCCTCCTCCTCCCTCCACCTCATTCCCCTTGTGCAGGCTGGATAGTAGAGCCCAGAGTCAAACAAAGGAAGTGCTGCTGGTGTGTGAGGGCCACTCATCTTTCCCCTTGTGCAGGCCGATTAGCAGATCCCAGAGTCAAACAAAGGAAGTGCTGTTGGTGTATGAGGGGCCCTTCTGCTCCTGTCACCTCCTTTCCATTGTTCAGAGCCCAGAGTCAAACAAAGGAAGTGCAGCTGGTGTGTGAGGGTTCCTCCTCCTTGTGCTGGCTGGACAGTGGAGTCCAAAGCCAGACCGCATATTCAACATTCGGTATTGAAAAGTAGCACGTGGGGTGATTAAGTGCATCTGCTGAAGTATGCTATGCCAGGAGTACGAAATAGTTATCCAGCCTCTTCTAGAAATATTCTCTTTGAGGGTACGGTGATGTGTCTTACTGAAAGTACTTCAGACCATATGGACTATTGTTCGCTCATCTATTTTTCAATGCGCTCTTTGGTAGTGAAGTTATTTTCCAGCGACTATTTTAAGAGGCTGTTTTGAGTACGCAATAAACCAGGCTAATGGGTACAAATTACATTAGCTCTTTGCACAGAAACAGAGGCCCACGAAGCACCGTTAATCAACCTCCCGAGTGATCTTAAGTACGGGCATCGCATTACACTGTGGTGTTTGCAAAGTTGGCTTGTGGCGTTAAGCAACCTTCCGCTCATTTGTCCGATATTTCATGTGGGGCAATAGAATTTGTAAAATGAGAGTAATGCCAGGAAATAAAAAAAAAAAGCGATATATCGAGCCTGCAGTGAAAGATGTATCCTGCTGCACTCGTCATAATATTATGTACACGTAAATTTGATGCATTATTTTTTGTTGCATGTTGGTATATTTCAATGTACATTATTTTTCTTAAAGGGAAAAAATAAATGTAAAGACCCTGTAGCCAAAGAAAGTCCTTTATAAAATGTGCGCTTTCCCATTCCTTGTCATTTATGCGTGGATGGAGTGTTTATGTGAGCATCGAGCTACAATGTACACAACACTTCAAAATAGTCAAACACTGTTTTCACAAAATCGTACTTTCGAACAGCTACAACAGAACTGACCCACTGACAAGGAAATGTTGGACTGTGACTGCCTTGTTGTGCCTACCATAAACGTGAAGCTTCCCAGAGGCTGTTCCTGCACACGGCACTGGTGATTGTGCCACGGGCTTCCACCAGGTGACGGAAAGGGGTTTGACTTCAGAGCCTCCTCCGGATCAGGTCACGAGAGCATGGTTTATTTTTATTTTATTTATTAATTTATTTATTTATGCGTTTTTATATAGCGCGGACTTTACCCGAAGGCGTCAGAGCGCTTCACAATGAGAAACAGTAATGATACATGAGGAGAAAATTACAAGTGAGCAAATTACAAAAGCAAACATTAAATTACATGAGGTAAAAGTGACAATTGTGAGCAAACAAAATACATGAGGTAGCAAACGGTGCAATACAGGAGGAAAAAGTGACGTGTGCAGGTTACAAGAGAAAACAAAGTACAATTAGAGGTATAATACTGCAATATATGGCAGACACTCAAGCACAAGAACAAACGTTACATAGGTAATGGTGGCACTTGTGCAAGTATCGAAAGCAAACAAAATCTGAGAGGTAGCAAACAGTGTGTTACCAGAGAAAAGTGGTGTGTGCATGTTACAAAAGAGTACCAAGCACAGGCACAAGGATAATACTGCAATAAACGGCAGTCACTCCAACCACAAGAACACACTGGAAAGGCACTTCCATAGTCATGGAGAATAGAATTTCCTACATTGCAGGGTCTTCCTTCAAATACTAGAGCTTGCGTGAGTACAATTTGGAAGTGTCTTTGGAGGAGGAGAACTTTGAGGTCCGTTTTGAAGGCCTGGTTGACACCCCAGTGTCCTCAGCGTCCATGAAATATGATGGGAAATGGCTTGTAATAAACCAATGATGGCAACGAGCATTGCACAGGCAGTATAGGGCTGCACAAATCATTGCTGAATGTGTATGGGCTGGTGTCCAAGATGGCGTGGTCGATACTCACTGAAAATTCCTCTGCAGGTGCCGTTAGAGCAGAAATTAAATAAGAGAAATGTGTCCAATTCAAGATTTTCTCTTTTGCCTGCTGAGAGTTCACAATATCATGGTGGGGGAGGTCGTGGGAGGTAAACCAATAAAGCTAATAAAGGAAGGTAGCTATGTTTATTTTATCTCATAATTTGGTAGTTCAATCTAGAGTCCACATGACTGGAAATGTGGAATGGAGGTGCCAGCAAAGAATTACAATTTCATCCAATCAAATTACAGATTTATGAATCATCATAAAGCAAATCACTTTAGCACTAACCCTCTACATGAATATTGTAATTAATTGACGGCTAGTGGTCACTTTTATGGTTCGCATTATGTTCATAGGTACATGATTTTGTATGTTAAATATTTTATAAATGCATGTCTCTTTTATGGCAATTGGCTGAAATAAAGAGGATTGACTGACTGAATATTAATTCAGCCCCTCTGACCTAATGTCACCCAGAAGTGTTTGAACAACAGTGAACTATTGTGAATGCATGCAATACCAGGTGCAAGTGGACTTTCTTTGAGAAAAGTGTAATTCAGAAATAAACAAATCCACATCTTACTTTACACAGTGACAGGCAGAGATACAAACAGAGAATGGACATAATGATGTGACCTCCATGTTGGACAAGATGGAGTTGAGGCCTAACTGAGCCATAGTTAGCTATAGCCAGGAAAATACACTTTAATATGTTGTAGCATATTTGATTCAATTGGACTATCTACATGTCATTATACACATGTGCATTCATGTATAGATTGATTGCTCTGCACCCTATTAATAATGCACATTTTGATTTAAATGCTAAAATATGCTAACACCCAGAACCCACGATCTCCAGGTTGCTCCTTGTTTCAGAGGAGAGCAGTCATGTCCTTGAGGTTTCCTGCCGGATTCTGACATATTGATGATGAAGCACAAGTACTGGAGGGCCAAAGGAAGCACAGTACTAGAAGTCCGGAAGCTGAATCAATTACGCTGGTGAGATTGTAGCTATCAGTCACAGTTACAGGAAAGTGTTTAAGGCGGCAAGACATGAGAACACATGCATGCACAAATACACATTTACTATTTGTAAGGTATCTGTGCAACCTGTCTCTCACTGTATCTTCTTTCTTCCCCAGGACTGCAGTCCCATGCATCAGGTTACCCAGTTTTCTATTACATCAATGATCTGTACATATTTATACATGCCTATGTTTGCATGCATTAGCAAAGTACAGTCAAACCTATTGGAGTTGCAATGCTATTTTCCAGATATTTGCAGGCATTTTCATTCTTGAAATATGAGATTATTATTGGCAGGTATTACGTGTACATTTTAGCCAAATCTGTATTAGTTTTAACATTTTCACATCGCCACTAGCTGCCATCATTACAATAGTTTCTGCGGTACTAGCGCCCAAATTGTTAGGTTTAAATGTGATGTCAAAGTGTTATATAAATTCCATTGTCTCTAGGCATTTTTAATGTGGTCGCAATGTCTTTGTACTAACCGGGTTGGACCTTGGGTAAGTCACACCTAATCTAAAAGTGTGTGCGCCTCAGTGAGGCAGCAGAAGCTAGGTTTCCACCGGTATGTAAATGAAAAGGCAGCTGGTGTTAAGCTGAAAGAGTTCTCATGAGTGCTAAACGAGGCTTGGCCTTTCTAAAGCAGCTACTAGCATCCAACCTCCTGATGCAGGTTACGAGCAGAACGCTTCTCAGGGGCAAATTTGCCTTAAGAAACTCTCAACTTCACAATAATTAAGCTTAGACCTTTACTTGAACTCTTTCCTGTGTGTTACCTACACTTTCAATTTACCTTCTTAATATTTCCATCTCAAGTTAAAGGACAGGAAGTACGTACATCTTACATGTTTATACGGACCGGATGCACCGCGCTTCATTTGGAATCTCACTGCATCAATACATAAACAAAGCTGGCCAGTTTCCCATTTCCATGCGTGGCTATCTGCTCCAGTCCAGGTTTTGTGTTTGTGATCTGGGATGTATAGTTCGAATTTTATAATGGGATAATCAAGGCTAACAAGTACAAAACCTGGACTGTAGTGGCTCGTGACGAGCATGGACCTGTGTAACTTGACAGCGCTGTATGAGTAGCATGTAAGCACCTCTGAAGAAAGTAATACTTTTCTCTGATGAATGGCAGAAGTATAAAAAAAACTCGAGTTAAGAGGTTTCCAGTGTTGACTAAGCAAGTGTTTGAATGATTAATAATTGAAACGTGTGTAAACCGAACTGCAATGTAACTGACTTGTGAGTAAACTGAGCTGCATCTACTGCAATTTATTGCTGGTGGACTGGTTCAGCCACACCACCCAGTAGCAGCCAAATATGTTGGCTGGTAAATGCTTGGTTAGAAGGCAAATGAAGCTCTATTGGTCTGCATGTTGGTAGCCCCCGTGACTGTCCTCTTTCCTCCACCCAGACCCTCTCCCGAATTTTCTCTGTATCCTATGCTGAGAAATGCTCAAGATTTCTCTTGTTATCCGTACTTTGAATACATTTCTGGGACAGTGCACTAGAGAATATAACACAATCAACATAAAAGATATACTTCATTGGTGTGCACTACAGACTGTAGCCAGGGCCGGACTGGGAACTGAAAGCAGCCCTGGCAAATTTTGCCAGACCAGCCCCCGTCCGGCGCGTAGCGAACTAGCCCCCGTCCAGCGCGTAGCGAGCGAGCGCAGCTCGCGAGCCAGACTGCCACTAGGGGGGTTTGGGGGGGTTCTCCCCCCAAGAAAATTTTGAAAAAACGACAGACCAAAATGGTGAATTTTACAGCACATTTTTCATAGAGATAGAGAGAGGGAGGTGGAGAGAGAGAGAGGGAGAGGGAGAGAGAGAGAGAGAGAGGAGACAGAAATACAGGACTAGAACATTTAATACAGAGCTGTTCTTTCCAGCAGGCACATTAACCATCAGCGCTACTTTGAGGCGAGTCAAGACTGTCACTAGATACAACTCCTGATTGAGCTCTCTCTCTAGCAGGAACATTAATCACAAGAGTTATCTTTACAATTTTATTGTTGCTGAAAGCTGGACACACAAGGAACTCTGCAGCAGGTGCTTTTAAATCTTAAGTTATTGCAGCACTGCACATTACACATGCACACATTATTAACTATCTGTGACCTTACACGCTGCCACATGAATCGCTCTTCTTTTTAAACATCAAGGCTTGGTTGGACCTTTTTCATTCCACCGCCCATTCCTCCACTTCTGGCTTGGACATAGTATTTCATACCTTGGAGCAGTTCTTTCTAAGCCTTCATGGCTGATCGGTGCCACCTTGTGCTGAACCCAGCGGAAGCGCCACTTCTTAAAATGACCTGCCCTCTCTTTTTAAAATGTCTCCCACCACCAAATCTAGCCCCAGAAAGCCAGTTCCATTAATTCCAAAAATGAACCCCCCAACAACAATCACAAAACACACAATGTTATATCCCATCATACGTCCCACACCTCTAAGAATTAGAATTTGTACTTCATAGAACACTGAGCACACCTCTCTCATGAAAGGCCTGCCGTTCTACTCAGCCACCGATGCTTACGCCTGTATATCTACATACATATGGGTCTTTGAAGCTGCTATCTAAGACTATATGTTGCTCTGGAACATTTTAAAGATCCTAACTCACATGCCACAGTCCTTATTGTCTTCTGTGCACACGTGTCATTTAAAATAATCCAACACTTTATTCTATAACATTATCGTAATGGTATCTCCCTTGCCCAGTCCTCCCTTCTGTTCAGTGTGGTACTGTGGTATGCAGTCGCGGCTGGCATCGACTATGAGGGGTGGTGGTGGTGGTGGAAATGGGCGGTGGGTAAAAAAAGGCCCTTCCTAAAGTTTCTGACAGACTTTTCGCTCTGAGCATGTGCTGCCTTATTGCTCGGAGATCCGTGCTCGCCATGGACAAGCTATGAGACTCTTTGTCTTTCAGTCCTCTGGAACACTACTCTGCATTTCACTGTGCTGAGGTCAGCAACCGCCTACACTTCATAGTCCTTTCCAATTTAGAAGCGAAAACAAATTGTCAAATAATCACAGACACTACCTATTATGTAAAGCACCTGTTATTCAGGACCCAGGAGAGACAGCAACAGTAATACGCCTCCTTCTCAAGTGTTTCAATCAGGCCCCGTGTCTTCACAAATATCCACGAATAACGTCACGCCACGTGGCATGTCAAAGTGACCTCCGCAGCATAACTCGTGTCTCGTGTTCAAAAGCCTGGCTGTGCCGGATCTGATTCACAGATGTGTGGAAATAAAATTCCAACCTCCCCCAAGGTAAGCCAATTTTCTTCTACCTTTTAGTGGGCTATTCTGTTTGAACGGCTCCGTTTTGTTGGACTCTCGGTCCGTCTAACATCAGCAAGAGCAAATAATTAACCTGGTGCCCAACCAGTCACAGTCCACAGTCCACATAAGCACACCATCACCACCAATTCAGAAGAATGGCCTAAGTTAAGCTCCTGTGACTTTGTCTTCAAGCACTGTGTCTCTGTGGTCCGAAATGCTTCCTCCTGGTGCAGCAACACGTGTTGGTAGTGGAAGGCCCTTTGCAAAGGTTGTTGGGTGTTAAACTGGTACTAATGAGGTGCAACTAATGCCCAGACAGTGTTAACAACTTTAAACATACCAAAATAATGAAGTAAAACGTTCACAAAATGTGGCGAATAACGTCACGTCATGTGGCATGTCAAAGTGACCTCCGCAGCATAACTCGTGTCTCGTGTGTCATGTTCAAAACTTAAGCCTGGCTGCCTGTGCCGGATCTGATTCACAGACTAGTTAAAGCAGGGCAGGCGCGGCGCTGTGAAACACGTGGGCCCTCTCTAGACTAACATCATCCTACTCTGCAGTCCGACGCGGGCGGCGGGCCCCAGTCCAGACTCCCACTGAGTTAAAGTTCCCGAACACTTCGCTTAAGTCTTATAGGGAGCGGGAAGGCTTGCCTGACCTATAATACAGATTAGGAAAACCCTTGACAACACCCCCCTGACAGCAAGAATGTCATTTCCCAATGTCTGCAGGAACCGTTTTCCTTTTCTTAAGAACTCTCCAAGGAGATCCTTTCTTGGGAAGGGGGAGGGGACGCAACTGATGCCTAGACGTGTATTAGAACTTTATCTTTTAGAGAGTGATGTGGAAATCAGAGTGCTTGCCCGGTACTTCTGCCCAGCACAGCATCCGTGCGAGTTGCTTGTGGCCTTTGGCAGTTGTATTTCCTTTGAACTGCACCAGGAGTAGAGAGAAGAGATGCGATGCAAGACTGCTTGTACCAATCACTGACGTAAGATGTTGACAAGGGCACCATTACTATTACTATCGATGACCATTGGGTAGAGATGAAATAACAGCACTAGTGGCAGTCCAGATCTGAGGCTAGGACACGGAAATCTATGGAAATGTGTCATAGTTGACAAAAATGGACTTAAAAATCTATGCAAATATATTTTTCAATTTAGTACCACATGAATGCAACACACTATATCAAATTAAATCCACTTTTCTTATTTGTTGTGAGCATTTCCGATTCTTTAGAAAGCAGAACATTATGAGTTTCTGCCCCCCTCAGAGATATCTCTCCTGGCATTACTATGTCCTTCCACTGCTCACTTTTTCAGGTGCTACTTTTTAGGTCTCGCGCCTGCGATGCATATGGCGAAGCCATATGCCATCGCGCAGGCGCGATACTATAGTTGCCTAGTCTGCTTCCCAGGAGACAGGAGACTGTCACGCGCACGCTCAGAAAAGCGCGCGGCCAGAAAAGCGATCGGAGCCGGCCGCGCGCGTTCCCAATCTCCTGTCTCTCTGGGAAGCACACAAGCAAGCCCAGCAAGCCCCGCCAAGGCATCACGAGCACGTCCCACGTGGGCGCCTACCACGAGGACAACCGCAGCAGCAGGGCAGCCCCACCGGAGAGCGTGCGGCCCCGCTCAGCCCGCAAACTGCAAGCCATTGGTATTAAAAGCTTCCATTTACCGCGATTCTAAAGTGAATACTGTGGTAATAAGAGCTCTTTACAAAATAGTGCATGTAAAGTGAATAGACTGCATACTCTGACACTACATTTCTCCTAGGGGCGACCTTAGGTCATGGGTCCGACTGTACGGTTCAGCAATTCTCAGCGTAATAGACAAGATTTTTCCGCCACAATTAACCCCAGAGACTGTGGCTGATTCTGGACTCTTAACTAATAGGTGACAACTCCCATCAAAGAAATAATGGTGTGTAAAAAATTTAAGATTTATTTATGCGTTTTTATATGGCGCAAACTTTACCCGAAGGTATCGGACAGCTTTACAATAGAACCAGTTTTAGAACAGGACTTCAGAGTACACAAATAACATAAAAGATACAAACAGATAAACCCTAGATTCACATAAGAATGGTAGTAAGTACAAAAGTCTACTACAGGTGCTAGTGGGTAAAGGTACATATATACAATTTACAAATTCACTCAAGGTTACATTTAAAACCCAGCATTTGCAATGCAGTAGGTCTCGCAGTTACGAGAGTTTCAGCTATTGGCATTGTAAATAACAATGCCTTTCATTTATGTTTTTTTTTTTAAACAAAAAAAAGGCATTATTATTTGCAATGTCAATAGCTCAAACTAGCGTAAATGCGAGACCTATTGCATTGCAAATGCTTGTTCCTTTGTGTGAGCAGTGCATGTGTTTTCCTGCTGTCTCTCTAGTGTGCTTCTCCCCTTCGAGCTCTGTTTCTCTCGTTCACCCGTGTTTTTCTCTCCCCACATTGCTTTCTCACCCATGTGCTTTCTCACAGCCATCTCCACATTGCTTTCTTTCACCCATTGAATCCACCCAACCCACACACCCATGTAACAAAAAAAAAGCATCCATGTCCAGAGCTTTTTCTTTTACATTCCTCAGCCATGCCACAAGCATTAGGGATACTGTGCCTCATGTCTAAAACCATTGACAACGGCAATATATCCCACAGACAAGACCTACTGGCTTTGTCAATGCTTCTTCGGCAGTATCACCACTTCTTCCTCAGCTTCATTTGCTCCAGGTGCAGCAGCATATCATATTTAAAACACTTTGCTTCTGTAAACGAGCCTTCTATGACTGTGGCCCAAATTACATATAATATAACTCAAGATCTGTGTTTCTGCAAGTCTGGTGGACTCTTCTTCTGAGACTCAACTGTCTATTTCCAAGATCTGCACAACCATGCTTTCTCCAACCTGGGTCCGAAAGTATGCAATGACCTCTCATCTCGCCGCTGTCTGTTCCGTAAAAAGCTAAAAACCCATCTGTTTCCATCAAGTCGCTGTTTATAATTTATGTCTTCTATTTTTTCGTTTTCTGCTCAGCATCAAGACACCCCTTGGGATAACAGCATGGTATACAGAACTCCTCAATCAATCAACCAATCATGGCTGTCACTAGATGATTAACTTTGCTGTGGTTTTTGTCACTTCCCTCGAGGTTTATGTTTGTTATGAGTCTGTTGAGTGGACAATATTCCATGCATCTCTGTGTGCATATATAATGCCCTGATGCATTCAGTGCACGGTTTGACAAAGTACATTGAACCTGCTGCAGGAAATGATGTACACCCTTAGAAAACCATGTTGGTTTAATAATAAAGATTCCAGCCACTAAATGTGCAGCTGGCCACATGCCATTGGGCAACAATAGAGGGGTCGGTCCATGGGGCCCTGATTCTTATCTGTCTCACAAAGGGTGAGTTATTTGCTGTACATGGTAAGTGCTGACAAAACCGGGTTCTCTGCTTACCAGATTGGTAAATAACTCCAATTTAGGTATTTCATGACAAATTACAAATGGAACTGGTGCTTACTGCACCGAATTCTGCATGTATCCAAATTTACTGCACATTTTTCCCACCTGAACATTTCAGCAGGTTTGACAAGGGAAAGGAAGTGGGTGTTGGTGTTTGCCATAGTGCTGGAAACAGTGTTTGCGCAGGTATCGGAATTTACCAGCCCACTCATAATCAGAACCTTAGTGTTGCTCTCGGGCCTGCGGTACATAAAGTCTATTTTTCAAGAGGGCTAAGTCGAGCTCAAGGAAGATTGATACTGTTACGCATGTATTTACTTTTCCATTTGTAGTTTTCCAAATAATTTTGAGGATCTCTTCCTCCTTCCCACCATTATCTGAGTCTTGACTATACTCATATGGCCTATCAATCCAGTTAGCCTGTCTTTAATGTTATGTTACATTTTTAGTTTGTGTTCTATGTAGTCATTTGTAGAGTCTCTGCAGGCCTGGGCCCTTCATAGCATTTGCTGATGAGCTGAGCAGAGAGTAATGTTTTTTCCCCTGAGGGGTGGAGTAGCACGTGGAGAGTTGGAGAAAGCTTAAGCGGGATCCATCCGTCCACAAAGAACTATTCAGAGGCTCTGGAGCAGGGTGCCCAATAGGTGGGCTATTAAGGACATCCCCTTAATTGTACATATTTAAACTCAGTGGAACTAAATTAAGTGGTCAAAGTTTATCCTGAAAACCTAGCATGTAAACACTCATATTAAACCTACATTTGGTACTCCTGCTCTTGGGGAAACTTCATCGCATTTTTATGGATCTACTATATCAATGTGCAAGGCCTTTTAGCAGAATGTATTTTGGATAATTCACAAATAATACATTCATTAATATCTTCTACTGAAGTCTCTGTGCATGTCCAAAGCATTAAAAGTGTGCAGTGCCTCACATGCCTGGCTCAGGCCTGGTCCCTCCGTCCAGACCACCACCACCACCACTGCGCAACGCCCCACCCGCCAACTTCAGTGGTTATGAATAATTAATTGTCGGTTCGGGGGCCCGGAAAAAATACCCTTACTCACGGTCATGGACACGGGCACGGCGTGTCGTCGGGTCGCCGCTGGCTGGTGGCACAGCCGAGGCCGAGGCAGGCCTGGCCGAGGGCTACTTCCAGGGGGGGCCGAGGGCTACTTCCAGAGGCAGCCGCGGGCAGCCGGGGGCAGGGGCAGCGAGCGGCCTGGCTAGCCACCAAAGTACAATAATTAAATTATGGTGGCCGCTCCGGTCCTCTCCTGGCTGGCTCGTCTCGTGCAACCTGGCTGTAGGGCACACTGACTGCGCAGTTTTATTTGCCCACTATGCAATGCGCATGATCAGTTGCACCCTAGGCGGCTGCGCGCAGACGCGCCGGAGGAGGCAGGGCAATGGGCAGCATGACTGCGCGCTGCGCACAGGCACCTCCCTCCTGGAAACGCTTCCGCTTTTTTTTAGATGGTTGCTAAGTAAACACACCGCCGGTCACAGGCTTGTTGCTGCTGCAGTATGGGCGGCGCGGCAGGCAGGCCTGCTGCTTGAAGGGAACTTGTCTTGGAGACGGAGTCTGTCTAAGACTCGGGTCGGACCGAAAATCGGCCCCTCACTTTCAAAACCGGCCCCCTGATCCAAAATCGGCCCCCACCCCCTCCAGCCGACCGGGGGATTGCCCGGTGCCCGAAAGCACCAGTCCGGCCCTGACTGTAGCACAATCAACATCAAGGTATACTTCTCTAGTGTATGGAGAATACTTCTTTATTATGGGAAAACAACGTTATAACCGTATTACCCATGGAGTAACGGTTTACTTTTTTCCCCCTGAACATTAATTATCTAATGAATAAAAATGTATTCGATAACGCAAAACTGCTTTTGTTGATTCTGTGTATTTCAAATGCAAGTAGTGATTAAACGGTTGTTGGAAAATGGCCCTCTCTGAAAGGTCACCCCAAACGTTTTGCCTTCCTCCTCCTCTTTTTCCTGAATTTTGTTAGTTATCCTTAGGACTCTGAGTGCTTTACAACTGCTGACCAGTGCTAAAGGCCATGTGCTCTCTTCCCTAAGCATGGTAATATTGGTGTATACATAATTGACATATTGAATTTACTTGTAAGTCCCTTGTAAAGTGCTATATCATATACCCAGTGCATGTAACCTAAATGTGACTGGTGAGACTGCAGCACTGATTGTGCCACCCACACAAGCAGCCTTTTAAACCTGTCTCAGGACTGCCACTGCCGCTTTGACTTGGTATTTAAAACCACTTGCCACTGCTTTTTAAAGGGAAGAGGGGGAGTCGACACAGGGAGGGATAGGAAAAGTTAAATAAAAAGATAATAAAACCACTTACCTTAACTGACTCTGTGCGCCTTTCAGTGTGCCCACTAAGGGCAGCCCTCTAGAGGATTGAAAGAGATCTCATGGGCACCTAGGCACACCCCGCTTGTGGGTGCAGTCACTTACTCCACTCACCTGCAAGGGGATCTGTAATCACTCTTAAAAGAGCAGGCTGGTTGCGGCCTGAACATAGAAACAAGGAGCAGCTTTTAAACAGCTGTTCCGTATTTTTCCTAAATGCGCTGCCCTGTGGGCAGCACATGTTCACGGCTACTTTGAGAGCATTCAACAAAACAGAAGGCACTTTCCCTATTTGTACCCGGCGCACCGGCACAAAAAAGAGAAGTGTGCCCTATTTGTAATAGGAACCCGGGACTATTTGCTTTTTGATCACCCGTATTTTGGGTGAGTCTCACTACCGGCGTCCCACTCATGATAATTGCATAGTAATTGAACTGCGCACGTTTACCACCAGTGTCCAACTTTTAGTACAAGGTTGCTGCAATGCAACTAGGGTAAGGGACGCCAGACTGGTTGCACGTGTACAGATGTGTGTGCACGTGTGCAGGCTACATGTGAGAGACTACAGTCATGCTCAGCCTGGTAGCTGCACACAGGTAAGCTGCCTGTGGCTGTTTTAGACTGCAAATTTCTTAAACCTTCCATTTAAGTATTAATAATCAGCTGGTATGTTGGCCTTATTGGCCATAAAGGCAGGGTGCATGATATTTAAAAGTAGGGCATGGAGAAATTAATATTGAACATGTCCTTTCAGTGAAATATTCTCCCAAAACGATTTTCACTGTAGCAATGCTGGCTACTGCCGTAGGGAATCATTGCTACACTGTTACATTTATTAAATATTGATTCGGATTGGTAGCAGCTAGATAAATACTTTTTCAACTCATTTTAATTGCAATTTAGAATCCTCTTTAGTGGCAAAGTCAGATTGTAATGTATTATTTAGTTATTTAGGATGTGCCACTTTTAGAAATTTAGGAACAGTAACAGAAGTAAGGCTTGTTAACCCAGTTGAGACCGAGCACAATTTATATCAAGAACAATGTCTCATCTGGAAAATATTTAAAAACAGGTCAGTTTAAAACAGTGGTATCAATCACAATGGGGGCGGGGGGAGATGAAGACCACAACGTAGGTAGAGAAAGTAAAGATAAACTATAATTTCATAACTAGTTACAAAGCACTACAGTACATAAATACAAAATGACCATAACACACAGGGTAAGCACTGGGCGTGTAGGTGAAAGAGTGGGGCGGCGCAGTGACAAGGACTGTGAAATACAGGATGAACGGCGAAAGAATTAGAGAACGATAAAGGTGGTCAAAATTGCACGTTATATACAATGTTTTTGGGGGGATTTCAAGTAAATAGATTGACCACAACAACGCCTGAGTTCTAGGCTGGGTAGTCGATGGTGTTTCAACCTGAATGATTGCAGGATGATGACAAAAGGTCCTGGAAGACCTGGGTGCTAATGGCCAGGAAATAATCGAGCGTACAGTTGTTGCCGTGCGTGGCAGAGGGAGTCACATTGGGGCAGGTACAGGGGATGCTGGCTTTAAAGGTGGAAATCTTTTCTATGAAGTAATCGTTCAGGGAGTCACACAGTGCTTGAGTTGGAGTGGCCTTGGGTAGAATTCTGTCTGGGTTTTGACAATTCATTGATGATTGAAAAGATTTCTTTAGAAATCTTGTTGGAGTTAAGGATTCTTGACAAACAGTGAGCAGCTTTGGCCGAAAAGATAGCCTTCTTATATTCTTTCCGCGCTGTCAGGTAGTGGAGTTTCTTTCTAGAGAATAGTTCTTTTAACACTGCCTTTCCAGTTGGCGAAGGGCCAATTTTTGTAATTTTAGTTCGTAAGAGAACCATCTCTGAGCGTCAGTGCAGCGAGCCAGTGTTACTTTTTTGAGGGGTGCATGCTTATTACTGGCCGCTAGTAGCCAAACTGATATTTTCGTCTCAAAGATGTTGAGATCAGACACAGAGGTTGGGGCTGTGCGAGCCAGTGTGTTAAGGCATTCCTTTTTATCATGGGTATTCAATTTCCTGGCCATCCCCCCTTTGACCGTGGGGGTTTTATCAGTGGTGAAGTTCTTTATAGTGAACTTTATTAAGTGATGGTCTGACCATGTGCATAGGAGGATTGCAGGTTTCTGATATTATCAGGTTATTGGTCTAGACTTGGTCCTGAATGTGCCCTTAGATGTGTGTGGCTGAGGACGCTTGCTGGGTAAAACTTAGGTTGGCTAGGAGATCAGTAAGCTCAGCTGACTGAGGCCCTCCATGTGGGTCATTGTACCAATAATTGAAGTCACCCACAAGTAAGATTTTAGCGTGATTGATTACAAGGTTAGCGATCTGTTCGCTCAGTGAATGGAGGAGTAGGGGAATCTGGTGTGGGGGCCTATAAACTAGCAGGCAGACAATCGGGTCAGAGGCAGATTCCAAGTTAATTACCATGTTGTCTGCTTCCTGGAGACAGAGACAAGTTAGGGCAGTGAATTTGAGGTTTGTATGGATGATGGCTGCTACTCCCCCCCTCCCCAGTTTGCCTGGTGGACGGTTGGTGTGGAGGATGTCGTAGTCATTGGGTAATGCCGCTAACATGTCAGGGTTGGAATCGAGTGTCAACCAGGTTTCTGTTACTATAAGGATTTCTGATTTATCGGTCGCTAGGAGAAGAAAAATGTCAAGCTGGTGCTTAACTAAGGAGCGGGTGTTTAGGTAGTATATTAGTAGTGCCGGGGGCCTATGTTTGTTAAGGCCCTGCAGTTGGTGAGTGAGAGGGATAGGCTTCCAGACTTCGGGGAAAGGTCTCCGCATCTGGAGAATCTCCATGTGGCTCAGTTTTGCATGGGTGTCGGGGGAAGGTCATAATGATCCGCGTGATGCTGTCTATGTCCATAGAGTACTGTTAGCATGCATAGCATTCACCTAGCATTGAAGATTCTTAGTTCTACTGATACAAAACAGAGAAATATAACTATTTTGATGAGTAGGAATAACAAGTTGCTTGGTATCAAGTAGCCAGGTCTTCATGTGTCAGTTAGACTCATTTAGAGTGGGAAAAGTAAATGTGACCCCTCCAAAGTACAACACTTTCCCTACTATTGCTCTCATTTGAGTGAGATAGCAAATCTGACCCCTACAAAGTCCAATACTTTCCCTACTGTTGCACAGGTTTGAGTGGGAATAGTAAACCTGATCCTGCCGAAGTTCAACACATTCCCGGCTGCAGCTTTGTTTGGGGTGGGAATAGTGAATTTGACCCCTCCAAACTTACTATGTGTTGATTTTAGTTATTTGTATATTTGTATTTTTGGAGTAATGTTATTTTTGTTATAATGTTTCTGTAAGCTTAATAATGTTAATGTACATTTGTTATAATATTTAATATGCAGTGTGTTTTTAATTATTCCTAATTATCAATGGTATTTTTGATTTTATTATTTAGGTTTAGTAGATAATGTTCTTGATAGATTGTATGCTTATTATCTTTTACATGTATTTTCACGTTTTATGTTATGCTTTTAAGTTATAACATTTATTTATATAGTTTAATTATTATATTATTATATTGTTAATTAAATATTATTTTAAGTTTATAATTTCTTAATTCAATATATTTCTTAAGTTAATACAATGTTTAATATTCAAAATTCGATATAATGACCTATATTATGACAATGTTTTGTATGTAAAGTCAATATTTGTGTTCTCAATATTGTTTGGCGATATTGTGTATCACAATATGTTTGTCAAAGATATTCTGTCATACGATCCCTTAAAAAACTGTATTTTTGGATCCAGAAAAGACCATTCGAGTTTGAACAAAGGATTGCTATGGAACAATGACATTAAAACCTATGAAGAGCAGCATATGGAGCAGTTTAATAGAAGATTTGATGGATTTGGCAGGCTATTTTGAAAAGAATAATTTTTTTAATTAGGAACCAGCGATAGGATTTGAGTTTCATGAATAGGGAATCAAAGTTTCTTAGACCATATATTGTTCTTGCTGTTGCATTTTGGTTATGCAGCAAGCAGTCCAAAGATTTCACAAACAGGACCAAATAGACGAGATTACAATTGTCAATGCCTGAACGTACAAATACATCAATCACTATAATATTTCTAGAGCTGGGAAAGGGAGATAGAGGTGAAAAGTCTATAGTGAAATAAAGATTTTGTAATCATTGGTCTCTGCAGTTTTGGTTACAACTTTGAGGTAGTTGGGGAGGCAAGGCATAATTGGGGCCAATCTGTTGTGTCCCATAAGGTTACTTAATTTCTGGTAAAAAGGATTTCTGACAGGAGGGTTTTTTTCCATATAATTTTCCCATATCCAAGTTAGCATGGAGGTGTGTGTGGCCTGATCAATTATTTTCCCTAACGTTCACCAATAACTGCGGATCCTCCATATGCATGATCCAAGTATATTAGTACCTCATATAGCAGATGCTGCAAAAGTCCAAGGTAGTGGTTAAACAATTAAAGGGGGCATAGAGGAGCTCTCCAGTACATTCCAAAAACTAAAGGCCTGATTACGAGTACAGCAGGATTAGGACCACCGTACCCATGTTGGTGGTCTGACCACCTGATGACAAGTTTTGCGGTGAGACGGCTGTAATACCGCGTCCAGCCCGCTGCCTGTGCCACAAGCTGAGCTCTCGCAGCGACGGTGGTGTGGATAGTGGCAGGCAGTGAAGGCGGTGCCAGTCTCGGCACCGCTACTGCCTATTACGATCTGTATATCCGCCAAGCTTTTTATGGGGGGAACACCACCATCAATTAGTTGGCAGAAAGGCAGGTTTTGGGGATGAATTCATGTCTCCCCGGCAAGTGTGCCCTGGAGACATGTTCATGGTGACACCGATGTGTGGTCCAATGCCATGTGCATCATTGTGCACTGTTTCTTCTGCCGACTGTGCTGCAGGAAAACAGTTCGACCGGCTGCCCAGATGCATTGCAGTATGGATGGCACTGGCTGTGACTAGAGCCTCAGCATGCTGCAGCCATGGCTGCGCCTCCGCAATGCCGCCTTCCCGGCAGTAAAATAGTAATGTGGCAGTTGGGATGCTGCTGGCTTGGCGGCACACTCCCGACTGCCGCAATGGTAGTCTGGCAGTCGGACCATCAAATTCCTTATCGACACGTTAGTCTATTTTGGGAAGTTGGGTCATTCAATTGAACTGCTTGAGTGCTTTCCAGTAAAAAAAGATGAACAATTCCAGGATTGCTCTAAATACAAGTGGATCCGAAAATCATGAGATCAGAACATGGTGGAAAAAGGTGTTGAAGGCCATCAAAGCATGCAATAAGTTCAGTGCTCCACCACCATTGAATAATAGTCCCAAAAACTTTGTAACTGAGAGAAGGGATGTTTGGCAAAAAATGGCAGTGTTGACGCATTGCAAGGACGGATTCTTTGTAAAGAAAGATGATGGGGTGAATTTTTCTGCTACAGTGCCAGTTTTTCAAAAACTGTTGGGCAAAAGCAAAGGATTCACTGCATCTTTAGCTTGAACAAATATTTTGGGAAGACAGAAGTAATTCAGTCCAGAGCAGAGCAAGTCTTTCCCTCTCCCAGCTATTTCACTGTTTAACGTCCCTATCAAATATTGTTCACCTTCGCAGAAAATTCAGAATAAGATCCCACGAAGGATTTCCATACGGTATAAAAGTCATGTCAGAACAAAATACTTGTGCCCACATTTAAAAACACTTTGCGATGGGTTTGCTTTACTTTTTTAACACAAACCTGACGCAATCTGCTAGAGTGGAATTTACAATCCATTCCAAATTCAGATTTGTATTGGATTGTAACCCAAAGTAATGCAAAGTTGTGCAGTGCACTGCCTTGCATTACTTTGTGGGAATAGGGATTTCCATGGGTGCTGCTTAGGCACTCCCATGCCAACACCCATGGATTTTGACGTAAATCCCGATCTAGAAAGAATCGTAGACAGGGATTTACACTTAATCCTGAACCTCCTCGAAGCAGCAGTAACCAGGAAAACATTTTCATTTAATTTGTCTTCGTTTTTCCACTTAGCATGTGTGTTACATTGACCAGCACACATACAAAGTAGGAAAATCCTTAAAAAAATATATTTTAAACTGACAGGGACTCCTTATAGCCCTAAAACTATGCTTCCTGCAACACAGACACCCTTGCACTATGATAAGAGGGTGTCTGAGTTGGCGCATAGCAGCCAAAAGTATGCCAGCACAACACTCCACATCCTAGAATATATGGTGCTGTTCTGCTCTCCCTCTTTAATGCAATGTAGCACTGCAACTGTATTTGCTGTGCTGAGTAGCCTGATTTATACGTAATTCTGGGCCTTGATATTTTGCACCTCCTTGTCAGAATCTGTGACATAATTCGAGGTTGTAAACAAAGGAAACATAACAGATCCTGCTCATTTAAGGGAATTGGCCAATAGTAGTACTTGTTTGTGAGGGTGGGGAGGTGTACTTGGGACTTTGCATTCAGAGGGCCTCATTTATGAAAACTGTTGCATTGTTGCGACAAAACCGCAATGTAACAGTTTTCACTGCACCCTCCTTCCGACACAATGGATGCGACGTATTTAATGTATGGGGCTCAATGCCGCAAGGAAAGACAGATACGTCAGGAATTCTGATGTATCTGTCGGCTCAAAAGTCACACATTGCTGGAGTTGTGTCGCAAGCATGATGCAACTCCAGCAGTGTATGGGGTGGGCGTATTCCCATTGCACTGCGTCACCCTTACGCCTGCTTACAGGCGTAAGGTTTTGATGCAGTAAAGTCCTAGAGTGTTGCAGTGAAATCTCATAGGTTTCACTACGCCACTCCTACAACACTTTTTTACGTAGGATCGCACACCTTGAATACACTATACCTGCCGCAGGTATAATGTGGCGCCGGGCTTTACTAGGTGACACATCTGCCACCTTGTAAATTTGTCCCAACGGGGTGCATTGTTTACGCCACCACTACGTCACGGAAAGTGACACAATGGCAGCGCAAAAGTGTTGCAAGGCCTTCATCTTTCTTTTCTTTCTTCGTTTGGAGTTTTACATAGCGCAAACTGGGCCCGAAGGTGTTGGGCATCAGAGCGCTTTACATAGCACCAGTTTCGTTAAATGAAGAAATATTTATTTTTGTTAGGCATGGGGAGAGTAAGTGATTTGCCCCAAATCACCGGATGTTGAGCATTGTTGCCGAGACTCGAACCCGGGTCCCCAGCTTTGACATCGACTGCTCTAGCCATAAGGCTACATCCTCTCCCCTCTCCCCTCTCCTCATAAATAAGGACCACAGTTCTTAGACGCCACAAAGCATAACTGTAGAATATCAGCTCACATTAGCCTCCCACTGAAGGTTGGTTTGCAAACAGCTCTTACAGGGGGTCACCACACAAAAGTAAGGTCCATAGGGTGTTGTCAGACTGGAATATTTCAAGCTCTGTGGAACCACTTAGGACATCGCTGGTCAAAGGTGTTAAACTTTGTGCATTCCCAGAAATGGCTGCACTGGCGACTATAAATGTACTTTCTCACACATTGCCCTTCACCTTGTGTATTGTCCCAATTATCTCATTTTCAAGTATTCAATAAAGAAGACTCTTTCCTAGCAGTGTAATAAATCATCTGAGCCCCCTTTTATTAAGTGTTGTGGAGAGGTTTCTTACATGTAGGTTCTGTATCACTCTGGCTGGAATGTCAGGGGCATATAAGCAACAGCCAGCGATGATTTTTTGCTAAGCGCGCTTATCGCAAGGATAATTATCACTGCCTATCGCTGGATTATATCACCGAGATAGCGTGCTATCAGCAACGCTTATCTTCAATGCGATCTATAATCCAACGAAAGTTGCAAAATGTGTGATTATCGCTGGAAATCCAGCGATAATAGCACATCGATCGGCGATCCGTTAATGATAGGGCAGGGTGGATTCATCCGCACAATCCACCTCACATAGGCTATCATGGCGAAGTCAAAAAGTAAGCAGGCGTAAGGAAAGGAGCGATAAGCGCGGTTAGCGCTACTTTTCATATCGCTACGCAGGTTAGTGAGCAGCTTGCTGATAGGAGATAGGTCTGTTAGCGACATTTCTCACGTTATTTTGGTGAGGGACGCCTACTATGTATCTCATTTGTGTCGAGATACTGGGTGTTAAGGAAACAGGCACTGAGGCATGGATTCACGCGTTAGCGCGACCTTGCTGATGCGATAAAATTATTGCCGCTTTTCACCCGAAAACGGACGCTAATGTGGCGATAATTTTATCACAAGAAAACAAACCAAATGCCAATACTGATGGCACAAGTATGTGAGAAGCAGGAGAAACGATCTCCATGATATGTCATCGTATTTCCGATTGTTTTGAAAGAGTATACCAGTGTTAAATTCAGACCTTGTGCGCATATCAAACCTTGTCTCTTGGTCCTGATGAGAACCCTGAAAGTTTGGTGGTTCAAAACGCGTAGACCTTTTTTGTTTTACCAGACAATTGTATACTTAAAGTGTTTGAGCTGTGTTGTGCACATTTAGAAAATTGTTGTACAATATTCATTTTTTTTAATGAGAGAACAGTGTGCACAACTAACTTAGGCATCAACTTTCACTTTGTTTGGTTGTTTCTGCTAGCGTCCCGCACTAGTTGTGAGTCTACATAAAGTGACCCTATGGACGGTTACATTGTTGTGTGTAGAGTGTTTGTGACGGATGAATGAAGGATTGGCTTTAAATGTATGAGTTTGGTGATGTGTGTAAGGTAGTGTGATTTTCGAAGAAAAAATCCCTTATTGTTTAGTACACAGAAGTGTTTTGTTATCATACCTTGTTGTGGAAACAGTCTATATATTGTATAATGTTGAAAAAGATTTTGGTGTTCTTTTACAAATTAATAAGTTCAAAAGAACAGGTGCTATGAAAATAAAAGCTATTAATTAGCCCATGGTTGTATGGATTTTTGACACTGCGCCATTGTCCAAAGTAGGGAGAATTGTGTATCAGTATAGGCATTTGGTTTGTTTTCTTGTTCAAGAGGGCTCAGCCTTACTGATTTAGAGCCACACCCATTGTTGTTATTTGGATAATTTTATCACAGCGCCTTGATGATATGCCCCTCAGTTTCTTCACCTAGTGCAAAACTCCCATTAAATGAAGTATGAAGCAATCAATATATGCAGTAGGCCATATTTTCCCAAAGGATAAGCCACTAGGGGGCAGATGTATCAAACGATTTTTTAGTCGCAAACCCTGCTAATCGTAAAAAGTAGCGTTTGCGACAAAAAAATCAGAAAATGGAATGTATCAACTAAAACACATTCCAATATTTAGGAGTCGCAAATTTTGCGATTCCTTAATATTGTGTAAGCATTTAAGGAATCGCAAATTGTGATTCCATAAATGCTATGTAAGAAGCAATTAAGTTTTGCAAATTTACATTAAGAAATCGCAAATTACCACCAACTTGTAGTTGGTGGTAATTTGCAAATTCTTTTACAAATGCACTTTTTGGCCTTTGTAAAGGTGCCATGTGGCGCTCATACATGCCCTTAGGGCATGTATGTACTCCATATGCAAACACATGTAAATTTCAGGGGTGCAGCAGGGTGTTCTTAAGACACCCTTGCACCCTTGAAATTATTCTCAATTTGCGATTAGCCCATAGAAATTAATGAGAAATTATTCCTTAATTGCGATTAGCAATTTGCTAATCGCAATTAAGGAATTTTAAGAAATCGCTAAAAAATAGCGAATTTTTAAATACATACAATTTTGCAATTCTCATATAGCGATTCTCAAAAAATCGCTATTTGAGAATCGCAAATCTCGATGTTGATACATCTGCCTCTTAGTCCTGCATGCTCAATAATTCCAGGGGCGCTGTCTCCCCATTCAAATCCTCTTTTTTCAGCACCAATGAACTTGCAAATGTAACAATTTTGCCAGGTGACCGCCTTGAAACGCCCAAAAACCGGCTGCTGGGAGCAGATTTACTAACACAAAAAACAGTACCATATTCTGTATTTTTGCAGTTAAAAGTTCCATTTATAAGTGCAAAGTCCCATGTTCAGACTCAGTTAGTGGACTTACAATTGCAAACGAAGGTATTTGCATCCCTTAATCTTCAAACTGTTAACAAAACTGGCATATAGTTGTTCAACGCCAAGGAATGTATGGAACACAAAAGGCATTGGTACACTTTTTATTCATCCACGTCCATATCTAGTAGGTCTACTGTGGCTCATGATGCATTGTTGGCTTTCGGGAATGGTGGGGATAGGAGTTACGGTTGAGTTAGTACCCTCAAGGGCGATAAAGACATGATAGTACCAATTTGTGGAGTTCATATATTTGAGGTTATGCGCTGTCTGCTACTGACAATCCATCAACTTTAATGTCCCTTTCATTTTCGTTTTTTGAGTTCTTATATGTGTGTCTCGTGTGTGTAAATATATACACAAACACACATTTATGAAAATGTTCAATGTTAACAAAATAGATAGACAAAAACCATTAAATCACAACTAAGTAAACGTTCACTTTTTGCTATCAGGACACAGTTTCCCGTTTACAGTTACCGACTGTAGCTATGCCTTTGAGCATTTGCCCAGGCTTGCACTGTATAAATACCATATCCATGCAAAAAATATAAATAGCGGAAAATTCCCTCAAAGTGGTGTCTCAGAAAATCACATGTATTAGTTGGTATCTTTGTTTTTTGTCCTACAGTCTCAGGCCAACGCATCTGGTCCAAATTGCTGTACACTCTTCTATTTCTGTGAGGTATTTCCAATTATGTGAATTAAAGTCCATTGCCTTTTTTGGAAAACGTACAATAAATGTCATCTACTAAAGTGTCAATCAATGTAATTTTCAAAAGACTCACGCTCATTACTTTAATAACATTTTGCCATGCAGCAAACTCTGAGATATTGGGTTCCAGATGGAAACTCGTACAATAATGAGTGCTGCACAATAAAGCAACCACAGAATGGAAGCTTGCTTTTAAGTTGATACTTAGTGAAAATTCAATCATGTAACAGTCTGTACATTAAAAAAAATCTTTGCTCCAGAGGAAGTTATTGTAATGCATCACCGATTTGTTGATCATGAACTGCTGCAAAGTCAGCAAACTTCTGCAGAATTTAGAATGAATTACTTTTGTAATTTGGTGCTGCAGTTGACAAAGTGTAATGGGCTAATAGCTCCCTTCTTATCTAAAGGGATTTTGCTGGGCTCATTTCCACTGTGATGTATTACAAATAATTGACAGCTACTAATTTTTATTGCACTTTCATGTTTTTGAAGTAGCCAATGCAATTAGATGAAAATACCATTATGTTTTATTTAAATCGTTCAGTACAAAAAGAAAATAAACACCCACAGAGCAGTATTCATATTGGTGGCTGGCCAGTTTATTTATATTCAAGGCCAGAGAGACATTTTAAGGTATTTATTTGGAAATACATAATTCAGTCGAATGTTTAGTTAACCTCTACACGATTACACTTTCAACATATGTCTACTTATGTGTTTTTCTTGGTTTCCATGCTTCATGACACAGATTTGGTGTGGGCGCTTGCACACAACTTGTTAAACAGAAATTATAGATTGGATTACAGTTAACTCGAAGGTCAGTAGAGAGTTGCTACATTTGCTGGTCTGTTCTCCAAACCACATTGCAGAGGAAAGGATAACAAGTGCTTTGGCCCTCTGATAAGAGATAAATGAGAGGCATTAGAAGGAATATGCACTATGTCAGCATTTGAATAGGGCTAGTGCCTGACGCCATGCCTGACGCCCACGGATTATCGACACACAGAGTTTGGATCCTGGTCGTGGGGGCTTACTGCAGGCCATGGCCTGTGCTCAGAATCCTGATACTATAAACAGAGACTGGACCTGCTGGATCTTCGACCAGCAGGATAGGAAGCGGCTACATGACTTGTGCTCAGCCATGGCCCATCTATACAGGCGGAGAGGCCGTGACCCCTCACCTTAGTCTGGAGAAGAAGAGTGTCTGTCAGGCTGAACAAAGGTCACTTTGCAAAGCTGAGGATTTCACAGCCCTGTGGTTGTGACCTCCTCAGCCTGGCAAAAGCGCTTCAAGGCACTCCCGCTCGTGGCGAGGGGGAGTGTCACTGACTGCCTCGGACCTGGGGGCTACACTTTTAAACCCTGAGATGCCCATTGCCCAGTATCAATTAGTGACACCTTGACACAGAGTGGGTCTGGTCAGCAGTCTCACTGACCCCATTGCACTATGTGAAGAGTGAAGGACTGCTGCCTCCCTAGCCGATGAGAGGAGGCAACAGTCTCAGCCCTTCTAGGTGCTCCGAGCCTTTCCTCTCCGGGTCCCGCAGGGCAGGTAAGTTTTATGTTTATGAATGCTTGGTGCATGTATGTATAAATGTATGATTTTTTTGTGAATGTGTGTGTTTGTGCATTTGTTAATGCTTGAGCCTGAGTGAGTGAATGTATATGTATGCATCCTACCCGACCCCCTCCTCGCCAAAATTACCGTCAGTCACTGCATGTGCTGACAGCCAACTTACTTCAATCTCATTCAAATGAGGCATTCTACATCAGAAGAGTCAGAAACATCCCCCAGCGAAGATCTAAGGGGGCCAAACCCTTTAACACTGAACCATTTAATATGATGTGTATAAAGAATTCTTTGTGCATAGATGGGGCACTACGGAATCTCTCTGACTTTAAAGTGCAGTGGCATGATATCCGAATTTGTTAATAATGTCAGTGTTTAAAATATCATTGAATAAAATATCATTATTTGTAAAAGAGTTAGTTTCAATATAATTGTAAGGTATAACTCTAAGGATGTGGAGGGTGATATACTCAGATCCCCTGCATTACCTCAGTAACATGTGGGACAAGAACATCTGGTCTGTGCCCCTGTTAATGCTGATGTCATTCACTCACAGGATTCTCACATTTCCAGTGATGCCCCCCCCTAAAAAGATTCCTGCTCGTGGATCACGGACGTGCCATGATCTACAAGCATGAGCTCCAGTTAGACACCAGGGATGTTTGTTTTTGGGGAGGTTAACCCACCTGGCACAGACTGACTCCTCCACTCTTCGGGGTTACTACAATATTTAGCAACTTTTAGCTAGATTCATTTGTCGGACTGTGTCATTGACATATGTCTTTAGCCAACTACAGCATATAGCATGTGGCAGTGGGTCTGCCCACTTCAGTTATTGGCTTACTTCACTGTGAATGATCATATTCCATGTATATAAACGGCGTTCAGCCAGTCCTATTCATCCATTGGTCTTGTTGTGCCTTTGGCCCTCTGATAGGAGGTAAATGCGGAAAAAAAACAGATGGAATATGTACTATGTCAGCATTTGAATAGGGCACGTGGCATGCCTGACGGCCATGCATTAAGGACACACTGAGATTGGATTCTGGTCATGGCGGCTAACTGCAAGCCATGACCTGTGCTCAGAATCCTGACAGTATAAACAGAGACCAGACCTGCTAGATCTTCCACCAGCAGGATAGGAAGTGACTACATGGCTTGAGCTCAGCCACTGCCCATTTATACAGGCGGAGGGGCCGTGACCCCTCACCTTTGTCTGGAGAATAAGAGTGCTTGTCATGCTGAGCAAAGGTCAGCCTGACAGAAACTCTTTTAGTTCAGGTCAGGGAGTCAGGAGCTAGACGAGCACTAAATGTGCAAGCTCCTGGCTACCTGAGCTGAACTTTGCAAGGCAAGGATTTCACAGCCCTGTGGTCATGACCTCCTCAGCCTGATAAAGTGCCTTGGGGCCCTCCCGCTCGTGAAGAGGGGAAGCGCTACTGATTGCTTCAGATCTGGGGGCTACAGTTTTAAACCCTGAGATGACCAGGGCCCAGTATCAAATAGTGACACCTTGTCACAGGATGGATCGGGTCAGCTGTCTCACTGACTCCATTGCATTCTGTGCAGAGTGAGGGACTGCTGCCTCCACCGGCCAATGAGAGATGGCAGCAGCCTCCGCTCTTCTAGGACCTCCGAGGCTTTCCTCTTTGGGACCTGCAGGGATGGTAAGTTTTATGTTTATTAATGTTTGGTCCATGCATGCGTGTATTGTTGCAAAGTCATCCTGTGCCTTGAGCACCCCTCAACGTTTTGCTGACTGGTACTGGTGGTAACTGTCTCTGACTGACACTGGGCTCTGCCTAACCAGGCCCAGGGCCAGTGCAATGCTGAAACAGACACATTCAGGAGACTGTGAAAACACCCACGTACACTATGGTATGGGGTACCCCTGTGATTGGAATTACCTACCTCCTAGGGCCCTAGTGCATATTAGAGCAGGGGGATTGAAACTACCTATCAGTCCCTAGTATAAACAGGGCATGGCAGTTAGAGGCCAGCAGCTCTTTTGCACTTGCATGTGTGCACGCACTGCTGACGCCCAAGGTCAGTTTTAAAAGTAGCCCTGGGTGGCAGGACTGCTTTTAAAAAGTAAATTGTGCTCAAACTTGACTTTGGGGCACTTAAAAATGGATAACCTCCAATGTTTTGGCATATTAGGAACCCCCAGGGTCTCCCTTAGGTGTCCCAGGGGTGGGGGTCAGGTATTTATCAGGTAGACCCTTATAAAATTAGTCTTACATGCCCTGGGTTAAGTGGCATTTCACATTTCACTCCCCACATTGTGCTAAAATGCTGCCCAAATTCGACTTTGATGCTAGGAGCACTGTGGAGGGAGAATCTGCAATATTTCTACAGATTCAGAACCCCCAAAGCCTCCCCTAGTTGTTCCAGGGGGTGGGGGTCCTGTAGATATACGCAAAATACTTATAAAATATGTTTTTGTAAGTCCTGGTGGTGGAAAAATGGCCCAAGAGATTTTTCCCATTGCAAATCCCCTGCCACATAGGTTAACATAGCATGACGTTATTAACTAATAACTCTTGATAGGAGGGGGCTAGAAGTATCATTCAAAGACTTCCCCAAATGGTATTAATAAACTCAAGAATATGTTATGGTTGAATTTCTCCTAAAGTGTACATGCACAAAGTTGTAAGACTTTCTTGTTTGTAAATCCAGATTCAGCCTTCCAGTGGTCTGTCCTGATTGGTTAGAGTTAAGTGGATTAACCAGGCTGCCTTGAAGAGGTGATAAAGAGCCCCTGGTGTTAGCCGGCTCTGCTGGGAGGGCAGTGTGCTGCTTCACAGGAATGCCAGAGCAGGGGGAGGAGTCGTATACCATGGTCTTCTAAGAGAAGAGGAGGCCTTAGTGTCATTTACAACTCTAAACTTTTCTCCTCAGCCAGAGCTAGGATTATGGAAGGAATGCACAGGTGCAAGGGGGAGAGTTTATGAAAAGTAGCCATCCTACGGGTGTGTTAGCCAGCTCCTAACTCCCGGCTAGAAAATCAGCCATTATGAATATGGAGGATTTGGTGCACTCAGGGAGAAAATAATGCCACACTCTACAGGATGTGGTTATATTCTAGGGGAGTTGCCCTGCTCCCATTGGTCAGCAGTAACCTCCTGCTTGACTCAGAGAACTGGGAATAAGTATCTGAGAGGGGCAGAGCCTCTCAGATCTGCTGCTTAAAACTGAGGATAATCAGAAGAGTCTGCGCTGAAGATTTCTGATGTGCATTTCTAAAGGCCAGGACTCTGAGATTGCGCCTTTTTTTGCACCATTTGAAACTACAGCCCTGTGGATCAAACCTGGTTCAAAAGAACTAAAGAGTGAACTCCCTGCAAGCTCCAGGTTAACATAGCTCACCTGGACATCCCCCCAGAGAATTCCCATCCTGGAGTACCAGTGGATTTGTAAGGGGTTTGTTCAAGTGGAATTGAAGTTTCACACTTTCAAGGACCCTCTCTGAGATTCCAGTGTGTTGGAAACTTTGGGACCCGCAAGCAGAACTTCAGGAAGGAGTTGTAACTGCACCCAGCCTGCTGGAGAAGGCTGCACAAGAGTGGTGAGAAATTCTCCAGAACAATTTCTAAAGGTGTGTCCCTGTCAGAGAAAATGAAATGACTAAAAGGGGCACTGTTGGTTTCTAAGCACTAGAAAGTGACTAATCTTTAAAAATTCATATCTCTGGTCCCTACAGTGGATTTTTTTGTTTTGGTGTCATTAAAAAGATAACAATGTTACCAATGTTTATAAACTAGTGTTAGACTTTTATACTGTGCTGTGTCTTAATTATTTAATGAATTGGCATTTTTAAATGCTTTACATACTTGTCTTTGAAGTTAAGCCTGTCTACTCGCAGCCACGTTACCAAGGGTTGAGCATGGGAATTCATTTATAAGACCTATTCTGAGCCCTATACTGTGTTAGTGGCCTTATTGCCAGTACAGACCTACATTTGCCCCTACCAATAATCCACTTTCCAACAAGTATGCATAAATGTATGAATTTGTTGTGAATGGGTATGTGTGTGCATGTTTGTGAATGCATGGGTGTGAGTGAGTGAGTGTATATGTATGCATGTGTGCCCCACTGACCCCTCCCTACCAAAATTACCGTCTGTCACTGCTTGTGGTGACAGCCAACTTACTTCAATCAAATTCAAATGAGAACATCTTCACCAGAAGAGTCAGAAACATCCCCCAGTGAAGGTCTAAGGGGGCTAACCCTTTGACACTGAACCATTTAAAATGCTTTGTGCATAGATGAGGCACTATGGAATCTCTCTGACTTGAGCATACAGTGGCATGTTATCCGAATTTCTTAAGTATGTCAATGATTAAAATATAATTAACTAGTTAGATTCAATATAATTGTAATGTATAACTCTAAGGATGTGGAGGGTGATACATTAGCATCTTCTGCATTACCTCAGTAACGTGGAGGACATGAACATCTGGTCTGTGCCCCTGTTAATGCTGATGTCACTCACTGACAGGATTCTCCCCTTTCAAGCCATGCAGCTCTCAAAAGGTTTCCAACTCGTGGATCATGGACGTGCCATGATCTACAAACATGAGCTCCAATTAGACACCAGGGATGTTTGTTTTTGGGGAGGTCGGCCTTCCTGGCTCAGACTGACTCATCCACTCCTCGGGATATCTGCAGTATTTTGAAGCTTTTAGCCAGATCACACTATCCATTTGTCGGATTGTCATTGACATGTGTCTTTGGCCCACTACAGCATACAGCATGTAGAAATGGGTCTGCCCACTTCAGTCATTGGCTAACTTCACTGTGAATGATCACATTCCATGTATATAAAGAGGCGTTTAGCCAAGTCCTCTTCATCCATTGGTCTTGTTGTGCCATTGGCATTTGTCTTCGGCCCACTGCAGCATATAGCTTGAATCAAGGTGTCAGCCCACTTTAGCCATTGGTAAACTTCACTGTGTCAAGACTGGTCAAACTAAGCTATCAGTAAGCCTCAAGTTCCTCCCAGTTCGCTGTTAACTGCATCAGGGCAAACATTCCAGGCATTGTAGACTCTTACCTAATAGCTGGACCTCTCTTTTATTCAGTAGACAAGTGTCACCCTCGTGGCAGAATTCCAAGATGGCGGCTGGTTCACTTGCTGAAGTGCAGGTCTAGTGTTTCTGGAGCTTTCGGCAAGCGCAGCTGCGCTCGCTCACGCCCTGCGAAGTACTCACTTCAACTGAGAAGCTTCGTGGAACGGGTGCCTTCGCTGGTGCAGCCATTGAGATGATTCAAATTCCTGGTTTCATGAGTAGTTTAAGCTTTGCTGGACAGTCAGGCATTTCCGCGGCTGCGGTAAGTCTGTCCAGAATTTTCTAAGTCTCGAGTTTTTCGGAGAAGAAGATTACAAGAAATACCGCATTCTGAGTAGTGCTTAGGTTAGCGCTTCAGTCATGTGAAGAGTTTACTTTAATTTAGTTGTTTTTCTGATTATTTAGTGAGCCTTATCACTACAGACAGTTGGAGTTAAGGAAGTAATTAGTAGTGAATTTCTGCAGAGACTATATTTACCTGAGAACAGAACAATGTGAGCCACTCAGTGATATAAACTGTAAAACCTATTTAGGTACATTAAAATAATTCACTGAACTGAGAGAACAGAAAGAGTCAGCATTTCTACAAGTAGGTGTAGTTATAGATATACAGTAACAAACAACCAGAACAGTAAGTTTCATCTCTATTTAGTGTCCTCTTCCTATCGTCACTGGGGGCCAAATTGAGCCAGGATGTTAGGCTGTGCACGATATTTAATATTACCTGATATAGGTGACATGCAAATATGAAACAACTAGCACATGAATCAGTTATCAATTTGCTGGATTTAGAGTTTTCTTTACTGCGGCAGACAATGTAACAATTGCACTGAAAGTACTTCTATTGTGTGTTTAGAGCCACTTTAAGTAAGAAAGCCAAATGTTGGCTCTCTTTCATTTGATGACAACCCAGTTGGCTTTTTTAAACAAAAAACAGAAACAATCTTGCAGCAAAGAGGATTGTTTCTGGAAAAATGATAAATCACTATTCCTGGCACGCTAGTTCTTCAAGCTTGGGACATTGCTCATTTTTCCTGCTTATAACATCGTAGTCAGAATATTGTCTGAGATAGATATTGTGTTCTAAATATTGTTCAAGGAAATATTACCCCATTGGAGTTAATGAAAAGGTACACCCAATGGGATGATATTTTTGTATCTGAGAAAGAATATTTATGTCACACAATATTTTTGTGCTCAATATTCTGACAAAAACACTGCCACATAATTTCATGTGCCCTGTCATATTTTGCTATCTTTAAGTTCACACTCCAGGCTAGTTGTGCGTAACCTGGAATAATGTTTCTGATCTACTGGGGAATTTTGTGATTGAATTAATGGTTATTGTCCAATCCCCTGCCCTGCCTAGATTTGGATTTGGGTTAAATGTGACACTCTGACCATACCAAAGGTAGGGGTGCAGTAACTGACCCTCCACAGCCTTGCCAATTGGCTGGGAGATAGACGCATACTGCTGATAGAGCGCGCAGGTCACCCGACTACAATTTTATCAATACTCACCTGGGCCCATAATTCAATTTACTAGTTTACTCAATCGGGTAACCTACACTCTACTACCAGTCTATTTTATTTCACTAATTCCTATATCATTGACTTACCAATCCTTATCACTGGTACCTATGACCACAATGGATCAGGGAATTTAGAATAATAGGCAAAACAGTCAAAAATACCATAACATTTGTTATTCAATATAATAACCACAGACTCTGGGAAGTTTTAAACTCTTTATCTAATCATCATCAAAAGTCATAAGCCACAAATTGAAAGCAATCAAACTATCAATAACCAAGATTAGAAACAGTGTATAACTATGCAAGAGATATATTATGCCAACAATTTAGCAAGTTTGAAATAAAGGGGAGGTAAAAACAAGGAACATGCTACTTTCGCAATTAAGTGACAGTTTGAAAAAGGAACCTTCTATGTAATATCGAAACATAGGGAAGGTAAGAAAAGGAACACCCTAGTCAAATTTAAAATCACTTTCAAGGGAAGGTAGAGAAAAAGGACACAATGTATGCAATACTCAGACGTGTAGCATTTAACTAAAAGGAGGGTAAGAAAATTGGAACACGCTAATAAACAGGAATCACGATTTTCAGTTAGAGAGGGAAGGGTGAGAAAGGGAACATATATATCAAAGCTTTTGCAAATTAGGGAGGGTAAAGAAAAGGACGCAAATTATATGACAATTACCCACAGAGATTTATATTTACCTAGAATGGTGTGAAGACCAACCCTGGCCACGGGTCAGTTAAAGGACAGGAAAGAACCCCAAAGAATACAGTCGCCAGTAGGCCAGCAGGTGCAGTACTGAAATCAGGACAGGATAGACCAGATTTGGATCAGGGCAGGACCACCAAAGGATTAGGACCAGCACCCGCAGTTCAGTTGCAACGCCTGCGCTACTCCCCTATCTGCAAGGAATCAGCCAAAACCCCTACTGGGTCACAGCATGTACCAGCAAACTGCTTCGCCAGCACTTCACCTTCCCCAGAACCCCGACTGGGTCAGCGAGTCTCTCGGACAGAGTGCTCCGCAGACCTCTGCTCTAAATCACCTATTGAGTGCGTTGGGTCAGTGACAGGTCAGCTATTCGTACAAGTCGGACAATTTCTCTATCTAAACCTACCCTAGTTACACTGGTTTTCAGGTCAATGTACCACCCCTCAATGTTGCAAGTGTAAGGATCCCCAATTTCGATTGGACAAAAGAGGAGGAGAGGTCATCACACCACCTCAATTTCTGTTACTTCAGTGTTGAATATTAATTTTTTTCTTCTCGTCCCACCAATTTACATTCCCATGACATCTGTATTTCACCTAACAATGGATGTTCTATTGACAAATAGATTGTATGCAATTTAGCTTCTTCTAGCCGGGTCAGAAGTCATCTTCCCAGGCGCATCTTGGCTGTGACTGTCTTTGGCTTGAGTTCAATAACACAGAGTTCATCCTCTCGCTGCTGACTGTCATGCGCAGAAAGAGCTTCCAAGATGGAGTAAATAGCACCTCCCAGGCCCAAAGATTATGATACATGAAAAGTAAAGGAAACAATTTTAGGACACAGAATAAAATGAATCTACTGTTTACCATGTATCTCTACACTATACCCATTACTTTATATTAAACTATAGCATTAGGATTAAGCAGAACGAACAGCTTAGCAAAAGCAGCAGTGCAAGCTTCTCGCTTGTGAGAACACAGAGCAGCCTTATTATCTCTAGTGCGCAGAAGCTACAGATTCCCTCCAAAGCTGCGAGTATGTCATGTCACGTGGGTATGACAGACGCATGCGCAGTAGAAATTCCAACGTAGGAGCAGCCATTTTAATTGCAAGCGTATTAGGATTAAAAAACACATAAGCAAGCTTCACTCGGATACCCAAATAATGAAGAAAGAGGGGCAAATTAGTAAAACAAACATATTGGTTAATTCGTTAACGTTATTCGAGGTTCTTGAATACAAGCAAGTTGCTTCATATGCGAATCCTTGCTCCATCAATTCCCTCTTTGATGATATTTTATATCATCACAATTAATGGAAACAGATGCCAACTTCTCACATTTCACCCATTTCAATCTCTTCAAACTTTCTATTCTGCCTTTTCTCATTATTATTATGTGAATTCTTAATTTTCTTATAGATTTGACTATTCAGCTCTTCCAATTCGAGTTCTTCAATATTCCTTTTCACTCCTCGCTTATTCACAGAATATTTATTTTTATGTTTTCGACATTTGCAACAAATCATTATTCCTAAAATGAATAAGCCTAGTCCCGCTATTGGCATCAGTATTTTACTCACAAGACTTTTACCTAGATCAGAAAACCAACTACCCACTACGGAGAGAGCATCAGTAAGCCTCTTCCATGCACTGTCAATCTCCAGTGGTTTAAGCTCCTTTTCCAAATTAGTAATATTTCTCACATACCCTTTCATTTCGACACTTTTGTCTGGTATGTAAGTGCAACAATGTTGCACATTCAACATTCTACAGACTCCGCCCTCTTTTGCCAATAATGTGTCAAGAGCAAGTCGATTTTGTAAAACCATAGATCTGATTGCAACCAATTCGGTATTGACCATTAAGAACCCTCCAGCAGTGTCAGTTGATAACCGATCCACCACTGTTGACAATTTGCAGATTCTGTGTGTATTCAGAGCCACTCCCACTGTAGGTATCAATGCACTAAATATATCACCTACTATTTCACCAACACTTTCTCTTTTACTACATACTAATTCATTAGTTCTTTCATTGCTTCCAGTGATTTTACCCACATGGTATATCTTTGGGAAGACAATACCAAAATAACAGCTTCCATACCAGTGATCTGGTAGTTTGAAATATGCCTTGTTCCCACATGTGTAATAAATTCCGGGAAACACAGGTTATGACCCATCTTTAAAAACCCAACCCCCAATTACCTTGTAATTGTGTTCGCATTCACTGGAACCAATGAATATATTGTTATAATAACTGGTTCTTTCTCTGTGAAGACAAAGTTTCCCCTTCTTTTCGAAATCCAGCAACATAGCAGCATTAGCCCCACCATTTGAGGTGCTCCCTATGCTTTCAGCCCATTTAGGAATGTTCTGATTCTTGTCATTCACTTTTCTTTGGAAACTCTCTCTTCTTTTCTCTACCATGTTCAAAAATATTTTCTCTTTTTCTTGTAACAAACATGTCAAATTATTCTTGTGTGCGTCATTTATATCTATTTTACTTATGGTTAGAAAATATTCACTCATATAGCGTGCTACGTCTCTAGTGGTATGGACAGGGTTTAGGTTTCTACGTACAGGGAGTTCAGAAAATATCACATCTAAGTTAAAATAATAATACTGTAAAGGTCCTTTCTTGTAAAATAAACTAGCTAAAACACTACAGGAGATTCCATAGGTTTGTGGCAAATGGTGGTATGTCACACCCTCAGCTACCGAAGTAGGCAGTTTCATACAGACATAGCAGTCTTCTATTTCCATTGCTTCTACATAGTGTACTAACAGGTTTGCAAATACATTTAAATGAGTTCTATTTATGATTCTATTGCAGACCTTCCTCATCTGGTGCTTCTAAGTCTACCTTTGTTTGTCTAAGGCTAAGTGCTCTCTCTTGTGTATCTACTCTTTGTGGAGTATCTCTAGTTTGTAGCTCTTCAGTGTCTTTTGGCAAATGATTAGTAGGGTACAGGTTTGTGTCTTTACTCATCATGTAAGGAATAGCTATTGTTGGTCCTATCCAAAGTATAAGTACTATTGCTACACTACATAAACATACTTTGCAGCATGTTTTTAAACAATTCCTTTTCGGTCTTCCATTAACAGTATGATCAGCCATTTCAGATTAAAGGAGATTTAACCCCTCTTTTTTACTTTTACACCGATTTACCCTGTGCGATTTTCAGGTTGGTTTCACTTCTTCGTCAGTTTGATCAGTAATCAATTATTCATCATTTTCGTCACTTATGTCTAAATTTTCAAATTCTTCCAGGATGATGTAGGTCCACTCAGGGCCCTTGTATTTATTATTCAGTCTCTTTAGTCGTGGACTTCTTCTCCTTGGTTGTATCACAGGTTGATCAGTTTGACTTGTTATTTCATCTACCTGTTCTGGCTCTTCATTAATTTTCTTTAAACGTAGTCTCAGTCTTTTGACATATCTAGGCAATTTATCTCCTTTTCTGAGTCGTTTAACTGGCACTGTGCTTTGGCCCTCTTCAATTGTTCTTTTGTTTTCTTTCAGTTGTGGCACATCAATTTCAATGCTGTCTTCGGTTTCCCTCTCTATCTGACTAGATCCAGGTCTTATTTCTGTTTCTTCTGCCTGGTCACTAATCTGACCTTGTTCAGGTATTTGCTGAATTTGACTTTTGTTTGCTTCACCGTCTTCGTCCTGAACACAGTTTTCTTTACCTGTCTGGTCCTGCTCAAGCTCTTCGAACTCTTGATTTTCTTCTGCTTGAGTCTCTGCCCTAATTTCTATCTGTCCCTTTTCAGGTTCAAGAGTTCTTGGTGGAGTGTTGATTATTTGATCTTTCCCTACCTGGTCCTCCTCAGAATCACTTTTGACTTGGATATCTATGATCTGAGTACCTTCTTCTACACCTGTCTCGTCCTCGCTATCACTCTGTCTATCTTGATAGCTTTGACTTCTTGTTCGCACATAATCTGCAGGTATGTTGCTTACTGGAATCCAATCATCTTGACTGGTGCTCGGTTGTTCCTCTTCAGCTACTTCAGGATCGATCTCTTGAGACCCCTCAGCTGCACAACCTTCAGCCTCAGTTTCATCCAGTTCAGTCACCTTCTTCGTATGACTGGCATGAAACCAGTGTGGAACTCCTGTACATTTTACAGCTGTGGTGGTAACCAGAATCACTTGTCGTGGTTTACCCCACCAAGACTTTCAAGTATGTTTCTTTAACACTACCCAATCCCCAGGGTTCAGGTCATGTGCTGGAGTTGCTGGTCTGGCGACAGCTTCTTCCCCAACCTGGTGAGAGATAGAACGCACCTGATCAGCCAGTTCTTTGCAGTATTCCAGTACTAAATCATCAGATATGCTTAGCAATTTGTATCCTGGCACCCATGCTTGCCGCATTGCTCTTCCCATCAGTATTTCATGGTGACTCAAACCTGTGTTCCGATCTGGAATACTTCTAAGTCCCATCAGAACAAGTGGCAGAGCATCTGGCCACTCCATTTGGGTTGACTCATACATCTTTCCCAATCTTGACTTGATAGTACCATTCAATTGTTCTACCACTCCAGAAGCCTCTGGGCGATATGCACAGTGCAGTTTTTGCTTAATTTTGAATGCTTCACAAATCAGGCCCATTATTTCACTGTTAAAATGTTTTCCTCTGTCTGATTCAATTGTTACTGGAAACCCGAAGCGTGGGATAAGCTCTCTAAGTAAAAGCTTAGCCACTGTGATGCTATCATTCCTACGTTTGGGGTGCGCTTTCACCCATTTTGAAAATAGGCAGACAATGACAAGTACATATTTTAGTCCTCGACAAGGGGGCAACTGAATGAAGTCAATCTGTAATTGAATAAAAGGACCTTCTGCCTTTCCAATCTTTCCTGGCAACACTACTGTTTTCTTTCCTGGGTTCATTTGTTGGCAAATCAAACACCTCTGGCAGAGTGCCTCTGCTATGTTCCTGAATTTCGCATTAAACCATGTTTGTCTGAACACACGTATCATGGCGTCTCTTCCCAAATGTGAATCTCAATGAATCAACCTAGCCATAGGAACAAGCAGACAGTTGGGTAATACTGCGGTCTCGTCAAGATAAACAATGACACCATCTTCAGCCCTTCTCTGACACCCTAATTTCCTCCATTGTTCTTTTTCTTTTGGTTCTGCTGCATTTTGAAAATCTCTCACTTCCTCCCATGTGTTCACACCATCCAGTAACATAAGTTGGCAGCTGTTTCGCTCACCTCAATCTTTTTATTAATAGCCATCTTATATTTTGCACAATGCTAGGCTAACTGGTCAGCATGTCGATTACCAGCTGTCACTTTGCCATTGCCAGATTGGTGAGCAGCACACTTGACCACAGCCACCTCTTTTGGCAACTGGATTGCTTCCAGTAAGTCTTTCACATATTGGCCATTTCTGATTGGAGTACCTGAAGAAGTCAGGAACTCTCTTTGCATCCATAGTTGGCCATAGTCATGCACAACCCCATAACCATATTAGCTGTCAGTGTATATGGTTACTTTACAATTTTTCCCAAATTTACAGTCCTTTGCCAGGGCAACCAATTCAGCTACTTGTGCAGACTTGACTCCATGTAAATAGGATTCTTCAACTGAACCTCCCAATGTGCATACTGCAAAGGCAGCGCTTAGACCTCCTTCCTCATGTCTCATGCATGAGCCATCCACAAATAGCTCATAATCTGAATCAATTAATGGCTCTTCTCTTATGTCTGGTCATGGTTTCGTACTGTATTCAGTCAGGTCAATGCAGTCATGTTCAACCTCTCCCTTCATATCTGCAGTATGTGAGTTAGGTAACAGAGTTGCTGGGTTCAGAATATTACACCTAGCAATGGTTGCATTTCCTGCACCTACAAGACTTCTCTCGTACTTAGTCAGCCGACTAGGTGTGAGATACAGAGTCTTAGTCCTGGTTAGCAAAATTACAACTGCATGTGGAACATACACAGTTACAGGATGTCCCATAACAATGGATTCACTCTGCTCAAGGCTCATGCAAGTTGCAGCTACTGCTTTTAGACATCCAGGCAATGCAGCTGCCACTGGGTCCAATGTGGAAGAAAAATATACCACAGGACGTCTCACTAGACCATGAATTTGAGTCAAAACTGAAAGTGGACAATTATCTCGGGTGTCACAGAAAAAAGCAAAATCTTTTGAATAGTCAGTCATTCCCAATGCTGGAGCTGTACACAGACAGTCTCTGAGTTTTACAAAAGCAGTCATGCTTTCATCATCTCACTCTACTGGGTCTTTGGCTCTCTTCCTTGTCATTTGTATCAGGGGTTTTGCAAGGACTGCAAATCCCACAATCTATTGCCTGCAATATCCTACAACTCCAAGAAACATTCTGAACTCTTTTTTGTGTTTGTGGCAAATTCATGTTTTTAATTATCCAGATTCTTTCTGAGGTAACTTTTCTAACACCTTTCTCTATCTGGTGCCCCAGATATTTCCCTGAAGTAGCACAACATAGCAATTTTTCTGGGGACACGTTATGTCCTCCTTCACCTAAATGATTCAGTAAAGCAATGGTGTCAACAACACAGTCTTTTCGAGTTTTAGATGCCACCAAGAGGTCATCTAAAATCTGATTAAAAATCGAGGGACTTTCTGTGTACCCCTGAGGAACACGATTCCAAACAAAGACATGACTGTCGAATTCAAATGAGAAAAGAAATTTGCTGTCTGGGTGTAATGGAATCGAGAAAAAGGCGTGACAAAGGTCATTGAGTAAACCATCCAGCCTCCCACGGTATCTGATACAGAATCACTGCAGGATTTGGCACGACTGGACAGCAAGGAACAACAATCTTATTAACCTTTCTCAGGTCCTGTACTACTCTGTACTTATCACACGGTTTCTTTATACCAATTATGGGTGAGTTACACTGACTGCTCAGTACTTCTTGCAAAATACCTGCTTCAACCAATCGTTTTATCTCCACTGCAACACCTGCTTTTATTTCTGCACTCATTTTGTATTGACAAATATTTGGGTAAACTGCGTCTTATTTTATGGTCACTTTTATTGGGTCAACATTTGCCATTAGTCCTACACCCTTTCCAGTAAAATCCCATACCTCTCGTTTTACCGTTTGTTGCAGTTCTTCTGGTAAGTCTCCTATTGTCAGCCTTTTACCTTCTATCTCTGGTCTTGCTAACATTAATTTGTAAATTCCGTCTTCATCTGGGGTTTGGATTTCAACACCATTTGGAGTGCAAAAGATGGTGCAGTTCATTTTGCACAACAAATCTCGTCCTAGTAGGTTAACAGGACTTGAATCACAGACAACGAATCTATGCATTTCTTTAAAATTGCCTATCCTAACTTCCATTGGTTCTGTAACTGGGGTACTAATTTGTTTATTAGCAACGCCCACTACTTGGATTGCTTCTCCCGAGAGGGGTAGGTTTGGAATGTCTGCTGTTCTCACAGTAGAACGGGTAGCACCAGTGTCCAACAGAAAGGTGACATCATTTCCTTCAACCTTTCCTTCAATGTATGGACCTGACTGGTCTACCGGCAAAGAGGCGCCAAGCACGCACTCCTCGTCCTCCCCCCTCAGGCACCGTCAATAAGGCTCATCACAAAAGAATGTATAATTCAAAAGGAATTGTGAAGTTGCTGCATCCCTTCTTTCCCTTCCTTCCCTTCCTTCCCCCTCTGTGTTATCTACACTCTGTTGTGCTTTGCTCCTTTATCTTGGCATAGGGCAATTGATTCTGTATTACATGCTGCTGGGTCTTCCATGGCACCTCATTCTGCGTCTGTGGACTTAAATCATTAATTTGCACATTACCATTCTGCACAGCCTTGCACTCGTCTTTCCAATGCCCCAACTTGCCACATTTCGTTTATTTTTCAGCTCATCTTCACAATACTTTGCATATTTAAGAACCTCATCTATGGGCTTAGCCTGCCAACACATTTTGTTGTCTTTAATCCATTGTGAAATTTCTGGTCTCAATCCCAACACAAATTGATAAATGAAATGCGTCATGTCCTTCATGTCAATATTGTCTAGTCCACTGTATTGTTTGAATGTCTGCAGTAATCGTTCATAATATGAATGCACTGATTCATCCTTATTCTGAGTGGTTCTGTCTATTTTCATCCAGTCTGTCTCCTTTGCAGGCACCTTTCCTTTAAGATAAAGTATTACATGATTATATTTTTTCATTACATCATCGGCAGGTGCCCCTGTCTTTGGGTCTCTTGGGTACTCATCACTAGGCCAATCAACAGCAATTTTGCATTCTGTCCACAGATCCACGGGAACTACAATGTCAAATAGTCTGTCTAAATCGTTCAAGAGATACTTTGAAATCTTTACAAATCTCTCGACTTGTCTGTACTCTGTACCATTCTACAGGTTTTTCACAAAGTTTTGGGAAATCATTTGTAAATGACAAAATATCCTGTCGGGACCATGGAACATGCACATAGCCTCCCCCGGGTATCTCTCACGTGGGATATAATTTTTACACCTTTTCTGCTTCTTTTAAAACATATTCTGAAGTCATTTGTCTTGATCGAACCGCTTCCCTTTTCTTTGCCCACCTGGCTTTCCATTTTTCTAGTTCTCCCCATTTTTGTAACAAGTTTAGTAGTTCTCTTATATGTACTTTTCTTCCTGACACATTCATGTTTTCTAAATCTTTGTCAGAGAATTGTGCTCGATATGGCTTTTGTAGTATTTTAGATTTACCAATGTCAATCCCCATGCTAGCTGTGGTGTCCATCAATTTTTCATGGTACACCCTTGTATTTCGAGTAACACTTTTACAAATTAATAATAATTCATCTTCACTAAGGGTATTTAATCTTTCCAATCCCACAATCCCAGCCATCAATTCCTCCAATTCAATTCTCAATTTATATATGTCTAATGGCTTTGGCTGGGTTTTCGGTTTCTCTATGTCCCGTGTCCATCTGTCTATTTCTTCAGGAGTCAGTACAGTGGCACTTCTCATACCTGAGGATGTCTCTATCTGAACTTCTCTTGAATTCAAAGGAGTGTTTGTTCTCATTGAACTGCCTTCTGGTTCTCTTATTGGTAAATCCATTAAGGAGATTACTGATTCACACTCACTGCCTTGATCATCGATTATCAATGATTCTTTCGTTGGCTGTACTACTGATGTAGTTATAACTGGAGCTTTTGGACTAGCTTGCTTATCCACGTATAAAGGAACAACTGGGACAATAGTTACAATAGTTACTGGGATCATCAGAGCTTCAGGACTTGTATTTAATTGTGAGATTTTCTGAATTAATTCACTTCTCTTTTTGTTTAAAGCCTCTCGTTCTCTGTCCTGTAGTACCTTTTCAATGGAGGTTTCGTGTATTATTTGCGGAATCAAGGGTGGGTTTAAAAACGGGGCACTTGGATTTACCGTACTTGGTCCCTCATTATAAGGAGGTTTTTAAAATGGGTTTCTCGGATTTACTGTTCTTGCTTCCTCATTATAAGGTGGTGGATTTTTCATTAATAAATGCTCCATGTAATCATCGTCTGAATCACCACTAGTCATTAAATGTTTGGTTTTCTCAGTCCTTTTACCTCCTGTGGGCTCTTCTAAGGTTAGTACAGGATATAGCCCTTCCACTAACATGTTCTGTCTCCATTGTTTCATTTTTTTATCTTTGGAATCTCGCTGAACCTTTGGGTAAAATTTACTTAGTCCTTTGTCAATTCTAGGTCTGTCTCGCTCAAACGCCTCAATTTCCCATTTTTCTAATGCCTCATATTGCGTTAATCTAGGTCTAGGATGTAAATCATTCATTCGAGTCCCTAAATTGACCAAAATTCTTCCATTAAATGTGCCGTCTAAGGGAAATGCTAAAATTCCATCATTTTTTGTGTATTCCACCCAGTTCTCTAGCCATACACATGTGTGGTAACCCCTATCAAACATCATGAATGATACGGGAGTATTCGGTGGTGGAATAATGACTCCTTCACTAGTTTTAATTTGCTTATCTTTTTAAAAGTAATTCTTAACTCTGTCTACAAGTGACATTTTTCTCTTACTTCTGTACATATTGTGGGGTCTGCCTCTTACTGCCTGATCCCTAGCAAAACCTTGGTACCTTGGATCAGGTCGAATCTCTGGATGACTTGGATACCACATGTATTTTGCAAAATTTCAATATCACTTGACTCTTGTTTACAAATTACTTCCAATACTAGCGCGTCTTTTATTTTTCTGCAACCAACCAACAATGAGGTTGCAAATAATTTCAACCAATGAGTGCGCGGTCTTTCTCGTGAGACGAGTTCCCATGCTCCTGCGCTCATCCCTCCTTTACAATGCTATCTCAGCTAGATGCCCGCTGTCTCAACCAATACCAGGGCTGAGTGACGTCAGTGCAGCTCCGCAACTGACTCCCTCTTTTACAAGGTAATAAAACTCAATTTCTTTTAAATTTAAAGTGCGTTTCTCTTTTAATCAACACCGTAAAAACATTCGCCACTGTACCCGAGTAACTAGATAGGAAAGAAATATTTCACTGCAAGTAAATCCCTTCCGTCTACTTTTCATACACTACGAGTAGATCCCTTCCGCCTACCCTTCATATAAGCATTAGAGAACCTGCTACTCCTCTGGACTAATCCACTCCGGGATATATACTAAGGCCAACGTTTCACCAGCGAACCCCTTTGCTATCAATCAAGCTCAGACGAACCTGCTACTCCTTCCGTGTGACCCTTACTAGGTGATATCACCACAAATGTTTTGCCAGCGAACTCTTTGCTAATTTTTATTCACACATTCATACAGAAAACCCTAAATAGTGCTTCCGGTTCTGCCCAACCATGCACTAACTTGCTACAGGTAAGCGACCTCACTGCGATGTGGCTTCCATTTACCACCCGCTATTCTGCCCCCGGGGATTCCAGACAAACATATAACAGGCACGAATGATTTTTTTTGTTAATATATAAAATCAATATAGCAGCAATGACATCAACAGATTTTAGAACATTTCAAAATGTTATTACATTTGATCGATCAACAAATAAAACTATAACCAACTAACTTAACTACCTATCGTAACTAATCCCTAACCATACTACTGCTACCAAAGATATATACTGATAGAGCATGCAGGTCACCCAACTACAATTTTATCAATACTCACCTGGGCCCATAATTCAATTTACTAGTTTACTCAATCGGATAACCTACACTCTACTACCAGTCTATTTTATTTCACTAATTGCTATATCATTGACTTACCAATCCTTATCACTGGTACCTATGACCACAATGGATCAGGGAGTTTAGAATAATAGGCAAAACAGTCAAAAATACCATAACATTTGTTATTCAATATAATAACCACAGACTCGGGGAAGTTTTAAACTCTTTATCTAATCATTATCAAAAGTCATAAGCCACAAATTGAAAGCAATCAAACTATCAATAACCAGGATTAGAAACAGTGTATAACTATGCAAGAGATATATTATGCCAGCCATTTAGCAAGTTTGAAATAAAGGGGACATGCTATTTTGAGAAACAGACCGTAACCACTCAACTAAAGGAGGGTAAAGAAAAGGAACATACTGGGCAACAACTTTCGCAATTAAGTGACAGTTTGAAAAAGGAACCTTCTATGTAATTTCGAAACATAGGGAAGGTAAGAAAAGGAACACACTAGTCAAATTTAAAATCACTTTCAAGGGAGGGTAGAGAAAAAGGACACAATTTATGCAATACTCAGGCGTGTAGCATTTAACTAAAAGGAGGGTAAGAAAATTGGAACACGCTAATAAACAGGAATCACGATTTTCAGTTAGAGAGGGAAGGGTGAGAAAGGGAACATATATAATCAAAGCTTTTACAAATTAGGGAGGGTAAAGAAAAGGATGCAAATTATATGACAATTACCCACAGAGATTTATATTTACCTAGAATGGTGTGAAGACCAACCCTGGCCACGGGTCAGTTAAAGGACAGGAAAGAACCGCAAAGAATACCGTCGCCAGTAGGCCAGCAGGTGCAGTACTGAAATCAGGACAGGATAGACCAGATTTGGATCAGGACAGAACCACCAAAGAATTAGGACCAACACCCGCAGTTCAGTTGCAACGCCTGCGCTACTTCCTCTCTGCAAGGAATCAGCCAAAACCCCGACTGGGTCACTGCATGTACCAGCAAAATGCTTCGCCAGCACTTCACCTTCCCCAGAACCCCAATTGGGTCAGCGAGTCTCTCGGACAGAGTCCTCCGCAGCCCTCTGCTCTAAATCACCTATTGAGTGCGTTGGGTCAGTGACAGGTCAGCTATTCAGACAAGTCAGACAATTTCTCTATCTAAACCTACCCTAGTTATACTGGTTTTCAGGTCAGTGTACCACCCCCAAATTTTGCAAGTGTAAGGATCCCCAATTTCGATTGGACAAAAGAGGAGGAGAGGTCATCGCACCACCTCAATTTCTGTTACTTCAGTGTTGAATATTAATTTTTTCTTCTCGTCCCACCAATTTACATTCCCATGACATCTGTATTTCACCTAACAATGGATGTTCTATTGACAAATACATTGTATGCAGTTTAGCTTCTTCTAGCCGGGTCAGAAGTCATCTTCCCAGGCGCATCTTGGCTGTGACTGTCTTTGGCTTGAGTTCAATAACACTAGGTTCATGCACTTGCTGCAGACTGTCATGCACAGAAAGGGCTTCCAAGATGGAGTAAATAGCACCTCCCAGGCCCAAAGATTACGATACATGAAAAGTAAAGGAAACAATTTTAGGACACAGAATAAAATGAATACACTGTATACCATGAATCTCTACACTATACACATTATTTTATATTGAACTATAGCATTAGGATTAAGCAGAACGAACAGCGTAGCAAAAGCAGTAGTGCAAGCTTCTCGCATGTGAACACAGAGCAGCCATATTATCTCTAGTGCGCAGAAGCAAAAGATTCCCTCCAAAGCTGGGAGTACGTCATGTCACGTGGGTATGACAGACGCATGCGCAGTAGAAATTCCCGAGTAGCAGCAGCCATTTTAATTGCAAGCGTATTAGGATTAGAAAACACATACGCAAGCTTCACTCGGATACCCAAATAATGAAGAAAGAGGGGTAAATTAGTAAAACAAACATATTGGTTAATTCATTAACGTTATTTGAGGTTCTTGAATAAAAGCAAGTCGCTTCATTTGCGAATCCTTGCTCCATCAATTCCACCACCCACTGTTATTTCTCCCAGCTGAGGTGAAGTGCCATTAGATGGTCAAAATATTCTTTCATCTCATCCTTATTAAAATGTTGGCAAGGAGAGAACTTAATGAGAACTTAATTTTATGAGGACTCTCGTGCTGAAAAAGTCAGCCTCCTCATTGAGGGTTGCTCAGATTTGAGCCTCATTCAATTGTTAAATGAGCCCACTTATTTAACAGGTCACACGCTTGACCTTATATTTGCTCGACCTGCAATTTGTCACAATTTTTTTTTCTCCCTTTCTTGTGGACTCACCACTCAGCTATTACTTTTACATTTCTGAGAACACATAATTCATGCCTACATACAGTTTTTGCACCTTCTCAGTAGGCCTGGGTCATAACCCTCAGTCAACACAGTCAACACAGTCGCCACAGTCTTTACCTTTGAGTTTTTCCTTCTGGTTTTAGTCACCTAAATGACAATGTTGACCCTTGTAACACTTTGATCTCTTCTGCTCTAGGACAAGTTATTGCTTTGAAAAGTGTATGCTGTTGTATTCAATCTTCTACACCTCGGGTCACCCCTGCCCTTAAAGTATTAAAAAAACACTGCAAATGGCTTGAACAAACATTGAACTCTCAGTAATTGACTAATGTCAAATCATTGTATTTCAGTTCCCCCTGGGAGTAGACAATGTTTCCACAGTGAACAAGAATCGACTTCCATGGAAATGATATATTATAAGCTCTGAACAAAATGTTTCCAATATTGTTATACTGCTGCTGCTCAGTGTATGTGTTAGAGCATGCTGGTGAACGGAATGTTTGTGTGTGTGAGTGTTAGTTGGAGATGGGCTGAGCTGCTCCTGGTGGGGCTCTCCCCTATGTATTTCCTTACTTCAATAAACCTACATGGAAAACTACCTGGATTGGACGTACTTCATTTTCCTACATTTGGGTGATGATCTGGAGAAGAACCTGCATGTGTGCCAACTCATGGATTGATGGATTACTGAAATTTTGCTGACTAAAGAAACTCAAAGGTAAAGAGCTTCCTAAACTACAGCTATGCACTTAAAGCATACTGGCACCCCTGAGCGCCCCACCAGTGACCTCTACATCGGTCGCCCCAACTTCTCTGTGCCAGTCTCTGCTCTACCTTCCTGCTTCCTCTCCTGCACGTCAGAGACAGTGCTCCCTCCCCTGCTACTTTGGGGCAGTCCCTTCTCTAAGTGCAGTTTCCTAGAACAACACCTAGTTCTTACTGCCTGCGTGTCTTCATGCTTGTCTTTGCGTTCTGCTACCTGTCAATCCCCACTGGATTTTCTACATTCCTCTTTGCTGGCTTCTACCTGGCATTTTTACTGTTGGTGAGTCAGTTTACTTGTAAAGAACTGTCCTGTTTACAAGAGCGCTACTTGGACTGCTTGGGAGTCCGTGTTTTAAGTACTGCATTACGTGTGCTCTGCCTAGTAAAAATGGCATTTAAGGCTCATTTACTTTTGAATCATTTGTTCTACTGCTGACTGTCTGCACGACCTTTACAACCTGTGCCTGCATTACGTCTACAATCTACATCTGCACTATCTTTACAACCTGTGCCTGCATTACGTCTACATTCTACTTCTGCACTACCTTTACAACCTGTGCCTATATTACGTCTACAATCTACGTGGACTGCTGTATTTGGACTTCTTTGGTCTGTGCAAAATATCTTCTAGAAGTTTGTATTTGGATTACGAGTGCACTATATTTAAGGTATATCTCCCTTTGGCTATGACTCAGCTACATCACACGGGTATTTATTTGTTGTGAGAAATTTCCCCGATCTTTCACATACCGGGGGGAGAGTTCACCTTTAAAAACTGTCACAGTTTTAAAAAAAAAAAGCTGGCCACGCACTCTCTTGGGCTCCTTACCTGATAGCGTTGAAGGAGTTGGAATCCAGTTAGTTGAAGGTTCTTCGCATTGTTCTTCATGAGATTTTCTGTGACGTCAGCGTCACAAGCACTGGTAGTGGGCGCTGCTCTGCATTTATACGCCGTGAGTCTCACGATGCATTGCAAACGACGTGCCGCCATCTTTTGGTTGGCAGTAGGCACAGTTTTTGCCGCTGGCATCACAACACGAAGGGGAGTATGGGGGGACAGCACCCTAGTCCCATACATCTGGCGAGCGCAGCCTGCAGCGCGTCCCCTGGTGCCGCCCCCCCCAGCCAACAGCCAATGGGGAGGGCTCTTCATGAACGAGGGAGGGCGCTTCCAAGGGATATACCTGGCCAGCAGCTAGGCTCGGCCTTTCTCTCCCGCGCCGTGGCTGCTCTGCGCTGTAACCCACCCTGAACCCTGACCCAGCTGCAGAGCGGTTGGCACAGTTTGGAATGTCTTGATGATCTTGTTTTATGTTGCAGGCGGAGTCACAGGGCGATCTGGAAGCAGATGGACAGTAGGGGTACCTCTGCGGCAGAAGGATACAGTCTAAATACCTCTGCCTGGCACAGTAGGGTGCCCGAGCCAAGAACCTGGAGCCGAGGGGGTTCCAGGAAACAGCGTCGGCGCCCCGTTAGTCCTTCGGGCGGTCGGGGGGCCTGAACCGACCGGGGGTGTGCCTCATCTCCCGCCCTGACAGGGGGGGCGGGAGCCCAACAAAAGAAAGTGATAATGTACTGCACCGTCTGAGCATCGACTCGCCGTGCAAAATGGCTCCTTGGGCATGCGGGTCAGCGAGAGGCTGCCGCTTTGGATCGCCTGTAAGATGACCCACCTACCAGTACCTGTGTTGTACGAAATAAACCTGCACCACTGCTTTCCCACAAATATGTCTCTTGGTTTCCTTGGTATGTAAGTGTATGCGCACTGGGCGAAGTAAGCACTGATGGTGTGGGCACTATCCTTCTGTACTGCACACTTTAAGCGCAAATACCACCAAAGGACTTGTTTCTTTTACAACCACAGCTTATTTTTTAAATTTCTCCTCGCGCACTGGATACCTGCCTTCACACTTAGAGCTTCCATGGGGAAGACACAGCCATGCCGGTATTTGGATTTTAACATGAGTGCAATTTAGATGGATACAACTTCTGTCTGCCACCATCTACGATACTGGAGTTACCGTTTTCCCTTCCTATGACGGATTGTGCATTGTTTCTCTCAGCATCTGTACCTGCAATATATTCTTCAGCTTTATTGTATTTAATCATTCTGCTGTGTGTCATATTTTTTTGGGAGCTATTCTAAGACTTTGCTGGTATTGGAGCATTTTGTCTATGTCACCTTATGCAAGTGATCAATGTCAGTACTGCTTTTCTGACAACATCTTTGTCATTACTCATCATACTGTAATGAATGATTAGTTCACCGCGAAGGATGTTGTTCGGGTGAGACTTCGCTCACCGTGTTTCCCGTGTTCTTTCTCATTATTGCATCTTGTTTCCAAATGCTTTATGTTACGTTACGGTTTATGCACTACTCTGTATGATTCCATGCTCTCCTGTGGTTCTGTTTTAAATGTTGCAGAGTTTTTTTTAGCCTGTTTATTTTTCTTACACTTATTCGGATGTGTGCTTGTTGTTTGCAGTCACAATATGTTTTCTTCTTACATATTGGCTTCCTGTTACTCTTACTGTGAATGATTGTTTGAAACTGCCCAGTTGTTTGCAATGACCGTCCTGTCCTGTGCAGAAGCGGTCGCTCCCCTCACCTCCTCTGACCCTGGTATTGCATCGCACTGCCTCCTTGGAAGACGCTTTGTGTATTTGGTATCGTAGCGCTTTACCTCCTGTTTATAAGCTCTGTGCCCCATTCAGTAGCGCTTGGCCTCTTCCTGATAAGCTTTGTGCCCCATTTTAGCAGCGCTTTGCCTCCTTTAATTCGCCTTATGCCCCATGTTAATTTCGTATCGCTTTGAATCCACTAAACACGCTTTCTGCCTGCACCGCTGATCACGCGCTCGACTGCACGTTATCCTATTGCATTGTGATTGGTTTTGCAGAGTGTTACACTGTTCGACTGCTGCTTTGCTTTTAGCGCGACACCACTGCTGCCTAGAATTAAAAGTCACCCATAGCGCTCCATTGTTTGTTTTCGTTGCTGCCATTTTGTTTGTTGTGCCGTCGCAGACCATCCCTCCACCTTGCTCCCGCCTCCCAGCTGCCCCTCCCACCCACTGATACTATCCGCCGATCTCGCCCTCGTGCGGAGCTGTGACCGTCCTGTGCAGAAGCGGTCGCTCCCCTCACCTCCTCTGACCCTGGTATTGCATCGCACTGCCTCCTTGGAAGACGCTTTGTGTATTTGGTATTGTAGCGCTTTACCTCCTGTTTATAAGCTCTGTGCCCCATTCAGTAGCGCTTGGCCTCCTCCTGATAAGCTTTGTGCCCCATTTTAGCAGCGCTTTGCCTCCTTTAATTCGCCTTATGCCCCATGTTAATTTCGTAGCGCTTTGAATCCTCTAAACACGCTTTGTGCCTGCACCGCTGATCACACGCTCGACTGCATGTTATCCTATTGCATTGTGATTGGTTTTGCAGAGTGTTACACTGTTCGACTGCTGCTTTGCTTTTAGCGCGACACCACTGCTGCCTAGAATTAAAAGTCACCCATAGCGCTCCATTGTTTGTTTTCGTTGCTGCCATTTTGTTTGTTGTGCCGTCCCAGACCATCCCTCCACCTCGCTCCCGCCTCCCAGCTGCCCCTCCCACCCACTGATACAATCCGCCGACCTCGCCCTCGTGGAGAGCTCTGACCGTCCTGTCCTGTGCAGAAGCGGTCGCTCCCCTCACCTCCTCTGACCCTGGTATTGCATCGCACTGCCTCCTTGGAAGACGCTTTGTGTATTTGGTATCGTAGTGCTTTACCTCCTGTTTATAAGCTTTGTGCCCCATTCAGTAGCGCTTGGCCTCCTCCTGATAAGCTTTGTGCCCCATTTTAGCAGCGCTTTGCCTCCTTTAATTCGCCTTATGCCCCATGTTAATTTCGTAGCGCTTTGAATCCTCTAAACACGCTTTGTGCCTGCACCGCTGATCACGCGCTCGACTGCACGTTATCCTATTGCATTGTGATTGGTTTTGCAGAGTGTTACACTGTTCGACTGCTGCTTTGCTTTTAGCGCGACACCACTGCTGCCTAGAATTAAAAGTCACCCATAGCGCTCCATTGTTTGTTTTCGTTGCTGCCATTTTGTTTGTTGTGCCGTCCCAGACCGTCCCTCCACCTCGCTCCCGCCTCCCAGCTGCCCCTCCCACGCTCCGCCCCCTCCACTCTCCATTTATGACAGATGGACCTCCGCGCAGCGTCCACGCGCAGCGGTCGCGCCGAAGGTGCGCCAAAGGTAAGCCCGTCTACGCCTGGACCGCGCCCAGCGCCAGTCCCCCTGCCCCCCGCAAAGCGCACTCCTCCAGCATAACATATGACGCCACCAGCCTCCTAGCCCTTAACCCTGGACGCACACCTCTATGCTTCGTACCTTCCCCAGGACTCACCCATGGACCCTTCGCCTGCCACTACTGCAAATTTACCAGCATCAAGACCCACACCACACCCACCAACCCCAAACACAGCTCCGATTCTAACCACCTGAAGTGCATCCTACTGAACACCCGCTCGGTCCACAGGCACGCCACCGAACTCTGGGATCTACTCGACACCATATCACCGGGCGTCGCTTTCCTAACTGAAACATGGATGAACGCATCATCAACACCCGACATCGCCATAGCCATCATGGAGAACTACAAAATTATCCGAAGAGACCGCACCAACCAAACAGGAGGAGGCCTCGCCATCGTCCATAAGAACACCATCAAAATCACGACCAACTCCAACGATAACCTCACAACCGCCGAACACCTTCACTTCCAGATCCACACCGACCCTAGAACCACACTCAGAGGCACTCTCATTTACAGGCCTCCAGGAACCCGTAAACAATTCAGCGAAGACATCACTGACTTCATCAATCCACATGCCCTCGCCTCAGAGAACTACATTCTATTAGGAGACCTCAACTTCCACCTGGACAAGAAAAACGACAGCAACACCACCACCCTTCTCGACAACCTGGCCAATCTCGGCCTCAAACAACTTGTTGACACCCCCACCCATGGGAGACCCAAGCAGGTGATAGTGCCCCCCTCAACCCAGGGGGGAACTAGATGCTTTGCCTAAGCGGGTCAGAGTCAAGAGGAGTTACGGTCGGGCCCCCAAGTCACGAGTAGTAGGGGGGTCACCTGGGATGGTCCCTGACGGAGTGCCCGCACCACGGTAGCGCCCATACCTACTCCACCAATCCCGATAAGTGTACCAGTGGCAACGGCTCCAGCCACACCGCCGACACCCCCAAACTTAGCGCCACCGGTGGTCCCAGCAGTAATTACAGTGGTACCAGTGGTGAACCAGGCACCTACCCGAGTGCGCGACACAGCATCACCCACCCCAGTGAGTGCACCCCTCGGAGTTGGTCAGGTGCCCCCTGAGCTGGTGGCACAGATAGCGGCAGTACTCCCCTGGCTGGGGATTGGGGGGATGTTACCCTCCTCGGAGGATCCCTCAGCAGAAGCGCTAAAAATGGTAGAAAAAATCATGGTGGCCAGGAGTGGCGGTGGGGTGCCAAGCGCACCAATTTCTCCTCAAACAACAGGTTCGGGCAGCGATGCGGGGAAAGACAAGAGTGTTGCACCAACGGGAGTCGCTGAAAGTGGTAAGGAGGTAGCTTTGCCGGGCTAGGGGCAGGTACAATACCCTCCAGGAGGGAAAGCCTGGCCCATCATGTTTCACAAAGGGTGAAGGAGTTGATTTGGGTGGGCAAATATGTGAATATATTTTCATTGCTAATTGATAACAGGGAAATGGAGTATGCCAAGTCACAGAAGGACTGGATGTTTCCTAGCGAATGGCGGACCCAATAGGCTAAATTCAGGGTGGAGGAGAAACTAATTAATTGGATTAGAGCCTTTTCTGTATTTATGGCAATCACGGCCGAACGTTCCCCCAACTTGCAAGCGGAAATGGCTTGTTAGCAGAGTAGAATTACAATGTCCAGTGACATGTATGGAGGAGATGGGTGGAAGGAGTATGACATAGCCTTCCGGAAAGTTAAAGAGTTTGACCACTCATTATCCTGGCATAGGGTTGATTCTATTTCATGGTATAGCCAGTTTACAGGCGGGCAGACAGCGAGTGCGGGCACAAGCTGGAACAAAGGCTATCCCTCCAAACCCCAGCAGCCCTTTCGGCCAGCGCAAGGGGGTGACGCGGCCATTAAGGCCAGAGGCAGTGGGGATAGAAAGGGCGTGTGTTGGAATTGTAACAGACGTACATGCACCAGGGCAGCGGGCACTTGTAAGTTCAGGCACGCATGTTACATATGTGGCCACTCTTCCCACCCAGAAACAGCATGCCGCTCAAAAGGTAACACCTCAGGAAACAGGGGAAGAAGGAAACAGGAATAGGGGGGGAGGCTTGCGGGTCGCTCACTCACCCATTGACGTGCTGGCTATGATTCTTTGGCTGAACAGGTACCCAGACCATGCCTCTGCAAGTATGCTGCAGGAAGGTTTCTCACATGGCTTCCGGATCCCAGTGGTGGGATATACCGGGACGCCAGAATGTAGGACTCAACTGTCAGTTAGGCACAACCCATTTGTGGTGGCTACAAAAATTGAGAAGGAGCTGCGCCTGGGTAGGATAGCGGGTCCCTTTAATGACATCCCTGTGCCTAATTTTGTTTGCTCACCCCTCGAAGTGGTCCCAAAGAAAGAAAAGGGCGAGTACAGACTCATCCACAACCTCTCAGCACCTAGGGGCGCATCATTAAATGACGCTATCGACGAAGGCATTTGTAGTGTGAAGTATGCGTCTTTTGACCAGGCAGTGGATATGTGTGAGGATTCTTGGGCCTGGGGCATTGATCGTTAAATCAGACATTTAATCTGCTTTTCGGCTGCTGCCAGTACATCCCCTAGATCAACACCTTCTAGGTTGTTCTTTTCAAGGGAAATTCTATATGGATATGTGTATGCCCATGGGTTACTCTGGTTCATGCGCCTACTTTGAGACATTCAGTTCCTTCCTGGAATGGGTTTTGAGGCAGACAACGGGTCACCATCATGTCATGCACTGGATGACTTTCTTTTGCTGGGCGCAGCGGGCTCACAGGAGTGTGCATGGGCATTGCAGGAATTTTGCGTGCTCATGCAGGCTTTTGGGGTCTTGCTCGCACCAGGAAAAACGGTGGGGCCAACAACACGCTTGGAATTTTTAGGCATTGAATTGGACTCAGTTGAGGGTTGTTTCAGATTACCCAAGGAAAAGATCACGAAATTCAGAGCAGCCCTACAGTAATGTTTGGTTAAAAAGAAAGTGACGCTACAGCAGCTGCAGCAGACCGCGGGTCAGCTGAATTTCGCACTGAGAATAATACCTATGGCATGCCCCTTCTCCCGCTCAATCACACAGGCCATGAAGGGCCTGCGGGAAAAACACCATTGCACTAGATTGTCAGTCGAGGTTCGCCAGGACTTGCAAATATGGATGGCATTCCTGGAGGATTTCAACGGCAGAGTAGTGTGGTGCGGCCCCCCCACTACGTCGGCGGAGTTAGGTCTATGGACCGACAATGCAGGCAGTGTGGGGTTTGGTGCCATACTTGGAAACAAGTGGGTGGCGCAACGGTGGCCGGCTTGGTGGGAAGAAGGTGGCTTGACAGCGAACATCGGCTTTTTGGAGCTGTTTTCAATATGGGTTGCATTAACGGTCTGGCCTGAACATTTGCGCAATCAATCTGTGATCTTCTGGTCAGACAACATGACCGTAGTTGAATGTATCAATCAACAGGCAGCGCGGTGTAAGTTTATACTCCGTCTCATGGAGGAGATTGTGCTGAGATGCTTGAAATTGAATGTACAGTTTAGGGCCAAACATGTCCCTGGGGTCTTGAATAACGCAGCTGACGCACTCTCTCCCTTTAAGATGCAGGTATTCAGGGAACATCTACCATCTGCAGAGGCTACACTGGCACACTTCCCAACAACACTTTTGCAAATTGGTGCCCCCAGCTACAGAACCTCGTGGCAGCCAGCCTAGCCCCCAGGACCAGGACGGCCTATGAAGGGGCGTTTACGTCTTATTGCTGTTTTTTGGGGCAGGACTGGGAGGTTAAGTGGGATCAAGAGGGGAATTTTACCTAGTACATGGACACGTTGCACAAAGAGGGGCGCTCAGCGGTGACAGCTAGCAGACATAAGGCGGCCGTCTCTTTCTTTGCGCAGCTAAAAGGGGCCAGAGATCCCACAAACAGTTTAATAGTGCGTAAGGCATTGAGGGGGTGGTGGCGCCTACAAGCGAATACCGCTGACTCCAGACAACCAATAGGTTTGGAGCAGCTGGCAGCAGTATTGGAGGCCTTGTCTGACACTTGTAGCTCCTCAGGTGAGGTGCTCCTATTTAAAGCTGTGTTTTCATTGGCCTTTTATGGGGCATTACGAGTAAGCGAACTGGTGGCTAACAACAAATTGGACACGCTGGGTGGTCTCCGGCTCGACAACACAAAAATAATGGGCGATACAATGTTGTTAACCATACTTAAATCAAAAACAGATCAGGAGGCCCGGAGGGATAGCTTGGTACTCCACCGGGCGCGGACTAATCCTTGCTGCCCTGTGTCCCATGTAGAGGGATTCATCAGGTCACGGGTAGTTGCGGCAGTGGGAGCATTGTTAATACATGCAGACGGCAAGGCGGGTTTAAATCCTTAGGATTTTGGGACACATTCTTTCAGAATTGGAGCGGCCACTGAAGCAACAGCGAGAAGGTTGCATGCCAGCAGTGTAAAGAGGATTGGGAGATGGTCTTCCAACAGTTATAAACGTTATGTGCGGGTGCATATGTTGCAAGGTACAACTAAATCACCTGACACCTGCCTTGTTGTTTTGTTTATGTTTCAGTTTCTCGAGCCTGTGACGCAGATCGGAAACTGGTACCTGGTCATCAACAGCATCCATCATCATCACGGCGAACACAAGAAGACAGAAGGAGGATACATGTAGTATGGGTTGATGGTCACTCGTATGTTAAACGTGCTTAACCCGTTTTCCTTTCAGGCGAATGTAGACGGAGGGCGGAGCAGGGGGGTTTCAAGGTTTCCTTTCATGGTAGGGGGCTCTGCCTCAGCCAGCTTAGGGGGTTCTTTTCAGAATTACTCGACAAACACACCCCGCAGCCCTCTGTGGTTATCCTACATCTGGGGGGAAACGATTTGGTAAAACTGGGCAGGAGGGTCCTTTTGGAAGAGATTATCTCGGTAGCGGGATGGCTTGCAAAGACATGCCCAGGCTGCACTATAATGTGGTCTCAGTTGATACCTAGGCTGCAGTGGAGGGGGGGGACTCTGTCAGGGTGTTAGATAGAAAAATAATTTTGAACACCTCAATTGCAGAGTATTCCACATGGTTGCATCTGGGGGGACCATTTCTACTTGCAGGATGGGGTCCACCTGACTGAGACAGGCAATGAGTTACTGACAAAGAATATTTTGGCATGGTTGGAGGGTTTTACGAGGTAGGTATGACTTTTCAGAGTAGGAGTTTTGGGGGGTCATATTGTCGGTCAACTATGCTGGCCCGTGGCGGTAAGGTCATGATCGGTGAGCAGCAATTTAAGGTCCTTAGGGGGCGTCACCATTCTCAAATGGGGTCACCCAGGGGGAGGGGCCAATGGTCTCTCCTAGAACTTCAGGGGCAGGATATCCGCTTGGTTGGAAGGGTGCGGGGGAGGGAGTCACGCTTTCCTTGGGCTGTTAGCCACCCCGCACATACACTATGACGTCATCAAACGGCGCAGAGTGAAATGGCCCTCCTTTTGGTTTAATGGAGTTCACGGAGCATACGGGGTAACTAGGAGAGGGACGTACTCTCCCGGTAACCGTCCCCGTCGTGCATGCGCACTCATACGTGAGGTTGTAGCTGGATAATAAGGATCTGACACCTGTTAGCGACCTTGCCGTAGGCCCAAAAATGCTAGGATGCAAAATTCATACGTAGGATGTTAGATTCGGTTAGGAAACACGCTGTATTAGACATTTGTTAAGGTTAGCCCTTTCATACCTTTCTACATTGCTGTAAATCTAATGTCAGAATTTTGCATATTAATGATTGTGTAAATAATGTTTTATTTCAACAATTTTAATTTGTTTTCATATTTTAATAAATACGGCCGGGGGGTCGTGAGACCCCCAGCCTTCCAAAGAAAACTCCTCGCATGGCTAATTACTTTAATGGTTGATGTGGTGGTGCACAGGACAGGGAGGGGGTGGTCGGTAGTCCCAGACCATATGTGGGACTGTCCAGTTATTGATGACATTCTCTCCCACATGTGAAAACTCCTCTTGCACTCGCACAAAGCCTCTGCTGTGCGTGCTCCTCTGCACAGCCTGTGCTGCTTGTGCCATTGCACACCCAGACACGTGGCCTGGCACACGCCGACACTTGCTTGGTGCAACTGGCGCCGAAAGAAGGGCAACGCTTTCACTTCCATCCCAACAGAGTTGCGCTAGTGCCAATGTGCCCTTTTCAGAAAGATTTTTTTTTCAATGGGGTGATTTACCATTGTCAGAACACCACCATGCCATTGCCACTTTAAAATAAACAAGCAGCACGATGCATATAGTCATTATCAACGATGGTAGGTGGTGGGCCGAGCTTCTGGAGGGGGCCCCCCTCTATATACTTTGCAGGGGGGCCCCCTCAAGTTTCGTTACGGCACTGCCCCTTACAACCTCCTTAAACCACCCAGACCCTCACTCTGCTGACAGCAAAGCATCTCTTGAGCGCGACTCAGACCTTACGTTTTGACCCCTGAGGAAATTTGTGCAACTACCTATGATCTATACCATCAATTAAATAGGGGAAACAGTGTTGCATTTTTTTCACCTAGATTCCAGTCCTTGACAAAGCAGTCTACATCAGTGGGAAAAGTGCTACATCAAAGGAGCCATTTTCAAAATGGATGTAAAAACATTTACAAAATAATTCTGCTTCTAGCACAACAGTGCCTTCTTCTTGGAATTCTCCAAATCTTGCAACACACTCCGGCCAAAAAACAAGTGCTTAGCACAAGCAGCGGTGGGATAGCATGCCTATGTGAACCTGGCCCATCCTGTGTGAGGAATCCATTGAAGGTAACATAAGGTAACATTCACTGCTTTGCTTCCTGTTGTCGTCTCATGCTTCGCTGCCTAGCCATGGTTGTTTAGTCCATCATCGGGGTGCAATTTATTAAAGTAAACACTTGGCTCACCATTCGGGTACCTGTTCTAAAGTCTATGTGACAACACCAATCCATTGGTTAATTGAAATGAAGTCTGTCTCCTACGTTCCCATTTTCAAAATGAGGTCAATCAGCCCGTGTCATTTCCTGAATAATGTGCCTTGTTGACGATTGTTTGCGGAGCAATAGCCATTGACTAATATAAGTAAGTTATTAGGTTGACAAAAAAGTTCATGAAATTGTGCCTAAACAATTTGTAACTCTCTTTTTTTGGCAAAACCTCAGTGCGTGTCTGTACACATAAATCTAATGAACATCATTTCACTTTTTTATGCTTTCAAACCTGGCACTTTTTATCTCCTTTATGCACCTAGCCACGTTATTTTATTAACTACTCATTAAATTAGACAGTTTTTTCTAGCAACCTTCTTCCGATTTAACATTCCTCTGGCCTTTCAGGTTTGTTTTCTGTACTTCAGTGTTTAGCTGTGGTAAAGTGGCGCTTCTGCTCCAGCAGAGTTAAGTTGCTGCTTTCGTATTACAAGAGTGAGGCAAAGGTGTGTATCTCAGTATCCTTCCCAAAAAATGTTTCCCATGCAGTGCATGCACACTAGGGTAGAGTTGGCAAAATGGGGGCGGGAAAACAACCACGTGTTCAGAGGAATGTACTAACTCTTCCTAATGGTTTGGGAGGCCTGGGGGCCCCAGACATGGATCTTTACTGTAGAGTGGCACAGAGCTCCCATGCATTCCACTGGATTCATCAGCAATTAGACCCTCCACGCCTACACATAGAACAAGCATTTACAATGCAATGGTCTCGCCATCATTAAAGGTAGAGCTATTGGCATTGCTCATGACATTTCTTTTTTTTTCTTTAAATCATAAATAAATGGCATTGTCATTTACATTGCCAATACACAGCACTCTGCACTCAACAGCACACAGCACTCTGCACTCAACAGCACACAGCACTCTGCACTCAACAGCACACAGCACTCTGCACTCAACACTCACTACTCTGCACTCAACACTCACTACTCTGCACTCACTACTCACTACTCTGCACTCACTACTCTGCACTCACTACTCACTACTCTGCACTCACTACTCACTACTCTGCACTCACTACTCTTAACTCACTACTCACTACTCTGCACTCACTACTCACTACTCTGCACTCACTACTCACTACTCTGCACTCACTACTCTTAACTCACTACTCACTACTCTGCACTCACTACTCACTACTCTGCACTCACTACTCTTAACTCACTACTCACTACTCTGCACTCACTACTCACTACTCTGCACTCACTACTCACTACTCTGCACTCACTACTCACTACTCTGCACTCACTACTCTGCACTCACTACTCTGCACTCACTACTCTGCACTCACTACTCTGCACTCACTACTCAGTACTCTGTACTCACTACTCTGCACTCACTACTCACTACTCTGCACTCACTACTCACTACTCACTACTCACTACTCACTACTCACTACTCTGCACTCACTACTCACTACTCTACTCTGCACTCACTACTCTACACTCACTACTCACTACTCTGCACTCACTACTCTGCACTCACTACTCTGCACTCACTACTCTACACTCACTACTATGCACTCACTACTCACTACTCTGCACTCACTACTCACTACTCACTACTCTGCACTCACTACTCACTACTCTGCACTCACTACTCTGAACTCACTACTCTGCACTCACTACTCTGCACTCACTACTCTGCACTCACTACTCACTACTCTGCACTCACTACTCACTACTCTGCACTCACTACTCACTACTCTGCACTCACTACTCTGCACTCACTACTCTGCACTCACTACTCTGCACTCACTACTCTGCACTCACTACTCTGCACTCACTACTCAGTACTCTGTACTCACTACTCTGCACTCACTACTCACTACTCTGCACTCACTACTCACTACTCACTACTCACTACTCACTACTCACTACTCTGCACTCACTACTCACTACTCTACTCTGCACTCACTACTCTACACTCACTACTCACTACTCTGCACTCACTACTCTGCACTCACTACTCTGCACTCACTACTCTACACTCACTACTATGCACTCACTACTCACTACTCTGCACTCACTACTCACTACTCACTACTCTGCACTCACTACTCACTACTCTGCACTCACTACTCTGAACTCACTACTCTGCACTCACTACTCTGCACTCACTACTCTGCACTCACTACTCACTACTCTGCACTCACTACTCACTACTCTGCACTCACTACTCACTACTCTGCACTCACTACTCTGCACTCACTACTCACTACTCTGCACTCACTACTCACTACTCTGCACTCACTACTCTAGACTCACTACTCTGCACTCACTACTCTGCACTCACTACTCTGCACTCACTACTCTGCACTCACTACTCACTACTCTGCACTCACTACTCACTACTCTGCACTCACTACTCACTACTCACTACTCTGCACTCACTACTCTGCACTCACTACTCACTAATCTGCACCCACTACTCTGCACTCACTACTCTGCACTCACTACTCACTACTCTGCACTCACTACTCACTACTCTGCACTCACTACTCACTACTCTGCACTCTGCACTCACTACTCTGCACTCACTACTCTGCACTCACTACTCTACACTCACTACTCTGCACTCACTACTCACTACTCTGCACTTACTACTCACTACTCTGCACTCACTACTCTGCACTCACTACTCTGCACTCACTACTCTGCACTCACTACTCTGCACTCACTACTCACTACTCTACTCTGCACTCACTACTCTACACTCACTACTCACTACTCTGCACTCACTACTCTGCACTCACTACTCTGCACTCACTACTCTGCACTCACTACTCACTGCTCACTACTCTGCACTCACTACTCACTACTCTGCACACACTACTCTGCACTCACTACTCTGCACTCACTACTCACTACTCATAACTCTGCACTCTGCACTCACTACTCTGCACTCACTACTCACTACTCTGCACTCACTACTCTGCACTCACTACTCTGCACTCACTACTCACTACTCACTGCTCACTACTCTGCACTCACTACTCACTACTCTGCACTCACTACTCTGCACTCACTACTCACTACTCTGCACTCACAACTCACTTCTCTGCACTCACTACTCACTACTCTGCACTCACTGCTCTGCACTCACTGCTCTGCACTCACTACTTACTACTCTGCACTCACTGATCTGCACTCACTACTCTGCACTCACTACTTACTACTCTGCACTCACTACTCTGCGCTCACTACTCTGCACTCACTACTCACTACTCTGCACTCACTACTCACTACTCACTACTCTGCACTCACTACTCACTACTCACTACTCTGCACTCACTACTCACTACTCTGCACTCACTACTCACTACTCTGCACTCACTACTCTGCACTCACTGCTCTGCACTCACTGCTCTGCACTCACTGCTCTGCACTCACTACTCTGCACTCACTACTCTGCACTCACTACTCTGCACTCACTACTCTGCACTCACTACTCACTACTCACTGCTCACTACTCTGCACTCACTACTCACTACTCTGCACTCACTACTCTGCACTCACTACTCACTACTCTGCACTCACAACTCACTTCTCTGCACTCACTACTCACTACTCTGCACTCACTGCTCTGCACTCACTGCTCTGCACTCACTACTTACTACTCTGCACTCACTGATCTGCACTCACTACTCTGCACTCACTACTTACTACTCTGCACTCACTACTCTGCGCTCACTACTCTGCACTCACTACTCACTACTCTGCACTCACTACTCACTACTCACTACTCTGCACTCACTACTCACTACTCACTACTCTGCACTCACTACTCACTACTCTGCACTCACTACTCACTACTCTGCACTCACTACTCTGCACTCACTGCTCTGCACTCACTGCTCTGCACTCACTGCTCTGCACTCACTACTCTGCACTCACTACTCACTACTCTACACTCACTACTTACTACTCTGCACTCACTACTCACTACTCTGCACTCACTACTCTGCACTCACTACTCTGCACTCACTACTCACTACTCTGCACTCACTGCTCTGCACTCACTGCTCTGCACTCACTACTTACTACTCTGCACTCACTATTCTGCACTCACTACTCTACACTCACTACTTACTACTCTGCACTCACTACTCTGCACTCACTACTTTGCACTCACTACTCACTACTCTGCACTCACTACTCACTACTCTACACTCACTACTCACTACTCTACACTCACTACTCTACACTCACTACTCTACACTCACTACTCACTACTCTACACTCACTACTCTACACTCACTACTCTACACTCACTACTCACTACTCTGCACTCACTACTCTGCACTCACTACTCACTACTCTGCACTCACTACTCTGCACTCACTACTCTGCACTCACTACTCACTACTCTGCACTCTGCACTCACTACTCTGCACTCACTACTCAGCACTCACTACTCTGCACTCACTACTCTCTACTCTGCACTCTCTACTCTGCACTCTCTACTCTGCACTCTCTACTCTACACTCTCTACTCTGCACTCTGCACTCACTGCACTCACTACTCTGCACTCACTACTCTGAACTCACTACTCTATGTCTAGGTGCACAGGTTTAAAATAAAATAATGTGTTCTGTTGGGTAACAGCTTTTAATTAAGCACGAATAAGCAGTGCAGTTTGTGGAGTTTAATATATACATGGTTAATATATTTAATGTATATCAGAGGAAGCCATTATAGATCAGTTTGGAGTCGGATACACGTCAGATTTTGATGACATCAATATAAAATAAATATACATGTAACTGATCTAAATGCAAACGATTTACTTAGTAAGTTCTTATCCTAAAAATATGGCATGGATCTAAACTTCCTGAATCTGCGTTGAATTTTCCTGCTTTATAAAAGAAAAAATGTATACATGAATTAATGACTGAGGTAAATCTGCTCTTACAGGCGTCGAGGTTTCCTTTTTACGCAATATGCTACGATGGGAGGAGGGCAAAGGATTTTAAATTATGTGTAAACTTAGGAGAAGATTTATGAAGGCCTTGCGCCGCCGGTGCATCATTTTTAACATGGGAAAAAGTGACGCACCGGCGGCGCAAGGCCTTCATAAATGTGCCCCTTAATGTCTGCATGCTGGTGCCCACCTTTATGCCTGGAGTTGGGTTAGTGCAGCCTGTGTGCAGAATGGCTCTGAAAAGGCTAGCCACCACAAGTGTTCTACCATAGGTTAGCCACTAATTGATTACTGTGCTCATATCAGATGACACTGTGCATACGGAATTATGCCTGCCCTGCCAATTTATTGTTCTGTGTTAGCATGTGGATGCTGAGTGGGACACATTGCCCAAGGCTACTCAAATAACTTTGCAAAATGCAAAAGATTCTTAATAAAAAATAGTGAAAGACATGTATAAAGTTTCAAGCCAGCTATTAAGTTTATGTTAAAGAAACATTACATCGCCTATCCTGCCATTAACATTTTAGATAAGTCATAACACAACAAAAGTGTACTTTTCAAAGAATGTGAAATTAGTAACTTAAATGAAGAGAGAAAAGTATGTTGACAGAAACAAAAGGCCTCCTGCCCTCATAATACATGCAATGCAATGCTGAATGGTGAACGTGCTCCCACCATCTGGATTGCATTTGGAGGAGCACCCTGACAGCTCCTAATTAAAATTAATGGACTGCCGTGCGCGAAAGGTACATGGTACACGCGCGCCTGATACATGCAATGCAATGCTGAATGGTGAACGCGCTCCCACCATCTGGATTGCATTACACGGGCACTCTGACAGCTCCTAATTAAGATTAATAGTCTGCCGTGCGCGTAACCACACAGAAAATGCCATGAAAATGCCAACAATGGCGGACGGAAATTAAATATAGCCTATGGCGTCAAGGGTACTAAAAAGACAGCACAGCGAAGACGAATCACTAAGCAGATGCCATAAAAAAAGCTCGCGCACTAAGGAATGTGGCTGCCCAGACCCCTAAAGACACTTTCTTTTTTTTTTTCTTTTACAATAGGAGCTCGGAGCTCCGCCCCACTTCATGGTGACGTATGCCGAGCCCTAAAAAGTAACTGTCTCCCCTGCTGGTCTTCCTGCATGTTTGTATCGCGCTCCTGATCGTTGTACTAGGGGTTTGGACTCAATTATTTCCACGGTACAGGCGTGCAGTATATTGTATTCATCAATAGCTCCACTGGAGTGGTGCACTTGGCTACCTGTGTTTGCTGATCGGGCGGTGCTCAAGGCATTGAACACCATTGGTAGTGTCAAAGCTGGGGACCTCTTTTTGGAGGTTTGCACGTGGGCGGAGGTGGAAACTCGGGGCACAATGCTCCCTCTTAGTACACTTCCAATATCATAGGGTGCGGCATGCCCTGCGTGAGCTTCTCGGTGGCGAACTGGAGGAGCCGCCAGAGGTGGCACCTTTCACTTAGCTGTTGAAATCGCAATCTCCCTGTAAACTGGTGTCCAGCATCTATGGATTTGTACAAAGTTATCGCAATCATTTTTATGCCAAGTCCAGTTAAGAGTGGCAAACTGACCTAGATATGATCCTAGACGATGACACCTGGGGCTACTGCTGCGTTGTGTTGCAGCGGGTATCCCTAAATGGTCAGCACTGACTGCTTAATTTTAAACATTTGCAAAGGGTTTATTACACGACTGACCGACAATTTTGCTTTGGTCTTCGTGAGTCAGCTGAATGGGAAAGGTGCAGAGCGCGTACAGCAGACTTCTTAGATGTGGTCTGGCTATGTCTGGGGTTTGCGCATTTTTGGAGGAGGGCATTTCAGGAGCTGAGTTCTATCAATGAGGTACCGTTGTCCCCGGATTGTCTGCTCGAGCTATTGGGTTATTCTAAGCAAGTAAAGAAAGATATCCGACAACTGGTCGAGATGGGTATAGTACTTGCAAAATGGAGAGTTGCGATGCAATGGGCACGCGTCCCCCTCCCACACTATAAGAGTGGTCGCGGGATATGCTATACTGCAATACACAATCGGAGCTGTATAGTGACCTGCGCCCCCTCCGGAGTCGACCTAAGAATTTTTGGGGACTGTACCAAACATATTTAGGGGGAAAGGTCATTTCGACTGCTGATCAGCCCACTGACATGGCGGACGCCACAGCTAGTTGGTTAGTTTTAGATGTTGAGATGAAGATTACATCTGGTGGCTAACTGAGTGAATAATTTGATGTATGTTCCAATGTAAGCATAATCTACTGCCATGTCTATTGTTATCCATTGTCATCACTACTGTGGCTCTTATATGTTTTTGTTGTTTTTCTTTTATTATGATATATATACTACGATGTATACCTTCAAGAATACTGGTCTGTAGTACAAAGAGATGTACACTAATGTTGAAATCAATACAATAAAATAATAATAAATAAAAAATAAAGCTGGCAAAAAGGTCCCTTTTTTGTGCAAATAGACTTCTAGGGGGAAATGATATTCTTGTAGCAAACATTATAGTTCACAAAAACAGTCAAATAAACTGCTTTTGTGATTATACGGTCAGGAGCTCTTCATTAAACAAGCTCCAACAAGTGGTAACAGGAGATCCGTTTCACCTATACGACACTCTCTTAAACACATACCCTGATTTTGGAAGTTTGCAAAATGGTCGTCATTTCGGAAAGGTGTAGGATTAATAGATGTAAGTGAATCGTTTAGGGAGGAAAATAAAAAAATCCTTAAAACCGCATAAAATAAGATTTCATACATTACAAAAAGATTGAAAAATATTCTAATCTTGCCAAATAATTGACTAGCCAAATATATGATGAGACACGGCTTTTTAATTTAAGCTTAAACATGGAATTATCTATTGCTAGTCGCAAGAAGACCATTCCTGACACAGTACAAAATATGCGTAAGTCTTTAGCTTTGCAGTTTCAAGTTTGCCTATTTTATGGACCATTGCCTTATTTGACTCGAAGCCTTGCATTGCACTACCATGTGTGTGGGAAGCCTGCACTACTGCTGTCTATGTAGGTGAAGCTTGGTCTGCTTCTACATGGGCTGCACTTATTCTGTATCATTAGGGCTGAGAGTACTCCGGGTGCCTCTGTTTCACTGACACTTCCAATTGTTTTATATCGGTACTTTCCATGTAAGTCATGATTTACCTGTTATGTGTCTTTAGTAATGGCATGTGTGAATGATGTTCCATCAGAATCGAACTGGGGAAACAAAAGCAGCCCTGGCAAAAATGCTCAAACCAGCCCCACTCCCTTTGTCTCCTGGCACAACCTCTCTCTTTCCATCCATCCATTCTATCTCACTCCTCTCTCCGTCTTCTCCATTTCTGATCAGTTTCTCTCTACCTTCCTCCTGCCTCTATTTCTCTCACTCTCTTAAAGCCTACTGTGTCTCCTGCAGTTAAGCTCTGGGAACTGGAGAGAGTAACAGAACATCAGAAGGGGCCATGGGCTTTCAAAACCGGCCTCCAAGGTCTTCAGCTCACTGGAGAAATGCCCATGGAATAGAGGGCCCTGTTGACCCTGCCTGCCAGGCCTTTGTTTTGGTACATATAAGATCCTATACTGATTTCTGTATTTTCCAAAAGTGACAGTCAGGCGTGGCCGGTACAGGTAAGAGTGGTATGGCGGTGGGGCGTTGACATACGGGTCGACACAATAGGGAAAATAAAATAAATAAATACTCTCGGCGATGCGGCGAGTGCAAGGTAAGTGGTTTTATTTATTTATTTATTTATTTTAGTTCCCCTATCCCATCATATGTCGACTCCCCCTACCCTGCCCCTGCCTCACCCCACTGCCTCACCGCTCTTACATGTACTGGCCGCGCCTGGTGACAGCTTCAGCAATTAACTGCTAAATATATATACTTACACCGTGCTAATAATGCATTTGTGCTTTATGATGAAAATGAAGTTTATTTCTATATGTATCAACAATAATCCACTTTAAAAATCACCTTTTTTTACTCCGTGAGGATCCCTTTCCCCGTTTCACTTGCCTCAGTGTGTAATTCCAGTGAATGCAAACATTCTCAGCTAGCCATAAATACACTTTTGCACACTGCATAAAATACAACAAATGAACCTTCCAAAGCACTGTAACACGTGCTTTTGTATTAACCGTCTCTATCTCAGCTATTACTAGTGTAATACACACGGTCTGGAATGTGGGAATGGAAATCACTTGACAGTAATATACTTGTGGTTGATGAAAATTGAGGTAAGAGCTACGTCTTTATTTTTCATAATTGCCTCTCTGTGCTTAATTAATATGAAAGAAAATGGACATAGTTGATACATGCAGCATTAAACTGTGATTTCACAAGATTATTCCCATCCATTAGGGCTTGTGGCGGCGTTTTATAGACCTTCTCAACAGATAGACTGAAATTCTCATCAAAACAAAGTGGCCCCTTTTCACAAAGGCTTTTTGAAGGTAATTAATACAAATAGAAAGGACAGTGTCCTCTTTGCACTTTTACTACTACAGATGTTGGACGCTTCTGGACTGATACACACAGGTATCAAACAGTAACTAAAAGACTACTCATGTAATACTACTTTGTGTACTCATATATGCTTTGTATGTGCTCTAGACATTGAAAATATATTTAGGGGGGTGTGAAGTAGTATTCTTCTTGATGTAACAAGTGGATTTCTTGTGACATACGTTACATATATAGAAGAACAGAGAAAAAAGGAGAGACGTGTAACATGAAGAGGTCATAGAGGTGCAGTGGTTTCCTTCGAATGATAAAGGAAAAATACCCAAGGGAAGATATTCCCAACAAATTGGTTGACGTTTTGGTCTCTTCTACAATTCAAACAGGACCATCATCAGTGCTAGATGAGGGTCATTGCATATTTCCTCTAGGGTTGCTATCATAAAAATAATAAAATAAAACATTAAGAAAAAACGTACTACCTACAAAGAACACCCATCGATCCTTCAACTTGAGGCTACTGACTAATTAGAAAAATGGCGGAGTACCAACCACTACATAATCACACTGTTAGAAATTGGTTGTCTAGCTGGCAGAGGTGTGTACTCTGTGCAAGTAGGGACCACAATTTTAACCAGAGTAAGTCAGATACACAACCTAAATTAACCTGTGCTCACCCTCTGGTAGCTAGGCACAGAGCAGTAAGGCTTAACTTAAGAGGCAATGTGCAACACTCAATTTACAGTAACACATAGTGAAAACACCACAAAGACCCCACACCAGTTTAGAAAAACAGAAAATATTTATCTGAAAAAAGAACAAGACCAGATTGACAAAACTCCAGTCATTGGAAGCCGAGATATAAATTGGCAGTCCTTCCTACAGCACATCAATAAGCAGCCTAACACAGCATTGCAGTTAGCAAAACACCACCCCCTCCTACAACACAGCAGCTCTTCTCCCTGGCAGAATGTCCTTGGTTTCAGCAAAGTTCTAATTTGGTGGTGTCAGGGGCCCAATACTTATACTTAAATGTGCCCTTGAAGTGGGGGAAACTATAGAGAGCCCTTTGAAGATTACAAGGTCCCTGCTTTTCCTGCCCTGGCATCAGACTCACTACAGGGGGTATGCAGCTCTTTGTGTGGAGACAGGCACAGCCCTATTCAGTTGCAAGTGAACTACAATCTACATCAGGAAGGCCCTTCAGCCTGGTGATGGACCATCAGGATGCAAATGTCACACCCCAGCTCCCTTTGTGTGACTGTCTAGGGGAATGCACAAAACCCAGCTTTTGCCCAAATCAGGGACACCAAACTCCAAATCTTAAACTTTTCCCATTTAGAAATTGCACTTAAAAATGTTGTAAGGTGATCCCAATATTAACCTATGGGAGAGATAGGCCTTGCAGTAGTGAACAACAAATGTAGCAGGTTTTCACTACAAGGTCATGTAAAGTTCAAAAGTACATGTCCTACATTTTAAATACACTGCACCCTGCCCACAGGGCTGCTTAGGGCCTACCTTAGGGGTGACGTATATGTAATAAAAGGCAAGGTTTGGGCATGGTAAGTAGGTTAACTTGCCAGGTTGAAATGGCAGTTTAAAACTGCACACACAGACTCTGCAGTGGCAGGGTGGAGACATGTTTAAAGGGCTACTGAAGTGGGTGGCACAATCAGTGCTTCAGACCCGCTAGTAGCATTTCATTTACAGGCCCTGGGCACACTCAGTGCACTTTACTAGGGACTTCTACGTATATTAAATGTGCCAGTTGTAGATAAGCCTAATTACGATGTCTTGAGAACAGGACATCAGTGGTAAAGTGCAGAGAACCCTAAAGCCAACACAAATGAGATCAGAATAAAGAGAGGAGGAAGGGAAAATGTTTGGGGGTGAACCTGCAAAAAGAGCCAGGTCCAACACACACCAACTAAGAAAAAGTAAAAAGTGTTGTACCATCTCAAAGTATCAACCTCCACAGTATAAAACATAATTTTTAAAAATTGGAAAATTGGTTTACAACCTGCAACTATTCCACTAAGAGTGACAATTTAAGCTTTATTTTAATTTTATAAAGCTCGCAAATGCCATTGGACACCTTGGAGCTAGCAAGCTGTCTGACCAAAAAAAGCCTATGGAAAAGTTACAAAGAAAAAAGCCAGGTTTTAAGTCCTTCCTAAAACGAGTCAAGTTGGACTGAGTTTTTTAAAATGCATGGGTTGCTTGTTTCATATTCTTCCAAGGGGCAGTATAAAGCTCTTACCACCCCAAAGAGCCTACATACAATTGGAATTCCTAAATTCTTGGAGAAGGCAAAGCGTAGTGTTCTACTGGGACCATACCAGCAGAACCTTGACTTCAGGTAGTCTGGTCCTGAGTCATGCAGTGCTTTATAAGCCACATGGAGGCCTTAAAAGTAACCAGTTTTTTTACTGGTAGCCAGTGTAGATCGACAATTGCCTGAGAGATGGACTGGAATTCAGTGATGTTTAACATAAGCAAGAAAGCAGCATTTTGTAAGATTTGGAGTTTAGTCAGCATTCGCTGTTGCAGACTGACCTACAGAGCATTGCAGTAGTCAATTCTAAATAATAAAAGGGCAACAATTCCGGTTTTTGTAGCTGCAAATTGATAAAAAGTATAAAGGAAACATTTTCCTCAAGGTTTTCAGAAGACATAAACAAGTCAAGTAGGCTGATATGGCCTGCAAAGGTAAGCTTGCGGGCAAAATAGACTCAGAGATTTTTTACTTTCCTAACTGGCCAGGGCAGATTACCAAGATCCTGAGGCCACCTAATGGGGAACCAGAACGATGTATTATGCCTGAATAAAAGAACCTCTGTTTCCCCTGAAATAAGTTTAGGACAGTTTGTGTTCATCCATTTACCCACCTCATGTATGCAATTACAGAATTGTTGGAGCAAGTTGGTGAAAATTAAGACCACTATCTGTATGTCATTAGCGTAGGAAACCATGGAGAACCCAAAGGAGTGGATCAGTTTTGACAAAGAAGTAACATACACAATAAACAATGTGGGTCTTAGCGGTGAGCCCTGTGGAACCCCACATGGAAAAGAGAAGGACTTAGAGATGAAATTACCAAGAGGAACTGATTGTTCTCGACCCACTACAAAAGATCCTAAAAGCTGGTGAATGGCATGGCATACAGAATGATATAGACAACAGTAAAGACAATCTGGCCAGTGTTCTAGCACCTTGAAACCAACACAACAAACAATAGTAAAGTATCTCCAAGGTTGGAAAACTTGGCAATTAAGCAAATTTGCAATCCTAAGGCGCACATCAAGGTTCTGAGACCCTGAAACCAAAAACTAACTGGTATCTAGTCATCCAAACGCCTACAATATATGTGCTATCTCATTACATCCCCAACAAATGCAATTGGAAACATCCCCACAATACAAGGAACACAATTGATCAAGGCTGTGATGCCATACAACCACATGTACCCTTTACCATTTCAAAACAGAATTCAGGACACAGGCATATAGGGCCCTGTACTCACCATGCATCACAGAGAGGACAAGTGGACACTGAGTAAATGTGTGCTTTTACATACACTTAGCATAAAACATGCAAACTAGTAAAAAACACACAGACACACATATCTACAATACCTGTACGCATCCAGCAATGATTTCATCCAATTCAGAACAACTCCTGCAAATGGATTTCCTTGGCAGCTGAGATCTTTAGGGCATGGTTATGTTAATTTATTTCAAAATAGATCTCCGCATGGTCTATCTAAATCAGTGTAACAATTGATAAGGTCTTTAATGGATCATTAGATTAAACAACTATATCAAAATTATATAACCACGTGTATTGGCTTCACAACTAGTTAGCTCCTTAGCTGATAAGGCTGATTCCTCAGAGCTGTAAACGTTTGAATAGTACTCCACGTGCTAGAATGCCACTTTGTTTTGAACCCTCATTTCCAATGTACCAGGATGTGCAGGCTTTCTTTTCCTCAGCCTTGATTTTATTTTACTTGGTTCTCATACACGAGATAGTTGGCTCTCTGTTAGCTCAGCAGAGAAGCTTCTGCCGGGTCCCTTAGTTTGAAGGTATTTCAGATAACAGTGTGTGAAGCTATGTTGGTTTGTTTCGCCATCAGTAACTGCTTTGCTTTTGTCAATAAACATGTTCCAGGCCTCGAGTAGACTCAGAGAGTAATGTTAATTTTATACAGCAAGTTACATTATTTGTCATTTGCAATTCATATTAACAGCAATATTGCTTCTCTTCGAAAACAATATCTAATTAGCAATAATATCGTATGTTTCATTATTGACATATGCATACATACAATTTCTGCTCACGTTGGTCAACAGAAATGTTGTTTCTCTGCTCATCGGTCAAGTGTAAATATTGTTTTTCACAAGTCTGTCAAGGCACGCATTTTTAACATAGATTTATTGTCATTTCTTAAATAATAGACAAGTATGTTGCAATAACATTGGGACTTATATTGTTGTTTCATGCTCTCAACTGAACTCTCATGCAATGTACCATTCTCCCTTGGCAACAATGTAACAGTAGATTGTAAACTTTTGGGGAAGGCCTATGGAGGAGTGGGGAGGGCACATCAGCATCCAGTGAGAGAAGGGCTCGCAGTGAGCAGGTTGCAGGCGGGGCTGTCTGATAATTATACCGGAGTAATTTTTGTTTTCAGTAGAAATGGGTACAGTTGCCCCTACCCTCCGTCCTGTAATCACGCAGGGTCTTAACCCAATTAATCAGGTTACTAATGGACCATCTCTACTAGTGTCTGGGGGTGCATGCATCTCTATATGCTTGACTGGTACTGGTTCAAGCCTGCTTCGGCGCACATGTATGCAACAGAAGCCAACTATTCTACAACCTAAGCTTAATATGGCGGTTTACAAAAAACAATGCAGTGATGTGGTGAATGATTTGATTAAGTTGGCACCCTTCGAGGTGTAGCAGGAGGTCATTTGCTATATTGGGCAAGGTCCTATCCTCATTCTTTTGACCTTTTCATTTGCAATGGGAATTATTAAAGGACTGACAAGTAGGTGGCAGAATGACCGGGATGGTGACTTGCAAGAGTGACCTGTGAGAGTGAGCAAAACTGAAAACTTAAAAAAATAAATTAATGGAAATGAGGCTGCTTTAAAAAAAGGTTTAGTTTTGAAAAAGTTCATTGAGTTTGCAGTGGTCCCCTAGACCATTCCCTACTTCTCCTGAAGCTGTCAACATGATTCCCAAAGGAGGAGGCGTCCAAAGAGCACCCCCTTCCGCTCTGCAAATGAATTACCATTCTAACTTGGGAGTCAGTAATTGGTCAACGGTTTCTGGTTGGAATGTTCTGTTGGAAACCATTTACACATCTGGGTCTGAATCGTTATTTGGAAAGGACCCCAATACAATGACCCGTTTTGAAAATCATTTTTTGTAATTTTTATTTTTTTACTTTTTTTTATTGATGTTGTATGCAGAATTTTACAGTATATGTCAAAAAGTAAAACATTTCACAGATACATATACTCAGATTCATGTTCAGTTTAACCCAATATGTAACAATTGATGCAAAATTAAACAAATTTAAACAAAATTGAGCCCCCAAATTTGATCGAACTTTTTTGTACCCCCAACTCTTTTAGCATATAATTGTTCACTTTTCCTAACCCTTTTCATTTTTTCAAACCATTCCTGAACCGTCGGAACTTGTGTAGAAAACCAGTTCTGTAGTAATAAAGATCTAGCAACGGCCATTATAATATAAATCAGTTTTGCCACATGGCTTGTACATGTGCATTCAGGATCATAACAAAACAATAACATTTTCTCATTACATGGAATTACTAACATATAATAAGTTTTTAGAAAAGCAAAAATTTCTCCCCAAAAAATCTTAATTTTGTGACAGTACGGTACGCCATTATATGTGACCAATTGGCCTTCTCACAATTACAATATCTAAAGCAAGTAGCGGATACATTGTTATACATCTTGGCTATAATTACTGGTGTACGGTATAGCAGCCATTTGCTAACATAGAGCATACGACGCCAATTGGCACCACGAAATACACTAAAATTAAACTGATTAATAGTTTTCCATATCTCAGATGATAAAACTAAGTTTTCCTGTGTATGCCATTTACGGATAGCTTTAGAAATCAACTCATCCTCCCGACTCTGTATCAGACACTGTTTCCAAGCCCCAGGTTTCTTTACCTGGTCGTTAACAAAAAGATCTAAAACTAATGAGGAGGAGTTATTAGTAATGGTGCTAGGGTCTAATTGCATCAGAGTAGGGTAAATCAAATTGATATAGGACCCCAGTATCAAAAAATTGCCGGAAAGCAGGCGTATCATATCGTTAACTGTGAGCCAGGTCCCATTCCTTAGAAAATCAGATAAAGTTTTAAAGCCTGCTTGACCCCAGTTTTCTATAACGATTTGATCGATTCTAATCCTTAAAAAGGAAAAAGCACCAATTAAAGGAGTCATTAAATGAAAAAGGGGAAGCGTGCATCTCTTATTCGTAGCATCGCGCCGTTTAAAGAACCAATTCAGAGTCTTATAACGAACACATTTTGGTGATTTCGGCACAAACAAAGGAGATGGAATTTGGATTTCTGAACATATTAAATCAAAGAAAAAATTTATGAAAAACCCAGTACCTGGGTTTAAGTTTTTGAATCTCTCTAGGTATTGCGCAAAATATGCAAGTAATAATCTCTCAGATTAGGTAAAGAAAGACCTCCATATTCAGTTTCTGCAGTTAAAGTCCGTAAGTCTATTCTGGGCGTTTTTTTTCCCCAAATAAATTTTGAAAACATTGATTTTATTTTCAAAAAGAAACTGGAATCGATGAAAATAAAAAGTTAAAAAGAGGAAGGATTGACATTTTAATCAAAGCAATTCGACCAAGTATAGATAGTGGCAAAGGATCCCAGCGAGCAAACATTAAGAAAACTTTATTAATTAAGGGAACAAAATTAAGTGTGTATAAATCTAAGATATTAGAAGAGAACATGATCCCCCAGTATCTTTTCGGTTTTGAATTAATACAGCCTTGTAAATATGTGTGTAGAACTGGGTCTGCCCCCCCACAAACCAATATTTCAGTCTTTTTTCTATTGATTCGATAGCCTCCTAAGGCTTCGAACTCTTCAAAAATTTTGAAAATTTGTATCTGTGAAGCAAGATCGGGTTTAATTAAAAGCATGATGTCATCAGCATATAGTTTGATCTTGGCCATAGCAGTAACTGGTGAAGTGATATGACGACAATTCCTAATGGCAACAGCTAGTGGTTCGATAAAAAAGGCAAAAAGAATGGGAGACAAAGGACAACCTTGCCTAGTACCGCGTTGAACTGCTATTGAACCTACTGATGATTTGTTTATGATTATATTTGCTCTAGCCCCCGTATACAAATTCTTTATCAAATTAATAATATGTTGTGAAATAGCAAACTTTCTTAAAACAACAAAAAGAGTGTCCCACACCACCAAATCAAAAGCTTTCTCAGCGTCCAATAATAGAACCAAGGCCTGGATCCCACGTGATTCAAAATAATCTAATGCTTCAACTAAAAAATGTGTGTTTGTAAATAAGTGTCTACCTATAACGGAACCGTTTTGATCAGAATGGATCAGCTCCGCCGTAAAGTTATTGAAACGAAGTGAAAGCAACTTGGTGGTTATTTTGTAATCGGAGTTTAGTAAGGTAATTGGCCTATAAGAGTTCGGATCTTTGGGTTCTTTTCCCTTTTTCAGAAAGCTAATAACTGTACCTTCATGAAAGGATTCAGGAATTTGTCCTCCTTCAAGCATTGAATTTAATATTAACAAAAATAGGTCATTGAAAGAGTTAAAGAAAACTTTAAAAAACTCTGATGGAAATCCATCCGGACCGCAAGCCTTACCTAATGAAAGGTCTTTTACCACTATTTCCTATTCTGCCATAGAGAATGGTCTTTGCACATGCAATTGATCTTCTGGAGATAGACTTGGAATTTCATGTCACCCCAAAAAATCAAAGAGCTTTTGGTGATCAATAGTGTGTTTTGTAGTATAGATTCTATCGTAGTGTTGAAGCATGATAGCGTTTATTTCGGCTTGAACGAATATATTAATGTGAGTAACCGGGTCTTTTAAAGAAATAATCATATTTGAGGCCGCCTGCTCTTTTACTTGCCAGGCTAAAAATTTCCCTGTAAAGTTACTCTCTTCGTATATTTTTTGTGATTGTTTTCGGAAGATCTTTTCACTTTGTTCATAATATTGGGCACTGAGCTCCTGTTTGGCTTCCCGCAGTTGATTTAAAACATCCCCATTTTGTTTACACTGTAGACATAATGTAAGATCCTGTATTTTTTGTAGCAGTGAGTTCCTAGTAATTTTTACAGCAGACCACTCCGCCGCATTTTTACTGATAAGTATACCCCGTATAAAGGCCTTCAAAGAATCCCAAATGATATGAAGAGGGGCCGTACCTATATTTCGATCAATGTATTCTGCAATCTCTAATTTTAATGTAGATACCCAATTTGTATCCTGTAAATAAATTTTGTTAAATATCCATCTTTTCGAAACTTTAACATTCTCTTCATAATCAAAATTAATCACCACCATGGCATGGTCTGAAAAACCATTGTGATAGATTTTCTGAGAGCTAAATTTAAGCTGTCTAGAGGCAAAGAAAGACATCTATTCGGGAAAAGGATTTAAACCTACCAGACCAGCAAGTAAAATCATTTCTAAACCATTTTAGAAATGTGGAAAACCTTTTCTGAATCACTTAATAGCTTTAGTAAATACGAAAAAGTGATATAACCATCACAAAATCTAAGAAGAGTGATTCCCCAGGTATGTGCCTGCTATAATACTTAGTACATCTGGCCCCTAGTTACATGTCCCATCACGCTAATTTTGGAGTGTTAATGCCATATCTGCAGTTTTAGGATCATGTCTTCTTTGTGACCTTCTTAACATCAGACACAGTAAAAAGAGTTTGCCAGGCAGTAGCAAGAGCTTTAATTTTGTGCATAATGCCAGCCCAGAACACGTGGTTGAAATCTGATATCACAGGCCTACTTCCTCGGCCAAACGTGGTTCGTTGATACAACCTCATTTCCTTTACAAGTGTATTAGCTTCTCTGTTTATGTGGTTTCGAGTTTTTCCATTACTTTTACTGTAATTTCATCAATGGTTCGTTTAAAATTTAGTCAAGGCTCTTATTTGTGGTTTGGATCTCCCCCAGTCTGCTTGTTGTAGTTTGACTGTGGCACAGTCCTAATAGGAAAAAAAACTGCTTTCATTTTACACAAATGGGCTATTTCGACATGTACATATATTGTACTGAAAGAGAAAATCATATCAAAATTGGTAAGATATGCCTAAAAATATAACGCTTTTTTAGATGCTTAATAAAGAATATATTTGTCAACCTGGCTATTGATACTAAACGATTTCATCAAAATAATCTAAGAAAATATCACAAGTGTTTCAAAAGAACAGAAACAGACCAATTCTAGACACATGCAGGAGAAGCCAATGTTCTTATTGAATTAAAAGGCTACTTAAATCAGGTGCTTGCCAACCAAACCACAGTCTTGAGATTTTAAGGGGAATTCATTATAAAGTACAAGAAGTTCAAAAACTTTTGCGACCCATTTTCTCAAATATCACATCTTAAATGCAGCCTAGAGCATCAGCAGCAGAGGAGCTGTAGGGATCTAAGGGCCAGATGTACTACCAGTTTTTGCATGTGCAAACAGGTTTGCGACCTGTTTGCGCATGCAAAAACCTACATGGCCATGTACAAACACTATTTTGCGCCTTGCTAAAAATTGCGACTCGCAAAATAGTCTTTTGCGACTCGCTATTAGGAAAGGGCGTTCCCTTCCTAATAGCGACTCTATAGCCATGTATGAATGCTTTGAGACCGCAATTGCAGTCGTAAAACACTCGCTATTTACCGCCCTGAAAATGGAAAAGGGTCCCTAGGAGATCCCTTCTCCTTTGTAACTGGCTCTAAAAATATTTTTTTAGGGCAGGCAGTGGTCCCAGGGACCACGACCTGCTCTTAAAAAATGAAACGAAAATGTTTCATTTATTTTTTAAATGCATCCCATTGTCCTTTAAGGAAAACGGGCTGCATTTCTTTTTAAAAACTGCCTTATAGACAAGCAGTCCCAGACACGGAGGTCTGCTGAGCCCAGCAGGCCACCATCCCTGGGAGGACTCGCCATTCCCAATGGGGTCGCAAATTGCGAGTGGCTTATTAATATTCCTGAGCCTCGCATTTTGCGACCCCATTGGGCATTGCAATCAGTGTCTCTGACACTGTTGTATATTCCAAATTGCGACTCACAATTTGCGACTCTTAATTAAGCGCACATTGTGAGTCGCAATTTGGAATGGTCGTACATCTGGCCCCAGAATCTTAAACCATGCTCCGTTCCTTGTCAAGTTTTTCTGCAGAGTGAATTTTGGCTTGTAACATTGGTAGTCTGAGCCTGTGTTTAAAAATGTATCAACTGTGTTGAGTGCTAATCTTGTTTATATACGAGGATCACGTTGGAAGACTGTGCACTAAGTGATGGATTTCTGTGCATCCACTCTGGCTCACTTATGTGTAACACTCACATTACACTTTGTTGGTTACAAGGGCAAAGGATAGCGCTAGAGCATAATAGGAATATGTTAATCGCGGTGCACACAGGAGTGCCCTTAAACTTGTAACCATAAAATGATGTTTAACAAATGTGGGGCATTGGGGTATGTGACTTAATGAACAGTCAGATTCCGTATATGTCCCTCAACACTTCTGTTAGGTGTCGGTGTTTGGGCATGTATGAAATTGATCAAACAGCTATTGAGCCTAGAAATTTGTGGAATGATTGGTTGGTGATGTTTAAGAGCAGTTGACTTCTGCACCTGTTTATCAACACCCATAGAGGAGTGAACGGACTTTTACCATTTGTGCTTTAGGTTGCACGTTTTTAAAACCCTCCTATCTATTGTATTAGGGCTATATCATATGACTCATTTAATGAGCTCTGTATGTTATACATCTCTGTCAGCTTCATGATGAATTTTAGAAATTTCAGATCAGTGGTTATTATTTATTTTATTTAGTAGTTTGTAGAGCGCACAGCTACCTCCGACGGAGGTGTCCCGGCACTGAAGACAGTATCTCGAAAGGTTCAGAGGGATGCAGGAGGGAGAGGGAAGATTAGATAAGGGAAAAGAGCCAGGTCTTGAGTTTTTTCGAAATAGAGGCTCTGAAGTCAGGAATCTTAGGTCTATGGGAAGGAGGTTCCACAGTCTGGAGGTGGCCACTGCAAAGGCCCTTCCTCCCGTTCGTGCAAGGCGAAAACGGGGGCAGATCATGAGGCGGAGATGGTTAGATCTAAGGTTTCGGGGTGCTTGTGAAAACTTCATTCTACGTCGCAGGTAGGTAGGGCCTCGATCATTAAGAGCTCTGAAAGCCAGGGTTAAGGCATTAAATTGAATGCGTAATCTCACTGGAGCCAATGAAGTTTGACCAAATGAGGTGAGATGGAATGACAATAGGGGATATTGCAAATCAACCTGGCAGCTGCGTTCTGGACTGTCTGTAGTTGATTTATGAGATACGCCGGGCCCCCGACATAAAGACTATTTGCGTAATCCAAATGAGCGGCGATGAGGGCATGGACTACTGTTTTGCGTGAGTCTAGTGGCAGGTAAGGGATGATTTTTTTTATCATGCAGAGCTTTCCAAAGCAGGACGAGGTGACTTTGTTGATTTGAGTCTTGCAGGAGAGGGCAGTATCAAATTGGAAGCCTAAGTTACATGCAGCTAGGACTGGTACCGGAGAAGTTCAATCGGCCACCAAAGAATGGGAGAAGTGGGAGATTTCTGATAAAAAAATAGGACTTCCGTCTTATCAGTGTTAAGTTTTAAATTGTTAGAGGACATCTAGGTGGCAATATTCAGCATGCAGTGGCGAAAGTTGTGGAATGAATTTTCGGAGTGGTCCTTGAAGGAGAACACTAGCTGGGTGTCGTCAGCGTAAAAAATTACGCTGACGCCCCAGGATTCTACCACTTTTGCCAGTGGTTTTAGATACACATTAAATAGGAGTGGGCTGAGAGCAGAGCCTTGTGGAACTCCCCAAATCAATGGCTTCTTGGTAGAAAGGAAGGAGCCCAGCATCACCTGTTGAAATCTGTCCGTAAGAAAAGATTTAACCCAGGCGAGGGGAATACCACTAACACCAACCTCTTGAAAGCGAGTAAGTAGTATGTCATGGGAGATGGTGTCAAATGCTGCGGATAGGTCGAGGAGGACCAGCATGGCCTCCTCTCCCCTATCCGTGCACTCCCGAATCGATTCAGACACCTCAAGTAGAGCTGACTCGGTACTGAGTCGAAAGAGGCACATAATTTGTAGGGGATGGGAGACAACAAGAAAGGGCAAGGCCTCAGAAAAGGGGCGTGGCCATAGGGATTGCCGGTAATGGCGGCAAATGCAGTTTGTTGGTGTTCCCGCGGCAGCGCTAGGATCCGCTGCTCGGGTTTTGTTAGGAGCGTGATTTGTAGGTAAGGCAGGTTTAAAAACAACACACACAAATTGTGACTCTCAAATCTTAAAATAATCGCTAGTCAAGCTCCCGGCTTCCGCCTCAGGAGATTCAATCTTCTGAATGACGCTAGCATTCAGCGTCCTCAAATAGTCAGGGCGGTGGGCGTGGCCTCAGAAAAGGGGCGTGGCCATAGGGATCACCGGTAATGTCGGCAAATGCAGTTTGTTGGTGTTCCCGCGGCAGCGCTAGGATCCGCTGCTCGGGTTTTGTCAGGAGCGTGATTTGCAGGTAAGGCAGGTTTAAAAACAACACACACAAACTGTGACTCTCAAATCTTAAAATAATCGCTAGTCAAGCTCCCGGCTTCCGCCTCAGGAGATTCAATCTTCTGAATGACGCTAGCATTCAGCGTCCTCAAATAGTCAGGGCGGTGGGCGTGGCCTCAGAAAAGGGGCGTGGCCATAGGGATCGCCGGTAATGGCGGCAAATGCAGTTTGTTGGTGTTCCCGCGGCAGCGCTAGGATCCGCTGCGCGGGTTTTGTTAGGAGCGTGATTTGTAGGTAAGGCAGGTTTAAAAACAACACACACCAATTGTGACTCTCAAATCTTAAAATAATCGCTAGTCAAGCTCCCGGCTTCCGTCTCAGGAGAATCAATCTTCTGAATGACGCTAGCATTCAGCGTCCTCAAATAGTCAGGGCGGGGGGCGTGGCCTCAGAAAAAGGGCGTGGCCATAGGGATCGCCGGTAATGGCGGCAAATGCAGTTTGTTGGTGTTCCCGCGGCAGCGCTAGGATCCGCTGCGCGGGTTTTGTCAGGAGCGTGATTTGCAGGTAAGGCAGGTTTAAAAACAACACACACAAATTGTGACTCTCAAATCTTAAAATAATCGCTAGTCAAGCTCCCGGCTTCCGCCTCAGGAGATTCAATCTTCTGAATGATGCTAGCATTCAGCGTCCTCAAATAGTCAGGGTGGTGGGCGTGGCCTCAGAAAAGGGGCATGGCCATAGGGATCGCAGGTAATGGTGGCAAATGCAGTTTGTTGGTGTTCCCGCGGCAGCGCTAGGATCCGCTGCCCGGGTTTTGTCAGGAGCGTGATTTGTAGGTAAGGCAGGTTTAAAAACAACACACACAAATTGTGACTCTCAAATCTTAAAATAATCGCTAGTCAAGCTCCCGGCTTCCGCCTCAGGAGATTAAATCTTCTGAATGACGCTAGCATTCAGCGTCCTCAAATAGTCAGGGCGGTGGGCGTGGCCTCAGAAAAGGGGCGTGGCCATAGGGATCGCCGGTAATGGCGGCAAATGCAGTTTGTTGGTGTTCCCGCGGCAGCGCTAGGATCTGCTGCGTGGGTTTTGTCAGGAGCGTGATTTGCAGGTAAGGCAGGTTTAAAAACAACACACACAAATTGTGACTCTCAAATCTTAAAATAATCGCTAGTCAAGCTTCCGGCTTCCGCCTCAGGAGATTCAATCTTCTGAATGACGCTAGCATTCAGCGTCCTCAAATAGTCAGGGTGGTGGGCGTGGCCTCAGAAAAGGGGCATGGCCATAGGGATCGCCGGTAATGGCGGCAAATGCAGTTTGTTGGTGTTCCCGCGGCAGCGCTAGGATCCGCCGCGCGGGTTTTGTCAGGAGCGTGATTTGCAGGTAAGGCAGGTTTAAAAACAACACACACAAATTGTGACTCTCAAATCTTAAAATAATCGCTAGTCAAGCTCCCGGCTTCCACCTCAGGAGATTCAATCTTCTGAATGACGCTAGCATTCAGCGTCCTCAAATAGTCAGGGTGGTGGGCGTGGCCTCTGAAAAGGGCCGTGGCCATAGGGATCGCTGGTAATGGCGGCAAATGCAGTTTGTTGGTGTTCCCGCGGCAGCGCTAGGATCCGCTGCGCGGGTTTTGTCAGGAGCGTGATTTGTAGGTAAGGCAGGTTTAAAAACAACACACACAAATTGTGACTCTCAAATCTTAAAATAATTGCTAGTCAAGCTCCCGGCTTCCGCCTCAGGAGATTCAATCTTCTGAATGACGCTAGCATTCAGCGTCCTCAAATAGTCAGGGTGGTGGGTGTGGCCTCAGAAAAGGGGCGTGGCCATAGGGATCGCCGGTAATGGCGGCAAATGCAGTTTGTTGGTGTTCCCGCGGCAGCGCTAGGATCCGCTGCGCGGGTTTTGTCAGGAGCGTGATTTATAGGTAAGGCAGGTTTAAAAACAACACACACAAATTGTGACTCTCAAATCTTAAAATAATCGCTAGTCAAGCTCCCGGCTTCCGCTCAGGAGATTCAATCTAGGTGGTTATCTAGTATGCTTCTACCCTTTATTGCTGTCACTAGCTTATGAGCCCCACAGAAGTGAAGCTGAACCCCACACTCCCACGATAGAATAATGAGATGTGATTATTATATTATGGCAAAAAAAGTTTAAGAAAACAGTAGAGTAAAAAATGTGAAGATAGTCGCTGAACTACCACGACACTAGTATCTCTCCTCCCTCGAAAATAAGGAGTGTAGGTAATGCTACTAGATCGCAGAGGTAGAACTGGCAACACAAAACTTGAGGAGCACCTGATCTAAGGTTTTACTTGAACGTATCAAATCTTCGGTGATGGTTTGATAATGTTGCTGGATACTCAACATCTTCTTGTCAAATTGTAACTGACTCAATAAAAAGGTCACTTCTGAGAAGCTGGCAGGGCTAGAATTAAAGTTTCTATGGTTTCATACTGCAAGCTATTATTTCTGACAGCAGAAGATGACATTTGTCTTATCTGTGGAGATGTGGCCTAGTGGCTAGAGCTGCCAATGTTAGACATGGATATCTAAGTTCAAATCCTGGCCCCTGCTGAATAGCCTGTAATCCTGATCAAATCATCTATCTGAGCCAAACATGTGTAATATAGTTTGGTACAGTTGGAAAAGGCTGTAATACCTTTGAACTGAGTTCACACTATAACAACCCAAGGCTGGTCTTTACTGGCTGGGAAGCATCCTTCCTTTTGGGTCCTGTGCATTATCTGTTTATCCATTTATCCCTGATTTTGGTAACAGGTTAACTTTTACACTAGTGAAGGCACTAACCTTTGTGCAGTTAATCTCTACTAAGTATGAAGATCAAAGAATCCAAGAAATATGAGCGAGACATAGAAACATTCATGAGGAAGACAAAGATCTAAAGATCGGAAGTGGGGTCAAACAATAACGTGGCACATCTATGGTGCCCACCTTCACATCCCAGCACCATGAATCAGGCACTGTGAGGTGCCTGCCACACAGGGCAGGGAAGTGCAAAAACTCTCATTGTACAATGGGAGATTGTGCTGTGGGTGGTTTCACACCACCAAAAAAGCTCCCATTGTAAAATGGAAGTTTGTGACCACATCATCTACATTCTAATTGCGGTGTCAGGACCAATATCTCAACATACAAGATGGTAAATAAAATACTCATACACCATTTTTAAAGGAAACCTAATTAGTCTTTACTATAAATAGTCAAAACAATTCACACTTCTATTCCCACAACAAATAAAATAAATTAAGAAAAATTTAACAATTAGAAACGTTTTTCTAATTGGACACAATAGCATGCAAATACATATTTCAGAAAATGCCAACACTGCAAAAAAACACTTCTCTGGTGGATTGAAACTCCAGATAGGAAGTTTTCAACACTGGAGAAGAATACTTAACTGAACTCACAAAGTAAGTAATGCAAAAAATGAAACTATAGCATAACTTAAAAATAATGTACTATGTTAAGTAACGTAAATAACTAAAATAATACTATTAATTCATAGGTCCAAAATTCAGGTATTTACATTCTAAAAACAAACAACCAAGAAGAGAAGTTCAATTCAAGAGACAGAATTTTGAAAATTACAAATAGAAGAAAGACAGAGTTGAAAATAAGAAATATAGCTAGAGTACGAAATTACCATAAAAAATAATATTAATCTAAAATGGAACTTATGAAGACACAAAAGTTACTAAATAATAAAATGACAAAACTAATAAATCTCTCCCTCACAACAGACTGCACCAAAAATCAACAATCAACAAAATATAAAGAAAACATAACCCTTTGAAAAACAAAAAAATGAACAGAAGTATAAAGAACATCGATTGCTTTTCTGTTATGGCACACTGGCTGGGGTGGGGTGGGTCAGGGGGGGTGGGAGTTATGGGGTTTCAATATTGAAGTTTTGCTGTTCCGCTAAACTTGGCAACTACGTTTCTTGTACTGCGTTCATGGCCTGGCTCATGTATCTTGCTTGCATTTCGAGTGGTGGAGAAGCCTTATATGTCTGTCTCGGACGCTTCCTTTACATGATGCCTTCCTATTGCAATGTATTGCCTAGCTCTGCTCTTGAAATCAATAAAACTAATTTAAATTTAAAATGAAAGCAAAACTGTTAAGCCATATCTCAAAAATGTAAAAAGACATATTTAAATACTAAATATATTTTGTTTAATTGAATATTCAATTATGATTAAAACCCAAAGAGTAAATGTTAGGAATGGCCATATATATCAACATTTTGTTTTAAGTTATAGGAAAAATACCTATAACAAGAAGAGCATAATCAGTGAAAAAACACATCAGATATTGCTCTAACATGCTTTGGAGGGAGAAAACTAGAATTACACGATAGAAAATGTAATAGAACATAATCATCTTCCTAATGTTACAGAAATACAAGTGAGGAGTTTCCTACAGGACATCACAGAGGCCAGTACAAGCTCACCACAGCCAAACAGCCTACAACAATGATATTTAAAAATGTATCTCAAAGGTTCCTTAACATGCAATAAACCAACTACTTGCCATATCAAACTTAGAAAGGTGAATTACCAAAACATGAAGAGTAACTATAGAAATGCCTTACAGCCACAATAACTAAAGAAGTATAATCATCTATATTTGTAATCTATGCGACTAACAGACGTTTGTTACCCTTAACTCATGCAACACGTAGATGAAGGCCGGCACATTTAAAACTTGCCCTCCACCATTTAGTCTAATATAAAAAAATACACAATCTATCTTAATACATACATCCCATTAATGCACACACTACTAACTTATAAACAAAGTGCAATTTACAATTAAATATTGTCACATATTAAACAACAATTTAACAACTACAATCCTCAAACAATTATAATGTATTTTGACCACGCAGCGATTTCTAATGTAAAAACATACCCACACACAGCAATTTGTGATTCTCTAATTGAGAATTGCAAATTGCGAATATCTCCCCATTCATTCCTATAGGCCTCTTGACCCATAGGAATGAATGGAGAGGTATTCTTAATTGTGAATCGCAATTTGCGATTCACAATTAAGAAACATGTAGGATCCGCCAAATTATTTGCTAATACTACATACATAGCATTTTGCGACTCTCAAATAGCGATTCGCAAAAAATCGCTATTGGTGAATCGCAAAATGAATTTTTAATACATATGGCCCTAGATCACAAGGCAGTTCAACATCATAGACATGGAAGAAAGTGCAATGTAAATCCTCAATCTCAGATATAGTTACCACAATGAAAATTTCATGATATAGATGTGCCAATAACACAAATGACGATATAAATATCTTTAATTAAACAAGTAAATAAATACCTAACAAAATGGAACAAACCTTAAAATTGCCAATTGACTTACCAGTTTAAAAGAGATTTACAACCGGGACAATATACCAAGTTGTAAAGGATAAAATGCATATTTAAAAAGTAAAACCAATGTACATTTTTTTATCTTAATAAATATAGCAGCATTATCCTCTCTGAACGGGTTTCATAACGCACATTTAGTTATCAGCTTTTGTCAAGCAATGAGAATGGAAACAATTCAGCCCAAGTGGGCTGTAAATCAAACATTCCAAGTCTTAGGTTAAAGTGTCAGTGCATATAAAGTGTCACAAATAAATCCCTGAAATATCAATGTGCAAAATGTGCAAATATCTATAAACAATTTTTAAAACCACAAATATAATGAGGCAGCAGCAAGTATAAACAGTTATAAAATTGGAGGTTAGAAAATTAGAGATGTGTGTAAAAATCCTCACTAGAATTCAACCCGTTTGGTGTTTTGCTGTCCATTTCCAATGTATATTTGGTTTCCAGCTTTCTTAACAATGCACATAAACTGCAAATTCCGTCTTACAGGTAAGTTTTTTGTCAATTTTGGTTGGCCTGCTTTCAAACGGTGTGATATACTCAGTCCTACTGACTCCGTGTTTACATGCTTTGCACAATGCACATTTAATGAAGCATTTACTGGCCTTAAGCCACAATGTATTATTCGTTACCTCAGGGCTGCTTTTGACTAATGAATTACTCATCGAATGGGCTTTTCTAAATGTTATATTGGATGATCGGGTCAAATTGCTACCTAACACAGGTTCATTCCTGACCAACGCCCAATTTTTATTTAACAATACTACGTATAGTTTGATGTTGGTTACTATAGGTCAGAATTAGTCTAGAGGGTTGTATTGTCTCTATTGGATTTGTATGATCTGTTTGGGCTTTGCAGGCAAGTGCCTGTGATCTGCCCTGTTCATTTGCTTTGGTCATAGCTTTATTCACCACTTTGCATGAGCAACCCCGTCTAAGGAATCTGTCTCGGCATTCATTCTGTGCTCTATGACACTCAGAATCAATACTGCAAATCCTTCTTATCCGCAGCATTTCCCCAAAGTGGATGCTGCGGATTAGACATGCTTATGGTGACTTGCTGCATGCAGCAGTGAGTTCCCAGCTGTCGGTTTTCTGTGCAATCTTATGTGCAACCGTGTGTTTTGTGCTAGGATTTCAGCATCCAAAAAACAAATCGCTTCTTTGCTGATTTGGCCAGTGACTCTCAAATTGAGGTTGTTGTCATTGATCTGCTCAATAAATTTTAGAGCCCCAATCTCCGAGCCCTTCCAAATTATCACCAGATCATCAATGTATCTGTACCACCTTATTACATGATTGAACATTGTTTTCTCAAAAGCAGGCTTGAGGACCTGTTCCTCCCACAGTCCCTTGTGCAGGCAGGCATAGCTGAGGGAAAAACAGGCCCCCATAGCCACGCCTCTAACCTGCTGGTGAACCTGGTTTTGGAACAGGAAAAAAATAATCTCAAGACACATTGTTATGATGGCCATTAGCATTTTGTTGTGCTTGTAGAAACAAATGGGTCGGGTGTTTAAGAAACGCTCAACTGCTTTTAGTCCTTCTCTATGGTGGATGCTCGGGTAAAGAGACGAGACATCCAAAGAGATGAGTAAATAGTCATACTCCCAAACTACATCTTCTAGCTTACGTAATAGATCACCTGTGTAAAGAATAAAGGAGGGCAATCCCCTCACATACTCTTGTAGGAAAAAATCAACATATTTGCTAGCTTAATAATGTTGCAGGCTGCAGTTATGGGCGTCCCAGGTGGTTTTCGATTGTCCTGGTGTATTTTCGGTAGGAAATACACTACCCGCATAACCGTGTGATAATTTTTTAGGAATCTAAAATCGCCTGCTGTCAGCAACCCAGTGCTTTTCCATGCCAGTAAACTGGAGTAAAATGTATTCCATGCTGCTTTCACAGTTACCATATCACTGCGTCTGTAACAGTCTTTGTCGTTTAATTGGCCCATGGCTTCAGTCATGTACATATCACGTGGCCACAACACAACATTACCGCCCTTATCTGATTGTCGTATAATAACATTATTGTTATACTGCAATTTCTTAATTAACTTATAATTAGGGCTCCCGGTTTTATGGTATTTCTTTTTTTAACATTTCCGTCTGTATTAATCCATATTTATTTTTGGGCCATGTTTTCTGTATTTATCCATATTTATTCTGTGTTTTGCGTATAAATGCAGTTGTAAAACTGTACATTTCCATATTTATTTAAATGATAGACGCACAGTCATACTTTGATGTCAGTCATGTATTAGCTATTTAAGTTGCCAAATATTACAGAACAATCCATTCACCGGCAAATTTTAGCAATAAACCATAAATGTTAGTTGACAAATTCAGTTATTTAAAGAAATGTCATCCTGTTTTTCAATTTCCCACGCTGTCCATCTGCTCAGCTGTTGGGCTAAATTCAGGAAAGACAGCACAAAGAGTCACTGAAAAAATGCAGATTTTCCATATTTATCAATTTTTAAAAATAAATGTAGACAGAAAACTGATTGTTTTCTATCTGTATTTATCGGTAAAAATCCGTAAAAACGGCAAACAGGGAGCCTTACATCTAATATGCATTATCTTGGGCAGTGTAGCGTTTTTTGATTTTTCCGTGTTTTTTATACAAACTTTTCAGTTCTTGAGAAACTTTATCGGGAAAACCAACAATATTGTCCCGTAGAATAACTGGACAGAATGTTGATTTGAACTTGAATTGAGTCAATATGCCCTTGTCATGTCCTGTTGAATCTTGGCTACATGAAGTTACAGTACTGCCACTGTCATGTTGCAGTTGTTGAAGATTCTATATAGACATATAGACATTACCTACTGTCAGTCACTAGTAGGTAGTTATAGTTAGGACCTAGTTTCCATAGGAAAAGAGCTTTTAGTTTTCCCAATAACTTTGGCGCCGGTTGACGAATCTTTGCAAAACTTTCAAAACTAGTGATCAGTTCCAGTCAGCTCCTGTCTTCGGGGTGATTTGCCAAGCGGGGGCCAAGAAAAAAGGGGGTTCCCAAAACGTATTTTCTTCAGGTTATTTTACATTGGAAACTTTAGACAAAGCTACAGCCCAAACTGCTAAACGGAATTTCACCACATTTGGCAAAAAGGTAGCCCTTGGTTCAGCAAGAATTCTTTTTGTTAAATGGTATTAATCCGTTCAGTAGTTTCTGAGAAATTAGAAAAAGAAAATGTTTTGATATCTATGGCCGCGGTGGGTTCGCGAACCCTCCCAACCACAAGCTTTATTCTAATTGGCTACCAACACTCCAAATCAGGAAGTGTTGGCAGCCATCTTGTGTCTCGGTAGAACTGAGTCACAAGAAAACAGTAGAAAAAAGATTAAAAAAGAAGAAAAGGGGGGTAGAAACACCCTGACCCCCTAGTCCCCCTCAGGGGGTCCAACAAAAGCATTTTTTTAAATATTTTCGGTGGCAATCGCAATGGGGTCGCGAATTCCGCCGAAATTATTTTTAAAAAACAATGTGCGGGCTCCCGTGTTACATTTTAAAAAAGGCCCTGGGTGCCGGGAGCACTATAAATTCATTATCGAGTGGCCCAGCCCCGGAGACCACCACTTCCCCAGGGCTGTTAAAAAATGTGTGGGGGGTCCCAATCCCTTCATGCTGCACTGGGGACCGCCCCCTCCCCAGGGCTCAATTTTTAATAAAATAACCTGTGTATGGGGGGGCTCGAGCCCCCCACATGCTCCAGGGACCACCACCTTCCCGGGCACTCAAAATATAAAAGTGGGGATATGTTACGGACCCCCAAGCCCCGGGGACCACCAACTCCCTGGGGATTTTCAATGGTTGAGAGGGGGGCCGTGCGGGCCTCCTCCTGAAGTCCTCCATGGCCCTGGGAATGCCACCCACCAGGGCCGGCTCCTGCTGTGTCCCGGGGTGCTCACCTCTGGAACACTGCTGTTTGCTATTGCAGGGCTCCTGCCCTGTCATAGCAAACACTGCTTTGGATTTTGGAAATTTTGAAAGCAAGAGCAGGTTTCCTGCTCTCGCTTCCAAACTCCAAATCGGATTGCTTTTGCACAAGGGCAGCTGCATGTTAGCAGCTCCCCTTGTGGAAAAGCAAGGCAGGGAGCCTGCTGGACCATTGGGGAATTGGGGCTCTCCCCTTAATCTCCAATGGAGCAGCCAGGCCCCGGGGGATGGAGTCCATGGGGCCTGGAGTGGCCTTGGAGGGGGGCCTCGTGGCCTACCTCCCCTTTAAAAACATTTTTATAAAAAAAGGCAGGGCCTGCACCGGGGGATGGGGTCGCCAGGGCCATAATTGGCCTGAGGAGAGGGGCTACGCTGCCCCCCTCTGAAAAATAAATAATAATAAAACGGATGGCCAGGCCCTGAGGGATGGGATCCCCGGGCCATAATTGGCCTTTGGAGGGGGGCCACGCAGTCACCCTTCGCATAATTAAAATTATGAATGATGTAATATGTGACATAATCAGCAGTGCATTTCAGGGGTGCGAGTTATAGTTAGCTGAACTAACTATAACAAGGGAGTTTCTATGGTTTTATATGAGAGAAATGTCCAACTACATATAACGTCCCTTGCAGGCTGAACAGAAGGGAGAGAAATGATGTAAAGAAAGAAGAGAGGAATTAACCTTACAACAGTAGCACAGCAAATTGCCTTGCTACACTGCGTGATGCCTAAAAGTTGTTTTGTCCCAAATCAGCATAAGTATATTTTAACTTTTTATTTGAGATGAAGTGCTACCTAGCACTGCAAAGAACGCACAGAAAGCTACGCGTGCCTCATAGAGCCATTTTTTTTACTAAATATTCTTCGTGATAATTCTAGAAGCCCACGCATGTGGAGCAAAAAAAGTTTTTGTGCCCTGAATAATTGAAATATTGTACATCCATTGTAGACATATTTTAGATCTATTTTACCACGAATCGCCAAACGTGTTGGTCTGCGTGCCATTCTTGAAAACATATTAGTCTTTGGTAGGCTTCAGTTTACATCTGCATGCTATGTATGTGTTTGTTTTTAACAATTATAGTAATAGTAATATGCCCCAGAGGCAGATGAGTTCTATGACGCTTCCCTGTTTAAGACATTTTCTGTAATTTCCGTTCCTTAGTTCTGGCTTCTACTCATGTAAAAATATTTTCATGAACTGGAAACGTGTTTCATTTGTTTTTGTAATAAAATTAAGTACAGTATTATTATTCTAATAAAATAAAGACTTGTGTGAAATTGAAATGTGCTGAACAATCGGTAATCGGAAACCATAATTCTTTTTTGAAAAGTTATAGTTGAATTTCATTATATAATTCGCTGTTGCTCCTTTAGTATTTGAGAACCGAGAAAATTATTCATTACATTGTTTTGTACTTTATACACTCTGATGCCAGCTTGCTTAAAACCTTTTTCTTAAGGAGAGTGTTTAAACCTTCGGCAGCAGTTTAAAGTAGACATTGAAAGTTTGTAATTTAAACTATGTGACACCATTTTGCAGAATTCTCCACGTTTAATCATCCACTGTGTGGGTACTTTTGGACTGGCTGGAATGCTGCAAATAATCGAAATGTTGACAATAGTGATCCAAAACGTTTGAAGCATTCACATTTTGTGGGCCAGTTTATGGGTTTAATGAAGCAATTGGAGAGAATATGTGTTAACTTGTGGCGGATCTTTTACTTAGCCGTGTAGGGAACTGAAAGAGTGATCTGTGTATATATCATGAGACCACCAATTAGCTGTTGTGACAAAATTTGTACTATGAGGATACAATTCCAAGCTGCAAATATCTGCTGCCTTTTCCCATGCACATCTTGTCCAGCCCCCTCCATCAGTCCATACACAGATGCATCATAAATCCCTGAATAAAGTCACCCAAAGTCCAGCAGCCTGAATGCATCCCACAAATCATCAAACACCATTTACGAGGCGCCAGAACTTTTTCATTGGGGGGCCGTGGGAGGACTTTTGCTAGTACTGAATACCTTCTGGGCACTGTCAAACTCCCGAATGAGGCATGTTGGATGGACCTATGACATATTCCCTAGCCCCCCCGCCCCCCCCCCCCCCCAGGACCAACCAAGGATTTAGCATTTGAGAGACTGCAGGAGGGGCTAAGGGCAGCTATTACTACTTCAGCTCCTCACCTAGCTATGCTCACCACCTTAATCTATATGGTGAGAAAGAGCGTAAGTGGAGCAGCACAGCTCCTCCCACCATCTAGATTCTTTGTTTCACAGGGCTTCTCTGCCCAAGAGCATAAAACTAGACACTGTTCGGATATCACCCAACACTATCTGAGGAATATAAAAAGCGATGGGTGGAATGCTGAAATAATCTCAGCCACAGACAAGTACGTGAACTGCATCCCACTACATTGTTATTTTGGACAGAATGCCACCTCAATTTAGACCCAGCCAGATGCAAATCAGCTTGATGCTGCTGCAATAGGAATAGTAAAGCCAGAACTGGGAGACTGAATCCTCCAGGAATCAGAGTACTATTGGGGATGAGCTGAACAGTGGCGTAACATAGGCCCCACATCCCCTGATGTGTGTAGGTGCCCAAGCTACAAGGGCCCCCCTCAAGGCAATATCCTGGCCTGACGGCTCCTGATCAGAGTTTGGAGGGGGGGCCTTCATGTACCTTGCAGCAGGGCCCCCTCAAGTTTCGTTACGCCACTGGAGCTGAATATGATGATCTAGAAGGTTCACTCCCCCCCGTCCGTTTCTCACCACCACTTCTCGGGGCATTGTCCCATAGAGGACTCAGATCACCTTCCAGAATTTAAATTCACATATTCACAACTGTAGACATCCAACAGTGTGTGATCAATTAACCGCATGCGCGCTAGCGGTTTTCCCGCTGCGCGCTGCGATTTAAAAAAACCCGCGTTACGTGACGAGCTCAGCTCGTCATCCGCGTAGCGCAGGTTACGCCCATGACGAGCTGAGCTCGTCATGAGCGTAGAAGGGGTTAAAGAGCTGAATCACATGAGCAGCAAAGATTAAATTCTGTGATTTGTCATCAGATACTTATTTAATCTACTCAATAGAGGGCGATGCACTGATATCAGTAAACTAGATATATTGACACAATCTAACATTCAGAGCTACAAATCGCATATTGCATCTGACCAACTGCATAGAAATAGGGGTAAAAGAATGTCCATGTCCAGTGGGTTAATTTGGTGCAGTGGCGTCTTCCCTTTCAGTCCCAGCCAGAATGTCCTGATTTCAAGCAACAGTGCAAAAATACTAATATTTCCCATGACCAAACTTACATATGTGTATTCTTAGGTAAATATGCATCTGTGTGTGCACAAAGATGCGTTTAAATCAATGGAGCACTGTATATGATGGAGATTTTACAGTGGTTAGCGCAGAAGAGTAGCAGGAAGAAAAAGGAGAGCGAAGCTATACATCACAGGCTATCGTTTACATTGAGGGGGGAGGGTGATCTGATGAAGCTTATGGGGGGCTAGTAAGGTGCTCGGTGGAAAAACAAGTCACAGAGCTGCAGCTAGATTGGGATTGGAAATGTGTAGAACTGGGACCTCTTCAAGGGTGGATCCCATGTAGCTGCTTGAAGTGTTGTGTCTTCAACTACTTTTTGCCGTGAAGAAGGGATGGAAACTTTCTAATTTGGTGTGGGAAGCAACCCAGATCTTAGAAGCACAGCAGGAGAATTCCTTGCATGTCATCTTCTCCCTCAAGAATTTCCTGATCATCACTGCGATATTTTGCTGCTCTTTGTCATGCTAGGCCCAACGTAGGTTTCAATCATGGTTGCCATGTAGGGTATGGTGCTGGATGTGACATTCCTTTTAGACAGGACACCAGGTCTTGAACGTGATGAGGGTGGACTGCTGGAGCCAGTAAAATTCTCTCAGATCCACTATAATCCGAGACCCTAAGCAGCTGACTAAGCACACTCATTTCACTTGTCATGTTTGTTTTTGTTTGAAAATGTATATCTACACGTTATGTGTTATTGTCATACGCGCTTTAGGTGAAACAATGTTATTTTAATTTTCCTATTCGTGCATTTTAGCTTTTCTTATTCCCTGTGTATTAAGCCAATATTAGCATATAATTATATTTTCCGAAGGACATTTTATGATAATTATGAGTTAGAAGTTTTAAAAATGTTATCTAAAGTACATAAACGTAAATTAAGGCATTCTATGCTTTGATGAGGCTCTTTCATGTGCCTTTAATGGGAACATGCTGTCTCTGAGTGGGAAATAATTAAAACGTTGCTATCTTCTCAATGGGTTCGTTGACAGAAAGGAAAGCTCGGACTTTTATAAAGCATAATGCAACTAAAAAACCAGCCTATGTCTCTCAAAATGTCTTATGCTGGGTACAAACTGTCCTGCCACACGAGACAGGGTGCATGCATTGCTTGCACTGTTGGAAGTTGTTAGACAGAGAGGGTGAAATGTGGCTCCAGAAGCAAGAAATTGCACATCACAAATCTTAACAGGGTCACTTTGAATATTCAAAATGTTGTTACATTCTATCCGGCTCCACTGCACCAAGAATAATCTATTGACATTTCCTTAAGAAGGGCCTTTTGCTTCACAAGGACTCAATTCGCAAAAATGCCTGTAACAGTGGAAGTGGCATTATGCACCCTTCGACCCGCGAGGACATCACATGGTTAACCACTTGCCCCATTGGTTTTTAAAAAAAGCATTTCATTGGAGTTTTTGTAAAGCAAGAACAAAGTCTGATACAAAACATATGGAATGGTGAAAACCAATCCTCATCCAACACAATTCGACTCTGAATGTTGTGCATCTACACCAGAAACACAGTGAGCATTGCCACCTTTAGCCATGTTACCCCATAACCCATTAAGCCAGTAATCCCCCTTAGGCCTCCATGTGTACTGCCTCTTAAGAGCGCATGTAATTGTACATGGACCAGGGCTTACACGGGCTTGGTTCAATATGCATCCCTCAGTGATCAGTCCAGTCCTACCAGATTTTGAAGTGCTTATGGTGGCACCACCTAGCCTGCTATACAATGCACTCAAGACCCATGAAGACAGCCAATCCCTTTGCTCACCCATCCCAGGAAGTGACATCTGCACTCTTCCATGCCTTTGTAATGTCCCGTTTGGCTATGAGCAGTCCCAACCAGAGCAGCGCCCTCTGACATCTATTGCACTATACTTTGTATGCAATGTGCAGTAAAATTAGTTTCAGCTCTCTAGGGACCCTCCAACCCAGCACCATCCCTAGAGTACCCAACACCCCTTCTAGAAATGTGATAGGACTAGGCAACTCCAGAAGGTGAATAGTAAATCCCAATTAGCATCATTGCAGAGCAGACAACACCCTGAGTCTATCAGCCCGATTCTAAATATCTGTGTCCTCAAGAGATACTTGTGGTGCAGTATTTTGAGGTGGAACTGAGCGGCCGCCGCTGCCTCCCCTGGGACAGACACTGCCTCCCTTCAACCCTCATATTGGCCCAGTTCCTGGGGCCACGCCTCCCACACCTTCACCAAAGCACCTGGTTGTTGATGTAAAAGTGTTTGATAGAGAACAGACAGTTTATGTGTTTTAATATATATGAGTAAGATATTCACCTCCAGAGGTGAACTCTTGCCCCATTGTTAACCCAGTTACGTTCAGAGAAAGGAGTGTAAACAAATGTAAATGTAAATGTAAATGTACAGGAATTTATATAGCGCAAATCACCAAGCGGTCTCTAAGCGCTTGCTTAGGGAACCCGTCCTGGTATTCCCCTGTGAGATAACCCCGGCAGGGTATCCGCAAGGTGAAAGCCAGGCATCCCACCGCGAGGGGCCGTTGTGGAGATTAAGCAAGCTATTGCCCAGAGTCGCAGAGTGTGAACCCGTGAATTGAGTAGGCACCGGAGCGAGAATTGTCGAGCCCATGGACATTTTAGGACTCATGATCCCGCCGAGCCGGGAATTGAACCCTGGTCCCAGGCTGACCTCTGCTTCCAGGTCTGCCTCCTCTAACCAGTGAGCCACACTTCTCCACAAACAAGCAGGGCACCAGCTTACTTTTGTTGCTGCTTTTTTACCAATCCTTTGGCCAGGGGAGCAAGTGCAGTGCTACAGTGCTCGCTGGTCCAAAGACATATAATGGATTGCATGTGGTACCCCTGGGTAGCTATTATTTATGCCCATGCCATTACCCTTTTCAACATTTCCCCACTTTAAAGAGCAGACATACATCTTGCTTTTGCAAAAGATGAGCATATATTATGTTGTCCACTATTTTATATACAAACATGGAATCTTTTCGTATCTGAAAGTATATGTAATTCATTCCTCCTTGTTAGTGGGAACCCAAAATGCTACACTCTGATACATTTATAAATATAGTTGCCATATTTCTCCATAATCCTCTAGAAGAGAAACTACTGTGGGCTATTAGTTGCATATGAGAATACCAAACACAAAAATATTGTGCTACTAAAATGGTTCTTGGATGGAAGCTTTGTAACCCCATCTTTAGAAAAGTCAACCTAGATCTTGCTTGCCTACCTAAAAAGAGGCCCATCTCTCAACTTCTATACTTTTCAGAAGTCCTAGAGAAAAGAGATGTCAAAGATAGAGTAGTTGTGACACAGCTGAAGGATGATACTGATGCAAATGGTTGGCCACATTTAAACCAAGAAGGTTTTTGGTTTCAGATGGGGTCAGAGTTGTTCACTGTGCCTGACCTAAGACTGCAAGTGATTGCTAGAGAGGCCACAGTCTTGATGGCCCAGTTGGATGTGTCTGAGGCCTTTGACACTGTAGATCATCAACAGCACTTAGAGAGACTACAGGACATTAAAATCCCAAGCTCATTGTTGGCCTGGATTACAACTTGCTTGTTAATGTTAATAAAATTTGTACAGCACACGAATACCCTCAGATGTCTTGGCGCTAGCGGACCAAAAATTGCTGTGTTCAACTATACTGCTACTGGAATAACCTGGTTTTAAGCTGTTTCCTGAATTCCAGATGATGGGTAATTTTTCTGAGATATAACGGGAGAGAGTTCCATTCTCTGATGGCATTAAAAGCTAAACTCCTTGTTAAAAAACTGCCTATTTATGTTGTATTATAATTATTTGTGGCATCTGGTAGCTTGTGCCTCACAGTGTGAGGGGTGGTCCTCAAGGGTTCACCTTTTCCTCCCTTTTTTTATCATCAATCTGATGACTCTATCTCACCTGGCAAAGTTATTTGGGCTTTGCTTTTATAGTTCTGCATTTGACACCCGTGAGCAAGGTGTGTGTTACGTCAAAATGAGTTGGGTGGGAATTTATATGGCATATGCTGTTTGAAGAACATGAATTAAACTGGATTAAACCTCCATTTATCTGCAATCCATTGTGAGTGCACATCATCATTTTTTATCGGCTGTGCCAAAAGATGTGTGGTTTTGATGTGGTGCCGGGAAGCCTTCCCTGGATGTGCACCAGTGCCGAGAGTACTCAAGGGATATTGACGCCCTAGGGAATACGGGGATATAATATATATATTTATATTTCAAAGTCTGAACGGAGTTCCAGCGAGCACTCGGGTCAAACAAACAACATCAGGGGTCAATCCTTTAGGTCAAAATAACCAGGTTTATTAACTTCATAAACCGATTGTGACGCGTTTCGCGCTTCCCAGAGCGCTTGTCCACACCAATCAGTGATGTCATTTGAGATGTCATCAGTGATGTCATGAGTGATGTCACTGACCATGTCATGAGTGATGTAATATGTGACGTCATCGGCAGTGTATTGCGGATGCGCGAGTTATAGTTAGCTGAGCTAACTATAACGGGGGAATTTCAAAGGTTTTTGTATGAGTGAAATGTCCAGCTAACTTTAACATGTGTGAAACCTATGGTTTTTTTTCAATGAATTTGCAAGGTTTTTTTAAATGCTAATTCCTAACTATAACGTGTGTGAAACCTATGTTTTTTTAGTGAAAAAAACAAACATATATATATATTATTATATATATATATATATGCAAAAAAGAAGGAGAGAACTGTGTAGTTCTCAAGTTTAGGTGGAAAGCAGCTCTTGTTAGACCACTCTCAACACCAGCGACACTCTAGATCTGCTCACCTCAAATGTCTGTTTTTCTATCAAAGTCTTTAAGCATAGGATTAGCACAGTGCCATCCACGCCGAGATAGAAAAGGACAAAGTCTTTTGCCATTTCTACAGCAAAGTCTTTAAGCATAGGACTAGCACAGTGCTGTCCTTGCCGAGCTGTAAAATGAAAAAAGCCATTTATCGCTCCAGGCACAGTATTACAGCTTTGAATTGGTAAAATACCAACTCAAGCCAACCTGAAATGAATAAAAGCAACCCCTGACACAGTGTTTCGCTTTCTTTAGAGCTCTTTAGAGAGGTATAGCTTTGTCCACACAGAAGAGAGCACCCAGTATAAGTCAAAACAAAACCCTTTCAGGCATAGAGTGACGCATAAATTATGCAAAAAAGAAGGAGAGAACTCTGGGTAGTTCTCAAGTTTAGGTGGAAAGCAGCTCTTGTTAGAGCACTCTCAACACCAGCGACACTCTAGATCTGCTCACCTCAAATGTCTGTTTTTCTATCAAAGTTTTGAAGCATAGGATTAGCACAGTGCCATTCATGCCGAGATAGAAAAGGACAAAGTCTTTTGCCATTTCTACAGCAAAGTCTTTAAGCATAGGACTAGCACAGTGCAGTCATTGCCGAGCTGTAAAATGACAAAAGCCATTTATCACTCCAGGAACAGTATTACAGCTTTGAATTGGTAAAATACCTACTCAAGCCAACCTGAAATGAGTAAAAGCAACCCCTGACACGTTTTTTCGCTCTAATTAGAGCCCTTCAGAGAGGTATAGCTTTGTCCAGACACAAGGGAGCACCCAGTATAAGTCATAACAAAACCCTTTCAGGCATAGAGTGACACATAAATTATGCAAAAAAGAAGGAGAGAACTCTGGGTAGTTCTCAAGTTTAGGTGGAAAGCAGCTCTTGTTAGAGCACTCTCAACACCAGCGACACTCTAGATCTGCTCACCTCAAATGTCTGTTTTTCTATCAAAGTCTTTAAGCATATGATTAGCACAGTGCCATCCACGCCGAGATAGCAAAGGACAAAGTCTTTTGCCATTTCTACAGCAAAGTCTTTAAGCATAGGACTAGCACAGTGCTGTCCTTGCCGAGCTGTAAAATGACAAAAGCCATTTATCACTCCAGGCACAGTATTACAGCTTTGAATTGGTAAAAACCAACTCAAGGCAACCTGAAATGAGTAAAAGCAACCTCTGACACAGGGTTTAGCTCTAATTAGAGCTCTTCAGAGAGGTATAGCTTTGTCCAGACACAAGGTAGCACCCAGTATAAGTCAAAACAATATATTCACTGAAAAAACATAGGTTTCAGGGGTGTTATAGTTTGCTGGACATTTCACTAGTATCAAAACCATTGAAATTCTCCCGTTATAGTTAGCTGTACTAACTATAACTCGCGCGCCCGCAATCCACTGCTGATGATGCCACATATTACATCATTCATGACATGGTCAGTGATATCACTGATGACATCTCAAATGACATCACTGATGACATCATCCAGTGAATGTGGTTTGCTTCGATATTCAAATAAGTATTATATATATATATATATATATATATAGCAATCTGTCTTGAAGACTGAGTGGATGTATAAGTGTCTGAATGGAGGATTTAGTAGCAATGTGATTGACTGTCTAAGTGACGAATGTAAAGTGTCTCATTAAATATATAGGATAGTGATTACACTGTGTGAATACCTGTATCACTCTATCTCTTGTTGTGTAAACTACTACATAAGTTGGTTACTAGCTATGTGAAAGTGTACATTAGTTATTAATTAGTTAAGCGAGTATTTGTATGGGATAGTGAATGAATGTGTGTGTGGTTGAGTGGAAGTGTGTGACAGGCGAAAAATTTGTAAATAGTTGATTTAGTAGGGATATGAGGTTAAGACTGTATGTGGAAACAGTTGTTTGGGTGAGTGATTCTCTTTATGGGTGTGGTGATGAGTAAATATATTTCTCAATGATATATGTCCAAGAAACTAAAAATATAAAAGGCAGTGTATGTGACAGTTGTTGTATATAAATACGTATACATAGGATTCAGTGATTGTATGGGTGAGATATGGATAACTGTATACTTGTAATAGTGATTTTATAACACACTAAGTATGAGTTACTATCTATATGAATAAATAAAGTGGTGTTTGTGTAAGTGTGTAGCTTAGTAAATATAAGTATGATCAATTGTGTGCATAAGTTAGTAGGATGTCTGCATAAGTGAATAGAATATGTCCTGGTGTGTAATGTTGATGTAGGTGTATAAGTATATTTAATAGTGTTCTATTGATCTTTGTTAGCATGTATGAATTAATCTATAGGTAAGTGTTTAGATGTATGTGTAGATGTAGGAATCACTGAGTGGGTTTTTAGAAACTTGTACTGGTGTGTCAATGGTTTCAAATATGGTACTTCATATTTTATAATGAGTGTTGAAATGTTATGCTACTGTATGGTGAGGTGTATCAGTTTGTTATGTATGATGTCATCAGTGATGTCATCAGTAATGTCATTTGAGATGTCATCAGTGATGTCATCAGTGATGTCACTGACCATGGCTTGAATGATGTAATATGTGACACCATCAGCAGTGGATTGCGGGTGCGAGAGTTATAGTTAGTACAACTAACTATAACGGGGGAATTTCAATGGTTTTATACAAGTGAAATGTCCAGCTAACTATAACACCCCTGAAACCTATGTTTGTTTCAGTGAATTTCTAAGGTTTTTTAAATGCTAATTCCTAACTATAACTTGTGTGAAACCTATGTTTTTTTCAGTGAATTTCAAAGGTTTTTTAAATGCTAATTTCTAACTATAACATATTCAAAACCTATGTTTTTTAGTGAATTTCATAGATTTTTTCAATCATACTTTTTAAATATATTTATTGTTTTTGTTTATATTTTCTAACTACATTTTTTTCGGTTTCAAATCTTTTTTATTTTCCAGTATAAGCATCGGGCAAAGGACTGAATGTTACACAGCGATAAGCCTACAACCCACTCAGGGCTGGCCGCGTTACTAGACAGTACAATGATAGCTTTAGTGAGCCACCCACTCAGTCCTATTATACACAGCGTTTCGCCCACAACTCCTTGGGGCCGGCCACGTCATATGATATCAAGCACAGGCCATTCAGTCTTGCAGGAAAATCCCAACCCCTGCGGTCAAATACAAACAGGTAACCAGCCTAAGTAGAACAAACGGACCAGCAAGGTCCAAAACCCTACAAGATAGTGGAGAGAGAAGCAGTAGGACAGAGTGAACAGCGGGAATAAGTAAAGAGGGATAAAGAGAAGACAGCCGGAGAAAATCCAGCGTGCGCAGGGAAGAGGGGTCTACGGGATGCCAGAACCAGTCCAGCACACCTGGCATCTAGGGCCTAATGCTCGGGGGTGCCTATGGTAGCCGTCAATCTGGGTCAGGGGGGGCAACAGCGTCCTCGAAGAGACGCAGTGTCCGGAGCTTGGCAGGCATGTGGCGCGCATTTTCAATGGCACATAAATACTGTACTAGGGGCCGCCATACAGCTTTAAAGTGCGTTTCCCGGGCTTGCAGCCGAGCTGTAAAGAGCTCCATTGTAATAACATGCCATAAGCGCACTAACCAGGCCGCGATTGGAGGGGTTTCAGGCTTTTTCCAACACAAGGCTGTAAGCTGCCTGGCTGGTCCCAGCATTTGAAGCGCCAAAGTCCAATCGCTCCGAGTCAGTGCCCTAAGGCCAGCAGGTTTGATACCTAGTAGGAGTGTGGTTGTGGCTTCAGGCAGAGGGAACCCCAACACCCCCCTGATGTGGCTTAGGACCTCCTTCCAGAAGAGGGTCAGCGACGGGCATGCCCACCAGATATGAATAAAATCCCCCGTTGCAGACCAGCATCTCCAGCACATAGGAGAGGAGGCAGGATACATCTTGTGTAAACGCTGGGGCGTGTAGTACCACAGGGTCATGAGCTTATAGCATTCTCCTGCTGCGGGATGCTATGATACACTTTGGGGATATCCTGCCACAGGCGACACCACTGCACGGGGGAAATGTCCATACCTGATATTGTCTGCCAACGTTGCTGATATGGGTGTGAGGGTGGCGTCTTTGGGTGTTGCAGAATCTGGTAGATCCGTGAGATCAACCCCTTTGAATCAACAAAGGAGCAGTCCAGGCGCTCAAATGGAGTGAAGGCGCGCGTAGCCACCTGATATGTTTCATCCTCGGCCACCCAGTGCCTCAGCTGGGCGTATTGCATCTCCGCTGACGGAGAGACACGGAACTCCTCCCTACAGTGGGCAAAGGACTTGAGGGCGCCCCCCTCAAACAGATCAGTAAGTGCCCTGCAGTTTCCCTGCGTCCTCTTGCTGAAGGCGCCCGTGGGATGGGCCGGTGGAAAGGACGGGTTGCCCTCTATCGGAGTGTGCGGCAAGGGAAAGGACGTTAGGCCCTTGCGCACCTCTATCTTGTCCCAGATCTCTAGCACCGTTTTCGTGGGTATCGCCATATAGGCACTCCGAGAGCTCGCTGCCCTATGATGCCATGCAAGATCCCAGATGGTTCGCTCAGTCACTGCCCAGTCCATATGGAGCCACCCCTTCTCGCTCTCGGTAACCCCCATTCCACTACAAAACAGAGGTGCGCTGCCCAGTAGTAGTCCACAAGGTTGGGGCAGGCCAGCACCTTCCCTGTCTCGCGGTTCCATCAGGAGCGTCTGGGAGAACCGAGATCGCCTCCCCCCCCCAAATAAAATTTGTCCGATCGCGTTGGAAGCCTCTTATATAGTGCAGCGGGATGGGTGTGGGGAGGCATTGGAATAAATATAGAATTTTGGGGAGGATGGACATCTTGATGGCATTGAGTCTGCCCAGCCACAACGGTACAAGCGGCTTCCACCTCCGTAGATCATCAAGAACCAAACGTCGAGATTCCTGCCAGTTTACTTGTGTCCACTCATCCAAAGAGGGGGTCAAGTGAAGGCCCAGGTAACGGATGTGCTGAGCTGCCCATTGATATGGGACAAGCTGTTCTAGGAGGGGTATTTAAAGCTTCGAAATGGTGAGGTTAAGGGCCCAAGACTTGTTATGATTAATCTTCAGGCCGGAGGCCCGTTCAAAAAGGCACAACACTGAGTGCAGCACCGGAAGGGACTCTCGAGGACTCGTGAGCGTAAGGATAAGGTCATCCGCAAACAGCGCCACCTTGTTCTCGCTGCCACCCAGGGGAATACCATGGATTCCAGGCATCCACCGGATCATCTCCGCCAAGGGCTCCACTGCAAGGGCAAATAATAACTGCGAGAGTGGACATCCCTGCCTGGTACCCCAATAGATAGTGAACAGCACCGTGAGTTGCCCATTGACTCGGATCCTGGCCTGCGGAGCAAGGTACGGCGCCATGATCCTAGTGATCATATTCTGACCTATCCCCATCTTTTGTAAGACCGCCTGCAGGAAGGACCAGTCCACCCGGTCAAATGCCTTCTCCGCATCCAGTGATAGAAGGCAGGCCGGTATCTTCCAGTGGCGAGCTTTGCCCACGAGATATGCAACCCTGCGCACGTTATCCGCCCCTGCCGGTTGCCGATGAAGCCGACCTGGTCCGGGTCCACCAGACCCGGCATGTGGGGATCTAGCCATTTCGCCAGTAGCTTGGTGTAAATTTTAAAATCGGTATTTAGCAAGGCAATCGGGCGGTACGACGCACATAACGTAGGATCCTTTCCGGGTTTCAGGATCAAGGCTATCTCCGCCATACCCATATCAGGGGATGGTCCTACCATGTCAGTGAAGGAGTTGTACAGCCTGAGAAGGTAAGGCCGAAGCTGGGCTTCAAACATGTGATAGAAGGACAGAGGAAGACCACCTAGCCCCGGGGTTTTCCCTAGTGGGAGCTCCCTCATGGCTGTTGTTAATCCATCTTGAGAGATAGGGCCCTCCAGAGACTTTGCATAGTGTGGGTACAGCGGCGTCCCCGTATAGTTTCTCAAGACCTCCGCCACTACTTCCGGGGGTCGGTTTCTCCGCCTGATACAAGGCTGAGTAATAAGCCCTAAATGCCTCACACTTATCCCTCTCCGCCGTAACCCTCGTCCCGTCTGGCAATTGGACATTGGTATTGTGTGCTTTGGCTGCACGCGCCCTAAGCCGTCCCGCCAGTAGTCTCCCCACCTTGTCCCCCCCTTCGAAATATCTCTGTTTCAACACCAATAGGGATTTCTCCGCCTTATTAGTACGCAGGAGCGGGAGCTGCCCTCCAAGATTGGCCAGTTGCCGCCTCGACTTCAGGGAGGTATGACCCTGATCCTGCAACTCTGCTTTCTTTATATCCCCTGCCAGTTTGTCTTCCATCGACCGAGCCTCACGCGCCCTTGCGAACGAAAGGGAGGTGATATGACCCCGTATCGTGGCCTTGAAGGCGTCCCATACCACTGGAAAGGGTGTCTCTGGCAGATCGTTATCAACAAAGTAAGAGTCAAAGGCATCCCTAATGCTTTCTACATCGGCTGCATCCCGAAGAATACCCGGCGGCAGGCGCCATCTCGTTTCCCGGGCAGGGCAAGCGGTCGGGTCCTGCAGGAGCAGCTCGACATGAGCGCGGTCAGAAAGTGAAATATCCCACATAGCGGCCCCAAGTATGTCCCGGGAGAGGGCGTGGGAAATAAATAGATAATCGATACGTGAGTACGAGCGGTGCGCATGATAGTAGAACAAGTAGTCCCTCCGATCTGGGGACTGGTAGCGCCATGCATCTAGCAACCCTAAGTCCGTTATCTGCATGCGTGCAGAGCCCCTGCTCCACTAAAGGAGTCATCGCTGCGGTCCACATCTGGACTCCAGACTAAGTTGAAGTCCCCTACCAGGATTAACGAGGGGTCTCCTTGCGGAAACTGCTTTCTCAGGAGATCCCGGAGATAACGGTCCTGCATCTGATATGGGGCATATATATTACATAGGGTGTAGCGGCGCCGTCCAACCTCCACACTCACCCTAAGAAAGCGGCCATCCCCACTCCGAAAGGACTTGGTCTCCCCCCGCCTGATGCCAGCCCTGCACAGTATCACTACCCCAGCTGTCTTGGTGTCCGCTGCAGCCCAAAACTGGAGAGGGTACTTAGGATGTGCCATGTGTATCCGCCTGCAAAAGATGCGTCTCCTGTAAGAATATGATGTCAGGGTGTTGCTGAAGGAGATAACGCCACGTTTGCCTCCGCTTATTAGGGGAATTGAGGCCCTTGACATTAAGTGTTAAGATCTTCAAAGGGCTAGGCAAATTCACCATCATGATAGGGTCCGATCAGGGGCCACCCACGCCCCCCCATCCCGCGCCAGCAGAGGCCTACAAACACAAGATGCGCCCACCATTGCAGTCTCCATATCACACCGCAGCCACATGCCCCCCCCGCTAAGTGCACCTAGAGGAAAGAGAAGAAAGAGGGAAAAAGACCAGTAAGAAACAAGAAAAGGTAGAAGAGGTCAAGAAGGCAAAAAGCGACCAAACAGGCCACAAATCCTTGGACAACAATGTCGGCCAACGGGGCCATACTACACTGTCCCAAGTGCAGGGCATCCTACACCCTAGGGTTTGGATACTCTCAGGGATGTCACTCCCACAGGGACAGCCTGGGGTAGGCCTGCGGTAGCCTCGAAGGTCTGACATCTGGGAGCTCCCGCCACCCCCCCTGCCATTAGCCGGGATATAGCGTGAAATACTGCAGAGAAGACCTCCCACTGGGGGGTGAGTATACGTATTATAAGAGCATTCAATCCGTTAATTAATGTGCACAATAATGTCTTGTTTGGCCTGGGAGGCTGATCGTTCATTCATAGGGGGTGTGCGGCGATGACGTTGGACAGTGGTCCAGGACGGCTTGGCTGGTATCCTATCCTGCCTCCGCGGGCGGGATGGGCTCACTGGCGACGACGTTTGCAAATGAAGAAGCTGCGTCGTCTCCGCGTAGGTCCGTATCACTTTAACTACATTTTTCTAATCTTTTTATTGTTAGATGTTATTTTTTAAATTACATTACACATATACTGCGCAAAACGTGTCCGCCATTTTAGGGTCACTGTCTAAGATCCGTTAGGGTGTGTGACGGGTACGACTTTTCCAAAGCGGTTGTTATGCGACCTGTGCGCGACGCCTGGCGCATACGCGAGATGTACGTATAGCGCGAAGTGACAGACGTGCAGTAGTGCATGACGTCATATGCATATCGGATGCGGTGGGTATGCGGCTTCCCCGATTTCTTTAATGTTGGAAAACTTATTTATATATATGTAATATAAATATTAAGACGAGATTATCTGAGGTTTTTTATAAAAATACAATTCTTTAACTTTCTTAAAAAGTACATCACTTTTTAATGCAATTCCACGAAGTCGCGCTGTACGAGAGCACGATGCAAGCAGGCTGCGTACTGAGTGTGCGCATCCTACGCGCAACCTACGCGCACCCCATTTGATTTTAAAAACAGAGATTTCATTGGTTCATTACACTTCCTATTGAAACTATTGAAGGACCCCCCCCCCCCATTTCAATCACTCTTATTAGAACCTTTCTTAGGGAAAGACCTCCTGAGATGATCTGCTGCTCTTTCTTTTTTGGACAAGAGATTCATTTAAAGATACTATGGCTGCTAATCCACCATCATCCTCTGATTCAGACAACTCATCAGAGCAAGAATTTCTTCCTGAACCTCCACCAAAGGAAAAATATATCAGCATCGTCTGGAAATGTTTCACCTTTCTACCAGGCTTAAAAAAGGTGAATGCAACAAAAGTTACTTGCTGCATATGCAATGAAGTGCTTTCAAGGGGAGACCCCAACTACAAGTACTCATGCGGAACTGCAGGTATGCGGAAGCACTTGCAATCTAAGCATCCTGTCAGCTTTGCAAGGGAAGAGTTAAGGAGATTGAGAAAGGCTCCTCCTGCTTCATCAGAAGGCCCGAGTAGGAGTGGAGCAACACCATCAACCTCTACCGCATGCCATGATATTTGTTCCCAATTTGTGAGAATGAGCTGTGTAAAATGTGGATGGCTGATAGCATATGGAGAGCAGTCGGTGGATATGGTGTGTCGTGCTGTTGACAACCACCATTGTTAGATTTCTTTTCTCCTCTCCTCCCAGTTTTTAGTTCTTTTTTCCTAGTTCTCATTTTTTCCCTGTTTTAAAAAAAAAAACAATTACAAAATTGTTCAAAAAATCCAACAAAAAGAAAAAAAAAGTTCCGTTTAGAACTAACTATGGTTAAAGAAAGATCTAAACTAGTATTCTAGTGAGTGAAAGTTGAGATGAATGTATGTGTAGTGCATAATTGACTGTAAAAATACATTTCTGATGTGTGGTGAATGCATAAGTGCAGAATTATAAGGAAGTGCTGCAGCATGATACTGTAAACTGTTTAACTACAGCATGCTGTGGTACTTCCGAAGCACAGGGATGTAACATATGTACTTAAATATGTTACAACTATGTGCTTCCCTCTGCACAGCTGCACAAACCACAGCCATGTGGCGAGACAGGCACCCTTGCACCATGGTGCAAGAATGTCAGTGTCATGTGTAGATTGTTTTTGTGCAAAAAGGGACACCCTCCTGCATAAAAACAATCAGTAAAGGCATGTTTCTCCTTCAATATATGCTGTGCATTGCAGAATATATTGAAAGTGAAAATATGAGGAGAAGTGAAAACAATTTTCCTCATTGTGCTTTGCTACACCAATAGGAGGATGGTGTAGCATTCACAAACATGTCCAGATTTATGATTTATGATAAATCTGGAGATGTGTCTTGTTCTATGAGTGTTCTGTGCAAACACGCAGAGCAAAACCTATAGAACACCTTTTCAACGCAAAGTACTGTGTATGATGAGATTATATTTACATGGAAAAGAGAAGGTTTACAGAATGCCTTTTCCTCACCTTATAAATAAGAAAGAGAGTTAATGGCTAGGCCAATTGTTATTATAGGATTACATTTGTGTACTGATAACAAAGAATAACATACATTTACAACTACTTACGTTTTAGGAAACTGATAGGACATTATTATATATTACTGAAGGGAAGCGATGCGATCTAATATGACATATGCAAAAACACTGACTGATGTGGTTTAAGTTAAAGAGTTTCATTTCTTTTAATTCTGAAATTATTAAGACCTGCAAAACAACCATATTATTCTATTCTGTACAATACCATATATCTTGCAGACAGGTGTTCTGAAGCTGTCCCCTATTTTATACCTTTTTTGCATTACAATTTTCTGACAAAAATCTAGTCCATCCATGATCCCTTTCTTCAACTGTGTGGAAACACAGTCCATTGTGCATTTTAAGACTTACTAAAACTTACCTCAACAGTACTACACGTAAAAAACAGTACACATTTTATTCACTTGTTTTTTATAATCTAAATGGTGGTAAATTAGATATCTTAAAGTTAAGATCTGTAAAAAAAAAAGAAAAAATTGTTATAACATATAATAGTACATTTTTAACAGCACAGCATCATTTTAACATTTTACAAAGTAATTTCTTTGACTTTTTTGCTGTTCTCAGAATATATTGAATTTCACTAGAAACAGTGATTTCAATTGTACTCATCACATAACAGCGGGCAAAAAAAAACCAATAAATTTGATGGTTTAAAAAAAACAATAATCCATCTATAGTAAAATACTAGATAATACAAATCACACGTATATCAAATGATTATTGCTAAGAAAATCACGCAGAGTTGGCATTAAACCAATTACAGATTTCTTATCCGCAATTTCCATGTATATTTTCTCAGGAACTCTATTTTCATTTGGAAACAAATTGGGAAGTAATCAAGTCTGTAAAGCTTGTTTGCCGTGTTCTGTCAGTAGTCCAATTATTATATCTTGGAGAATAGTTCAACGTCATTTGCCTGTTGCATATTTGTAATGAGTTCTTTGTATTCAAAATATGACCAAATGTTCATGTTTCCAACAATACCCAGAGACTTTCTGGTGTCTTCATGTGCACGTGTTTTAAAAACTGGTTGTCCTTTTACAGGAGTGAGTTGCAGTAGATCTCCAAAAACTATGACGTGTTTTCCTCCAAATAATACGTCATACTCTGTTTTAAGAATTTGCTGCATTCTTAAATGCACAAAGGCAAGCATTAAGTTTGATACCATGCTTACCTCATCAATAATGAGAAGTTTCATTTTCTTGAAGACTCTTGAAACGTCACAGCAAGCTTCTCCAGATAGCTTGTGGTATTCCAATTTGTTTTAATGCTCTACTGGTAGCATTAGTAAACGATGTAAAGTAATTCCTTTAATGTTGTGTGCTGCCAACCCAGTTGGAGCAGTGACAACACAAGACAAGGCAGAATGTTTTCTGTAGATAACTTTTAATTACTGTAATTAAAAAACGTTTTCATGTTCCAGCTTGTCCACTCACGTACATTCGGATAGGTTGAAATGACGTGCATGAGCACTCTTTCTTTTCATGAAGTAATCCATGGTCAATCTGTTTTCTCACTTGCTCATACATTTGTTTTTGGTCAACATTTAATTGTTCTTCCAAGTTTCCTAAGTTTTTTACATCTTCTTGAGCTTGATACATTGTTGTTTCCACCTCATTCATGGCAATTGCTGCTTCGTTTTCAACAAATGGTTGTCCTAGTGGATCTTGACTCAGCGCAACAGAACTTTGACTGTCTTGACAACTGTCTCTAGCAATCTCAGCTGCAATTGTAGCTTCTTGATCAATTTCATCGTTCAACATTTTCACCTAATTTGCAAAAGCACTGCATTGTATGCTATTTTTACAAGCATTAAAGGAATCTTCATAGCTCTGGAAATCTCCAAGTAATTCCAGTTCTGAATGCCATGGTTTGAATAGTTGTAAAAGAGCTAAATAGTAAAATTCCCTTTTATCAGCAGTGTCACAACTCAGCTTCCTGTGATTAATCAAATTTCCTTTAGTTTGTTTCACCAAACATCCTTCGGAACCAATGACTCCATATTTTCCATCATTGTTATTCTCTGTAGTATTCCGTTTAAAAGTATAGTTTAGCAGCACTTCATAGAGACACATGTTCTCAAGATGATGACTTCTGTTTGGGTAATATGTATCCAACATATTCGTTTTCAAAATATCTGTACTTTCTGGATCTTTTGCTGCTAAATATTCAATTTCTTGTACAGATTTCAGTACTCGATTTCACATTGCTGCAAGACCTAGAGTCACATAAATAATTCTTGTAGATTTGGAGTATAGACTTGCAGATGATAACCGATCTGAGCATTCATATGCTCCGATTTCTCGATGCAATAGCATCTTCAAACTGAAAGTGTATAATTTCTTACTTAGAGTCTTCTTGTGAGAAATCACTTCCCACATTTCTTTCAATTCTGTCTTTTCTGATTTTGTAATATAAAAAGTTACATATCGAGCAACAGCAATGGAATTGTCCACAACATATTGAATATCCATGTGAGCATTCCACATGAACAAAATGACTGGGTTGTAATCATTTATGTATTTTTACTCTTCGTTTCTTCTTAAGTTGTAGGTATTTTTTGGAGACTTTCTTGTGATAGTATGTCACAAAACTGTTCACTCTTCATTTCGATATTACAGGACGTGGTAATCCAAAACGATATTTGGTGTAGAACTTGTCCTTAGATTTGTACTTTTGTTGACAGTATTTTTCACATTGGTGGCTTTGGAATCATAACACTTGTGCTCTTAAGTTCTTTTCTTCTGTGCTTTTGGGTACAGCACATGTTGCATATTGTTCAATAAAACTCAAAACAGTATCATCTGCATCTGTTCCAAATTCGGGAGCATCCTTAATCCATTAAAGCATATGTATATGAGGAGCACCTCTTGCTTGATACTCCTTTCTCCAAAAGAAATCCCCAACTTCTCCAAGAGGAGGATTTTTTTTATTGCAGATAAAAGACAACATAGCCTCAAATCTATGATTGAAATACCCGCATACATTAACAGGATCCAAAGAGCACAATTCTCCAGGTGTCTTGTATTCAATGCTTTTTATATTGGAATTTGCCTCTCGAAGAAATTGTAGTAAATCATCCCAAGCGTACTCAGCACAGCCCAGGGTAAGGAACCATTTTGGAGTTCCTAAGTTCTGTAGCATACATTGTAGTTCTCCATGACGACGGTACCAATATTCATTAGTTCCACACTGACATGCCATAGAATTAATGAGCTGAGATTCTAGATGATCATCTCTCTGGTGCACTTTATCCATAAAAGCTTTTGCAAATACATTTTGCAGATGTATTCCAGATTTTAGAATATGGTTAACTGCATATGAAAGTCCAGACAAGTCACTTTCAAACAAAAGATGAAATATATAAGGGATACATTGTCAAAATTTTGGAACTTCTGTATATAATCATGTTGTCCGATATTCAGATGCAGGAATCTGCACAGGACGTTCATCATAGCGTCCTCCTTTTCCAGTTGGGAACAACTGTGGAAAACAACGAGCTTCCAAGCTCTCTTCCCATACACTCATGGGACTTTCTTTAGCTTTTTTCATTTGGAACAAATCAATAGTGTTTCCCATCACTTCTTTTGAATGAAGTGGATGCACACTGTAATGTTCATAGATTTCCTCACAACTTGACATGTCCACTTTTTCAATTTGTCCACTTGACGTTTCAGTGTCTTCTGCTAAAACTATTTCTTCTTCTCCTATATAAACATTCTTATAGTATGTATTGTTTTTTATCAAATACAATGTTGCCTTTTGCACTTTCCTAACATCCACTAACTCCTGCCAGATTTTCTTATTCTTAGTTGGCACACCACAGAATAAGTAGTGGTTCACTTTCTACACTGTCTACACCAATAGTTTCAATAGTTTACTTTAAATGTAACAGTAAATACACCACTCTTCCTTTTAATCCTCTTTGTGAATCTGAAGGGGGCAATTTACCTGTTTTAGGCTCCATACAAGCTATAGTCATGCATACATTGAATGAGAATAGACTCATATGTATTGAGATCTGTCAGTTCTGGAGGAATAGCAACTAACTCTAAATTATTATGCACAGCTCTAACAGGCATTCTATTTTCATCTAATTTGTTATAACAATATTTACAAATACGCTGATCAGGACCCAAATCAAAACAATTCTCTACCAACAAATAAGTTGCAAATTCCTTCCACGTATCATTATTTTCTTTTTCACTTTTTAAATACAGATCAATACTCCTAGTCTGATTTTTGTAGTGAGTTTGGCGACAACAAATACAAGAAAAATGTGGCCTTTCACCTGAAATCACCTTAAACTTTGTGATTTCATTTTCAACAATTTTTGTACAAGTATGTTCAACATTCTCTACGTTTTCTTCTATTAATGTCTCAGTTTCTGCACTCTCTTCTTCAGGACCAAAGTAACAAAACTCAATATCATCACAAACCTATTTCACATCTGATACTGATCCAAAAGAGCACTGTTCACCTCATTTAACTTTATTGCTGGACTATTTGCATAATACAATCTTCTCACTAACTTCAGCATTTGAGAAGGATGTACTGCCAACATCCTGAAATGGTGAAAAACACTTTGACATACTTTCCTAGAAAGACAAGCCAGAGAATAACCTTGCAAACCAGTATGTTTTCTCACTCTGCAAGGGTCTAGTCTTTGCAACAGCTTAATCTTTTGTTTAACACTTTTTTTACAATATGCTTGTAAGAAATTGCGTAATTTATCAATAGATTCTTGTCGTACACTACAAATACTACTACAATCCCAAGTGTACACTGGGGCTTTAGGACGTCTGCCTAGAACTTCATCAGCTATCAATTCTTCTGCATTTCTAGGAACCATTTGCTCTTTCTCAATTGGACAACCATCAATAACCTCATAAGCTCGACCAGGGGTGTCAACTGCATGCACCAAATTATTGCTCAGTAAATAACTCTCTTCATAAAAAAAGGCTCAGAACTTGAACTATATTTCCATTGCCCTAAAAAAATCTCACAAAAATTAGTTTTGTTAATTACTCTTTTCCTCTTACTTTTGGCCTTCATTAAATGGATTGGTTTATCTAGTGATCAAATTCTCTTCAATACTAAAAAGAAGAGTTTCCTTTTTACTTCAAAAGCCTTTTCCACAATGGATTCAGTATGCTTCTTCTTATTATAAAATTGTGTTCTCTCTCTATATTTCTTTGTGTGTTTCAGTAAATTATGGAGAACTCTGTTGTAAAATATTTTTGGGCGAATTTCTTTATATTGATTTTCTCTTCTTTTACTATAAGTTGTATCCTTTGTTTTCATATTCCCTTTTTTGACTTTCCTATTCTTTGCACTTTTTTTGTGCTTGGAACATTTTCACTGCTTTGCACATTTGCATTTTTTTTCTGAATCTAGTAATGTTTTTTATAAAGTCTTTGGTAGTCTTACTAGACATTGTTCTCTTTTTAGTCACATTATGTTGGTCTTCCAATACTTGTGGTTGAGTTTTTTTCAAGTAAGTATCCTTTTTCTGACTTTTTCTTCTTCTTTCTTTCTGTGGCATGATAACTTTATTTTAACGATGATAAACAGTATCTGTAAAAAATAAACATAAATAAGTATTTATTAAAAACTTTAAAAAATTATACATTTTTATTACTATACAAACACATTTCATACAAATTCTGACTAAAAAACTGTAGGCCTGAAGCACAACTGTAAAGGTGATAAGAGCACTACAATTGGTAAGAGCACTACATACATAATGCATAGCAGTTTGAAGCACTCCATAACACTAGAACCTGAAGCACTGTATGACTACATGCATATATACTAAATGATTACAATACTATAAAGAAAGCCACTAAGGGGTCGATTATGTTGGCGGTGAATCCGCATCCTTCGGGCCGGTGGAAGCCACCGCCGGCCCGGAGGATGCGGATTCACCGTTGCGGACATTGCAAACACCCACCGCGACATTAGGATGCCGGTGGGATCAGCGGCGGACTGCAAGTCCGTCCGCCGGTGATCCGCGGTGTATGCACGCAAATATGGTGGCGGTGTCTGCAAAACACCGCCAGCCATATTAGGTTGCAGACAGAAACATGCTTTTCCACGGCGGCTTTTCCGCCGTGGAAAAGCATGTGGTCTTTTGTGTTTGGGGGCCTGTTGCGGGCCCCAGGGTGTTGGGGGGGGTTGACATGGGGGGTACCTATGGTACTCCCCTGTATTTACATGCACAAAGTGGCAGGCACCGCGCGGTGCCTGCCGCTTTGTGCATGTAAATGCAAAGCATGCATTTTTAACCTTGCGGCGGGTGCTGCTTGAAGCAGCACCCGCCGCAAGGTTAAAGATACGGGATGTGACCGCCAGGGTGGCGGTCCCATCCTAATTGCAACAGAGGGACTGCCGCTGCCCCTGCGGACGGTCCCTCCACCTTGGGGGTGGCACACGGACGCAGATCCATCCACCATCCTAATAGGCCTCTTAGTGTATTCATAATTGGATCACTTTTACTTTAGTAAATAGATTACTACATGGAACATAAAATCCCATCCTTGTAGCCAAAATGTACTAAGTAAAGAAGTCCAAATTGTAAACAAGGTTGTAGGTTCCAAGATCTACTTTATTGTATTACGTTCTAGGTAGTAGATAGATGGTAAATTGTAGTAAGATGGTAAGTATTAGACTAAGCTGGAATAGTAGCCCCACCAGGAGCATCCTCCTGCTCAGCCTCACATCTCCAACTGACGCTCTCCACAAATGAACACACCAATATTCCATGACATCATACAGCATTCTCCAGTCATGCAGGCTGAACAGAAAGGAGAGCATTGATGTAAAGAAAGAAGAGAGGAATTAACCTTACAACAGCTACGCTGAGTGAAAGAAAGGGAGAGCAGAAATGTACTATCCCTTTCTTTATATACTCAGATACAGCACACGTCAGCTTCCTCATAGCACACATAGAAAGTGGAAATAACACGGGGGGAAATGATTTTTCTCTTTGTTACGCCATCCTCTGGGAGGCGTAGCGATTTCACGCAATCACCGTTCTGCCTTTTGGCATGTTTCTCATCTCTTTTTGCTTTCTGGCCTCCTGTTTTTAATAGTATGGAGGCAGTTGCGGCCGGCATGGCTTGTGGGTGGGGGGGCAGCGGGCACGGTGGGGTACAGCAGGGGAGAGGGCGGTCATAATAAAAAATGTTTTAATAAAACTTACCTTGAGGCCGGGTCCTTCGTCTTCACTGCTCCTGTTTTCCTGCTCTCCTGCCTCTGACAGGAACAGGAAGCAGGCAGCCAGGCTCCCTCTCATAAGCCGTGACACGGTGCTCAGCCAGGGCTGGCGAGGAGGGCATGTTCTCCATACAGGCTGCAATGCAGCCTGCACGGAGAAGGGGAAAGTGCGCATCACTGGTTTGGGTGGCCCGAGAGGGACCAAACAGTCATTGTGCCCTCCCCTACTCTATAAGCAGTGAAGCCCCACCCACCCGCCTGCCTGCCAGTAAAGAAAACATAAAACGGTAATATCTAAATGTTATTACCATTTTATGTTTTTGCTTCTCACACTGTGAGAAAACAGTGGGCGACGCTCCTCTGCCATAGCGAAGGAGCAGCCACTGTACGTTGGGCTTCATTTTGCTGGTTTAGTGCCTCTGCGCACCTTCTCACAGCTGTTCAGTGTTAAAGCTCCTACAGTAAACTGTTTATGGATTGGTGTTTCATGTTTGGCTTATTGATTTTCTACTAAGTCCCTAGTATAGTGCACTCTGTAGGACCAGGGTCTATATATCAAATGCCGCAAGTTGGCCTGCAGCACCTAATGTGTCACTCACACAAGCAGTCTTTCAAAGGTGTATCAGACCTGCCACTGCAGTGTCTGTGCACAGCTTTTACTGCTATGTCGACCTGGAAGGTTCCCCCACTTGCCAGGCCCTTACCTTTCCTTTTCTTACATATAAGGCACCCCTCAGGAAGGCCCATGGTACTCCCCTAAGAAGGGTGCAGTGTATGTGAAAGGTAGGACATGTCCTGGTGTGTGTGACATGTTCAGATAGTGAATTTCTGCCAATTTCGTTTTTTACTATTGCAGGACCATCTGTTGCATAGGCTAACATGGTAGTTGGGTTGTAACATCTTACAAGTATAACTTTCCATTAGGACAAGATTGAAAAAAAGAATTTAGGCTCTCTGAACTCAGAATGTAATAACATATCTTTTTAGGGAAATGGTTTTTAAATTGTGTGTTTGAAAAGGCCTTTTTCAGAAAGTGGGCATTTTCTTGTTTAACCATTTTGTGTGCCTCTGCTGGTTTGTGTATTGAGTGTCTGGTTTTGGTGTGACAGGGGCTGGGGGTGTGCTTTTACTGTAGACAGTCACAAAAGGGGTTTGAGGAGTGTCCTGCCTTTCCTGGGTGACTCATAGTAGGACTGATGAGGCCTGGTCTGCATTTAGAATGGTGGGAGGAGTTTTCACTAGCACCCGAATTGACAGTGTCTTCTCTACACAACGCTGTCTCCAGCTCCTGTAGTGAAGCTGGGCCAGGGAGGGCAGACTGGTTTGGACTGGGCTCAGAGACCCTTGCCACAAAGATAACAAAGAGAAAATGTGGTATAAATATTGGAGCCCTGACTTTAGAACTCTTTTGGATCAAGGAGCCTGCCAAGAAGAAGAGCTGGAGAAGCTGTGAGGAGGAATTACCACTTTGCTGTGTGCTTTGCTGTGTTGGCCTGCAGTGGCTGCTTCGGTCTTGGGCAGAAAAAGGACTGAACTGAGCTTTCTGCAACTTCCTTACGTTTCTCCATGGGCTTCAGGTAGACCTTGTCCCCTATCCAAGAAGTCTCAGGAACAGCAAAGACTTCAAGTTCATCTGCTACCAGCACTTGGAACTGTGTGTTTTGCACAGAAGAAAAGCAAGTTGATGCCGTCAACTATGCCACTGCCAGATGCATGTCTTGAAGTCTCTGCAACCTTGATCTCACAGACGAAGATGCCCAGAGCCACCATGAGCCGCTGCTTGCACCTCAAGATCTGTGGGCACAAGACTTTGCACCACCTCGCTTCACACCCCCACCCTGGTATACCTTAAGATGACGACCCATGCCGACATTGGCACTGCTGCTTGCACCGTGGATTAAAAGCACCGCTTGTAAGTTTCATGACGCACTGCCCAGTCCTACACTGCAACCTTGGCCTACCAACGCCTGCACCATTGGCTCTAGTTCATCAGCCCATGACAGCACTTCAGCAACGACGCCGCCGCCGCTACATGCACTATGACCTGCCAGCACCGCGATGTGCACCACACCACTTCACACTGCAGTCTTGGTCTCACCAATGCCGCTGGATAACTGTCACTGAGCCGCTGCCTCTACTGCCACCTGAGGGCACTGCAAGCCACACCGCTGCATTTCGCACTGCATCCCCGATGAGCTCCGGACTGCACAGAGTTGGATTTGCATCGTGTGTGACTTCAAGGGCCCGAAAGTAACCCTGGGCGTAGTTTGCGCAGTAGCGCTACGCGTAGCTACATAGCTGTGAGTGCTGCGAGTGCCACGCTTTTTAAAAAACTTGCAGGAAACTTGAATTTATAATTTGCCCTGAAACTGCTTTTAAATCACCTGAAACTGCTTTTAAATATTGTACTTTCTTCTGTGATTTTACGCTGCACTTGGCACTTTACTTACCTGTAGCAGGCTCGTGTGCTCCGGCCCCGGTCCACCACAGCTGAGGCTGATTGAGTGGAGGGCGGACACGCACGGCCTGACACACCCCCTGGCACGTCCGACGCCTCATTGCTAGACGGCAGGGAAGCATTCATAAAGACGGAAGGAACCAGTGCTCAGCAGACATAGCTGTGAGTGCTGCGAGCGCCGCGCTTTTTAAAAAACTTGCAGTAAACTTGAATTTGTAATTTGCCCTGAAACTGCTTTTAAATCACCTGAAACTGCTTTTAAATATTGTACTTTCTTCAGTGATTTTACCCTGCATCTGGCACTTTACTTACCTGTAGCAGGCTCGTGTGCTCCGGCCCCGGTCCACCACAGCTGAGGCTGATTGAGTGGAGGGCGGACACGCACGGCCTGACACACCCCCTGGCACGTCCGACGCCTCGTTGCTAGACGGCAGGGAAGCATTCATAAACATCACCATGAAGCGAGCGTGCAGTGGACGCGCACAGCGGGCGCGCCGCTGGCGCGCCGAAGGCAAGCCCGTCTGCGCCTGTCCGCAACCAGCCGGGACCAGGGGCCACGACCCCTGATCCTTGGACACGGCAGACGGAACTATACTCAGGCACACAGCTCACCAGCCTCAGTGATGCTCACGGCTGTCAACACATCCTCGGTCCTCCATTTTATATCAATAAGTGCCCTCAGTGTCCTTTAGTCATTAATGCCAATAGGACAAAAGAGGGAACTCCTCCCTCAGGACAGGAATTCAAAATGTTATTGCTGAATTGCCGCTCTATGCCTAAACACACCATAGAAATCAGGATGATTCTGGAAGAAAGAGACCCCGATGTGTTATTCCTGACAGAAACCTGGCTCAGGGAAGGATCAGATACAGATGTGATCCAGACCCTGCCACCAGGATGCTGTATTCAGAGGCAAGACCGTCCTATTAACAGAGGAGGAGGTCTAGCTATTATATATAGAGACACCTTTTGCTGTCGCATGAATGAGGGGCCTATTAGGGACTGTGAAAGCCTAATATTTGCCATCCGCCTCTCACAGACATGCACCTTCTCAGGAGGGCTGATCTATCGCCCACCGGGTCCCTTGGGAAACTTCAACCTGGATTTCCCTGAAAAAATAACCACACTAGCTAGCTCTCTGCCCAACTTTTCGATATTAGGAGATCTTAATATGATGCTTCCTCTTCCTCTGCTTTCATCATGGAACTGACAGAGAGCCTGGGAACCCTAGCCCTTGAACTCAAAGTCAACAGCCCTACCCATATCAAAGGTCATTTATTGGACCCAATTTTTTCAAACACCAATGTGACTACTGAAAACCCCATCCCCCTACCTTGGAGTGATCATTATTTGGTACCATTTACATGGGTCTCGGTAACTAGGTACTATTCTGATACTGCGACAAAAAAATTTGAGCGCAACCTGGCAAAGATCAATGTCGAACACTGGACAAACATCCTGGACAACTCCCGTCCCCTACTTAACGGGGATCCAGACTTAGCCAATCTAGCTGTTAACAGCTGGCTTGAAAGATCATTAGACCAGGTGGCCCCGAGGAAACTGAGGAGAGAGAAGAAAAGCCAAAAAAAGTTAGCCTGGTTTTCCCCGACCCTCAGGGAGCTTAAGCGCAAGTGTAAACAGGCAGAGAGACATTGGAGAAAATATTTTTCAAAGGAGAAAAAACAAATCTATAGAGAGGCCATAAAATTCTACAAACTAGAAATACGCAAAACACAAGCGAACCACTACGAATCCAAAATTTCCTCAGCTACCAATGCCCCGCGGGTAATCTTTAGAATTTTTAAGACAATCACCACTGTGGCCCCCCTCCGTCAGATAACATACTCAAACGATGTAACGATCTAGCAGAATTTTTCCATTCCAAAATTCAATCCATCTACCTCTCCTTTTCCCCTTCTAACATCCCACCTTTGACAACGCCACGGAGAGTAGGAATGGGATAAAGTTGGAAGTCCTCCACCCTATGAATCTAGAGACTTTAAAATCGTGTCTCAATAAATTAAAATCGGGGTCCTCATTGGACCCAGCACCCCCCAACATCCTCAACCAAGTCTCTCAATCTGTGGCACCAACCATACTTGAGCTGATTAATCTGTCATTAAGCACTGGAACAGTCCCCTCTACCGGGAAACAAGCCATGGTGAAGGCACTGCTGAAAAAAGTGGGTGCCGACCCAGATATCCTCCTGAACTATAGACCCATTTCCCTGCTGCCAGCTATTGCCAAAATCACTGAGAAGCATGTGAATGGGATACTCTCAGCATTTCTCGGGTTTCAGACCACAACAAGGTACCGAAACAGCCCTAATTGCAGTGACTGAGGAGACCAGAAAAATCATGGACATCGGAGGCTCGGCAGCCATCATCCTCCTAGACCTAAGTGCAGCCTTCGATACTGTTAACCATCAACTGCTTATCTCCAGGGCGGGAGAAGCAGGGGTATCGGGGACTGCACTGGACTGGCTGAAGTCCTTTTTAGAGGACCAATCATTCAGGGTCTATGAGGGCGAAATTATATCGAAAAGGTGGCCATTGAGATGTGGGGTACCACAGGGCTCGTCCCTGAGCCCCACACTCTTCAACATTTATATGAGCCCGCTGGCTAAAATAGTGGAACCCTTTGGAATTTGAATGATCACATACGCAGACGATACCCAATTGATCGTCTCCCTGAACCAACCAGGAAATAGCCCAGACACCCTAGCAAACTGTATGAGAACAATTGCTTCCTGGATGGAAAGCTCCTTTCTACAACTGAACTGAACTAAGACGTAACTGATGTTCCTGGGTAAACCACTCCCGATGGGGGTTTCTACCCTCTGGCCAAATTGTCTAGGCAAAGCTCCAACCCCTAAAGACAAAATCAAACCCCTCGGTGTCTGGCTAGACAATAAACTCAGTATGAAAGCCCAAGCACAGAAAGTCGCAGGATGTTGTTTTGGACTAATAAGGATGATGCGAAAAGTCCTCCCACTGCTTTCATGGGAGTCCAAGAAACTAGTAGTCCAGGCCCTGATACTTTCGCGCCTGGATTACGCGAATGCTCTATATGCGGGCTCACCCCAGTCTACAATAAGGAGCCTTCAGGCGGTACAAAATTGTGCAGCTAGGCTTCTTATGGACATATCTCGGAGCGAATCCGCCAGAAATGCCATATCCACTTTACACTGGCTACCAGTGGCAGAGAGGATCCAGTTCAAAACCCTCTGTGTGACCCACAAAATCCTGAACGCAAAATGCTCCCCTATACTTCAAGGAACCATCCTCCCCTACTTACCTAATAGATCCCTGCGCTCTGAAAAAAAACGCCTAGCAACAATCCCCAAGATCCAGAAAACTAGAAGCGGAGGACAACGATTCTCCTATGTGGCCTCCAAAGGGTGGAATACCCTGCCGGACCATATTAGACTGATAGACGACCATCTGGTCTTCCGCAAGCGTTTAAAAACACTGCTATTTCCATCACGCTAAACAGAGCACTCACAGCAAATAGTCCACAGCGCTGGGAGGCCTCCGGGTAGCCATGCGCTCTACAAATATTTTTTACTTTTACATTTACGCGTAGTGCACTTCGCACTATGCGAGATACACGTAGCCACGCAAACTGCATAGTGCACTGTGCAAAATGCTGTTCTCACTGATTGCACAGTGCTGGATGCTTGTCCACACTGTGCAATCAGTGCAAACTACATCTTGCACAGTGCAATCGGTCGTTTTCTGCCGCTCGAGTAGATTTTTACTTGAGCGGCAGCTTTCTCAACGCGGACTGGTAGTTTCTCATCGCGAGCGGTCACGAGCATACGCGACCACTCGCAATGAGAAAACTGGCCTCCCTGTGTTGAGCATCTCGCCTTGAGGTTTATTTTCCACGTTCGCGATTGGCAAATGTTGCTGATCGCGCCGAGGAAAAAGTCTTGCTGGGATGTCATTGTGCTCGCTCGCTGTCGCCAACTTGCCATTGAGGACCGCGAGCAAGCAAAAAATGACTGCTACACTACGCGTGTTTGCACTGTGCTACGTGCAATTCGCGTAGTGCGAAGTAGCACAAACTTGGCAAACAGCGCAAGCGTAGCGTAGTACTTCGCCCAGGGTTACCCGAAAGCGAAAAGGTAGAAATACATAAGAAATGTTGTGCCAGTCTGCACAACATGCATGAAAGTGCTTGCGAAACAATTAGTCTTAGTCAGACATACTGAAAATTGTCGGTTTAACAGTGTTACCAGCAAGTTTAAGTGAAGCACACTATCATGTGGGCGTGCTGCACTACACTTCCCATGAGCACTGTGAAGCCATACATCCGCACGCAACCTTAGAGTAGGACGTCCTACGTGCATGTGCCCACTCTGCCTCTGAACCTACTTATTTGCATGAAAGATGCCCGTTGGTTACCTCCGGTCGCAGCTCTTGTACCGTCCGGGGTACCGACAGACAGGTAAGCAGCCATAGCCGCACTCCAGCATTATTTTTATTTCTAGCCTAGCCGATCACTATATTCCGTGCGTTCGCAGAAGCGCTTATATTAAACACTAGCAGCCCATCCCGACGTTGTCCGGGTATGAATTGCTGCCGGCCAGTAGTATATTGTTTTGTAGGATTTCATTTTGATAGCATTTCTTATCTGTGACAGGCCTGTGAAACGCTCCGATTCACAGTGCACTGCTGATGCACTTAAGAGTGCGTGTTCAGTAGTGTGTGAACTCAAGTTTCCCTACTTTATTTTTCCTTGCAATATTATATAGCGCGAACTCGACAACGTGGCATGAGCACAATTTACATTACAGAAGAACACATTCATTTGTCGTAGGCACGGGGAGACAAAGCGATTTGCCTGGAATCACAGGATGTTGAGCTGATGCCGAGAATCGAACGTAGCTCCCCAGCTCTAAAGTTCGCAATTCTAGAACTTGTGGCGGGAGGTGTGTCTAAAAGTGTATGTAGGTGCTAGCCATCAATAAGAGAGACCTGTGCATTTTTCAAATGGGTGGTGAAAAAATATGAGTATGTTGCTTGAGATGTGGACCGCCGTGCCACCAATGTACTTACCGGGGGAGGGTAAACACCTATTATTCCGCAACTTTCTTTCCGCATACCATCACTCCGCATACTTTCATTACGAAAGTACCATTACTCTGCAATGCCATTATAACGCATGGCTTTACATTTTATATGCTTTTACCACGCATACATTTACAACGAAATTTGTTGTAAATGCATGAATGGTAAAAGCATGTTTTTTTATGTTTGGATAAGGTAAGTATGGGTATAGGGGTATATGTTTTGGGGTACTGAGGTATATGTTTTGGGGTGTTTGGGTATTTTAAGGGTTCAGATATAGTTTTGGGTTATGGGGTACAGGGGTAGTTTTAGGGTTTAGGGATAGGTATGGGTTTTGGGGTACAGGGGTATTTTTAGGGTTCAGGGCAAGGTTTGGGTTTTGGGGTATAGGGGTATTTTTAGGGTTCAGGGGTAGGTTTGGGTTTTGGGGTACAGGGGTATTTTATGGGTTCAGAACTAGGTTTGGGTTTTAGGGTACAGAGGTATTTTTAGAGTTCAGGGCTAGGTTTGGGTTTTGAGGTACAGGGGTATTTTAGGGTTCAGGGGTGGGTTTGGGTTTTGGGGTACAGGGTTATTTTTAGGGTCCAGGGCTAGGTTTGGGTTTTGGGGTACAGGGGTATTTTTCCGGTTCAGGGGTAGGTTTGGGTTTTGGGGTACAGGGGTATTGTAAGGGTTCAGGGCTAGGTTGGAGTTTTGGGGTACAGGGGTATTTTAGGGTTCAGGGGTAGGTTTGGGGTACAGTGGTATTTTTAGGGTTCAGGGCTAGGTTTGTGTTTTGGGGTACAGGGGTATTTTTAGGGTTCAAGGGTAGGTTTGGGTTTTGAGGTAGAGGGGTATTTATAGGGTTCAGGGCTCGGTTTGGGTTTTGGGGTACAGGGGTATTTTTAGGGTTTAGGGATAGGTTTGGGTTTTGGGGTACAGGGTATATTTATAGGGTTAAGATGGGTTAGTGTTTAAGGGTGTTGGGGTATTTTAAGGAGTAAGGGTGGGTTATGATCATGGGGTGCAGGGGATTAGCACACGATATGGGACATGGCATGAAGGGCGGAACGTACCACACGCCCCCAGCGTTTGTCACGCCTCCAGCACACGCCCACAGCACACCGAAGACACGCCCACAAGGGACTACTTTGCTGGCACGGTTCTTTTACCTTTTAAACGTATATGGTGGGCGTCTGCATAGCCTATGTCCTTTTGCTGCAACTGCCCTTTCCAACGCTGTAGTGGGTGTTGTGATTGGTGCTGTGGTTCCTGAGATTACCCGCCTCAAAGGTTTGGGCTCTCTCTTTATTATATTAGTATGGATAGCCAACATGTATTTCTGGCTTCCACAGTAATGTACGCTAATTTCTCCATGGCAGTAGCCATCACTGCCACCATTTAAGTTTGTCTCTTTACGAGCATATTACATATCTGCTTTCACTCATTGCAGAAGTTTTAGCATTACTGCTCGACCTCAGGGGCATATTATCAAGGGGGTTTATCTCCGCTTTTTTGGCTTTAAAAGCCAAGAAAGCAGAGATAAAATTATCTCCCTATTACCTAGCTGTCGCTAACACCAGTTAGCGACAGCTAGTAGGAGATAGCGACCATCTTGGGCTCCACTTTGCATGTCAGTGATATTTATCACTAATGACACGCAAAGTGGGCGTGCCAAGATGTTAGCGACTGGAAACAGTCGCTATGATCGCTATCTCCTATTACCAACTTTTGGAGATATTCGCGCTAAGCGTGAATATGTCCAAAAGCTAACACCTGCCCTGAGCAGTTCTTAGCCATGTTATCCAATGGGAGGTGGATAACATGGCTAAGAGCATTAGCTCGGTAATGCATGAATATCGCTGACTTTTCAGCGATATTCATGCATTGCGGCCGTTTTTTATCGCATTTGCAATAAACCTTGGTAATACCAAGGTTTATCTGCGATAAAAATCGCCGCAGCTCAGCGGTAAATGTTTGTCTCTAACCAAGCAATAGCGATAATTATCGCTATTGCTTGGTAATATGCCCCTCAGTTCCTTAACATTGTTTTGTAAATGTCTGCATTTCATCTCAGGAGGAGCATTAATCAGCCGCGGCCCGTGGAGGGAGTTATGGTGGGGCAGAAAGGCGCGGCGGGGAGGGGCAGGGTGGGTAGTGCTAAAAACCGGAATATGAATAATTGGAGGTAAGTAAACAATTTAATAAATAAAACGAATTTCGTAGCGCGCCCTGAATTGCTAAATGCGATGTAGTGCGCGCTACGAAATTCATTTTATTAATTAAATTGTTTACTTACCTCCAATTGTGCATATTCCAGTTTTTAGCACCCCCCACCCTGCCCCTCCCCGCCCCGCCTTCCTGCCCCACCGTAACTCCATCCACGGGCTGTGGCTGGCATTAATAACCTGCTCGCACTTTCTGAAGCAGTTTAACACCCCTCTGTTCGCATTACCGGCTTTTTCGCTGTGCTGTCACTAATGGCATCCTCTATAGACCCGCCTTAATTCTTATAAATGATAAGCATTTTTATTAATCCTCTCTCACTTACTGAAGCGGGAGAAACCTCATTGATCGCCTGTGGCCATATAAGTTCAGGGCCACCAAGGAACGGTCTTCTGGAGCAACAGGTTCCATTTCCAACTAGAATGAGATGAATTTCGGTGTTTTGGACACCTACTAACACTTAAAATGCCGCAAAAATAGAACTGTGCCACCTTCCTGTTTTTCAACAATTATGTGCGCAGGCACTGATTCTGGCTCACATCTGTGTCTCAGATGGCTAGCACACTACATACTCCATTGGCTCTCCACCGTTAGACTTACTGTGACTCTGGTGCACCTGGTGATTACTATGAATAGGTTCCTGCAATGTGCATGCATGATTGGAGTTGTGTCTGACTGAATTTTGTTATATTGGTCTGACATTTTTTAACATCCTTCTTTCAGAGCGGTGCCTCCCCCCTGAGCTTTGGCCAGGCTGAGGCGAGGCCTCTTATCCGTAATCAAAGGGTAGGGCTTAATCTTTAAACTTTTTCTGTGTGCACTTTGGTGACAGGCCTATGATGAGGACATTCGACTCAAACCATTTTGTTGATTTAATATTTGGAGACGGATGTATGACATTACAATGCATGCTTTTACCACGCATGCTGTTACAACGCAGTTTTTACAACGCATGCTGTTACAACGCATAGCGCTTTGGGGTGCTGGATAGTGAATAGTTTAATTTACTATTCCAACTCCAGTCCCCGTGGATAGTTGGGAAGGTGTTGGATAGTAAATTAAAACTATTTCCTATCCTAGAGCGCCCCCCAGTGCAATGCGTTGTAATGGTTTTCGTTTTAAAACCTGCGTTGTAAAAGCACTGCGTTGTAAAAGTTTCGTTGTAAAGGATGTTTCCCTTTGGGGACACATGCATTTGATTCTTCTTGTTGCTTCTGTTCCCCATGGGTAAAACCAGTAAATTGTGTTCACCAAACGTGGATTACTGGTTTCAGATCTATTTTGATTACCTTTCACTTTGACTATTTTTCACAATCTCACTTAGCCCGCTCAGTAGCACTTTGTCTATAGGTCCTGAAGAAGGCCGTGATACCTCTCTGGGTTGATTTGGCTGAAACACGTAGACCAGTTTTATCTGTCACATACAGTAACTATATTTCCATACTGCAGGTGCACTTTTTTAATCCTAACACTGGGAGTGAGCCCAAAAAGTTTTTTCGCTCTTATTAGTTAGTTTTAGCATCACATAAACTCACACTTTGAGATTCTTCTCTCTGCATTGTGCCTGTTACTCAACCAGTTTTATGTTTCACATCTTAAGGATTTTAATATATCCTTTGTAGAGTAGGAATCTTGAAACATCACTGAGCTCCTCCCTTACAGTGAGGGGGTTGTAGCCCTAGGTGGTGCTAGGAGTCTCCGCCAAGAGGAGAATCCCAGATGATGAAGCATGCCACCTCGGTGGGTGATGGAATATTGTCCTAATTAAAGGACGCCCCCACTAGCAACAATATATCTCTGCTGTAGTCCCTTTTGGTGCTTTTCTAGAACTTTAGACCCGAAGACTTTTTGTGTTTTAAAAAGGATAGTAAAGCACCATATTTAACATAATATAATGCATTCCTGTCCTTTACTTGCGCGTGCCCTTTTGGCTTCCAAGCGTGCCTTAGGTGGCTTGATAAATCCCATTTAGGTTTTGCGCCCCCTTGCATGCACATGGGCAACACAAAACCTTCATAAATATGCTCCTCAGTTCTTTATCAATAGGTATTTTGGAGGAACCTCTTTTCCATGGCTCACTGTTTTACAATGTTGCATCAGAGGTTATTTCTTCATATTCACAGTCAAGGCCAACTTTAGGGTGGTGTAACTGGTACAGAAGCACCTGACACTGACCTCGGGAGATGCTGTGGGGCATATTTACAACATAATGTTGGATCACAGAGCTTTGCCAAATTTGGCAGCACCAACATCTGACATTTTCAAAACACAGGGATGCGCAGTATTCACAAAAATACGGTTCACCACTGTGTTTAACCTAGCGCTGACGCTAAATGTAGCTGCCGAGTGACAACGCAGGCACACTTGCACCATGGTGCAAGGGTGCTTGCATTGCAGGGAAATGATTATTGATGTACGGGAAGGTTTACCTTTCTGCCATAAACAATCACTAATGGCGATTTGTTACTTCTATGTGTGCTGCAGAATGCAGCACACATAGAAGTAGCAAATCACCATTATTTCATCATTTTTATGTGAAGGCAGGGATACCTTCAAGCCCATAAACAATTATTAATGGCATTTTTCTCTTTCTATGTGTGCTGCAGAATGCAGGTCACACAGAGAATGCACAAACAAGGAGAAATAAAAGTATTTCTCCTCATTTCACCATTCTAACACCTGCTCTTGCATGGTGTAAGTTTTTGGTGCTCCCTCAGATTTACACCTTCTTGTAAATCTGGGGCAGAATAAAAAACCATGAGTAGTGAAATGGAATACCCACAGCAACACCCTTTGCACACTCCTTTCATGCTAAGTGATTCATGTAAAGGGGCCTTATTTACAGGCATCGTTAAGCCACTACATGTGGCTTAATGCTGCTTTGTAAATGTGGAGAAGGGCATATCGCCACCAGAATGTCGCTAACAGTGACATTCTGGTGACAATAGCCCCTTGTAAATATGTTCTTGTGTGTTTTGAAATAAGTTATGTGGTGATTAATGCTCCTGCTGGAGGGATTGAAAATTTTATAGCTGCAGTTTTGACTTATCATAAAGTAGTGCAGAGGGCTAATATGCCTGCTGCAGAGAACGTGTACCATGCAGATCACAGACCTGTATTTCATTTGGTTAGCACAGTAGGCCACTCTTTTGGTCACAGTCTCCCTTTTTTACTCATGTAACATTTTCTGTGGACATGATTTGCAGATATATGATTCTTTGTCTCCGTATAATGTGTGTGTGATGTAAAATGCACCTACACCGTAAGATAGTATGAGTAGAACTGTAAAACAAATAAAATACGTGTGAGATAGGGGCTATGGAGCAATTAGGAGCATTGTTGGCGGGTGTTTGTGGGGGAATTCAAGTAGAAGGAGGTCCCTGGGAGCGCCACAATGATCAGAAGCAGTTGGCACAGTTAAGCGCAGTGGGGCGGGACAGGGCGCGGCAGGGGGAAGCAGATAGAAGACAGAAAAGGTATTATTAATTTATTTAGTTGTACCTATTCCATCGTTTGTCAATCTCACCCCCTCCAACCGCGCCCTGCTTCCGCCCCGCCCAACATCTTCTACCTGTGCCGGCTGGCGCTGACAAAGATTCTAGCACAGGGCGCTATTACCGCTAAAGCTAAGACTGTTCTCAATAAACAATTTTCATACCTTTAAAAATGATTAAACTTACTGTAATGACGTTGATGCGAAGTGAAAGTGCCCAGTGACCCAAATGGTCAGGGACTAGGACCGGCCCGCGTGAGGGACGAGGGCCGGCAGAAAGGGAGGAGCTGGGGGAGACCAAGTGGGCAGGAAGGGGCAGTGAGCTGTTGGGATTTGAAGAAGAAGGACGTACAATAAAGAAGGTCCTTGATCATACCACACTGTGTCTGCCTGAGTTCTTGGGGCTAGACACTACAACTGGCGACGAAGGTAAAGGAAACCCTGAGCGTGTGGACAGCCACAGCAGCAACCGGCGACCGACTGGTCCGGAGCTCGCCCCCACGTCTGGAGGCTCGAGCGCGCTGCGAGAAAACCCCCACCAAGTGGGCACCTCGGCGGCGGACGAGTGATAATAACAGCGCCTACCGAGTGCCCACCTCGGCGGCGGAAGCGCATTGAAGAAAACGCCCACCGAGTGCCCACCTTGGCGGCGGAAGAGCGCCAACGAAAGCGCCCACCGAGTGCCCACCTCGGCGGCAGAAGCGCGCTATCAGGAACACCTACCTCGGCGGCAGAAGCGTGTGGCTGAAGAAAACACCTACCGAGTGCCCACCTCGGCGGCAGAAGCGAAAGGAACACTGCCTTACCTGATCGTGACTCAAGCGGTGGACCACGGCTGCGGTGAGTGAAACCGCCGACTAATTGCCCCCCCGTGAAGAAACGAAGAGAAACGGCCGAAATCTCGCCAGAAACGAGATTCCCGGGCGGCCATTTTAAAGTCAGGCAGCATTGACCAATCCCCTGCGAGGGATCGTCTCCGGCCATTTTGAAGTCAGGCAAAGAGTCTGAAACAACAAAAAAGAATTGCCGAGTGCAACAGAAACAACAAGCAAGCACTGGCGAGTGCAACAAACAACAAACAAGCACTGGCGAGTGCAACAGAAACAGCAAACAAGCACTGGCGAGTGCAACAAAAACAGCAAACAAGCACTGGCGAGCGCAACAAATAACAAACAAGCACTGGCAAGTGCAACAAAAACAGCATACAAGCACTGGCAAAGGCAATGATAACAGCAAACAAGCACTGGCGAGTGCAACAAAACAGCAAACAAAGAGTGAATTAGGACTGCAGAAGCCGCCAGGAACCACAAGCATACAATGCCTGACTCAGGCCCTGAAAGCATAATGAGAGCATCTCTCCTACGCCGCCCCGAGCCCCTTGTCCTTGAATCCGGCAGGAGCATGGGCCCGCGATGGCAAGAATGGATGGAGGATTTTGAGGACTTCATGAAAGCATCAAAGGTGTCAGACCTCGGAGAGAAGCTGCTTTTTCTCAAGAACCTGATTGGCAGAGAAGGTGGACGACTCATAAAAGAACTGCCAGGAGACTCCTCTGATTCTTACACAAAAGTACGTGAAGCACTAGACAGCAAGTTCTTACAAAAAAAGAACGTTGACTTTGAGCGGTACACTTTCAACTTGGCCGCGCAAGAGAGAGGTGAACAAATGGGGGCATTCGTAACACGTCTCAGACGATTGGCGAAACACTGCGACTTTGACAAATTCTCAACAGAGGACGCCCTGCGACTAAGAGTGATAGAAGGTTGTCTCTCTGAGCCACTGAGACGCAAGTTACTTAAGAGAAGCTACGCGTTGGAAGAGATCGTAGAAATGACGAGAGTGGATGAACAAGCTGACGAACACGCGAAGAAAATGGAAACCAGGAAAAGTGAGAGACGGGAACAAGTTTTCAGAGTGCAGTCGCGACAAGAGCACAGAAGGTCTCCATCACGAACCCGCTCCTCCAGATCGAAGAGACATCACCACCAGTCAAACAAAGGACACAAAACCACGAGTCACACGAAGAGACAATCAGACAGACAACTGGGACGAACAGACAGACAACTCAAATGCTACCGATGCGGATACGACTTCCCGCATGCAGATGCATGCCCAGCACTAGGACAACAATGCCGAAAATGCAGCAGAGACAACCATTTTGAAAGCATGTGTGGAGCAGTACCGAAGAGCGACCATGGGGAAAGACACCGACGACACCCACCTTCGAACAGTCGTCATCATGTCAGAGCAGTCCAGGATAGGCGAGACTCATCCTCTGGGTCATCACAATCTAGCTGCCGCTCCTGTAGGACATGTCAATCTCGGCGATCGTCATCAGGAGAATCCCGATGCCCATCGCCCACTCCCCGAGTTCGAAAGGAATACCTCTACCGTGTAGCCGACCTTGATCAGCTGAAAGAGTACCAGCATTTAGACATCAGGGTTGGCTCCCACCCCACCCATTTCGTGCTAGATAGTGGAGCAACGCTAAATTACTTACCAGTAACAGAGTACCAACGCATGAAACCACCGCCAAAGCTAGCTGATGCCCACGTACAAGTGTATACGTGGATGGCCAAGGAGCCACTTACATGTCTTGGGAAGTTCGAGACTGAACTGTCATATGAAGATCGGACAATACCAGCCTACATCCATGTCATCGAGGGGCCTGAAGCCGACTGCCTCCTGAGCCTAGCCACTGCTGAGCGATTGAAACTGGTGGACATCCTATTCAGAGTCACTGACAAACCAGCACTTATCAAGAAGTTCCCCAAGCTCTTTCAAGGCCTGGGAAAAATGAAGAACTGCCAAATAAAATTGCACATAGATGAACAAATCACACATGTGGCGCAACACCACCGGAAAATACCGTTCCACCTGCAAGAAGCCGTGGAGAAGGAACTCCAAGACCTGCTGGAAGCAGACATCATCGAGAGAACAGATGGACCAACTCCATGGGTCTCCCTGGTCGTGGTGGTCCCAAAGAAAGGAGAAACTGACCTAGTCCGTCTGTGTGTAGACATGAGGGCGCCCAACACGGCAATAGAGAGAGAGAGACATCCAGGCCCTCACCTCAGTGACATGATCACTTCCCTCAATGGAGCCAAGATCTTTTCAAAACTGGACCTCAACAAAGGATACCACCAGCTAGAACTGCAGGAAAGGTCGAGATACATCACAACATTCTCGACACACCTTGGACTATTTAGATACAAAAGACTAAGCTTTGGGGTGTCATCAGCAGCTGAGATATTCCAAGAGGCCATCAGTAGAACAATACACCACATCCCACAGGTCTTAAACTACAGCGACGACATCCTTGTCTATGGAGCAATGACAGAGGAACACAACGAAGCACTGGATCAGGTCTGTAAAGCACTGATGGACGCGAACCTGACGCTCAACAAAGATAAGTGCGAACTTCATAAACCAACGCTAAAATTTTTCGGACACATATTCTCTGGAAGTGGCATGAAACCAGACCCAGAAAAAGTAGCAGCGCTAAACGATACACCAAGCCGGAGGACGTAGGCGATGTACGATCATTCCTAGGCATGGCCAGCTACTGCTCCAGATATATACCCAATTATGCCACGCTAAGCTACCCGCTAAGGATGCTCACGAAACAAGGACAGCCCTTTCAGTGGTCCACTCAGTGTGAAGGGGCATTTCGAGAGATCAAGAGAACTGTAGAATCAGCAAAGAACCTAGCATACTTCAATCCAATAAAGAAGACGGAAATAACAGTAGATGCCAGTCCTGTTGGATTAGCAGCCATCCTTGCGCAATATGATAGAGAAGGAGACCAACGGCACATAGTAGCATATGCCAGTAGAAGTCTGACGGACACAGAGAGAGCATATTCACAGCCAGAAAAAGAAAGCCTGGCTGTTTTCTGGGCGTGTGAACATTTCCACATTTTCATTTTTGGAAAACACTTTACACTGATAACTGACCATCATGCTCTGATCACAATATTTGGAAACCCGCGAGCAAAAATGCCACCGAGAACAAAGCGATGGGGCCTACGGCTCCAAGAGTACACCTATACCATAATCCACAAGCCAGGAAAAGATGCAAACCCTGCAGACTACATGTCCCGACACCCCATCAGATCCAACAAATCAGAACAATCAATTGCAGATGAATACATTCACTTTGTAGTGAACCAAGCGAGGCCTCCGGCTGTTCCACTAGAGGCCATTTGTGAAGCGACGCAAATCGATACCACCCTGCAAGAGGTGAAACGACTGACCCAAACCAACAGCTGGAGACACACGCCAAGCAATGGACAAAACAACCAAGAGATGGCGGCATTTAAACATGTCCACGAAGAACTGTCGATAGCAGCAAATGGTCTCATCTTACAAGACACCAGAATAGTGATCCCACAACAACTCAGACAAGGGGTCATCAACCTAGCGCATAAGGGACACCGGGGCATAGTAGCCACAAAAAGAGCACTCCGTGAAAGAGTCTGGTTCCCCACACTAGACCTGATGGTGGAGACGACCTTGAAGGACTGTCCGCAATGTCAACTAGTAAGTCGTCCGGACCCCCCTGCACCACTACAAATGTCTCCACTACCGGAGGGCGTCTGGCAACACATTGCCATTGACTTCTTTGGGCCAATCAAATCGGGCCAATACGTCAACTAGTAAGTCGTCCGGACCCCCCTGCACCACTACAAATGTCTCCACTACCGGAGGGCGTCTGGCAACACATTGCCATTGACTTCTTTGGGCCAATCAAATCGGGCCAATACGTCCTCGCCATCATGGACGAGTATTCCAGATTCCCCATCGCACAACTGTGCACATCCACGAGAGCATCGTGTGTCATACCGATCCTAGAGGAGGTCTTTGCTGCATGGGGCATTCCCCTAGTGGTGAAGTCAGACAGTGGGCCTCCATTCAACAGCCATGACTTTGCTGACTTTGCCCAGCACCTCAACTTCACCCACCGCAAGATCACACCACTATGGCCACAGGCCAACGGAATGATCGAATGCTTCATGGCCACGATCAAGAAGACCATCCAGCAAGCAGAACTCACCGGAAAGAGCCTTCAGACAGCACTCGACGAGGTATTACGGGCATACCGAAATACGCCTCATTCCACCACAGGCAAATGTCCTGCCACTATCATGCTAGGACGCCCAGTGCGCACCAGAACACCCATGATGAATATGGCAGCACACAAACTATATTCCGACTCCGATCATGAGGAGATCGCAGCCAGAGACAAGATAAAGAAGGAAAGAATGAAAGACTATGCCGATGAGCGGGGTCATGCTGCTACCGCTCAAATCCAAGAGGGAGACTGGGTGCTGGCACGACAAGAGCAGCATAGAAAGACTGACTGCCAATACCATGAAGTTCCACTCAAAGTGATACAGCAAAAAGGAACCATGATCACCGCAGAAACCGACGGGAAAAGACTTACTAGGAATGTGACGTACTTCAAGAAGTGCGGACCGAAGGTCAAAGAGCTATTGACCGAACCAAAACTGGAGCCGGGAGACCCAGAGACAATGCCAACTCACAGTCAGTCAGTGATGGATACTGCCGATGAGAATGAGCGTGACAGTCCCAATCTCCAGTCACGATCCAGATGTGTGATCACGAAACCGTCTCGCTTTATCGAAGAATTCTAAGACAAAAAAAATAAAAAAAACAATTTGCTGTTTGCTGTGGTGTATATTGTTTTGTTTTCTTCTATTCACAGAGGGGGGAGATGTAATGACGTTGATGCGAAGTGAAAGTGCCCAGTGACCCAAATGGTCAGGCACTAGGACCGGCCCGCGTGAGGGACGAGGGCGGGCGGAAAGGGAGGAGCTGGGGGAGACCAAGTGGGCAGGAAGGGGCAGTGAGCTGTTGGGATTTGAAGAAGAAGGACGTACAATAAAGAAGGTCCTTGATCATACCACACTGTGTCTGCCTGAGTTCTTGGGGCTAGACACTACACTTATTACTATATTCTGCCACCATACTTCACTTTTTGTCTAGAATTGTTTTTCAAGGTTCGTGATTGCCAAAAATGTGTTGTCATTGGAAAACATCCTTCATTTCTTTTTAGAGATTTTCAGCATTTCTTGAAATTGTAGTGGTCGTTTTATTAACTCTTCTTATCACTCACCAAAGACCCGAACACCGCCAAAACCAACCTACATGAAGGAATGAAAGAAGTAGCCGAGTGGATGAAACACAGCCGTCTGAAACTGAACTCAGACAAAACTGAAGTCCTTATCTTAGGCTCCTCCCCTTCCGCCTGGGATGACTCTTGGTGGCCAGAGGCCCTTGGAAACTATTTCGGAGGGACAAGGGCACCCAAGGCGCAATAAGCTAAGGACCATGGGTAGGTACTATATTATAAAGAACAGGGGTCCTTAGAACAACAAAACAATGAAGAGAAAATAAATATAGACCAAATGGAAATATATTGTTAGGGGAATTGTCCAGCCGGACGATTTATTTCCCTGATACAAAAGTAATTCTAAAAACAATAGAACACTGAGTGTGATAGAAGCGGGACACCGTCCGGTGTCCGACTAACACACTGAGAAGACATACAACATACAAAATAACAGGCAATAGCAGGACATCTGATTAGAATAAAACATAAACCAGACAATCTAAAGTATACACATATGCAAGAAAAAAGTATAAACAATTTATGCATTTAGTGTAATGTGTCGACGACGTTTCGAACCGTACTTAATAAAGGTTCATCCACAGGACAGAGGGTAATTGCCTTAAAGTTACACATTTGCGAATATATCACTGGTAGGGATGTACATATGCCATACCATGAAAAGAGAAAGGAGACATAAAAAGATAAAGACATGTCATTAGAACATTGCCAAAACTGCGTGCATAGATTGCATGACTCATACCATGCCAAGGTGCAGCCGGCAACGGGGTGTAGTCCATGCTAAGTACAGGCAGTGGAGAACAACACGAGGAGCAAGACTAGTGGCGCCGAGTGTCTATGGTCCAGGGAGTGACTGTGGCTAGTGCATGCCAAAGTGCGGTAAATCGACACGTGTGAAGTGAAGCGGCAGCGAACTAACGTGCCAAAAATACAATGAACTGTGACATTGTGTGTCATTTGTGAGGAAGCGCTTACCAATTGTGTGGCACTCAGTAAAGGAAAATTCCTTATACTTGATAATTTGCTTAAGAGCAAAAAACAAATTAGATCTAATGGGAAGAGAAGGAAATTCAATGGAGTAGCGCAAAATACTTCCCAAATTGAAGGTATGTAAGAAGATAATCATACCGTTTAGGAGTGCCCTCGATAATGGGGTCTGTGGAGGGAAGGTGCGGGAATGTAATTGATTATACAATAAAAGGTAGCATAAATAATACGTGTTGCGGGAGGTTTTTCTTACCCGAAATGCGATGGTCACGGTACCTTGGTCTGGGGAAAAATGAAACGGGCGGCGTAAGTGCCAGTGGTTTCATTAACCTAATGCATAAAAGGTATGCAGAATAACAGGGACGGATCTCACCTGGTAATACAGATGGCAAGGCCTCAATGGGGATTCTTGCTCGCACCGGGAATCTGCGCGGCGTCCCCATGCAATGCGGGACGCGATGTAGTGTACCGGGGAGTCACGTGGGCAGTGGGAAACCAATCGGATTGCGCAAAAGGTTAGCGGACATTTTGGAATGGGAAAGAAAACCCATGACGCGGTGTAGTGAGGCCGGCAGTCACGTGGGAAATAAGACCCAGCTAGAGTGCGTCAAACGGATGTCGGCCATTTTAAAGTGGCACCAGGGCCCATAAGAAAGTAGTGATATCGAAGTGAGTGGTAATAAGATTACTCTGAGTGGGGGACGGGGAATTACATGCCAGTGGGTCACGTTCACTCTGGTCATACAATAGCACCATCCTTTCATAATAAATGAATTTTAAGCACATTTCTTACATTTTTCCGTTTACAAGTGCACCAAAATGAGAAAAAAAAATTTTAACAATTTTTAACAGTTGTATTTCAGGCTTCAGTTAAAATCCGTGCAAAGTAGGAAACAGTTTGTATTTGTCAAATGAAATTGTTAAATCAAAGAGGTCCAATCCTCAGTCCGATTCAACCCAGTATGAAGACTTTTAGTCTTCAAAATCCATCTCAGTTCCTCTTTGTTCAGGAGTTGTTGCAGGTTACCGCCGCGGCTGGGGGGTTTTACCAGGCAAATGATAGTCCATTTGAAATCCATTTCTGTGTGGGCCTGTTCAATGAAATGCTGTACAAGGGGAGCATTCGCAGTTCTACAACGTATCCTGCTCCGATGTTGGCACATCCTTGTTCGTGCCTTTTGTGTAGTTTGTCCGATATAGATCATAGAGCAAGGGCAAAAAATAGCATAAATCGCATTTGAGCTATTACAGTTTGAGAATTCTCTACGCTCGTATTTCATATCTCTGTAAATAAACTCTTTGCCTTCTATAGTGCTCTCACACATTGAACAGTTACCACATCTGACATGTCCAGTGAGTTTTGGCAGACCCCATAGTGTATTAATTGTGGTCATCTCTGCAGGGGCGGGTAGTGCTGCCCGCACCAAATGATCTTTTAAGTTCTTGGCCTTCTTAAAGGCAAACATGGGTTTTTCTAGTTGCAATTGATCAGCATTCAACACAGGCCAGTGTTTTTTAATGCTTTTAGTAAGTGAATTGGATATCGGAGAGAAGGTTGTAACACACACCAAACGGTTCTGTGGTTTTTTCGGTTTAGATTCCAACAGAACTTCCCTCGGGCAAAACCATGCTCTTTTTGATGAAGTTTTGATAAATCTGCGGGGGTAGCCCCGGGCGCTAAGTTTAGCACTGAGTAGATGGGCCTCTTTGAAGTAGTCTTCTTTTAGATAACAATTTCTTCTGAGCCTTAGAAATTGTGAGAAGGGTAAAGAGTCACGGAGCGCTCTAGGATGATTACTCCGGTAGCTCAGTAAGGTATTGCGCTCAGTAGGTTTCCTATAGAGGCTAGTGATGAGGACGCCTTCTTTCTCCTGTATGTTTAAATCTAGGAAGGGAATGTTGGTACGGCTATTAGTAAGAGTGTAGGTGAGGCCACTGCAATTAGAATTGAGCCAGTGAAGAAAGGGGGGAAGTAGATCCTCACTATCATTCCAAATCATGAAAATATCATCTATATACCTTTTCCATAGGGCAATGCCACTATGGAAAGGGTTAGACGGGATCAATATGCGCTCGCATTCAAGGCTATCCATGTACAGTACTGCCAGGTTCGGTGCGAAGACAGCCCCCATGGATGTACCTTTGATCTGGCCATAGTACTGGCCATCAAACAAAAAATAATTATTCGAGAGGCAGATTTCCAAAAGCTGGAGAATAAAAAGTGTAGGTATGAAATGTGGTCTCGGGCGGTTGTTGAGAACTTTTTCAATGACTAACATTGAGTCATTTTGGGGAATATTTGTATATAATGACTCCACGTCCAGAGTGCAAAGCACATTGGACGTGGGGTCAAATGGATGTTCCTCTATCATATTGATCATATGGGTACTGTCACGTATGTAACATTGAGTAGCTGGTACGAAATCCTTAATAAAATAGTCCACAAACAGTCCCAAGGGCTCTAGAACTGACCCACAACCAGAGACAATGGGTCTGCCGGGAGGATGTTCTACACTCTTGTGCACCTTCGGTAGTGTGTAAATAACTGGAGTGCGGGGAGATCTGGCATTGAGGAAAAGATATTCCTTTTTGCTCAAGAAGCCTAACTCTAGGCCTTCCTTAGTGACTAGCCGAATTAAATTTTGAATCTCAACTATTGGGTTCCTCTGGAGTTTAACATAATGTGAGGGATTGCTCAATTGTCGAAGGACCTCCGCTTTGTATGTGTCAAGGTTTTGTAATACAATTCCACCGCCTTTGTCGGCAGACTTGATAATTAAATCAGGGTTTGATTTGAGGCTAAGAAGTGCTTGCTTCTCTTCCAAGGTTATATTATAAGGAATGAAGGTATGCTGCTTCTCTAAGATGGAGAGATCCTGTAGGACCAGTTTCTCAAAAGTCAATACCTCAGGAGGCACCATGTTGCCTACTGGTGAGAAAGCTAGGATTGGAAATAATAGATCTGGAAACACAAATAAAAGACAAATGCCCTGTACATGATTGCACTAAATTATTAGAGGATATAGCTAAAACTGTAAGCGACTTTCACAGAATTGAGTTGAACAGAAAAAAACAACCAAAGTTAGAAAAGATAATAAAAACTATTCGCAAGAAAGAGCTTATCCATACCTAACCAAAGATTTTTACACCAACCGTACTTACAGTGGCCCACAGAATCAGAACCAAAGACCGTGGGGTCGCTATAATAGACGACAGACTCTAGTTGGTTTTTCAGACTCCTCGGCAGAGTCATCTGATAGCTCTGACCAAGGTGGTGCTCCTGGCCCTTCCAATAGAGCTCCTTTTTTATCCGGAGGCCAATCCGATCCCCCCAAGAGGGGGAAACCCAAGCCAGCCCCACGAGGCCCCTATCCGTCAGGCGAAAGGAATACCAGACGCCAACACTACCAATGGTAGATCAGCAATTTGCCACTTATACAAACACAATGCCTAATCCAGTAGATTCAGCTAACCCGATGCCATTACCCATTTTTAACCTCACACCTCAACCCCTTTCTAACACCGAATTGTCGTTACTAACCAAGGGCCTCTCATTTGTCCCGACGGTACGTCCCAACTATCTGGATGTCCAGACGGAGTTACTAAGATTTTTTAGGAAATTGAGATTACATGCTTTCTTCCTACTTCATCCTAAACCAGTTCTCATGCCTAACACTCCATTCCGTCCTCCTTCAACTTTCTCACCAGTAGGCAACATGGTGCCTCCTGAGGTATTGACTTTTGAGAAACTGGTCCTACAGGATCTCTCCATCTTAGAGAGGCAGCATACCTTCATTCCTTATAATATAACCTTTGGAAGAGAAGCAAGCACTTCTTAGCTTCAAATCAAACCCTGATTTAATTATCAAGTCTGCCGACAAAGGCGGTGGAATTGTATTACAAAACCTTGACACATACAAAGCGGAGGTCCTTCGACAATTGAGCAATCCCTCACATTATGTTAAACTCCAGAGGAACCCAATAGTTGAGATTCAAAATTTAATTCGGCTAGTCACTAAGGAAGGCCTAGAGTTAGGCTTCTTGAGCAAAAAGGAATATCTTTTCCTCAATGCCAGATCTCCCCGCACTCCGGTTATTTACACACTACCGAAGGTGCACAAGAGTGTAGAACATCCTCCCGGCAGACCCATTGTCTCTGGTTGTGGGTCAGTTCTAGAGCCCTTGGGACTGTTTGTGGACTATTTTATTAAGGATTTCGTACCAGCTACTCAATGTTACATACGTGACAGTACCCATATGATCAATATGATAGAGGAACATCCATTTGACCCCACGTCCAATGTGCTTTGCACTCTGGACGTGGAGTCATTATATACAAATATTCCCCAAAATGACTCAATGTTAGTCATTGAAAAAGTTCTCAACAACCGCCCGAGACCACATTTCATACCTACACTTTTTATTCTCCAGCTTTTGGAAATCTGCCTCTCGAAGAATTATTTTTTGTTTGATGGCCAGTACTATGGCCAGATCAAAGGTACATCCATGGGGGCTGTCTTCGCACCGAACCTGGCAGTACTGTACATGGATAGCCTTGAATGCGAGCGCATATTGATCCCGTCTAACCCTTTCCATAGTGGCATTGCCCTATGGAAAAGGTATATAGATGATATTTTCATGATTTGGAATGATAGTGAGGATCTACTTCCCCCCTTTCTTCACTGGCTCAATTCTAATTGCAGTGGCCTCACCTACACTCTTACTAATAGCCGTACCAACATTCCCTTCCTAGATTTAAACATACAGGAGAAAGAAGGCGTCCTCATCACTAGCCTCTATAGGAAACCTACTGAGCGCAATACCTTACTGAGCTACCGGAGTAATCATCCTAGAGCGCTCCGTGACTCTTTACCCTTCTCACAATTTCTAAGGCTCAGAAGAAATTGTTATCTAAAAGAAGACTACTTCAAAGAGGCCCATCTACTCAGTGCTAAACTTAGCGCCCGGGGCTACCCCCGCAGATTGATCAAAACTTCATCAAAAAGTGCATGGTTTTGCCCGAGGGAAGTTCTGTTGGAATCTAAACCGAAAAAACCACAGAACCGTTTGGTGTGTGTTACAACCGATATCCAATTCACTTACTAAAAGCATTAAAAAACACTGGCCTGTGTTGAATGCTGATCAATGGCAACTAGAAAAACCCATGTTTGCCTTTAAGAAGGCCAAGAACTTAAAAGATCATTTGGTGCGGGCAGCACTACCCGCCCCTGCAGAGATGACCACAATTGATACACTATGGGGTCTGCCAAAACTCACTGGACATGTCAGATGTGGTAACTGTTCAATGTGTGAGAGCACTATAGAAGGCAAAGAGTTTATTTACAGAGATATGAAATACGAGCATAGAGAATTCTCAAACTGTAATAGCTCAAATGCGATTTATGCTATTTTTTGCCCTTGCTCTATGATCTATATCGGACAAACTACACAAAAGGCACGAACAAGGATGTGCCAACATCGGAGCAGGATACGCTGTAGAACTGCGAATGCTCCCCTTGTACAGCATTTCATTGAACAGGCCCACACAGAAATGGATTTCAAATGGACTATCATTTGCCTGGTAAAACCCCCCAGCCGCGGCGGTAACCTGCAACAACTCCTGAACAAAGAGGAACTGAGATGGATTTTGAAGACTAAAAGTCTTCATACTGGGTTGAATCGGACTGAGGATTGGACCTCTTTGATTTAACAATTTCATTTGACAAATACAAACTGTTTCCTACTTTGCACGGATTTTAACTGAAGCCTGAAATACAACTGTTAAAAATTGTTAACATTTTTTTTCCTCATTTTGGTGCACTTGTAAACGGAAAAATGTAAGAAATGTGCTTAAAATTCATTTATTATGAAAGGATGGTGCTATTGTATGACCAGAGTGAACGTGACCCACTGGCATGTAATTCCCCGTCCCCCACTCAGAGTAATCTTATTACCACTCACTTCGATATCACTACTTTCTTATGGGCCCTGGTGCCACTTTAAAATGGCCGACATCCGTTTGACGCACTCTAGCTGGGTCTTATTTCCCACGTGACTGCCGGCCTCACTACACCGCGTCATGGGTTTTCTTTCCCATTCCAAAATGTCCGCTAACCTTTTGCGCAATCCGATTGGTTTCCCACTGCCCACGTGACTCCCCGGTACACTACATCGCGTCCCGCATTGCATGGGGACGCCGCGCAGATTCCCGGTGCGAGCAAGAATCCCCATTGAGGCCTTGCCATCTGTATTACCAGGTGAGATCCGTCCCTGTTATTCTGCATACCTTTTATGCATTAGGTTAATGAAACCACTGGCACTTACGCCGCCCGTTTCATTTTTCCCCAGACCAAGGTACCGTGACCATCGCATTTCGGATAAGAAAAACCTCCCGCAACACGTATTATTTATGCTACCTTTTATTGTATAATCAATTACATTCCCGCACCTTCCCTCCACAGACCCCATTATCGAGGGCACTCCTAAACGGTATGATTATCTTCTTACATACCTTCAATTTGGGAAGTATTTTGCGCTACTCCATTGAATTTCTTTCTCTTCCCATTAGATCTAATTTGTTTTTTGCTCTTAAGCAAATTATCAAGTATAAGGAATTTTCCTTTACTGAGTGCCACACAATTGGTAAGCGCTTCCTCTCAAATGACACACAATGTCACAGTTCATTGTATTTTTGGCACGTTAGTTCGCTGCCGCTTCACTTCACACGTGTCGATTTACCGCACTTTGGCATGCACTAGCCACAGTCACTCCCTGGACCATAGACACTCGGCGCCACTAGTCTTGCTCCTCGTGTTGTTCTCCACTGCCTGTACTTAGCATGGACTACACCCCGTTGCCGGCTGCACCTTGGCATGGTATGAGTCATGCAATCTATGCACGCAGTTTTGGCAATGTTCTAATGACATGTCTTTATCTTTTTATGTCTCCTTTCTCTTTTCATGGTATGGCATATGTACATCCCTACCAGTGATATATTCGCAAATGTGTAACTTTAAGGCAATTACCCTCTGTCCTGAGGATGAACCTTTATTAAGTACGGTTCGAAACGTCGTCGACACATTACACTAAATGCATAAATTGTTTATACTTTTTTCTTGCATATGTGTATACTTTAGATTGTCTGGTTTATGTTTTATTCTAATCAGATGTCCTGCTATTGCCTGTTATTTTGTATGTTGTATGTCTTCTCAGTGTGTTAGTCGGACACCGGACGGTGTCCCGCTTCTATCACACTCAGTGTTCTATTGTTTTTAGAATTACTTTTGTATCAGGGAAATAAATCGTCCGGCTGGACAATTCCCCTAACAATATATTTCCATTTGGTCTATATTTATTTTCTCTTCATTGTTTTGTTGTTCTAAGGACCCCTGTTCTTTATAATATAGAGGCCCTTGGAAAAGCACCCATCCCGACGGACCACGCACGGAACCTGGGCATCATCCTGGACTCCACACTCTCGATGAACAGACAAGTCAACGCCGTTTCATCATCGTGCTTCAACATTCTTCGCATGCTCAAAAAAACATTTCGCTGGATCCCCACCGAAACTAGAAAAACGGTCACCCACGCACTGGTCACGAGCCGCCTGGACTACGGTAACACCCTATACGCCGGTTCCACCGCAAAACTTCAGAAAAAACTCCAACGCATCCAGAACGCTTCAGCCAGACTCATACTAGACATCCCGCGTAAAGACCAAATTTCTAGTCACCTGAAAAACCTCCACTGGCTCCCGTCAATAAGAGAATAACATTCCGCCTCTTAACCCACGCACACAAAGCACTTTACGAACTCGGACCCGAATGCCTCAACACACGACTTTCCTTCTACACCCCCTCCCGCCAGCTACGCTCCTCCAACCAAGCCCTTGCTGCCGTACCCCGCATCAACAAAACCACCATGGGAGGAAGATCCTTCTCCTACCTGGCAGCTAAAACCTGGAACTCACTCCCCATTCACCTTCGCATCACTCAGAACCACCTAGCATTCAGAAAGCAACTTAAAACTTGGATATTCGACAAGTAATTACCCACCCTTCCTCAAGCGCCTTGAGACCCTCTGGGTATGTAGCGCGCTATATAAATTATTTGACTTGACTTGACTTGACATTAACTCCATCTTTATCTGGATGTCCATTCAGTATTCGAGGAATTGCTAAGATACTTCCGCCTCACTTGTGTGACATGATTTGTCTGAAAACGGAATCTGATACATTTCTTCTTTGGATTCTGCAAGAACCCATTTACTTGGATTGGTTGGTCTCAGTGGCCATTTTGGGATTTCAGCATTTTTTATTCACTTCCTACTCAAGGTAGGAAATAATTCCCTCATGGAGGCTTTACCTTTAATAAACGGACCCCCTCGGTATAGGCCAGTTTCTTTTTTATTTTGAATCCAATTTTGTGTCACACAAGAGACATTTGATAGCTTTATTAAGAGCCAAGGATGTAACATGCACTAGCCCCAGTGAATTTCACATCGTCAAATTTTGCCTTCTCTCCACCTGGTGAACAAAATACAGCTACATATTCTTCTCATATCCCAAGAGTTTAATTATTTGCTGCTTACGCAGAACCTTTTAATTTTTATTCTTTGTAAACACTTTTTATGTTTATCATTGATTTTTCTTTATTTTGTTTTTATATGCTTCCACATATTAGGATCAATATTTACTGATTATTGCTTGCTACTCAGATTTTAGGAAGTCTGAAAGTTCTGATCACTGATACTAATAGGATTTTCCCCTCTACGATGCCTATATCCACCTGCAATTGAGCGATTCCTTAGCTTTGTTATTTCAAACATGAACTATGTATTTGTGGTTTATTCTTATTCTACACTTCTTCTCTAGACTTATGTCTAGACTCTTCAGAAGTTGATCTAAAATAGTACCGCCTATGCATAATATATATCTAAATATAGGCTCCATTAGATACGAATGATGGGCCTCCCTGTATATAATCTAAAGAAATGTAGGACCCAATTCACTATGCGTTTTGTGCACATAGAAATTGCCAATGCTGCTTCACTGAATTACTGGTTATTTGATAATACATTATACATTTCTGCTAGCTGTGCTACCTCTGGCTGTGTGTTTGGGCACTGTAGGTGTCATTTTTAATCTTTTAAAACTGTTTGTTCTTCTGTGACTATGACAGACTTACTTGCTTCACTCGTTTTCAAGCCTGCCTGAAAGCTCCGCTCACTGCTCGCTCCGACCCCGGTCCACCACAGCTGTTGCTGCTTGTGTGGAGGGCGGACCGGCAGAGCGTGACACGCCCCCTCCTGAATCACCAGGCGGGAAGCATATCAAAGAACCCTATGCATGAAACGCGCAGCGGAAGCGCGCAGCGGGCTCGCCGATGGTGCGCTGAAGGCGCGCCAAAGGCAAGCCCGTCTGCGTCCGACCGGGGCCAAGGGCCGAAACCCCTGCCGATTTCAATCCCAAAAGGCAATACAACTCTCAACAGCTGCAATCCTTATGTCCGACACTGGAGGAAAAGTGCAAGCATAGCATGGAACCATACAATCATGACCAAAGATGCAATCACTGCCTCTACGCCGTAAGTCGTCAGTTGAAGCATAGAAACGGGGGTCAGACACTGAATCTCTCCCTAATTAACTGCAGATCACTAGCGAAACACAGGGTGGAAATACACGACCACCTGGTAGACAGGCAGGTGGACGTTCTTTTTCTCACAGAGACATGGCTCAATAATGCCTCGGTACCAAAAATCATAGAAGCCCTCCCTCAAGGATATGCAATCAGTAGGATTGACAGGCCTACAGGAAGGGGTGGAAGGATCGCCATAATCTGCAAACACGAGTTACAATGCACCCTTGAGACTGCGAACATCGAGGGCAGTGAAACATGGGTTCTTCTCAATCTCGGCTGCACACAATCATATGCTAAAGGGACTCCTGGTAAACAGACCACCAGGACCAGGGGCGCGGTTTGCCTCTAGTCTGATTGAAAGCCTAACCCAGCCTGCCCTCAGGTATGAGAGGCTCCTACTTTTGGGAGACCTGAACCTTCATTTTGATGAGGCCAATTGAGCAGAGGCGCTAGAAATTCGGCAGGAACTGGCAGTACTCCAACTTACTCTGAAATCAGAACTGCCGACCCACTGTCACGGCCATCTTCTTGACCCAATTTTTGCGAACTGGGAGATGATATCTATTGAACCCCCAACTCCCGTGGTAGGGTCTGACCACTTTCTCAGACAACCCATTGTTCATGGATAAAAGTACTTGTGTGCCTTTCTGTACAATACCGCATGACTGTGAGAAATGCATAATTTTCATAGAAGAAAACTTTTTTTTATATATTTGACAATTTTTTTTGCAGTTTTAAAGTAAACAATGCTACATTACGAAACATAGAAAGGCAGATGTGTGCAGCTGGGGAAACAGTAACCGACATATGAGCCAAACATAGACAACAAAGTGCATAAACCACAGATTTATACCATCGGGGTGAGGGTGGCGCAGCAGCCCATAATGTTAATCCATTGAGGTGGCGTAGAGCTAAAAGCACAATCACAGGCAGTAACTCAGCGTTCCCCCGCCATGTCCAGTTCACATGCATCTAGCAATGGGTCATGCACTTATCTCAGATGCAGGCCAGTGCCAGTTCAGACAACAGGAGCAAGGTTAGGTGACAACGGAGGCCACCAACATCTGGGGAGGGAAACCACAGAAACCAATTGTTTGGCTAACATCTGTCCCTTGGTATCTATTCTGGGGCAAGTCATTAAAATTGTGTCCAAGGCAAGCAGAAATTAGGACCCTATGCACTCCCCTGGACTCCTCCCTCAGGAGCCACTCTCTCTTACAATCCAGCCTCTTGGACATCCCCTTCTCCCATCTTTATAAGTCTGTAAACTTGTCTATCACTTTTTTCTGGCAGCATTTCAATTATGAGGGCCCAGCAAGCATAGGTGCAGTGAATATTCAAAGCATCTGTCTGAGGCCGACAGATAACTTGTGAGACAGCGTCCCAATATGGAGCCAACATTGGGCAGGTTCATACCATATGGTAGAAGCCTGTGTCGTCCTCCTGGTATGGATGTGCAGAGGGGTGAGGTATGCCCTGTGCAAAACATAAAACTGGATACGTTTAAATCTAGCATTACAGGACACCTTGGGGCAAACGCCAGAGTTTTCTTCCAGGCTGAGGCCCCAAATGTGTGTCCCAGATTCACTGGCTATTGTTGGTACAATTGAGACAGGTCCGCCTGCACCCCTTCAGCAGAGCCCGATAGAGAATCATGACCTCCTTTGTTCTCCCTGTTATGAGGAATAGATAGTAGAGGCATGCATGTTCTGGAGGCTCCACAGACCCCACCTCCCACCAAGCTCAGACCTTACCCAACAAAGCTCCATGTAATAGGAAGTGTCCCACTGGAATGTGATACATCTCCCTAACATCCAGGTATGAGCCAGCTTCACCCGGCCAACAGGTCACCCATTATGGTGAACGCTGCTTCAGTCCACATATCTCGCTGGCCTAACTAACACATTCTGGCCATGCTCAATCATAGCAGGGGCAAATTTCAACAGAATCTGAGTCAAAGGAGCTCTGGAATGTACCCAGCACTTCCAGTGACCTACAGCATCCCAGAGTACAGGCCGCCACTGAGCCACCCACTGTAGCCAGTGACTTAGGAAGGGGGTGCCGTGGGTGCGGGCCGCCCTAGGGTTCATCACTGAGGGGGGTGACAAAATGGCAAAAATATGTGTTTTAAACACATAATTTTGCCATTTTGTCAAGCCGGGGGTGATAAGAAATGTTCCGCACCGGGTACCACCTGACCCTGCTACGCCACTGACTGTAGCTAGGCAGCTAGTTAGTAAAGCTCAAAGTCAGGAGCAGCTCTTCTACCCTTGTCTTCTGGTGGCACAAGGCTCTCCAATGTACCATAAGAATGTTACCCATTCCCCTAAAGAATGCTCTAAGGAGTTCGGCTAGCAGGGCCACATCAGATTACGGAGCCGAGGCAGAATAGCCATCTTGGTGATGGCTATCTGGCCACTTACCGAAATAGGTTGGGCACTCCAAAGACTAACCACCACAAGGCAGAAGTAGCCTGGGCTAAGTTACCCTCAAAGAGCTGCTCTGCAGATCTATAGACAGCTACTGCCAAGCAGCGTAAGGTAACTTTCTCCCAACGCAGTGCCTGTACGGCACTGGGGAGCTGCACCTCCTCAATGCCGGGTCCAGTGGGTAGATGCAGGACTTGTGCCAATTAGCCTTTAGGCCAGACAGTCCCCGACTGCAGAAAGTGATGCCACTGCCCTCTCTAAGTCAAAATCATCGCTCCATATATACAATAGAATGTTGTCCACGTATAAGGAAATATATAAGCAATCTCCCAACATCTACAGTCCACTATGGTGCCCACCCTGTGGTAGGAAAGCGCAAATGGCTCTAACTCTAGAGCAAATAACAGAGAGGACAAGAGGCATCCCTGCCTGGTACTCCATTCCACTGAACACCTTCTGATATCACCTGCCCAGTTCTACCCCTTACCACCAGCCGGGTACACAGCTGCTTGGTCCATTTAACAAAAGCAAGCCGAAACCCCATCCCAAGTAAAGTAGCATATGAGAAAACCCTGAAAAGAGAATCAAACGCTTTTCGAATGTCAACAGATACTGCTAGCGAATCTGGTGGGAGGCTATCCAGGATGTGGATCAGATGGCGGAAATTAGTCAAGGTACTGTGGGTAGGTTGGAAACCTACCTGATCAGGGTGAATCAGATTACCAACACCAGGATCTAAGCATAGACAGGTGGCAGTAGGAATAAACTGTCACTGGGTCCTTGTCCTTCTTGGGTAGAGATACAAGCGTCTCTTCATACAGAGAGGACGTGGGAAGTCTTTGCTACTTATTTCCATTAAAAGATCTACTAGTTAACTGGCAAAGGCAGCAGAATAAGCAGAGTAGAATTCCATGGGCAACCTGTCTGATCCATGGACTTTGCCCCAAACCATCACCTTAATTGTGCCCTGCACATCCTGTATGGTAATATCAGATCTCAGTCACTCTGCCACAGCGGGGTCTAGGAACGAAGGAGTGGAATCTGCAATGTATCACAGAATGCACTACTCACTAACCTCAGTGCCGACAGAGTGTAGCTTACAGTAGAAGTGCATAAACGCAGTGTTGATTTCCTCCTGCAAAAACACTACTTTGCCAGCTGAATCATGAATTTGGAGGCTAGTGTGCCACCTTGTCCATTCCTGGGGGAGCCAGAATAACATGCTCCCCAACTTATCCTACTCCACGTAGGCTCTTGCAATATGAGCCCTGTAGTCATGCTGCATGCACTCTACCATCACAAGTAGTTTCTCCCTGTCAGTGAGTAATCATTCCCTGCCCTCTGACGTCTCCTACAGTTCTGGGGGCAGCCCATGAATGACCACCTCTTGCCCCCTAATGTCTGAGTGCAGTTGGCTGTGCACCCCTATCTTTTTGGAGATAAAATATCCCTGAATGAAAACCTTCAAGGCCTCCCATTCGACCACCAGGCTTGAGAAAACGGGTCGTGAAGAAGGTCTCAGTCCAACCGCCAGGTAGGGATACAGGGTCCACGTGGGTCCACTGAAAAGTGCATAGCAAGGGTCAGTGGTAAGAATAGGTTCTCACCAGATACTCTGCATCCACCATTCTCTCATATAATGCACCGCATCAAAGCACCCCATCCAGATGCACTTCCAAGTCATGTAAGCCGTATCAAAAGGATTAAGACCAGGTTCTGGGGTTTCGCACCTCCAGTAATCAATAAGGCCCCCCAGCAGTGCCCCTGCCGAGAATCTCCCACCAAATTATGCATAGGCGCTGAGCACAGTGCAGAATGGGACCAGTCCAAAGTGAAGTCCAACATGCAGTTAAAGTTTCCCCCACTACCCTAAAGTAAGGCAGCACTGTCATCAGGCGGGACGTCAACCTATTCAAAAAAGTGGGTGGTCTGTATTTGGGGCATAGTAAGATGACATCCTCACTATCTACCCAACCCAGTATCAGCACATATTGGCCCTTAGGGTCAATAATCGCCTTATGCACTTGGAAGGGCACCCCGAGTCTGATCCAAATAAGGGCCCCCTCACAAACGCAGAGTAAGCAGTGCAGTGCAGTGCAGTTGCCCTCTCCATCTCTTGCGGAGAGCCATGCCCTCAGACTCCACCAGGTATGCCTCTTGTAAAAACGCAAACTGCCCCTCTCCATTTTAAGTAGGCCAGGACATTATAATCTTGGCGGGCATGGAAAGGTCCGGCATATTTCAGGTGATCAATCAGATCCACTCAGGAATAGGACATTTTACAATACACACATTTACCACGTGTAAAATTACAATACATTTTTTACAACGCGAAATCCATGACAACGCATGTCATTACAACTCAGGCCATTACAACGCATAATCCATTACAATTAAAATTATTACTCTAACTCCGCCGGGGTGTTACTTTGGGGAATGCGTTGTAATGGCATGAGTTGGAATGACATGCATTGTAATGGAATTTGCGTTTTAAATATTGTGTAATAATGGCACGCGTTGTAACACTTGCATTGTAAACGATGTCTCCCTCCAGTTCGCCTCCTTTAAATGGGTGCACTGGTGCCTCCTACATGGCAGCTGATGATGGTCCGCTGACTCTAGTTGCACCGTTCCCTCAGTGTAAAGTTTGAGTCAGTCCCAGGGGAAGTACAGACGAAGACCCTTCAAAGTCCGTTACCATTATTGAGATTTGCCAGGGGAGGATGTACATTGATTCTGCACCTCCCATATCACATGGTGCGGCTGCACCAGTGTGAGGTTGCCCTACATTTCATCGCACTTATCTCTGTCCTGATGAAGACCCACATATTAGGATCTAAGCTACCTTGTGCAATAGTCAGGTCGAAAAGTCATTTTTTTAGATTAACAACCCTGGATTGATTATCGATACCTGTGTGGGGTGGTTGTTCTAAATATAGAACGCCATATTTTTAACAAAAAAAATAAGAGACTGTACTAAAATTCCACAGCCAGGCTACCTTTGTAGTGATCTTTTCTTCACTTTTTCTTATCACTGCGCACTTGAGCACTTTCTGAAACACGTCTTTTTTCTATCCCTCTTGGAGCAACCATTATACAATGGATTTGATGGTTTCTATTTCTAAATTATGATTAATGAACCTTGATACCAAAAATTACATTTGACTGTCTGACTCTTCATTAAGCACATTCCATTCATTGTGTTGCCCTTTTGTGTTTTGTTTTTTCGCTCGCCTAAATTGCAAACTAAATGTTGCATTTGTTTTTGCTTACGTACTAGTAGGGCCATACTGTTTTAAGTACTCCATGATACCCAGGTCCTATGGGTTGTGTATGGGTTACCGCAGTATCTTGTAATAATCTTAAGTGTTATGGCATCTAAAGGATCCTCTGTGTTAACGATGATTAATGTGTCATGGCATTAAACAAACGTGCATTATTTTTATACATGGGCGCTTTTTGTAAGAACATGCCCATCAGATTACCTGGTCTGTGAGTGCATATTTGGCAAACACAGACAAATGATTAGCAAATCATGCTGGGGGCACAGCAAGGAGTTACGTTTCAAAGTTTCTTTTGGCACACATCTGCCAGCAGTAGGTACGTTTGTTTCAAATAGAAATCATCGCTTAACAGAGAAATAATTAAATGTAATTGTATGTTTCTTTGATTTGGAATGACTGAATTTAGTGTTCCACCTGGGCAGGTTCTCAAACTTTGTGTTCTGCCCCTTGCAGTCTTTGCAGACTCTCATACTGCCGATGTCTTTCTTTCGTTTCGTAGCATCCAGGATAATGTGCTGCATAGCTAAAAACGCGTAATGTCCCAAAGGCGAGACCGATTGCATTGCAGATGCTTGTTTTCTTTTGATAGTCGGGCCATGTCGATTGGGGGCGAGGGAGTAGCAGAGTAGAAATAGTAGCCATACTGATAGCAGACTTACAAGGCTTCAATATTAGATGGTAGATTGACTGCAAATGAGTTGGACCGACTTAAAGATGGTAACTCTGAGGCCGGAAAATAAAAAAAGAGAGGTCAGTCAGCCAACTGAATCTCTTTATCAATAACCCTCCACAGCTCATGCAAAGAACCCGTCCAAGGTCGTGTTGCTAAATGGAACTTTCGTAATATTCGTTTTAGAGAGTCCCACTTTCTGTTTCCCCGCGGTGGTTAATGAAAGTTAATCAGTTAGAGAGCCAAGACTCACATACAAAAAACTTAATGGGCAAGACACGATAGATGGAAGGACAAACAATCCACACTATGAGTTAATTTCACACTGCTCTTATATGGAGGGGATATCTTCCTCTGGTTATATCGTGCACATGTTTTAATATGTGCAATGCACACCAAGGGCTTTTCCTCGTGGTACCTCAAATATACATTATTTCTAGCTGTTTTTAAAATGTATAACTTTGTTGTCATACTGGAGTGCTATTTGTTTTGGAAGGTATGTCCTACCTGAATTGTGAATTTGCACTTTGGTCCATTGATACTTTTCACGTATTGATAATGAACATATAAGGTATGCTTTTGTCCCTTAGAAGATGTTCATCTCAGTTTTCCCATGTGATGTACCTGTTGTAATCACACTTGGTTTGCCCTTCCCCCCCCCCCTCACCCTGCGCCCCTTGGTTTGACCCAGTGAAGATTGTGTGAAGATTCCACAGCTGACTCCAGGTGACTGGAACCTGTGATGGTGTAAGGACGCAATAAAGAAGACTCCACAAGAGCCACCTGGGATGGCCCAGTGAGAAGAACAAGGTGACTCCTGTGTTAAGTGGGTTCTGGGATGTGAAGCTAGAACTTAAAATTATTGATGGTTTGGTGTTGAGAGGAGAAAAAATTGTTCCACCTATATCACTCAGGCAAAAGATCTTCAACTTAGCGCATGTTAGTCACTTGGGGGGTAGCCTAACTAAAAACAAAATTAGGCTAGAATACTGGCGGCCTGGGATGGATACTATGGCAGAGCACACAGTGAGGGACTGCTTGGAAGGATGTATGACGTTACAACGCATACTTTTACTCCGCAGACCATTACAACGCGACTTTTACTCCGCATACCGTTACAACGCATAGCGCCTTGGGGCGCTGGATAGTGATAAGTATAATTTACTATTCTAACTCCAGTCCCCGTGGACCCTAGGGAAGGTGTTGGATAGTAAATTATACTTATTACCTATCCTAGAGCGCCCCCCAGCGCAATGCGTTGTAATGGTATGCGGAGTAATGGTCGCGTTGTAATGGTAGTGCGGAGTAAAAAATGCGTTGTAACAGGTGTATACCGCTTGGAATGTAGCAAGACTGATAAAACCCATCAGACAAAGAAACCACCCCTATCCCTGGTGTTGATACCAGATAATCCCTGGTCCAAACTAGCTCTGGACATAATTGGCCCCCTGAGTCTCAAGAGTTTGAAGGAAAGATTCATATTTGTCCTTGTAGATTATCACACTAAGTGGGTCACTTACAGATGTGTTAACCAAATTGATACCAAAGTGCTCATAAGCTTTCTTAAAGATATCTTGTTTGAAGAAGGCATCCCAGATAGCGTAATCACTGAAAATGGGGTACAGTTTACCTCAGAGTCTATGAAGGAATTCCTTTCTGACATGGGCATCATCCACCAGAAAATGGCACTTTATTGCCCCGTGCCAACAGGTTAGTGGAGCGCATGAACCGCCTGATAAAAGAGTGTCTACAATGCGCTGAAATGTTATGCACATCAGCATTTCAAACTCTGCAGGAAACTCTCTGGGCCTATGGTACCACCCCTAACCTAGTTACAAGGGTGTCACCTTTCACCTCATTGAAAGGGAGGATTTCCAAAACCGGGCTTTCACCTCCGGTAACAAGACAGACCAGTTGTCACGTCAACTGTGATGAAATTGGGAAGCGTTTCAAGGTCCACCAAGATAAGTACGTAGCAAGATAAAACGCTGACAAACATGTGAAATTAGCAAAGTAAGGGCGGGGATTGGGTCCGCGTTGACCTTCCCAAACCAAGGAGAAAGGAGGCCACCAGGTACTCTAGACCTATGTGGGTAACCAGAGTAGGCAGGAATGTGGTTCAGTTGGCCAACGGTCAAACTTGGAGCATGGACAGGATTGTCCCCCATACAGAGAGGCAGGTCCCCCAAGCAGAGACACATATGCAGAGTATGAAGGATGGGGCCCTAAGGAGGTCAACAAGGCCTACAATTGCACCTGCATGGACTAAGGATTACTGTACCAAATAAGAATTATTTGATTGCTTTATTATGTGTTTTGTCATGTGTTTCTGCACAATGTTTCTTCTTCTTCAACTTGTATTATGTGGTCATTGGAGCACGCTCGGTGCAATGCTCCTTCCCGAGCCATTCAACTTTGTGTTCCCCCTTCCCCGTTTTCCTTCCCTTCCTTGGTAAGGAGATGTGTTGTAATCACACTTGGTTTGCCCTCCCCCCCCTCACCTTGCGCCCCTTGGTTTGACCCAGTGAAGATTGTGTGAAAATTCCACAGCTGACTCCAGCTGTCTGGAACCTGTGATGGTGTAAGGACGCAATAAAGAAGACTTCACAAGAGCCACCTATGTGCGTCTTATTTTCAACAGTACCCCTGCTACAGAACTGAGTATTCGCTTATTTGACTGACTGATATGTGAATAAAATAACTTTTGCATTCACACGACCCACAAGGATGTGTGTGCCTTAGCGAAGAGTATGACGTGGTAATGCTGATTCCTCATAGATGGTCCACCGCAATGTCCTAATGAAAGTATACTTGTTTAGTAACATCTTTGCTTTAATGGGTTAGCTGGGCCCCTGTATTGATTTAGTGACACTACATTTTGATGGATTGCACTTAATCGGTACAATGAGTTGGTTCACAGATTTGATAAGCAGAAATGATATTTGACTTTATACTAGATGCAGAAAGTGCTTCCTTCTGTCTGGTTAATGTTGGGAAATGTAAAATGTGTTAATGGCCAGAGATAAAATATTTACTTTACTGAGGTAGGATTTTAATGGAAAACAACCCTCTGATCCGGAAGTAATACTTGAGTGGTTTACATCTTCCATGTTGGCTATCATTTGCCTCTGAATGCCGATCTAATGCAGGTGACTAGCGCTTGTGGAGAATTGTAGAGGGGAGAGTATAACATAAAATGTTCTCACTCCAATCAATTTCTGTTTAAAAAATGCTGATTGACCCTCAACTGCAGGAGTGTCCAACTAGATATGGGAAGGCGAGAACCATGCCACATTTTTAGGATATCCACAAAAAGAAATATTTCCATAAAAGAAATCTCAAACGATCTCATTTATGAAGACGAGAGTTATCTCGGAAATCCACCTTAGATCTGGCCATCCAGTCTAGCCTATCCAAGAGCACCATCCCCATACCCTTCACAACAGAGTCAATCAAATAAATCGGGTGGTCGCATTGGGGATTATCTTTGTCACCCTTCTTAAAAACAGGAACAATGGCTGAGGTAGCCTATGAGGGAGGCAAGCCTTCTCTAACTGCTGCATTCGGAACCACCATCAGGGCTGAGCCCCAGATCTCGATGTCTTCAATAAACATGTCCGGGGGAATACCATCAGGCCCAGGGGCTTGATAGTGCTTCCTAGTGAGGGCAAATGCAAATGATAATCTGTTCGAATAGATCAGCAGTTATAAACCTCTTCAACATTAGCAACCCACAGGCTGGCTATAATATAGTAGTGTAAAGCCAGGCAGTTATCATTTGCAAAACATGGCTGGTTGATAACATGCCAAAACAGAGAATTATTTGAGTGGCACATGTTTGCACTTGGTCATCCCAAGCTATTTCTTTTAAAGAGCTTTACATTTTTTGAGTTCCATTCTATAAAACCTTCTGCAGGAAACTATATATTCCTGGTCTCTGGGAATGCCATTTTGGAGTGAATAAAACATTATTCAGAGCTGGAGTGATAAGTAAGGTTATCACCTTAAGGGAGATGCCTTCGTAGGGAGATGCCTTCATAGGTGCTTATAACCACCCCACTGGAGGAGCGTACATTGAGGCAAGTAAAGAGCTCTTGCAGACTGGTATTGTATTGTATTGTATTGTGGCATACTTAGATAGCGCAACCTGTCACCACCAAGGGCATCCTGGCGCTTTGACCCGTACTCAATGAAAACAGTAGCTCAGCCTATCCTGGGAAAAAGATGAGTTTTTAGAGCCTTTCTAAAAGATAAAAGATCTCCAAGGCTTCTCAAGGATATAGGCAGAGAGTTCCAGAGTTTGGCTGCCGCTACTCTGAAAGAGCGGCCCCCCATCCTCACTCTCTGGAATCGTGGGACTACCAGTAGCCTGGAAGACGAGGAGCGTAAAGCTCTAGATGGACAATACCAGGCAAACATTCGCCGCAAAGGAATGGGGCCCAGGTCATGAATAGCCCTAAACACAATACACGCTGCTTTGTAGCGCACCCGTAGATGAACTGGCAGCCAATGAAGTTCTTGCAGTGCTGCCGTAGAAGAACTGTGATAGGGGCGAGAAAGGGCGAGTTTAGCAGCGATATTTTGCACCCTTTGCAACTTGCCCAAGAGTGTTACCGGGGCCTCCAGAAGTAGTGCGTTACAATAGTCAAGTCGACTTAGGATGGTACAACGCACTACTTCTGGTCTGGCTTGCGCAGGGAGGAGAGGAAGGACCTTGCGCAGCATACGAATCAGCATCATACATGTTGAAGAGATCTTATTCACATGTAGATCCAACTGCAGGTTAGGCCCAAAAGTGACGCCTAAATTGCGCGCTGATTGTGCCGCAGGCACCGTCTCTGAGAAGGACGGAGGCCAGAAGTCTACTGGGAGGTCGCGAGGAACTCGATCAGTGGAACAGTGTAAAACCTCCGTCTTTGTTCCGTTGAACTGTAACGAGTTCAACCGGAGCCATTCCGCTGTCGCCTGCATGCACCGATGAAAGGTCTCCAGTGTGACTGCATCCTGTCCCTCCAGAGAGAAGACCAGCTGGGTATCATCTGCATAATTAAATGCAGAGATACCGAAGGTTTTAATGAGCTGGACTAGGGGGCGGAGGTAGACATTAAAGAGTATGGGGCTGATGGCCGAGCCCTGAGGTACTCCTTGTCCCACTCTCCGCTCCTCTGAACTGAAGGGGGGTAACGAAACCCGTTGCTGACGGCAGTCCAAGTAGGAGATTAACCAATCCCTGGCCTTGTCCCTGACCCCGCATTCCTCCAGTCTAGAAATCAGGGTGGGATGGCTGACCGTGTCGAACGCGGCCGACATGTCGAGCAGCACCAAGAATGCTGCCCGACCACTGTCGACTCGCGCCCGCAGATTGTCTAGCACGGTCACCAACGCGGATTCCGTCCCATGCGCTGGGCGGAAGCCGAATTGTGTCTCATCCAACCAGCTGTTCCCTTCTAGGAAACTGGACAGAGCACGGGTGACCAGCTTTTCCATAATTTTAACCGGAAAAGGGAGCAGGGAAATTGGCCGATAGTTAGAGAGGCAGGCAGGGTCGAGCGTAGGTTTTTTTAAAAGCGGGGATACCACTGCCTTCTTCCAGCAGCTTGGAACAGTAGCTGTCTCGAATGACTGACAGCAGATGGCATGCAGGGGCTGGAAGAGGTCCTCTTGAAACACCCTCCATAGTCTTGGAGGGAGAGGATCCAAAGGCGAGCCAGAAGAAATCGTCAGGGCTAAGTCGCCGAACTCCTTCAAGGATGGAAGGGGAAAACTACTCAGCTGGGGTCGACTGGCCTCGCTCGCCGGAGCTCCCAAACTGAGGGCCGGCTCCAAGGAAGGAGAAAAGTGACTTCTCTGCTGGGGTCGACTGGCTACGGTCTCCGGAGCTCCCAAGCAGAGAGCCTGATCCAAAGTGGGGACAGAGGGGCCGCTCAGCTGGGGTCGACTGGCCTCGCTCGCCGGAGCTCCCAAACTGAGGGCCGGCTCCAAGGAAGGAGAAAAGTGACTTCTCTGCTGGGGTCGACTGGCTACGGTCTCCGGAGCTCCCAAGCAGAGAGCCTGATCCAAAGTGGGGACAGAGGGGCCGCTCAGCTGGGGTCGACTGGCCTCGCTCGCCGGAGCTCCCAGACTGAGAGCTGACTCCACAGGAAGAAGGAGAAGGCTGCCCTGCTGAGGTCGACTGGCTACAATTGCCGGAGCTCCCAAGCAGGGAGCCGAATCAGGGGCTGCGAGGGAAGAGCAGTTCAGCTGGGGTCGACTGGCCGCAGTCGCCGGAGCTCCCAAGCTGAGGGCCTGATCCAAAAAAAAGAAAGGAGGGCTACTCAGCTGGGGTCGACTGGCTACCACCGCCGGAGCTCCCGAGCTGGGGGGCTGCTCATCTAGTCGGGGTCGACTGGAGGGCGTGACCGGAGCTTCCTGACAGAGATTAGTAGCCCTCTGCAGGGGTCGACTGGCCATTTCCTCCGGAGCTCCCTCCTCAGTGGTGGAGTTCCGTGGGTCCTGCAGACCTGCTAGGATTTTACGGATTTTTTCCTCAAAGGCATCCGCAAGAGAGTCACAGAGAGCTTGCGACGAGGGAACGGCACTAGCCACACACGTAGGGTGAGCCAGGTCCTTAACGATTTTAAAAAGGGCCTGAGCCTTGTTTGGGGCCTGATTCAGAGTGAGTTCAAGAAAGGTCGCTTTCGCTATCTTAATTTGAGCTTTATATTTATGCATAGCAGACCTAAATGCAATTTTCTCGGAGTCTAGGTACTGCTTCCTCCAGACCCTTTCCGCGCGTTTACAGTCGAGTTTGAGCTGGCGAAGTTTGCTCGTGTACCAAGGACTAGCTCGGTTCACTCTCCCTCGCGACTTCCGAAGGGGCGCTAACTTATCCAGCGAGCTAGCTATGGACTGACAGAAAAGGGTATAACTGGTGGCAAGGCAAACATTTTTGAAGTGTCTGGGCTCCACTTGGGTCCACATTAATAGCCAGCCTTGGTCAATAGGGAAGAACTCCCCAAGGCCCTGGGATGCTCCTAGCACAAGAGCACAACTCTCTAAATGATAGCAACAATCGCTAAATGAGCTAAGCAGTCTACTAAATTTGGAAATCGTTGCATATCAAGGGATATCAGCATTATTTCTACTCAGCAATTTAGATCAATCCAACACAAATCAATGAGGACTTATATCAAGTGCTTTCCTACAACCTACGGTATGTGTCCATTAAGGCTGCCAAATTGCCAAACAGCTGTATGAATATAAGCACATTTTCATAATGGTAACTTCGTAATAATCAATAATGAAGAATTCTTAAAACACTGTACTAATTAAACATGGGGGTATATTCACAATGAAGTGATGAGCGCTGGGTTATCCTTGTTGGATTAACGCTGCAATCCGCCACTTCAGAAATGCAGGGCTTCACTGTATTTACAAGAATACGGTGCAGCCCTGCATTTCTTCGTGCACTGGTGCTATTGCAGCTGCCTAGCGCCAGTGCAGGCACTCTTGCACCATTGTGTAATGGTGCCTGCGTTGCAAGGAAATATTGTTTCTGAGCAGGATGTTGTTCCTTTCCTACATCTAAACAATCACCAATGGTGTTTTGTAACTTCTATGTGTGCTGCAGAATGCAGAACACATAGAAGTTGCAACGCATCATTTTTTAAAAAGATTGTTTATGTGCAGGAAGAAACATCTTCCTGCACATAAACAATCAATGGCGTTTTATTTTATTTATTTATTTTAGCGTTTTATAGGGTATCAGAGTGCTTTACCGAGTCACAAAGTAAACAATAGGAAGGATAACACAAGAGTACTGTAAAATAGGGGGGGAGGGGGTGCTGGGAGAAAGAGGGAAAAGCATTATACAGGATAGTCAATATTACAATTGTCAAGGACGGATTCCGATTTCTTTGTGGGGCAAGGTCCCAGGATGGAGGCAGTAGTCTTTGGGGTGGTAGCGGAACGGGATTATTCAAGGAATTTACCCATGAGGAAGGATTTGGCCTCCTTTTTGAAGCGTGCCAGAGAGGGGATTCTTCTGATGGCGGGTGGGAAGGAGTTCCATATTCTTGGTGCAGCCCCAGCGAAAGCTCGATTGTAGGTTTTTTTTTCTGAAAGCAAGCGGGCTGGAGTAGGAGGGCACTGGCCGATCGTGAGTTTCTGCTTCATCCGGATATCACAAGTTTCTGTGCAAGATACGCAGGGGAGTTTGAGTGTAGGGCCTTGTGCGTGATGCATGCCAACTTGAGATGGATCCTAGCCTCGAGTGGGAGCCAGTTCAATGATTTCAGATGAGGGGTGATGTGATCAAATTTCCGTGTGCCGGTAAGTAGTCTGGCAGCTGCGTTGAGGCAGGCTTTTAAAGGTGCAAGGGAGATCTTGGGGAAACCAGAGAGGTTGGAGCAGCCATAATCCAGCCTGGAAATAACTAGGTATTGGACTGCAAGTTTTAGGTCGGGAGCATCAAGGAATGGTTTAAATTTCCAAAGGTAGCTCAAGTGGAATCTGGCGGAATTGGCCATTGAGTTGATGTGGTCTTGCATGTTTAGGGTATAGTCCAAGGTGATACCCAGAGATTTGGCCGAGTGCACAATGGTCGGGGGACAACTTAAGGCTGTGATCGCTTTGATCCTTGTCTGGATCTCCGAGTTGCTTTTAGGAGGGGAAATTAGGAGGAACTCAGTTTTCTTTGCATTGAGTTTAAGTTGGTTGGAGGAGAGCCATTGGAAGGTCAGCTTCAGGGCCTCGTTCAGGTTGAGAATTTCTTCAAGAGAAGAGATTTTTATGTAGATCTGAGTGTCATCTGCATACATATGGTAGGAGAGATTTGCAGTGCGAAGGACCTTGGCAAGGGGTTCTAAATAGAGGTTGAAAAGGGTGGGGGACAACGTGGATCTTGAGCGACTCCCACCGTGACCAAGGACGGAGCGGACAGGTTGCCGTTGATAAGGAATCTCTGAGATCGGTTTTGGAAGTAGGAAATAAACCAGTCAAGGACAGTGCCCTCTAATCCCATCCTAAGTTTGAGGCGTTCGAGTAACATCTCATGGTTAACCATGTCGAAGACCGAGGATAGATCTAGGAGGATTAAGAGACAGGTTTTGTCTTGGTCAAGGGCTTGCAGTGCGTCATCGACAATATGGAGCATGGTGGTTTCAGTGCTGTGTCCGGGTTGGAAACCAGATTGGCAGTCATCGAGTAGATGGAAGTTGTTGTGGTGGCTTAACTGCAGTTGCACACACTTCTCCAGCACTTTAGCCAAGAGAGGTATGTTGGAGATTGGTCTGAAATTGTCTGGCGAGGCTGGGTCCGGCGACAGCTTTTTCAGAATGGGGAGGACTTGGCCCGCTTTTAGAAAGTCCAGGATTGAACCTTGCTGGAGAGAGGCATTGACTATCGTAGTCCAGCTGAGAATAATGGATTGGGCAGCGGTCGCAAGGCAGTTAGAAGGGATCGGGTCGTTGAAATGGTTGTTCTGGTTTAAGGTGGAAAAGATTTTGGCGACAGAGTCTTCGTCGTAGAGTGAGAAGTTGGTCCAATGTGCTAGTTTCTTAGGTGAGGGTTGTGGAGGCAGAGCGGGTGGGGGGAAGGTCAGGGGTTGGTAGAGATATTGAGGCCGCACTAAGTTAGTTACCTAGGGTTTTGATTTTGTTTGCAAAAAACTAGGAGAATTCCTCAGATGAGATGAGAGACTTGGGGTTTTCTTTCACTGTTTTGGTCAGTTTCGTCGATTGATGTTTGACCAGCTCAAAGAGTTTGTGTGGTCTGTTCCTGGCATTTCCTAGTTCGGCTCTGAAGAACTCTTTTTTAGAGTTGAGGATATTCTTGTTGTATGTATTTCTGGCCTGGCGGAGAAGTTTTAGGTGAGCGGCCGAGGGGTGTTGTCTCCAGGTTCTTTCAGCTTGTCAGAGGGATCTCCTCTCATTGTTAAGGGAACCCGTGTATCAGGGGTTTCTATCTTTGACCTGAGTTCTTTTTAGTTTAAGAGGGGCTAGGTCATCCAGAAAGTTCGACATCGTTGTGGAGTAGTGATCATTGAGGTCACTGACCGATGTGATGTGTGGGGGGGGGGGGTCGGATTTGCAGCGGATCTCAATCTCCTTGTGGTCCAGGTTCTTGGTGTCTCTGATCCAGCGTTTAGGAAGCACCGGTTGTGGTGCTCTTATCTTGTGGGTGCCAGGTAGAAGGAAGGTGATGGCGTGGTGGTCTGACCAGACACAAGGGTTTTCTAGGGATAAGCTTGACTGTTGCCTCCTTAGAGATGATCCAGTCATGAGTGGCCCCTTTCGAATGTGTTGGGAGTGAGCAAGCTTGGGTAAGGGCTTGATTGGCCAGGAGGTCTTTAATGGCGTTGACATGAGGATCCTTGAGATCGCTCACTGTCTTTGGTGTTGAGGGAGCTCTTAGCTGTGATCATTTCCATGAGGTGGTCCGTGAAGGGTCCGTTCACTCCTGGGGGGTGGTAAAAGATGTGCAGGTTGCTTAGATGGGTGGTGTTGCTATAAATTGAGAGGGCTAGATATTCGCAGACATCAGTGGTATCCGCCAGAAGCTCGGTGACAAGGAGGTTAGAGCGATAGATGCAGGTGATGCCGCCACCTCTCTTGTTATGTGGTCGATCTAACCTAGTAATGTTAAAGTTAGGGGGGACTAAGAGGTCAAGGCAAGGGGATGAAGAATCATTGAGCCATGATTCTGTTAAAATAGCTAAGTCAGATTTGTTTTTCAGAAAGAGGGCAGCGACATCGGTGGCATGCTTTACTGCTGATCGGCAGTTAATTAAAAGACCAGTCGGGGAGGGGAGGTAAGGTGGTGTCGGGAGTCAGGGTAGACAGGTGTACTGGTTTTAGATTGCTTCGGTACATCCTTCTGTTGCAGAGGGGAGCTGGTCTGCAGGGGTTGACATCGACGTGCAGATGGGGTGTGCAGCACTTGCGTCTGATAGACAAGGAGTGAGATAGGCTGCATTATGGTCCAGGAGGATGTGTTCTGCACAATGCAACACACATAGAAACAGCAAACACAAGGAGAAATAGATCCTTTCTCCTCGTTTCACAAGGGTAAGACCAGGTTTTTTTGGTCTTAATTTTGGCGCTGCTCCACATTTACGCCACCCATGTAAATATCGGGCAGTGTCGAAAACAATGGTTGTTGTGGTGGAACGCAGGTTGATACTTTTCGAAGTTGTAGTATTTTCTTTTAGTAACTACATGTAAAGAGATAGAAATTGGAGACTGTTTTGTTAATTGTGAGATATTTTACAATTTTAATTTTAATTACAAGTAATGTTTAGTTTATATATACTTTTACTTACTTTGCAAGGTAGTTGTTGAGATGTATAGATTTATTTTTACAGGGTCAGGTTAGAGAATCCGGCTTTGATTCCTTTACTTGCAGATTTTGTCCTTTTTTGCAGTATTAAGTTGTCGGCCTCTTATATTGTTGATTTAATTGTTTGTGTGATTTTGTTTGTAATTTTGTTTATTGTCTGATTTTATTGGATAGTTTAGTTTTTTTTTATCAGTTATATCCTTCTATGGTAAATGCTAATTTAGGTTTTATTTATAATGTTTAATACATAGTTCAATAGTTTTGTAATATTATTTAACTTTGTTAATATATTATGTATATGTGTGTGTATATATATATATATATATATATATATATATATTCACTGAAAAAACCAAAGGTTTCACACTCGTTATAGTTAGGAATTAGCATTTAAAAAACCTTTCAAATTCACTGAAAAACCATAGGTTTCAAACCAGTTATAGTTAGCTGAACATTTTACCCATACAAAACCATTGAAATTCCCACGTTATAATTAGTTGAAATCACTATAACTCGCGCGCCCGCAATCCACTGCTGATGATGTCACATATTACATCATTCATGACATGGTCAGTGACATCACTGATGACATCACTGATGACATCTCAAATGACATCACTGATGACATCACTGATGACATCATCCAGTGAATGTGTGTTTCTGAAAAGTAAAAATATGTTTTATATATTGAAGAATGAGTGGATGTATGAGTGTCTGGATGAAGGATTTAGTAGGTGCGTGACTGACTGTATGAGAGTGATTAAATGTGTCTTACTGAATGCATTGGTTAGTGACTAAACTGTCTGAATGTGTGCATCAGTATGTCTGTTGTTGTGTAAGCTGCTGCATGTGTTGATCAGTAGCTATACGAGTGGCTATATGGGTTATTGATTGGCTGCACAAGTATTTGTATGTGAGGGTGAGTGTGTGCGTGGGTGACTGGGAGGTGTGTGACTCTGTGCATATATGTGTGAGCAGTTGATTCACTTAGTATATGGGTTCAAGAGTGCATGTGGAAAGAGCTGTATGGGTGGTTGACTATGTGCATGGATGTGTTGGTGAGTGAATGGCTATCTCAGTGCTCCATGTCCAAGTAAGTACATATGTAAAACACAGTGCATGTGAGAGGTGGCATATATAAATGACTATACATGAGAGCCTGTGATTGCATAAGTGACTGTATGGATCAATGTGTACTTGTATCAGTGATTGTATAAGAGAGTAAGTATGTGTTAGTATATGTTTGAATAAGTAAGGTGTTGTGTGTATAACTGTATAGATGAGGAAATGGGAGTGTGATTGATTCTTTGCATGACTGACTAGGTGTGTGAGTAACTCCATGGATGAGTGGCAGCGTGTGAGTGTCTCTATAGGTGTTTGAGTGGATATATTAGTGTTCTATTGATGAGTGACTGTATGTATGAGTGATTGTATGGGTGAATGAGTGGATGTGTGTGTAGACCTAGAAATCAGTGAGTGCGTATGTAGTTACTGGCATTGGTGTGTCAATAATTTCAGGAATGGTAGTTTGTATTTAACACTGGGTGTATCAAAGGTTAGATTAGAGGGTGAGGAGGTGCATCATAATATCACATGGATGAAGTTATCAGTGATGTCATCAGTGATGTCATTTGAGATGTCATCAGTGATGTCACTGACCATGTCATGAATGATGTAATATGTGACATCATCAGCAGTGGATTGCGGGCGCGCGAGTTATAGTGAGTCCAACTAACTATAACTTGGGAATTTCAATGGTTTTGTATGAGTAAAATGTTCAGCTAACTATAACTGGTGTGAAACCTATGGTTTTTTCAGTGAATTTGAAAGGTTTTTTAAATGCTAATTCCTAACTATAACAAGTGTGAAACCTATGGTTTTTTCAGTGAATTTGAATGGTTTTTTTAAATGCTAATTCCTAACTATAACGTTTGTGAAACCTATGTTTTTTTAGTGAATTTCAAAGGTTTTTTAAAACATAATTCCTAACTATAATGTTTGTGAAACCTATGGTTTTTTGAGTGAATGTTATAGTTTTTTTTAAAAGTAATTCCTTTGTATGTTGACTTTGTAACCTACTATTTTTTTGTTATTAGCTGTTTTTTATAACTATTAATTATATATATATATATATTTTTTTTTTTCAATGTATGTATTTTTTTTTACATTTTTTCCTGTTGCGCTCAGGGTGTGCGCACTGGTAAGCTCTCCCGAGAGCGCACCAAAAGCACTATTTCAGCGTTCGTAAAAACAAATATGCATGAAAACTAAATAATAATGGAAGACATTTAGTATCATACTTATAAAAGCAGTATTTTTGATTTACGAAATGAAAATGATTTTGCATTTCCGTAAAGCTATGAAAACGTCACTGAGGCGCGCTGCGTAAGCGCCCCCGGAAGCGCCTACGTTCGCGCCACGTGAGCGCCCCCGGAAGTGCCTACGATCACGCCGCGTGAGCGCCCCCGGAAGCGCTTCGGTGCGCGCAGCGTAAGCGCGTCAAGTCATGTGACCTTAAAATAACCCTTTTCATTGGTTGGTAAACGTTTTTTTTTAGAAAGAATGAAATCCCCACCCTCTTCCTTCACTTCTTCTTTCACTTTTGTGACTGCAAGACCTTTCTTTTTGCTGTCGGCTCTTTGCTGAATTAATATCTTGCATTACCATGGCTGCCAGAGCATCCAGCAGTGAAGATGAGTCAGAGGGATTTCTGGATGAAGAGGTTCCTCAGCCGAAAATAAAAGAACACTTCATATGGAAGTTTTTTTCTATTCCAGATGGCCAGAAAAAAGTAAATGCTCCAAAGGTGGAGTGCAGGATTTGTAAAACTGTCCTGTCACGGGGTGACCCCAGAAAGAAATATTCATTTGGAAACTCGACGATGATTCGACATGTCGAGAGGAGGCACCCCCAGAACTTTGCCCGGGAGAGTGTCAGGGCTCTGGTACGAGAGGCTTCCAGTGATGGGACCTCTACTTCAACCGGAGGACAAACTGCATAAGGGAGGGAGCAATCACAAGAGCAGATTCCCAACATCCAGCCTGCTTTTAATAAAGGCGTTATTAAATACAGATATTGCGATAAGTTACTTTGCTATGGGGAACAAAGTGTTCTGCTCATGGTTCGAGCATTGGATAACCATCGCTGCCGTTCCCAGCCCTAATTTTGTTTTGTTTTTTTGCTCCTGTTGAGCAGTTTCCCTTTCACTGTTTTTGTTTTTGTTCTAAAAGAAGAAAAAAGGAAGAAAAAAAAGTTCTTTTCAGAACTACCTCCAATTCTCATCAAAGAGCTGTGAAATGACAAAGAGTAAGTGAAGTGGAGTACATTGATAAACGAGAAGAAAATGAGTGAGAAAGCACAGAAAGGGACGAGAGGAGAAGGGAAGTGAACTAGGGGGACTGAAAGAAGGTGAGTGTGGGGAAGGAGAGTGAGGAGAAGGAGAGTGAACATGGGGAATGTGGATATGCGAAGAAAATGTAGTAAAGGAACGGGGGTGTGGAAGGGTAAGAAAAGAGCAGTGATGTTTTGGAAAGACTAGAGAACCAGACTGGATAAAGACAAGTAAGTGTGAAACCAGGTAAGTAAGGCAGTGAAGAAACAGAGAAAGTGAAAGAAAAAATAAGAGTAGAAGAGCGAAGGCCTCACAGCAGGGGTAACATTGACGCAGGTCCTTTAACATGGGCCTGGCCCCATGTGAAAGGATGCATTGCTTGCACACTCCAGCAATGCATCACTTTTGCGCTTACAGATACGTCAGAAATACTGACGTATCTGTAACTTCTTGTGACATAATGTGTCATACATTAAATATGACGCATGAGTAGAAGACTGTAGGTCTCATTTATGAGGCCATGCGTCACTATTACGCCACCGGTGCATCAGCAGTGCTGTAAAAAATGCACCTTGTTGAGTCATATTTACAAAGTGACGCATCTAGGTAGATGTGTCACTTTGTAAACCCCTGCGCCACATTATACCTACATCAGGTGTAATGTATGCAAAAGGGGTGTATTGACGCAAGAAAGGGTCGTAGAGGTGACGCAGTGAAATCTAAAAGATTTCACTACGTCACTTTTAGGACGCCGTTGTGTCAAAATCTTGCACCTGTCTCACAGCAGGCGTAAGACTGATACAGGCCCTTTCACATGGGACTTGCCCCATGTGAAAAGATGCATTGCTGGAGTTGTGTCACTTTTGTGACACACTCCAGCAATGCATCAATTTTGCGCTTACAGATACGTCAGAAATACTGATGTATCTGTAAGTACTTCTTACATAATGCGTCATAAATTAAATATGACACATGAGTAGAAGACTGAAGGCCTCATTTATGAGGCCATACGTCACTTTTACGCCACAGGTGCGTCACTTTTTGTGACGCACCAGTGGTGTAAAAATTGCACCTTGTTGAGTCATATTTACAAAGTGACGCATCTAGGTAGATGTGTCACTTTGTAAACCCCTGCGCCACATTATACCTACAGCAGGTGTAATGTATGCAAAAGGGGCGTATTGACGCAAGAAAGGGTCGTAGAGGTGACGCAGCAAAATCTATGACATTTCTCTGCGTCACTTTTAGGACGCCATTGAGTCAAAATCTTGCGCCTGCCTCACAGCAGGTGTAAGACTGATGCAAGCCCTTCCACATGGGGCAGGCCCAATGTGAAAGGATGCAATGCTGGATTTGTGTCACTTTTGTGATGCACTCCAGCAATGCATCTCTTTTGCGTTTACAGATATGTCAGAAATACTGACGTATCTGTAACTACTTGCGACATAACACGTCACAAATTAAATATCACGCATGAATAGAAGACTGAAGGCCTCATTTATGAGGCTATGCGTCACTTTTACGCCACCGATGCGTCACTTTTTGTGATGCACCAGTACTGTAAAAAATACACCTTGTTGAGTCATATTTACAAAGTGACGCATCTAGGTAGATGCGTCACTTTGTAAACCCCTGCGCCACATTATACCTGCGCCAGCTGTAATGTATGCAAAGGGTGTGTATTGACATAAGGAAGGGTCGTAGAAGTGACACAGTGACATCTAAGAGATATCACTGCGTCACTTTTATGACGCTGTTGCGTCCAAATCTTGCGCCTGCTTAACAGCAGCTGTAAGACTGATGCAGGCGCTTTCACATAGGACTGACCCCATGTGAAAGAATGCATTGCTGGAGTTGCATCATTTTTGTGACACATTCCAGCAATGCATCACTTTCCTCTAAACACTCTACATTATTTTTTTTACTCTAATTTTTATACTGTTTTTCCCTGTGGTGCGCTCAGGGTGCACGTACCGGAGAGTGCACCCCGGAGCGCACCCAGCGCTTACCCCGCAAAAAAATAAATTTAAAAAAAAAACGTTTTTTTGCCTGTCAGGGTCCTTCTAGACCCCCCTCAGAAAACCTAGGGGGTCAGGGGGTGTCTATTCTTGCCCTTTTTAATTATTTCCCCATTTATTTTTCACCTCTTCTGTCTCTGTTCTTCAGAGTCACAAGATGGCGGACTATGCAGACCACTTAGAATGTTTACAGACACCCAAGAGCCAATTAGCTTTTGAAATTTACAACCAATTAAAATGTTTCTTTGGTTTTGAATTTGTGTGTGATGAAGTTTCATTGGTTTTCCACTAATAAAATGGTTCTCTAATGAGAGGTAAACACAGCCATTTCGTGATAGTACTCTTTGAGGTAGATTTGTGAGAAATATTTGGTGTTCTATTTCTGGTGTGAAATTTACACAGTATTATCTCTGAAGGACTGGGCTATTTAATGCCCAGCGGTGCCAGGGGACAACACCTAGAACCTTCGTGAGATACCTGTTCTGGCGCACTAAAGACAGAGACACGGGACACTTCCTTGTGCGTCAAAGATCAGGGTTTATTACTGCAGGGAGGCAAAAGTCACAAGAAGTACAACAGAGTGTAGGTTCTGGGAGTCTGCTCCCTTTGCATATGTGAGTCGCTCTCTTTTATACAGGATTTTGTCATTGCACAATATGTAAGCAAACGGTTACAACTCATTTCCCACAGTAAAATTCAAAGGATCGCTTTCATGTATTCAGAGCACCGGAACATAATTACATTAACATCACCAGTTCCAACTGTAAAAGCACATCTTCCCACCATTAGGTACATTCCACTTGAGTTGTAAATAAACAAGAGAAAGAGACAAGAACAGCTGCAAGGAAGTCAGACAACAGGGAAGAGGGAGTGTGAGGATAATATTGGATGCGTAATCGTAGCCTAAAAGGACTTGATCCCAGCACGTGCGAGGCTGAAACAATAGACCGGCACGGCAGGATCACCTCCGAGCGGAGACAACTGCTTTAGCAGTGTCCTCCCCTACCCATAAAAGACGCACGAAAAGGCATATGCTTCTTCCGTGAAGCTTGGGAACAAAAGGGTCACGATGCGGACAGTTGCCTGTTCGCTGACTACGTGAGGGCAAGCAACAAAATGGATGCCGTATCTAAAATGGAACCCGAGCGTCCATTTAAAGAAACCTGTAATTGTGAGGAACTCTTCTGAGTAGTATGGCGAAAACGCGTACACTTACACAACTCGTCATTTACGGTTCATTGATACCACATTCGTCCATATTCGGCGGTGCCCAAAACGTCGTAACGATTTTTATGGAACCTCAGACGCTCCTTTTGCCCTCATGTAGGCAGGAACTAGTCGAAGTCGGAGTCGATCTCGATATTCATCAGATCATTCAGATGTTGTTGGAACATAACTCTATCCATCAATGCCTCCTTGGAAACAGGTGGCCTTCTTATACACGTTGTGGCACAAAGGCCACATAAGGCAGGACCACACTGTACACAAAGACAACACGTGAACAGAAATGTCACGACAACCCCTATAATCATCAGAATCTTCCAACCCCAAGTCGACATCAGACCCCAAAACCATCCTAGAAGCGTCCAATCTCCCTCGTCCTCGTGTATGGACTCCGAGATTTTATGCAACTTTGAGATGGCTTGATAGACAGTTGGAGCGTTATCAGGTATAAAAATGCAGCAGCTCGAATGGATGACCTTACACACACCACCTCTATCTGCTAGTACAACGTCTAGAACCATACGGTTCTGTAACGTCATAAGCCTATCCGCTTGAAGCTCTGCTGCCAGGCTTGTTTCCGTTCTGGGAAGGACATGGCTTTTGTAGTTCGGACTGGACTGTTCCCATGGGGCACAGGGTCAGCGCTGATTTGCATATCGCCATTGTCTAACCCAGGGTGGTGTGGAGTGGAAAAATGATGGATTTGGGCCCAGATCTTTGGACTGGGGTGAATGTGTGACATTGATCCACATTCTGTCCATCATTGTTGTGTTTGCAGTTACCGCTCTAAGTGTACTGGGGATGCTCAGACGTGAGTCCCAGGCACTCCACACCACTGGAATCAAGCTAGCCGGGCTGAAGAGAGGTGTTACCTCGAAACCGGGCCGGTCCTCGGATGCTTGTTTCCGTTCTGGGAAGGACATGGCTTTTGTAGTTCAGACTGGACTGTTCCCATGGGGCACAGGGTCAGCGCTGATTTGCATATCGCCATTGTCTAACCCAGGGTGGTGTGGAGTGGAAAAACGATGGATTTGGGCCCAGATCTTTGGACTGGGGTGAATGTGTGACATTGATCCACATTCTGTCCATCATTGTTGTGTTTGCAGTTACCGCTCTAAGTGTACTGGGGATGCTCAGACGTGAGTCCCAGGCACTCCACACCACTGGAATCAAGCTAGCCGGGCTGAAGAGAGGTGTTACCTCGAAACCGGGCCGGTCCTCGGATGCTTGTTTCCGTTCTGGGAAGGACATGGCTTTTGTAGTTCGGACTGGACTGTACCCATGGGGCACAGGGTCAGCGCTGATTTGCATATCGCCATTGTCTAACCCAGGGTGGTGTGGAGTGGAAAAACGATGGATTTGGGCCCAGATCTTTGGACTGGGGTGAATGTGTGACATTGATCCACATTCTGTCCATCATTGTTGTGTTTGCAGTTACCGCTCTAAGTGTACTGGGGATGCTCAGACGTGAGTCCCAGGCACTCCACACCACTGGAATCAAGCTAGCCGGGCTGAAGAGAGGTGTTACCTCGAAACCGGGCCGGTCCTCGGATGCTTGTTTCCGTTCTGGGAAGGACATGGCTTTTGTAGTTCGGACTGGACTGTTCCCATGGGGCACAGGGTCAGCGCTGATTTGCATATCGCCATTGTCTAACCCAGGGTGGTGTGGAGTGGAAAAACGATGGATTTGGGCCCAGATCTTTGGACTGGGGTGAATGTGTGACATTGATCCACATTCTGTCCATCATTGTTGTGTTTGCAGTTACCGCTCTAAGTGTACTGGGGATGCTCAGACGTGAGTCCCAGGCACTCCACACCACTGGAATCAAGCTAGCCGGGCTGAAGAGAGGTGTTACCTCGAAACCGGGCCGGTCCTCGGATGCTTGTTTCCGTTCTGGGAAGGACATGGCTTTTGTAGTTCGGACTGGACTGTTCCCATGGGGCACAGGGTCAGCGCTGATTTGCATATCGCCATTGTCTAACCCAGGGTGGTGTGGAGTGGAAAAACGATGGATTTGGGCCCAGATCTTTGGACTGGGGTGAATGTGTGACATTGATCCACATTCTGTCCATCATTGTTGTGTTTGCAGTTACCGCTCTAAGTGTACTGGGGATGCTCAGACGTGAGTCCCAGGCACTCCACACCACTGGAATCAAGCTAGCCGGGCTGAAGAGAGGTGTTACCTCGAAACCGGGCCGGTCCTCGGATGCTTGTTTCCGTTCTGGGAAGGACATGGCTTTTGTAGTTCGGACTGGACTGTTCCCATGGTGCACAGGGTCAGCGCTGATTTGCATATCGCCATTGTCTAACCCAGGGTGGTGTGGAGTGGAAAAACGATGGATTTGGGCCCAGATCTTTGGACCCAGATCTTTGGACTGGGGTGAATGTGTGACATTGATCCACATTCTGTCCATCATTGTTGTGTTTGCAGTTACCGCTCTAAGTGTACTGGGGATGCTCAGACGTGAGTCCCAGGCACTCCACACCACTGGAATCAAGCTAGCCGGGCTGAAGAGAGGTGTTACCTCGAAACCGGGCCGGTCCTCGGATGCTTGTTTCCGTTCTGGGAAGGACATGGCTTTTGTAGTTCGGACTGGACTGTTCCCATGGGGCACAGGGTCAGCGCTGATTTGCATATCGCCATTGTCTAACCCAGGGTGGTGTGGAGTGGAAAAACGATGGATTTGGGCCCAGATCTTTGGACTGGGGTGAATGTGTGACATTGATCCACATTCTGTCCATCATTGTTGTGTTTGCAGTTACCGCTCTAAGTGTACTGGGGATGCTCAGACGTGAGTCCCAGGCACTCCACACCACTGGAATCAAGCTAGCCGGGCTGAAGAGAGGTGTTACCTCGAAACCGGGCCGGTCCTCGGATGCTTGTTTCCGTTCTGGGAAGGACATGGCTTTTGTAGTTCGGACTGGACTGTTCCCATGGGGCACAGGGTCAGCGCTGATTTGCATATCGCCATTGTCTAACCCAGGGTGGTGTGGAGTGGAAAAACGATGGATTTGGGCCCAGATCTTTGGACTGGGGTGAATGTGTGACATTGATCCACATTCTGTCCATCATTGTTGTGTTTGCAGTTACCGCTCTAAGTGTACTGGGGATGCTCAGACGTGAGTCCCAGGCACTCCACACCACTGGAATCAAGCTAGCCGGGCTGAAGAGAGGTGTTACCTCGAAACCGGGCCGGTCCTCGGATGCTTGTTTCCGTTCTGGGAAGGACATGGCTTTTGTAGTTCGGACTGGACTGTTCCCATGGGGCACAGGGTCAGCGCTGATTTGCATATCGCCATTGTCTAACCCAGGGTGGTGTGGAGTGGAAAAACGATGGATTTGGGCCCAGATCTTTGGACTGGGGTGAATGTGTGACATTGATCCACATTCTGTCCATCATTGTTGTGTTTGCAGTTACCGCTCTAAGTGTACTGGGGATGCTCAGACGTGAGTCCCAGGCACTCCACACCACTGGAATCAAGCTAGCCGGGCTGAAGAGAGGTGTTACCTCGAAACCGGGCCGGTCCTCGGATGCTTGTTTCCGTTCTGGGAAGGACATGGCTTTTGTAGTTCGGACTGGACTGTTCCCATGGGGCACAGGGTCAGCGCTGATTTGCATATCGCCATTGTCTAACCCAGGGTGGTGTGGAGTGGAAAAACGATGGATTTGGGCCCAGATCTTTGGACTGGGGTGAATGTGTGACATTGATCCACATTCTGTCCATCATTGTTGTGTTTGCAGTTACCGCTCTAAGTGTACTGGGGATGCTCAGACGTGAGTCCCAGGCACTCCACGCCACTGGAATCAAGCTAGCCGGGCTGAAGAGAGGTGTTACCTCGAAACCGGGCCGGTCCTCGGATGCTTGTTTCCGTTCTGGGAAGGACATGGCTTTTGTAGTTCGGACTGGACTGTTCCCATGGGGCACAGGGTCAGCGCTGATTTGCATATCGCCATTGTCTAACCCAGGGTGGTGTGGAGTGGAAAAACGATGGATTTGGGCCCAGATCTTTGGACTGGGGTGAATGTGTGACATTGATCCACATTCTGTCCATCATTGTTGTGTTTGCAGTCAGGTTACCAAGGGCACTTGCAGTTATGTTAGCAGTTGACTCTACTACACGAGTTAACAGTCTCAGATTTCTGCTATTGACCATGGGGCCCCAAAACGGTAGAAAACCCTTGAAGAAGTCTCCTGCTTCTTGACCGGAAGTATCCTCTTTACTAATGACACCTCTCACAACTCTGGTTTTGTGATAGTCGGCAGCAACAGTGAAAGTAGGGGGCAAGAGATTTGCAATATAGCAGGTACCTGAGAAGTCATGTGGTAACCACGTATATGCTCGGTCATAACATACAAAATAGGTACCCTTGGCAGTCAGAAAGACAGGGTAAGAGAGCATCGGTAGAACGTAAGTATCCACACAAGCACTCTTCCCAAGCTGGGCTCTTGGATTTCGGCCACGACCTTGCAGACAAAAGTGGCCTAGGTGAGGAACAATCCAGATTGGAGATGAGCTTTTAAGCTGCCTATCACCCACTGATATACTATATTCAGCCTCACTAAGGTACTTATAGGTTTGCACCTCCTCTTCTGGGATAAGTGACGTATCGAAGATATCTCTATTTAGATCGGCAATAGCTATCATTAGAGACTTGTGATACGGGCCAGGACCAAAGTTTGCTGAGCGTGGCTCTCGATGGGGGTAGGAATCTAGTGCACTACGGAACATGGTTTGGAATGCCCGAACTGACCCTTGGGGGCTGTACGGAAGGACCAAGTATGGGATACCCCTGTCCATGGTATGTGGCATTAGCCCACACACCCAACAGTTTGTAGTATTTACCACCAACTGATGCTGATGCAAAAGTTGCACAAAGGAATTGTTTCTAAATTCCGCACGTCTGACTTGTTCATGTTGAGGCAGTAGGTGAAAAGAATGTGGAGAAACAGTAGAGATGGCATTTAGATCATGAGAAGGAGAGGTGGGTAAGGCAGAAGGCAGAAATGATAGAAAACCAAAATATACTCCACCCACCAGCAGCATAGAAACAGTTAGGAACAACATGAAAACCTGTAATAAAATACACTTTGCTCGAAATGTGCTGTACAATTTAGATCTTTGCACCGTCTTTTCCTCTATCTTCGTCAGCTTGGAGAACTCCATCCTCTAACAACCGTCCGCAACGTTCTTGACGCACTTCGTTCTGGGTAGCGATTATCAATTCCCAGGGGTTCCCGGAAATCGACAAAAGAAATTGACCTAATGTCAATAACTGCTAAACAGAAGGAAGTGTCCGTGCGGCCCTACGGCCAACCCAGATGGCAGGTTTTTAATCAGTTAAATAATCAATTTCATATATGTCTCCTAGCTGTTCTGGAAAAGAAATACATACATAATAAAATGTCCACAATGGTCAAGGCAGAATGTGAGGGGGTATTTTGAAATCAAAATGATAACAATTTATTCATTCTTATTGCGTGTACGAAGAAAGTATCGGTTTCTTCCGGGTCGAGTCTGATCTTCAAACAGTGGATTGGATGGCGAAAGAGTGTTCGATTGTCCAGGCAATTGTTCAGTACTTGTATTCCCCAATGTTGAAGGAAAGGAAATTGTTTGAAAGGAATCAACAGGGGTGTCAGATAAAACTGAAGTGTTCCCTATGGTCTGAGCTTCGCTAAATGGGACAAAGCGCTGGGGAATGTCAGTTTCAGACGAGGCAAAACTTTTACGTATCCATGTGTCTGCCGGCAGAGGAAGCGGAACCTTCTTGGTGTGGGTGGCATGCACCCAGTGTTTCCGTCCCTCCAGTCGAACCGCCGTCCTCGTTGCTAGTAGCACCTGGAAGGGTCCCACAAATCTCGGCTCAAGATGGCGTTTTCGTCCGAAATTTCTAGTGAGGACCCAGTCCCCTGGTTGGAGCCGATGACCAGGACCCTCTGTTTGTGACGGCAGAGCCTCAAAGACCTGTTGATGAATCAAACTCAATTTAGCAGTCAGATCATATAGATAATCAATTAACATTGGATATTCAAGTCTGTTCAATTCTTTAGGCCTCGGAACCCCCCAAATGTTCGCAGGACGGCCGAACACAATCTCATATGGGCTAAGCCCTACTCGTGAGTGTACAGTAGCCCTGGTCGATAAGAGAGCTAGAGGCAAAGCGTCAGGCCATGATAAACCAGTTGTTGCCTGAATTTTAGCAAGTTTTAGTTTCAGGGTGCCATTGTATCCTTCCACCAAACCCGCTGACTGAGGATGATTAGCACTATGAAATTTCTGGGATATTCCTAAACCACGACACACACTCTTCATCACGCTTCCCACAAACTCACTTCCGTTGTCCGACCATACAATCCGAGGCATGCCGTACCTGGGGAAATACTCTTTGAGCAGAATTTTAGCTGTGGATAGGGCAGTATTATCCTTAAGAGGGTAAGCCGCAATCCATCTGGAGAACGCACAAACCACAACCAGCCCATACTTTAAATTATTGCATCTCTCCATGTGGATGAAGTCTAATTGGATAACTTCGAAAGGACATGTAGGAGGGGCAAAATTACCAGGTGGAGTGTGGGTGCCCTTACCGGGATTATGCATCAAACATATCATGCAATTCTTAACCACTCTCTCTGCACATTTAGTAATCCCATCATTCTTCCATACAGGAGACAACAACTTGCATATGCCCTTCGAGTTAATATGTGCTGTGCCATGGGCCATTGTAACAACAGCAAGCACATATACATCCGGTAACATCCATCTCTGTTTCTCTGACAAATCAACCCAACATCCATCCTCATCTAATTTTCCCGTGCTTTCTTTCCACTTAGTCTTTTCCATTTCAGTGGCCTCATTCTGTATTTCCTTCACACTCTCCACTGTGTCCTCACACATACTAGTTTCCGCAGGCCATCTCACTGAACTTGTAACATACATTCGATTTGTCAGATCTTTCGCTGTCTCCTTAGCAGTCTCATCTGCAAACGCATTACCACGACCAACATCATCTATCACTTTTCGATGCGCACTACATTTGATTATGGCCACCTGTTTAGGCAATGTGAGTGCATCTAAAAGGTCATTCACAAGCTGTCCATGCTGAATCTTTGTGCCATGCGACGTTAAGAATCCTCTTTCTTTCCACAATCGCCCAAAACTATGTGCCACACCAAAAGCATACTGGCTGTCTGTGAACACATTCACCCGCTTTCCTCTGGACAACCCACACGCTCTCGTCAAGGCGACCAACTCAGCTGCCTGAGCCGAGTTCTGATTTAATCTCGTAGATTCCACAACCGTTCTCAACGTCACTACAGCATACGCAGTCGTCACAACACCATTCGGTAACTTAGAACAGGAACCATCAACATACAAAGTACCATCGGGATCTACCAATGGAGTATCTTTTAGGTCAATACGACCTTTCGTTTCCTCTTCGGTTCTCAGATAACAGTCATGTGGTGCTATATCACTCAACTCCGTATGGATCGGCAATAATGTTGCTGGGTTCAACACATTACACCGTTTTATCCGTATGTGACTAGCCAGTAACGTCAGCTCATACCCAGATAACCTTGCACTCGTCAAATGTTGAGTTTTCGTTCGGTTCAAGAGAGTGTCAACTGCATGCGGAACCATCACCGTAAGCATATTATTCATGACCAGACCTGCGGACTGTCGAATGGACGCCGCAGCTGCCGCTGTTGCTCTTAAACAACTCGGCAAAGCTCTAGCTACTGGGTCTAAGGTCGAAGAAAAATATGCGTATGGGCTCTGTTTGTCACCAAATTGTTGCACCAGAACACTCAACGCACAACCATCCCTCTCGTGAACGTACAGTGTAAATGGCTTACTGTAATCAGGAGTACCTAACACAGGAGCCGAACACAATGCATCACGTAATTCAGAAAAACCTTTTTGACACTCTCCAGTCCATGGCAAAGGAGTCGGAACATCCTTGCACGTGAGAGCTAACAATGGTTTCGCCAATAGTGAAAAATTTGGGATCCATTGTCTGCAGTATGACGTGATACCTAGAAAGGCACGTACATCTCTCTGAGTTTTTGGCACAGTCATTCGGGTAATCGCTGCAATTCTCTCTGGGGTCAACCTTCTCCCTTCTTTTGACAATAAGTGACCTAAGTAGGTTACTTCTTGGCAACAATATTGCAGCTTGGAAGGTGACACCTTGTGATGTAAGTCACATAAATGCCGCAACAGTGATACTGTAGCAGTTCTACAAATATCTTCGGTATCAGCGGCGACCAACAGGTCGTCAACGTACTGAATCAAGGCTGCGCCTGCCGGTAATATAAATGAATCAAGTTGACTTTCAAGGGCTTGACTGTAGATCGACGGACTCTCACAATAGCCCTGTGGTGCGCGTTTCAGTCTAAAACTGCGACCACCTAATGAGAATCCGAATAGATCTCTGCTTTCCTCAGCAATCGGGATACTAAAGAAAGCATTCTTTAGGTCGATCACCGTGAACCAGGAGGCAGATACTGGAATCAGGGTTAACAAAGTCGTGATATCAGGGACCACGGGGTATTGTGGAATCACGATTTTATTTACTTCTCTCAAATCGATTATGAAACGGTACACAGGAGGTTTAGATGGATCAGTTCGTTTTAAAATGGGTAACACAGGACTATTACACACATTTCCCCGAGTTTCTTCAACGACATCCTTTTCGATCAGATCGTGTACAATCGTTAATAGCGCTCGTTCTCCCTCAATGGAGATACGATACTGTGGTATACGTGGCAATCGCACATTTGGTTTCAGCTTGATCATATAAGGTGGGATGTCCAAGAGACCTACGTCATTGGGACCTGTGGCCCATAGAGACGCAGGAAGGGAGCTCAATTCCGGTGGGAGTTTATCGATCGACAAGTACATAGGAGAGATTACTCTCCGACCTAATGTAAGCTCCACTCCTTCAGGAGAGCAATACAAAGTCGCGTATAACCGTTTCAGCAAATCCACACCCAAAAGATTCTCACCACAACCAGTAGATAGAATCAATGGAGCCTCTAGCTCACGAGGGCCAATTGCAAGGGGCAAAGGGCTAGAAACAGGATTGCTAACAGGGGCGCCAGAGAATCCAACGGAAACATTTGTTAAGCCGGACAAAGGTGCGCCAGGGAGTTTCGAATGCATGATGGAACTTTTCGTCGCACCAGTGTCTAGCAGAAAAGGCTCAACTACGCCAGATGTAGCAACTGCGACGTAAGGCCCACTCTGATCAACCGGAACTGATACTACTCCCTCTCTCTGTCGGTGGCTGTCCTAGTAACGATCGTTTACAACAGTCTCATGTTCAACGTAGTAGTCGTCCGCGTAATACTGCGCTGATTTATCGGACCTTACATTTCGCTGGTCAAAACAATTATTCGCGTCCGAGGACGTATTAGGGCGCTCAGTCTGATTTTGAAAGGCACCGCGACCTCTACCTCGAGATGCTTGTTGAGGACCACCACGACCCCCTCGTGCCGACACACCATTAAGGCGGTCACGCAAAGCGGGACAATCATATTTTATATGTCCCTCTCTTTTACAATATGCACACTGGTTATACCCAAGCATAGATCTGAAGTCAGAGGAGTCAGGACGTGACTGTATTCTGGAGGATTGCGATTGTGGTCTATATTGCTGTTGCAAATCAGTGTGATTTGAACGCGGAGGATACGCTTGCTGCAACAAAACCTTCGTTTTGAGCTCCTTCGTTTTCTTATCTACACGATCACTTTCTTCTTTTTCCCTATTTTCATAATATTGAGCCGTTGCTAATATCTGTGCAGTGGTTGAAACAGCCCATGCACTTTCTGAATTTTTCAATTTGTTGCATAGTTCAGGCAACAAATTCAACACGAATTTGTCAACAAACAACCGTTGGCCTCCCTCAGTGCCCATATCCTGACCACTATGATCGACAAATGCCTCTTCGAATCTAGTAAAGAAATCAGAGACACTCTCGTCCTTCTTCTGCTTACAAGCTGCTAATTTATCCCAGTTTACCCTCATCGCCGGCATAAGCGTTTTCATGAACGTAATTATTCTCTGGGGCAGATCCGAAATTACCTGCTCAGGCTTAGCCCCACCAACTTGTCGGCCGTCAGCCGCTATTATTGCAGCCCAATCACCGCCTAACTCATTCGCATGATTTTCCTGACGAATTTTCGCCCAAACCGGCTGTGGTACAACATTACCGAACAGCATGTCGATGTCGGCAAGGTTCATAATAGTAGCATCTACCAATTGAGACAACTCCTTATAGTAACCCGCCGGATTCTTGCGTGGATCAGGCAAGGACTGTTTGACCTGCAATACTTCTGATCGCTTCCATGGGAGGTGTATCCAAACTCTCTGGAAATATGGAGGAACCACAGGATTAGCATTAGGATCACCTGGCATGTATACTGGCGGAACTTCTCTCATAGGATACTGACCAGGAGCCGCTTTCCAAGTTTCTAAGTCGTCATCATTAAATGACACACGAGAAGGCACTGTGGATTTAAAGGATAACAATCGCTCTAAGGCACGTCGTACATCGCCACCTACAATCATACCGTTCGAAAACTGACTCTGAAGTTCAATCATATCGGGCGGTACGTTATCTAAATTGTCATTATACCATTGTTCCCTCAAAAAGTTACACATTTCTTCGAACACGAATCTCTGTATAGGCTCATTAAACTGAGAAAACGTCTCGAAAACCATGCGTGGAGGGTAGTTGGCAGGATGTCTTATCCACCTATGTGCCATTGTCACTAACGTCTCTTTCTCCCTTCCACTAGGGATCTGACTCCGTCTTTGGGGAGTTTCAGAAGTACCGGATGGAAATAACTGACCAGAAAGTGGTGAATAAAGGGTAGCAACAGTGTTAGGGATACGATTACGAACAGAAGGAGAAAGGAGAACAGGAGCCACAACGTTTGAAGTGAAGGCAGACACAGCAGAAGCAGGCAAGATAGTCGGGGTGGCAGGGACAAGAGGCTGAGAAGGTACAGGCAAAGGAGCAGTAGGAATAGAGACAGGTGGTGGGACAAACGTAGGACCAACAACGGGCTGACCCGCAGCCGCCGGAACAACGGGAGGGACAACAGGAGGAACAACAGGCGGAACTACAGGAGGAACTACAGGGGCCGTAGCACCCTGTGCATAAGGGGGCGGCGATTTCATCAAATATGCTAACAAGGGATCCTCCTTTGGATCCTCTTCTTTCTTATCCTGACTAGTTGGTAAAACCGGATAACATTTGTCTATCCTCATATGATGTAATCTAGTAGAAACTTCTATTTCTTTTTCTTCTTTATCTCGCTGACATTGTTGTACAACTTGCATTATCGGAACCATACCGTCTCTTCGATTCTTTTTAGACTGTTTGATTTCTTTCTGCTTGGCCTCTTTACGCCACAACCGAAAGGAATCAAACATAGCTGGCCTAGCTTTCTTTTTAAACAATTTAGCTTCAAGATTATCTAAAATCGCAAGTTCAAAACTTCCGTGCGGTGGCCAACTAAGGACACCATCTTTTTTCGTGTAACGGACCCAATATTTATTATATATAATAGGGCCCACACCATGTAGACTATAGAGCTCATATATCGGAGTTCCAACTGGAGGTATCGGACACGAGTCCTCCAACCGGGAATCCTTGTTGCAACATTTAAAGAAACCGAGAAAACCACTATGGCTAGGCATCATGTACACTAACCTAGTATCAAACTTCAAGGGTTACCGAAGCACTAATTCTTCGTGGAAAACAAAACCCTCGGTTTTTGGCAATTGCAATTGTCAAATAACAACTAAGAACCAACAACTAAGAACCACAAATGCACTGGAAATATGCAAACAACAAAGCTTCAACAAGCTGTAACAACAACTAAGGACTGGGAGCGACCCACAAATACTTAACTGAGGGCTTCAATGGCGTCACCAGGAAGGCCCGTCTATCGTCTCGCTGTACGAAAGGTCTACGCCAGGCGTCGAAAACAGGTCGACAGTCGGGGCATCGGTCCGTCGCAGCCGTCAGGAGGCGGGAATCTTCGCGGGAAAAATCTTTGGACCACTTATTTCGACAACAGGATCGATGAAGCGGGGTGCACCTTTTCCTCGGAGATTTCACACGAAGCTCCTCACAATCGTCAAGCTTTGGACCGGTACCGCCGATGTCGCCCCACGTTGGGCGCCAACTGAAGGACTGGGCTATTTAATGCCCAGCGGTGCCAGGGGACAACACCTAGAACCTTCGTGAGATACCTGTTCTGGCGCACTAAAGACAGAGACACGGGACACTTCCTTGTGCGTCAAAGATCAGGGTTTATTACTGCAGGGAGGCAAAAGTCACAAGAAGTACAACAGAGTGTAGGTTCTGGGAGTCTGCTCCCTTTGCATATGTGAGTCGCTCTCTTTTATACAGGATTTTGTCATTGCACAATATGTAAGCAAACGGTTACAACTCATTTCCCACAGTAAAATTCAAAGGATCGCTTTCATGTATTCAGAGCACCGGAACATAATTACATTAACATCACCAGTTCCAACTGTAAAAGCACATCTTCCCACCATTAGGTACATTCCACTTGAGTTGTAAATAAACAAGAGAAAGAGACAAGAACAGCTGCAAGGAAGTCAGACAACAGGGAAGAGGGAGTGTGAGGATAATATTGGATGCGTAATCGTAGCCTAAAAGGACCCAGCACGTGCGAGGCTGAAACAATAGACCGGCACGGCAGGATCACCTCCGAGCGGAGACAACTGCTTTAGCAGTGTCCTCCCCCTACCCATAAAAGACGCATGAAAAGGCATATGCTTCTTCCGTGAAGCTTGGGAACAAAATGGTCACGATGCGGACAGTTGCCTGTTCGCTGACTACGTGAGGGCAAGCAACAAAATGGATGCCGTATCTAAAATGGAACCCAAGCGTCCATTTAAAGAAACCTGTAATTGTGAGGAACTCTTCTGAGTAGTATGGCGAAAACGCGTACACTTACACAACTCGTCATTTACGGTTCATTGATACCACATTCGTCCATATTCGGCGGTGCCCAAAACGTCGTAACGATTTTTACGGAACCTCATCTCTTCTACTCCTTTCTAAAAGGTGAGTTATTAATTTGTAAGGGGAATTTAATACTTGATAAAGCTAGTTTAATATTATCTATTACTAAAAACGATAAATTAAAGTGATTTTTTTTCCTGCTATTTACAGCAAGAAATTTGAAAAGAATATGAATATCAATGAGGACAACGTTAATATTCATTTTGAAATTTCTGCAACCTTTGTTGAGTAGAGTTTGATTGAGGTATCAAATGATCCTATTCATAACACTATCCATGTAGAAGACCTTCTTTTCAGAGAAGATGGAATGGAGGATTTTAATGATAAAACATTGGATGCTGAATTAATGGAATGTTTGGACGATGTTGAGTTCCAGGAGTCATTTATGAAGAGTTGTGATGAGGAGATTCCTGATCAAATAATGCTAGAAGTACTTCTAAATTATGAAAATTCTGAAGAATAAATTTATATTCATAAATTATAAATTGTTTGAGTCATTTTTCTGTTATTGTACTTGAAATTTATGATATAGTAGTGAAATAATTGTGGTATAAAGTGAGACTTATAGTATAGAGTGCAACATTTCTGTATTACATCCTAAGTTTACTCACAGTTACTTCCCTTCTCCCAATATATTTTATCCAATGTGCATTTCACATCTCTTTTTCATCTCATGCCTTCTTTCTCTCACTATTTCTCTCTAATGTACACTATCGCCGCCATTTTTTGTATTTTCAGAATACAGTGAATTGTAATACTCCAAACGTGGAATTCAATATGTGCCATACTATATTTTGCAGAAAATACCCCAGAATGAAGTACAATTTTGGTAATCACACTATGATTCGGCACGTGCAGAGGAGGCACGCCCAAAACTATGCCCGAAAGAGTGTCAGGGCTCTGGCACGAGAGGCTCCAAGAAATAGTGCCTCTACTTCAACTAGAGGAATAACTGCATCGGTCAGGGGGCGACCAGAGCAGCTGATCCCAAATAACCAACCTGTCTTTAATGAGGCCTCCATCAAATGCAAAAATTGTGATGCCGTACTTTGTTACGGGGAACAAAGTATTATGATCATTGTTTGAGCATTAGAGAACCACCGCTGCCATCCCCAATCCTAATTTTAGTGAGAGAGGAAAAGAAAATGAGTGAGGGAGGAAAAAAAGGGACGAGAGGGGAAGGGAAGTGAAGAAGGGGGATTGAAAGAAGTTGAGTGTGTAAGTATAACTAAGTTATAGGGAGTGAGCTTGACAGAAGAGGAGCGTGAGACTAAAGAGACGGACATAATGAGATTAAAGAGAGAGAATGAGGTAAAGGGGAGTGTAGAGAGAGGAAGGAAAGTAAAAGAGAAGGTCTGAAAGAAGATGAGTGTGAGAGTATGGCTCACTAATAGGGAGTGAGCATGATAGAAGAGGAGTGAGAGACTAAGAGGACGGAGAGAATGGCGTTAACACAGAGAGAGTGAGAAAAGGGGAGTGAGTAAGTTAGAGGACAGAGGGATTGACAGAAGCAGTTACTGAACTGCAGAAAGAGGAGTAAGGAAAGTGAAAAGAGTGAAGGAGTGAAGGATGGGAAAAGATAGGAAAGAAAGTAAAGTATAAGGTCTGAAAGAATGTGAGTGTATGAGTATGGATGAGTTATAGGCAGTGAGCGTGACAGAAGAAAAGTGAGAGACTAAAGGGATGGAGAGAATTAGGCTAACAGAAAGATATTAAAGGAAGGGAAGCGTAGAACTAAGAAGACAGACAAAGAAAAAGAAGTAGTAATTGAAGTGGAGTCAGGAGAAAAAAATATATAGAAATATATAAAACAATTAATTAGAAAGGAAATAAAATAAAAGAGAAGACCTGTTTTTCCCTATGGTGCGCTTCAGTACCTCATTTATGAGGACATGTGTCACTTTTACGGCGTCAGTGCGTCACTTTTTGTGACGCACCAGTGGTGTAAAAATTACACCTTGTTGAGTCATATTTACAAAGTAATGCATTTAGGTAGATGTGTCACTTTGTAAACCCTTGCGCCATATATGTACCAGGTATAATATATGCAAAGGGGGTGTATTGACACAAATATGGGTCGTACAAGTGAAGCAGTAACATCTAAGAGATTTCACTGCGTCACTTTCAGGACGCTGTTGTGTTAAAATCTTGCGCCTGCCTCACAGCAGGCGTAAGACTGACGCAGGCCCTTTCACATGGGGCTTACCCCTTGTGAAAGGATGCATTGCTGGAGTTGTGTCACTTTTGTGACACACTCCAGCAATGCATCACTTTTGCGCTTACAGATACGCCAGAAATACTGACGTATCTGTAACTACTTGCGACATAATGCGTCATACATTAAATATGACGCATGAGTAGAAGACTGAAGGCCTCATTTATGAGGCCATGCGTTACTTTTACGCCACAGGTGCGTCACTTTTTGTGACGCACCAGTGGAGTAAAAAATGCTATTCCTATCCCTCTCCAGACATTCACTCCTTCTACCCATGCTACCGGTTGCACAATGTGCTTCAAAAAAATGACCATATTTACAACTCCAATGAAACCATTACACAATATCTAAACCAGCATTGAATCCAAGCATAAAAAGCAATTTATAAAGAAGTCTACCTTATAAATACACAGCTATGTCAAATATTGCTCACGCAGCTTGTAAATATGTCTCTCTTGTTTTGTATATTCTATCTCAATTTATGCCATTTAAAAAAATAATTTCCAAAAATGCATCCTTTCACATAGGGCAAGCCCTAAGTGAAAGGGCCTGCATCAGTCTTACACCTGCTGTGACGCAGGTGCAAAATTTTGACCCAAAAGCGTCCTAAAAGTGACGCAATGAAATCTCATAGATTTCACTGCGTCATTTGTACAACCCTTCTTTGCGTCAATACGCCCCCTTTGCATACATTACACCTGATGCACATATAATATGGCACAGGGCTTTACAAAGTGACGCATCTACCTAAATGCGTCACTTTGTAAATATAACTCAACAAGGTGCAATTCTTACACCACTGCTGTGTCACAAAAAGTGACGCACCAGTGGCATAAAAGTGACGCATGGCCTCATAAATGAGGCCCTCAAGCGCACCACAGGGAAAAACAGTGTAACATTTTTTTTTTTTTTAATAATTTCCAGCAATGCATCCTTTCACATGAGGCAATCCCATGACCTTACCTTATGTAATGTGAGAGATGTTAACATTGTCAGAGTATACATTATAAACACACAGCTATGTCAAAGATTGTGCACACAGCTTGTAAATATACACCCTGACAAGAATATGAAATGCCGTGAGAGATCTTATAACTGTGGGAGTCTACCTTATAAACACACAGCTATGTCAAAGATTGCTTTGTCTGCCTGCATATTTACAAGCTGTGTGCACAATCTTTGACATAGCTGTGTGTTTATGCATCTCCCCACCATTTCATATGGGTTTCTATCTGCTATTCCTATCCCTCTCCAGACATTCACCCCTTCCACCCATGCTACAGGTTGCACAATGTGCTTAAAAAAATGACCATATTTACAACTCCAATGAAACCATCACACAAGTTCTAAACCAGCATTGAATCCAAGCATAAAAAACAATTTATAAAAAAGACTACCTTATAAACACACAGCTAACATTATAGAAAAAGGTAAAAATATAATTCCTTAAATCACAGAGACACACACTAGGATACTTGTAAAACCTCTTTAAACTCTATCTTTTTTAAAAGAATCATTACTCACCTTTAAAAATGGTTTGGAAAATGTCAAACAGTGTCAGTCACAGTCAACAGATATTCTTAAGCAGAATCTCTGAACAATGCTTCCTTCACTGAGAGCCTTTCAATAATGGCACAGATTCTTTCTGATTTCAGAGCATTATTCTTGCACATAGCCAATTAAAATTATTCCCCCCCTCCAAATTCAAAACCAAACTACACATTTTAATTGGTTGAAGATTTCAAGACTTTGAAACTCACATAACATTCACCCATCCCCCCAGTGCTCATTCACCAAGTAACCATGGTGACTCCCTCTAAAACCAACACAGAGTTCACAAGTTCATTTTACTATGTTGCAAAGAAATCCATCAAGCCTGCTTGACCTCTCAAACTACTAGCTAATATGTTTCTTTAAATGACTTTTTCTCAACCATTGAAATGACTTCTTACAAAAAAAAAACATGCAGCCTAATTTTTAATGGAGATTTTTAAGAAAGCTCCAATCATTTCTACTTATTCATCTGCAATGATTCTCAAACACTTTTTTTCATAATCAAACTGCCATTTCATTTCCACAATTCATCTGACTAGAAGCACACCTACCTTCACACACCTATCTTCAAAATGACAAAAGTCTGGTTTGTGAGGCATAGCTATGTCCACTGAGCTCAAAAATATGCAACTAACGGAGGTATTTACAACCTTGATTTACCAAATGTGGACATTGTATGGATTGGACAAAGAGGATTGAGAAGTCACCAATTGACACCATTGGTAAAATCCTTTATGCATTTACCACACCCTGACCTTATAATTGTGCACTGTGGTGGAAATGACTTAGGCACTTTGACTGGGGTAGGTCTGGAAATGCTTTTAAAGGACTTCTTTGGGCAATTGATGTCCAAAAACTGCCTTAGTATTTTCTAATATATGCCAAAGGCAAAAATGGAACTGGTCTAACCAATATTGTCCACAGATTGCGAAAGCAAGGAAACATGTAAATAAATCTGTTTCTGCTTACCTTAGAGACTATGCTATGGGTTCTATTTACCACAACAACTTGCGTTACAACATGCAAGACATCTATAGGAGAGATGGTGTGCATTTTACCGATGAGGGGAATAGAGTTTTCCTCTTGAATATAAGACTCTGCATTGGTACCTACTTGTAGGTACAAAAAACACCCAATGAACACAACAGCTCTTTTCAGAGCTATCTTACCACTAAACACTCTACATTATTTTTTTACTCTATTTTTTTACACTGTTTTTCCCCGTGGTGCGCTCCCGGGTGCGCGTACCGGAGAGCGTACCAGGGAGTGCTTACCCCGCGAAAATAAAAATAAAAATAAAAAACCGTTTTTTTGCCCTTCAGGGTCCTTCTAGGCCCCCCTCAAAAAAACTAGGGAGTCAGGGGGTGTCTACTCTGCCCCCTTTTAAATATATCCCCCTTTCTTTTTTCACCTCTTGTGTCTCGATTCGACCGAGACACAAGATGGCGGACTCTCCGGACTGTTTAGAATGTTGACAGACACCCGATAGCCAATCAGCTTTCCGCTCACGCACTCCCGTAGTGCGCCGGTTGCGCTCCCCGGTATGCGTACCCGTGAGCGCTCGGAGCTCGCCTATAGATATATATGTGTTTTTGAAGTTAATTTTCAAAAACACCACTGGAGCAATTTTCAGCAAACATAGCAAAGGCACATCTGCGTACCAGTCCCTACAATTTTGCCAAGTTTGGCGTAATTCCGTTCAGCGGTTCGGTCTGTAGACCTGTCAGACCGTCCTATGGAAATTAACATGGGAAAAACACGTTTTGGAACCCCCCTTTTTTCTCAGCCCCCACTTCACGAATCCCCCCGAAACTTTCAGGGAAGGAGCGCAGCGGAGCTGGCCAAAATTTTGGAAAATTTCACACAAATTCCTTAACCGGCGCCAGAGCTATTCCCAATAGAATGTTGCGGATTTCCTATGGAAAACAATCCTAACTATAACTGCCTACTGGCGACCGCCAGTAGGTAATATATATACATATATATATATATATATATATATATATATATATATATATATATATATATATATATATATATATATATAAAAATCCAAACAAGTAAGACGCACTATCAGAGGCTAAAGTTGCTCCACCAAGAATTTATTCTTGCTCACCGTTACGCGTTTCGACACAGATGTGTCTTGATCACACGGTACCACAGTACAACAAAAGAGTGCATACATAATGTTTAGACATAGAAGAAGGCGTAAAATACCACCCCAATCTGGAGGTAAACACGGCGGCCATCGCATAGTGGGGAAAAACTGCATGTACACATATTCCATCCGACTCATTATGATACGCGGGTATCTTCCAATGCCACATTAAGTTCAGTATTCCGTGTTTATAACAAAGTAAAACATTACAAATTGTATCAAAATACAGTGTATTTTAAATGATCGGAATAAAGCAATGCATCGGAAATCTCTATCCATGACCACATAATTATGTGGTGGCGATGACACACTCCTATTAGCAGAAATAAGCTTTAATAAGCATTACCTGTAACTTATAAAGTAATAGAACATGTTTGAATTACCGAAACCATTCAAGAGTGCAAGAGTGGTGTACCCGGAGTCCCAAATGGGGCGGTACATCCAATACTGCAAGTCAAATACCTTAGTAAAGGTCAAGAGATGTGCTGTTTTGTGTATAGATATGCAAATTGTATCAGAATTCACTCGGACTAGTGCCCGTATTTATTTTATCCACCCTCGATCAAGCCGCCCAGAATGGAAAATGATCCAGAGAAATGTCTATCTTCCAATTATGACTTATCATACAAATCCAAATTGAAACACCAAAGAATACCAAAGATAACCCAAAATTACTATGTGCATTATAAAATATCTTATCTTACAGAGGTGCAGAGTCTTCCTGATGAGGAAAAGGGTAGGGAACCCGTGAAGTGTCCTGTGACATGATGGGTCCCTTCCTTCCCTCCTGCATAAAATCAAAAGAAAGAAATAAGAAAAGATTATTCACATGTAAAAGTTTTTTGCTGCACACCACGCAATGTATCCAGTTTCATATTACAATTGCTAAGTAGTATGTTACATTTTAAAATCAACAAAACCTTATTACGAACTTGATTCTAAATTCAAAATAAAAACATCATTATTCATCATGTAGGTGAGTTGCCAATTCCTCATCCAGGTTATGGCCTCCAGGGCCTCTAGTCTCGAGTTCTATGATCCATTTGGATTCTCTCTTTCTCAATGCTAGTTCCCTATTCCCCCCTCTTTTGCCTAAACTGACTTGTTCTATTGCAAAAAATCTGAGGAATGAATTATTCGATTGATGTTTCTCTCAAAAATGCCCGTGCTCCTGGAAAGGGCATCACCACAGTACCATCAACTGGGACGCCAACTGAGAATCTCATTAATGTCAAACTAAGACGATATGAAAAATAAAAAAAACAAGAAATAAGCAAGTGGTGGGAAGCGATCTCACTACAGGACTATGTGGATAAGGACATGGTACCTCGGGGATTAGGAATTTATATAACTCCCTCACACGAATCCCCCAATCCACAAATGCTCACTGATTGGGCAGATAATTCTGCTACTAGGTCGAAAAACATGCTGAACATACTAATTAAATATGCGTGGGAAGATCGAGAAAAAATATTACAGGAATTGGTTGAGATAGAGGAAGAACTAAAAAAAAAACAAGAACAGGACAATATTAAAAGATTCAAAGATGATCTCAAAGGCAAACTCAGGAAATATGAACAAGACATCAAAGTACGCAAACAAAGGAAATTACACAGGGACTGTGTTGATTATGAAACCGGTCGTATACTCACATGTAGTCCGAAATACGACCATTTATATAATCCACAGCCTGGGCAAAATGCCAGATCAGAGGATCATGGAAACACAAGAGAACCGGCAGACACTATACCAAGCAGTGACTCTGATACAGATGTTTCAATCCAAACAGCTAGCACCTCTTCAGAAATTGAAGCAATAACCAAACTCGCTACTGTTTTTAGACGAGTTCAAGGTTCTACCAACCCGCCGCCAATTAGCGAAACCTCCGACAATCCCAACACCGCCACAACGAGGTCGAGGTCGAGGTCGGGGACAAGGAAGAGGAAGAGGCAGAGGCGCTGCAAACAAAAACGACTCAAGTACAAACAAAGGAGGAACAAGAAAGGAGCCAGAGGGAACCAAGCGAGGTGGCTACAAGAAAACCAAATAACTATGGAGAAAACAATGATAAACAAAACTATCATCAACCTATCATCGAGATCTCTGACTGAAAGTGAGAAAACTACATTGTGCCTGGGATTGACATTTTGCCCGACGGAACTGTTTAACTACACAAACAAAAGAATAGACATTTTCAAATTTGTTAGAAAACTAAAACTACGGAAATGGCACACACTGATGAGCAACAGACCACCTGAAGGTACTGGTATAGAAACAGAAGAAGATAGACAACCAATGTTTACTGTGAGAGGTGCTAATCTTTTGGACACAGTCTATGGTTTAGGAGGGGTTTCACAAATGAATGCAAATGATGTATTTATGGCCAATGAGAGCGAGATTCAAACTGATAGAGCAGCATGTACTCAATTTAAACCCAAGTCCATTTTTTGTCCAATATTACCACACGATTCTATAGACACATTTCATGATGTTGTTACTAAGGAGCTTAGAAAACTTAAAAACCAAGCATCTAAGGACACTAGGGTAGAATTTAATTTGTCTAAGAAACAAAGAGAATTCCTAACGTCATTGGCCAAAGATGAAAGTATCATAATTAGACCTTCAGACAAGGGAGGCAATGTGGTCCTGTGGAGTAGGGAAATGTACATAGAAGAAGCACTTAGACAACTGAATGATGAAGAGTATTGCAGCCATAGTGGTACGTCTGAATATAACCAGAGCATAGCCATCACATGGGAGAAATTAGCTGGGTGGCAAGGAGCAGGAATCATCACATGGCAGGAATATTGTTTCCTTAAAAAAGATTACCCCAAACTGCCAATATTCTATCTCCTGCCCAAAATACATAAGAACCCCACTAGACCTCCAGGGAGACCTATAGTGTCCTCGATAGGAAATGTGAATGAAAATCTCTCCAAATATGTAGACCACTTTCTCAGTGAGTATGTGGTTGGACTTCCATCTTACATTAAAGATACCAAAGACTTTCTTAACAAAATCAACACCATTGAGTGGAAAGAGAACTATACCATAATAACCATGGATGTCAGTTCCTTGTACACAATCATAGACCACGAGCAAGGAATAGAAGCCTGTCGCCACTTTCTAGAGGATAGAAGGGTAGGCTTTTTAGAGCACACGTATGCTAGAGGATATGATAAGAACATGTCTATCCAACAACATATTTATGTTTAATGGTGAACTCTTCAAACAGACAAGAGGTACCGCGATGGGTTCGTGCTTTGCGCCGAGCTTCACGAACCTCTTCCTAGGAAAATGGGAGGAGGAAATCAGTAAGGAGGAACAACTGCAACATGACCTCAAACAGGTCATAGTATGGATGAGATATATTGACGATCTCTTTGTTGTTTGGGGAGGTAATGAAAGTGATGCTAAAGATTTCATTGATAAACTCAATAACAACCAGTACAACATAAAGCTAACATATGACATGAGCAAAACCAAAGCAGAATTCCTTGACATCCTGATTACGGTACAGAATGGCACCCTAACTACTAGCTTACACCGCAAAGAAACCGCAGGCAACAGACTTTTCCATGCCCTCAGTGCTCATCCAGACACACTCAAATGGAGTATTCCATATGGGGAGCTACTGAGGGCACGAAGAAACTGTAGCACGGAGGAAGCATTTTGCTTAGAACAAGAGAGAATGCTGGATAGATTCAGAGAAAGAGGCTATCCTGAGTGGGTGCTCAAAAAACCTACGGATAAGGTGAAAGGATCACCAGAGTTGAGAGTCTGAAATACAAAGAAAACCTGAAGGATGATGAGTCCGCCACTAGGGGCATAACCACCTTCTCTCAAGGATCTAAAAAGGTCCATAAAGTTTTGGTGGACAATTGGAAGATTTTGCAATCTGACAATGTCATAGGCCAGGGTGTGAGTGAGAAGCCAATGGTCACATACAGAAAGGGTTAGAGCCTTGGAGATCTCCTAGTCAGAGGAGACATTACATCTAAGAAAGAAAGAAAAACCCATAATCTCAAAGGGTTCTACCCCTGTGGGCATTGTAGAGCGTGCAAATTCAGCCACATGCTCAAAGACTTTGTTGTACCAGGTAGAAACAACAGAACCATTGCACAGTTGCTCACATGTAGCTCCAACTAATGTAATTTATGTTTTAGAATGTCCTTGCAGATTACAGTATGTTGGCAGCACCATCTGCATGGTTAAGAAACGAGTCCAGGAACATCTGAGGGCTATCACGAATGTAGATCTGCGCTACCCAGTTGCCCGCCATTTTCGAGAGAAACATCACTCGAATAATTCACTCCTCAGATTATTTGCAATAGAACAAGTCAGTTTAGGCAAAAGAGGAGGGAATACGGAACTAGCATTGAGAAAGAGAGAATCCAAATGGATCATAGAACTCGAGACTAGAGGCCCTGGAGGCCTTAAGCTGGATGAGGAATTGGCAATCCACCTACATGATGAATAATGATGTGTTTATTTTGAATTTAGAATCAAGTTCGTAACAAGGTTTTGTTGATTTTAAAATGTAACATACTACTTAGCAATTGTAATATGAAACTGGATACATTGCGTAGTGTGTAGCAAAAAACTTTTACATGTGAATAATCTTTTCTTATTTCTTTCTTTTGATTTTATGCAGGAGGGAAGGAGGGGACCCATCACGTCAGTGGACACTTCACGGGTTCCCTACCCTTTTCCTCATCAGGAAGACTCTGCACCTCTGTAAGATAAGATATTTTATAATGCACATAGTAATTTTGGGTTATCTTTGGTATTCTTTGGTGTTTCAATTTTGATTTGTATGATGTCATAATTGGAAGATAGACATTTCTCTGGATCATTTTCCATTCTGGGCAGCTTGATCGAGGGTGGATAAAATAAACACGGGCACTAGTCTGAGTGAATTCTGATACAATTTGCATATCTATACACAAAACAGCACTTCTCTTGACCTTTACTAAGGTATTTGACTTGCAGTATTGGATGTACTGCCCCATTTGGGACTCCGGGTACACCCCTCTTGCACTCTTGAAAGGTTTCGGTAATTCGAACACGTTCTATTACTTTATAAGTTACAGGTAATGCTTATTAAAGCTTATTTCTGCTAATAGGAGTGTGTCATCTCCACCACATAATTATGTGGTCATGGATAGAGATTTCCGATGCATTGCTTTATTCCGATCATTTAAAATACACTGTATTTTGATACAATTTCTAATGTTTTACTTTGTTATAAACACGGAATACTGAACATAATGTGGCATTGGAAGATACCGGCGTATCACAATGAGTCGAATGGAATATGTGTACATGCAATTTTTCCCCACTATGCAATGGCCGCTGTGTTTACCTCCAGATCGGGGTGGTATTTTACGCCTTCCTTCCTATATATATATACCAAACGCTGTCTCCTGCACCGCCTTCTGGCGAGCGCAAAGACAACACTAATCCAATGCTTCTGGCACACAATCTTTATTTTTTGGAGCCGCTAAATCTGACACGTTTCGGGCGTCCGCCCTTGTTCACAGATTGTCAGTTAAAAGCTCGCCATTTTCTTAAACATACTATAGGCAGCCTTGTTTGCACTTTCTTCTTTTTTCGAAAAACTTTAAGCAAACATTACAAATGACAATCAGTAGGATCAAAGCCACATGAATCTATTCAATAAACTTTTTCAAATATCGCTGCATAAATGCAAATTAATTTGAGTAAATCTCTTGGGCTCCTAAAATCAACCTCCCCATGCTATTAAAATCCAACAATGTACAGTTTTCAAGTTTGGAACCCTGGAAGGCAAATCACACCACTCCATATTTAAGTGAAGCCTACAAATAAAAAAATGAACCTATATTCTTTTGTCATAGATATTTGTGCAAACCACGCAATAAATATGTGCAAAGTAGATATTTCTTTCGCCATAATATTTAGTATGTGCAAATAACGTAATAAAGTGCCATGCAGATTTGTTACATCTTGTGCAAAATATCGCAAAAATATGTAAACCATCATACTCATTCTGTGCAAATAATGCTTTCATAAAAAAAATGTTTCTCTTTTTATAAATAAGTTCATTTAGCACCCCATAATCACTATTTCATCAAAGTGGTTCGTCTGCCCCACTGGCTACCTGCATAAATGCAGTTTTAAGAATTAATAAGGTCAAACTATTGCACATGGTGTCAAACAGAGCCACAAAAAGAAACAAAAGGAAAAACTCCAAATTTTGGATGTACCAATTAATTAATGTGGCTGATCTATACAGTTCCTACTCAAAGAAAGAAGTAAATACTTTTTTTTTTTTTAAATCTATATACCGTACTATCTATGTCAAATTAATTTGAGAAAATTCCCCAAAGAAAACTTATTAATATGGTTATACAAAACTTGTTACAAAAGAAAAAAGAGAGAAAGTAAAAATGTAATGTCTAAACTCAGCAGCAGGGAGGTTTTTGCGATGATACTCTATATAGCTCCAATTATTCTTAATAAAATTAAAATTCATAAAAAGCGATACAAATCCTCTGTAGTATTCAGTCCATTAGGAAATTTACTGTCCAATTAAAGAATTATTTGTGCCTCCATTCTCTTTAGCATCTTATCCATATCTCCTCCCATCCGTGGTTTTGGAACAGCGGTAATAACAAAATATTTGAGGCACTGCAAGTCATTTTTGTGCATCGACTTGATGTGCCTGGCCACTGGGTATGTGCTATCGTTGTTCACGATAGCAAGCAAATACTGGAGAATCCTGACATGCACCTGCAGCTTTGTGTTCCCCACATATCTCAAGCCACAGGTGCATGTCAGAACATAAACCGCATATTCAGTCTTACAATTGTAAGATCCTTTGATATTGGACATTTCTGGACTGAAAGGAGTGGCATACTGAGTGGTGTTGACTCCAAATCTGCATGCTCTGCAACTGGAGCACCGTACAAATCCCGGCCGGGACTGTAACCATATTTGTTTTTTGCTCAATTCAGGAAAACTTCTACTGATTTGAAATCTCATGGAAGGTCCCTTCCTATATGTGATTGTTCGAATATTAGGCAACCTTGGAGCCAATACAGCGTCGGTTTGTAAGATGGGTGAACCTTTCATAACAATAGACCCAATCTTCCTTTCTTGGCGATTGTAGGTAGTTACAAATCTAGGAGCCAAAGAAAGATCAATAGCCTCTGTTTCAGTGTGGATAGATTTATCATGCTCTAACAATGATTCCCGTGATCGAGCCTGCATTTTATTTACAGCTTGTTTCAAAATCCCTTCTTTGTACCCTCTCTGCCTGAATCTTTCTAATGCCTGAGAGGTAAAAAAGGCCAGATCTTCTTCTGTACTACAAATACGTTTAAGCCTTAGCAATTAACCGAAGGGAATATTGTTGATAACATGCTTGGGGTGAGCACTGCTGGCATGTAAAGTGCTGTTTCCAGCAGTGTTTTTTCTGTGTAATTTTGTTGCCAAATGCCCCCTATGAATAAAAACCTTCACATCTAAAAAGTCAAACTCTTGCTTACTTATCATATATGTGAATTTTAAACATTCCTGGTTGTTGTTAATTGTTTCAACAAAAGCATTGGCACTATTTACATTCCCCTTCCATAAAACAAAGACATTGTCAATAAAACACATCCACTTTAAAACATGGCTATTAAAAACCGCATTGCGTGTGCGCATGAGGACCAGCGCCTCCCACCAGGCTACGTGTAACACGCATAGCTGGGGGAGAAACAGGCCACCATCGGTGTGTTATTTTACGGTACTAGGCAGGAATGAAAGCAGCAGGGTAAATGTTGTCTGGTTGGTTGGTAGATATGATACACACACGTTGATTGGTAGTTCGTTCACCATGAACTATTTCTGGTAGAACGGATTGTGGTGAAGGCTACGGGGAAGCCGTTCAGAATTTAGAGCGCTAGGTTTTCCTTGAATAGGAAGCTAGTGTCGTCTTGAATGTGAGTCAGGCGTCGTAATCGTAGCCGCGAGGGAATAATCCTGTGTATATTTTGGATACGTTTTGACTAGTAAGGGTATAATACACTGGCAAACACAGTGTTTTGATCTTGGACACAGGAAGTAAGGCATTGGATATATGTAGCCATGTGGTGGTAGCGGATGAGGGAGGAAGCTTTTGGGCCCTTAAGTGAGACATTGCGGTGATTGGAGAAATAGTGGTTATGTAAGGTTGGACAATTGTAATTGGTGAGTAAGGGATTTAAAAGGAGTTTAGCGGGCAGTTTTATACATTCCGGATTTATTGTGCCGGAAGCCAGGAACGCTGTGATACTCTGGATTACAATCGTAAGAAGGAGGGTTGGTTCTAGAATCTAGGACAGAGGTCAGCAAGAATAGGCAGTGGTGGTGTTTAATTATATTATAATATTTTTGTCATTTTTTTGCAGTGGATATATTGAATTCTGTTAATGATTGGAGGACCTTAGAAGTAGTTTTGTTCATACGTTGGAAGAAGACAGCCCTCATAAATGTGGAGCATTAGAAATATGGAATCGGCTATTGATTTCTAACTAATAAATACTGAATAGGTGAGCTGATCGGGATCGTGGTGGGCATCTATGAAGATGCTTTTCTCTGCAGCAAGTAATAAGGCTAGTTAAGTATTTTTTACTATTTTTGTATCCAATATGAATTGAGGATGGGAAGCAGAATTGGGCAATAAGAAGGATTCCTTGGTGCAGGTGTCGGAAAAATAACGATCCCTAACTGAGGTGAGCTAAAAGTTTTTTCAGTTGTTTCTCGATAACCGGATAATCATTTTAGCCTACATATAGAGATGTTAGGTCTGTCAAGTGATTGCAGGACATGTGATTTTCACAGTTTGTTTTTTTGTTTGTTTTTTGACGGAAAGTTTTCAAACTGGGGACCAAGTGTTTACAATATTAATAAAGATTGTACGTCAGATACCGACCTGGGGATTTGCATTAGTTGGAGGTGAGAGTATGGGGTTTCTATTCCTGTTGGTTTCTTTTTAATATACGGTCTTGCTAGCTATATACATAATTAACATAAGGGAAAGGTTTAATTTGATCCTGATTCTGACCACCTTCAGGGACACCTAGTTTTAGGGATCAAATTGAACTAAGATCAGACCTTAGGACACAACCCTCTGTTCTAATATATGTTTCACAAGCATTTCTGTTTCTCCATGTGATGAAATTAGCTCTGTTAAATTGTGTAAGTTCATGAGAGAAGATGCTTTGATTGTCCAATAGGCAGAGTAGAGATGCTTTGGTTGGAGTCAATACCATCTGCTCTTGTTAATGTACTTTAATTTAACTTGAATGTATTCATTTTTGAAGTCGATGTTTGGATTGTGATTATATATTCTTTACCTTACAGCCCTGATGATGTCCCAGATGGGGGTGAAATGCGTCAGCTGCTAATAATATTAAATTTATCAGGAGTTGGTTGACATTGATGAATTAGCTGACTAAAGAAAATGGACTTCACATCACTCGACTGGAGGATTTTCTTTGGGACTTTATCATATATGAGTTTGAAATATGAGATAAATAATTTGTTTCAATACTAAAACACTCCTTCTTGACTAGTGTGTATTTATTTATATATTTAATTGGGGTGAATGAAAATTATTTTTGTGATGTAATAACATTCCTTTCATTTCAAACTTGTATATATTGTTTAATGTTTGTTGAAATTATTTGTTTAAATTAAAAAGTAGTTTCTTTATGTATATTAATGATAATGTGTTTATTTTGGCAATATTATTGAAATCGATGTTGTGTGTGTCGATATTTTTGGCACATCATATTTTTAATAAAGGTAACAATATTTTTGTTTCCAAAACTTGTGTTATCGATATAAGTCAAAATCAATATTTTTAACAATTATATTTGTGTTCTCAATATTTGTTATGTTATGTTATGCGTATTTATTAAGCGCACAGATGCTCCAGCGAAGGAGCGTCCTGGCGCCCGACAAGGCAGCAGCACAACACAACTAAACAATAAAGAACCAAAAAAACAAAATACTAAGGGAACAAAAAGGTTTTAACAGCTCGGCGAAAAGAGAGTAAGTCCCCGAGGGCGCGAATCGCCGGGGGAAGGGCATTTCATAACACTGCAGCGCGGACTTGAAAAGAGCGTCCGCCAGCCCTGCTACGCTTAAAGCGGGGGACAACAGCAAATTCTAGGTCTGAGGATCCTAGGGACCGGACAGGAACATAACGAGACAGGAGCTTAGAAAGAATCGTAGCCGGGGATCCCTTAAGGATTTTATAGGCAACACAGAGGACCTTAAACTGGATCCTCTGTGCCACCGGAAGCCAGTGCAGCGAACGCAGGGTGTTTGTAGTGGAGCAAAATCTGGGTAATCCCACCACCGCTCTCGCTGCGGCATTCTGAATGCGCTGAAGGCGTCCAATTTCCGCTTGATTCAGGCCCACTAAGAGGGAACTAGCGTAATCCAGCCTGGAGATCACTGTAGCTTGGATCACGAGTTGCCTGGTGGTGGCATCAAAGAACTTAAGCACGGGACGGAGTCCACGGAGGATGCTAAAACAACATGCCGCCGTGCGTTTGGTATGGCAGACAAAGGCGAGGGATGGATCCAGCCAGACCCCAAGGTTTTTGAGCTCAGAGACCGGGGTAGGTGTGAGGCCTAGATCCGTTGGCCACCATCTGTCTCCCCAGAGTTCCGTTTGTTTGCCAAAGATCATCACCTCGGTCTTACTTGCGTTCAGCTGGAGACAGTTAGACGTCATCCAGCCGGCGACCGCCCGAAGTCCTTGTTGGAATCTGGGGGCGTCCACGTCCGCATCCCCGCTGATCGTGACCGCTAGCTGGGTGTCATCGGCCTATGACACCATGGTCATACCCCACTGCCTGACTACCTCAGCCAGCGGTCTCACGTATAGATTGAATAACGTGGGGCTCAGCGAGGAGCCCTGGGGAACCCCCAGATCCAAAGGATGGAATTTGGACTGATAAGGTGGGACGGCCACACTAAAGGAACGGTTGGCAAGGAAAGAACGGAACCACTGGAGAGCAAGGCCAGTAACGCCAACTTCCTCCAGACGACGCAGAAGGATAGAGTGGGATACGGTGTCAAAGGCGGCACTCAGATCTAATAGCACCAGCGCCGCCGTTTGACCCGCATCAAGCACGGAGCGTAGATGCTCCACCATATACAATAGAGCCGTCTCCGTGCTATGCCCAGCACGAAATCCATTCTGCGTCATGTCTAGGATATCAGCCTGGAGTAGATGGTCCGAGAGGACAGAGTTGACATGCGCCTCAGCTACTTTAGCAGGCCACAGAAGAAGTGAAATTGGACGGTAGTTCTCGGGCTTGCTGCCATCCAAAGATGGCTTCTTGAGAATAGGCCTAACCACTGCCTGTTTCCACTTCAATGGAACTACGCCAGATGTAAATGACGTATTAATCAGTGAGCAAACCGGCGAGATACCGTGCGCAGCTAGATCTTTAAACAAAGCCGGGCATAACGGATCAGCCGGAGACCCTGACTTCACCTGTTGAGCCAGTTTACTAAGGCTTTCTGATGTTAGGCTCGGAAAAGAATGTAGTACATCCGATACCAAAGGCTTAGGAGGTCTGTCAGCGGAAGGTGCAACCAAGGGAAAGGCTCGATAAATAGCATGGACCTTTTCCAGAAAATAATCCGCCAAGGTTTCACAATGTGCCATAGAGCTCTGGTAGGTCGCAGTCACCTTTTTGGCGGTAAGGTCTTTCAGCACCTTAAAAATAGTTTTGGAGGGGTTCGTACTGGTACGAAATTGCAGGGCGTAAAAGGCTGCGGGGGTTCTGCAAACTGCCCGATGGTAGAGTTTCACAGTGGCCATATACAAAACTTTTTTGTCGCTGTTGTAAGTTTTGCGCCATTCCCGCTCTGCGCGCCTACAGGTGCTTTTAAGTGCCCGCAGCGAGTCATCGTACCACGGGCTGGAATTCCTTGCCCCAGATTTACACAAAACTATTGGGATAAGGGAATCAAGCGCCCTAGTTACCCAGTCGCAGAAGCGATCATAACCCTGATCCGCCTGACCCTGATGAGGTTTAATTAGGTAAGTATAGGGAGGCAATAGTTGTGTTCATGATATTTATTTTCTGCTATTTTTGAATTTCAATATTGTGTGCATCACAGTTTTATCAGTTGTCCATGTTTGTAGTGGCCTCTGAATCTCCAAAGCCGTTGTGGTTGGCTGCAAGTTGTAAATCTCTGCCAAAGAAGTCAAAGGGACTTCTATGTCCAGTAACACTGTGACAAATTTGCTAATTTTGTCAAAACGCAAGCCTCTCATATACATACTATACGAAGAGATGTTTCTGAATGCATGTTGAGGGGGTGGGTACAAAGTTCTTCCACAACACAGTATTTTTTGGGAGGCTGTAGTGATCTATATTTGGTCAGGTTCCAACTCGCAACACGTAACATTAGTTAGCATTCAATTATAACCATTGTTCAGTAATTTGTGGTGCATGGGGTGGGTGAAGTAGAACGGACTGATAAAGCACAGCTTAACATTGGCATCAAAGCACTACACATTCCATGCATCACACAGAAGAGAGTGACGAAGAGAATCTCTGCAGAAAGAGGTGGGAAAAACACAGGGTACTCTTCATTTAAGCACATGTAAGAAAGCTGAAATTTCCATTAATGGAACAGATGTGAATTGTGCATTGTTTCATACCAGCCTAAAGTTTTTTATTTCTGGCATTCATGATAATGAAAAGCAGTGACTAGTAGAGAAATATTACAAAATAGTACAGTGTATTAAGCATGCAATAGGTGGATTGTCACTATCTGAATATGGTGCCTCTTCCATTTGCTCTATACTCAATAAAGTATATTTGAATTCTTTCTTAGCCATTGTGTTTTTGTGTTAAGGTCAAATTACAAGGCTCAAAATGGCTGTCTTGTTCAGGAGTTTCGAAGGCAAAAAAACTGATCTGAGTGTTTGTAATACACAATTCAGTTGTATAATGGCCCTTAGCTGATTCTGGCCAAGTTGTAATAGAATAGACCCACGTTACCTTTAAAGGGATCCAAGGCTGAGGACATGATGTGGTTCAATGAGTAACCCTCTAAGAAAGTGTATGCATGCCCTTGTCAATAACTTCAAAAACTGTTTGCAGATTTGCTTGACCTAACTGCCTAATTCACTCTGCAGCTTCTTTTTCTGAGTATTTATTCCATTCATTATAAATTGTTTATTTTCCAGTCACTATGAATCCTTTATTTCGAGGAGGGGGTTGTGGCCCCAGTAGACAAATAGAAAAATCCATGTTTTCTTTAATTAAGAATAACTGCTCTTTCACTGCAGAAAAGCTGGAATGTTTTTAGCCATGGTTGGTACAGCTTACCCTCACTATATGTGATAACTACTACAGGCAGATGTGTGTTTTTTCACAGATCAGGGTGATTAGCTTTAGGACAAGGGGTGTTGGAAAAAAAAGGATGCATGAATGTTTTAGAATCATAGGGCCATAAGGCTAAACCTTCAGGAGAGGACTTAGTAGAGTGTATTTTTTCATTCTGAGTCATTTAATTTTTATCAGAATCTGAAATGTTCATTTGTTATTGGCACCTATTAAACAAGCTGAAGTTAACTTTTTTGTATGGAAGGTTTTCTAAGGACTTTTCATGGGTCTGAACTCTAACTAGGTAGTCTGCTGGGTGGTTCTGTTCATGAAAATCATTTCTTTAGGTATACGGCATTCGTAAAATAAGGCTATGTGGTCATGAATTTGACAAAAATTGGTTCCCTGAATACTTTTCTCAGCACTATTGACTTTATAATACTAATATCCTTGGAAAGCCAGGATTTCAGTGAATGTTTTCGAATACATCAGTTTGTTAGTTGTGATTACATTTTTCTGAGGTTGTTGTGAACTTTATGAAAAATAAAAAGCTGAGGTACTTATTCTGTCCTCACTCTGGACATAGGGACAATTCTTCAAGAAATGTAGGTGACTATTGGGAATCAGAGTTTCACAATGCTCCTATTGTGTGCAATTGCATACTTCTCTAGAGTAACCTGTTCTATATATGTATGAGTGTGCATAATGAAGAAAACATGACATTTCTTTATATTTAAGTGCATTCAAATACAGATCTTCATTGTTCAAAGTAGCATATGCCTGCAAATCAGACATCATTCTTTTTATGGCCTTTTTATCACCTGTCATCTGAAATAGAACCAGGAGTTATTACATGATGCATCGAACCTTTCAAAACATATGGTAATTGCAATGTCTCAGTAGGTCCCTTGATTTGATGAGGAACCTTTCCACAAACTATGCCCTTGGGCACAGGATAAGCTGTGATGTTTGTAGCATAGAGATCTCTGCAAGTTCTGTGGGATGAAAGATGTGGTTACAATTTATGAACAACAGGTTGTGCAATTGTTCTTTCAAGAACGTAGTATCCCTTCAGGAGCAATATAATGATTAACCCTAGGTATAGAACTCTGCTCCGCCCGCGGAGTGTGCAGAGATTTACCTTTTCTGCGTTCCGTGGTACGCAGAGAAGGCAAATCTCTGCACACTCCCCAGCGGAACGGAGTTGGCCAGCCCTCACCTCCACCCCCTATTAACAAGTAATTAAACATTAATTAAAAATATATTTAAAACCACTTACCTGTACTGCGGCGTCTCCTGGCTGCCCTCCTTCTCTTCCTCGCTGTCTCGCTAATCCATGAGAAAACAGAGCATGCGCGCATGTGCATTTCTTGCCAGGATAGGAGCATATGCGGGCTCAAGTGCATGCACAATTTTCCCAAGGATTACCAATACGGCGAGGAAGAGGAGAAGGGCATCCCGGGGACGCCGCAGTACAGGTAAGTGGTTTTACATTTTATTTTTTATTAATGTTTAATTACTTGTTAATGGGGGGTGGAGGCGGGTGGCGGAGCCGAGCGGAATTCCACGGAGTTTGTTTGCAACTCTGTGGACCTCCGTGCAGCCCCGCTACACACACACCCGGGGTTAATAACGATGATCACTGCTGATAGCCACATGATGAAAACAAACACTCCTAGACTGATCCAAGCATACGACCAAGTCATCAAATATCTGCCATAAAAACAATGTTTCGCAAGTAGAAGTCTATGATGAAGAGTGACTCTGGAACTTAATTAAAAGTTCTCTGTGCAAAGTACAGAGTCATTCACATAAACAGTTGTTTCTCAAAAAGGCATCATCTCAAATGATGTTAACTCAGGTGGGATCACATGACAAAACATGGAGATGTGTGTAACATTTGCAACTGTAGTGATGACAGCATCAGCATCATCTCTAAAATTAACATTTCTGTGTAGAGTCAGAGATGCAGTATGTTAAAATATTCCCGGCTTGGAACTCAAGCTAGTGATGTTACTGCTCTCTTTGAGAGGTACTTCATTCAGAGTAGGGAGAGGTTTGGAGGTACTCCTCTGAATCCTTCCTGGTGTCTGTGATGGTTGGCTGTACACAATTCGGCCCCTCAGTGCTTTTCCCATGGTAAATGGAAATCTGTCTGTTTCTCCTTGAGCCAGACAAAGGAGGCAGGATAACAATTTGTTCGCCTTTTACCCCAAGGACTGTCACTGGTGGTCTGTACGATGGCTCAAAAGCTTGCTTGTCATGGATTTTTTTTTAGCTAAATCCCCAACTCGAGGTACCCATCCATCAGCTGCAGAAACAGCCTTCTCTTTGCTGTTGGGGGTTTCAGAATGGTTCACATTAACAGCTTGTCTCTGACCTTTTGGATAGTCTGTAAGAAATTCAAACATTTTTCTAGGTCATACTTCTCACCACCTTCACAGTATTATCTAGGCCAGGCAAGTACATAGTAACTCCAAGGACAACCATGTATGAAGTGTTCACTCCCCAATACCTGTCTAGGCAAGCTATTTTATGCTCTCCGGACTCCATACAGATTATGCTACCAACTAAAACCTGAACTTAGTACCCAAGAATCCAAGGCTTGTTTAATTAGTGCGCTCAATGAATCCATTGAACTCAGCCTAAAACAGACTGCTGGATTGCTGACAAACTACCAGAAAAGACATAGTATACCTGTAAGCCTTGGAGGTGACCCTATGTCCATTATCTGAGTGAAATGAATGAACAGCCCCCATAGCTACCAGATACTCCAAATCCATTATGACTGCTGAAACACTAGCCTTTCTTTGTGGCCTCACCCATAAGAATTGAGAACATGAATCAATAGCTATCAATTTATGCTTATTTCGGTAAAAAAAAAAATATTGGGTTGAAATGGTCCATATAAATCCCCCTGACTGGATGTTGGAGACTGTGAGGAACATTGTCAAGGGTCTCTTAATAGTAGATGGTTTGATCTACTGACAAATATCCCTTGCTGGACATAGTCTTCAGCTGCTGTAGCACAGTGCTAACTTTGTAAAGAAATAAGTGCAGGGCTCCATTCAGAATACCTCTGCAGCTTGAACCACCCATAACCACTGCTAGCATTGCCAATGACACTACATACAAAACTAATAACCAGCACACTGCCACAAGTGTGACAATTCAGCCTATTCCAGGCCCCCAAAGCTATACATATAGCTTGGGAGACATGTATTAGTTGTTTTTAATGCATTCTAAATTAATAAACAATTGCTGTTCTGCTCATCTCTATATTATACACACAGTGCCACCAAGTGACAGCTGACAGAAGTGCTGGTGTTGAAAATTAAGTGCCAGTTCCGACAATTATGTGCCAGTGCCCAGCACCAGAAACCACCAGCTCAAATTAAGCACTGCTATAGCATTGCTATGGTTCCATTAACCCCAACATGTGCAGATTCCAATTCCCCATGCACATAACTGATTAAGTCTATAGGAACTTTTTTTTGTTGTTTTTAAATAAACGTTATGGTTTTGGATAACAACATATAAACAGTGTATTGTAGAAAAGAGTCAGAAGGGACATTGTGCCATTTTGCACTTCATAGGTTCTTTATGCATACTATAAACATATATTGCAAATTCAAATTATAAATGTGTACAAATGTGTCACATACTAATTTGGCAAAGTGAAGAGAAACGCATCTGTACAGAATCCACCTATAAAAAAGCAAACATTGTCATAGGATGACACCAAAAACAGTTATATCTGAGAAAAATAATGACAAAACAGGCTGCTGTCCATACTCATAAGAAACTAATAACTAATACCCCCCCTCGCTCTTGTGCTCAGTACCAGCCATTGCTGCAAGATAATTCCATGATAGGTGGCACATGGGCATCCATGGTGCATCAATCTGTAGCCCAGAGTTCCCCAGGCTCTCACCCCTGCCGAATTAGGGTACGGTCAGTATCTTCCATGACCTCACCTCTAGAGGTGGCCATTCCCTATGTTTCCTTCAACTCAAATAAGATGGCTGACCGAGCCTACAAGTCATCTTCTAGCTTATTATCCCTGTGAACATACCATATGCGTACCTCCACCGCAACCGCCCATTCAGGCACATCCTTCAACCATGCTGCATATGTAGGGGATTTTGGGCTGAGCCACCCAACACTATATGCCGCTTCACTAATACCAAGCCAAAGAGGACAAACGTCCTACTCAATTTTTTGACCATACCATATGTATGAAGTCCACTGTAGGGGGCATGCATTGTGCACAGGAGGCTGGTTGGGTGGCGTATATAACATGCAAGGTTTTTGGAGTAATATATGTTTGGTGTATAAAGTTGTATTGCAGCAGCTTAAATCATGCACTGGAACTCCCTGCCGGCACTCATTCATGAACCTTCATCCACTCTCTAGCTGTTATGGTATACCCCAATGTGTCCTCCCACTTGATTTGTATGTTAAGTGTCAATGGTGGTAGGTCATCTTGTAGCACCCTGTAAATGTGTGAGCCATATCCAGTAGTGTTCTCAGGGTGTTGGACCAGGGCAGTGCATCAGGAAAAGTCAACCACACTGTGGGAGCCATGGTTGGAATTTTAATTTATTGTAGGTATTCTCCTGCACCCAAGGAAAAAGATTCCATGGCTTCTTCTTGTGTAATGAACTGCCCTCTGTGGAGGTGGTCCCCCATAGTAACACAGCCTACATCCTTCCATCTCTGCACCAACATTGAGTCTGTGCTTTGTAAGAAGGGTTGCACAATCCACAATGGCATTTCTGGAGCATATGGGGCAGGCTAAATCACCCTTCGGACCACCCCCTCCCAAACACCGGCCACCAGTCAAATAATATAGGAAAGTGTGGAGGGGACTCACAAGCCTCTCGTTAGCAGGACCAGTGGGGAGCATCCCTCATGGGTGCCAAGCAGGAGCTGTTTTTCCCTGTTGTCCTCTGGGTCAAGCCAATGAATTGCTTGTTGTAGGTGTGTCGCCATGTAGTTGAGTACCAGACGTGGAGCTTCAAGACCTGCCTGTAATGCCGGTACAGAAGAAACCACAATCATCAGTTTTACTTGTACCAGTGGGTGCACCTTTAACATACCCATTTGCACTGCTGAAAGGACCTTTTCAATGGAAGCAAAATGTGTTTAAGCTGGAGAATACAAGTGAGACTTGTGTGCTATGGGAAAGGTCTGTTCCTCATTGTAGGTCACATAGGTAAAACCTGATTGGCTTGATATAACTCGGATTTCTTGGATGTTTTTACTGTCTCTAGTTTGTAAATATTTTGTCTCTAACTTGCCTGCTTGTAGAGCATGCATAGTATCAGTGTGTGTGTTCACTGTTTTGCTGTAAACATGGGAGAAATCAAGTTGTACAAGTGTTTCACTCACTCAATATAGTGAGGCAAGTAGACACATCCAAAGTTAAAAAATCCCCTTAGGGATTGAAATGTCTTCAGTGTATCAGGAGAGTAGAAGATGGCATTTTTCTGGAGAATTTCAGAAGCCAAACACTTGCCCCCATTGGATAACCAGTATCCATGGAAGGTCACCATAAGTTAGGAAATCTTCTATTTCTTAAAGTTAAACTTGAAAACATGAGATGAAAATTCCTGGTTGTAAGATCCCCATGATTCAAGCTGAGAATAAACCAGGACTGTTCTTATGGGCATAGGCAAACATCGAAAAAAGAACTGCACCCCTTTGAAATTAAAGGCAGTTAGATGCTCACTTTCAGGCACTATGTTCTGACTAGAAATCCCATAGGAGATGTCCAAGGTTGTTCTGTATTTTTCCACTCCAAGTTTGTCATTAAAGCTGCACAGTGTGCATTTTGCACCACACATAGCCATGTATGTGACTTCAAATTCCTATAGTCTAAAACTAACCTATAGTATATGTCTGGTTTGGAGACCGGAAAAAGAGGTGTGTTCATTGGTTAAAGACAAGGTGCTAATACGCCCTGATATTTTGACTGATCTAATATTGCTTTTATACCATGCTTTGCTTCTGGGTTCAAAGGGTATAGAGCCTGCACTTGAGGTTCACTGCATAAGGGAATAACATGGGGAATAAAGTATTTATCTCATCCTGCTTATTTTCTGTATAAGGCAGGATCCTTGTCTTACAGCCCATTCACGGATGTAAACCTCCCTGATGTCTTCGGTACTTTAGGATAAAAAGCTGCCCTTATTTTCCGTCCCCCAGAGTGCATCTCTAATAAAGAATGGAGGCCAGTCACCTTCAGCTACTATTATGTCATAATCCTCAGATAAATGAGGCAGAATACTGCTTTAATAATGTGTGGTATAGCTCCTTCAATATTTATGTAAATTATAAACCTGATCAGGAGGATATAAATGTTTATCTGGAGACTCAACTCTTATGAACTCATCAGTTGCCCCTCTAAGGCAACTGATCCACTATTATAACTTCTGCTGTGCTGTTTAGAAGTACTCTCACCCAAGTCTTGTTTTGCAGGAAGTATCAGTAGTTCTATCTGCATGTTTCTTAGAGAGAACGTCCTTCTGCTTAACTGGAGTTTTAGAGTCCTATCTGTTCTCTTCCCTCTTTTCACTGACTTTTGTCTCTCATACTGTTTTACCTTTCCTGCTATACTCTTCTTTTCTTCCGTATTGGGATCAACTCCCTCTCTCTGCTCATGTACCATCAGTGTCCTGTGAAGAATATGGAAAGTGGATAACAGAATACTGATACACTTCTGTTTTTTAAAATAAATTATAGACACTTTAACTAGATTCCTGAAACATGAGAGATCCAGTCCATCTTTGCTCTCTATTCCTCTTCATACCTTCTGTTGCAGATTTCTCTCTTACAAAATCTTCACTGTCACTTTTAAATGAGGCTTAACGGCTCATGTACCTAAGGTATCACAACCCACAGAGGTGTAAACTTTTCACATTTATTTTCGATAGTTCCCGTTCATAATCTGGAACTGCTTCCACTCTCTGTTACATGACCAAAAACACATTTTCTCCCTTATTGGCTCAGGAATAAGAGGAGCCCCATACTCATTCTGTACTTGTTTCAGTACCTTAGGGAGAACTGCCAAAGAAGGTGTGCTTTGTGTGTTAGTGTACATGCTTACAAATATACTTCCCCATGAGTTACATTCCTTTTCATATGGTACCATCTCAAGAGGAAGACACGTTGCCAAGATCCTATGTGTGTCTTGAGGTGTGATATGGTTGATCTTGCGAGCAATCCAGAAGGCAATCTCATCATGCTTCATTGGCATCTTTCCTATGATAACAATAATATTCTGTAGAACTAATAGACTGTACCTGTCCCTGACCTGCTGTCCCTACCACAAAAGCAGCTCTAAAGTTAATGGTTCACAGTACAAACTGTACAGGTCTCATGTACAAGGCGCCTGCATAATTTTGAGCCCCTATAACATTAGCAGGTGCTAATGGGTCAGGACTAGGGGTGGGCAGTAAACTCTGCTCCACCAGCGGAGTTTGTGGAATTTCAGACTTGAAGTCTTCTTGTCTGACCGCGAAATAGAGATATACTCTCTGTTTACACTATGTGATATATAAATAGGGTTTATGAAGATAGGGGAGTTAGTCTACGCAATATTATAAATTAATATTATGATTTGACATAAAGAAACTGAAATCTGTTTTGAGAGACACAAAGATTATGTTAATGTGTATTAAGATGATATTCTCATCCTTCCTGTTTTTAAAGAGTGCTTTTAAGTGTGTATTGTTTTGGTTTTGTATATGTGCACCCTGGAAGGTATTATATTCTTCAAAATCATTGTAATAAATACATATTTAATTTTATATATATATATATATATATATATATATATATATATATTCAAACAAAGAGTTTTGCCCTCAGTGGAAGAAGCCACAAGAATGGTAAAATTTGGATCCATTTCTTTAAGGAGCAGCTGCAACAGGAGACGCAGAGAGAACAGTCACCATCTGTTGTGTACAGCCAGACCGGTTTCGGGAGTCTATCCCTTCTTCAATGGCTCCTGCTTGGCAATGATGATGCAGTATGCACTCGTGATATTAAAGCCTGCCTTCAAGGGCGTGGTCAGATGAAATGGCCTTCTGGGTCCTGTAGTGCATACACCATGTTCCTCGTGTGAGTTCATCATTGTGGCAGTTAATAAAATTACGATTAAAACCCATGTGGGCTGGTGAGCCTGTGACTCTGGGTGTCCTCTTGTCTGTGGTCAGCTGCTTCTGGACACCACTCCCCCGTGTACTGATCGCACCGTTGGGCGCAATCACGGGTCCGCAGCAAGCGGCGGGCATTGCTTCCGCGACTGGGCTCAGCCGCAAAATATTCAAACAAAGAGTTTTGCCCTCAGTGGAAGAAGCCACAAGAATGGTAAAATTTGGATCCATTTCTTTAAGGAGCAGCTGCAACAGGAGACGCAGAGAGAACAGTCACCATCTGTTGTGTACAGCCAGACCGGTTTCGGGAGTCTATCCCTTCTTCAATGGCTCCTGCTTGGCAATGATGATGCAGTATGCACTCGTGATATTAAAGCCTGCCTTCAAGGGCGTGGTCAGATGAAATGGCCTTCTGGGTCCTGTAGTGCATACACCATGTTCCTCGTTTGAGTTCATCATTGTGGCAGTTAATAAAATTACGATTAAAACCCATGTGGGCTGGTGAGCCTGTGACTCTGGGTGTCCTCTTGTCTGTGGTCAGCTGCTTCTGGACACCACTCCCCCGTGTACTGATCGCACCGTTGGGCGCAATCACGGGTCCGCAGCAAGCGGCGGGCTTTGCTTCCGCGACTGGGCTCAGCCGCAAAATATTCAAACAAAGAGTTTTGCCCTCAGTGGAAGAAGCCACAAGAATGGTAAAATTTGGATCCATTTCTTTAAGGAGCAGCTGCAACAGGAGACGCAGAGAGAACAGTCACCATCTGTTGTGTACAGCCAGACCGGTTTCGGGAGTCTATCCCTTCTTCAATGGCTCCTGCTTGGCAATGATGATGCAGTATGCACTCGTGATATTAAAGCCTGCCTTCAAGGGCGTGGTCAGATGAAATGGCCTTCTGGGTCCTGTAGTGCATACACTGTTCCTCGTGTGAGTTCATCATTGTGGCAGTTAATAAAATTACGATTAAAACCCATGTGGGCTGGTGAGCCTGTGACTCTGGGTGTCCTCTTGTCTGTGGTCAGCTGCTTCTGGACACCACTCCCCCGTGTACTGATCGCACCGTTGGGCGCAATCACGGGTCCGCAGCAAGCGGCGGGCTTTGCTTCCGCGACTGGGCTCAGCCGCAAAATATTCAAACAAAGAGTTTTGCCCTCAGTGGAAGAAGCCACAAGAATGGTAAAATTTGGATCCATTTCTTTAAGGAGCAGCTGCAACAGGAGACGCAGAGAGAACAGTCACCATCTGTTGTGTACAGCCAGACCGGTTTCGGGAGTCTATCCCTTCTTCAATGGCTCCTGCTTGGCAATGATGATGCAGTATGCACTCGTGATATTAAAGCCTGCCTTCAAGGGCGTGGTCAGATGAAATGGCCTTCTGGGTCCTGTAGTGCATACACCATGTTCCTCGTGTGAGTTCATCATTGTGGCAGTTAATAAAATTACGATTAAAACCCATGTGGGCTGGTGAGCCTGTGACTCTGGGTGTCCTCTTGTCTGTGGTCAGCTGCTCTGGACACCACTCCCCCGTGTACTGATCGCACCGTTGGGCGCAATCACGGGTCCGCAGCAAGCGGCGGGCTTTGCTTCCGCGACTGGGCTCAGCCGCAAAATATTCAAACAAAGAGTTTTGCCCTCAGTGGAAGAAGCCACAAGAATGGTAAAATTTGGATCCATTTCTTTAAGGAGCAGCTGCAACAGGAGACGCAGAGAGAACAGTCACCATCTGTTGTGTACAGCCAGACCGGTTTCGGGAGTCTATCCCTTCTTCAATGGCTCCTGCTTGGCAATGATGATGCAGTATGCACTCGTGATATTAAAGCCTGCCTTCAAGGGCGTGGTCAGATGAAATGGCCTTCTGAGTCCTGTAGTGCATACACCATGTTCCTCGTGTGAGTTCATCATTGTGGCAGTTAATAAAATTACGATTAAAACCCATGTGGGCTGGTGAGCCTGTGACTCTGGGTGTCCTATTGTCTGTGGTCAGCTGCTTCTGGACACCACTCCCCCGTGTACTGATCGCACCGTTGGGCGCAATCACGGGTCCGCAGCAAGCGGCGGGCTTTGCTTCCGCGACTGGGCTCAGCCGCAAAATATTCAAACAAAGAGTTTTGCCCTCAGTGGAAGAAGCCACAAGAATGGTAAAATTTGGATCCATTTCTTTAAGGAGCAGCTGCAACAGGAGACGCAGAGAGAACAGTCACCATCTGTTGTGTACAGCCAGACCGGTTTCGGGAGTCTATCCCTTCTTCAATGGCTCCTGCTTGGCAATGATGATGCAGTATGCACTCGTGATATTAAAGCCTGCCTTCAAGGGCGTGGTCAGATGAAATGGCCTTCTGAGTCCTGTAGTGCATACACCATGTTCCTCGTGTGAGTTCATCATTGTGGCAGTTAATAAAATTACGATTAAAACCCATGTGGGCTGGTGAGCCTGTGACTCTGGGTGTCCTATTGTCTGTGGTCAGCTGCTTCTGGACACCACTCCCCCGTGTACTGATCGCACCGTTGGGCGCAATCACGGGTCCGCAGCAAGCGGCGGGCTTTGCTTCCGCGACTGGGCTCAGCCGCAAAATATTCAAACAAAGAGTTTTGCCCTCAGTGGAAGAAGCCACAAGAATGGTAAAATTTGGATCCATTTCTTTAAGGAGCAGCTGCAACAGGAGACGCAGAGAGAACAGTCACCATCTGTTGTGTACAGCCAGACCGGTTTCGGGAGTCTATCCCTTCTTCAATGGCTCCTGCTTGGCAATGATGATGCAGTATGCACTCGTGATATTAAAGCCTGCCTTCAAGGGCGTGGTCAGATGAAATGGCCTTCTGGGTCCTGTAGTGCATACACCATATTCCTCGTGTGAGTTCATCATTGTGGCAGTTAATAAAATTACGATTAAAACCCATGTGGGCTGGTGAGCCTGTGACTCTGGGTGTCCTCTTGTCTGTGGTCAGCTGCTTCTGGACACCACTCCCCCGTGTACTGATCGCACCGTTGGGCGCAATCACGGGTCCGCAGCAAGCGGCGGGCTTTGCTTCCGCGACTGGGCTCAGCCGCAAAATATTCAAACAAAGAGTTTTGCCCTCAGTGGAAGAAGCCACAAGAATGGTAAAATTTGGATCCATTTCTTTAAGGAGCAGCTGCAACAGGAGACGCAGAGAGAACAGTCACCATCTGTTGTGTACAGCCAGACCGGTTTCGGGAGTCTATCCCTTCTTCAATGGCTCCTGCTTGGCAATGATGATGCAGTATGCACTAGTGATATTAAAGCCTGCCTTCAAGGGCGTGGTCAGATGAAATGGCCTTCTGGGTCCTGTAGTGCATACACCATGTTCCTCGTGTGAGTTCATCATTGTGGCAGTTAATAAAATTACGATTAAAACCCATGTGGGCTGGTGAGCCTGTGACTCTGAGTGTCCTCTTGTCTGTGGTCAGCTGCTTCTGGACACCACTCCCCCGTGTACTGATCGCACCGTTGGGCGCAATCACGGGTCCGCAGCAAGCGCGGGCTTTGCTTCCGCGACTGGGCTCAGCCGCAAAATATTCAAACAAGGAGTTTTGCCCTCAGTGGAAGAAGCCACAAGAATGGTAAAATTTGGATCCATTTCTTTAAGGAACAGCTGCAACAGGAGTCTATCCCTTCTTCAATGGCTCCTGCTTGGCAATGATGATGCAGTATGCACTCGTGATATTAAAGCCTGCCTTCAAGGGCGTGGTCAGATGAAATGGCCTTCTGGGTCCTGTAGTGCATACACCATGTTCCTCGTGTGAGTTCATCATTGTGGCAGTTAATAAAATTACAATTAAAACCCATGTGGGCTGGTGAGCCTGTGACTCTGGGTGTCCTCTTGTCTGTGGTCAGCTGCTTCTGGACACCACTCCCCCGTGTACTGATCGCACCGTTGGGCGCAATCACGGGTCCGCAGCAAGCGGCGGGCTTTGCTTCCGCGACTGGGCTCAGCCGCAAAATATTCAAACAAAGAGTTTTGCCCTCAGTGGAAGAAGCCACAAGAATGGTAAAATTTGGATCCATTTCTTTAAGGAGCAGCTGCAACAGGAGACGCAGAGAGAACAGTCACCATCTGTTGTGTACAGCCAGACCGGTTTCGGGAGTCTATCCCTTCTTCAATGGCTCCTGCTTGGCAATGATGATGCAGTATGCACTCGTGATATTAAAGCCTGCCTTCAAGGGCGTGGTCAGATGAAATGGCCTTCTGGGTCCTGTAGTGCATACACCATGTTCCTCATGTGAGTTCATCATTGTGGCAGTTAATAAAATTACGATTAAAGCCCATGTGGGCTGGTGAGCCTGTGACTCTGGGTGTCCTCTTGTCTGTGGTCAGCTGCTTCTGGACACCACTCCCCCGTGTACTGATCGCACCGTTGGGCGCAATCACGGGTCCGCAGCAAGCGGCGGGCTTTGCTTCCGCGACTGGGCTCAGCCGCAAAATATTCAAAGATCCAAATTTTACCATTCTTGTGGCTTCTTCCACTGAGGGCAAAACTCTTTGTTTGAATATTTTGCGGCTGAGCCAGGTCGCGGAAGCAAAGCCCGCCGCTTGCTGCGGACCCGTGATTGCGCCCAACGGTGCGATCAGTACACGGGGGAGTGGTGTCCAGAAGCAGCTGACCACAGACAAGAGGACACCCAGAGTCACAGGCTCACCAGCCCACATGGGTTTTAATTGTAATTTTATTAACTGCCACAATGATGAACTCACACGAGGAATATGGTGTATGCACTACAGGACCCAGAAGGCCATTTCATCTGACCACGCCCTTGAAGGCAGGCTTTAATATCACGAGTGCATACTGCATCATCATTGCCAAGCAGGAGCCATTGAAGAAGGGATAGACTCCCGAAACCGGTCTGGCTGTACACCAACAGATGGTGACTGTTCTCTCTGCGTCTCCTGTTGCAGCTGCTCCTTAAAGAAATGGATCCAAATTTTACCATTCTTGTGGCTTCTTCCACTGAGGGCAAAACTCTTTGTTTGAATATTTTGCGGTTGAGCCCAGTCGCGGAAGCAAAGCCCGCCGCTTGCTGCGGACCCGTGATTGCGCCCAACGGTGCGATCAGTACACGGGGGAGTGGTGTCCAGAAGCAGCTGACCACAGACAAGAGGACACCCAGAGTCACAGGCTCACCAGCCCACATGGGTTTTAATCGTAATTTTATTAACTGCCACAATGATGAACTCACACGAGGAAGACCCAGAAGGCCATTTCATCTGACCACGCCCTTGAAGGCAGGCTTTAATATCACGAGTGCATACTGCATCATCATTGCCAAGCAGGAGCCATTGAAGAAGGGATAGACTCCCGAAACCGGTCTGGCTGTACACGAACAGATGGTGACTGTTCTCTCTGCGTCTCCTGTTGCAGCTGCTCCTTAAAGAAATGGATCCAAATTTTACCATTCTTGTGGCTTCTTCCACTGAGGGCAAAACTCTTTGTTTGAATATTTTGCGGCTGAGCCCAGTCGCGGAAGCAAAGCCCGCCGCTTGCTGCGGACCCGTGATTGCGCCCAACGGTGCGATCAGTACACGGGGGAGTGGTGTCCAGAAGCAGCTGACCACAGACAAGAGGACACCCAGAGTCACAGGCTCACCAGCCCACATGGGTTTTAATCGTAATTTTATTAACTGCCACAATGATGAACTCACACGAGGAATATGGTGTATGCACTACAGGACCCAGAAGGCCATTTCATCTGACCACGCCCTTGAAGGCAGGCTTTAATATCACGAGTGCATACTGCATCATCATTGCCAAGCAGGAGCCATTGAAGAAGGGATAGACTCCCGAAACCGGTCTGGCTGTACACCAACAGATGGTGACTGTTCTCTCTGCGTCTCCTGTTGCAGCTGCTCCTTAAAGAAATGGATTCTTTGTTTGAATATTTTGCGGCTGAGCCCAGTCGCGGAAGCAAAGCCCGCCGCTTGCTGCGGACCCGTGATTGCGCCCAACGGTGCGATCAGTACACGGGGGAGTGGTGTCCAGAAGCAGCTGACCACAGACAAGAGGACACCCAGAGTCACAGGCTCACCAGCCCACATGGGTTTTAATCGTAATTTTATTAACTGCCACAATGATGAACTCACACGAGGAATATGGTGTATGCACTACAGGACCCAGAAGGCCATTTCATCTGACCACGCCCTTGAAGGCAGGCTTTAATATCACGAGCGCATACTGCATCATCATTGCCAAGCAGGAGCCATTGAAGAAGGGATAGACTCCCGAAACCGGTCTGGCTGTACACGAATAGATGGTGACTGTTCTCTCTGCGTCTCCTGTTGCAGCTGCTCCTTAAAGAAATGGATCCAAATTTTACCATTCTTGTGGCTTCTTCCACTGAGGGCAAAACTCTTTGTTTGAATATTTTGCGGCTGAGCCCAGTCGCGGAAGCAAAGCCCGCCGCTTGCTGCGGACCCGTGATTGCGCCCAACGGTGCGATCAGTACACGGGGGAGTGGTGTCCAGAAGCAGCTGACCACAGACAAGAGGACACCCAGAGTCACAGGCTCACCAGCCCACATGGGTTTTAATCGTAATTTTATTAACTGCCACAATGATGAACTCACACGAGGAATATGGTGTATGCACTACAGGACCCAGAAGGCCATTTCATCTGACCACGCACTTGAAGGCAGGCTTTAATATCACGAGTGCATACTGCATCATCATTGCCAAGCAGGAGCCATTGAAGAAGGGATAGACTCCCGAAACCGGTCTGGCTGTACACGAACAGATGGTGACTGTTCTCTCTGCGTCTCCTGTTGCAGCTGCTCCTTAAATAAATGGATCCAAATTTTACCATTCTTGTGGCTTCTTCCACTGAGGGCAAAACTCTTTGTTTGAATATATATATATATATATATATATATATATATATATATATATATATATATATATATATATATTATATATATTCACTGAAAAAACCATAGGTTTGACACCAGTTGTAGTTAGCTGGAAATTTTACTCGCATAAAACCATTGAAATTCCAACGTTATAGTTAGTTGGACTCACTATAACTTGCGCGTGCAATGCACTGCTGATGACGTCACATATTACATCACTCATGACATGGTCAGTGACATCACTCATGACATCACTGATGACACCATCCAGTGAATGTGTGTCTTTCTGAAAAATAAATATGTTTTATATATGTATATGTAAAAGTTGATGGAAGAATAAATGTTTAAATAAGTGTCTAAATGGATGTTTTTAAAAAACAAAAATTGATTGGTTAACTGGCTTATTAAGTGTATCTTAGTGAATACATATACTAGTGAGTAATGTTTAAATATTTAAATATATATATTAGTGTTTCACTTTGTGTATAAGTGACTGCATGGGTTGGTGAGTAGCTACATGTGTATGTATATGGGTTATTAGATGTTTTTTTTAGTATCAGTATGAGTGTTTGTATGGTTTGGTGGGGGTATTACTTAGAACATAGATGCATGAATGACTGACTCTCTGTTTGTATGTGTTTTGAAGACAGCATATGTGCAGGACTGTATGGGTGGATGAGTGTGTATATGTGTGTGTTAGTGAGTGAATGACTGTCTCACTGGTGTCTTTATCAGTAACTACATATGTTTTAATCTAGTATATGTGAATATTGATGTATATAAGTGAGTATATGTGAGAGTAAGAGATTGTAAGAGTTCCTGTTTAAATAAGTATGTGTTTCTATAAGTGATTGTTTAAGAGAGTAAGTATGTGTAAGGTTCCTTAGAAGTAAGGTGGTAGTGTGTGTATAGCTGTATATGCAAATAAATGGATGTTCAATAGTTTATTTGCATGTGTGAGTATGTGTTTGAGTAACTTTTGGATGACTGTCGGTGTGTTACAGGATGTATAGGTGTATCACTACATATGATGAGTGAGTATATGTATGAGTGACTATATAGAACTGTTGGTGAATGAGTGGATGTGTATTTAGATGGTGGAATTACTGAATTAGTTGTTGTAACTGGTATGGGTATCTCCATTTTTTTGAAAATTTTAGTTTCTATTTTTGAATATGTATTTCCAGGGTTACATTACAGTGAAAGGAGGTCTGTCACTCTGTCACAAGGATGGTGTCATCAGTGATGTCATGAGTGATGTCACTGACCATGTCATGAGTGATGTAATATGTGACGTCATCAGCAGTGCATTGCACGCGCAAGTTATAGTGAGTCCAACTAACTATAACGTGGGAATTTCAATGGTTTTATGCGAGTAAAATTTCCAGCTAACTATAACTGGTGTCAAACCTATGGTTTTTTCAGTGAATTTAATAGGTTTTTTAAATGCTAATTTCTACCTATAACTGGTGTGAAACCTATGTTTTTTTCAGTGAATTTCATAGGTTTTGTAAATGCTAATTCCTAACTATATATAGGGCCTCAAACCTATGTTTTTTTCAGTGAATTTCAAAGGTTGTTTAATAGCAAAATTCTATAGCTATGAAATATAATATTTTTTATAATGAATCCTATATTGCATATTTATGTAATACTATTTTTTTTATGTATATTGTTCATGTTTTTTTTTATTTAGTTTTTTTGCTTTGGGGCGCTCCCGGTGCGCGTACCGGTGACCGCACCGGTAAGCGCAGTGTTGCGGCGCGCCCCGGTGCGCGTACCGGTGAGCGTCCCGTAAGCGCTATTGCCGTGAACGAAAACAACATTGTGACGTATCGCGTAGCCGCGTGATGCGTCTTATGACGCATGGCGTAAGCGCACCCGGAAGCGCCCGAGCGCATACGATCGCGCTAGGCTACGCGCCCCCTGGCACGCCCCAACGCGCTTACGCTACGCGCCCCGGGGCACATAGCGTAAGCGCGTCGGGTCATGTGACCTGAAAATAACACTTTTCATTGGTTCAGAACAGTTTTTTTTTCCAAATGATGAAAGCCCCCACCTTTTTTCCTCATTCTCACTTTGTACTTTGACTGAGGAGGACCTGTTTGTAGAAGTGAGAAATGGCTACAGTAGCAGCAGCAGCAGGAGCATCCCAACCACCACCACCACCACAAGGACCACCACAACACCACAGTGGTGGTGAAGAAGAAGAGGAGGAGGAGAGGCAGTTCCTGCCTGAAGATAATCCCCCTTACAAACCAAAGGAGCACATTGTCTGGGAGTTTTTTAAACTCCCAAGGGGACTAAAAAAAGTAAATGCGCCAAAAGTGACATGCCTCATCTGTGGCACTGTACTTTCCAGGGGGAACCCTGCAAAAAAGTATTCTTTTGGCAATAATACTATGATTCGCCACATGCAACATTCCAAACAACTATGCTGCGGCAGAGGTCAGAGAACTGACACAAAACCCTCCCCAATCTTCTCCAAGCACCTCCAAAAGCAAACAACCCACTCCATCGGGTCCAGAGACAAGGGAGATGGTCCCAAATATTCAACCCCAGTTTGGTGATTTTAAAATAGTTTTTATGTTTTGCCGGACTACAATTTCCTATGGAGAGAAAAGTATTAAACTAATCAACCGTGCTGGAGACAACCACAACTGCAGAAAGAAACTTTAATTTTTTCCTGATTTTTTTTGCTTCAGTTGAGCCGTTTACAATTCCCTGTTTTTTGTTTGTCCCCATAAAAATTACAAAAAAAATATAAAATTGTTCATAAAAGCCAAAAAAAGTTAAAAATGTTCAAAAACAACAATAAAAAAATATAAAACAACAAAAAGAATAAAAAAACAGTTCTTTTTAGAACTACCTCCAATTTATAAAAAAAATGCTACATTTTTAAAAAACTCTGTCATTCTTTTTTCTCCAGGGTACGCTCCCTGGTACGCTCCCCGGTGCGCATACCGGGCGCTCCCCCCGCGAAAATTGAAATTTTATTATTTGTTTTTGCCCCGCAGGGCCCTTTTATGGCCCCCACATCAAACCTAGGGAGTCAGGGGGGTCTACCCTGCCCCCTTTTGGTCATTTCCCCCTTTGATTTTGCCACCTCTTGTGTCTCGATCCTACCGAGTAAGATGGCGGCCGCTCCGGACTGTTTGGAATGTTGACAGACACCCGAGAGCCAATCAGCTTTCTGCTCGCGTACTCACGTAGCGCGCTGGTACGCGCCCCGGTGCGCGTACCGGGGCGCGCTTATAGATATATATATATTTTTTAACCTAAATTACTCAAAATCCACTGGAGCACATATCTTGAGACATAGCAAAGGCACATCGTGCTACCAGTCCCTACAATTTTGCCAAGTTTGGTGGAAATCCATTCAGCCGTTCGGGCTAAAAGTGAGTCCAACCGCCCTATGGAAATTAACATGGGGAAAGCACGTTTTGGGACCCCCCTTTTATCTCGGCCCCTGCTTGACAAATCCCCCCCAAACTTTCAGGGAAGGAGCAGAGCGGAGCTGGCCATTTTCTTGGAGAAATTCAGCCGATTCCGTCCATCAACGCCAAAGTTATTACCAATAGAATGTTGCGGATTTCCTGTGGAAAACAATCCTAGCTATAACTACCTACTGGCGACCGCCAGTAGGTAATATATATATATATATATATATATAATACCTACTGGCAATAGCCAGTAGGTATATATAGTTAGGATTTTTTTCCATAGGGAAATCGCAACATTCTATTGGGAATAACTTTGGCGCCGGTTGAGGAATCTTCCTGAAATTTTCCTTAACTTTGCCTCGCGGCGCTCCGGTCCTTCCCTGAACGTTTGGGGGGGATTTGTCAAGCGGGGGCCGAGATAAAAGGGGGGTCCCAAAACGTGTTTTCCCCATGTTAATTTCCATAGGGCGGTTGGACTCACTTTTAGCCCGAACGGCTGAATGGTTTTTCACCAAACTTGGCAAAATTGTAGGGACTGGTAGCCCGATATGCCTTTGCTATGTCTCAAGATATGTGCTCCAGTGGTTTTTACGAAAATTAACTTTGAAAAAATATATATTGGGCTACATTGGGTTACATATATGTTAGAGCCCAAATCTAGCCCAATGTAGCCCAATGTAGCCCAATGTAGCCCAAAGATGGCCACCAGAGACAAAAAAAAAAAATGTAGCCCAAATATCAGCCAGATGTAGCCCAACTATAGCCCAATGACAGAATGTCCCAGAGTGTTCTAAAGAACAACTAGAGCGCTAACAGTCTTACTTATGACAAAAGTATGGCACACCTGAAGTCATCTTGATTGGAATACAGTGATAACATTTAAAACATTTAAATTGCAAAGGAACAAAATGAGGGGGTTCATTTTGCCATAGAAATTATGGTTAGTGCCGAAGAAAGAAAAAGTAGGGCACATTTTGAGTGACTTCTCAAATCCTCTTATATTTCATTTAAAAAATTCTGATATGCAGTCTCCCAAGATGGCCACCAGAGACAAAAGAGCCTGTGCCTAAAAACTCTGTTAGCAAAGCAGGCATTTGAGATTTAAAAAATGTTTTCATATATAAAAACGTTATCCGCTAATAGAATTAGCATTTAAAAAACCTTGCGAATTCAATGAAAAAACCATAGGTTTCAGGCCTTATATAATTAGGAATTAGCATTTAAAAACCTTGCGAATTCACTGAAAAAACCATAGGTTTCAGGCCTTATATAGTTAGGAATTAGCATTTAAAAAACCTTTGAAATTCACTGAAAAAACCATAGGTTTCAGGCCTTATATAGTTAGGAATTAGCATTTAAAAAAACCTTGCGAATTCACTGAAAAAACCATAGGTTTCAGGCCTTATATAGTTAGGAATTAGCATTTAAAAAACCTTTGAAATTCACTGGAAAAAACATAGGTTTCAGGCCTTATATAGTTAGGAATTAGCATTTAAAAAACCTTGCAAATTCACTGAAAAAACCATTGGTTTCAGAACTTATATAGTTAGGAATTAGCATTTAAAAAACCTTTGAAATTCACTGAAAAAACCATAGGTTTCAGGAGTTATATAGTTAGGAATTAGCTTTTAAAAAACCTTTGAAATTCACTCAAAAAACTATAAGTTTTAGTGGTGTTATAGTTAGCTCGACATTTTACTCATACAAAACCATTGGAAATTGCTCCTATATAGTTAGTTGTACTAACTATATTTCGCGCACCCGCACTCCACTGCTGTTGATGTCACATATTAGATCATTCATGACATGGTCAGTGACATCACTGATGACATCTCAAATGACATCACTGATGACATCACTGATGACATCATCCACGTGACAATCACATACACCTTTTCATACACTATTACAATTTTTCATCACTCTTTGTAAAATACAGAGTATCATATTTAAATCCATTGTCACAGCATTACAAGTATCTAAAAATCCACTCAGTGATTCATAGATGTATACACACATCTAATCACTTACCTATGGATTCACTCATACATGCTGTCAATGAATAATAGAACACTATCAAAAATACTTATACATCTATATCGACATTAAACAACAGCACGCATCCTATTCACATATGAAGTCATCCTACTCACTTATGCATACAATGGATCATACTTACATATTTACTTAGCAAAACACTTATACAAACACCACTTCTTCTATTCATTTAGATAGTAAGTCATACTTAGTGAATTATAAAATCATTATTACAAGTATACAGTTATCCATACAGTCACTCACACAATCATTGTGTCTTATGTATACTTACTTATATACAACAACTGACACACACACTGCCTTTTATTTTTCTAGTTTGTTGGACCTGTACCATTGAGAAATATATTTGCTCATCACCCCACCCATAAAGATATTCACTCACCCAAACAACTGTTAGAACATATAGTTTTAACTTCATATATCTACTGAATCAACTATTCACACATCTTTGGACAGTCACACACCCCCCACCGAACCACACACACTTTCACACTCCCATACAAATACTCAGTTACCTAATCAATAACTAATATAGACTTTCACATAGCTAGTAACCAACTGTAGAATCAGTTTACACAACAACTGACAAAGTGATACAGATATTCACACAGTTTAGTCACTATCCACTATATTTAGTGAGACATTATAAATTGGTCAAGTAAACAGTCAATTACACTGCTACTAAATCCTCCATCCAAATATTTATGTATATATATATCCACTTATTCTTCAATGCAAATTGCTATATATATAACGCATATTTAAATAACGAAGCAAACCACATTCACTGGATGATGTCATCAGTGATGTCATCAGTGATGTCATTTGAGATGTCATCAGTGATGTCACTGACCATGTCATAAATGATCTAATATGTGACATCATCAGCAGTGGATTGCGGGTGCGCGAAATATAGTTAGTACAACTAACTATATAGGAGCAATTTCAATGGTTTTGTATGAGTAAAATGTCCAGCTAACTATAACACCACTAAAACTTATAGTTTTTTGAGTGAATATATATATATACATGAAGCTCCACTGTCACAAATAACAGAAGGACCAGCACTCTTGTTAGGTCAAACCCAGTCTAGGATTTTATTGCGCAATTCAATATAAACAGACGCGTTTCAGCCGTAGCTTTCGTCAGTGTCAGCTGGCGTCTGTGAGGCGGAGGTTAATATTTACATATTTACAACGAGGTAGAGAGCGGACTTGAAATTCAATAGTCGTCGCCATGTTGGACTGTGCAAATCAGAATAAGGCAATGCATTCAATCAAATTCCTTCAATGAAAACACTTATTTACAATATTTACATACCCTATACATGGTTGAAAAGATAATAGATGCTTGTTAAATAGCTGAACCCTTTAGGGGCACGGTTAACTCATTTTACACATTAATTTCCTTCAACACATTCTATGTACAAGTGTGATCGCCATATTGGAACGTGAGACTCATTAAAAATGCTTTGCCCATTTCATTGGAAAATCTTATTGTTTTAGAACAGACCAACCATCCATTTTCTCAAATTCAATAATACTGGTTATAGTTCATTCAGAGTCAGTATGATTCAGTATATACAGATTATATTTACAGTAGGTTAATTAATTAAGCCCTGGATGGACAGGCTCTTGGATTTCACAGTGAGCATCTTCTCATGATTAATATCATCTGTGTCCAAATAATAGTCTCATTATAAACCTATCACATTCTATTCTGTTTATGAACCATGTTTGATCTCAGCAATTATAACCACTTGGACTACAAGTGAGTTATAAGTTCCTCTCCTTCATTCAAACCCTTTGGTGACTTTGTTTGGAGTTCAATGATGTGCCTAGACTCCAAACGTCGTAAGCTTTTCTCTTTGTCACCCCCCTGATGTTAAAGGGGATACAGTCTAAGCAAAAAAATTGTGGAAGATTTCTATCTCTGTTATGATGACTAGCGAAATGTCGGGCTACCGGGTAGTTCTCGTCTTTGTTAGCAATTGCCCTCTGGTGTTCCAGTATGCGCTTTTTCACCGCATTTACTGTACTGTCTATGTAGCGGTAGCCACAAGGGCATTCAAGACAGTATACCACGTAGGGTGTGGAGCAAGTCATGAATTTCAAGATTTTCATTTGAGATTTCTTGTCTGGGATGTGGAAAGTTAGGACCTTTTTGCTGGAACTGCATGCTTTACACTTCCCGCACAGGAATGAACTGTGAAGGCTTTGCAGTCCTTTAGTTGGCCTTTCTTTCATCAGGTGGCTTAGCACAAACTTAACTTTTAAGGACCTTGATTTCCTGAATGTTACTAAGGGTTACTCGGAAAGTTCCTTTCCTATGATGTTATCTGATTTCAGAATACTCCAATTTCTGCGCATTATACCCCTGATTTTATTGGCTGCAGAGGAGTAGTTGGTAATTAGTGTCAACTCGCCTGTCCCTTCTTTAGATGTTGCACCCGATACTTCTCCCAACAATGTCTGCCTGTCTATTACTTCTACCTTCTCCTTAGCCAATTGCAAAACCTTTCGTGAGTAGCCTCTTGAATTGAAGCGTCCCAAGCTGCTACTAGCAGCTTGATCGTAGTCTTCTTTTCTAGAGCTGTTTATTTTAATTCGTAGTAGTTCCCCATATGGGATACTGCTTACGAGAGTCTTTGGGTGGCTACTGCATCCATGCAGGACGGAGTTGCCAGCCGTGGCTTTTCTGTATAGGGCTGTTTGAATGCTTCCGGATTCCACAAAGTCTTTGAGGTCCAAGAAACTAACTTCATATATCAGTTCCAACTCCAACACGTTTTGGCACTTCCTGCCTTGCTCACACAACAACGTGTCATCATAGCTCCACCATTAAAAATGCAGGGATTGACATCACATGGTGCATGACCTGAAAGGACATGGTAAACAGGCTCAACTTCACCATTAATGTCTGGCATTGGTTACAATTCATTTCATTGCACATATCAAGTACATTTGAAGGCTAAAATCCTCAAAAGTACCCATTAAGCTAAAGACATTCTCTTATATATCAGGAATGTTTTGAGGCAATTAAATTCATTGATCCTCGTTTGCTCATTATTTCCTTTTTAAATCCTTTTTAAGCCGCGGCTAATCTTGCTCATTCCTTTTCATGAACAAAACCGCTACTTCACTTAGATGCACAAAATAAATTTCAGACCTCCTACTTGCCTTACACAGATTCCGATCATTGTTAGTTTGTCACATGATGTTCCCATTTTTGTATAATGAACTTCCGCGTTTCACTTAAAATTTTAACTAGTGTTGCAGTAGTTTATCAATGAAAAACACATATATTTAAAAAGCCACTGACCAGGGTCTAGTGCTACTACGAGTTGTAAGATTTAGTATTATGTTGGATGGTCCCCAATATTTTTACCTAAAATGTACTGATGACTTCTAGTTTAACATACATCAACAAGCTATATATAACTATATATTTTGTTGCAAATCTCCAAAGTGCAAGTGCGTACATATTGTATCCATATTTGTCATAACCATATCAGAGGGTTAACTAATAAAACACAAATATCACAGATTGCTCATTGTTAATTACACTAAAAATCCTTGCTGGATAAAGTGCCAATGCTCAAGTGCAAAATACTGTTCTAAATATATATATTCACTATAAGGAGACAGAGTTATACTTGGATTCCTGTGTTGATAATATATATGGAGTGTTTGATTTAGGGCAGTCTGACTGGCTTATTAATACATATTTGACGATTTATGCATATAAAGTGGGTGCACATAGGGAGTCTTTTATTTTATTCGCAAAATGACTTGAACACCTTTAACCCTGTCCTGAGAATGTAACAAACGTACTCCATCATCAGGAATATGCTGGTAACCAAATTTGTTGATTGATCTTTAGTTATACATTACTGATGACAAAGTAAAGCCAATGCAACAATGCTCACATCATGTACGTTGCCTGTGTTAACCTGTGCTTCTGGAGCACAAATTAAATAACGGATCACTCCTTTTTAGCACTTTCCTACCTCAGAGTTATGATGCAAAGCTGCCCCAAGGCTTATTGATGAAGTATTGTAGATTTAGGCACGCAGAGCAAGGCTAACAAAGTCATACCAAAGAAATAAGGTTTTCGCTCAGTCCCTGCTTTGCAGGGTTTGTGTTCTAAATGCTACCATTAACATTTAACATGGGTGTGTGAGACAGAACACTGAGCACACATAGGTGCGTTCCCTTTCTATAAAGCCATTACTGCTGTCCCAATGGAGGTTCAACTTTGTGCACAGTGATCTCTTTTGAGCCATGGAGCCCTATCGCCTCCTCTACCCGCTTAACACTTTTTGCTTCTGAGTTTGGGGTGCAGATGGGGTAGCTGTTCCCACTTGTTGTGGGTAGATGAATGGTACGTCTGGTGCATCAAGTGACCCATTCCTATCTTTTTATGTGTGGAGCTCTCCACCCTGAGACCGGAGTCCCCACACCTATAAATTTACTATTAAAATGCAGTTTTGTGACTAATGAAAATGAGTACATTTACACAAACGTGTAAGTTTACCTATGTAAATCAGTCTAAAAATGCACAAAGTGAAAAACTCACTACATATTTTAAATGTAACCTTTTAAACAAAAGCAATGATGTTGATCTAATCGCCAATTGAAATATACAATGTAAACTGGATCCCATCTGGCCCATCGCAACCTGTGCAGAGATGCCGGGCTGAGTTAGACAGCAGTCTTCATTGCTTAGCCTTCTCATGTGCACAAGTGGATCAACACATCATTCACAAATTGTGCAGGGAACCTTATTGCAGCTGTGAAGAGCAGCTAGCCTAATGTTTAAAGGTAGGCAATGGAGGCTGCATTTTAAAGCTGGTGCAGCGCTCTGGTCCAAACCTTCTTATCACTAATAATCCGATGGATCTTTTCTTCACTGCCTGAGAAGGGAGGAGAGTTATGCATATAATTCAATCAATTCCCATCAACAGGGCAACCCATTTGGCTACACTCTAAGGGTCAGGAATCACTGGCTATAGTTAAAAGATTTATTACAAGTTAGCAGCCAGGTTAGGGTAAACAAATCTCATTACCAAGCTATAAAGGTACAGAATAACAACTGGAAAACCTAACCCCTAAAGAAGTGTAGGTGTACCAATTGAAGGCAATGAAGAAGTTCAGTCACAGCAAGTCAAAAGATCAATAACAGAATTTGATGCTCAGAGAAGAGTTTCTGAGTCTCCCTTCTATATATGAGTAGTGTCCTAGATCATCTAAGTTAAAGTCCACACTAAGAGGATGGTTTTGGATCTAACAGGATCTAGAAAATCAGAGAAATGCAGCAAAATAGGGAAATGCGGAGAAAGTAGGGAAATATATGGGAAGGTGTCTGTACCTCAACAGCTTGGTCAAGAGTCTCCTTGGGTCAGGTGAATAAGTGCTAGTCTAAGCCACACTCTGCAAGAGTTAAAGAAGGAGCATAGAGGTTTAAACCTCTCCAAGTCCAAGGGAAAGTGGCATCCTACCAGGCAGAGTGAACACTAGTAATTTCCACCAGATCTTCCTGGTAACACCCTCTGTTCAGGGATTCCATTGCCCTTTCCATTCTCATGATAGAAGCTGTGACATAGACATTTTCTCCCTGGCCAGACATTGTAATGATCTTGTCCTTGTTCGCCTAAGACCCATTGCACCATTATAATATTGAGGCTTTCAGTCAACATTATGGCTCTCCGTGTTGCTTGTCACAGTCTTCAGGCTCTCTCTCTCTACCACTAGTACAGTGTTGTATCAATTCTCAAACTAACAAACTATGTGAATTATACCTGCAAGGAAAAGACATGCAAGAGGAAATGGAAAACAGCATTTTATGCAGAATGGAAAACAGGCCTAGTAAGGACAACTTAACGCATTAAATAATTAGTGCACATTTAATATTTGTGTGTGCCTTTAAACACAAATGAATAAACCTGTTAGGACATTAGATTCATATTACATGTAGCATACAGTAAAATCTTGAATACATGTGTAAAAGTATGGCTAAGAACTACATTTGAATGCATAGGTGAAACATTAGTGCACACATTTCATAAATCCATCGTAGTTTCTAATGTGGATACATGTGAGGATGGTTTATTCAATCACCTAAACAATAATTGTCATTTAATACAGTTCAGCCACACACAATATATGAATTCTCTAATTCTACAGTGAATGGACTTCAATAACGATGTCAAGTGCAATACTTTACTTTAGTATCATGAGGGCACCCAGAGAAAATGTGCTAAATGCAAATATATGTTAAGTATTTGTGACATTTAAGGGTCGAGTCAAATTTTACCCTGCTACAAAGCCATTCTTACAAAGCATTAAAGTAGATAAGACTCCATAGGGGGGTCTCACAGCAAAGGAGAGGTTAAAAAAACATAGGCCCAAAACCAAAATTGAACATGGGGTTTTCATTGGCAAAAATCAAAACCCTTATGCACCCACAGGAACAATTATGCTAAGTGGCAGGGATGGAAAGATACAAAACAATGGCTTCCTACCACTATTGTTCCTGCGCCTCCCATCATAATCTTCCTCCTGCAGCCAATTCAGACATGCTTAAGCACTCTATAGCTATCACTAGGTTTACTAATGTATCACTCTGATTCACAGTCACTTGCCAACGAGTAAAACAAAGTGATAGCAGCATTATTTGCACAAACGGTGAAGTTAACATCTATTGATCAAATAATATCCCACAACTTGCATTATTGCATATCAGTGAGAAATAAAGGTCATATTTACAAGGGCTTTACGCCAAAGGAGCCTCACTTTTTGGAATGCTCCAGTGGCGCAATCCTCTGCTCCATATTTAAAAAGCGGCGTTAAGCCACTTTGCATGGCTTAACACCACTTTGTAAATGTTGTACCCTTTCATACAGCTATCTGCGTGAAAGTGGCGTGCAATGGGTGTTGCTGCGGGCGTTCATCACAACAGGGATCTGTAAATCTAAGGCAATGGCAAAACTAACGCCACTCAAAAGCAGGCATTCGATTGGCACAACGAGGAGACATACTTTTATTTCTCCTTGGTTCTGCTCTTTCTATGCGTGCTGCATTCGCTGTTTTGGAAAATACAATTCTTGTTAATATGGCGCATCCCTGTGTTTCTGAAATTATGCAGCGTTGATGAATTGCTTGCAGCGCTGCACTATTTCTTTGTGAATATGCCCATAAGTTGTTGTATTTTTAGGTTGAGCCTATAGCGGCAGCGCGCATGCGCTGCTCGCTTTGCGAGGCATGCAGTAATGGAGTGGAAGCTCTGTGGAAGCTCCACCCATGTTTTAAATTGGCTTGTGTCATTGTCTTTCATAAATGCTGCCGTCTGATTGATTATGAGGCATGTTAGTCCCTCCTTATTATGGCCATGTCGTCATTTGTACCCTCCCATGGCTACTGGCGCCTTTATTCCGATTGTTACACAGTATGGTACAGGTTATTTAGACTGTGAAAACTACTTTGTCCATGCCTTCTCACCCCCTTCTCCCCCTTCCCCGCCCGCACTCCTGTGGTCTGTGCTTCCCCCCTCCCGTTGTCCGTGATGCAATGCAATGGGTCTCGCACAAATGCGAGTCCCATTGCATTGCAAATGCTTGTTGAGTCTTTGTGTTTCACAAGCCTTTGACACCACACTTCTCACGCTTTATCTGGGATCTCGCTGTTCATAATTCGGTGGCACATCGTGTGAGGGACTCTCGCTTTTGAAGTCTTAATAATAGTTTCAGGCCACCCTTATCTGAAATTTTCTAGCCCCACCTAACCGGGGCATTATATGTGAAGCCCTGGGGCACTGTTCGAATCCAGGCTGCATGTTTTGGGCGGCCCGTCGCCCCACACACCTTTGTGTCGAGCCTGGCCTGGGCACGGAAGGTGGAGAGCAGATCCGTATGCTGCGGAGAGGAGGCGCCAGAGGCCGCTGGAAAGAGGGGAGGAGAATACAGAACTTACTCCTGGGTGCCGGAACTGTGCTTCTCCAGAGCCGGGCTACGGCGGCTGCGGTAGGCAGCCAGAGCTGGTGCAGGGGTCACCTGCAGCGGCGCAGGCGGATGACCACTCAGGTAGATGTGTTAAAGCTGGACCCGGGCAGCAGCCGCTACGCCTCTCATACCCGTCAGAGATGTGGCTGAAACCCAAGGAGGTGGTGCTGTAGAGTGCCCTGAAGCTCTGGGTTGCACACAAGTCCAATACCTACTTCATCATTCAGGGGCAGTGAGGGCATGGGGGAGAGCGCAGGCCGTTTTACTGGTAGGTGCTGTAATAATTCCCTCCACCGTCCCTTCGTTTGTCTTAGTTATAGGGTAGAATTGATGTAGTGATCTTTACCACACCTCAGTCCCTAAGTGCACCTTATCAACACTCTGCCTGCCAAGCCACTTCATATTTTCCTTGCTACACCCCACATCTACCATGTACGCCTTGTCACCAAGCGATCCCAAACCTTTTTGTCATTGCCAAACCAAACCTCTGCCACCTTTGGATCTCTTTTCCACTAGCATGCTCGTGCCTCCTTCCTCCCCTAGGTGTGCTCAACCACCTTACACGTGTCTTACATTTCCTATGTTTCTACTATTGTATATATTTACTTTAGGGTTCATGTAACACGCTACATGCCATTTCAGCTGCCCTCAGAGGTTGTGTCATGGGAAACAAAAGGGTCTGTACAAACTGATGGTTATTATGGTTTGCTTGCAGTTTATTAAGTCCATTCTTTATGCTAGCGCCTTGTTGTATACATCTGTTCCACTTATTATCAATGATCTGTCATTAAAGCGAGATCTGTGGTGCAGATAATGTTATTATGTTGCTAGTTATTTGTTTTGTACTTCTACCCTTGGTAAGGCCATATCCAGATTGTTCTATTAATCTTTAGCCCATGCTTGCTTCGACATTAGCCCAATAGTCGCTGAGTTTAATGCCCATGGTCGCCTAATCAGTTATGCCCGCTCTTGGAGGAACTCTATACCTTTTTTCCTCAAGTCAATTATTGCAAGGTTTTTGACAAAAAAACACATCCGTGTGAAATCTACACCACAACATTATGAATGCCACCATGGTTTTATTTAACATCTGTCTACAGAGCCACTGCACTAAAAGGTATTGCTGTTCTTTACGCAGAACAAGAACTGTTGTAATTAGGAAGTTTTAGGTAGTGAAATAAGTAGAAGACATTGGGTAAACTGGAGACAATGTCCGTTATTCTTTGTTGCACTCTAAATCCGAATTTAGGCTCAAATTATGTTTGCTCGTAATTTCGGACTCCAAGTTTGTGCACAATTTTCTCACTCTAGGTTTTTTGCCCCAACATAAATTCCTTCAGGTATAACCAGGAAAATGTGCATAGAGAAAGCATGAATTTCAAGTATGGCATGATTACATCTGCATGTTAATCTCTTTTTAAACCTATATAACTTTAGATTTGCTGGTAAAATTGCATGGAGAAAAATGCAAGCCCGTAGTAATAGTTTTTTCCAGGGGCAATTTTTATGACCAGTCGTAAGCCCCATGGCAACTTAAGGTTTAGAATTGGTTCTGGTGAAGATGGATGAGATGAGTTTGTAGCTAGTCCCCCAAAGAGAGGATGTTCAGTTGGGTTATTGTGGAGGAAGAGAGTTCCAGAGGTTAGTTGCTGCACCGCTAAGGATGTTTTGAATTTCGTAATTTCGAGTTGCAATGAGTTTTTCTTCCGACGCCCCTCTGTTAGAGGAAGTCATTGATTTGGCCAGATCGGTGTGTTTTTCTTTTGCCAGAGAACCTTCTTCATAAGGCAACAGATTTTAAATTCCCCCCTGGCCTACATTAGAAGAAACCGGTCCTAGGATGCTTGATTCCGGTCCAGAGAAGATATGGCTTGGCAGTTCGGGCTGGACTGTTCCCATGAAGGCACAGGGTCAAGACTGATTTGCATATGGCCATGCCTTAACTGGGGTGGTGTGGTGAGCGAAATAACGATGGATTACACCCAGATCTGTGACTGGGGTGAATGTTTTGCCATTGTGCAACATTCTGTCCATCAATTGTTGTTTTTACATTAGAAGACAGCCTCAGTCTCAACACTGAGGCATTGTAGTCAAATTTTCTCTTGGCTAAGAAGCGTGAGGCTGTAGTGTGAAGAACAGCTTGGATTGGGCTGAGAGAGCACTTGGACTCACCAGTCAGAGTGCCATTTCCACTGTCCAGGCAGAATGTGCTGCGGTGTTCTTTTGATTTGGTGTTGGAAGGTTTTCAATTTTCTTGAGCGAATGAAAGGAAAAAGTTACCAAATTGGGCTACTTTGTTAATGTGGCATGATAGTAGTAGTGTTAGGTTGTTAGTCGGAAATTCTCAACTGTTGTATTGAGATGGAGCGAGAAGAGGGGAACCTGTGTAGCTAGAAGTACAGGGTATAAATGTATTTTTAAGCTTGGGTGTGAAGAGGAAGAACTCTTTTTAGGGATTAAGCATGAGAATGTTGATCGTAATCCACTGCTAGAGATTCATGAGACAAGTCAAGATGTGAGACTGTCCTTAATGGATAATGTTTTTAGCTAAAGCCGAGTGTCATCAGTATTCTAAGGGATGGAGACTCAAGATCCCAATAGAAGGAAGGAACATAGTGGTTTAGGGTAAAGGTTAAACGCTGTAATTGTTGATACAGCGCCTTGAGAGATGCCATGCATCATTTGTGCACTGTTTGAGATGTCATCTTCCCCAGTTGGATGTGGTGAGATGATAAATATGAGACCAATTCAGATCTTGATGACATAATCCCGATTTATGTTACAGCAAGATTAGTGAGTTGTGGTGATCGACATTGTTGAACGCTGCTTATAGATCAAGTGAGGCGAGTAAGCATGGGTCATACCCTTCTGGAAAGTTATGCATGGCCTTTAGGGTGTCTATCTCTGCTGAAAACAGATCTCTTGTTTAGTAGTTGAGTAGGTGATTGTGATTAATATATTTGCTGTTTTGAGACTGTATTTGATTACTTTTCATAGCTTGGGTAGATTGGAAACAGATCTGAAATTAACCAACCAGTTGGGACCAAGGGTGGACTTTTTATCTAGCCCATTTTTAGATATCTAGAAACAACACCCCGGGTAAGCGATGCATTGATCATCAGACATATTTGAAGAGTTAAAAATTTAACTTGATAGTAGTAGGAAGAAGATCCTGTTACTACTTCCTGGGTTTGAGTTTTTAAACAACTTGGGCTAGCTCGTCTGGGAAGATGTGTTTTATTTTGGGGGTAGATTTTAATCAGTGTTGGATCAATTGGGTTTTTTTCTCGTGTGTTTTTGATTTTATCTGTAAGAAATATGAACTTGGTCTTTGTTGATTGTTGGTGCTGGTAAAGGGCTAACAGCTTGCATGAATTTATTTAATTAGGCTGCTTGTGGTATATGCCTGTGCTCGCCACAAGATAGCTTAGATGCTCACTGACACATACTACCTGTGCTTGCCTCTACTTTACTAGTTATGCTTGTCTCTGCATTTAAATTGTTAATTTTTAGGTCGAGCTTGGGTAGCGCATGTGCTGTTATACGAGCCATGCTGTATTGGAGTATGGAATAGAAGCCCGCCCACTCTCCGCCCTTATTTGCCGTTGGCTTGTCTCATTGCCCTTCGTAAATTCTGGCTTCTGATTAGTTAATATACGTGTTAGTTCTTCCTTGGTACTGCTTTGTCTTCATTCGTAACCTCCCATGAGGACTGGCCCTTTTACTTCAGTTGTTACACGGTAAGTAATTTTTAGTCTGTAAGCACTATTTTCTTTAAATAGTTTCCCCTACTGTAGGCACGACATGCTTTGCTGCAACATTCAGCGCGCCATGCGCGCTTTCACTTTCTGAGCAGCCCGGGACAGTGATGGCCACTTCTTTACATAGGTCTCGCATTTACAAAAGTTTGAGCTATTGGCATTGTACATGACAATACCTTTTATTTGTATGTTAATTATCAAAACATATAAATAAAAGGCATTGTCATTTACAATGCCAATAGCTTAAACTCTCTCAAACTCTCTCAAATGCAAATGCTTGTTTATGTTTGTATTAAATGATGAACAAACTAATACTATGCATACACATGGTTTTAGAACTAACTTAACACCCCTGTATTATGAGGTTAAGATTTCAATATTTACATCAAATTCAGATCACACAGTTTTTGTGTATCCTTCCTTCCACTCACTTCCAATATTTTGCTCTATTTTATTACAGAAGTAACTTAAATAAATAAATGTGCCATTTTTCTTAGACGCATTGCTCATCAGCAAATAGGAAATTAGTCAAAGGAAACATACAATGTAGAAAATATTTCGCTCTGTAAAATATTATGCATTTCCTTAGGCTTCCCTTGAACTAATTTACAATAGAAATGGTTAAATTGGGTGAGCCAGTTTTTTAAACATTTATTTTCATTTTTCAGAAGTTGCCAGCGAAATTCTTACTCCTTGCAATATGTACTTGCCTGACCTCTGTTTCACACAAAAAAGATACATATCTGAAGCAGGCAGCTTCCAACAGACATATTGCATAACTGCTTGCAATTAGCCCATGTTTGGTTTTTAAATCATTTTTCTTAAGAGCTGGAATGTGTCCACAAGGCGTTCATTTCTCTAACAAAATACCACAATGCCCTGCGTTTGGCACCTTGCTTTCATTGCCACTGGCAGTATCAGATTATATACCCACGACAAAGGAATATTTAGAAGAGTCTAAGGGGTCTAAGGGAATACAAGGCAACAGGTCCATATATCAGATTCAAACTTAACATATCTTATGTTACAAAAACCTTTTTAGAAAATGAGAGAAGTGTGGTTTTAGTGAGATATTATACCTTCCATTTCTAATTTGCATTAAAATGCATTTCAGCGTTTGGCCCTTAGTGCAAAAGTCAATCAATATACATTGAAAGAAATGAAAGGATACATCGAAGTTAATTTGGCTAAAATTAAAGATTCATATATGATCTGATGCAGAGGTAAAATTAACCATTAAAAATGAAACAGAGAAATGCATGAATGTATATTGGTGGTAGCCATGCCAGAAAAATAGACGATAATCGCCCATCAAAATTTTAGATTCGCAGAAGGATAAAATGTAAATACCGCAAACCAACTGATCTGGCAGCAACATGACCTATTTGGCAGAAAGACTGGACAAACTCTCAGTTAAATGACTTAGAAAGGAGACTAGGGAGTGGTGATGGCGATGATAGTTTGAATAAGGGACAACAATATTTAAGCTGATCTTGTATTCACCCTTTTCCTGCCTGAAGTTTTCTTGGAATTAGTTATTAGTTTATTTTGGTAAAAGGCGTAAAGGGATAAATATCAGAAAACAATGGTAATTTAGTTTAAAGATCTTCAGATCTGATTTTAGAGTTAATTGTCCAGATTTAACACGTATTCACGCAGCACAGTGCGGCAGCCGCAAATGCTGAGCTGCGTGAAAAGGAGAGAGGAGGAGAGCAACATATTTACAAAAATATGGCACCCCCTCTCCTTTCCCTAGTGCTAGAATCAGCTGCTGTGCTGCACGGAGACACCTTTGTGGCACGGTGCAAGTGTGCCTCCGTGAGTGTAGCATAGGTTTTGCACTGGAAGGCTAGCCTTTCAGTACAAAATTCCTAGCTTAGACTAACTTTAACCCTTTACCCTCTTTGTATGTGTGCTGTAAAGAGCAGCACATGTACAAAGTCGGAAAAGGAAGGAGAAATTAAAGCATTTCTCCTTCCTTGTGCCTACTTCAAAAGGGCACAGTTTGCTGATGCTAAACCCTGTCTACTGTACTTAGTGAATGCAGTTTAGCATCATAAACGTTGGGTGGTTGCATGGGAACACCCATGCCCCACACACGCTACGCCATCTTGGAGCTAAGTGATGCAAAGCAGCACTATGCACTGCTTTGTGTTATTTTCATGTTATCTACAGCACTAAACAAAATTAGCGCTGGAATGTAAACCAATAAAGAGATTTTGAACCGATTTGCATCTGACACAAATACGGCATAAAATCTTAGTAAATCTCCCCCAGCGTGTCTTTATATACTGCTGAGTAGACTGAGAGATTACTCTTATCATATCATGGCATGACACAATCTTTTCAGTGCAACACACCTTTCGAGGTGGGTAGCAAATCTCTTTGCAAGATTTTGCATCAACCAATCAGGGGTTTAGAAAGCACGGCTTCTCACACATGAGGGTATCGAGGCGCTGAGGAGGGTCAGGTGGGCTGCTGATCTGACTGATTGCTGGGGTTCAGTCGAAGAGCCAGGTCTTCAGGTGAATTGGGTTAGCGATGGGGATTGCCTGAGGTGGAGAGACACAGTGTTCCAGGTCTTGGCTGTGACGTAGGAGAAGGATCTTCCTCCAGCTCTGGTCTTGTTGATTCATGGAATGGTGGACAGGGCCAGTTGGGCAGAGCAAAGGTGTCTGGGGGGTACGAGGAATCAGGCGGTGGTTCAGATAGGCTGGTCCTGCATCATGGAAGGCTTAGTAGGCAGGTGTGAGGAGCTTGAAAATGATTCTTTTGTTAACTGGGACCCAGTGGAGATCTCAAAGGTGTTCGGTTATGTGGTTGCGGCAGGGGATGTTGGGGACCAGTGTGGCTGTGGCATTTTGAACGTTCTATGTTTTCCAGAGGAGTTTCTAGGTGACGCCGGCTTAAATTGTATTACGGTAATCAAGTCTGCTGCTGATGAGTGCATCAGTGACCGTATTTCTGGTCCCGGGAAGATCCATCTGAATGTCTTTCTGAGCAGGCAGATAGTGTGGACGCATGATGAGGATACAGCCTTGATCTGGCAGTTCATTGTGAGCGAGAAGTCCGGTATGATACCGAGGTTTCGTGTTTGGCCCGTGGGGGTGGGCGGGATTTTCAATGCGGCGGGCCACCAGGAGTTGTCCCAAGCTGAGGGGGTGGGTCCCAAGATGAGTACTTAGGTCTTGTCCAAGTTGAGTTTGAGGCAACTGTCTTTCATCCACGTGGCAACGGGCTTTCTGGCAGCTGTGGATTAGCTGATGAGGGAGAGGATCAGCTGGGTGTCGTCAGCGTAGGAGATGATGTTCAGTCCATGGTTCGTGATGATGGCTGTGAGGGGGGCCAGGTAGACATTGAAGAGGGGGGCACACAGAGGAGCCCTGGGGCACTCCGCAGGTAATCTCTGTGGGTTCTGAGAGGAACGGAGGTAGTCTTACTCACAGTGTTCGACTGGTGAGGAAGTAGTGGATCCTGTCCAGAGCCTTGTTGCGAATGCCGGCGTCATGGAGTCTGGTGATTAGGATGCAGTGGGAGACAATATCGAAGGCGGGCGAGAGGTCGAGAAGGATGAGGGCTGTGGTTCACCCTGGTCGAGGAGGGAGCGGATGTAGTCGGTGGTGGTGAGGAGTGCATCGTTTTGTGACAGCGCAAAATCTTAATACATTTAGGACCACTTTTTGACAAATTAAACTCTGACTTGGCTTTTGAATGTGCTCTTCTTCTAGGCAATATCTAGAACAATGTGTGCATTCAAAACTGTCTGGAAATGGAACTACAGTAAGATAAAACCGGCCACAAAAACTGTTTCTGTTCGTCAGTTCCAATTTCTAGTGGGGAAATGGATGCAGGGATGATTTCATCGTGCAGTAACTGTTTTTTCCCTGGGTGGAGAAAACCAACTTTGACCCAAGTGGGTGGGTCAAAGGGCCATGTTGAAATAATAATAAAATTATTAAAGTTTCATTTTTTCCTTTTTATAGCATATTTTCGATTAATTATTTTACATGGCAATTCTCTTTTAAAACAACGCTCTATCTAACTGTTTAAAATAATTCAGCTTTATCTGTATCACAAATCATACATTCCTTATTAGCCGTAAAGCCGTCTGTCTCCTGCTTACATTAGCAGACACTCATTACATACTTTAAGTAGATGTCACTTAAAGGACGAGATTTACAACATAATAATTGCATGTTTTTACCCAAATCATCTCGTATTGACTTTTACTTACAAATGCAAGGGATAGAACAATATGAACCTTTTTCATGTGTGTGTAAAAGCCGCAGAGGCGCATACTCCAAGGGAACACTGCGCCCCTCGCCCCAGGGTCAAATTCTTCTCTAGCTCGAATTTGTGAAGGATGAAACGGTGGCTCCTTGTCCAAGCATGTCCTGATCTGACTTCTGTCAGCTGGTTGGAACCTCTGTTTCCCTTTCTACCGACGTGTTTACATACAAGACATAAGCGTGAATAGTTAAGTGAAGTCAATAGATAAAATAATATCTTTGGAACAGCCAATAGGCAACCGTATTAAAAAAAAAAAGCATTGGTAAAGCTGGCATATTTTTGGTGAATGAATACTCTACAGTTATTGTTGTACCATGTTTGATAGGTGTTCATACAAATACTGATCACACACATAAATATGTGGGCAACATACAGCACATACTGGAATAGGCAAACAAAGGGGATGCTGTAACGGAGGCACTTTAGATCTGTGGCTTTGTCAAGAACATGGCGATTGGCCCATCGACCCACCAAGTAAGCGCTACACTTAGAGATCCACAACAGGCAGGCGGGGATCTGTGCAGTGCTTTCAGTGGACGCACTATTGTGGAGGATCCATTGAAGGCACTAATCCTTTAACCTAAACCTAAAAAACAAAAATAAAGTGGCGCAGACATACAGGAAGTTTTGTCCCTGTGTATGTGGTCCTTTGTGAGTTTCTCTATGCAGGACCCCCAATACGGGCATGGTCATCCTGGATAGCCTAATCCAGTGGCAATCGCATCACCCTAAATAGAGGAGGCCAAGCACCATTGAGACCTAGCAGCCCTACGCTGCGTGGGCCGCCAGAACAATGGTTTATGTCAGCGGTGCCAGGCCACCCAGTGCTTCCCCTGACTCTGAATATAGCAGAAGGACTGCAAATAGGGTGGGATGGGAACACGATCTATTTACAGCACTCCACTTCCCTTCACTAAACTCTAAAGGCCATATTATCAATAAAGGACACTACATTATCGCCGCTTTTATCGGCAGGAAACTGCCGCTAAAGCGGCGATAATGGGATGATAATATGCCCTTGTGAATTCCCATAGAAGCCTAGGTTCTGGTGTTAACCTGGGCTTCTATGGTAATTCAAAAGGGCATTTTATCAAGCCCATTATAGCCGCTTTAGCGGCAGTTTCCTGCCGATAAAAGCGGCGATAATGTAGCACCCTTTCTTGATAATATGGCCCTAAATTACCCCCTTGGTCAGAGCCCTTAATCGGAAGAATATCTTTAAAAGATCCAGATTAGCAAGCTTTGGCCCTCGACTGCAGAGCCAGTTTTTAATTTTATAATCAAATTGTATGTTTGGCTCATTCTTCACACTGCAAATGAATCTTCCTGTTATGCAAGACTCTCACAGCAGAGAAACTCTGGGATCCCTCTCCCCCCAGCAGAGGCAGTCATTCAACTACAGAGGACACAACATCAAGCAACAAAGGAGACTCACAGTCCTGACACAGAGTGGTGACAAGCCTGTGGGTGTCAGAATCAGGGGTGGTAGCAATGTTGCACAGGGCTCAGTGGGTGAAATCACAGTGTCGAGTAGATCAGTCATATTATGAGGTATCTAACTGGTGTTTCTATTAAGGGGTATTGTAAAAGTCTGACGGCTGGTGAATGGCCTCAACAATTGGTTTTGTGGTGTGTCAGGGCCATTTCTGTACACAATCCAGCACCCCCTACACCTCATACCTGGCACCTCTTGTATCCTCTCAGCAGATGACATATCCAGGCCCTTTCTACTTGCAGGAGACCGTGCCATCATCACAGGTCATCACAGGTGGTGGAAGGGTCAAGTCAGACAGAACTGGCAACCTATCATTTGTCTGTCCTTTGTTCTCTTCCTGACTTCCAATCAGTGCATAGCTTCAACTGTCTTTGAGAAGCTTTTTACAAAGCCACAAAAGGTGGTGCAAATCGCACATTGCATGGCCTTGTAAATATCCACTGCCATTTTGCATTATGGATGCGCCATAAAAGTGGTGCAACATGGACGCAAAATGGTAGTAAATCTGCCCAAAATTGTTCTGTTGTTCTTGGATGATTCCCAACCCCCAGTTTGGACCCCCACTGTCTCAAACTCCTTACCTTATTCAGGGCTTCCAGATCAACACTTCCAAATTTCTGTTGGTCTCAATTGGAGGCGACGCCTTCACCCATCTCTGGCTTTCCAACATCATTTTGTGACTTTTCTGTTTTAAATACCTGGGTCTCCATTTCTCCCTACTTCCTGGAGACCACGTTTTTGGTGCTGTATTGGTAGGGGCGCAATATTCCAGGTTTACGGCTCGCTCATTCCAAATGCTCCACATGACCTTAACAATCTCCAACTCCGTTGTGAGGCGTGGGTTGGTGAACTTGATGAAGTGGATTGGAGGGAGGCTCGGGTGTACTATGAACTGGGGTTTAAATCTAATAATAGGCCTCTCTTTTCTCGACTCTAGGTGTAACAACCAGTTAGTAGGCAGGTTATTGATTCCTGGGGCCACATTTTGGAACCTTTCAATGCCTGTCCTAATTTCACCACTTTAGGTGATTTCAATCTTCATTTGGAAGATCTGGAAAGTAAAGATGCCCTGCCATTTTCAGTACCTAAGAATAACTTTGGGTTCTCCCAATTAGTTAACATTCTCACACACACTTGATGGAATGTTTGTGAATCATTCGGCCCTGGAGACAGGAAAGTTTCTTCCACTCAGCTGGTCAGACCATCTAGCTATTGCTTTTAGCCTTCAATTGCAGATGGAAGAGACTAGGATTCAGGGGAAGCATGAATCCTTTGGAGGCTGGAGTAGAATTATCCATACAGGTTTGGAAGGGGCCTTAGATGGAGGGAAGGTGATAAAGAATACTGCACATAACCCCTCGCCAGAGGCTTTTAATACATGGGTATCTCCGGCTATTGATCAAGTGGCCCCACTTAAATCTAGATGGCCACGAGAGTCAAGGCATAAGCGCCATGGTTCTGGGATGATTTAAAGGAGGTTCGATGCAAATGCAGAAGGCAACAATGCAGGTGGAGGCTTGCTCCTACTGCAAAAGAGAAAAATCAGAATAAAGAGCTTATGGTGATATATGAACGCACCATTTTTTAAGAAAAAATCTAATTATTTTAATAGGAAAATAGGTGCTGCTAAACACAACCTTAATTAACTTTTTAAAGCTGTGATAAAGCTCTAAATCCATCCAGCTCGAGAATTTTTAGAGAACTCGCAAAGCTTCTGCAATAAGTTTCCAGAATATTTCAAAGAAAACATTCTGAATATATTCACTGATTTGAGGACAATGAGGATACTTTTCCTCGTGGCGAGGACACAGAGAGTCCCATGATACGGAACCCATGAAAAGTTTGTCTACCTTTTCCGCCATATCCTGTATGCAAATTAAAACAATTCTTATGCAGTTGAAATCAGGCTCCGCAGAGGATCCCTGCCCCCCAGAATACTTCAACTGGTTCCTGACTTGATTACTATTTTTTTGAAAAACTCTTTAACTAAATAATTTGAAAAGGAGTGTATCCTCGAATTTGGAAAGAGGCTAGAGTCATCTCTACAAAAATAAGGCGAATGGGCTGTCAGATGGTTTTTAAAACTTTGCACCCGATTTAGTTTCTGCCTGCTACTGCAAAAAATATTGATAAACATATTATTCATTCATTCACCGAGTTTATTTTTACTCACAACTTGCTAGACCCCTCACAAGTGGTTTCCGTAGAGAGCACAGCACCAAATAGGTTCTTTCAGCTTCTGCTGTCAGGTTGACCAGGGAGGCACGATCTATCGGCAGCATTTGATACTGTGTCTCCCTCCTGCTTGGTCCAAAGATTGCACCAGGTAGCTGTGAGGGAAACTGCATTGGACTAACTGAGGTCTTTTCACACTAACAGGACTCAGACTGTAGGCTGCGGTGACTTCATGGTTGAACCCTTCTGTCTCACTTGTGGGTTGCTGCAGGGGTCATTGCTTAGTCCTACTTTGTTAAATTTATATGTACCTCTGCTAGCAATTTTGGTGCGGTCATTTGGCTCTGAGGTTTTCTCATACGCATATGACACTCAGATTATTGTTTCAGTGTCTGACGACATGATTTCAGTCGCTGAGAAATTGAAACTTGGCATGGTGAATGTTGAGAAACCAATGAAGGAGAACTGGCTGAAACTGAATGTGGAGAAGACACGACATCCTCACCATGACTACTGCAATGCGCTCTACCTGAACATCAACAAATCCTCCCTAAGTAAGCTTCAGGTAGTTTAAAACCTGGCTGCATGTCCAATTTTGAATATTCCCAAACACCACTAAGTGAGGAAGGGCTTGCACTCTCTACACTGGCTACCTGTGAGTAAGAGGGTGCCTTTCAATGGTATCTGTATACTAGGCAGCTGAGGTCGTCTTCTTTAGAGAAGGTTACTGTTCAGAGGTTTGGGAAGGTGACATGGGAGGAATTCTCTGCCAGCCCACATCGCTTGCCTAACTTCTTCCTTGACTTTCCGTAGGATTTTGAAGACGTGGCTATATTCTCTCCTGTAAGCGTTCCACCTGTGGACAGCTTCTTCTCTGCTGGCAGTGCCTTGATGCCTTAAGGCATAATAAGCTTTATAAACCCCCTAAAAATCTAAATTAAGTGCATGTGTTTTTATGTTTTACATGTCCTAATAGTGAAAAACACACAAATTAGGTTTTCACTAATGTGAGGCCTACCTCTCCCATAGGAAAACATTGGGTTACCCCATTGTGTTCAAGAGATGTTGACGTTTGAATGGAAACAGGTGGGTCATGTTGGTCTCTAAAGAATTATAATTTGAAATCCTCTTTATGGTAAAGTCGAGATTAAAGTTGCAATTCTGAAAATGCCACTTTTAGAAAGTTGGCATTTTCGTCTTCTAACCATTTGGTTTCTGCAGCTTGTGTCTGTGTCACATGACTGAATAGTTGGCCTTTCTGTATTTCTCCCACACAGTGAGGCAAAGGGGTACTAGCTGTTGGCAGGATGGTCCATCCTGCCACGATGGGTGGGAAGGAGCTCTTCCCTTTCCCACTTACATTTTCAAAGGACTGCCTCCAGCACACACAGAAAGGAACTTGACACCAGCCTTTTGTCACCCTAGTCCCCTAATTCAAAGGCTAGTACTAGGTATAAATATTGGACCCTCAGAAAAACTACTCAGTACACTCCTGGAACTGCGGAGGACCTCCAGAAGCACTGCTTTGTACATCAGAGACAGCCCTGCTGTTTGAGGCCTGCTTTGTACCTCGGATGACTGACTCTTCTGTTACCTGAGTGAAGCTTGCCTTGTACCCTGAGAGGGCTGCTCGGCTGCTTAAGTCCTGCTTTGCTGCTTGATCCCAGGAGTACCGGAGTGACTCCAAGTGCTAGTTAGCTGGCCTCATTTGTGAGTTACATGAAATCAACAAGCTATAGACACCTTAAACGCTTCATATAGCCTCTGCCTGGAGTGAGTCTTAGCCCACCAAGTGATGCAACCAGTCTGGACCCTTGGAGATGACACTAAGGTGCTTCTCTAGCCAAATTCCATAACTTGGGACTTAGAGAAATTTGCAACTAAAAGACGCCAGAGAATAGATGGAACACCAGGACTTACCAGCCCGCCAATCCGCCCGAAGTGCATTGCAGTCTGGCCTGACTTTGCACTAGAACCTAATATGTTCTTCTCCACTGCTGCAAATCCTGCTCTGCGGGACCTCTCAGAAAGGGTATCCAACTTTGTGGAGACCTCATCAGCTACAGCCAAAAAAGTGACAAAGTCCAAAAGTAGAAATCTTTATCGCGACTTTGTCCATCAGTGACGGTGTCGTCAATGATGACGACACCTCCTGCTCGGACACTGTCGGCTGCCATGCACTGCTGAACTTTACCTTCTTGGGAACTTTTCTTCAAAACTTCTTCTAAGTGCTAAGGCAATGCAAGACTGGGCCCAATCCACCTCGTGTTTCCTACTGGACACATTTGTCGGCCTTAACTTTTGACTAAGCCCGATCAAATGCTTTGATCTTTTAGGTGGTATTTTTTACTTAGATCTTTAAAAATTCATAACTCCAGATCTACTGATCAGAATTAATTTGTTTTGGTGTCCAGTACTCACGGCTGGCCCTTTGATCTTTTAGGTGCTAGTTTTTCACTTAAAACATTAAAGATTCATGATTCTGGTTGTACGGATTGGATTTAATTTGTCTTGATGCCATGTTAGTTATTAAATATTTATCTGTGTTTGTAAATCGGTGTGGGATTTTTGTCATGTTGAGTTTTTACTTCACAAGTGTTTGAGTGCTGCATAAACACTTTACACAGCGTCTCTAAGTTAAGCATGACTACTATTGTGCCAAACACAGGTTCATCTAGTGACTTTTGTGGTTCACCGTGACAAGAATTGTAGTTGTTGCTTGAGAAAGGTTTTCAACCGCCTCAACCAAAAATCCAATTTCTTACAGTACTGCTGTAGTGGCTGCTGGTACTGAGAGAAAAGTTAGACTTTGAGCTACAATTTCTGGACTTAATCATTATCCAGTTCCAGAGCTCCCTGAATGCCACTTGAGGAGTGTTAGAGGTATTATCTGCCCTATTATGCTGATGACAAATTAATGTCTATTGCTATTTCCGATACACCAAGAGCAGAGCTACAATCCTTATCATACTGCTGGGCAAAAAGGTTGTTTTGTGTGAAACAGAAATGACTCGTTTTGAATCTAGAAGTCTACTAAGTAATTTTGATGAGCAAAGCCAGTTTAAATAGATGCAGCAGTGCTTTTGCAAACAAATAGGAGCCAACAGCCTGCTATGCCAAATGTTTGTAGCATTTGCATTTTTATCTGCCTGCAACCATTTTATGCAATAGCATGTTGTAAATTTGGTACCGATTCACGAAGACTTTGCTGTGACTTACTCCTGGAGTAGTCCTAGTTTTCTTTGGAACTGAAAAGTAAATCAGAATTACTACAAGACTAAGCCAGATCTCCTAAAAATAAAATCTTGTTGAATTGTACCCAAGGTCTATTGATACTCAGTATAATATTTACATAGAGGGCCCAATTCACGGATTTTCTTATAAGTAGGTGTGTCTTAATTCTTAGAGTACTTCTGACTCACTACTGAAATCTTGAAGTACTCATTGTTTACTCAGGACTAAGGGCTTGATTTAGATGTTTGCAGAGAGGGAGCTCCGTCGCAATAGGGATGACGTTCCCTTCCCTACAACACAGGGGTCCGCCCTGCCCCGATTTAAATGAAAAACCGAAGGAAATGATGGACGGAGCGTTGACAATACAAGCACTCACCCCCAGTCAACTGATCTGGGTTTAATCCATCACCGTTCTTTAGCCCACTCTGCCACCCCAGTTCAGACATGGCCGGATGTATGACATTACAATGCATGCTTTTACATCGCATGCCTTTACAACGCGGTATTTACAACGAATACCTTTACAACGCATAGTGCTTTTGGGCGCTGGATAGTGAATAGTTTAATTTACTATTCCAACTCCAGTCCCCGTGGATAGTAGGGAAGGTGTTGGATAGTACATTAAACCTATTCCCTATCCTGGAGCGCCCCCCCGCGCAATGCGTTGTAATGGTTTGCGTTGTAAAAGTTGCGTCGTAAAGGCACTGCGTGGTAAAAGTTGCATTGTAAAGGATGTTTACCGACATGGCCATATGCAAATCAGTTGGACCCTGTGGCTAAAGAATGGTGATAGATTAAACCCAGATCAGTTGACTGGGGGTTAGTGCTTGTATTGTCAACACTCCGTCCATCATTTCCTTTGGTTTTTCCCCAATTTAAATGAAGGCAGACCATAAGTTTGGCTACGGCGATGAATACTTCGTCACAGCCAAAGTCCAACTTCTCATACAGCCTGATCGAGTAAGCATTGTCAGAGAATGGGCTATATGTCTGTTCGCCCAATTAAAATGGGTTGACACATAGCTTGATTTTTTACTTTGTGTCACCACCAGGCAAAGCATGCAAGTAAGGGACAGTAAAAAACAAAAAATGCCCCTTCACCATGGGAGATGACTCCCATGACGAGGGGTGCATTACCTTTTTCATTTTCAAAAAGAAAATCCCGCATTTGATTTATCTTTTTTGTAAATAAAATAGAAAACAGTTTGGTTGGAAGGCTTGACGGAGCCCTGGAGCAAACTGCAAAAATCATGGACCGGAACCACCATGTCGGTGGTTCTTGCAAATGGTCCTTGCAAATTTGGCGGGTGGTATCTCAATCAGGGTAATGGAGTAATTTACTCTGCCACCCTGTTGGAGAAAGGGGATTCCCTCCAAAATATAAATCAGGACCTTATTCCTCTAGTGCAGTAAAATGCCAGGAGTACTCAAGGAGTAAGTCTAAGTGAATTCTTAATGAATCTGGTCTATATGTTGTATCATTACTACTTTGCTGATCAATATCTTTTTGGCAACACAAACACAGCATTTAAATGTTGACATGATGCAGTTGATATCATGGCAAACACTTTTTTTGCTGTTTTGTTTTTTGGCCCTATTAGGAGCTAGTCAGGAGCAAACTGTGTTATACTCTTCTCATTCTTAAGACTTTATTGCTGTCTCTGTAAGCCCGCATGTACCCACAATGCAAGCGCCAGCATTTCGCAGTTAGTAGGAAGGATTGAGCGGCTCAATTAGATCACCAACATATGGCCCCAGTCCCATTTGTTAACTTGTTAAAGATGTGCAAATATAAACTTGCCAGCATGTCCTCTTGCATATAAGTTTATTCAGTGAGGAAGCATCTGCCCTTGCACCTTCAGTGTTTATGAGTTGTGTTGGAAGCTGGGCTCCTATGAAGCTTTCAAAATATGTCTGACAGACAAAGTAAAGTTTATCTTGATGGATTAATCTACTTAATGATAAACAGGAGGTCGACGTATTTGTATACATATTCAGCAGATTTCCAGCTGTTCTCCCAGAGCCATCCACTCATCACAAAGATGAATGTAACCTCAGGCTCTATTGCTTATTTTGAATTTGTTCCAAATAGTCTAAAAGCAAAATGCATAGGCCCCGGCTTAACATTATACCGGTACTTGTTTTTATCAAATTAATAATTACAACTACTTTTTCAGAAAAGGACAGTGAAAATAGCAACAACAAAAAATGCTTTTCAATGTTTTAGATATTTTAAAGAGGCAAAGTTGGACAGCCCATTTTGGAAAAGGAGAGCAATTTCTCCCTATAGAATATTTCATTAACATGTCTAAACAAAGAGAATATTAATAGTTTGTAAAAGCCTCTTGGCTACACCCAAGGATGCTATAAATAAGCAATGAATAAACCAATAGGTCTGGCATTTTTATTACTGATAGCACACAAACCATGACTTTCATGCACATGCTAATATCAGCTTTCTCTTAACACACCAATTGCTATCAAACACACAACGTTCTTACACACACAAGAAAGCAAGAAGATTACCGTGATAGCAATAGTGGGGATGGTTGTGGAAGTGGTTGATGCTAGTAGTAGATGTGATGGTATTAGCAACAGTGGTGGTGGTGGTGTTAGTGGTGGTGATAGTTGTAGCAATAGCAACAATGGTAATAGAAGTTTTGATGAAGGTTGTAGATATTGCAGTGATCACAGGGCTACTGGTGGCTGTGGTGATGGTAGTGGTGATAGCTGTAGAAATGATGGTGGTGACAATGGTGATAGTGATAGAAGTGGTAGTGGAGGTTGTAGCAGTGTTGATGGTGGTAGGAATGAAGATGGTAGTGGTAGTAGTAATGATCATAGTGTCAGCTGACACAATGGTAGTGGTGGTGCTACAGTGGCGGTGGTAATGGTGGAAATGATCATTGTAGTAACAGTGGATTTATTGGTATGGCTGATAATGGAGTTGGTAATGGTGGAGATTATGGTGAAAATAGTTGTAATTGTGATGGTAATGTGTTGGTGTTGGTGCAATGTTGGTAATGGAAATGGCGGGGTGAATGATGGTAGTGGTAGTAGTAGTAGTGGCTAATGTGGCCATTATGGCAGTGGTAAAATTAGTGGTGGTAATAGTGGTACTGATGTTTTTAGTGGTGGTGGTGGTAATGTTAGGTTCTCTAAATCTTTCAGAGTCACAGTGCTTGGTTCAATAGACCCCTTGGCATTAGAATCTCAGTTAATGTGCCAACTCATAACAGCAGTATTTGCATAAGAGGTGTTTCTGGTAACAATCAGTCTCTGAGACATAACAGGGCCAGTTAGTGGAACACCAACTCCTCTTTGATAAATGAATAACTCACTTGAGGATCACTTGAAAACAGAATACAGATCTTAAAATATGTATTTTAAAACTAAACTTCTACTCTTGTGCGCACAATATGAATAGTAATGACAATGAAGATGTAAGTTAAGGTAGAAAAGGAGTTTGTGAGTAGTGTAAACAAAGAAAAGTGCTCCAACATTATTGCTAAGTAATCTAGGGCCATATGTAGGTAAATCAAGTATACCGAATCCTTAATACCGTATTTTACCGAATCGGTATTAAGAATTCGGTAAACGCGATGTAGAGAAAAATTAGTTAAACATTACCGATTCGTTAAAATTAGGTATTATATACCGAATGTGAACGAATCGGTTAAAAAAAAAAAAAAAACTAAAGTCAAATACCGAATCGGTGTTACAGAATCCATTACCGAATCGGTAAATACCGATATGGTAATTCAAAAATTCGTAATTTGTTGAATCAGCCAATCCTGTAACACCCAATTACCTCCCAAACAGGAAGTGGCCACACCCAGCCAGGTGCACAGGACCTGGAGCTCACTGTGAGGCAGGCAGGCAGGCAGGCAGGCAGGTGAGCTGAGGAGCCAGCAGCAACAGAGCCACACAGCTACTAGCAAGACAGAAAAACAACATAACAAGCATTGAAATGGCAAGCCAGGACAGGGAGAAGGAGGGAGGTGACAGGAAAAGAAAACTGAAGTTCAGTGACAAGGAGCTGGAGGTACTGATCCAGGATGTCAGTCAAGAGCACCACAAGCTTTTTGGAGCCCAGTCCCACCAAGTGCCCGAGTCACAGAAGAGGCAAATCTGGAGTGGCATTCGGGACAAAATCAATGCCATAGGTGTGACCCAGCGCACCATAGAGGACATCAGGAAGAGGTGGTACGACCTCAGGAAGACAGCAAAACTAAGGATGGCAGAGAGACAGAGGCAGGCTGGCAAAACAGGTGGAGGTAAAAACCGAGCCCCAGCACCAACACCACTGGAACTGATGGTGGAGTCCACCATCCATCCGGAGAGTGTGAGTGGCGTGGGAGATGCAGACAGCTCCGCCAGAGCAGCAAGAAAACAAGGTAAGACGCATGCCCAGCATGCTGTGCAACCCCCTCCCCAACCCCAATCACCATAGTGGCATATTTTATTTATTTATTTGAACTTATAATGCGCAACAGCTACCCGCAGTGGGTTTCCCGGCGCAAGGGACAGACTAAAACAGAAGGTAAAGACACAACAACAATACCCTAGACAGCTAAAGCGGCAGAAAATCTATTGAAAGAGTAGAGTTTTAAGTTTTTTACCGAAAACAGAATAGATTGGTCTCTGATTTCATAGGGGCTCCCACTCCACTCCATGTCTTACTGATTACCTGCAATGCATTATGGGTGATGTAGTCAGAGGGAACTGATGTAGAGGACAGTCAGGCTAGCTAACACAATTGCATGGTAAAGTAATTGGCTACGTCAGGACAATCACTGTGCTCTGTAGGCATGATGTTTAATGTAATTCCATTGCAGACAGAGCAGTGAGTATATCTACATTTGTGTCATTACAGGCGAGTCATCTCGCAGTGCAGCAGAGGGCAGCAGAGCTAAGTCAGCCAGGCCAGAGGGGAGGCAAAATGAAGATGACAGCATGCCTGCAGGGTCCACAAGCACGGCGCCATCACAGCCTGCAAATCCTCCACCACAGCCATCACCACAGCCCCAGGAAAGGCCGCAATCCCCTCTCACCCAGTCCCCACTGAGACGATCACCAACACCACCACCACCACAGTCAGGCAGGAGGCATGCCGTGGGCACCCTCTAGCAGATGGAGGAGTCGGAGGAGGAGGGCTCAGTGGGTGAACAAAGTCCTATACAAGAGAGATCCAACAGGGAGAGGGCTGGTACTCCATCCGAGGGCACCCACATTCCATCTAGACGCCGCAGGGCAAGGTCGGACAGTCCAGAAGCATCCGAGCAGGGTGAAAGTGTGTTCGCTGGACTGGAAGGCAACATGCTGGAGGTCCAGCGCCTGCAATGGAGGGAGATGAAGTCAATACACAGAGAGGTGGCACACATCAACAAGCATATGCACAGGATGGAAAGGGGAATCAGTGCTATGGGAGCGAACTTGTGAGCGGGAATGGAGAGAGTAGATAACTCTGTGGATAACCTCTGCAGCCAGCTGGAGCAGGACCGTCTTGGCAGGCGCAGGGAGAGGCAGAGGCTCAAGGCCTATACCAAGTCCGTGAACCAGCTGGCCACTGCAACATCACTGATGTGTCACAGGTTCATCGCCATGCAGGAGGAGATGGCGCATTGCAGCAGGGATGTGGCCAGGGGGATGGTGTCCATGACCTCAGCTTTAGAGCTCCTGCAAAATGCTAAGGCGGCCACAATGGAAGGGGGGGGACAGTGAGGAGGCTACCAGCCATGGTAGCATTACGCCCTCACCCACCGAGTGCAGGAGGTGTAGTGAACGCCACGGGGCTGCACAGGAACAGTCCAACACACCAGACAGTGTCGATAGGGAACGTGCACATGCAGCACGTGGACGCAGAAAGTAGAGACGTATGGCTGTTCCCATACATGAGATGGGTGAAGTAACCCATGTCCAATAGGACATTGATTACAATACTGGAGGTTTGCTTAATAAACACCTTAACATGTAACTGTTACTGGCTCTGTCTCGTTACTCACTCAGAAATAGTTTGTTGTAATCTCCGCCCGTCTCTGTCTCCCATCATGTTCAATTGAAACACCAGCTGCGCAGGGCTCTGGCTGGGGGTTGTCCTCGTCCTCGTCCTCTGAGTCTGTTAGTTCCACTGCTGTTCCTTTTTTTGTGGCCAGATTGTGTAGCATTGCACATGTAGCAATTATCTTGCAACATTTGATGGGGCTGTACAGACGTGCACCTCCAGTTTTGTGGAGGCAACGGAATCTGCTTTTGAGCAATCCAAATGTGCGCTCCACCACATTGCGTGTGCTCCTATGTGCCACATTGTATCTCCTCTCCCTTGGGTTCGTTGGGTTGAGATATGGTGTGAGTTGATAAGGCCGGAGGGCAGATGCGCTGTCACCTATGTACAGATGAAAGTGGCATTAATTTGTGTGACCAACAGCTTGAGCCAGGGTGTACAGCAGGGTGTGTCACATTGACTTACCTAGTAGGTATCCGTCTCCGAACTCACCAGCAAGCAGACGTGTATGGATGCCACTGTTCCGGAAGATGTACGAGTCGTGGCTACTCCCGGGGAATTTGGCCACGATGTCAGTAATAATGTACTTGGCATTACATATCACCTGCACATTGATGGAGTGGGTGGATTTGCGGTTTCTGTAGATGTATTCATTGGCTGCAGGTGGGCAGATGGGTATATGGGTCCCATCGATGCAGCCAATTACGTGTGGGAACTGCGCAAGTTGGTAGAACTCCAGCTTGGTCCGCTGCAGCTCCGCCTGTGTACTGGGGAAGGTGATGTAATGTTCCATTCTGTCCATCATGGCATCCAGGAAGGTGTTAAAGAAACAGGATAGACAGCTCTGTGACACACCACCCACTGCAGCTATCACACCCTGGAAACTTCCTGATGCAAGGAGGTGCAGGCAACAGAGTACCTGGACATGGGTGGGGATAGCGTGGGCCCTTGGTGTCTGATGCTCCAGATAGGTTTTTAGGTCCCGTATTAGGTCAAGGATGGTATCCGAATACAGTCTGTATCTCTCATGGATCTCAGGTTCAGTCAGTTGGAACAATGTGATGCATAGTCTGTACACCTGCTCTTCCCGTCTCCAGATCCTCACTCCTGCAGCTCTCAGGCGTAGCCGCCTTGCTATGAGGTAGAGGGCCGCCATTTTGTTCACACAGATGCATTTTGGGCCTGTTTTTATGCACTGCACCTGATTACCACCTGCTCTTGAAAAGTGGTAAATACCGATTCGTTATTACCGATTTTGGCCAAAATCGGTAATAACGAGGTTTGCTACATCGCATTTTTGGTATTTTTACCGAATCGTTATTTCTGATTCGGTATTCTTTGTTTCGGTATTCTCCAATCGGTAAATAAGGAATCGGTGATTTTTTACCAATTCGTTATTACCGATTCAATTCGGTATTACGTACATCGCATATGGCCAAATACCGGTCGGTAACGCCGAAAAACGACCCATTTTCGGTGTTACCGACCGGTATTTGGCCACCTACATATGGCCCCTAGTGTTGAAAGCTCCACTTCCTGAATCCGATGTCCTATGATTCCCTACTCTGCAGTGTGGCATACAAGGAGCAGAGTCCGGGGCAGGCCTCTGTGGAGAAAAAGCCTGCCCTGTTGATGAGGGATGTTACCCCCAAACCAGTCCTCTGATACTTGTTTCTTGTCCAGGGAGAATCCCCAGGAGGAGGGTCCATGCACCCCCATCCTTAAATTCCCCCATGCACCTGGCCCACCTGCTGGCCTATTAGAAAATACATTTTCAGTGGAAGCTGTGGATTCAACATGGCTCTTACCAAAAATGAAACAAACAAAATGCTTTTTTGGTCCTGCGGGGTCCCTGTGGGACCCCCACCCAAGAGGTCTTGGGGGTCAAGGCATTCCTACCCGGTCTCTTTCTCTTTTTATTTAGCTTTGTTTTGTGGGACTTTGCTCAGGTAAAGTACCAAGATGGCTGCAAACATTTCCTGGTGTGAAGTGTTGGCAGCCAACCAGATCTCAGCGCAATATCGGGAGGGTTCGCGGAGCTTTTGCAAACCTATATATACTAATTTGTTTTTCTCTTACTTTCTCAAAAACTACTAAACAGATGTATGCCAATTAACAAAAAGGTCGCTTTCTGGACCAACAGCTACCTTTCTACCAGATTTGGTGTAATTCAATTCAGCAGATTGGGCTGTTGTGCTTAAAATCTATATGGAAATTAACATTGGAAAAACACATTTTGCGACCCCCCCCTTTTTTTATCAGCTCCCACTTGACAGATCACCACAATACTTTCAAGACAGCAGCTGGTTTTTAAAATTTTGTGAGGATTTTTCAAGCAACAATAAAGTTATTGGCAAATGAAAAAATGCTCTTTTTATGGTTCAAGTTCAAAAACAAGTTTATTTAGACATTTGTCCATAAAACATTCTAAAACAAGGCACACTTTACAGTTAAAACATAAAAAGGACCCCTCGCCTAGCTACCCTACCTCCAACCCCCTACATTTCATAATTATTATTCAGTTTGATAGACCGTAAAAACCGAGCAATTCCAACTGCCACATCAAGATAACGCATTTCAGACAATAACTCCACAGCGTTATTTCTATAGAGAGCATCATATTTAAAAAACAAGGGTCTTAACAACTTAATTCGATTTGCATAGTAAAGGATGCAATCCCTAAGAATATGTGTAAGTGTACATTTTACATTTAAGGGGCAGGGGCAGAGGCCACTAATATTCTGCACCCTGATCCTATGTGGGTGGGACGAGTAAATTGGACTACATCCCACCCTGGCCCTTAATATTTCATTCCTCAATCCTGGGTCTGGTAACCATGATAGTTAAGAAAAGACACTATCCAGGCCCAATGTAGCAATTGTTGGCTATTGGATGATCTCTTTTTTAGATACACTAGGTCGATCAATTCAGACGCCATAGCAGCTGATTCTCTCAGTGCTCGTTTGCTTGGAATCGGGAGCAAAGATGGGACTGTACCACTATTTAAATGGAGATTCATATGTGCAATTATTCTGGTTCGTACGGCCTTTGCTCACATCCTTTCACTGCTTGTGATCTCTTCCCAACACAACTTGGAGACTTTAACCATCTCATCATTCAACAACAATGTGTTAAAATATCTCAGAGTCCAAGAAGAGGCTGCCATTTTCCAAGAAACCAGATTGCACTCTCTCCTTATGGCTTGAACCATGGTACCTTGGGAGAGTGATACAAGTCTGTTAAGTACTGCCCCTTCCAATCTATCCCATTCATAGGTTGGATCAAGGGAAAAAGCTTCTCCCCCATACAGGCCTAGCGGAGGTATCTTCCCTTCAAAATACTTTAATAGTGGGATATAAGATAGCCACCCAAACCTACCATTGATCTTGACAGGCAGCTAGCCTGCAATAGGGCCTTCTGTTTGGTAGCATCCCAATGTGCACCCCAGTTCAAATTTCTCCTAAACATTAAGCCCAGATATTTATATTGATCAACCTGCTTCACCAATTGCGTACCTAGATACCAAGAAAAACTCTGTACCTTTTTCCCGAAGATCATGATCTTGGTCTTTTCCAAATTGATAGGTAGCTGGTTCTGCTTGCTATAGGTCGCCAGGGCGTTGAGTTTCCTCTGCAAACCAATTGGTCTATAATCCGATAATACAAGGTCCTCTACATAAAGCAGACAAGCAATATGCTGGTTACCGATTTTTGGAGAGAAGTACTCAGATTGGCAAATAAAAGTTGGGAGGTCGGCCAAGAATAAACTAAAAAGCAAGGGCACTAAAACACATCCCTGGCACAGGCCGTTGTCAATAGAAATTCTTTGAGATAACTGACCAGACTTATCTAACTCCACCTGAGCCCAATTGCCAGAGTGCAAGGATTGGAGTGCCCCAAGAAGATTTGGTAGTAGGTTCCAGGAGGCAAGTTTTCCCCACAGAATATCCCTATACACAGAATTGAAGGCTGTTTGTAAATCTACAAAGCAGCAGCAGAACCTTTGATTTTCCTCCTGAGCTTTTAGAAAAATGGCCCATAGAGCAAAACAGTGATCTATGGTGGAATGGACCTCACAAAAGCCCCTTGTTCTACTGGGATTCTCTTAGTTTCGGTGGCCCAATCTTCAAATTTAGCTAGAATAATCTTGGAAAATATTTTTAATGAAATATCCAAGAGGCTTATCAGCCTATAGTGCATAGGGTCTGCTCCACTCCCTTTTTTAAAAATCGGTTTCACTATGGATCCCTTCCAGGAGAAAGGGTAGAGGACAGACATGGTGATCCAACTGAACAGAGAGGAATAAATCATAGCCCACCAGTCACTATTTGTTTTGATTATTACTGCTGGGACGTTATCGGGGCCAGTGACTCGGGAGAGTTTTACCCTCTCAATGACAGCCTTTACTTCCTTTACTGAGAACCATATAACTGGAAGAGTTTGTCCATACATGTTCTGTGGTCAGTCTGAGCTAGAAGGTCCCCTATATAAGTCTGTCAGATAAGAGGCCCAATGGGCTTCCGGAATCATACAGACAAGTGTGCCTCTATTTTGGTCATTAAATGCATTGACCTTTTCCCAGACCTTTTGCTGGTCATTTAATTATATGATTTCCTGCATCTCACCCCACTTACTATGGTAAAAAACTGTCTTCTTTGCCTGCACAAGGGATTTATACTAGTGTTTAAATTTAGCCCACTCATGGGTTGCTTGGGAGATGTTAAGACGCCTAACACTCTTTGCTCTCTGTCTCACCAATCGTTTCAACTTTTGGCAATCCGAGTCAAACCAGACCCCTAATTCCTTCGGAATGGATTTTGCCTGCACGCCCTTTTCACATATATTGACTGAAATGCAGCCCAAAACTCATTGCACACTACTATAGTACCACACAATAACATCATCCACATATATAGGGTGAATATCAATAATCTCCTCTAGCTGAAGGGAGGCTAGTTGCTGAAGATGGATGGGATCTAAGCGTGTTGTGAGACTACGTGGGTAGGACGTCTCTAAAGGCACAATCCTCTCAGGAGATATCTGCTCACACAGGTCAAGGACTGCTATAGTTGCCCAGTGGTCACTACCCTATTTTGCCACCTCAAAACTCTTAAAAAGGTCAATATGCCAAAGGAACGTGAATATATAATCAATAGGGCCCAAAGCCTGACCCAGCCGGAAGGTTGCAGCTGCTAGTGAAACCTTTTTGAATTGTCCATTTAAATAAATCAAACCATGTCTCGCCAGCCTTTGACTCAACACTTTATGGTAGGGGGAAACTGTGATGGGGGAATGTTATAAGAATCCAATGTTTCTTCCAGATGCTGATCTAACTGTACAGGGAAGAGACAGGCATTCACATCCCCAGACATTATTATCACTGCTTCTGGTTATGTTGCCACCAAATGCTGGAAAGGAGTTTCAAATAATTCTAACCAGTGTTTCATTTGCCGATGATCTTTTTTGTGGATATAAACATTTATGAGTAAAAAATATCTGAGGGCATTTTTACCCACACCCAATTCAATTACTGATAACTGCAAGCCACTCAAAACATTTATGACCTCTATTGGCCTCGTAATCACTTTGGTGCATATTAGTGTCATTACACCCGCGGATGCTCTCCCCTTACCTCTGGACTGGCCATTGCTATTTAAAGCCATAAAGCCTTCTACTGACTGGTCCTCTCTTAACCAAGACTCCTGAAGGAATACCAAATGGAAGGGTTCCAAACTTTCTTTCAGGGCAACACTGTTCCTCAAACGTTCGAACCCATGGATATTTCAGCTCAGGATTCCCAGGTTTTTAGAGGATCCCTCGTTCTAGGGAAAGCTAGGCCTAGTATTCCAGTCACCGTCCTCCCCCAGGTGCTGCAAAGGGGAGAACCTATTACCTTGAGCCCATGCTGATTGCTAGACTGTGAGAATGGTCTGTCATTTACTATGACCAATCTCAGATTGGTAGGTGGGTGGCTACTTTGCTGTGTGTCTTCGGGCCTTAGAAGCGGTATTTATGGTATAGATTGTTCCCACTGAGTAGCAGATAACCTGCTATGCATATTTAGAATGGGAGGTGAAAGAGAGATTGGTTGGGGTGCTAATAGTTGGGGGCTCTTGTTTATAGGGCATAGGGCCTCTAGACTTACTTTTACTAAATCTTCTTCAGCCTTAAGTACTAGGCACGTAATACAGAGACTTTGGAAACTTCTCTACCTTGTCCGCCCAGTTGGAACACGTTAGGTCCAACAAGGTTATCCCTGAAAGGGAAGGAATTTGGTGGAATAGGTGAAGAATTTTGGAGCGATTCAAGGGTCGAAGTTTCTTTGCTTTTTTTCCTCGATAAGTGATATCGAGTAATAGTTCTGAACTTACTTGCTAATTGCGGCCTGAGGGAGGGTTCATAAACAGAAGGGGGTTCTTTGGACAATTTATTCTGAGGCTGATACTCAACCACCTTACTGCAGACTGATGCTTGAACTTCATCAGAAGATATGGAATGGACTGCCCGGGAAGTAGGGGTAGGATCAAAACTAGTTTTAGGGTGATTTTTTACATTTAGTTTACCTTTTTATATTTCTTTTTTACATGGGAGTACATCCACGGTTCTACCACCCAGAGGTCAGGAATGTTGAAGTTGGGAACAGGCACCATTACTGGGCTTTCTTTTTATATGCAAACGTTTCTTTTTGCCAACACAAGGGGCACGGGACACAAGTAATTCATTCCAAGACCTTACGAATATTGGTACGGTGGAACCTTGTAGTGAATTTGGAGGGGATAAAACAATGATGCCTTTTCCTCACAAGCATAGGATATTTAGACATATAGACTGATCCTGCCACATTTAACTGACATTCAAGTTTCCCTGGGATAGCATTTATCGACCCTCCAGGCTCTGTACCCATTTCTGCAGCAGATGGTTGAGCATTCGAAAAGCCACCCAAATTATTTTTAAAGCATTGCAATTCAAGTCGAACATCATTCAACGAGTTTGATTGGTCCATTTGATTGTCCTTATTGACGCCAGCGTTTCCAGAAGCCCATGTAAAGTGGTCTGCATGAGTAACATCACAACTAGCAAAGACTATGAAGAGGTGGGCAGGAATGATACAGATTTCCCCTGTGATCCCAGTGTGGAGTTTGTCCCCCCAACCATGGAAGCATTATATGAGGATGTAAGGCTAGCTTGATCCTGTTGATCTTCTCTACAAGACAACTGAGAGCGACTGGAGTCATCGGGAAAAAATGATGATGAGAATGAGATATTCCGATGAGGAGAAGAAGACAATCTGGGAGCTCTACTTGGACCACTACTTGCGGACGCACTTATAGTCTGGGATGGAGAAACTGAAAGATTGGCTGTTTGTACATCATCCGATGCTCTGCCTAAAACGTCTGTGTCCGAGTCCGCGACACTAGGCTGCCCATGGTGTGAGTTTACCCCCTTCTCTGAGGGCAGTTGGGCTCCGTTATTAAAATGCTTAAAAACAAAATTCCTTATTGAGGTTACCAGGGGTGAGTGTGGAGCCTCTCCAGTTGTTAAAGTACTTTGATCATATTGATCAGACCCCTTCTTCCCTCCAATGTTCCTCTTTTTACTGGTGCTCCCCTGCGATTTACCTATTTGGACGCCGAGGAGGGGCCTTTTGGAGCGGGGCGAGAAATGAGGGGAGGTATTCATATCAAGACAAACAGAACTAGGCGAGGATAATAATAATAATAATAATAATAATAAAAGCAAAAGGAAAAGTTAGGCTTACCTCCTTGAATACACCCAGCTACCACTGCCACCTCAACAACTCACCTCACCGCATATACCAAATTTCCTCTAATATTCCTCCAAAAATCTCCATTGTTCTCTCAGGAGGTTTTTCCGGAAATCTCTATTAAGGACCTTCAAAAGACACGTCGAGTCGAGGGACCCTCCCTCAAGAACACCAGGCACCGGGCACTGCCAAGCACTACCAGGCACTAGAAGCAAGGTGGCAGATCTGCAGCTGAGGTGTGCCCCCTCCTCGCACCATCAAAGGCTTGCTGGTTCCTCAGGTCCAAACTTTCTGCATCCACCTGAACAGCTGAGTGTCTAATTAACCAGCTGTCAGGTGCTGTCGAGTGCTGACGAGAACCAGGATACAAAAACCAGAGTGTCAAACATCAAGATGAGACTCCCACCCTCCGGCTGCCAACCCAAATATGGGCAGCGATGCTAGTGCGGGGGCTGGTGCAGATGCCAAGCTGGCTGAACTGGACTGATACCAGGCTGAGACTGAGGCTGGAATGTCCAGGTGACTGGCGGGAAGCAGTTGGCGTCTTCGCTGAGCAGACAGAGCCAACGGAGGTAATGGAGCAGACAAAGCAGCCTGGTTACCTGGAAGTGGAAGCCAAACTGAGGAGGCTGGGCGCAGCGGCAAGGTACGGCAGCAGGCAAGGAGGTGCAAGAGCCTATTGGAAAATACAGTTTCAGTGGAAACCGTGGATACAACGTGGCTCTCAAAAAAAATGAAACAAAAAAATGCTTTTTGGCCGTGGGACCCCCACACAAGAGGTCTTAGGGGTTATGGTATTCCTACCCTGTCTCTTTTTTTTTTTAGCTTTGTTTTGTGGGACTTCGCTCAGGTAAAGTACCAAAATGGGGGTAAACACTTCCTGGTGTGGCAGTGTTGGCAGCCAGACAGATCTCAGCACAATATCAAGAGGGTTCGCAAAGCTTTTCCATCCCTATATATACAAATTTATTTTTCGCTTAATTTCTCACAAAATACTGAACAGATTTATGCCAATTTACAAAAAGGTTGCTTTCTGGACCAACAGATACCTTTCTACCAAATTTGGCGTAAATCAGTTCAGCAGTTCAGGATGTTATTATGTTTAAAATCTGTTTGGGAATTAACATGGGGGAAAACACTTTTTGGGATCCCCCCCTTTTTCTCAGCCCCCACTTGACAGATCACCACGAAACTTTCAAGACAGCAGCTGGTGTGTGCGTCATACTAGTTTTTAAAATGTTGTGAGGATTTGTCAAGCAACGTTAAAGTTATTGGCAAATGAAAATTTTTTCTTTTTATGAAAACTAGGTACTACATTTTTGACTTGTCTATATTTTAGGTGTCGTTTGACAAATCTTCATGAAATGTTTCCAAAAATGTGTCAAGTTGGATCTTTTACTAGGTCCTAACTATAACTACCTACTGGCGGTCACTAGTAGGTAGTTATACTTTTTTAATTTGTTTGCTTGGAAAGTTTTAGGGTGATCCATCAAGTGGGGGCTGAGAAAAAGAAGAGGTCCAAAAAGTGTGTTCCACATGGCAATTCCCATAGGAATTTTGAACACGACTACAGCCTGAACTGCTGGACGGAATTGCATCAAATTTAGCAGAAAGCTAACTCCTGGTTCAGAAACAGTGCTTTTTGATATTTGCTGTAAATCCGTTCAGTAGTTTTAGATTTATTTAAAGAAATCCAAATGTATATATCTAGGGACGCGAAAGATCCTTTAACCCTCCCAAACCCGTGCTGAGATCTGATTGGCTGCCAGCACAAGATCACAACGGAGCTGCGAATCTGCAGCACACAATTCTAAATTCAAAAGCATGGTCTCCTGCACTTGTTTTTAATGAAGCTTCCAGGTGGGCCAGGTCCAGGAGGCATGTCCATACTTTTATAAAACAATGGAGGGGGTGCTCCTGGCCCCCCTCTTAGGACTCATTTGAGCCCATGGGACCACCATGTCCCTGGGCTTTATTATCCATCCCACGCTTGTAAATATCATGAAACAAAAGTGAAGATCATGTTAGAAAGAGGAGGGCAAACCTCCTAAGGTCAATCTTTGCTTCCCAACCCTAACATCTCTTCAGTGACACCCAGAGTGACATGCAAAATGTTTCAGATGCTGATGGCAGACACATGTCTTTGAGTGCATGTGTGGGAGGGACGGTGGAAAGGTAGTGGTGCTGTTGCTTAAGAATGAGTTCCATCCACATGCCTCACCCCAAGCACTGAGAGGAATGTATGTGTGAATAAGTGTGTATTTCAGGGTGGATGCAGTGAGAGGCAGGCCTGTACAAGCCTCTTTGGTTCCATCTTAATGGTCCAATTAACTCCTCTCTCTCCTCATCAGGGGCAGCCAGAGTTTCATGTCAGATGAACAGAACAAATAGTGTTTGTGTGTCTGTGGGCAAAGAGGGGGGCTTGAGGGTGAGATGGTGGATGTGTGGTGGAAAAAATGGGGAGTGCTTGCATACTACATTGTATTATTATGTCCAACCTCCATACCTCTCCTCACCAGTGACATCCAGAGTTAAATCCGAAATGGACTCGTGTGTCAGACTGGAAACCCATGGTATACAGAGTATTACTTTGGCAACACTAGTCTACAGTCACTCACACCCACTCACAGATCCATAGCCCAGACAGGCATTCACACACCCACTCACAGACCCACACAGGCACTCATACACCCACTCCCAGACCCATACAGACACTCACACACCTACCCAGCCATTCACCTACTCACTCACAGACCCATACCACTACTCACAGACCCAGGCAGGTACTCGCCCACTCACAGACCCACGTAGGCACTCACACACCCATCACAGTCCCCTTCACTGACCCAAACAGCTAATCACACACCCACTGACACACCCACTCACTGACCCATACATCTTCGCATAAGCTCACTTACAGCCCCATACAGTCACTCACACATCTTCTCACAGACCCATACAGACACTGATGCACCCACTTACAGACCCATAAAGTCACTCACACATTCACAAAACCACTCACTCACAGAACCATACAGCCATTCACCACAAACCCACTCACTGACCTATACAGCCACTCACACACCCACTCTCAAAGGTTAAAAGTTACAGTTAGGAAATCAAATGTAAAAACCCATTGAGATTCACTGAAAAAAACCGAAGGTTACAAAGACATTACAGTTATGAAATAGACTTTTTTTTAAATGTATAAATTTACTGGAAAAAACGGTTACATGGGCATTATAGTTAGGCTCAGATTTCTTACATACAAAACCATAGAATTATCTCTAAATAGCTTTCGATTAAGTTTTTATGTCAAATTATGACATATTGAAGTGTTCACAAATCTTTAAATAAATATTAATATTTGAATAAATCCCTTGCGGGCATTCTTAACTAGTATACTACATTTAGCAAAGATCTCAAGAGAATATTGGGTTGCCTTTTTTTCTTCAAAACTTTTAAAAAGTTGGAATTTTTCTGCTTTAGCCATTTAGGGCCTGTAGCTTGTACCTGGGTCACATGACTGGGTGTATTGACAGTTGGGCTTTGTGTATTCCTCCTAAACAAACACATAAAATAGGGAGCGTAGGTCTGACTGGATGGGCAATCACCGGCAGGATGGGAGGGAGGAGCTAGGTACAATACCACTTTCATTTGAATAGGCTGTGTTCTGGCGAGACACAAAGGGCTACATACCCTCTGTAGTAGCTCTGGAGCCAGGACAGGTGAGGCAGGATGCCTGGGGAGTTCAAAGGGAAACCTCTAGAAGCTTCTCCCCCACTACTTCAAATGCATAAGTAGGTATAAATACTGGACCTCAGAGACCAATTCTTCAGTACATTTCTGATCCTGTGGATACTTTGCCAAGAAAAAAGAACTGATGTGCTGCTGAAAGGGCTTCCCTTTGTTGGACGGCTGGTCTGAAGGACCATTGCCCTGCTGTGGTGACCTGCTGCTCTTTGCTTAGGTGAGAAGGGCTTGACCTGCATTCCTTGAACCCTGAACCCAGAGTGACTCTAAGGGCTAGTTGGCTGTCCTTCCGATCTCAACAGGGACTCAACAGGCTTCCAACAACCTTCCACCTGCACCTGGACTCTGCCTTCTGTGAGTCTACCCTGCCAAGTGGTGACACCCCAGCACGGGACCCTTGGAAGTGGGTTTAAGGTGCTCTGCCAGCCTCTGTGCATCCCCCAGATGTTATGCATCTCCTCTGCTGCATAGCGCAAACCTGACCAGAACCAGTGCATTAACACCACAACCCCATCAGAACCACCACTGCATGATGTATCCTTGACGCAGGCACTTGGAACCCTCATCAACGGAAAACTCAAGGACAATGCCAAACTCTGCATCACAGCCTCACAGCTCTTCAGAACCGACACATCGCCTGAGTGTGCACCACATCTTCCAAACAGGACTTCACATTGCAAGCCTCATCAATGGGATCCTTGATGATGATATAGGACCTCGCACTGCAGCCTTGCCTCATCTCGGGACAGGCACACTGCTTTGGCTCCATGATGCATCTTTGCAGTTCCTCACAACGCACCACAAACTAGGATTTTGGTCAGCAGGCCAAACTGGGTCTCTGTAGCCAGCCCATGATAAATTGCAGTCCACCTGAACCTGTGACTTTGTCCCGGGCGGTGTGACCAGATATCCATAGTTGGCATAGTACACATTTTGTTGCAATTTTTACTAACATTTATACAATTATTTATTAAAAATCACATTGTTTTTCTAACTTTGTTGTGTGCTCCTTTTGTGGTGTATTTTCACTGTATTACTGTTTAAAGTGTTGAACCAAAACTTTACACATTGACTCTATGTTTAGCCTGACTGCTCTGTTCCAAGCTACCCGAGGGTTGAGTGCAAGTTAATTCATGATTTGCTTCTGACTTTCCCCTGAGAAGAATTGTATTTGCCTCTTGAGAAGGTTTTCACTCCTCTGAACTAGCAACCCAATTTCTAACAATGGGCCATCAAATACTGCATACTTCTAACTGTGTCGCAAAGGCTTGTACCTCACCAGTAAAACTGCATTCGTTGGACAACATAAATGTCAGGATTGTGCCAGACTTGTTTCGTATACACCCTCAGGATATTTTGGTCGGTGTCCCTGCTAGCCCGCAGTGCACCATCTGCACCCCCGAACTTTACAGGGTACCAAATGTGGGTGCAATAACTGAACATAACAACCCTGATCTCCCAAGGAAATCATAGTAACAGATCTAGAACCCCTTTGTTTGGATTCTCATGCACACCTAAATAAATACACAAGAAATACTCAGCAAGGTATTTCAATATTTATATAAGCTAAGTGATTCTTGTATAAAATACGTGCTCTGCGATGATCAGTAGATTGAAACAGATTAGAGTAATTAGCATAATGAGAACAGTGAAAAGGATGAACAATTCTATCATTGTGCTAAGACAGTGAATATATGCAGGCATATATGTACTGTGTATAGTGTACTCATTCCTAGTGCTCTCTAACCTAGTCTTGCCTAGGGTGGGTGATCTGCCAAATCCCTGCTGGGTGGACCAGCTCACCATTACCTGTGGGTAAGTGTCATCAGGCTGTCCATCTGGGTGTAGAGCTGGACATCCCATGTGTGGGTAAACAGGCATCAGCTGAATTGGAATTCCACCATGCAGTGACCTTGGATTGTCAGCTCAGTGCTCCTTTGGATTTAACAACGATGTGATTCTGTATATGTAATAAACAGCACCAATGCGGCCATGTTGTAACCCCAGTCAAATTGTTTATTGTAGTTGGATAGCGTGGTTGCCTACCAGACAATACAATTGAAGACATTTGCACAGTGAACTTTATCCCTTGTACTGATGTTCAAGGTGTTGTGATAGTGTGCCAGTGAAGTGGAAATGTAAGCAATTACAATTCAGAGAATGTTATCCTGCATTGTCACGCACGCAAATGTATGTCAAAGTCGTCGTATGTAAGAGAGATGGCAACTTAAGAAACATGAGCATGTAAATGGTGGTGTTTCTTGCCATCCCTATCCTGCCCACATGACACCCACTCCTTGGACGTGAGTCCAAGAAAGCTATCCCTAGACAAATGCCCAAATATATAAAGGCCAATAAATGTAAAAAAAACTAATAAAATCTAAAAAGTATCATTCTTCTTTAATAGCAAAGAACATAGTGAAAGCCACTTAAAAACGTTAAAAAGATACGTGATGTATAAAAACAAATGTAAAAAGCAATTTTGTATTAAAAGAAAACCAAATGAAAAAGTCCCACAACTCAAACTGCCAGATTGTTTATGTGTTCCGAGAGGTAGACAAAACATTGCAGTTCCCAGCAACGCAGACAATGTTCCCAGAGGCACCCATCAGATCAGATCCATAGAGTAGATATGTTCCAATCCATCCACGTTAACAGCTGTCAAAGAAGAACAGCTAGTGCTTAATCCACAGAAACTGAGCCAGATCACTAGGAGCAGAAGCTCCCAGGTTGGCTCGTAGAATGCGTTCTGAAGCAATAGTAAGAGCAAAGCACAACGGTACAAGTGGGACATTAACGCATTAACGGGCTCACCAGTAGGTCAATGTCCGAAGACTGAACCAGTTTCATTCCTAGACTGTCACAAGACCAATCCAAAGGATGAGGAAAAGTAATGCAATTGTAGTCCAAGGACGTAGAAAGTGCACCTTCTTCAACCAAAAGTAGAATGCACACAATCTACCTCGGAAAGGTGGCGGACGCTCAGATGAATCTGAAGATAAATCATCAAAGTTGATAAAGTGCCGGAGGTTGTTCGATCTATTTTTGGCAGCTTTGGAGGCTGTGTAGAATTTGGAGTTGACTCAAAATGTTGGTACATTGACATATACACCATCTGTGTCGAGTTTCAGAATAGAAATTTCTGTTTCTGTACAAGTTGTATGTATACTGGTTGGTAATGTAGCAGATAGAAGAGATACAACATTACTAGCTATCTCCAGCCGGGGAGTACATGGTTCATTGCTGACCAAAGCTTCCAATGGGACTTCCTGTATAGTAGTGAGAGGAGACAGGTAACTACTAAGGAGCCCAATTGGCCTACTGTGTAGCATCATCCACATGATGTGGTTTGATGAGAACTATTGACGCAATTCTCTTTCATTTTTGTAGCCAGCAAGTAGCAGTAAAAGTACAGTTCTGGTACCTTCAACAGCCAGGACAGGTACAGGCCAAAATTATTTCTTGTCCACTATTTTCTCCTGGACCAGTTCAACAATCTTGGGGATCCAAGCAGGGGCTGCTGGTGCTTCCTTCACTTCTCAAGTAGTGGTGCATTCTACTTGGAATTGTTCTGTGCATCTTGGAGACTGTTCAGTTCCGCTAAAACAGCCAAACCTTCCTTGATGTCAAAGGGTGTTTCTGGCGCCTCTGTACTGGCACTGTCGAGGTCAGGTACCCACAGCTTAACCCCAAACAAGATTTCATCGGGACTCCAACCACCCAGTGATTTTCTAGACAGATTATTGAGGGCTCTCTCAACACCGTATAGCTGATGGACCCAACTGCGCCCTGAGCCGAATACCTTTGTGTATTGCTTTAGGTCCTGGTTTCTCCTCTCCACTTTTGAATTTCCCTCTATTTGATAGGGTTAAGAATACCGCACAGCCACACCCAATTTTCCCATGGTGTCTTTATAAGCCTTAGAGGCGAATGCTGGACCCTGAGCCAAATGGAATATGCCAGCTGACTATGTACCTGCACAGAGCCAGGAGACACAAGTTGTTCGACACAGCTCACCTTGACGAAAGTGTGACTATAGGGAGCTGCCCTTGCTCCCCCGCCAGTTCAAGTTTTGATTTTTAATGAACTTGGTTCCTCACTGAGAGCAAATCACTCTGCTACATTTCCTCTTAGTATTCACTCAGAAGGGTACCCACCCTCTACCCTTGGAGCAAGGAGGTAGGGCTAGTACCCAAGGGATCTTTCTTATGTGAGTCCTGATGAAAGCTGAGATATTCTATTTTGCTGGCTGAAACATGTCAACGTTTTTTGCAGAGTGGAGGGGTAGGTGACTCATTATATCCTTCCATACGACCATCGACAAGTCTTCCAATTGACCTTTTTACTCTCGACAGGGAATCCAAGATTAAAGTTGGATTCAGGATTTCCCTTGGCCAGTTTTAATTTATTGTTTCTGCACCTATTTTTACTTGTGATCCCATACTGTTTCTACTTAAGTGTTGTATTGTTTCACCCCTCCCTATTGCTCCACCTCTATCGGTGGTCTGCGTGGAGGTGTGTTAGAAGTCCTAGTATGAAGCATGACACAGTGTGAGGACAGTTTTAGAACTCTTGGCTGCTTTTCCCAACCTCAGATCACAGCAATCATTAACACAAAGTCCGTCTTCTTTTTGTGTATGTAAAGTTGTTGCAGGAGGTCGAAGTGGGACGTTATTTCCTCCTACCCCTTATGTTTTGTGTGTGGCCAACTGAATATGTCCCAGTGAAGACTTGCAGGTCATTGATTACAGTTCAGGTGTCAGCTGATCACTGTGGCCAACCCCATAGGAATCAAGAGCAGGAATCCACTGCAACCAAGATGTATTTGCAAGTTCCATCTGATTGTAAGGGCCACAGTGGTCCAGATAAATACAAATGAGTGGCTTGTTTGTGCAGTGGACGTGCTACAGTGGAAACCTTCATCTGCTGGCAGAAGTCGCATTTAAGGACTAAGGGTCAGATGTACGACAATTTTTTTGTGGTTCCAAATGGTAAATCGGCCTTTTTGCCGCCACAAAATAGGTCTGTGCAATGTACAAATCCTATTTTGCAAGTCGCCAACCTATTTGTGCCTCATAAAACAGGGTTTGTGACTCACTATTAGCAAGGGGTGTGCCAGGGGGTGTCACTAACTAATAGCTAGTTGCTCTTCTATGTACAATTGTTTTGTAATCACAATTGCGGTCACAAAACACTTGGAGTATACCATCTATTTCAAAAAGGTGGTAAGCCACTTGAAAATGGGAAGAGATCCCCAGGGGACCCCTTTCCCTTAGTGACTGGCAGCGAAAATATTTTTTAAGAGCAGACAGTGGTCCCATTGACCACTGCCTACTCTTAAAAAAATTAAACAGAAATTTTAATTTTTCTTTTTTAAATGCATCCCATTTTCCTTGAAAGAAAATGGTTCAGCATTTTTTTTAAATTGATATATTTAAAAAGCAAAGCGATACAAAAGGAGATGATGGATTAAACCCAGATCAGTTGACTGGGGGTGAGTGTTTGATTTGCTCAAACGCTCCGTCCATCATCCCTTTTTGTTTTGCTATATTTAAAAAGCAGTCACAGACATGGTGGTCTGCTGTAACCCTGGTGGTGAACTCCGCTCCGCACGCAGAGTTTTCCGCACTCCGCGGTACACGGAGCTCGCAGAGTTCTGAAAAACTCCACTTAGAGCAGCAGAGCAGAGTTTTTTTCCTCACTCGCGTTCACCAATGTCAAGTTGGTGAGCGCCACCAAGGAAAACCCACCTCTCTGTGAGATTTGTCCTCATTCGCGATCGTCAACATCATGTTGGCGAGCAGAAGCGTGAAAACCTCCCAGTGAGATTTCTCAACGCAGGGGGGTCAGGTTTCTCATTGCGTGGTCATGTATGCTTACGACTGCTCGCGTTGAGAAACTGCCCGTTTGCATTGAGAAAGCTGCCACTCGAGTAAAAATCTACTCGAGCGGCAGAAAAGGAACGCTTGCCCTGTGCATGGTGCCGTTCGCAATGATTGCACGGTGCGGACAAGCATCCGACACTGTGCAATCACCGCATTTTTCTATTGCACTCCGCAACTTTCGCGTAGCGCAACTCTGCGAACTCTGCCCAGGGTTAGTCTGCTCACCCCAGCAGGCCCCCATCCCTGTGAGTGCTGGCTATTCCCAATGGGGACGCAAATTGTGACCTGCCTCATGAATATTAATATGGCGGGTCATTTGTGACCCCATTTGAAATTGCAGTGTCTGAGACACTGCTCCACATTCCATTTTGCGAGTCGCAAAACAATTTTCAACTTGATAATGGAAGGGTCGTACATCTGGCCCCAAATACCCACTCTGTTTATATAAACCTGGGAACCAACATAGTTGCTGCAACAATGAAATTGTAGCTGCTGCCCCTGCATGTGCAGATGCTAGGCCCTCATGCACTGCTAGAATGAAACCTAACCTGCGATCTGAACTTGGTATTGCTCTATCCCCCACTCTGGGTATATGAGCAGGTTTTATGTTTTGTGAACTTAACTGGTAGGAGTACTTTGCTGGAAAGCCTTTCGGAGGTGGATGCCATCATGCCCAGTGTTGACAACCACCATGATGTCTTTATCTATCCTTGTACTGGAATGAGTCGTCGCAGCAACAGGAGCAGTTTGTACTGTTGTTTTGCGGTTTTGTCAACAATGGAATTCCCTGCTACATGTATTCCTACACATTCTTTCAGCTAGCCACTTGTCCCCAAAGCACTTTGTGCTTTATGGTGTACCCTTTGGAATCTCTGAATACATTCTGGCTCCAGTAGTGTAGACAGCCATTGTAAGACTGGACACAATAATATGACTCACACACTATGAGTGTGGGGGATCTGGGATTGGTATTCTCAAGTGCCAGAATTAGAGCTCTGAGTTCAGCCAGCTGCACTGTGCAGTCTCTGAATAACTTCATGTAGGTTTTCTCAGGGTAAATTCTCCATCCTGCATGCAACCCTTCATGGCGGCACATGCTGCTGGGTATTGGTGCTCTGTCTCTACAGCAGGCTGGGCAGAACCTTCATTATAGATGTAATCATACTGATCAAGAGGCCTGACTTCATTAATCAGAGGACATTCATTTCGTATTGCACGTAATCTTGTGTTTGTAGTGTAGAATAAAATATGCAGTCTACATCAGTTGCAGTGGGAGAGTTGACCCACTGTATGCATCTTGGATGTAATGCTTTCACATTTGGAATGCTAGCCTTTGTGACAACCTCTAAGACCGGTACTGGAGTCATGGCAATTATTCATATCCCCTGAGCCAATTCTTTCTTTCTCACCACAGTAGTCTGTACTGCCGTCAGAATCTTTTCTATCGGTGTAAAACATATCTCAGCATAAATGTGATTTATATGCAACTGGTACAGTGTCTCCCAAGTTGAATGTAACACAGGTATATCCTGATGCACCCTCAATGCTATGGATCACTAGGTGTGTGGTGTTTACACATCTGTGTAATCTTGTAGCTGGCATGTCAAGTACTGAAAGTAAAATCTGTGTGTGTTCAGTTGTTCCATGTGTGCTTGAAACATCTGTATGAATTAAGTCATGGAATGGTTTATACCATTACGTGTAATTCTGCCAAAATTTAGGAATCCCAATATGGACTGAAGTTTCTTCAATGTGTTTGGTGGTTGTAAGAGCGCACACTTCTCTAAGAAGTGCATTGCAAGGCTTTTGCCTTCACTTGACAGCTCATATCCTAAGAATAGTACATTGAGGTGGGCTATTCTTTATTTCGTAAAATTAAACTTGTAGCCTATTTAAGCAAATCCCAGAACAATGCGATCTACTCTCGTCAGGTGTGTAGAAAGGTCATCACCAATCAAAACAATGCCATCAACACAGTAAAATTCCTGGTCATCACAATTTTGTCAAGTTTTGTAACCTGGGCTAAAACATATCCAGGTCTGTTCTTATACCCCTGGGGCAAAAGACAGAACTGTTTTTGAGAATCCAGCGTGCACAATGCAGTCAAGTACCTGCTTTCAGGTGCTATATGTTGGCAGAAAAATCCATTTGCCATGTCTTGTGTTGTCTTGTATTTTTTATGCACTATATTGTTCATTAGCTCCATGCTATGCTCATTTTGTACAGAAAATGTACATGTAGCTTTGTTCAGGTGTTTGTAATAGAATACTAGATGCAACTTTCTACTACACCCTGATATTCAAGAATCTAACTTGTTTTTTAGCCTTATTTTTGATGGGGTATTTCCTTTGAGGATGTGGGGTCGACCTTACTGGTATTACATGAAAAGGAGCACCGTCATCCCACCCCACATGGCTGCGGTATAACTCAGGAGCTAGCAATAATTCCCACTCTTTGGTGTATGAATGTTTTACTGATTCTGGAACGAAGTAAGAAAAAGCAGGCAAAATTTATAAAAAATTCCTCTGTGCAATCCATCACAAATTTGTCTGGCCAATCATTTCCAGCCAAGACAGTATCATAATAGAATGACAAGTTCTCCCAAAAGAGAAAATGTATATATCTTGATATACCCCATCCAATTGGAGTTGCATCTCGTATAAAAAATGCAGGACCCTCACCCAAGTATCTGGTGTCTCCACCTGGATATAGTCACTCAACGCTACTGCCACCAGACAATCCATCAGGTTCCGGAAAGCTTTTGTGTCTTCTGCCGCGCTGATCAGAATGGTCAGAGACCACTCCCTGCTCAGAAACAGTATCTTCAATATCCGTGGCAGACTTGACTTTTAATCCTGCCTCCTCCTTATTTTTGAATTAAGGCTGCTTTGACTATTTAGGTTTGACTTTCTTTTTTTACTACAGTGTCAGAAGAGCATTGTCAGTCCTTCTTTGGTTTCACATACTCCTCTGATCTGCGCTCTGGCCTTCCACCTGTCTCCAATCGCCACTCAGGTGTATCCTGAAATGAACAAGATAAACTTGTATCGGTATCCTGATACCAGTCAAGAGTCTTAACATTTTTATGGTTATGCAAATGATAGCGCTTCTCGGTGGCCTCCTGTTTAGGAGATTCCCCCCATGACTTAGTCTTTTCTTTATTTTTCTTATTATCCCACTTCTTCTTTGCAGAAGAGTCACTGCTTGCTTTGGTTATCCTTTTCAGAATTACTCTTTATTGGTGGTTTACTAGGTCTGACCCTCCAAACTATCTCTACCTGCTGACCTGTACGTTTCTTCAATAATGTTGGGTAATTCACGCTCTTTCTGTCCTGGAGCCACATTTCTGAGTTACTGGTGTACAGCCAATGCCGCTGCTTCCCCTTTTATGTTACCTAACATAATGGCAGATACTGCAGGAAAATTGGCCTTCAGTTTTATCCCCTAATCCAGTGCAGGGGCTGCCCGTACTAATTTTGGATCCGTTTAAGCACTCTTGCAAAACTGCTAATGAGGGAGTACCATGAATTCTGGTATATATTGCAGCAAAGACTGTACCTCAAATTGTGTAGTCCTCCATGGGGGAGCTATCCTGACTGGCAAACATTTAGTAAGTATTATGTGTTTTCCTGGAGTCTCGTAAGGGGAACCATTGCTTCAAGCTGACTTGTTATTTTGTGCAATCCGGAATAGAATCTCCTCCGGTCTGGTGGGAATTTTACTCATAACAGGATTGACCGCCTGTGGACTAATGCATGGTGTAGCAAATTGTCATGGTGCAACTTGAGCAGTCCTAATAGGATTGACTGTCATTGATCGTGTGACAAAATGGGTCAGGCATCTATATATGCCAACTAAACCCCCATCTTTGTAACTGTGCTGCTGTCCTATTGGCTATGTTTGAGTGGTGTGTAAATGGCTAAGACTGGCCATGTTGCTACCTTATTGCGAAGAGGACCTAGTCTGACTTCTTCTGTAGTATGTGATAGGGCTCCTTCAAACCAATTTCTGTGCTCTTGGTATGTTAATAGTATCTCTAGTGCTTCATAATCTGTATAGTGATTTGTAACAGCAGCTGCAATGTTATTGTGAAACAGCTTTGTTCGGTTGTCTGCTTCTAAGAATGTAACCTATGAATAGAATACCTCTGTCCTAAATGCTTCATGAGCCTCTACCAAAAAAGGTAATGTCCCCATCTGCAAGTGTGATATCATGTTGTAGCAGTTTCTGAGTGACCGCATATCTGAGGTATGTTACATGCCATAACAATATGTGGCATAGAGAGGGTATCACTGCGGGGTGATCCGTTGAAAGGTTTAAGCTTGAACAACCCACATCCAATTTATTTATTTATTTAATGCATTTTTATAAAGCGCAGACTTTACCCAAAGGTGTCAGAGCACTGTGCAATAGAACCAGTTACGTTACATGAGAGGACTGTTGCAGGAATGGAACAAACAAAAATAGCATGCCATAGAATCGAAGCGACGCAGGCAAAAGGCACACAATCTCAAGCACAGCATGAACAGACTGTACAAGCAAAAATAAGAATCAATATGACAAATTTTACAATGACTAAAGAACTTCCTGGCAAAAAATAGCAGGCCATAGAATCAAAACAACACAGGCAAAAGGAACACAATATCAAACACAGCAAGCACAGGATGTACAAACAAAAATATAAAATATATGTGACGAATTAACAATGACTAAAGAACTTCCTGGCGGGGTCTGAGAAGGAGGGAATTAGTTCTGAAAGTGTCTTTGGTATAAAAGGGATTTGAGGTCCACTTTGAGGATCTGGATGGAGGTGATGGCACTGAGCGAAGGAGGTAGCGAGTTCCAGATTCTCACCGCATTACCTGAGAACGATTGTGCCAACAATAGTCAGCTGAGGAGGATTTATTTTCTAAAAACAAGGACGTCTCCTGTTAGTAGGTGAGTAGGGGTCTTTGGGTATGCAAAATAAAACTACTCAGGCGATCCATTAAAAAAGAGCCCAACCTAGAACAGTGGCAGTGGCATGTCCTAAGGCTTGTGCCTCACCGGTAAAACTGTGCATTTGTTGGACAACATAATCTTCAGGATTGTGCCAGACTGATTCTGTGCACACACTCAAGATATGTTGGCCTGTGCCTCTGATAGGCCACAGTGAACCTTTTGTAGCCCCTAACCTTACAGGGTACCAAATGTATGTGCAACCTCAGAACATGTCAACCCTGATCTCTCAAGGAAACCTTAGTCACAGATCTATAACGCTTTCTTTTGGATTCTCATGCATACCCAAAGAAATACACAAGAAAACTGAGCAAGGCATTTCAATATTTATTGAAGCATTGTGATTCTTTTAGAAAACATATGTGCTGCAACACTCAGTAGAATGAAACAGATTAGCATAATTAGCATTATGAGAACAGTGAAAATGATGAACAATCCACCATTGTGTTAAGACAGTGAATACATGCAGGCATATAAGTACTGTGTATAGTTTACTTCTACCTAGCGGGCCCTAGCCTTGCCCAGGGGGGTGATCTGCCAAATCCCTGCTGGGTGGACTAACTTTTCTTTACCTGTAGGTAAGCGTCATCAGGATGCCCGCATTGGTGTAGAGCTGGACATCCATCGTGTGGGTAAACAGGAATCAGCTGAGCTGGAATTCCACCAGGCAATGACCTTGCATTGTCAGCTTGGTGCTCCTGAGCTTTAAACAAGTAACTGATTCTCTATGTATATTAAACAGCATCCATGTGGCCACCCCTGTCAGGCCGCAATTGTTTATTCTAGTTGGATACGGTTATCGCCTACTGGAAAATAACAATGATGACATTGGCTTAGTGAACTTTATCCCTTGTACTCAATGTTCCAGGTGTTGTGATAGTGTGCCTATGAAGTGGAAATGTACGCAATACCGATTCAGAGAATGTTATTCTGCATTGTCACAAAATCAAACGTTCAGTCAAAAGTCATCGTGTATCAGAGAGAAGGCAATTTAAGAAACGTGAGCATGTAAATGGTGGTGTTTCTTACAATGCCTATCCTGGCGACGTAACAAATGCATTGCAGTGCGGTATGCCTTGGTTGAATTGCTCCCCGCATGTTAAAATATGCGATGAGTGGCAACTCCAAGAAAACATCAAGCAGATTGTTTCAAAACAGTTCATGCACCAGAAAGATGGTCTTACTTGAGGAGCCTATTGCTTACAAAATGACAAAGTCCAATGCTCAATTATTGCAGACAAAACATCTCCTCCAAAATAGAATACTATATTATCCAAGCACTGCTTCTTGGTGGGATAATCATGATTTCCATTGATGTTGATCTTCATATTGGCTTTATTTTTTTAATACAACAAACATGAGAATTGCCCAACTAACTATCAGAAGTGTAGTTGACAGTCCACAAAACAGACTGGAAAACAGTAAACTAAAGAACAAAGGTATAAATCCAAAAACAGTCTTAAAACTTGTCAACAAGTCAGATGCAATGCTTTTAGAAATATGAGTTATGGCTCTTGTGTTTGAAGAATAGAAGACTGTGTGCAACAGATCAGCAACAGGAGTTTGAAATTGTACATGTAGAAGTATTTGAATTTTAAACTCAGCACAGGTTGTTTGTAAGGCAAAGATTTCTAAAACTGAAGTTAAAGGCACCTCCGTTTGAATGAATATCTTCAAATGTTAGGGTTTGGCCATGGAACATTTTCAAACAACCTTAGGGGTGAAAATTGATACCACAAACTTTCTTTGCATAGTTATCATATAGGCATACCCAGCTGACAATTCACAAAAAGTATCATTTGTCCTTAAGAGTATGGGCCCATTTCCTGGAACTGTGTGATAAGAGGGAATAAATCAGGCAGGTGTCCCAAGCAACCTACAATTTAGTCTTGGCATCAAAGGGTTACAGGCTCCATGCAGAGTATTAAAAATCGAAGAGGAATGAGTCACCTAGATGTTTAGAGAACCCAGACGTGCTTATGTATGCTGGATTGTTTTTGATGAAGCTATTGTATTTAAATAAAATCCCCAAGCATGATAAAGAAAACCATTGTCTATTTTGCTGTTTATTTAACAGTCATAGATTTGTAAAATCATAATTGACATGTTAATGACTCCATTTAGGAGCCAAGTAATATGTTGATCTTCTGCCACAGGAAAAAAATCTCCTGATTACCTTGAAGAGTATATGATGCTTCTTTTATAACCAACGTTTGTTGGGTTGAGGTCTAACTATAAGGATCAAAACAGCACTCCTGTTAATGAGCTGCTGTGGTATTTTGCCAGCTGTCACTGTTAATGCCCAATTCATTTGTGAAATAGCTCACATCCAAGCGTGCCCATGTTGTAAAACAATTAAGGATTCTTTCTGAAGATTGATGGCAAAATACATTATATTGCTGATTGTGTAAATTCATTTTGAGTGTTTTTGGAAGCCTTTGTCAATAATTTTACACATTACATGTGGTTTGCATTATTTTTCTAATTATTTCTGCAGCTTCCCTTTCTGAATATGCCTGCACTTCTTTAATAAAGGCAGAGATTAATGTGGAGACAAATAGCTTATTTCTGATTGGATATGGACTCAGTAGGAAATCATTAAAGTCTATAACTTTACTGATAAGGGACAGATACTCATTTGCAGTAGTAAAGCTTGAATGTGTTACCTATTACTAATAGCATACCCACACTATGGGCCATATTATCAAGAAAGGGCGATGCGTTATCGCCTCTTTTATCAGCAGGAAACTGCCGCTAAAGCGGCAATAATGGGCTTGATAATATGCCCTTGTGAATTCCCATAGAAGCCCAGGTTAACACCAGAACCTGGGCTTCTACGGGAATTCACAAGGGCATATTATCAAGCCCATTATCGCCGCTTTAGCGGCAGTTTCCTTCCGATAAATGCGGCGATAATGTATCGCCCTTTCTTGATAATATGGCGCTATTTGTAGTTACTTTTATGGGAGTTTGTATGTTACACCTGGGGTCTGGTTTATTTGCTAAGGGATTAGGAGCTTTGGAAAGAGTTTGTTCATACTCACATTAGTATCAATGGGCTATATGGAAATTCCATATGAATTGAATACAGTCAAATTATAGGTCCTATTCTGAATAATGATTTTCAATTCAGTATAAGTAATGTGTTCTTTCAATTGAGAACCTAAAAACTTTATGGAATTAACTCTTGGTATAGATGGTGTCTTTAAGTCTGCTGAATTCCAATAAAAGCCCAGGTTAGATGTGCAGGACATCTAACCTGGGCTTCTATTGGAATTCAATAGTGCATATTAGCAAGCCCATTATTGCTGTTTTAGTGGCAGTTTCCTGCCGCTAAAACAGCAATAATTTTAACGAGGTTCTTGCTAATATGCCCCTGCATTTCCCTGGGTATCAGAAAGGCTCTAGGTAAAACTGCTGTACCTTAGCAACCAGTACCTTAACACTTACCTAAAACCTAGTATCACAAATATTTTTCTCATTTATTTATTTATTTATTTATTTATTTATTTTTGTCCTCATTTGCCATTGCCCCCGTCCAAGAGACCACCGACCACCACTATGTGTCTATTTGTCCATGGCCAGAGATCAAAAGATTGGCACCCAGACCGAGACACAGATAGATTTCTGGCAGAGGAGGGAAACCAGCACAGAGCGGGCGACTTGCTATACTCCATCAGGGTATATTGCAACCCGTTGGACCCCAATTTCACCGAGGAGAGACATTACTTTAGGTCCTTGGAGCAGAGAATATGCATAATCATAGGACCCAGGCAAAAAACAAAAAAACAAAATAAACCGGAAATCCTAGCTCCATTGTACCAGGAGGTCCCAAAATGCAAGCTTTTTCCCGCTACCAGATCTAGCCAGGTCGGTCCTTGAGACTTCGTATAGGGACGTCAACCATCCCGAGTATGTAGGGGGTGTAGTATCCACCCAAAACCTGCAAATCTGTCTCCTTGCCAAAAGGATTGCAAAGAAGAGGAAAGATCTGGCCTGCCCGGAGATTTTTTCATCAATCCCAAAGATGATTAAAGGGAGAATAATACTCAGTGTAGTGTTAAGTATAGAACTCAGGGCATCCTTCACTTCCTCCCAAAACTGGCTGATAGCAGGGCAGTCCTTAAACATGTGCACATCTGATGCCTCTAGCAAGTCACATTTATTGCATTTTTTCCCGGGAGAAAACTTTGCCAGCTTTTGGGGGGAAAATATGCTCGGTGTAGCGTAAAAAGGTGGTTTCGCCTCAACCATGCTGGCTTCACAGTCTTATACACTAAGCTAAAGGAATCCAGCCACATCTGTTCACAGTTGGCACCCACCTCTCCTCCCCATAACTCCTCGGCAAGTTTGAAGTCTCCGTCTATCTCTTCCAGGATTGCCCAGTACCAGCAGGAGACCTCCTTTCCTCCCCCTGATCTTGTCATCAATTGATTTTCCAGGTTGCTAGAATTACCTAAGGGGACCCCCTTCCTACTCAGCGCCTGAGCCCAGCTGGTCAGCTGCATGTGTTTGAATCTCGAGAGATTCGGCCCTACTCTCTCCCGCAACTCTTCCCACGATAGCATTGAGCCACTTGCCAGCAGATCCCCCAATACAAGATTTCAGCCTCCTTTATTGGACTAGCCAGTCTGTCTTTAAGGCACGGTGGAGTGCCTGGCGAGTTCCACATAGGTGCTAGGTTTGAAAAGTAGCTAAGCCCTATGCGCTTTCTTATTTTAGCCCAGCTTCTGGCCAATGTTTGGAGAATTTTTTATTTTACTTTTTTAAAGAATTACTGATCCCCAAACTTAAAGAGGAAGCCGTCCGGTGGAAGATCGGCTCACTCTAACATGGCTTGAAACATCTCACCCCTGGAAGAAACTGAAGGTGTTTTTAAAAGCATTCTAGAAAAAGATAGCTGGAACGCCCATGCGTAATACTGCAGGTCTGGTAGTGTTAACCCCCCTTTTTCCCTCCTTCTCCTCAGCTTCTTCCAGGCCAGTCTAGTAGCTCCATATTTCCAAACAAAGGAGTTTAACTCACGTTGACAGTTATCTATTTGTATAGTATCAAAAGCCAGGGGGATGGAATTAAACAGAAAAGTGTATTTAGGCAGGATAGACATCTTAATTAAATTTGTCCTCCCCAAAACAGAGAGGGGGAGGTGAGCCCATGCTTTCAGTTTTTTTTGACAATCCTTATGTACTCGTTCTAGGTTCTGGACAGCAATATTGCTGACGTCTTGGATAATTCTAATTCCCAGATATTGCATCGAAGAAACAACGTCGAGATGAGTATTATTGATATTCCAAGCCATGATTTCCGTTTTGATGGCATTTATCTCGTAACCGGAAATCTTGCCAAACTTCTCTGCCCTCTTAATTACCATTGGGAAAGCAGTATCAAAATCCGATGTCATTATAAGAATGTCGTCAGCATACAATGCTACCCGCTTTTCCCACCCTCCAAAACTAAAAGGTAAAATATCAACCTCCTCTCTAAGAGTCTGAGCGAACGGCTCAATGGAAAGATTAAAGAGAAGTGGGGAGAGCGAGCAACCCTGCCTTGTTCCCCTTGTGATTTTAAAAGGCTCTGTCAAGGAGTTGTTTACAGGTAGCCTAGCAGTTGGAGCTTTGTATAAAAGAGCTATCATACGGCAGAAGCTATCAGGTAAGTTACATTTTTTCATGACCGTGGCCAGATAGGCCCAATTGACCCTATCAAAGGCCTTGGTTGCGTCCAGGGTGAAAGCGGCCAGCGGAAGAGAAAAAGTAGAGGCAATATCGATGGCCCCGACTAGATCATGTGTAAGGTCCGTTAAATTACTGCCTTTAATGAAACCCTTTTGATCCTCATGGACTATCGAACTAACCACCCCCCCCCCCCCAGCCTAGTAGCCATAATACCAGCGAAGATTTTATAATCGCTATTAAGGAGCGATATTGGGCGGTATGACCCACACTCCTTTAGCTCTTTTCCTGGCTTAGACTACAATGGCGACATTCCAAGACTTTGGAGGGTCCGCTCCTTCCAAGAGAATGCTGTTAAAGAGAGTAGCCAAAACTGGGGTAATCTCCTCACTGAGTTCCCGATATAATTCCCCCGGTAAACCATCGGGGCCAGCCGCCTTCCCACGCTTCACTTGACCCATTGCCTTCTTGATTTCTTCTGCAGTAATCTCTGTCACCAGAGCCATACTTTGTTCAGAGGAAAGCCTTGGCATGGGGATGTTATCAAGCCAGGCATATCTTGTCGCCTGATCTTACACAAATATCCTCTTTATAGATGGCCGGAAAAAAATCCGGAAATGCACAACCTATGTCTAGCTTTGAGAAACGAGAAACTAATTCCCCTTCTACCCTGATCTCCCTAATGTAGTTCCGTGCTTGGTCGGCTTTGGTTTTCCAGGCGAGAATCTTTCCAGCCGCCTCTCCAAACTCGAATTGAGAGTTTTTACTCGCTTCCCACCTTCTAGCGAACCTAGCCTGTAAAAGGCTATCCAATTCAGATTTTAATGTAGCTAATCTGTTTTGCTCCTCCCCAGAGCCAATATGAGCACCTAAGTTGTTCTCAATGCATTTCATTTCTGCCTCCAGATTCTCAATGCTTTCTTTTCCTTCTATAAGAGGCTCGGCTAGTAATGCAGCCCCTCCAAGCGGCTTTTGAAGCATCCCACACAGTCGGAGTATCGGCTGTACCTAGATTTATCTCCAAGAAGTGCTTGGTCTCTGATCGAAGAAAGGTGATTTCTTCCTCTTCCAATAAAATAGTACGGTCAAAAGACCAGGAGATATGGGTGTGATGCTGACCTGCTTTTAATGTAAATAAAATAGCCGAGTGATCAGAAAGATGTGAGGGGAGATAACAAATGTCTGTTACTAGATCTTAAAGACTATAACTAAATAACACGTAATCAATCCTAGACAAGTGTTTATACTTGAGGTTACGGAAAGAGACCCCCAACTTATCTCCCACCCTTTCCCTCCAGGCATCTGCCAGGCCTATTTGTGACATTATTATTGAGAGTGCCTGCCTGGATTTGGAGAAAACACAGGCTCTGGAGCTTGGAGACTTATCCAATTTTGGATTTAAGACGATATTAAAATCACCAGCCCAAATTACGGGGTCATGAAAGGCTAGTAGATGGTCGCAAATAGTATTAATGTAAGATGGGTCGTCCTAGTTTGGGCCATAATACCCAACCAGGGTATATGACAGGCTATCCAGCAAGACCTTTGCCAAAAGCCACCTGCCACTCTTATTCTCCCTGAACTCTACTATTTGAGCCTTGGCCTGCTTCTTAAAAATAAATAAGACACCCCTAATATTTGCTGTTTGGTCTGAGCCCAAGAAGATGTCTCTCTTAAATATTGAAAAATCTTCATTCTTCTACCCCTCGTGCGCAGGCCATTGACATTCCAGGATAAAAATTGTAACTGTGTCATCCCGTCACAACTCTCCTCACTAGCCCATCCAGATTCCCTGAAGTTCTATTATCGTGGTTTCCTTTGACTGAAAATGCTCTGGCCTTGGTAGCTCCAACCCCATCGGTGGTCAAACATAATCTCTTTAAAACGATGCGAGGACTCTGGCCTACGAGGAGATTTTGCATTTTTATCCCTACCTCCCTACGTGACACCCACCCCCCTCCCCCCTGGAAAACCCCTCCCTACTTACACTGGACTGATGTACTGCCAGTTTTTGCACCCTCAGCCATCCCTTCCTCCTCCTCCTCCCCCCACCACCAAACTATGTCTTGAATAGTGCATGAACATTCTCACTCTATTTGTATAGTTAGTTATCCATAGAAGAAAAAAGGGGGTTTCTATAAATGTAAATTTTCCCTTTTTACATTCCCTCTTTTTTTTTCTTTTCCTCTTTTAATTTTTTGTTCTTTATAAAAATCACCATCGGTGCCCTCAAACCCTAATTACTTATATTTCTTTATTCTCTCATATTTCCTTTTTATTTTTATTTTTAATTTTTTTTCTCTTTCCCTTTTTCTTTTCCTCTTTCCCTCTTTTGACTCTTTTTAGGGTTTGTATATACCTCTTCCCTCTTTCCTTTTTTTTTTTTATCTAGGGGCATAGTAATACCTGTGTTAATATTCCTGTTTTTTTTCCCTTTCCTTTCCTTCCCCTTGTCTTTTCCTTTCCCCCACTATATGTGGTGTGATCACCTAATATTCCTTAAGGCAAACTATTTAATTCCACCTTCACTACATACAGAATATGCAGTCAGATCAATGTAGTCCAATACCCTAGTGCTCAAGGCTTGTTTTAGCATACAGTTGGCAAGTGCTACAATTTCATTTAGTTCCAGATGGAAGGGATGTGAATATTGCATTTGAGGTCCCAGAGAAGACATAGCATTCCGTAAGCATTAGCGGTTAACTCAGGATCCTTGTCTGCAGGAAAGATAGGAAGTGTTCCCATGACTACAAAGGAACAAAAGTCTTTAAAGATCACTCCAACTATGGCAGTCTTTTGTGTTCAAACCCAGAGGACCCTGGTGCATGAATCAACAGCAACTAATATAAGTTTATAAAGGTTTGCATTCAGGATTGGCCTGACATGGTAGAGGAAATCTACCCCCAATGGGTCTATTGAAAGTAATTAGGGAAGGCTTCACTAGTCTCACAACTATAGTGTGTTTTATATATGGACGAATAGTCCATTGTTACACATACTTCTTCATTTGATTTCGTAAATTTGGCCACCATAATCTTTGCGGTAGTCTTGATCTAATTGCACTTATGACATATGCAGATGCAATCACTTCATGAGCTACTCTGATCAATTCTGATCTATTTAATCCAGTAGAATTATGTCTATCTCTTACTTTGGGTATGAAAACCATCAGAGCATTATTGTGTGTGAGAGTGTGGAAGTATTTGAAAGGAAAGCTATCTGGGGCTAATCTCCTTTCAATTTTTATTGTATAGCCGCCAAAATGATTACACCTATCTTGGTTTGAGATTGAGCTACATCAGCTACCTTAAAAGTTTGCACTGGCCTTTTTGCAACCTGTTCTGTAGTAGAGTTCCTTTAAACATGAATTCCTTCACTTTTTATGGGTCATGTTGTGGTGTGCATGAACCAAAGGGACCTTAACTGGAAAGATAGCCACGTTCCCTAAAGTTGGGTATTCTTTACTGACTTCCTCTTTAAGTCTCTGAATACGTTCAAGCACCAATGAAGCAAACCTACATAGTATTGTTAGACACCAAATCCTGAATCTGGCACTATTAATGTAGAAACTAATGGATCAGCCCTTTGAATGGCAAGTAACAGGTCATGCATTTCTGTGATCTATGCAGAGGAATCGCCTAAGATTCTAGTGTGGGTGCATAGTGGCATGAAGTCTCCATCTCCAAACGTGCCCTGCACAGCATCATAAGCCGAGGGATATTTTAATTTAGTACCAACTGCAGTCTGTGCAGGGCCATCCGCGTAAAACATGTTCTTGTATTTATACATGGGTAAGACATTAAATTCTTATAATCTAAAACTATTTTATATGACCCATCAGGTTTCAATACTGGAAAAAGAGGGGTGATTATTGTAGAAATACAAGGACAATTATACCTTGATATTGTAGCTGATCCAAAATGGCTTTTGCGTTTCTTTTAGCTTCTAACTTCAGAGGATATTGAGCCTGCACTTTTGGCTCACTCCTTTATAGAATTACACGTAGAGCCAATCCTTTGCCCCACCTCACTTGATTTCTGTATAATGCTGGAGCCTGGTTTAAAGCCCTTGCGTATCTTTTCCTCACCTCTTCAGATAGTAAATAGGAGGATGCTTGCATTATCACCTCCTAACATTGAGGAGCATCTCTTATGAAAACGGTAGGCTAATTCCTTTCTGCCAGAATAATATCATAGGTGTCAAAGAAATGAAGCCAGAATATTACTTTAATTCTTTCTACATATTATATCCCCCTCAATCTATATTTCTACGTAATAAACCCTATCTAGAAGTTTTAATTGTTCATTGTGTATAGTGACATGTAAATATTGGATGTATATTCTCACAAGGACAACCGGATGTATGACGTTACAACGCATACTTTTACATCGCATGCCTTTACAACGCGGTTTTTACATCGCATACCATTACAACGCATAATGCTTTTAGGCGCTGGATAGTGATTTATTTAATTTACTATTCCAACTCCAGTCCCCGTAGATAGTAGGGAAGGTGTTGGATAGTATATTAAATACATTCCCTATCCTAGAGCGCCCCCCATCGCTATGCATTGTAATGGTTTGCGTTGTAAAAGTTGCGTCGTAATGGTAGTGCGTTGTAAAAGTTTCGTTGTAATGGATGTTTCCCGGACAACCCCTTCTCTGCCCACGTGGAACAGGGTTACTAATATTTGTATACAAACATCATCCACCGTGGAACTTGTTTTCAAACCATGGGCAACCCTTTAACCTCCGCATGGGGAAGCTCTCATTCAATTTATTTATTCATTAATTCCAAGTGGTACCTACACACTTTGGGGTTATTAATTAAGAAAAGAAAATGTATCTATTCAGTATAAAAAGGCTGACAACGGTTTCTGTGGTTATTTTCCTGTATTATTTAGCAAAATAACCTTCTTTTCATATACAGATAATAATATACTAAATACCATCAGTTCCCCCGACGCAGAGCTCTGGTTTAAACATCATATACAATATATACACATAAGACACAAACAAACACAAAGTTCACGGGTTTTATGTATAGCAGACTCAGTCAATGCGTGTATCCCATCACAGCATGTAACTTAATTATTAATTGAAGCAACCAAGTGAAACAAATGTCGACGTTTCAACCCTTTTGAATCTCAGGGTCTCTTCAGGACAATAGTCGTCTGACCTATTATCTGCAAGAATTGGGACAGAAACCAAAGCCAATCCTCAATATATATATCCACTGAATGCTTCAGGTAATTAAGTTAAATCTAAGGTCTGGCGCTACATTAGGAGGTAAAAGATGAATTCCACTTCACTCTTTGACATATGAGTAGTCAGTCATAAAGACAATAGTAACCTCTACATCACCTATGCCGACCAAAAAACTGGGGGACTTATTTATGAGCCCCTGTGTCACTTTTGGGCCTAATGGTAGGCGTAAGGGGGACACAGGCCCTTTCACATGGGGTATGCCTTGATAGACTGAACAACTCTGGTAACATTTTGAGTAGCACATGCTTTAGAATCAGAGCACTCATCATGTTCTGCAACCAAATCTACATTTTGAGTGTTTTTGCATACTTGCGCAAAGTTTCCAAACCTTTTACATCTTAAACTCATTTTTCCAGAGCTGGACATCCCTTGGTGTTGGATATATAAAACCATACCTGAAACAGCCACCAGTTTGTAGCTTATCAAATTTTTGATCCTCTAAAACAGTAAGTCGTTGTTATTGTAAGTCGTAGTTAATGAAGTCGTGGATTCGTTGTTCAGGTCAGTCGTTGTTAAGGCTTCGTTATTAAGGCTGTTTCCCCTAAAACAGTAGTAGCATGAAACTTGGGCTTAATATCAATGGCATTAACAGGTTCTGATTTCGAAACATACTTAAATCTATTCAATTGTTCAGAAACCAGCACTGAACTTTCAATGCCTCTAGCAGTTTCTAATGTTTCTTACAGACTGGTATGTCTACACCATAACAGCTTACCAACAATTGGTCTCGTAAATAGATCTCAATATTTCCATTGAATTTACAAGTGGATGTTAACATACAAAGTTCAGCACAAACATTATCAATTGTCTCATGTTGTAACTGATGTAGGGTGAAAATCTGTGTTCAACAATTATGCTAGTATCATCCTTGAATTGATTGTGTACTCTTTGAAAAAGCTTCTACATATGCAACCCAATCAGTTTTCAAAGATTCCTCTGCGGAAGGAAGATGATCGAAAATGCGTTGCCCCTCTGAGCCCAAACAGTTATAGAGGAGACCCAATTTCCTTCTGGGTTCACATTTTGTAGCATCATTAACAGTAAAGTAGCTATGAGAGGTCTGCATGTTGCTCAATGGCAAGTAAATGAAGGTTACTTATGGAGAACAGAGGTTGGAAACAAACACCAGTGGTATTAAAACAATGTGGCTGAATGAATGAATACCTTTCCCAGTTCAGCTGTATATTTCATCAGAAGAGGTGAAGAAGCCAATGGCTAAGTGTATTTCAAGGAAGTTCTGCCGAATGAGGTTCAATTAGGTGCCTTTTAGACTCTGACCCCAGGAGGCCAATTAGCTGCCTTGTTACACTCTGAGCCCAGGAGGAGTGCAGCTCCAGGGAAGAATCCACGAGAAATAGCCAGTAAGAATATCACTATAACTTTTTTCTGAAGCGCTAGGCTAAAACATAAGTCTCCAGGAGCAGCTCCTCCGTAATGGCGCAGGAGCATCGCCCCACTCATCAGAGTCAGTCACAGAAAAATAAAATGATAATGAAGCAATATCATTTTATTTTTCTGTGACTGGGTCTGGCATGCATGTGGGGCGAGGTCGGGCCATGACAGGCAGGGGGTTGGCACCTAGAATTGCGAATGCAAGTTTGGCCGGCCATCATAGGCCCGCCAAGCAGACATGCACCCTTCTATTTTTCCAACCCAACTGTACTCACAGCAGAGGCACAACTATAGTAATAGTTCAGGGGGGGATCTAAAAATTTCGGGGGCGGCTAATTCTTCTAGCAATCAGCAGAGTAAAGATGCAGGGGCACTACGTAGGGGTGAAAGAATAACAAAGCCTCGTTAACATATAAATAGTGTTTAAAGACCTGTGAAGAACTCGGGTGCGGCTGTGTGTGTGCCCAGGAAGCTGTCTCAGCCCGGGTTGCCACACAGGACGGGGGGGGCAGAAGCCCTTTAAGCCCAATGGGCGTTGCATGCCTGACTCATAGCCGGGTTGGAGAAAAGCTGCAAGGCAGTGTCTGAGCGACAGAGCTGGCCACTTAGACCAATCCTGGCACTGCTCATCATTTGGATTGGCTAGCCAGTCTCTACCTTCCCAGAGACTACTTGGAGAGCAACAAGGCAGCCGTCTGTGTCAGAGGCAGCAGCAAAAGGTACGTTTTTAACCATTAATATTTTCCTGTCCTGTCCCTCCCCCCCTCCTGCCTGCCCATCCATTCACCCATCTTCGTGTTGTGGTGGCCGCCACTGTATGTATCTCCTTTATCTGCAAGGTGGGAGAGCAGTGGTCAAAACCGCTTGTCTAAATGTGGCGCATCGGCATCACCCTGAAGAGGATCATCTGTGGCTAATTGACATGTAGTACAAAAGGGGGTGGTGATTGACATGTAGGCACTAAGCAAGCACCATGCTGGCCAGGCTCGAGGCAGTTGTTGGAATGTGGGCATGAGATTATTGCTCATGCCAAAGCTGTTTAACAGTCTTGCAAATCAGACCAGTGAAATTTGAAAATGAAATAAAATACCTTTGATACTGCTCCCACTCTTATTTCTATGATGCACCACACTTGATGAATATGTTGAAGGTGCCGCAGGTGCAGTGTACAGGAAAGTGAATGACCCGCTCATAGACATAGAAGGTAGATCAATGCCACAAAGTCTGACAGTGTTTCAGAAAGCGTAGGTTTATTGGTAGGAAATAAAATACAGCACACAACGCTCCCTCACAGCTGCTCCAAACTCAAGCCACAACTGATTCCAGCCTGGAACTTCTGCAAGAAAGCCTTAGTGCCACAAGTTCTAATGTTCTACTATTAAGGAGATATCAGAAACACAAATCATAACAACTGGTTATTAGAGTGCATCTCCCTGCGCACTCATTCTAGAAAATAGAACACACTCCGATAGCTAGATGTGACACTTTCTGCCTAATACATGTACAAATGATGCATGTTGTAGTGTGTTCATGTAAATGTACGAAATTTACTATGAATCCTGACATCCATCTGTGTCTAACCAAACATGTGCATACTATATTTAGTAGTAGCTCCATGAGTGGGTGTAGGAAATTCCACAATTTAGAAATATATACACACACTGTGATCTGAAAATATATTGGGACACATCCTTATATGTAGCAAAGAATTCACACTAAGATTAGTAAAATACCTAGGATGTGCCAAAAAAAATCTTAGAAATGTTTTGACAAATATTTATGAAAATGCACACAGGCTGATTAAGATTTGGAGGGAGCAGTATCCCCATGTTTTGATATCTCTCTGTCTCATTATGACTGACCTGATGTTTCCCACACAAAGATTTCCTGTGTGCAGGTACACCGGACCCAGTTTTACCAGCCCATAAATATATGTGGTAAAATAATTTTGGGATTGAGCTTCAAGTGCAGCTTGTCACAGTTCCTAGTCTCCATCTAACCCCCTTCTAAAGCACTAGCAACATATATAGCTCTCCTCTACCAAGCTTCATCTACCCTTCCCATCTGCTCTGAACTAGTTTAATGGAAAGGGAGCTCTAACTGTTCCCAGAATGACAGTGCATTTGATGAAAGGCTCCATGTGTGCGGAGAATTCACTATGTGACAGCTCCTGACAGCTTACCTACACTTCCTAGAAATCCTTAAGCTCTGACAATGTTTGGAGATGGTGTCAGATATCTTGGATTTTTTTTATGTAACTTTTTTGTGTCTTATTGTGTCTTTGCTAGGCATCTGAATTACAATATTGCTGTGACCAGGACCTTTAACTTGTGATTTGTGCTGGAAGGACTGACATTTACTTATTAGTTTGCTGAGAAACATTTTTTAATCCAAAGAATTATCGTGGAAATCAAATAAAGTATTTTGAACTATTTATTTAATATTTTGTTTTAGTAGTGTAAAGACTGTTAGATTTATTACATTATTAGATCATGCATTTTTATGAACGAACAGAAAGATTTCTCTATTCAAGATAGTATTGTTTATGACATGATCAGATGAATGTGCATTTAATGAACAAGTGGTTTGCTGAGAATACTGATCACAGAATATTAAATAATGTTAATTATTTCTCCAGTTGCATAAGAAACAAGTCAGAGCCTGATTCAAATGGTATCAGAAGGCATATGACACTTGAGGTAGCAGACCATCCCGGAATGCCAGAGACCTGCTGCTGAAACGTCCCATCTTCCAGAAGAAGAAAACATATGACAGAGCATTCTCTGGGGCGGCCCCCAGAATCTGGAACTCACTCCCACCACATATTAGAAAAATTCCAAACACGTCATCATTCAAGAGGGAAGCAAACATCTTCCTAATGAGCAAATTCCTACCCTAAACATGGATTGCTCTTCATCTGCATTGTGGACATTCGCACATCTGTCAGATATGGATGCACCCTACACTAAAAAATTCAATTTAAAAAAAGAACACTAAAGACTAAACTTACAAAAGACTCCTTAGACTATACATGATTACAACTTTTGGATATTACTTGTAATATTGTTGTAAAAGATACAAAAGTACACATCGGATCCTATGTAAAATTAGTACTGATTTTGATTTGTAAATTTAACCGATATTAATTTTGTTGCTGCTGAAACTAATAAGAAAGGCACAAACTGGAACTGTATGTATATTAGTATTGACATACACGCTGTAATGTAAACAATTGACAACATGTAACTGTGAAGCGATCTGATACCCTCAGGTCATGTTCGCACTATATAAAACTCTATAAATAAATAGAAAAATAAAGTTATCTTGCTAATATTGAATAGAGGCTGTGAACCAGATATAGAAGTCACATATTTGTTGATATCCTTCAGTTACAGTAATGTCCATTCCATACCATGAACATAGACAGTTTGTTAACAGAGATCTTATTAAGGTATATTGCTGGGACTGAAAAGTACTTCACATGATAATGGACGTGCGTCCCTATCCTGAGTACTCAACTGCACTGATGTCTTGATCCCTAATGATGATTTGTGTTGTTATAGGATAACATAGATCATGTGTGTGTGCCATAACATAGGCCTCTCTGAAGGATTGTAGTCTTGTTGGACTTGGAGTGACGCTCAAAGCGTAACCTCATAGTGAAGGAAAGCGTTTGCCTTCACCAGGAATTGAACAGTTTAAGTATGGTGGTGAGATCAGTAGGAGTAAACAGGTCCTTTTTAACCTGTATCATTCGAGTGGGGCCTTCAAGCTCACACAGTTAAAGTTCTGCTCCTGTGTGCTTAACTCACCCTTGGTCTACATCGGTTTGATGTGCAGTGCGGCGCAGCACATGAGTGGAGTCTCTGTGCTGGGTGTTTGTGTGCCAGGAAAGGGCACAATACAGGAATAATGCAGAACTGTGCAGTGCATTAATGCTGAGTGCATGTGCTGGATATATTGTACCTAAGAGTGGTATAATACATGAAGGATGCAGTGCTGTGCAGTGCGTGCGTGTGAAATGCATGCACTGTATGTATGTGTGCCCATGTGTGAGACACTACTTGAAGGATTCAGTGCTGTGCAGTGTGAGCACGTTAAATGGATGTTCTGGATGTATGGGTGCCTATGAGTGGTACAGTAAATGAAGGTAGTTGAAGGGTTTGTCCAAATTTACAAACCAGCCAGTAAAAAGAAAAAATTCGGACGCCCATCGGGTGGTATTATGACCCTTGCCTCAACCAGGTTCGTGAAAGAGTCCAAATTAATTAGGTCACTATGCAAATGGTTGTTGGTTTGTAAGGTATGTCATCTAGGCGCAGAAGGGAAGGATGCCCATTTGATTATCATAAATGTATATATGCAATGGGGCTCCCAAAAAGAATACAATATAGAACTAGGGCTCTTCAAAAAGGATATCATTGATCTATTAGAAAAGTACGGGAAGGATAAATTGCTGATGATGGGAGACTTTAACCACAGGTTAAATTTTGAAAGGTTGGATCGCTGGTTTGAGGACATGTTGATTGCCTACAATATAGGATCAGCAGAATTTCCAACGTGTCTATCTTCCAATCAGGATGAAGCCCTTGGGAAGTTCTTGGGCTCGAAGGGTCTAATATGTTTAAATGGCAGGAAGGACCCTGATCGCCCAGCCACACAGACCTTTAGAGTGGGAAATCAACAATGCCCTATAGATTATATCTTTATTCAGGCCTGGAACTATGTACTGATAAATAAGTTCCGGGTAATTAAGCGTAGGGACAGTGATCATAATGCCTTGTTTTGTGAAGTTGCAGGTGGATCAATAAGTACATGTGATAGGGTGATCTCTCAAAGTGTGGAATACCCTAAGCGCCTGACAACAAGATTGACGGAAGAGTATGTCGAGAAACTGGCATGCTTTCAACAAAACTTACTAAAGGATAATATCGAAGGTCGGCAGGTAGCATGGTATGAGGATATAATTGCACAGGCTGTGCAGTGTCTTGGAGTGTTTCTAAAGGATAAGAAACAGGCTAAGGTAAAAACACAGCTTAGCAAAGGCAAGCCCAGGTGGTTTAACCCTGAATGTCAGAAGAAAAAAAGTGCTATTCGTAAATTAGAGCGACATCAGAGGAATAGTTATGATCTGGGGAATTTGGAGCTCCTACTCAATCTGAAGAAAGAATACAAATCCTTAGTAAGGAAGCAGAAAAGGATTTTTAAAGAAGAATGTTGGGCTAACCTTTTAGAGACAATTGAAAACAAAAATATTAAAGGGTTCTGGAGGTTAATACAGGAAGCCGCAGGAAGGGCTCCGGGAACAATGAGCTGCGTTGTGGAAGAGGCGGCATGGGTAAATTACTTAAGTTATCTGTATAAAGCAAGAAGGTCCTCGAAAATAGAGAAGAATAAATCAACTTGGACAGGGCATGCAGAAGGGTTAAAATCGGATTTCTCGGTAGAGAAAGTAAAAGATACTATTAAGAAGTTGAATCTATCACGTGCAGCAGGTCCCGATAACCTCCCCGCCGTCCTAATTAAAACCCAGATAGACTGGTGGGCAGGATTTTTATCTCACATGTTTGTAGCAATTCTAGACTCAGGTAACTTCCCCAAATCTTGGAGAGGGGCCATAATTAGACCCTTGCATAAAAAGGGGGAAAAGAAGGACCCGAAGAATTATAGGCTGATCAACCTACTGGACATTGGTGAAAAGGTCTTTTCAAAAATAATTCTTGGCAGGTTAAAAGAGTGGGTGGAGCGGAAGTCAATAGTTCCAATTGAGCAGGGTGGCTTTAAGGAAGGACACTCAACTATTGATCACTGCTTCGCATTATGGGCTGTGGCGAGGAAGTCCATGGAACTGCAGGGCAAATTGTTTTGCTGCTTTGTGGACTTTCGCGCAGCGTTTGATTTGGTGGATAGGGACTGTTTGTGGGAGACATTGAGAAATTATGAGGCCCCTGCTGACCTGCTGCAGGTAATCCAGGAACTGCACAGCCAAAATTGGGCACAGGTAATTAAAGACACCTCTGGCGGCCTTACACCGGAGATTGCTATAAACAATGGCTTGAGGCAAGGCTGTGTTCTCGTCCCGCTTCTTTTTGCCATATTTTTAGCAGACTTGCCTCTCATCCTGGGCGCAGCCAGAGGTGCAAGCCCAAAAATAAATGGTAGGCATTTGTCCTGTTTACTGTATGCGGACGACCTTGTAATAATGGACCAAACTGAGGTGGGTCTGCAGAGAAAGTTAAATGTTTTTAATGAATATTGTACAGTAAAGCGACTTACGGTAAATATGGACAAAACAAAAGTTTTGTGCTTTGGGAAGAAAAGTACGAAGTTTAGCTGGTTTTTGGGCCAAACCAAATTGGATACTGTAAGTGAATATAAATACCTCGGAATATGGTTTACACGGTCCCTAAAGTGGGGCACCCATTTAGAGGGACAGAAATTAAAAGCACATTTAGCGGTGTGTGGGCTGAAAAGATTCAACCATAGTTATGGTGATATGTCTCACAAACCTCTTTTGACAGCTTTTAAGGCTATGATTCCCCCTCAACTCCAATATGGTGCGGAAGTACTTTGTATTGATGGCAAAAGCTCCTGGGATAAAGAGGAGGGGAAATGTTTAAAATCTTTATTGTCTCTCCCTAGTTCAGCAATGATCCAGGCAATTAGATTGGAAGTAGGCCTAACTGCATGGAATGTCCAGGTGCAGCTAAGTCTTCTCAGATTCTGGAATCGTTTGGGGCAGGGTGAAGTCACAAAGGTGTCACAATGGTGTATGACAGAAATTCAGACCAGTGAGTTAAAATGGGCCAAGGCAACAAGAAGAAAACTCCTAGCCATTTGTGACCACTTGAATGTGACTATTGACCCAAAGACACTTCAAATTAATGTAATAAAGAGTGTACTTAAAGTACAGGGTAAAGAAATTTCGAGGGCAACAGACCAAGAGTATTTGAGAAAGAAAGACTCTGTAAAATTTATGAGTACAGGTTGGGCAAAAGACTTAAGCTTTCCTTACATAGATTTACTACCAAATCGTTGGTTAAGAATAGAAGTACTTAAGTTAAGAATAGGTATTAACCCGGTAATTATAAATAGTGCTATAAAAGCAGTTTTAACGCATCCTGATGGCAAATGTGTCTGCAAGATAGGAACGAAATGTAATATTTTGCATATTTTATTGGATTGTTATATATTTTTAAACTTACGTAAACAGTTCCTTCGCCCGATATTTTTAAAATATGATGTTAAGGAGCGTTCACAAGCATGGGAGCTGTTGGTTGTCATGGAAAAATTTGATATTGCGATAGCTATCGGGAGATTTATACAGGGCGTTTATAAGTTCCCCGGCTGGCTGGAGGCTTAAAGCAGCGAATAGTTTTATAATCCAAAATGAATTTTATGCACAAATTGTTTTAAACGATGTTTTTAGGATAATATGACTTTTATTGTTAAGAATATGAAGTTGTGATATGTTGTTTTATATGATAAAGTATGAACAGTGGTTTATAGATCAATGGTCTAAATAAACAAAAAATTTGACTGACTGACAGTAGGAGTAAACAGGTCCTTTTTAACCTGTATCATTGGAGTGGGGCCTTCAAGCTCACACAGTTAAAGTTCTGCTCCTGTGTGCTTAACTCACCCTTGGTCTACATCGGTTTGATGTGCAGTGCGGCGCAGCACATGAGTGGAGTCTCTGTGCTGGGTGTTTGTGTGCCAGGAAAGGGCACAATACAGGAATAATGCAGAACTGTGCAGTGCATTAATGCTGAGTGCATGTGCTGGATATATTGTACCTAAGAGTGGTATAATACATGAAGGATGCAGTGCTGTGCAGTGCGTGCGTGTGAAATGCATGCACTGTATGTATGTGTGCCTATGTGTGAGACACTACTTGAAGGATTCAGTGCTGTGCAGTGTGAGCACATTAAATGGATGTTCTGGATGTATGGGTGCCTATGAGTGGTACAGTAAATGAAGGATACATTGCTGCACAGTGTGTGCATGCTGTATACCTGCACTGGGTGCATGTGTGACTGTGAATGGTGCATTACATGGAGAGACCTGGGTTACAGTTTGGGAAACCCAGGCCTGCATGGTGAACCATGGAGAGGAGGTAGAGGAATACACCCTGACAGATATTTGTATTGCTACATTCCTATAAGATGGATGGGAGACATACTGGTGAGGGGAAGACCAGGCCTTCCCTGTACACTTGAAAGGGTGCTCTTTGATTCAGTGAGAGGTCACAAAGAAAGGGCCTGAGCACATCTCAAGAAGGAGATGGGGCTGATAAGAGAATCATATCCAGTAGGGCTAGGGCCCTGTGCTAATCTTTTAATACACTTATCAATGTGGCTGACATGCAGGTGTGAACTCTAATCACTCCCTTTTGTGGAGTTATCAGCTTTGGAGACACTCCTGCTGTGCCAGACTGCTTTCAAGAGAAAGAAAGGCAGAGAAGTGAACACTTCAAAAGAAGCAGACCCCCAACATAAACCTCAACTACTCAGACTCTAAATCACATCTAGTGTCTGGAAATGGACTATAAGTAGGAGGACTTGAGACCCCAAATATTATCATCTGTCAAGTAGTCAGACTGCCTGTGTGAGGAGGAGAAGCTCTGCAATACCTCTGCCTGTGACCAGGACTGCTAGTCTCCCTGCTGGGCGAAGGGACATCACCCAGGAAATCTAAGACCACCTGCATCGGAGCCTGCAGCACCAGCATCTGCCTGCTTACCAAGACCAGGAAGAGGAAAGCATTGAGCACACAATGTCCAGTAAGGAGACCTGTCAAGTGGACTCCATTTGCGAGGTGTGTGAAGAAGACTACTGCTCCAATCAAGTCATTGCCTATGTGCAGTACAAAGGTGGCTACTCTTGTATGCCAGAGGAGGCCGCTGTGAATTGAGCCATGTCTATTGATGCGTCGATCGAGCCAGAGCCCATGTGTAGTGAGGGCCCCACTCTTGTATGCCAGGAGGGGCCACTGCGAGAGGGCTGCCATGCTGTGAGGATTGTAGCCTGTGTGCTGTGGTGAGCTGTGACCCCGGGAGGGGCTGCCGCTGTGGATTTTGCTGTACCAAATCATCGGAAACCCGTGTACAGAAAGGATAAAGTGATCTTGCATACACAAAAAAATAACCATCAAACTATGTTCACATTTTATTTTTATCACTCATCTACCTTTTTCTAACAATTTTACCTTTTCTTCAATAGCTACTGTGTATCTACTGTTCTAAAATGTTTGTTTTCAAACAGAACACATTGTCCAAGCCAATAGTTCTGAACTGAATGTGTCAAAATATATGCAAAAAACATTTATTCATGCCTGTGTCGGACTATGAAAGCCCCCCATATTTTGTCAACGCTTATTTATCAGTACATTTCTATGCCGAGGCATGCAAACTGTGAGACAAGGCTAAAACATTTTTTTTTTAAACCTGTGGCAGTTACACAACAAAAAAAAAGATTTGTTTGATGTATACATTGAATGTACAGCATAACGAATTAAATGTGTGATGATTTTGTGTACATTTGAGATGCAAAATACTAGCCCCTGTTGTTTTGCAATGCAAGCACTACATAAGAGACATGATGATACATTAAATAGCCAATTGCATGACGTGATGGACAAATGCTCCTTTTGCGCAAGGCCAAAGCCTCTCCGTCCACTATTAAAAAAAATTGGTAATTAGAGGTCAAATGGGCAGCTACTCTGTCAAGCCAGACTTAAAAAAGAGAATGAGATCTATTTTTTGCACTTTGCGGATTATACCAACCGGTACTTACAGTAGAACAATTTTCTATTCTCATACTCCTCTTGTAACATTTGTGGAGGCAACCCAACCCATTGACATGTTAATGTAAGTGTGTAAAATGTAAGTAAGTATCCAAATGTAAAGAAACACAATGAGGATGCAGTTCTATTACATTGTTCGATTTCCGTATATTAATGATACAGAACGACTCTTTACTGCAAATTGAGTCCCTGCTACTGTCATTAAATCCTAATGATCACATTTAGAACATTATTTGAATTGAATAATGTGAGTCTGCTGTGGATATTGCTCACCTTGCAAAACTGTGGTCAATGTATTCCCAAATTCTCTGTGTGCTACGCAGGGCAGTTGATTCGAAGAGTAAAATGTACGCAGCACTCTGCGAACAGTTCATGCATATTGCAGATTGCACAGATGCTCCAGCAATTTTATTTCACTGTCCAGCGGCTTAATCGGTCATTTCATCTTTCTTGCTTAGCAGAGCCAACATACTGGAACCAATTGCCTCCGGTTATGGTACATGCTCTATTTCTTTTTTCTTGGTGACTAATGCAGTGTTGCAGTAATATTCGCATAGTACATTCATTCCGGTTTATCTCAACATGTAAAGTTGTATTACAAATGTGTTAGTGTCATGAAATTATGATATAGTTCAAAAGATTGACACGATTGCAGGAAAAGAGTACCAATGATATTGTGAAAGGTATTCTCTTATCAAGGGAAGGTAAGGCTGGCTAAAAAAAATACTATTTTTATTTTTATAAAAAGCTGGCAGCCGTTTCATATGAGAATGCCAACCTGGCCCAATGCGGAAGAAACATTTTTTTAAATGTATTTGAAAGGTTTGAAATGATAACTAGATAAAACAACGTGATGCGTTTAGTGTATCATACAGAATGCAGAAAACCTGTTAAGAGCATGGAGACCTTAAAAGTGGCCTCATGGTTCCAAGATCTCAGAGCACTCTCCGTGTCACTGTTTCTAGTGTTAGAGGATGGCTTTCTGGCATTAAGGCCATGTGATGTATGACAATGAACAAGATGGTCAGCCTATCTGATAGATTTATCATTGTTCACGCAACGAAGCTCTGTATAGAAAAGTGCAGCCCTGTATTGTGAAATAAAGAAACATTCTGCAAAAGAATTTCTGCAAAGAATTGCATGACAATGATCTAATCAGCGGCGCGTGCACATAAAACACAAGTTTAACACAAAACTAAGCATTCTTTGGCAGCAAAATAATGTCATAGGTCACATTGTACTGCAAAATGTTTTTCTGCTCAATAGGTGAATGCGCTGCTGTTTGCAGTGATTTACGCAGAAATGCGCCACTTGAGTGTACATAATGAAAAATAAAGTAAGTCTTGGGGCCTCATTTATGAAAAGTGACGCATCGCTGCGTCAAAACAGCGATGCGTCACTTTTCATTGCGCCCTCCTTGTGACACCAATGATGCGTCATATTTACAGTATGACGCATCATGTCGCAAGGAGTTACAGATACGTCAGTATTTCTGACATATCTGTAAGCGCAAAACTCACGCATTGCTGGAGTGTGTCACAAAAGTGACGCAACTCCAGCAATGCGTCCTTTCACATGGGGAAAGCCCAATGTGAAAGGGCTTGCGTCAGTCTTACGCCTGCTGTGAGGCAGGCGCAAGATTTTGACGCAACAGCGTCCTAAAAGTGACACAGTGAAATCTCATAGATTTCACTGCGTCACTATTACGAGGCTTTTTGCGGTGGAACGCCCCCTCTGCATACATTATACCTGACGCAGGTATAATGTAGCGCAGGGGTTTACAAAGTGAAGCATCTGCTTAGATGCGTCACTTTGTAAACGTGGTGCAACAAGGCACATTTTTTACTACACTGGTGCGTCACTAAAAGTGACGCATCAGCGGCGTAAAAGTGACGCAAGGGCTCATAAATGAGGCCCTGGTCTTTAAGTGGGCAGTACCTTTCAGCTATTGTCATTTCCATTTGGAATCGTCTCTTTTCCATTTTTACGACAGCCATTGGGCAGCCGTTTAGTGACTGGAGTGTCAGTCACCACGAGTCTCAGCATTTTGCTAAAATACTTCGGCCTAATTAAATGACAAGCAAAAGAAGACAAAGCAATTCATCTCCAACCACAATTTCGTTTCACTGTACATAACCCCCCCCCGCCCCCTACCCCAGGGAGCTTTTGTGGTTGGTACATGTGGTTGGTGGTCGAGGCGGACAGCCTCATTGCCCCTGCACACAGCGAGGCCCACTCCCCGGAACTAACCATTTTGGGATTGATGGGTTAATCGGAAACTGGCAGGGGTAGGCGTTAATGCATTCTTTTTTTTCCACCACTTTACTGGGTCAGTCTGCCTGCTCCCCCTTTGTGACAGATGTGCCGCGCATCTACCTCATTCACTGCATTGAGCTCTAGTTCACAGGAGGCAAATCCATAGCTTCCAGAGCCTCTGGCAGTCCCTTCCCAAGCAGTGATGATTTGCAACATTAACACCCACCGAGTAGCCAGCTGCCCGGCAAGAGCATGTGCCTTTTTGTGCCACAGTCAGTGGCTTGTTGGTGCCTACTGTGTGCTACCAACTCCTCTTTTGTTTGTAGCCTCAGGTGGGCAGTAGTGCAGTACCAGAATGCGGGCAGCCACTTGTGAATGTCTGCCACCCACCCCACAGTGTCACCAACAGACCCACATTGAATTTCAATAACTGTCAAACAATCTGAAGTGGCTTCACTTGACCAAAGGAAAAGATGATCTCACTTGACCAAAGGTACTGTATCCTCAGGCACACTGATGGAGTCTTGTGGGATGAGCAAGACAATTTATACCGCACAAAGACCACCGACAACACCACTTGGTAAGCATCCACTGCTGCTGTTGTAGTTCTGGAAGATTTGTGGTTGCATCATACAGTGTTTTCAAGTAGCACGCGTGTGGGAGTACACTAAAGTGGCGTAAAATAAATATTCCATGACAAAATGAATTTATGTTGAAGTGTGATTTTTTTATAATTAAATGGCAATTGAATAGAAAAGTGTTCCTGCAAGGATTGAATATTATGTTCATAAAACCTTTAATGTTACTTCACGTTACTGTTCATAGTTTTTTTTAGATATATAGCGCGAACTCGACCAGAAGGTTTCAGCGTGCTTTACATGAGTACCAGTTACGTAGTGTCCCCAGTTTTCAGGTTCAAAAGAATTAAGGTGACATTTGTGTAGAATGTGACATAGGATGGGCTTCAGACAGATAATTCTGTACAAAAATCGAATTTAATTTCATGAAAAATGAATGTGTTGTTCTTGGAAGTCCGGATGACAACAGTGCTGAGGAATGGAAACCTTATTAGGAGCTGCAACGCTTCAGACATGATCATAGAGCGACTGTACGGATGTTCATCCTTCTTACTGGGTACTCTCCAAAACAGCCTACGCATGGAACACTGATCTTTCCCCTCATTACTCTCGTTCAGCTGATATCTACAAAGTTTGAACACACAGTTAATTATAGAGCTGACAATGCTGGTCTTTGATGGTGCTTTGGTAATGCTCCAGTAATGTGGATGGGTTGAACATTTTATCTTTAGGGCAGGTTATGTTTCTCCCAGTAAAGAATGTGAAACCAATGACTAGGCTAAGGGGTGAGAGATTGGCGGGCAAGTATTTCCGGCCTGGGTATACGAGGCTAGGTTAGCTTCCACTAACCTAGCTAGAGGTTAGCCACTTGAACATTCGCTATAGCAGAGGGGGCCATAAGCAGAGCAGACATATGGAAAGAAAGTAAAATAGCAGTGACGGCTGGCATGTAAGGAGAGTGGTGAGGTGGGCAAATGGGGTATAGAAAAATAAATAAAAGAAAAAGCCACATACCTTCCTGACTTGCCGAACAACGTCCTTCTCGCTCTGATGTTCCAGTCTTACGTCCTCCAGGCACTAATACGGGACCCTGCAAACTCCTCTAACCAACCCTATCACTGGTCTCATGCTGTTAACCATCATGAGAGAAGCACCAGGACTGGAAGAAGTGGCCTCTCTCAGTGCTCTTAAGAGCTCTGAAGGCCTGTAATTTTTCTAACCCAGCTAGGTTAGAAAGGTTTGAAATGCACATGTCTGGCTGGTTGTCAAAAGACGGCCTGTCAAAGGAACATGTACATAAATGCACAGCTCCCTGCTGCCACCCAGTAGCAATTGCCACTGCCCCATCCTGACACGCTGTTCGGGACGGGTTGGAGAAAAATAAAATGGCATTTGTTACCATTTTATTTTTATTTTCTTGGGCATTTTTTAGTGGAGAAACACTCCTTCACTTTAATGAACGAGCCTCTTCTGGAAAATAGGCTCTGCATTCCAAAGAAGGAGAGATCTTACAGAACAATTACACATCTACTGTCCCCTGACCCTATACTCGGAATAAAGTTATATGGTGGGGCCATGAGCCTAGGGCAGTGTGAATTTATGTTGAGAAATTGTGGAGGTGCACTGGTAAAACTGTGTTCTCAGAGTAAAGGCACATTGGTGGAGTCTTGTGTGTTTGTGTTGCTAGGGTATCATCAAAGTCCAGTTAGTGTGGTTTTAGAAGACCAGCCAGAGCACGTCTGCCCAGGGTGTACCAGCCTTAGAGCAGTTATACTTCATCACACACCCTCAATCGAAAGGTAGTACAACTCTAGCATGTTGGGTGGACAGGACACAGATAACAGGGCTGTCTAAAGAACATGTGCAGAGGAGATAGTGACTTATATGTTGGTGGGAATTCAAGGGTGGCCTAGATTGGTGTAGACTGCTGTGAGGTGTTGGAAAAGGTGCCTCCACAGAGCTCTGAAGAGCCAGCTCCGTTATCTGATACAGACAGTGGACTCAAGGATTTCACCCTGCTCTGAAGTTGAACACTTGGACAGAGGTGAGATTGGTGACAGTCATAACCTGGATGACTTAAGATTCCTTAAAGAAGTGATGGAGGTTTAGAATCTCCAAAGGGACAATTTCTATAATATGGAGCAATACAAAACATGTGTCATAGCGAGTGGGACAAGTTGGACTCCAAGGGTCAAATTCGTGAAGTACTACAACTAATGTACACAGTGAAGCATGGTAAAGACTGATGACCTGGTTTCATAGGGCTCTCCTCAACATCACATGAACAGGATTTGAAACCAAGACGGTAAACAGACCTTTGCAAGGAAATTGACGACACAGTTGAAGAAAGCCTGGCTTACACAAAAAGTCTCAAGCAACTCCCATTTCAAATATACATAGCTCAATTTTCTACACAGCGCTTACCTAACCCCCAGAAATCTAAGCAAGATGTATGAATCAATAACAGTGACATCCTTTAGATATTGGGGGGTAGCACTCTCAGTATTGAGAAATATCCTCGGGGCTCCTCAAATGTCCTTATGTGAAGGTTTCTTTCACAGTTTAATAGAAAATAAATGGCAAGGTTCAAACGATGGTGATGCTCTACTTTTTAATCATGTGTTCTTCATGCATCTCGTTGTATTCACAAGTATACATTTCATGATGTCATCACGGTTTCAATAAATGCACTCAAACTATCCCAATGCATTTCGGCATTTAAATCATGCCTTCTTCTGGGGACATGTTCTGTTAACAAAGAGAAAATGTAATTGTACTCTAAGTATTGAATAGGTAAAAAAGGCTGGTCAAATATACTAGACGAAGTGGTGAAGCAATCGTGCAGTTTAAGGTTAATTTGACAGTGAGGTCAGTGAAATTGACTCGGCGTGATTTACTGTAAAATGCGTACGAGTGAATGTGTGGTTAAACGGAGTGCAAAAAAAAATTGCCCTGTGCTTCAGTGAAATAATTTGCTAGCAAGATAACACGCATATGTTAATGGCTGGCTGGGGGAGGAATAGTGCGGTACGCGGCGACGATCCGCAATTAAATAAAGGGTGGGGTGAAAAAGAAGGAGTTTGCATGCACGGTGCTTCGGTGCAAGTACCAAATGAACTTAGGCATAATGTGCTTGTGAAAAAAACGGGTTAATGCGCAGCTTACCGTAACGTGCAGAAGAGTTCTAAGTCGTAGGTTCAGTAGTTCTCGACCGGGTTAGGGCGTGACTGGACCCCGGAAGTATTTAAAGTGAAGAGCTTACCGAGACGCGTAGAGCACGTTGCTTAAAGGTGCAGTGTATCTATTACATGACGTTAGTCTCAGTGAGAATGAAAATAGAAAACGGTGAATCAAAAGAGTCAGTGAAGGCAAATGACGGACTAAAAAACGATGATGTTGGTGTGTATCCAAGGTGATTCTTGAGAGAATAGGAGTGAGTGGAATGTATATACATATGTAAGGGTAACTACAAAATGTATGGAACCGAATAAAACCAGCGTTAAGTCAACTAATAACAAAGACAAAGGAGTAAATCTTGATCACATCCCCAATGCTAATAAAAAGCTAATAATAAAAAAGATGTTGGAACGATAAACTAATCAATACTGGTACAATACGATGTAGCTATAAGGTAACTGAGCTAGTTACTATTCGCATTCTGGGAGCTACAGGCTGGAAAAACAGCATATTATAGGTAACATAAGTATTCCACACGATCATTAAGACCATGCGGTTTCATGCTGCACAATGTAAAAATCCAATAGTTTTCTCTTCTAAGCAGTTCAATGTGGTTATCTCTGCCTTCTTGTTTGGTGACTGTTTCCAAAGCACAATATCGTAATTGGCTAATGCCATGTCCAGCTTTAAGGAAGTGTTGTGCCACAGTTGATTTGATTTGTTTGGTTCTAATGTTGGACTTATGTTCATTGAGTTGTGTTTTTAATTTCCTCTCGGTCTGTCCAACATAAATCTTACCACAGGGGCACTTCAACATATAGATGGCATTGGAGGTATCACAAGTCGCTGTGGCTCTAACCTTAATTTTGTTACCCTTCATAGGGTGGTTGATAGTGGTTCCTTGGATAACACTGTTGCAGTGATTGCAATTTCTGCATGGGATTGTTCCTTTGAACTTGGTGATAGTGCAGTTGGAAGTTTTTAGGAGTTCTCCTAAGTTTTTGGCTCTGGTGTAGGCAAAGATAGTTTGATTGTCAAAAATCTTATTGAAGTCAGGTTCTATCCTGAGGATCTCCCAATGTTTTTTGATGATCTGCTTGAATTTGTTACGTACTGTGGAGTATTTGGAAACAACAGTGATTGAATCTCTTTTGGGTGTGGCTGTGTTGAACAGTAAGTTGTTTCTGGATTTGGTCTCGCATCGTTGTTTTGCCTGCTCGAGGACTGGGTCAGGGTACCCTCGAGTTTTGAATCTCTGTATGGTGGTTCGAACCTCTTTCTCGAAGTGATCAGTGTCAGAAGTAATCCTTTTTGCCCTAATGAGTTGACTGTATGGTAAATGGTTTTTCAGAGGTTGTGGGTGAAAGCTTGAATAATGTAATGTGTTATTCCTATCGGTTGACTTGCGGAATAAACTCGTCTTGAATCCTGTGGTGGTGTTAGTGACTTTGACGTCAAGAAACGTTATAGACTCAGTTTGAATTTCATGGGTCAAGTACCACAAAGCCCAAAGAATTCCAAGAGGTCTAAGGATACCACTAAAACCTTCTTTATGTAAAAACTTTCAGAAATTTAAAGATCGATGGTACGCCATCCTGAACAAGTGCAGCTTAGATCTTATACTATTGATAATTGAGGAACTATCCACCATTCTGGAAGAACTATCGACTGATATATCTCGAGTTAAGACAGAACTGGAAAACAGCTACACCACAGATGAACTCAATAAAATCATGGAAGACATTAACGTACAACTAGCTAAACACACCGCTGAGGTCAGTGAACGTAAAATCAGAAAACTAAGGAGAGACACCATAGACTATAAAATGGGAGAGGTATACACTTGGGCAGACATTTATGCCAAACGGCGACAGAATAAACCTTATACTGTCAATACTGAAACCTCATCCTCAGAAGAGGATACAACCAATCAACAAGGGAGAAGACCTAGGTTTCTAACACAGAAACCAACATCCAATGCTCAAGGTATCTCAATAAACACAGAAACTGCCTCAACATCTGCTGAGCCTTTTTTAGAATTAAGCCAGGATCTACGCGAAGACCCAGGAGGGCAAAAAGAAAAAACCAAAGAACCCCCACAAACGAGCACAGTAACGAGCAAGAAAGACAAACCCAAAGTGAAGTAACTGACAATCTGGTCATTAACATCTCTGACTTTCACTTCAGCAAAACTCAAATAAGGATTCTACAAAAAGGTACCTCATTCATCCCTACGGCTCAAACTAACAGACTTGAGTTGGAAATTTCACTTTACAAACTCATGAGGAAATTACGCTTAAAGCATTTTTTCCAAAACATATACAAACACCTATTGACCTTCAGCCAGATCAACTTAGGGGCTTACGTCCCAAAAGCAACTTTCTAGCACCAGTCTCACACAAGACCCTTGACACTTATGAGACTCTCGTCAGGAACGACTTATCCAAACTTAACTGCAATCGTCGATCTAAAAACAAGAACTACACCATCAAGGAGATCAACACCCTTAAATCCATCTCGAATAACAATGAGATAACTTGCGTTAAGGCAGATAAGGGTGGAGCCATCGTTATCCTCAACACATCCTATTATGAACAACAGGCATCCCTTCACCTCTCGGACACCAACACATACCTGAAGTTACAAAACAATCCCACGGCTCAATTCAAGGAAAGACTTGACAACATATTGAGCTCAGCTCTTGAAAACAAAGTAATCTCTGACAAAACTATCAAATACCTCGTTATGAAATATCCTAAAAGTCCCAAATTTTTCTTGGTTCCCAAAATACACAAGAACCTTCAAACACCCCCCTGTAGGCCCATAGTATCTACATGCGGCAGCATTCACGATCCTGTGGGAAAATTCTTAGACAGATATTTACAGCCCATTGTTATCACCTTACCTACTTTCATCAGAGACACTACAGACTTTCTCAAAAAACTCAATCAAGTGCAAATAGAGGACTACAGCCAGCTACTACTGTGTACAGTGGATGTATCATCGCTATACACGTCCATCCCCCACTCTATGGGTATAGAGGCCATTGAATATTGTTTGTTGAGAACTGAATTGGACAACGATTTAAAACTCTTTTTAATGGAACTCTTACAATTCACACTATTCTACAGTTACTTCACATGGAAAGACAATTGGTACCAACAAATGACTGGAACGTCCATGGGCAATTCAGCAGCACCAGCCTATGCTAACATTTTCATGCATAGATTTGAAGAAGACCACATCCTCAATAAGACAGAATGGACCGATCATCTGAAAATGTTTGTAAGATTCATAGACGACATTTTCTAATCTGGCAGGGTCCACAAAACATCTTGCAACAACAACTGTCTCAACTCAATACCATTGATCAACGTATCCAATTCACCCATGAAATTCAAACTGAGTCTATAACGTTTCTTGACGTCAAAGTCACTAACACCACCACAGGATTCAAGACGAGTTTATTCCGCAAGTCAACCGATAGGAATAACACATTACATTATTCAAGCTTTCACCCACAACCTCTGAAAAATCATTTACCATACAGTCAACTCATTAGGGCAAAAAGGATTACTTCTGACACTGATCACTTCGAGAAAGAGGTTCGAACCACCATACAGAGATTCAAAACTCGAGGGTACCCTGACCCAGTCCTCGAGCAGGCAAAACAACGATGCGAGACGAAATCCAGAAACGACTTACTGTTCAACACAGCCACACCCAAAAGAGATTCAATCACTGTTGTTTCCAAATACTCCACAGTAAGTAACAAATTCAAGCAGATCATCAAAAAACATTGGGAGATCCTCAGGATAGAACCTGACTTCAATAAGATTTTTGACAATCAACCTATCTTTGCCAACACCAGAGCCAAAAACTTAGGAGAACTCCTAAAAACTTCCAACTGCACTATCACCAAGTTCAAAGGAACAATCCCATGCAGAAATTGCAATCACTGCAACAGTGTTATCCAAGGAACCACTATCAACCACCCTATGAAGGGTAACAAAATTAAGGTTAGAGCCACAGCGACTTGTGATACCTCCAATGCCATCTATATGTTGACGTGCCCCTGTGGTAAGATTTATGTTGGACAGACCGAGAGGAAATTAAAAACACGACTCAATGAACATAAGTCCAACATTAGAACCAAACAAATCAAATCAACTGTGGCACAACACTTCCTTGAAGCTGGACATGGCATTAGCCAATTACGATATTGTGCTTTGGAAACAGTCACCAAACAAGAAGGCAGAGATAACCACATTGAACTGCTTAGAAGAGAAAACTATTGGATTTTTACATTGTGCAGCATGAAACCGCATGGTCTTAATGATCGTGTGGAATACTTATGTTACCTATAATATGCTGTTTTTCCAGCCTGTAGCTCCCAGAATGCGAATAGTAACTAGCTCAGTTACCTTATAGCTACATCGTATTGTACCAGTATTGATTAGTTTATCATTCCAACATCTTTTTTATTATTAGCTTTTTATTAGCATTGGGGATGTGATCAAGATTTACTCCTTTGTCTTTGTTATTAGTTGACTTAACGCTGGTTTTATTCGGTTCCATACATTTTGTAGTTACCCTTACATATGTATATACATTCCACTCACTCCTATTCTCTCAAGAATCCCCTTGGATACACACCAACATCATCGTTTTTTAGTCCGTCATTTGCCTTCACTGACTCTTTTGATTCACCGTTTTCTATTTTCATTCTCACTGAGACTAACGTCATGTAATAGATACACTGCACCTTTAAGCAATGTGCTCTACGCGTCTCGGTAAGCTCTTCACTTTAAATACCTCCGGGGTCCAGTCACGCCCTAACCCGGTCGAGAACTACTGAACCTACGACTTAGAACTCTTCTGCACGTTACGGTAAGCCACGCATTAACCCGTATTTTTTCACAAGCACATTATGCCTAAGTTCATTTGGTACTTGCACTGAAGCACCGTGCATGCAAACTCCTTCTTTTTCACCCCACCCTTTATTTAATCGCGGATCGTCGCCGCGTACCGCACTATTCCTCCCCCAGCCAGCCATTAACATATGCGTGTTATCTTGCTAGCAAATTATTTCACTGAAGCACAGGGCAAATTTTTTTTGCACTCCGTTTAACCACACATTCACTCGTACGCGTTTTACAGTAAATCACGTCGAGTCAATTTCACTGACCTCACTGTCAAATTAACCTTAAACTGCACGATTGCTTCACCACGTCGTCCAGTATATTTGACCAGCCTTTTTTACCTATTCAATACTTAGAGTACAATTTCATTTTCTCTTTGTTAACAGAACATGTCCCCAGAAGAAGGCATGACTTAAATGCCGAAATGCATTGGGATAGTTTGAGTGCATTTATTGAAACCGTGATGACATCATGAAATGTATACTTGTGAATACAACGAGATGCATGAAGAACACATGATTAAAAAGTAGAGCATCACCATCGTTTGAACCTTGCCATTTATTTTCCATTAAACTGTGAAAGAAACCTTCATATAAGGACATTTGAGGAGCCCGGAGGACATTTCTCAATACTGAGAGTGCTACCCCCCTATATTTCCCACGCCTCTAGTCAGAAGGCGATTCTCTGGAGCACCTTACAAAAAACAAAACTTAATTAAACAGCTGTGCGCCCAGTAACAACCCTTTTTATCCTTTAGATATTCACATAAGAGTGCAGGTTTCCACCACATGGTGTGGACCTATCCCAAAATAAGCCAATACTGAAGAGGAAACACAGATCCTATGGAGACCGCTATTGGGCGAGCAGCGCTATAAACACTAGGGTTATCCCTGTTGGGGGAATTCACACTACCAAAAACCAAGAAAGTTGACTTGTGTTTCACAAATTTAGCTTTATTGACAGTGAAAATATTGCTAGTTGTGTCGTAGAAACCACCCACTGGCCCCGGGATCCCTTTTGGAAATGGGTCAAACAATGGACTGAAATGGAAAGTGTGACCTTACAAAGGGAATTATCTAGAGGGCTAATAAAGAACCTATTGCTTACCAAGGTGATGAGGAGTGGTTTTCCTTCATATCAGAAAAAGCGACATTGAGGCACAAACATAGAATAAATTACAGCCCCTGAAGCTCAATGAATGCTAGGTGAAGGCTGACTACACATGCAGAGCCATCACTTTGTAAAAAAGCACAGTTTGGGCAAATGGGTGGGCTCAGGAATGCAAACGGACCTTATGGGAGTCTTTGCAGGTGACCCGGGATAGTCTCTACACCTTCCATTGCATGTAACAACTCTCCTGCTTTATAGAGATACACACATCCTGGGAAAAAATAAGCTGGTCCTAAATCACGGATACACTAAAGCTGCTGATACAGGGCTGTCCCTTATGCTTCAGACATCCAACATCTTCCCATCATCCATTGTGGATGTCCAGCACCTTACTAAAACTCAACCAAATCAACATAGAATTTTGGTTATTTACCAATAAAATCAAACAAGAAACAGTACCAAACTGTTCAATGTCAGGAACCTTGATGGCTTTTAACCCCAACTTTCATTGAAATCCAGGTCACTTGGATTCACCCTGGACCCCAACATTACTGTAAAGGAACACACTACCCAAATAATGAAAGAGCCTGGTACCGGCTCTCTCTTCTTAAGAAAGCGAAACCGTTTCTTCCAGAAAGCAATTTAAAACTGCTGTTCAAGTCTATGTACACTTGCCTTTCGAGTGTAGTAGCACCCAGGTCAAAGGCCTCCAAAACTCCAGGCTGACACCCCATAGGGGCATCATACATGCCAAAGCTTGTCTCATCCAGGTTCTGAAGAAATATAATTACATCATCTCATTCCGATGGAACTCCATTTACTTCTCTTGACAGTCCGTACGATCTTCTAAACTAGCTGCATCATTTATCATCAAACATAAAACTATACCAACATTATGAACTCCTGTTCAATATGGTTAGTGACCTACATATGTACACAATCAGACCATTTTTACAAAGAGAGCCTTTGGGTGAGTGATGGCTTTCTGTTTTTAGAAATAATACGCTAAGCAGGTTTTACACATCAGGGAACAAAAACATGATTTCACTTGTATTAGTGGACTAGCTTACCCGTCGCGCGCTGCTGCGATCTCAGAAGAAAGGAAATTTAGGGTAACTTGTTATGATAACATTCAATTTTCATTGTGTCATTGTTATTGAAACTTATTCATTTTAATATGGAAAACATTTCAAAGTGTTGTTTTAATTCTGTTTTTTTATTCGTGTGCTTGTGGATACACAATATTTTTTGTTTTTCCGTCTGGTGCGTAGAAGAATAAATCAGAATGTTTTCCGACGAGTGAGCTGGCCACATACAGTTGTCCATGTGAGAAGCACGGATTCTCCAAATCTAGTCCACACACTTGCAGCGATTGTCCTTGTCCTTTGTTGATGGTCATTGCAAAAGCGAGTCACACCGGAAAGTGTAAATGTTCAGTATTGGAAAGTTTAAGAGGGCCCTAGGGGGCTTATATTTAACATTTTTTTTTTTTTGCCAGAAACCTTCGCGGGAGTGTACTCAACAACTTCCCAAAGTTTCATGCCGATCGGATGAATGTTGTAGTAATGCATAAAGAACAAACGGATATACTTTGGTTTTTATATATATATAGAATATTTCTAAATTACTTATTGCAGTGCAGACATAATTTAAGGAGGGTATGTTCTAGCTTTACCACTCCTTTCATCACTAAATATTAGAAAGGTTACTAAATATTGCAAAGCAATTAAAAAAAAATACTTACCAGAGTTGGCTTTATCCTGAAAAGACATCACCACATTTTCATTAAAAGGAGACTGCCCACCTGCAAAATATTATCGAGCTCAATTAGGTAGCCAAGCTTCTGCTATGCACAGCCATCATTGTGTGCACAACTTTTGAAGTAGAGCCCACTACCTACAGACTCTCAAACTCTCTTAGTTGGTGAAGCCCCTACGAAGCACAGCTTTTATCCAGTGGACAACACTTCATTAAGAGCCCACACCTTCCACGTGCCCTATTAGGATGTCAAGCATGTTGTTAACTATGTAAAGGATTACACTCATTAGCAGTCCAGAAGCTATAGAAGATTAAACAAAAACATAATTCACTGTAAACTGTCACAGTCATTGGATGATGTCATCAGTGATGCCAACAATTATGTAATTTGAGCTGCCATCAGTGATGTCATCAATGATATCTTTGAACATGGCATGAGTGAAATAATATGTGAGGTCATAAGCAGTGCATGGTGGGGTACAAGTTATAGTTAGCTCAGTGAACTATAACTGTTGAATTTCAGTGTTTTTTTGGTATAAAATTGTATTTTTACCTGACATTTTCACATAACTATAATGTCACTTTGACATCCTGTGGGTTTTTTGGTAAATTTCTAGGGATTTTCAAATGTAAAATAAGACATTATAACCAGGTCTAACTATAATGTCACCTTAATCTTTGGTTTTGTCAGTGGGTTTCTGGGGTTATTTTACTGTAAAGTAAGATCTTATTACCCAATTTAATTATACAGTCCTTTTAAACATTGTTATTTTAGTAAATGTGTAGGTTTTTATTTATGTAAAGTAAGATATTATTACCAGACCGAACTATAGCATCACTGGCCTGTGGCGGACAAGCCCAGCACCAAACCTCACTGCCGGCAGCCAAATCCTGTGCATGGCCAGCCAAAGAGAGCGTTCATCATAATATAAAGGGGTTTCATTTTAAAGAAGGACTACTTCCATCAATATATACTAGACAGGCCTATTGGAATGATTAATGGGTCACCACATCAATATATGAAGGTAGGCCTATTAGCTTTGTCAAGGGGTGAGAATATCAATATGCAAGACAAGCCTATTGGCATTGTTAAGGGGTCACCACATCAATGTATGCATGTAAATCTATTGGCTTTGTTAGGGGGTCGCCATATCAATATACAAGGCAAGCCAATTGGTTTAACCAAGGGATCACTCCTTTAATAAAACAACATCATGCCATGATTAAACATTAAAACAAATAAAATCCAATACCATATTCAAAGACATTCATTATTAATAATAAGCATTGCTATGTGTGTTAATGAACCTTCAATTAAAACTCTTGTATTCTGAACAACATTAAAAAGTGTCAGAGTCCTTCTATTACACTCCTCAGGCCAGCTAAGGTATCCATAAGACCACCCACGAGGGATCCCTGCCATTCTCAGCAAAGAGCAACGCTCCAGCTCTGGGAATGCTTAGAAACCCCATAAATGTTTCCTGGGGCCACACTGTATACACATTAGGAAACATAGGGTTACTTTAAGTAAATGACTTTGGGGAGCTGCTGCACTCCCTGCAGCCTCTCATCGCATTTTTGCAGCATGTTGATGGTGTCCCTGACCAGACTGGGGCGCAGTAAACCAGGAAAAAATATGCAAATTATCCCATGAAGGGCATTATGGGTTACTCATTGCTGGAAGCAGTGATAATAAATGAGCAGCTCTGGCCACTAATTTATTATTAATTTTGCCTTTTTTATTTTTTATTGGGAAGGTGCCACAGTCCGACAGTGGACACCCAAACCTTGACACATTGTTAGGGGCTGCAGGGGGAGCCTTGGCCCCTCTTCACACCAGCTCCCCAGGCAGCACCCATCCCAGGGTGCAAGCCGGAGCTGGCGACTAATATTTGGGTGTTTTTTTCCCAGTCCCACCAGGGCACACATAACACAGCTGCCTGTTGGGGGTCACAATGGGAGGCACAAAGTCCCCAAGGCCCAGATGTTCTCCAGTGAACACCTATCCTCGAGTGTCAGTTGGAGCCGGCTGCACTTCAATGTTCTTCTGCTCCAGCTCAGCTGAAGAAATCCAGGGCCTGATTCACAAAGGGCCTCCTGACTCATGGTGGAGGCCCGCAGTCATCGGGGAGTCTCAGCATTCGGGCAAAATCTCTGCAATGAAATCATTGTGGAGATTCTGCCCCAAGTGCGGAGACTCCCCCACGACCGCGGGGCCTCCGCCACGAGTGCAGAGGCCATTTGCAAATCAGGCTACTAGTATCTACTGCCCCACTCTCACAGGTAGAGAAATAACAACAGAGATATCTTTTGTGTCCCAAGGAATGGGATCCCTGGAACATCAGACTTGCGGCGGCCCCGGCGGATGCGGTCCCGGGGGCTAATAATATATAATTTTCCCAAAAAGTGTGCCAAGATTCAAGTTGTGCATGGAAAGTTTCGGGCTGATCCGTCATGTAGGTACCAAGAAAAAGGGGTGGGGGAGTAAAAAAAGTGATTCCCATAGAGATTTTAGACATGACTACAGCCCGAACCACTGGATGGAATTACAACAAATTTGGCAGAAAAGTAGCTCTTGGTCGAGAAAGCATGCTTTTTGTTATTTGGTGTAAATTCATACAGTAGTTTTCGAGATATTAAAGGAAACCCAATATAGATTGGTGGAGCCTAAGCACAGCTATCATGGTGAGATCTGATGGGCTGTCAGCAGTTCAGCCTAGGTGTGCTGGCAGCCATCTTGGGACCGATATACATGATAGTGTTGCTCAGATATGAATTTACTGTGAAAAAATTTAAAGACAAGAGTTGTGCAAAAAAGTAACAATTTGGTTTAATTAAACATAGTTGTGTCTGAAGACAGCCTCAATGTATGATGTTTTGGCCAGTAATATATACAGTTCTTGAGGTTCAACAAAACGCTTACACATTCTTGTAAAGCATGTCGATCTGGGTCTACTCATGAACCATAAGTACAACCATCTGATAAGGGGGGCACAGGTGGCACTCATCCTCACGGAGAGCTAGTGTGGGTCAGTATGTATGTGTCCGCATGTCCGGCATGGGGAGTGCATGATCACTACGTTTGGTGTGTATGCTGTGCTCTGATTGGCTCAGTGTTCCTAATTACACATGGGATTTGATTTTTTGGTATTTTGGGAACATGAGCCCTTGGCCAAACGTGTTTTATTGGGGCCAATCTCCTCGGATCCGTTTGTGGTGTAACTGCCTATCTGTGGGATCAATAAGGATTTTTCCTACTGGGATTTCATTAACCATGATTGAGAGAAAACTGTGTTCTCATTATTTTCCCTTGCAGGTACTGGAAGGTGCCCCAGAAGCTAAAATGAGAGCCTATTTCCTGTAAATTCACACCATCTTTCTCAGCCATATGAGAATAAAGTCTGACAATCTCAGTAAAACATGTACTTCCAACAGGAGTAGCCTGTCAGTTGATTTCCTTGTTTTCTACTGCAGCCTCCCTGAGTGGTCTAAAGAGCTACTAGAGTGCTAACAGTCTTACTTATGACAAAAGTATGGCACACCTGAAGCCATCTTGATCAAGTCCAACTGGTAAAACTTAAAACATTTAATTTAGAAAGAAAGATAATGAGGGGTTTTATTTTGTCATAGAAATGATGGTTAGTACCCTAGAAAGGAAAATTAGGACACATGTTCTCAAATATCTCGCTCTTCTATTTTATTAAAACATTCAGACATACAGACTGAAACAAACACATTCAACACCAGCAGCAGACTGTCAGTTAACTCCCTGGTGATCAGTAGTTTTACTACAGTGTTCTAATGAGCACTAGAGTGCTAACATTATGACATTCTGCCAAAAGTGTGACATATCTGAACCTCGTCTTGATGGAATCGAAGTGGAAAACTTAAAGCATTTACTACTGAGGACACTACAGTAAATATGGAAATTATGGAGCTTCATAACAGATAAGTCTCCTAAGATGGCCACCAGAGAAAAAAGAGCTGAAATGTAGCACACATATAACCCAATTGTAGCATAAGTATACCCAATGATAGAAGTGTGAAAAACACTTAATTTTCTCTTTATTTAACCTCCCAATAGCATGGCCCTTAAAGATTTATGTCTCATTCAGCTCTGCTGTTTTTCTCAGGTTGGCGCAAAAACTATAATGTATGATTTTGACTTAACATGGCTGCATTTTGAGCGAGTGATGAAGCGGACTGTGAAATACACTAAATCTAACTGTGCAGGCAAAGAGTGATGACATGGTATATTAGTGTGTTTTTAAACCAAAAAACCAATAGACAGGACTGTCCAGACTGTTGAGCTGAAAGGTATCAAAAGCAAATTAATGTAATTTTCAAGTGTTATAAACATTGTTCCCCCAATGTAATGCAGTGTAATCAATCTAGATGCCAGCACTTAACAAGCCAAAAGGCCCAGCCCCTTATATTTAGCAATGTACATTTACAATGCAGCTTTATTACACAAATGCTTAGACTTTTGACACGTGAACTTTCACTGATGGGTGTATAGCATTGGCCATGAGGGCAGAGTTTAGAAGCACTGTCTGGTGGCAAGCTCGCTTGACATGACATTCCCCTATAAAAAATGGAATTTCGAACAGGGGTGTGAGAAAGAGGAAGGTGTGACAGGCAGGCTCTAGGCAGCATGACATTAGCCCCCACATGCATCATCCCGGCCGTTTGCGAATGCTAAATTGCGAAAAATAGCGAAACGCAATTTAGAATTCGCAAAACGGGATGCATGATTAATTTCTAATAATATTAGCGATTCGGTAAAATTCGCATTTTTTACCGAATCGCTAATATTATGCGACTTCTAATTTGGTAATTCGCATTTCCCATTGATTCCTATGGCCCAAAAGGCCCATAGGAATCAATGGAAATTGCGAATTCGCAATTTAGAATTTGCACAATCTTCATGCATTCCTTTGGACCCCCCCCTGCACCCCTGAAATGTATTTTTAAGTGGATGTTTCACACACACATGTCCTATGGACATGTGTGTCTGTAACATGCAAGTTTTAAAAATGCATTTTTTTACTTTTTTAACAATTTTCGCAAATTAACACGAGGGTCAACCTCGTGTTAATTTGCACTTCCTATTTTTAAAAAAATGATGCATTGCATTTAAGGAATCGCACAAATGCGATTCCTTAAATGCATTCGCAATTATTAGAAATGCTAAAAATAGCGAATTATGCACAACAGTTTGATGCATCCCAAAAACGGATTTTGCATTCGCAAACGGCCGATTTTTCCGAATCGCACCGTTTGCGAATGAAAAAAACGTTGATGCATGTGGGGGCAGGTGTATAGTAACAAGGGCAAAGTGGATAATATAGCTGAGCAGAGCAGAGGTGAGATGAGATGAGCATCAACTTCCAATCCCTTGCGTTCATAATAAACCAACATTGTGTAAACAAAATCCTACCATTCTTTCTCCGGAAAACTCGGGATTACCAATGCCATAGCTGTGGAACTTGATCACACCGTTTTGTCATGGAATTGCAAACTTATTATGCTGACCAGTGGCAGCACCATGGCCCGACCCACCTGCTGTAGGAGCCACTGAGGAAAGATTGCAGAAAGCTACATGAGTGAGCTCCACAGCCGACCAACACTTTAGCATTCTCTGTGACACAAGTAGGCCTCAAACTCATAGAGAAACCTCCCCAGAGCTGTAGAATGTGTTAAGCAATGGGATTAGTTAGGGATGGGCCTGCCTTTAAACTCTGCCATATGGCAGTCGGTGTAGTTTTCGTCAAACTCTGTGCTCGAAGCAGAGCGCACAGTGGCAAAACTTCACAGGCAGAGCAGATTTTGCTTCCCACCCCTACTACAAAAACAACACTTGATGGACAGAATACAGAACAATGTCATACATTTGCCCCAGTATAGAGATCTGGGCCTAAATCCATCGTTGTTTTGCTCACCATGCCATTCCAGTTTGAACCCAGCCATATGCAAATCAGTCTTGACCCTGTGCCTCATGGGAACAGTCCAGGCATTAGAATGGCGATAGGAGGAGGAATCATGAATTTTTCCTCGTTTTTTGCACTTTCCTTGTGTGCAGCACACATAGAAAGAGCAAATCGCCATTATTGATTGTTTGTGTGCAGGAAGGTGTCCCTTTCTGCACATAAACAAACACCCCTACAGCGCAGGCACCCTTGCAACGAGGCGGCAGGGTGCCTGCATTGGGCAGCTTTTTTTGCGATTGCACTAGGGGAAACAGAGGGATGCACCGTTATCCTTTGAATATGGCACATCCCTGCGTTTTACAAATGTCAGAGCATGGCGTTGCTGATTTTGGCGCAGCTTCTCACTTTTCGCACTCTTTTTTGTAATTATGCCCCTCAGTTTTATTGTTAAAAGTATGGAGCTGGATAAATCAAATATGTATCAAATGAAAGTCCTTACAACTTGACAGGCACTCGTTTGTTTATAGTCTTGAGCCATTGCAGATTGCAACTAAGGTGTACCAGGGGCTGATACTTCAGACCTTCCAACCTTGAAAATGTGATGCCCATGTGAGCAGTGAGCAAGTAGGTGGGGTTTCAAAGGAGTTTGAAATGGGCAAGGCTTTCTGACTGTCACAGCCTGGGAAGGAGATTCAAGGAGGTGGTACTTGGTTGGCAACGTGGAATTTTATGCCCAGCCTGTATGGGTAGAAACGTTAACCCTCCCCAAACAGTAAATAAAATGCTTCTGAATCCCTCTGCCTCATCCTGAGAGACTGTGACAATGCACAATGGGATCATTATCCCCGCAGAACCTCCAAAACCAAATTGCAGACCTACAGTTTGTAGGTGTTTCCAACTAACATGGTTCTCTCTCCATGTGATATTGGCTCTCCAGTGGGTGACCATGCCAATAGAGCTGGTATCGTGTGGCACACAGTGACAGTGTGTGAGTGGGCAGTTCCCATGCAGTGCTTGGGAGCAGTCTCAAATAAGGGTTGTCAAGTGGTTGCAAACCACGGGTCCTATACTTTGCCACGTCCAGCCTCCTAGCCAATGTTCCCTGCCCTTCATTGGTCTTAGATCTCTACTTAAAATGAGGTCCACAACACTACAAGTCTCAGAATGTAAACTGATGCTTGCCAAAAAAACAGGACAGCCCAAGGCACCACATAAGGCCTAGGTCAAAATGCTATGGTAGCCAAGGGCACACATTATTACTGATGATCCAGTGGTGGTCGCCAAAATACATTAAGATGGCAAAAAGCCTTTACATTAAAGTCTGGGGCCATCAATAGCAGTTGCTCAGGTATATCCGAAGCAGGTGCGTACGGTGTTTGCACCCGATCAAAGTACTGCAAATTACAGACCAATACTGAACACCTGCAATTTTTGGTCATGCACATTGTGCCCGGTAATACCTGTTGAAATTGGGAAAGGTATAATTGATCGGAAAGATGAAAACATGGAAAATGTACGGAAAACATATGCAGTGAATTCAGCTCTGCACGTTATCAGTAGCGAAGCGCAAAACGATAGGATAACTCGAAATAGTGTAGTGATTACCTGGGATTGAGATATTTTTTGTGCAATCAAGGATGCATTTATCCCAGTTTATGGTCCTCGAATAAGCAGATCCTATTTAAAAGGAGCCTATTAGTTTTATCCTACGCGTTGCTCTTTACATGACAATGTACTGCATATTTAATAGTTAATACTGCACAGCCTACGTCAATGCTAAATACTTTTACGTTATTACTTCAGACTAACTGGTAAAAGATGAGCAGATATGATGTATGGCAGTGAGATAAAAGTGCTCTTATAGAGGGCCAACGGGCATCAAAGGAATCAATAAAGAGGAAAATGTGAGTTATTGATTTTTCCTTTCAAATAAGAGACACTTAACCTACACAAGCTTTGACAAACAACTTAAAAATACCATTTGCCTTGTATCAATTATTAATCTTTTTGTTGGTGGAAAGACTTCGCAAAAGCAAAGCAGACGTCAGCTTCTAGAGAGTATTTATTTTGGAGCGGCGTAGAACAAGTGAACTTAAACCACATTCCTTCAGTTGATTCCCCAACACCAGTAGACGGAAGTCCAGGCTGGTTCCTTCTAGAAAATACTCGAGTGTTAACTCAGAATCATTTTCAGGAAATGCAGAAACTGTCGCTAGTTCAATAGTGGTCATTTCTGAGCAGCTGCACATCTTTCCTTTTGAACTTTATTGGTAAAGTTTATGTCTTTGCATCGATTCTCACTGTCAATATAATGTGTGTTTCTCTCCAAGGTGAGCCTAATAGTTACGGTAAACATCCTTTATAACGAAACTTTTTCCACGCAGTACCTTTACAACGCAGGTATTACAATGCAAGTCGTTACAACGACTTGTGCTGGAGGGCGCTGCAGGATAGGGAATAGTTTAATTTACTATCCAGAACCATCCCTACTATCCACTGGGACTGGAGTTGGAATAGTAAATTAAACTATTCCACTATCCAGCGCCCCCTAATGCAAGTCGCTGTAACAACTTGCATTATAATAATAATAATAATCCACATTTGTAAAGCGCACAATCACCCGTAAGGGTCTCTAGGCGCTGGGGGCCGTCGGGAAGATTAAGCGAGCTATTGCCCAGAGTCACATGGTGCTGGGCTAACCTGCCGCCGGAGCCGGGGATCGAACCCTGATCCCCAGATTCCAGCGTCAGTCGCCCTGGCCACGGCGCCAAACCTGTGTTGTAAAGGCATGCGTGGAAAAAGCATGCGTTGTAACGACATACATCCAATAGTTACTCTCCCTGGAGAAGACAATTAGCTTGACCTCTGCAACCACCTGTCTGGGTGCAGGTCACTGATTTACCTAAATAGATTCTTCTTCAGTAGGCAATACTGAGTGAGTTCCATGCTTTCCGGTAAAAATCTCTTCATTTAGTAGATTGCACTAGGTAGTCAGGCTAATTTTAGGGGATCCAACCTGAATGCACTTAGGGAAGGGATGAGGGGGAATGAAGATTGAGATATCATTAAACTCCCACTAAGGCATAACTTTGTGGATGTTCGCAAATCCTCACAATTTGTGGACACTTACATTTAGTGCCAGAAAAGGGAGGTGCAACTTTGCAAATTGTGTGATAAACCCCCAAATACTCGTTATTCCATAGGGAGCAGGGCAAGGAATTTCTGCACCGGGAAAAATGGCGAAAACATTTTAATTCATCAGTGCACCTTCCTGCCACACATACACCTGGGATTGTCCAATAGAAAGGAATTAATTTTTGCTAGGGTAAATGCATATTTTTCTGTCTTCCATGCATACACCGAATGGTCAAGGTTAGCCCTTCGTATTAACATTTAGATCAGAATATGATTTGCTTGTCGGAACCCTCTGGTCTTTTAACTGCATGATGGAGGTCCCAAGGGGTCACTTGCAACTGAGATCATTATCAAACACGAAGGGATCTATAATGCTGTCACATGTCATCAATATAGATCTGTCATGATGGGATCATTGACATTTTCACCAGACAAAGCAAGCTCATAAAATCAATGTAACACAAAAACTATGACTAATAAAAAAAAATCAATTTACAAGCCGTATTAATAGTTATGTTTCTGGTGGTGCTATATACTGCTTCATAAAATACAAATGTATATTTTACAGGTTTTAATTCTGTATTCTTCAAGAGTCAAAAATAAATATATCCCTTAAATCATTGATAGTCAAAGTGCGCCCGGGGCCGCATGCGGTTCTCCTGACCTTTATATGCGTCCCCATGGTCAACAGCAGAACTGAGCCACTGTTTTCTCGACTCAGCATTAACATTAAGAAATAAGCTAAATAAACCTGCAAGATTTTATTTAAAGGTAAATTGAAGTTAAAGAAAGGCAGTAGCTAGGTTATCCTGCACCTCCCAACCTTACAAACACCTTTATTTTTAAAAAGATCTTGCAGCAAAAGTGTAAAAATGTGATAAGGTCTCTTCAAAATTCAAAAAGTGTATTTTATTAACATGCAGAACCGTTTCACCTTGGTGCATCACATTATATCAGTGCATTGAGAAGCATTTTTTTAAAGCAATAGTTTTCAAACATGATTTCACAAACATTCATTCTTTCCCCCACCCTAATGACAATTTCAATAGTGAACTAAAATGCAAGTAAGTTACCAAGAGTGCTCTTTGGGCTTCGTTCCTTTTATACATAAAAAACATTAAAGTTTATTAAATCAAAAACGGGAGAAGGTTTTGTACAACGAACATCCAGAAGTCATGTATTTTGAAGTCCTTTTACATATGACAAAGAAGAAAAAGGAGGGAAAGTGAAATTAAACAATTGCCTTGGATCACAAAGTTTGGTAAAGTGGGGAAGCTGAGTTTTAATCACAGGATTTATGGTGTCACGTTGTGCATTTCAGCCACTGGATGTGTATGATTTGCTTCCACACCCACCTTACTGGCACCGCCCCCCAGCACACTCCGCCCTGACTGCCACACTGCTGCCTTCAATGCAGGCCTCTGTCATATCACAAACAAAACCTTTTGGTTCTAGTGAATGTGAGTATTCATGCCTTAATTTCAGTTTAGGGGAATTTATGATTGTGCTCAAAACCCTAAAAAAATTCAAATCCTCAATTTACAGTAAGCTAAGCAACTAAAACCCTTGCTTAATGCAAATTGCATAACCATTAATATGATATGATATGATAGGCTATTTATACTGCTCACAGCTACTTCCAGGAGTGGTCTGACATAGCATGGTCCGCAGGAGGAGGAATTAGACCCGTACAAAGAACCAGGTTTTCAGTTTCTTCCTAAATAACACTGGGTTGCTCATGGAGCGAAGTTTCATTGGGAGCTGATTCCATGCTGACGTGCCCAGGAATGTTAATGGTCTACCCCCGATCTTTGACGCAGGAACTTTGAGATATCTACCAGGAATTTGTTGGTAGATGGTAAATGTCTAGTAGGGTTGTAGAAGCTAAATCTAGCTCTAAGGTAATCAGGTCCTATCTGATACAAAGCTACACGTACTTATGTCAGAGCCTTAAATGTGACTCTTTTTCTGATGGGCAACCAGTGGTGTCCCCTCAAATGTGAACTGATTTGAAGCATTCTCAGCACATTTAACAGGAGGCGAGCATCCGCGTTCTGGATCACTTACAGTTTGTCCATTAAGTACTCTGGTATTCCCATATATAGTGCATTACCATAGTTGATTGTAGCTGTTATTAATGCCTGGATGACTGTTTTCTTTACTGAGAAGGATAGCAGGGTCAAACATTTCTTGAGGGACCCCATGATACCAAAACAGACGCCTACATATCCTCATGCATAAAGAACAACTGATGCACCACTGGATTCAAGCTAGCCTGGCTGATGAGGGGTGATGCCCCGAAACCAGTCCCAGGATGCTTGTTTCTAATCCAGAGAGGACCTGGCTTGGCAGTTCTGGCTGGACAATTCCCTTAAGGAAGAGGGTAACGACTGATTTGCATATGGCAGGATCCAAAAAAGGGTGGCGTGGTGAGCAAAAGAACAATGGATTAAACCCAGATCTTTGTGACTGGGAGTGAATGTTTGCATTGTTCAGCATTTCGTCCATCATTTGTTCCTTTTGCTTTTACATATCCTTATAGCCACAGATGGCTGCTGTAAGGGTGTAGCATTATTTGCAAAACACAAACGTACTTGTACTGTAAATAAGGCTGTATTTCCCCTGTCACAGAAAAAAATAGGAAACTATCTTTCTTTTACAGCATTAGTGATGTAATTTATCATTTAAATAGTGATTTGATATTTCACAGCACCCCAACATCACTTTTGGCATACGTTTTAATGGGTATACAACGGTTAGCACGCATTTTTTACAACGCGGTACTGTTACCACGCTACTTTTACCACGCAAGTCGTTACAACGACTTGCGCTGGGGGGCGCTCCAGGATAGTAAATAATTTACTATCCAACTCCTTTCCCTAGAGTCCACGGGGACTGGAGTTGGAATAGTAAATTAAAAAATTTACTATCCAGCGCCCCTCCACGCAAGTCGTTGTAACGACTTGCGTGGTAAAAGTAGCGTTGTAACGGTACGCGTTGTAAAAGTACGCGTGGTACCGTCATACATCCGTTTTAATGCCATTCAGCCTCAGATAAGCAAAATGGGCAATCAGCCAATGTATCTGTGACTGTGGCTATTTGGTAGGCCAGTTTTCTGGTGGAGTAAGCAGTCCAACCTGATTGGGCTGCGTCAGACTCCATGCAAGTGCACAACGTAAAAGACTGCTATTACTGCCTTTGCATACATATACTGAGCCTGACCGAATGCACATTGAGCCAGTCCGGCTCACTAAATGTCAGAGGCAGAATGACAATGGACTGCTCCACTTGTCACAGCATAAGGTTTGCCTGCCCCTAGCACTCTCCAGGTGTGACAGAGTCCTCAAAGAGTGTGTGATGGGAAGCAATTAGCACTCGCTGTGCAGAGAACTGGGGCAGTGGAGAAGACTGGTGAGTTGGAGTGATGGGGAGGGCCACCTAGGGAGCTCCACAGTTTATTTTTGTCCCCCTCCTCTCCATGGAACAGGTGGAGATAAATTCAACTCCGCTGGTCTCCGTTGCCTGCCATATATTATTTACTGCAGTCAACAGGGCAGGGTTCTGGCCTTAGCGACGCTGAAGCTGGTAAACCAGGTTTGAGTCCCAGCACCAGTTCAAAATCCTATGATTCTGGGTAAATCACTCAACCTACCCAAGCCTAAAAAAATGAATCTGACCTTCTGTAATGTTATCTAGTGCTTCTGTGAAGTGCTCCAGTGCCTCTGGGCCAAGGTTGTGTTATATAAAACAAACTGCATATATGTGAGAAAAGTGACACTATGTTTTTTATTTTTTTGCATTTACACACAAGCATGATTCTCTTTGTGAGAACTTACACGTGATACTAGCAGCAAGTGAAACAAAAAAAACAGATGCACCTTTCAACCATCTCTGAGCATTGGATGGTCTCCCTTAAGTACTGTAAACAATATTATTACTATCTAAACATCCCAAGGTGTGTGTAAAAGGCTGCCTACATCTGTGCCATGTCCTGTTTCCCAGCGGACTTTAATCAAAATATCCACAAACATTTGGATGAAAAAGCAATTAAAAATGATTTCCTAGTCATTTTGATAATTCAGAGTGTCCAATATATATTTTGTTCTTTTGGAATTTTCATTTCCAATGTATGTCCCTCTCACACATATGGGGCATACCTTCATGGAGGTGTTTGGGGTGTAACACCCCCCTCTAATGAATGTATTTTAAAATAAATAGTTGGGTACACGTACTTTTATTCGGGTATTGTGAGATGTCAGTCAGATTTCTCCAGAGATGTTTACATAAACAGAGAAAAACGCACACACTCTAACCCTTTCTGTTGTGAAAGTCCTGAAAATATTGGATATTTTACAAAAAATATATTTTCCATGTCAGTACTCCTACCAATCCACATTCCTCTCCCTTTGCATCGCCCCTAAGGCCCTTCTCATGTTCCCTGCTTGTCGTATAAAGTATTGAACCATTATATATCTCACATAATGTACGAGGATGGTAACAAAGAATAGAAACAGAACAAAAAGGAGGGAAAAAGTGATACTTGGAAGCACTGCTGTGTTAAGACGAGAAACCTCACTCACCCTAGGGCGACATGCTTCATCATAGGGTCCCCTCTTCACACTGGGACCATAGTTGGTTCCATATGTATTTTTTCCTGATTCTAGAAATCATATCATAGATTTACCTTAAATGGCCTATTTCGCACATTTGGTGGTGCAGTGGCTATACTGGCTAGAGATATTTGCCCTGCTAGTCATCTGAGGTTTCAAAGGCCACATAAAACTAGTGGCCCATTCTGGGGAAGACTAGGCTCTCTTGCGGGATGAAGGGTTGAGATTGTGAATTTTAAAAGCTGTTAGTGATAACATTCTCTTAATTAGGGCAGGGGACGTTCCCAGTTGGGAGTGAGCAGACCTCTATCTCCACTGCTCCTTCAAAGAAGGAAATAGAACCAGCACAGCTCTCCTTCGGGAGCCTTGGGAGTGTACCCACTCCTGATATTATTCCTGGGCTCTCTTAGTCTTTCTCTCAAGGGATGGTGGCAACAGCTCAATGATTTTGCCCAATGCCTGGTGAGAAGGTGACATGCTGTAGTAACTTGAACAAATGTCCACTGTAGAGATTGAAGGTCGAAGTGTGATCTGTTGTTGAGAACCTATGGGGCACAACTGAGGAGCTGATGTATCCTAGTTTAGAAGACTACCAGGGAATGAAGATTGGTTGGAGTGACCGAAGGACATTCAGGAGATAGTGGGCCTCAATTGTATTAATTCATGTCATTTATCTTTGATGTCTAGGAGTAGCTGTAGTATTGTTCCCTCAAATTCAAACCCAAGCACATCCCTTCAGCATTTTGCACTCAAGGTAAAGACAGAAAAGTAGGCTAAGGGCCTGAGTTAGATCTTGGCAGTTATAGTCCCACAGTCCCTATTGTCCCACTTTTTCAATGGTTTTATCGCCCGCCTACTTGGCGGTTCTCCCGCTCAATTTAGATGTTGGTGGTCTATGGACGAAAAACTGTCGAAGTGTCACTGTCTCTGTCAAATTTTTTCTCTTACATCAACGGCGTCATAGGCAAAAGCAGGGGGGGTCCAATCAAGACTTATGCCGGGCCAATAACGATGTGCCTTTCCGTCAAGGAAACTGTGACGGGGATACCTCCTACATTGAGTTGGGAGAATTGAAGGAAATGAGGTAGAAATGTACCTTTTATCTGTTTCCCACTTGCCTTTTTTCCATTTCCATCTTGAATCTCATTATCCAGATCTTTGCTACTTCTAATTGACCACAAGGCTAATCAACTCAGTTGTCGCCGGGCTCTAAGGTCAGCTTCATTTACACTTGTCTTACTATGAATCATGTGTTGACAATTGCTTTAGTGTCGTGCATTTTTCATTGCTCTAACATGCAATTTGGTTTCTTAAGTGTAATGCATTAGTGTTCATTTTACGTATCAAGGTAAAATGAACACAACTGTATTGAGACTTAAGAAATCAAATATGTTGTTGTGGTGGTTGTGGGTGTTGTGCTTGTGGTGCCTGTGTGTATTCAATAGTTTGTGTGTCTTGTTTGTGTGCTATGCGATATGTAAAAAAAAGGGGAATGATAGCTTAGCTACATATATTTTGTAAGCAACCACAACATATATGCTCATTGACACACGAATAAGTAGTAGTTACCTGTGTCCACTCCACTAGGGACTCACTCCATCTGCAGACCGCCTCCAGGACAGGGCCAGCACAATGGGGAAATATAAATCGGCTCGCCGCAGTCTGTTGTTATGCGGACAGTGGTTCAGCCAACCCACATCTAAATTCAGTGGTTGGGACACCATCAGCTTGGTAAAGTGCTTGAAACTTTGCTGCGGACGGATGATGGGAGTCCCGTCAAGATCTAAATCAGGCCTTAAGTTCCTTAGGGATTTGATGTGGGTTTTGAATTCAGTAACAGACATAGCTATACTTACTAAATCATTGTCCAGTTAGTGTTTTTTGTTTTAAAAAGGAAAAGTTCTTTATTTACAATGTTAGACCTGGCAGTCTTGATGTCGTTTCCCCTGACTTTTTGCATTTCGATCTCCTGTTTTTTATTGTTTTGCTGATTGTGTTATTGCTGGCTTTAGCAATCCGGGTCCTATACCTCTGCTAACTGGTGCCAAAGTGCACATGCACTTTACTTAAAACATGGGAATATTGGCTTATCTACAATTGGCAATCTTGATTTATTTATAAGTCCCTAGTAAAGTGCACCGCAAGGCCTGTAAATCACATGCTACTAAGGGGCTTGCAGCACTGCGTGTGCCACCCACTTAAGTAGTAAGTGTCTGAGGCCTGCAATTGCAGAGCCTGTGTGTGCAATTGTAAATTGCAATTTGACCTGGCAAGTTAACCTACTTGCCAGGCCGAAATCTACCTTTTCATTACATATAGGTTACCCCTAAGCTAGGCCCTTGACAGTCCCTGGGCAGGGTGAAGTGTATTTAAAAAGTAGGACATATACTTTTAAGTTTGACATGTCCTGGTAGTGAAAAACTCTCAAGCTCAGTTTTCACTATTGCAAGTCCTATCTCTTCCATTGGATAGCAGTGAGATTGTCTAATTACAGTTTATAAGTGTAAGGTTTAATTGGGAAAAGCTAGGATCCCCAAATGTGGTTTCTCTAGAATCATAATTTAAAAATGCAATTTATAGTGAAGTTGGTTGTTAGATTGCAACTCTGAAAATGCCACCTTTAGAAAAATGACATTTTCTTACTGTAACCATTTGGTGCCTTCTGACTGTCTACGAAATTTATGTATGGGGTGGTTGATAGCTGGCTTTCTGCATTCCCTCTAGACCACCACACACAAAGGAAGGGTAAGTGTGACTGAGTTGTCATCTGCATGCTGAAGGGTCATCCTGAGCAGGATGGGAGGGTGAGCTGACACACCTGAAAGGGCTGTGTCCTGTCCACTCACAAAGGGTTGCACACTCCCACTGTACTGAGTCTGGAGCCAGGGCAGGAAAGGCAGGGTCTTGTACACTTCAAATGTATCTCTTTGAAAACTCCCTACTTCAAAGGCCCAAATGGGTATAACTACTGGACCTCCGTAACAACTAAATAAGAACACATCTGAAACTAAGGACATTCTAACAGGAAGAGAGACTGCTGTGCTGCCAGGAGGGACTTACACTTTGCTGAACTGATTTGCTGTGTTTGCCTGCTGCCTGCTGCTTCTTGCCTGGGAGTGAGTAGAACTGGACCTGCATCTCTAAATCCCAGAACCAAAGTATCTTCAAGGACTTGATGGCTTGCCTCCTGTTTCTGAAGTGTCAGGCATCTCAAAGACTTCACCCAGCAACATTCAACCAGAACCTGGACTCTGCCTGCTGTGAGTTCTGCTCTGTCAAGTGGTGCCATTCCAGTCCTGGGCTCTTGGAATTGAGTTTTCTGTGCTGCAGCCCAGAAACTCCATGCCTCAATGACATTGCGGAGATCGATACTGGTGTATTTCCTTTGACACTGATTCATTGCCTCTGCTGTATGAACCACGGACATCACATTGCCAACAGCGTGACACAATGTCCACGGTTTCTGACACATCTCTGACTGTGAGCAGCTCAGCGCCAACACATTGCACTGTGCGGCACATATCACCTACAGCTCAGTGGTTCGATGACAAAACAACATCCCAAAGTTTATCACATCTTGACTCTCTATGCATCTTCGACTTTGCACAGCTCAGAACCGACGCATCACCTACAATTGCGCGATCACCAGTGAAGCATCACCTCCTGTGCTCCATGGATGTATGACGTTACAACGCATGCTTTTACCACGCATGCTGTTACAACGCAGTTTTTACAATGCATACCATTACAACGCATAGCGCTTTGGGGTGCTGGATAGTGAATAGTTTAATTTACTATTCCAACTCCAGTCCCCGTGGACACTAGGGAAGGTGTTGAATAGTAAATTAAATCTATTCCCTATCCTAGAGCGCCCCCCAGCGCAATGCGTTGTAACGGTTTTCATTGTAAAACCTGCGTTGTAATAGCACCGCGTGGTAAAAGTTGCATTGTAAAGGATGTTTCCCGTGCTCCATACATCACCCTTGACGTCAACCTATCCAAGGTACTATTCAGTGGGCCGAGACTAGTTCCTGTGTTTCGACCAGCACTCCATCACGGTGGGCCTGAACGTTTGGATTTGCCCCGGTCAAGCGCAAAGCATTAGCCTCAGTTGGCACTGTTTCTAAGTAGTAGAAAACTGTTTATTTTTTTTAAATGATTATCTTAGCTTCTACTTATTGGATTTTTCTTATTTTGATCTAATTTTACTCATTAAAATACTGGATATTGTTCTAAACTGATGTGAAGTCCTTTTGTGGTGTCTTCTTTGTGTTACTGTGTGTTGTGTGCACAAATACGGTAAACATTGCCTCTTATAATTGTGTCTGACTGCTCTGTGCCAAACTACCAGACGTTGAGCACAGGTTAATTTCGAGTCTGTTACTGACTTACCCTGATTAGTGATCCAGCGGCCCTATAGGAAATATGCCATAAGCAACACTACCCTACTCCACAATACTCATCATTAATTATAAATCACTCACAAGGGGCATAAACTAACATGACATATTTTGAGCAACTGAATCATGTGACCTAATTAACCTATTCATAAAATATATACATTTGTATACATCTGCAGTAAACTGTTTTCATCACACCTTGACAAACCCTACGATTTAATTAAGCCACTGTGGCGAAAGATCTGCTAATGGTAACCTAAATACATGAAATAACAAGACCAGCTTGTTTTTCAAGGAAAATATTTATTAACTATTTAATCAAAGAAAGTGCATTAAAATTTTTTTTTTAAGCATTTTTAGAAGTTTATAGCAAAACGGTAATGACAGTTTCAAGCATGGAAAAAGTATATTCAAATAGAAAAACAGTTTGGCATCATTTAAATCCTAAGTCCCTAGCTATACTTGCTCTATTAAAGAATAAGGGAAAAAGTCTTTTAGGCCCTAAAGGGATTTCTTACGTGCTCCAAGAAAAGTCCAATAGCACGACACGTCCATCTGAAGAACAGCAAGCAGCAGACAGACTCCCTACAAGGGGATGAGTTTTTATACCTTTCTGACTAACTTAATCTAAGAAAAATAATATTACTTTTTGCGTGATCTAAGTTCCAATTGGCTGTCAAGTGACAGGCCATCATATCATCACATTCTTCAGAATCTCAGTTCCGTCTCTTTCTTAGAGTCCATTGTCCTTTGCTTTCGAGTCATGGAGCTTTCTTCAGTTCGCAACAATTGTATAAAATGTTCACGACTTCCTTAGCTTGTCGCACTTTTCTGCCGGTTCCTGGCCTTGGCCACGCTGACTAAAAGAACAGTCAGCTCATCACGTTTATTTTTCTTTTCATATAAAAAAAACTTGGCAGAAAACTTATCCATGCTGGACTCTTGCTTTCATCGCGCAGAACTTTTGCCAACTGCAAATGCACTAGGCCCCAGACCACTTTCACGTTAACTAGTATATAAACAAACACAAAAGAATAATTAATGTAAGAAATAAAGTTCGTTCTGTTACCCACCCACCTTTGCTAATCATTAACCCATTAAACAAAGCAACAAACAAGTTCGTGCTACATTTAAGACAGTAGAACAAAACATGAGCACACAAAAATAAGCACATGCCATTAATAAACTGCCGCATTTAGTTTTGACTTTGACAATAGACAAGATTAATTCATTATTTTCACACACATGCAGATGCAACATAATGTACATTTATGAGCACACATATTAGTTTTTCTACGTGTTTATGAAAATGCAACCTTTAATCTAAGTTGGTTAGTTTTTCTCACTGCACACATTATTAATATTATTATTTAATTATGGAAGTGTAACTTCACGAGCTGAAATGAATACATTCCTGAATCTCGCTCCATCAACTCCCTCATCTGGTGATTTCCAAATCACCAAACCACACCCAAAATTTAGCAAATTTTATCTTAAGATGAACATGGTTTAATTTCACTGTGTTAGTATTTCTAAAGACTTGTCTCAGTTGTTTGTCTGCAACTATCATATTGAGCTCTACGAAACTCTTCCAGTTCTATCTCTTTCTCCTGTTCTTTTCTGATTTTGTAAATTCTTTTCTTTTCCCTCAAATACTTCTTTCTCTTGTGTAACATGCAACTGATCTTCAACAAAATTATCACAAAAATTATTATAAATAAAGGTGTTAAAATCTTGCCCAGAACTGAACCACCGATTTCTTGAAACCAAGTTTTGATTGCCTGAAATCTTTTAGATAGACGTTCTGAGAAATCATTCTCTTCTAAAGGAACAATTTCCGAATGCATTTCTGTAATGTTTTTAATGTACATCTCAATGTTTCTACTCTCATTAGGGCTATATGTACAACAGTGCTGGACATGTAAAATACCACAGACTCCTCCCTCTTTTGCTAGGAGTATGTCCAGGGCAAGACGGTTTTGCATTACCATCGATCTGATTGCAATGACCTCAGTATCCACTAATTGAAAACCACCAGCCGTGTCTGTTGACAATCTGTCAACTATTGTAGACAATTTTCTGATTCTTCCTGCATTTAGGGTTATACCCACTAAAGGTATTACTGCCTCAAAAATATCTCCCAAAATTTCTGAGAAACTTTCTCTTTTGTACCTATTTACATGGTTACTGATTTCAAATGAACCTTCTGAATTTCTGTCAACATGAAATATTTTCGGAAAAACAAGACCAACAAAACACGTTCCATACCAATGGTCCGGGAGATTATAATAGGCTTTGTCTCCACAAATAAAATAAATACCAGGGAAAATTGGGTCTCTACCACCTTTGAATCCCCAACCACCCATGATTTGGTAAGTGTCCTCACAATTGCTAGCTCCCACAAAATAATTATCAAAAAGTGTGTTAGCTCTTCTAATGCAAAGCTTACCACTAATTGGTTTGTCTATGTGAATCGCAACATTATCAAAAGATTTGCCATTACATTTTTCATCCTCCTTCTGCCAGAACTTAGATTTGGTCTGTTTGACCATCTCATTCCTTTTGTAAATTGCTTGTCTCTCCTCTACAAGATTCAGGAAAGACTTTTCCTCAGCTCTCAATTTACAAGTTAAATTATTTCTGTAAGCATACTCATAGGTGAGTTCGTTAGTCACTATAAAGAATTCCCTCATCTGTTTAGCTTGTTTGTGTTTATTTAAAGCCTTCCCAATTTTCAGGTTTGCAAAAATCTCATCGTAATTAGAGTAATAATACTCTAGACGACCAGTGTGGTAAAATAAGCTAGCTATCACACTGCAGGTTATGCCATAAGTAAGAGGAAGCATATTATATGTCACTCCCTCTGAAACAGAAGCAGGCAACTTTACACAGATATAGCAATCTTTGACTCCCATAACCTTAACATATTCTCCCAAAAGTCTTGAAAATGTATTGCTAGAAAAATCACTAACAGACCTGTCTTGATGAGCCTCTGGTCTGCGATCAATAACTTTGTTAGCTTTATCTGTTGCACTATGTTTGTCTTGACTAACTGAAGCCTTGCTCGTCATATTGACCTTGTACATCTCCTGATCGATCCCAAAAGGAAAGATGACAGCTAAAACTAACCAGAGCAGAATTAATAAAAGCATACACACCAAAGTCATCTTACAGCATCTTTTAAGAATGGAGCATTTTGACGTATTAGTCATCATAACAAAAGGCATTTTCACTAGTTTTGTTAAAGAAAACAAAAATTTAAAAATAACTGAAAAAATATCTAAAATTTTTAAACACCCCCTTTTTCAATTATTATTATTTTTTACTCTAAAACCCTCTAACAGCTTTTCTTCGACCTTGCGTCACAAGTTATTCTCGAGCTAAACACAGTTTCTTCGACCTTGTGTCACCTAACACATTTTCTTCAGCCATATGCCAATCTTGAAACCTAAATTCTAACATGTAAGTAACTCAATCATTGTCACTATTGTCCTCAATTTCTTCCTGACTGCAACTGTTGATCTCAACTACAGGTGGTATTATTATATAAGTCCACTCAGGCGACTTATACTTCTGGTTATGCTTTAAGGGTCTTTTTGTCTTTCTAGAAATAACTTCTATTTTCTTTCCTGCCTCACTTTTCTTTTCAGGATCTCCTTGACTAGTTACTTCATTAATCTGTTCCTTAGACTTTTTAATCAATTTGAATTTCAATCCTTCATTTTTACTCGGCCAATTATCACCTTTTCTTGGTAATTTCTTCTTTGGCTCAGTCACATTGCATTCATTTCTCCAAGTTCTTTTCCTGAAATTCCTTATCTGACAATCTTCATCACTCTCATCCGAATCACTGACAGAAACTTCAAATTTCGACTCAGGTTCTTCTCTACTCGGCAGCTTCACTCCGTTAGGAACAACATCTCTATAACTGGTACTTGGCAATTCGTCTTCCTCTTCAATCACCTTCAACTTCCCAGCTTCAGATTTCTTGTTCCTGCATTCAGAGCTTCTTTTCTACTTTTCGATACTTTCCTGGTCCTGATTCTCAACTTGATCAGACTCTTCTCCTGCTTCATTTCCTAGCAGATCTTCATCATTTTCAGAGTCTACAACCACAATTTCCAAATCCTTTTAATTCAGGTTTCCATTCACAGTTACATTTTTCAAATGTCGACCTGTTTGTCGATTTTCTGCATTTCCTTCAGGTTCTTCTTCAGAATCCGAATCAGCTGTGGTATCACTCTCTTCATCAGAGTTTTCAGGCGTAGGCACACGAATAGTATGACTAGGATGTATTCACCGTTTTATGCCTCTGCACTTTACTGCATTCGTCGTTACAAGAATCACCTGTCTCGCTTTCTGCCACCTTGGTACCAAACAGTTCCTTCTTCGGTGAACTTTTGTTCTCACCCAATCTCCAGGTGACAGATCATGTGCTTGCTCTTTGTCTCTTGACTGAACTTCAGTTCCCACCTGATTAGACACAGAATTCACGACATCAGATAGCTTCCTGCAATACTCCAAAATTGCACTGTCAATAATGCTCAACAATTTTCCCACTGGTATAAATGCCTGTCTCATGACTCTGCCCATAAGAATGTCATGTGGACTTAAACCTGTCTTTTTATCTGGTGTACTTCTTAGTGTCATCAAAACAAGTGGAAAAGCATCTGTCCACTTTATACCTGTAGCTAGACACATCTTTGCAATCCTGTTTTTAATTGTTCCATTTATCTGCTCCACAACTCCAGATGCCTCTGGTCTGTATGCACAATGCAACTTCTGCTCAATGTGTAAAGCTTCACAAATCAATTCCATTAGCTTGTTCTCAAAATGACTTCCTCTATCACTCTCCACAGTCACTGGGAAACCATACCTAGGTATTATCTCCCTCAAAAGTAAATTTGCAACAGTAATTGCATCATTGTGACATGTTGGAAATGCCTCAACCCATCTGGAAAACAAACATACAAACACCAAAACATAGTGCAATTTGTTGTGCTTTGGCATTTCAATGAAATCCATCTGTAATCTGGTGAATGGGCCACCCTCCCGTCCTATTGTTCCTGTTCCCACAACCGTCTTTCTGTTTGGGTTCATTTGTTGACAAATCAAACACCTTTGACAAAGGGATTCTGCAATCGTCCTCAACTTAGTATTAAACCAAGTCTCCCTAAAAAGCCTAATCATCGAATCTCTTCCAATATGACCTGGGCCATGATAACTTCTGGCCATGGCAGCAATCATGCAATTTGGTAAAACTACCCTGCCATCTTTGTAAGTCCAAACTCCATCCTCATCTCGCTGTCTACATTCTGCTCTCAACCATATGTTTTTCTCCTCATCATCAGCTTCGTCTTGTAAATCTTTGACTTCTTGCCAAGTCCCAACTATTGATGATAGCATTAATGAATTTAAACCTTGTTCATTGTTCCTCTCCCGATTAAGTGCAAAATTAGTTCTTGCGCAGTACTTTGCAATTTCATCCGAGTAAGCATTTCCTTTGGTAATGAAATCATCACCTTTTTTATGTGCAGCACATTTTACTACTGCAATTTTCTCTGGCAACTGTATGCCATCAATTAGTCTTTTAATCAAATTTGCATTTCTGATTGGTGAACCTGCTGATGTCAAATAGCCTCTCTGAGACCAGAGCTGTCCATAATCATGCACAACTCCATATCCATATTGGCTATCAGTTATTATAGTGATTCTCAAATTTACTGCTTTTTCACATGCACGAATTAAAGCAATCAGTTCTGCCACTTGAGCTGAACGAACTCCTTCAAGACATGATGCTTCCACAACATCTGCAAGTGTGCAAACTGAGTAGGCTGCTCTCAAAAAGCCTTCTTCAGTTCTCAGACAAGAACCATCAACAAAATAGACATGATCTGATTCAGGCAATGGCACATCTTTAATGTCCTGCCTTGGCTTGGTACAGTATTCCAAAACATCCAAGCACTCATGATCAACATCATTTTCATTTCTAACTTCTGTTACAGTACCATCAGGTAACAATGTGGAAGGATTCAGATTCACACATCTTGCTATTGAAACATTATCTGATCCCAGAATAATTTTTTAATACTTAGTGAGTCTATTACTTGTTAAGTGTTGCGTTTTGCTCCTAGTAAGGAGAATTTCAACTGAATGGGGAACATATACTTTGACAGGAAATCCCATTATGATTCCTTCACTCTGTTCAAGACTCACACTTGCCGCTGCAACTGCTTTTAAGCAACCTGGTAATGCTTTTGCAACTGGATCAAGGACTGCTGAGAAATATGCAATAGGTTTCCTCAATTTGCCATGTCTCTGTATCAACACAGACAATGCACATCCTTCTCTTTCACTACAGTACAGCTCAAAATCCTTTTCGTAGTCTGGCATGCCCAGAGCTGGAGCTTCATACAAGCTTCTTTTGAGTTTATCAAAAGCTTCCATTTCAATTTCTGTAAGGACAATTGGATCTTTCATGTCTGATTTTGTCAGTCTCTGCAGTGGCTTCGCAATTACTGAAAATCCACTAATCCATTGACGACAATAGCCAACCATCCCTAGAAACATTCTGATCTGTCTTTGTGTTCTTGGAGGTTGCATTCCCTGAATCATTTTAATTCTTTCAATTGTCACCTGTCTGATTCCCTTTGCAATTCTATGACCAAGATATTTTACTTCTTGTTTACAAAATTGCAATTTTGCTTGAGACACTTTATGTCCTTCATCTGCCAGGTGATTCAAAAGAGTAATTGTATCTGTAACACATTTATCTCTTGTCTTTGCTGCCACTAGAAGGTCGTCAATGTATTGAACCAAAGTTGATCTACCAGATAAATCTAGATCTTCCAAAGATTTCTTTAACAGCTCATTAAAGATAGAAGGACTCTCTGTATAGCCTTGAGGAATTTAACACCATGCTAGTGTACGACCTTGGAACTGTAACGCAAAGATTTCTTGACTCTCTGGATGCAATGGAGCAGTAAAGAACGCATTGCAAAGGTCAATGACAGTATACTAATCTGCATCATGCGGAATCTGGTAAAGAATGACTGCTGGGTTTGGAACAACTGGACAACAAGGAACAACTATCTGATTAACCTTTCTCAAATCCTGAACAATTCTGTACGTTCCGTTTGACTTTTTGATCCCCATAATCGGTGAGTTACAAGGACTGCTCTCAATTTCTTTTAAAACACCTTGCTTTATAAATTTTTCAATCACAGGAATGACACCCTCAATTGTTTCAGCCTTCATTTTGTACTGTGGGATGTTTGGAAAATCAATCCCCTGCTTTACTGTAATTTTGACTGGATCAACATGTTTCATCAGACCCATTTCATTTCCAGTTAAATCCCAAATTTCAGCTTTGACTGTCTTTTTTAGTTCTTCAGGCAAATTCTGTTTATCAAAAACTGGGAACAATTTTGTTTTCTCTGCTTCAACCATTAACATTGTTAATTTATAAAGCCCATCTTCCTCCATAGTTTGCAGTTCAATACACTCTGGTGAGCAATATATTTTACAATTCATCTTACATAGGATGTCTCTTCCCAACAAGTTTACAGGACTACTATTGCAAACTACAAATCTGTGTCTGTCTTTAAAATTGCCAATTTCTATTTTCACAGGTTCTGTCAAATCTGTTTTAATTTGCTGATTAGCTACATCAACTACTTGGATGGTATCCCCAGAGAGAGGCAGGTTTTCAATTTCCACTGATCTACAGGAGAACGGGTAGCACCAGTGTCCACAAGAAAAGTGATCTCTACATCATTCACTTTACCATTTACAAATTGATCAGACTGCTCAACCTCAAGAGTGGCTCCAAGCACACACTCTTCCCCCTCTCTCAGGCACCGTCATAAACAGTCATCAGAATCACTCCCCTGATTTTCTGTCAACAAAAATTGTCCTGATGTATTTTGCACATTTGGTCTTTGAGTTCTTATTACCTGATCACCACCGCTGAATCCTGTACTTGTGTTATACCTCTGACCACCCCCGCAGTTTGGAAGAGGAGGCTGGGGAATGTGACTCTGTTGATTTACTAACTGTCGCTGTAGCTGTTGCTGAAGACTCAATTCATTCAACTGTCGCTGTAGCTGTTGCTGCAGATCTACATCATTCTGCATCTGTGGAATCAATGATGCATTTTTAAAATTTCTGGGCGGGTTTTTACACTCACGCTTCCAGTGTCCAATTTCGCCGCAATTAAAACAAGGCAATTTCTGCTTTAACTCCTCAATGTTAACATTACATTTTTTCTTATTAAAATTATTTTTAAATTTTCCCTGAACCTGATTCTGACTCTGAACAAAATTTACATTTTTGTTTTCAAGGTTTGCAATCTGATGTTCCGCTACTTTCACCTGAGCCCACATTGCTTTCTCTTTCAATTTCTTCTGTTTAGCCTCCAATTCATCACTGCAATACTTTGCCTTCCTCAAAATATCATCAACTGACTTTGATTGCCAACCGACAATATTATTCCTGATCATTTCCCCAATTTCAGGTCTAAGACCATAAACAAATCTGTAAATGAAGTGGCTCATGTCTTTTTCATTTAATTTTTCATAGCCACTGTACTGCTTGAAAACCAATAATAATCTTTCATAGAATGAATGAACTGATTACTTTGGCTCCTGATTTGTTCTGTCTATTTTTACCCAATCTACTTCTTTGGGGGAATCTTTTGTTTTAACCAGTAAATCACTTTGTCATACAGATCCATGACCTCTGATGCTGGAGCACCTGTCTCCTTGTTCCGATCTGGTTCTAATTTAGGCCAACTCACAGCAATTTTACATTCTGTCCAAAGATCTGATGGGACAACAATGTCAAAAAATCCATCAAGATCAATCCACAGAACTTTCGAAACATTAATGAATCTATCTACCTGTCGATACCATTCCACAGGCTTTTCTCTTAGCCGAGGGAAATCATTTGTGAATAGCAGAATGTCCTGTCTTGACCAGGGAACATGAACATATCCACCACCTGCAATTTCTCTCATTGGAAACTGTTTAGCTAGTTTCTGTAGCCTTTCATCTTCCTTCTTTTTAGTCCACTTCACCCTCCATTTACTCAAATCACCTAACTTTTTGATGTACACAATCAGTTCTTTTATATGCATAATTCTTCCCATTGTATTGAAATTTCCAATATCCTTCTCAGTAAAATCTAATCTGTAATGTTTTCCCAAATTTTTCTGTCTGCTCAAATCAATCTCCAATTCTGCAGCCAATTCCTCCAACTGATCATATTTATTCTTTGTTTTCCATTGAATACTTTTGCTGATAAACAAGAGTTCATCATCTCGATAATACTTCAAACTGTCAGGACCAACTGTGCCAATTATTAACTCTTCTAAATCTGCCTTTAATTTTGCCACATCAAGTTTTGAAGTGAACTCTGTTTTCTCCGGTGATTCAGCATCTGATTCTGCACCTATTGGTGTTCTGTTTAATGACTTTTAATAAAAGTTAAATCTGGCATTTTTGTTTTTTCTCGATGTATTTCAGTTAATTCTGAATAAAAATTTTCAGCTACTTTTTGAATTTCTGCATTTAATGGAATTATTAAACCTGGTTGTTTAATTTCTCCTTGATCAAAAACAGGCTGAACAGGACCAATAGTTACTGGAACTGTTACTGCTTCCATGCCTTTTGTTAATTGTCGAATTAATTCTTCTTTTGATCGTAAATATTCTGAATTATCTGTAACTTCCTCATTTTCATTAACTCCCATTAATTTTCCAGAAGTTTCTCTTCTCATTGGGGTTTCAGAAAAACTTCTGCTTTCATCATAAATACTAGAATTTGTTCTTGTTTCTAACCTCATAGGAGTTTCAAAAGATTTAGAATTATTCGGATACAATCTAGGTGTTTCTTCATTTAATGGAGGAGCACTCGGTAATGTTCCAGTAGAAACCACCGGAGTAGACCAAGTACAAGCTGGTTTTAAAGGAGTCTGTTTTTTATTTACTAAATAAATATCTTCTAGAACTTGGTCTTCTGATTCACTTTCAACAACAGTATTATTTTTCTTTTGGATACTCTTTTGACCTGGTTTTTCTGTAATCATTTCTCTCACTATGTAGTGACCATCATACATATCTGCCTGTCTCCACTGACGCATCCTATCCTCATGCGTTTCTCGTTTGTAAATCAGTGTTTTAGGAGGTCTTATTAAACCATTTGCTTCCTTCTGGAGTTGAAACATCTCATCCTCCCATTCAACTAAAGCCTCAAATTGTGTTGGTCTCGGTTTCGGAACAAGAGCTGTAATTTTCTCTCTCAAATTTTTCAAAATTCTCATATTAAATGAACCATCTTCTGGCCAAGCTAAAACACCGTCATTTTTAGTATACTGTATCCAAGCATCAAACCAAAGGCAAATATGATAACCATATTCACCTTCCATATACGCTGCAGGTGTTTTGTATTTATGAAGTAATTTTCCACCTCGCGTCTCAATTTTCTTATCGGGTGAAATAAAATTTTTAAATCTCTGGAGCAATGTAAGCTTTTTCTCCTCTTTTTTATAATAATAGCTCATGTTTTAATCAACTTGGTTCAATTTAAAATGATCGTAAATGTTTTCTAGATGTTCCGCTAAACCAACCAATCCGTGCGCGAAACACACCAACAAGCCAATCAGGTTTGAGCCACGTCACTAACTTGCTCAACAAATAGAATTACTGCTTTTACCAAGAACTAATCAGCTTGCAGCTTGTCAGAGTCACGTGAACCAATCAGTATGCTAGCTGTGACGTATGTTACCCAATCACAGCGCGGACTGTGTGACGTACACAGCCGCTGCGGCTTCTCGCGTCTCACTCTTAGAGCACACCCCTCCTTCACAAAAACGTTTCACAGCGCCATTTTAAGAACGCCTTTTTAATAAAACTCAATTATTAACGACAAAAAGAACAAACCATTTGTCTGTTTCGCTAAAATAAAGTGACAGTTTTTACTAACATACAAGTATTCTTTTGCGTGGAATAGACAACGCTATTCTCACAGAATATTCATTTGTCGATAAAGTAAACCTTTACTCTACCCTTCAAACAAGTAATAACGATCTCGTTTCCCTCTGAATGCACATAAAGTAGCATTTCAAAGTTTGACTCGAACAGAATTACAAAATCATTTACGCACTTTCAAACGGAAAGTTACCCTAACTACACATACGTGAAAACCTGGCAGGACTTTAACCAGTCACAGAAATCCAGAATCGCCAGCAAAATAAACGACGTTATCCTACCCTTCACTCAAGCACGAATATATTCTATTATTCTTTTCGCAGTGAGTTTTAGAACGGGCTCTCTGTCCCTGTACTCAAAGCAAAATTTTCATAGACAATCCTTACTATTCATGCATTCTATCTAGCACACCTATCCCTAACACGTGTTGTACGGCCACAACACTTGTGATATAAAATAATACCACTATTCTGAAACAGATCAAATGCACTGTGTAACTCCACTCATGTCACACCTCTCTGTACCGGTACAACTAGGATTTTTCACACTGCAGGAAAAAACCCTTTTGACTACATTTAACGAGTGACAAAACTTCAACATATGTTAGACATCGATCCTATGTCATTACCATGTAGCATGATGGTTACCATAGCAACCGTATCTCTGCTACCAGTTAATTGATCCAGCGGCCCTATAGGAAATATGCCATAAGCAACACTACCCTACTCCACAATACTCGCCATTAATTATAAATCACTCACAAGGCCCATAAACTAACATGCCATATTTTGAGCAACTGAATCATGTGACCTAATTAACCTATTCATAAAATATATACATTTATATACATCTGCAGTAAATTGTTTTCATCACACCTTGACAAACCCTACGATTTAATTAAGCCACTGTGGCGAAAGATCTGCTAATGGTAACCTAAATACATGAAATAACAAGACCAGCTTGTTTTTCAAGGAAAATATTTATTAACTATTTAATCAAAGAAAGTGCATTAAAATATTTTTATTTAAGCATTTTTAGAAGTTTATAGCAAAACGGTAATGACAGTTTCAACCATGGAAAAAGTATATTCAAATAGAAAAACAGTTTGGCATCATTTAAATCCTAAGTCCCTAGCTATACTTGCTCTATTAAAGAATAAGGGAAAAAGTCTTTTAGGCCCTTAAGGGATTTCTTACGTGCTCCAAGAAAAGTCCAATAGCACGACACGTCCATCTGAAGAACAGCAAGCGGCAGACAGACTCCCTACAAGGGGATGAGTTTTTATACCTTTATGACTAACTTAATCTAAGAAAAATAATATAACTTTTTGTGCGATCTAAGTTCCAATTGGCTGTCAAGTGACAGGCCATCATGTCATCACATTCTTCAGAACCTCAGTTCCGTCTCTTTCTTAGAGTGCATTGTCCTTTGCTTTCGAGTCATGGAGCTTCCTTCAGTTCGCAACAATTGTATAAAATGTTCACGACTTCCTTAGCTTTTCACACTTTTCTGTCGGTTCCTGGCCTTGGCCACGCTGACTAAAAGAACAGTCAGCTCATCACGTTTATTTTTCTTTTCATATAAAAAAAACTTGGCAGAAAACTTCTCCATGCTGGACTCTTGCTTTCATCGCGCAGAACTTTTGCCAACTGCAAATGCACTAGGCCCCAGACCACTTTTACGTTAACTAGTATATAAACAAACACAAAAGAATAATTAATGTAAGAAATAAAGTTCGTTCTGTTACCCACCCACCTTTGCTAATCATTAACCCATTAATCTATGTTACCTGGCAGAAGCAAAACAAAGCAACAAACAAGTTTGTGCTACATTTAAGACAGTAGAACAAAACATGAGCACACAAAAATAAGCACATGCCATTAATAAACTGCTGCATTTAGTTTTGACTTTGACAATAGACAAGATTAATTCATTATTTTCACACACACGCAGATGCAACATAATGCACATTTATGAGCACACATATTAGTTTTCCCACGTGTTTATGAAAATGCAACCTTTAATCTAAGTTGGTTAGTTTTTCTCACTGCACACATTATTAATATTATTATTTAATTATGGAAGTGTAACTTCACGAGCTGAAATCAATACATTCCTGAATCTCGCTCCATCAACTGATTAGAAGTGTGGTTCCTGCTTTGACAGGGTGCATACCGTTGCCAACCAGAAACCCAATGTCTAGCACACACAAGTTAAATAGTATGCATAGAATCACAAAAGTATAGACAATATACAGCAAGAAAAACAGAAGGCAAATAAGTAGGAACAGTTACAGTGAGGGGCATGAAGTGAGCATTGTGAGCAAAAACAGGGGCACATTTATCTGGCATCCTTCAGGTGTGGGTTGGGACCTTTCAGTGATCAATAAGAATACTAGCAAAAAGACCTGGGTTACTATCCAGTATTTATCCTAGATTGGCAGAAATAAACATGGATTTCAGAGCGAGGTCTCTGCAGCTGTTTTGAGGAAGTGCATGACATTTTGTTTAATAGCCTCGGACTGGTCAGGCTAAGCCTTTATCACTCAAACTCAGTGGGAAGAGGCAGTAAGGCCAAAAAAGTGTAGCAAGGGCTTCCTACTCAGCAACTTCAAAAAACTGTCTACAGTAACACCTCTGGGGAGCAAGGGAGCGAAAGGGGGGCAAAAACCGTCCCTATGATCGTGCTACTGAATATCGACCCCAGAATACAAGAATGTCAAGAACAGAATATTGAGGTACGAAACATTGAAAGGTAAGTGCATATACTAAAGTACAGATTTACTTTTCCTAACTCCACATGTACGTACCTTGAAGATAGACATATATTTCACAAAGTTCATATATGCGCTTGAAGATATACATATATCTCGCCAAAGTTCATATTTATTCAATTAGGTGTAGAAAATTAAGACTTATTTAGCAGGCAATATTTTATTTTCATGATGTTGTTCCTAATATTGTGTGCCATTGCTATTCTGGTGTTGACAATCCGGGTGCACACCGTACCTGTACTTCTGACTCCCTCCTTCCTTTCACAATAGATAGGTCCACTTCAAAGGACCGAATCAGCTTTCAAACATCGCACATCACTTTCAGACAAGGTCTCTCCATCCTCCATCCTGTGTACTGCCCACAGAGGAAATCCATAATGGGTTCTAGTCCTCATACACCAAAGTATAACAGACACACTCAAAACTCACCCTTATGCACATATGTCACATGCATAGTGCACGTGAACGCTCTATACATGCTCCCTACTACCTACCTATGTCCCTTACCCTAGCTGTCCATGGGCAGCGGCCTTACAGTAAAACTCAGGCACTACAAATTGCAGCTCATAATTCTAATTTATTAAGGCTTACAGCAAGTGAGCCTTCATTGGGAGGCTCGCTATATACAGCAAAGGTTGAAATACCAGAGAACAAAAAGTAAAAAGCTCAGAGACTTAACAGTTACAACCTATTAACCTAGTACAAGGATGGGGAGGCTCCTTTCACTTACAATGACACTGCTGTTAAGAGAAGGAAGAAGCAGTGCAGTGGTGGATGTGAACAGCAGATGATGCCCTCTCAAATGTGGAAGTGATTGGTTGGATCAATGCTTGCCCTCTTCCTGGGAAGCCCTTTTGATCTTAGCCGAGGGGGCCCTTTGCTCATATCCCTGGCGTCTAGAGTCATTGTCTGGAACTAGGTAAAATATGCTATTTAAAGCAACCTAGTGCCACAGCCAATGAAATGGAAATGTGCTGAATATTTATTTTCCCATTTAACATTTTAGTCTGTCTCTTCAAGATGAAAGACAAATATAGCTTTTACAAAAAATCTGCGTATTTTTTTTCCATTTCGAAAATCTTTATTTCGATCACAGATCATAAAAGATACATAACAATATATACAATTAAAAACTTATTAAACCGGTGTGATCCAATAGTTAAGATAATTATGTTTGAGTACATAAAAACAATAGATACAAATCGATTTGGTGGGGCCCCTTATACCAGTCTTTTCATAGCTCGGCTGCGGATGAACCACAAAGACGTTAAAAATTTTGAAAGTGCAAAAACCACGTAATTTTTTTCAATAGTGGCATGTTACCGCGTATATATTATGTATTATAGGAACTATTACCTATCCTAGAGCGCCCTCCAGCGAAAGTCGTTGTAATGACTTTCGTTGTTAAACCTGCGTCATAACGGTACTTCGTTGTAAAAGTTCCGTTGTAAAGGACGTTCCCCATCAGAACTGTACCACAGTTACGTTCTGGCATTACAATGCCTGCTGTAAGATCAAGTAGCCAGGGGAAAACAGCTCAAGTCATGGAGTGCGAAAGCAAAACATTGCTTTCCTTTCTTCTGCACTGTTTCTATAGCTTACAGTGACTAGCGCAAAGGAGATATTTATTGCAGCAAGCTTTTTCTTTGCACTTCTTGGTTTATTATAGAAAAGTCTGAATCTTTCTACATAATTCTACTGCACCTTTTTTTCAATTAACTTGTATTAAACTGCTACTAATATATTTTTGCAAGAGTAATCTAACAGATTTTTTTATATTTTTAATTTTGCACTGGAGATTCTCTTTTTTTTAAATTTTTATTTAAGAAGTTTTATATAGCGCTAGCCAGACCGGAAGGTGTGGGAGCGCTTTACAACAAGTATAGAGCAGTGCAAAAGACAGCAAATAAAGTACAATCAGCGAGGCGTTCAGGATATGAGTCAGAGTAGAGATGGCCATCCGCATCGAGAAGAGAGTAAAGACACTTTGAACACTCCTAGCGGTTCCTATCTGTTCGATAGGGAGCGGTCGAGGAAAAGGATTTTGAGTTGGCTTTTGAATTTCGGGAAGTAAGGAATAGTTCTGATGTGGGGGGGAGAGAGTTCCATATTTTGGGAGCATTTCCGGCAAAGGATCTGGCCAATGTTTTTTGTTTTCGTGCTTTGAGCGGGATAAGAAGTAGGGTGTTAGAGCTTCTGAGAGTCCTGTTCTGACCTGCTTTTCTGAGTTTGGCTGCCAGATATTATGGTTTGCCTGTGTGAAGGGCTTTATGGGTGAGGCAGGCTGTTCTAAAGTTCACCCGCAATTCTATAGGTAGCCACTTAAGGTCTTTTAGTGCCGGGAAAATGTGATAACATTTCTTTATTCCAGTGACCATTCTGGCAGCCGCGTTTAGGGTTGTTTTCAGAGGAGCAAGGTGAGTTTTGGGTATTCCCGAAAGGACTGCATTTCCATAGTCCAGTCGTGACAAAACCAATGCTTGGGTGGCTTGTTTGAGGTCTTTGGATGGAATGAAAGGTTTAATTTTGTTTAGAAGTTTCAGGTTGAGGAAGCTCTCTCTTTCACATGAAAAGGCTACGCACCAAGAATTCAAGTGGTCAGTGGGAAAGGTAATGGTGTGACCCCATATGATAAGGATGAAAGTACGCCCTGGCGTACATGGTACGGTCATTTCAAGTCACCTTGGGGTTCCATGACCTTATAAAGGAACTCTGTAGGAAAGTTGGGTGTTATGTAGTGAGGTTGCTTTGGCTTCACTATGCAATACCTTCACTATACCCCAAAAAGGGCCTTTGGATTCACATTAATAAATCACTAGCTCAGTTCAGGTAATGTGGCACAGAGCAGTAAGGCTTTACTAAAGGAACATGTGTTAGGCATTTCAGAGTATCAACAGGGATGATAAGTAATTGACATGACTCGAAAAAATTTCGACACCAATTTTGAAAAATAAAGCATACTTTATATAGATTTAGACACTAGAATGAAGAAAACTGGATGAGCATAACCCGAGTTATGGCTTCTTAAAGAAAAAAGTAACTGCATTTAACTCTTGCAAAACAATAACGTTGGGGTTAGTGGGAAAATACACTAGTGACACTTGGTCACTTGCAGGTCGAGTGAACTGGAAACCACTGGGAGGTAAGGTGATGTGGGTCCCAGGCCCAGGCTCCAACAGTCAATTGAACTTTAGCAGACTCTTAGGGCCCAGGTGCAGAGTAATCCTGGGTGTCCCTTATGCTGAACGAAGGAGCAGCGGGTGCTGGTTTTGCTGCTTGGATGGTGCTGGTGATGAAAGAGGTGCAAAATCTCAATAACGGACCACTGCAGTAGTGCGAGCCCGAATAGCCACCAAGAAGCCTTGGTCGTAGCAAACACAACGTTCGGTTACTACATCTGGGGAAAAAAGTAGCCTCCTAAAACTTACTGGAGGTCATGACAACATTTCCCACAATGCATGAGACGTTTTACTTTTGGGCGATACCTTGGTGGGCCTGATACCCCTTGATTCCTTGGTTCTGTGTGTGCGATTTGCCTGCAGACTGTAGAGGACTAGTACCTCTAGTCCAAGTGAGTTCTGGTGTTGTCTTTGGCTTGCAGAGAGTTTGCTCTTTCCTTTGGAGCCTCTTTCTGGTCCTTGCGAATCATAATTGTGTAGTTGCAGGAAGGCGAACACAGGTGCAGAGTATCACACCTTTGTTTTGTGCAGGACCTGAATCCGCAGTCACTGGTCTCTTTTTTTTGTTCTTGGTCACAATTCAAGCAGATATGAGGTTCTGGTGCCAGGAGAGTCCCTTAAATTCACATTTAGGGGCGTTAGCGGTGTGGGTGATATTAGACAATGGGCTACTAGCCCCAGCAGCTAATCCGCCACTGAGGTGACCACTTCCTGTGGAGGGTGGCACCTTTTCTACCTAAAAACCTCTATTCTGCCACTTTTATAAATTTACAGAACCCTTAGTTGGCTTCTCCAAATATCCCACCTTATGTGTGTGGCTAGCCTTTTGGGGCTGAACACTTCCTGACTACATAATTTTCCCGCCTGCTCGGGCTGCAAATGTGCCTGGGGCAGGGGGGGGATTTCTCCTCCTCTGGGAAGAAGCCTGGCTGCCTATCAGAGGCAGTGAAGGCTTTGAAGTTCACCGCCTTGATGTGCCACTTCACTAGCCATTCTGCCAGGGAGGGCAGTGACACCTCCCACCCTGGAGGGCCTTTGTTCCAGCCGCCAAAGAGAGTTCACACCTCCTGGCAGGGGGTCAGATTCCTGGCTAGGTAGAAGCAGCTGCAGGCTGGCAGTTAGGACACAGAAAGGCTGGGGAAACCAGGTGAGCAACTCCTAAGGTAGCCACCTGGGTGGATGTTACATCAAATCTGACTTTGAGAAGAAGTCAGGTTTGATAAGACAATTTGTTGGATTTTTAACACACGAGTGAAGAGGGGGATGTCAGGCTAGAAGATACATTGACTGTTTACCTATTTATGAGTACAAGTCAGGGTACAATTAGGGATGTCACAGATATACTGACAGGATATGTTGGAAGACCATTCTCATAGAAGAGGAAGCCTCACACACAGTTTGTGTCATGCATCATCATCGGCAAACTCTCCCCACCCTGGTAGGACAATGCCACCAGGGCGGGCTCAACCTCCTCAGGGACTCGGACAGAGGAGGGGTTTCTTAGATGAAATCTACTGGACAATGGCAAGATTCAGTTAAACTAAAAATACATACTAGTTCCCCAGTGTATCACCTTTAATAATGAGGACCTCATGTGTGTCAATAAAATGAAACACAATGTTTTTTTAGAGTAGGTGGGAAACCTCTACGGTAGCCACCTGTGTGCATGTTACTTCATATCCAATTTAGGGAGGAAGTCAGGTTTGATGAGACAAGTTGTTTGATACCAAATATAATACTTTGGACCATAATGGAACTGGCAACCTGGGGTGCCCGGGTGCCAACCCAGGTTATCCTATGGCCCCCGGGATCACTTATAGTATCCCCTAATGTAAGAAGGCTACTATAGGGACATATAAGCTTGCACTTACATGTCTACACCTTTAATATTATGGAACCTGGCACCTGGTCCCAGGAGGTCTCCCTCAGAAGTGACTGACATATAATACAGATAGTGCTGTGACCTTGCCACTCACGGTGAGGGCAAAGTTGAGTTTGATCAGTTTGCACTGCCCCTGCGGTCTGCAATGGCAGGCCTGTTGTCATCTACTTGGATCACTCAGGGGATCACTCAGGGGGCCACAATCAGTGCTGCAGGCCCTGGTGACCCCTTTAACTCCCATGCCCTTGGTACCACTGGTACCTCTTACCAGGGACTTATATGGGGGGCAAGGTTCTTGCCAATTCATATGCATCATATTTTAGGACAAGCGCACTGGTGCTGGGGCCTGGTTAGAAGGCTCCAGTACACTTTCAGTCATAACCATCAGCACTGGAAAGATTTGTGAGGGTGACCATACAAAAAGGGCACTTTCCTACAAACTCGACCTACGACCTTATTCCTTTTTATGGCTATGAAACTACTCAATCAATCCATCAATCAATTAGGGAATTGTAAGCATGCTACTCACCCATGAGGGTCTCAAGGTGCTTAGGGGTCGGCGTAGATCTGTTTAGCTGAGAGACAGTTCTTGAGGGTCTTCCTGAACGTGTTCAGGGAGGGGAAGGGCGCATATGATGTCTGCCGGTAGCTCGTTCCAGGTCTTGGCTGCAATGTGAGAGAAGGATCTTCCACCTGCTCTGGCTCTGTGGATGTGCGGGGTTTCCGCTAGTGCGAGGTTGGAAGATCAGAGGTTTCTTTTGAGTACGTGGAAGTTGATTCTGTCATTGAGGTATTTGGGTCCATTGTTCTGTAGGCATTTGTAGGCGTGAGTGAGGATTTTGAAAGTGACTCTTTTTTCCACGGAGAGCCAGTGGAGACTTTGTAGGTGTTGGCTGATGTGTTCATGTCGGGGGATGCCGAGGACGAGTCTGCCAGCGGTATTATGTATTGACTGGAGTTTGCGTAGAAGGGACTTGATGCCGGTGTAGAGTGCGTTTCCATAGTCCAGTCTGCTGGTGATGAGTGCGTGGGTGACTGTCTTCCTTGACTCAGGGGGGATCCACTTGAAGGTCTTGTGGAGGATGGGGAGAGTGTTGAAGCAGCTGGAGGTGACGGCGTTAACCTGTCAGTTCATGGTGAGTGATGAGTTGAGTACGATGTCGAGGTTCTTGGCGTGGCCTGAGGGGGTAGGTGGGCTTCCGAGGGCAGTCGGCCACCAGGTGCATGCATGCAGAAGGGGTGGTACCGAAGACGAGGACTTCTGTCTTCTCAGCATTGAGCTTCAGGGAGCTGTTGGTCATCCAGACTGCAACGTCTTGCATTCCGTTCTGGAAGCTGAGTTTGGCAGTGGTGGGGTCTTTGGTGAGGGAGAGGATGAGCTGGGTGTTGTCAGCGCAGGATACGATGTTGAGGCCATGTTGTCGGACGATGGCTGCGAGGGGTGCCATGTCAATGTTGAAGAGAGTGGGGCTCAGGGACAAACTCTGTGGGACTCCACAGGTGATTTTTGTGGGGTCGTAGAGGAAGGGTGGGAGTCTGATCCTTTGGCTTCTTCCGGTGAGGAATGATCAAATCCAGTCCAGGGCTGTTCCTTCTATGCCTGCATCGCGTAGACTGGCGACAAGTGTGCGGTGGGAGTCGATGTTAAAGGCCGCTGATAGGTCGAGTAGGATGAGGGCTGCAGAGTGGCCTTGGTCCAGGAGCATGCGGATTTCACCCCATCCAGGAAACTGCCGCTAAAGTGGTGATAATGGGTTTGATAATATACCTGTGTGAATTCCCATAGAAGCCCAGGTTCACACCAGAAACTGGGCTTCTATGGGAATTCACAAGGGCATATTATCAAGCCCATTATCGCCACTTTAGCGGTAGTTTCCTGCCGCTAAAGCGGTGATAATTTTAACGCCGTTCTTGATAATATGCCCCTACATTTTTTGAAGATTTTCTTGTTTGGAGTTAATTGTTCCAATATAATTGTGATGTAAATTCAATGCAAAATATATTTATTGTAGGTGCATCATTTATGCATGTCCGTAGCAGAACTGGGCATCATTCATTATCATGTATATCCTCAATGCATTTCGGGTTCACATCTGCCCTTCATCAGGAAGTAAATTCCTAAAAAACGAATAATTAAAAATAAAAATGACTGCCTTGGTGTTGAGCTGGACCACCAAAAAATGTTTAGTGCATTACAACCTCCTGTAGTGCTCGTTGTGTATATCGGCAGATACGGCATGCTCAAGTAGACATTCATACAATTAACATCTCCATGTGACTGTAGAGCAAACACGTATATTTATATATTACCATCAGTGATGTAAGTCAAAGAAGTGAGAAATAGCATTTGACGGAACATTTCTGTACCAGATTGTTGTTAGTCTACCTGTGTAGTGTAATTGAATAGCACTAGGAGGGTATTAATAGTGAAGTTGCATGCCATATTTTAACAACACGGGGTGGTGCATCTCATATCATGTGGTCACTGTTCGCCGGATAGTCACAAGAAAACCAAATGGTGTCCAGTTCTAAATTTAATCATTAAATGTAATTATTTTTAAATACAAAAAGGTAAAAGTAAAATGGCTTAGTTAATGCAATCAATTACTGAATAAAATAATACTAAATTATTATATTAGACTAAACAAAGAGTATATTTTCATCCTTACAGTAATTAAATTATAAAAATTTAAAAAAACGACATGCTAAGATCAAAACAATGACAAGTTCAGGCAACAATCAAAATCGCACACACAGAGATATAGGTTTTTATTTGATCATGTTTATATTTTTTTAAGTATACCATTTTAATACAAAGCAAAATTATTTTAAATAAAGAGGGATTTAAGAGGGTTACCCTCGAAATCTAATATAATACTACTGATTGCAGCGTAAAAAGGGATAAGAATAGGAATATGAATAAAATAAAATAAAGTTCAGAGAAGATAATTATTGGGATCAGAAGCGATTAAATAAAATCAATAGTAAAAAATATGGGTCTGCTTTATGGGTTCAAAAGACTTAAGAACACTGCAAAAAATGTTAATGTTGTGATATGTGATGGATAAGTAAAAATCTGCGTAAATGTATAAAATAAGATGTAGTGCCTAGCGATGTTTTTGGTGATGTGTTGTGACAATATTAGTAACAGACCATGCAGATATAGCATATTACCTGGAATATTGACTTGCGTGGAGATATAACCTACCATAACATAGGCAACCCATTCAAAGCAGTTTGGCAAGAAGAGACTGAAAGAATCGGAGGCCGGTAATCTCAATCTTGTGGGTTACTGATTTCTCCATTTGTGATGGCTTTTCCGTCTTTCTCTTCCTACTTCTTTCCCCATTGTGTTCTTTTTCCTTCACTTGCTCTTGGTAAATGCCCAAAGAGGAAACAGAAGTGCCAGTCCCCAAGGGAACCTCCGGCTCAAATTAAGTGCTGCTTGTATCTCTTGTTTTCTTTTGAGTATCACAGCTCCATGTGCTAAAACATAAACCTGGCAAATGAATGGCATTAAATATCTGAGTAGATCTCAAACTGGTTGAGGGAATGTGTTTCAAAAATAAGCGCATACATATCAGATAATCTCACTTGGTCAGATTGAGATGCACTGGTTAAAACAGTACAGAAGCAGAGGTAGGTTTTTGTACCAGAGGAGGGCAAATGCTTCTGGAGGGGAGTCCTAGCAGGTCAGAACTATAAAATTCCGAAACGGGGATGAAGTCAATGGCAAAAATAAACAAAGGTTGCTGGAAAAGTCTGAGTAGTGTGGTGTAAATACGCAGTAGGAATTGCACACGGAAAGAAGTTGAATTGCCCCAGCCATGACTGATCCAGTGGTGTTGAGATCAATGGTGAAGGCATGGGAGTGTTATCGCTTACAGGACAAAATGTAATAAAAAATCGGCCAATATGGTACGTTTTAGAGATAAATGTGTAGTTAAACTAGTTAAAAAGACATACATTTTGAAGGGGCACTGAAGATAAAGTCCAACATCTTCATTATGTGCCAAATAAGCCTGTCCCATACCAGGTGTAATTGATGGTAGGCGGTAAATGTGAGTGATAATCCTCACGGCACACAGAATACCCTGTGGAATTCCACCTAGTAATACTGGGTCCTCACGGTTATATAAAATGATAACTGCACAGTGGTGGCAGGGTTTTTATCAAACTGCACTGTTTTACTGGTGGAAATGTACCACACCGTCAGTACCATGGAACTTGTAAGTGGAGAGTTTGTAGAGCCTTACAGCTCACCAGGTGCTGATCGTGGGATTTAAACTCTTCAACAGGTAACCATGTGAGCAGAGGTGCTAACCCACGATGGTGCTGTGTAATGGTATGTCTGATGGGGAGTGTGATAGGAACTAAAATGGTGACAGGGCTTAGTTAGGTTAGTCTTCTGCCGATTGCTGTCACTTTCTTCTGCCCCATGCCAGATTTGTGTGTTTATTGGCACTGGCATAATATTTGAGAAGAAATAACCGAGCCCTCACTCCAGAGATAGCAGTCAGTGTGGAGACAGCTAAGAGTCCACCAATTCTAAATATGCCCACCTCTGTCATTAGGCACCACCCCACATCTCTTCACCTACCTCGTTCTCTATCCAACTGTCCCTAAAGCCCTGCTGCAACCTGAGCAGATACCCACCTGCTCACACCCCAGTCTTTGCGTACAAACCTAAACCTCTAATCCACCACATTCCATATTGACCGACCTTCACTCCTTGCCTCACCTAAGCATGTTCTTACCTTGATCAGTACCCACCTGCTCCCACCTGCCATTACCACCTGTCCTCACACACACCTACCTCATCTATTAACTGCCAAACCCCTACCCACTCCAGACACTGCCTGCTACCCCAACTCTTTTCTCAAACATCATTTAGAAACAACCTTCCTTCTGCACCCCTGACATTACCCTAGTCCCTACATGCATGACCCACCTGCCACTACCCACATGCACTGACCATTTGCCACAACTGCGTCACAAGGCACCTGTTTCCATCCAAAGCCCACCTAGCCCAATCATGCTGGCTGTGAGACCCCTGAACCACCTCAGTCACAATCCAACTGCCTCCACCTCAGTCGCTACCCACCTGACAACATCACTCTTTTCCCCATCTCATTAGCTACCTAGCTGTCCCCTCAAGCCTGCGTCACCTCAGATACTTCCCACCTGCCTAAAACCTCTGTTATACACATCACAACCTGCATTACACTCAACCACTGCCCTACTTCAACCATTACACCCCTGCCTACCATGCTCCTTAACCACACATGCAACAATGTAGCTACCCTCACACCTTTTGCAAAAGTGAAAGAATCAGCCCCAGGCTGATGGCTATAGAGACAATGTGCAGCAACGCTTACTACACTCTTCTCTCCGACTGGGCCGCTTGGGGACCCAGTGCATCAGGCATATTTTCTCCCTATGTTTCCCATTTTCCCTCCACTGTGGACAATCTAAAGTAAATGAAAGCATATTTCCCTGACTCTTTTCCTGCTGTTCCCTTTTTGCCCTGCAGCAGCAGTCAGGCCCAGAGACACTGCATGTCTTCTCGCTAACTGTACCACCTCACCCCCACCCGGTGCAGAATATGACCCAATATGGGCCATGTATTCCCTAAGGACAATCAAGAAGACACATACAATTAACTATACAGCAGTATAATAACTCTACCCACATTTGCAAATAAATTGGTTGCATTTTCATCTCAAAGGTATACAATTTCTTTGTGTTTATTTTATTATCTCCACACCACTACAGAGGCCAGTGACTCACTTAGAGAAAAACTCAGAAACAAAACACAAGCGGGCAGGCCCTGGCACCTTATGACCCCTATAAAAACTACCACTGAGTACAAATACAGAAAGTGCTAGAAATGATGCTGTGTTACAAGCAAAATAAATGTTCAGTGTGTGTGCCAATTAAAAACACCTACGTCCAGGAATCCAGTTGTGCTGACACATTTCCAAAAAATGAGAAATATATTTCTTTGGGAGGTTCCTTTGAATATGCCTCCTGCTCATTGCACCATCAGGATTCAAGCAAGCCGGGCCGAAGACGGCTGTAATGCCAGAAACCGGTCCCCGGAAGCTTGTTTCCTTTCCAGTGAAGAATTGGCTTGGTAGTTTGGTCTGCCCTGTTCCCATGATGCACTGGGCCAGGGACAGACTAATTTGCATATAGCCAGGTTCTGAACTGGGATGGTGCAGTGAGCTAAAAAACGGTGATGGATCAAGCCCTGATCTGTTGACTGGGTAGGAGTGTTCTGATTAACTCAGATACTCTGTCCATCACCACCCCCCTTTTTGTAATTATCCTGCTCTAGCAGGCATACAAGGTGCATTAATCTTGTGTCCTCCCCTGTTATGTGGCTTCTCTCCCTAGCCTATTAGACATTTTAAGACATCCTCAACAATGGTGTTAAGTAAGGGTAATTTGGAGTCTCAAAAAACCAGAGTACAATATGTAGTCTATGGTGCGTTTCATTTTGATCCCTTCTCAGAAATTATGGCTTTGGCCGAGGCCGCACTTTAGGCTATAGTGTTCAGGATGAGGCATGGGTCACCCTTTCAGGGTGTTGCAGAGACAGGGCAAGCCCTGTTGCTGAGATCTTACGTATCTTAAAAAAGAAACACTAAAAGGGCTAAGAGCCTTCCCATTACTTTACCTACGGTGGCCCTTTCGTCACTTTTGGTTTGTTCTTTCTCAGTGGTCCATTGACGGAGCATGAACCAAGTACTGATGAATTGTTTACCATTGTTCTTCAGCTGCTCATGCTTGGATTCGTAAGTGTTAAATACTACAGCACTATACACCCCCAGAGCATATTTCAGATGAATTAACTGGTTAACATAAAAAAGCAGCGACTAGAAGCCTCAGGACTGTAATAAAAGTCGCTTGTATGTACGACTCACATGGCATGAAGGGCGGACACACGCCCCCAGCGTTTGTCACGCCCCCAGCACACGCCCACAGCCCACGGTGTGATGGCCGTACCACACGCCCCCAGCATTAGTCACGCCCCCAGCCCACACCCACAGCACAATGCAGACATGCCCACAAGGGACTACTTTCCTGGCACCGTTCTTTTACCTTTTAAATGTATAGAGGAGTTGGCCTAACGGCTAAGGCACTCGACCTGGGGATCTGGGTTCGAGTCTTGGTAACGACGCCAAACATCCTGTGATTCTGGGCAAATCACTTAATCTCCCCGTGCCTAACAAAAATGAATGTGTGTCCTCATGTAACGTAACTGGTGCTATGTAAAGCACTCTGATACCTGATTCAGTTCGGGTCAAGTTCGCGCTATATAAAACTCTGCAAAAAAAAATAAAACAAAATATGGTGGCCGTCTACATAGCCTATGTCCTTCTGCTGCAACTGCCCTTTCCAACGCTGTATTGGGTGTTGTGATTGGTGCTGTGGTTACTGAGATTACCCGCCTCAAAGGTTTGGGCTCTCTCTTTATAATATTAGTATGGACTACTTATGTAACTCGTACCTACAAGATTTACAACATTGGGCTAATGAAGAAAGTATACTGATGATGTTCCAATTGGGCTTCTGGGCTGGTGCTTCAACACTACTTACTTACTATTTACATTTTTAGTTGTCTAAGAGCAGGGTGATGGGGACGTGGGTTATGTGCCTGAACAATATGGCGGCGGATTGCTAAGCTCTGTCTTTTCACGGAACTAACAAAGACATTTCCAGCCGCACTGAGACCTCTTTTACTGCTCCCTAAGCTGTTCTTATGCCTAGTAATGTGGTGGCACACTATTGAGCCAGCAGGTGAGCTCACAAACCTGCTCTTTCCGTGTGTTTGCCGCGACAACATTTTCTCACTCATGCGAGCGGCCGCCATTTTGCTAGCGTGCTGCTCGTAATATTTCTTCTCCAAGTTTCTTACACGGCAAACAACACTTGGGTGAGCTCCTTTTCAACTTATTTTACACAAATTCTGTTTAATGGGAGTTGACATGAATTTCTAAAATATCCATAACTGAATGTCCCCACAAGTCAACACAGGCAGGTTGATCCCTTTAGAAGTTATTTATTGTTGCGGCAAATACCATCAGCAAACAGATGATAAAAACTATTTACACAATTTTTCAGATGTTCCAGGAAACACCTTATATAGATGGAAGCAGCGACTATACGTTGTAGAAGAACATGGGAAGTCATTGTTCTAAACTTTCCATTTGATTAAGATGGTTAAATGAACTGTCAAAGTTCCTTATGAAAGAGGTGTCATTTTCTTAATGTGCTGCTCATACTGTTTCTCCTTTGTTATCTAATGTGGCAAACAGTACATAAGTCCCCTGCAAATCAATATACATATATATATATTCTATGGGTGCAGAGAGACTTCGAGCTATGATGAGTAAGAATTGGCACATTTTGTTCACAGATGACGTGTTAAGAGAAGATCTACCAACACATCCATTATTGACCTTTAGTAAGGCCAGGTCTTTGGGTGATATGTTGGTGCATAGTCATCTTGAACCCTTACCAACTCAGTCTAACACCATAAGAAATATGAGTGGGTTCTTCCCATGCGGGAAATGTAAGGCGTGCAGCAACAGCCGGAGGGTTTTGCAGTATGATATCCCCGATGCTGGTAGGACTAAAAAGATACAAAAATGTATCACCTGTAGTACTACCTATGCAGTGTATTGTCTGATATGCCCATGCGGTCTTAGATACATTGGGAGCACCATAAACCAACTTAAATTGAGAGTGCTGGAACACCTCAGGGCTATCGATAAAGTGGACCCGGCTTACCCAGTAGCACGGCATTTTGCCCAACATCATAATAAGGACAGGAACAAACTGCGCTTCTTTGGGTTAGACCATGTTCCATACAACCCACGGGGTGGGGATAGATTGAGAAGGCTTAGACGCCTCGAATCAAGATATATCATTGACCTGTCCACAAAGTACCCCAAGGGCATGAATAGCGGGGAAGACATGATAGTACATCTAGGGAAATGATATACTCACATCTGAAATGTTTGAGAGTAACGTCTGGGCTGTCTCAGAAGATTTCCAACCTCTGCCGTGTGTCCTGCTATGATTACTGTCTTATTGCTCTGCATTTTTGAACTCTTGAATTTTTGAATTTTTGAACCTATGAATTGCAGCATCACATTGTATTCTTCTCTTAGGATAGCATTCTACTATGCGAGTTGCTGCCGGTTATGTCTTGCATCTTTCGCATGTTACCCTTTCTGTGTCTTTTATCATATATGCATAATTTGGCTTTCTGGAATAATTGCATCGATTATGGCACTCGCCATTGAATTATGAATTATGTTCAATCAACTAAAAAAATTCTATATGGAATATATTGTTATATATAGCATTAGCTTTGTTTCCTGTCGGACGGACGTCTGGCTGCCTTTAGTGTTGTGATGGTTACCTCTTTTGAAAATCTCGATTATTCGACTGTTTAGAGTAAAGTCATTATGGGACTTATAAATTGTCGTTTCATGAAATGTGCCAAACTCATGTATATAGTCTCTTGGTATAATAACATTAATTGGCTGCGTGATGTGCATCCTTTATTAGGGACCTTCGCCGATCCACGGCTTTATCACTTTCATATATTATATTTGATTGTTTTTGTTGCCCATTTGAATGTATGTCTACCAATTCATGGTATTATAATGCATTAGTTCCATTCTAAGGAACCTCCTCCAAGATGGCGCTCATTGTGGTGGAGGGAGGGCTGGGCCCTTTTCGATGTCCATCTTGCACACATGACAGTATTTAAATGAGTATTACATGTAATGGTTGTAACACTGACGAAGGTTTTTTTCCGAAACGTTTGTTTGCTTAATAAACTAACTCGCTGTATCTATAACCACCGGAGTGCTGCTCTTTCTTTTCCCGATTTGGAGGAGTTTCGGAGCGTCTCATATATATATATATATATATATATATATATATATATATATATATATATATATATATATATCATCCACTCCGCTTCCTGATACACCCAGGAATCTCTCCAGTCGGCAAGCAGTATATATATATATATATATATATATAAATAATATATGTGTCATGCCGGCACTATTGATTTGATCCCACTTTGTCCTTCATGTGTTTGAGTCCGATGGTTTGTGAATGTGATCAAACAAATTTGGAGGTGATATCTTGAGGGTAAACTCCTTACATGTTTTAAGCCAGTGGAACTCCCTACAATTTTCTGCTTTATTGCCTACTATATTGTCACACACTTGTCTCAGATAACTGGTCGGCCCTCATTACTATTGTGTGTGTGTATCATCACATAATTACATCAAACTTGTCTCTCATTGAACACCTATTGTATGGGCAGGTTTTTTACTATTAAAAAATTAGCTCATCAACAGGTACATATCATCAAGATAGCTAGTGACTCCCTTAACTTTACGAAAGCATCTTCATCTGTGCTAAAATTAAAAGCGTAAAAACAATTATCCTCAATTTCCGGTCACTCATCTTTTAACCCGGCCCTAGACTCAATTGTAGATGAACTACGTGCACTAAAACCATTCATGAATACCACCAATCAAAAATTACAACAGATTGAAGACTGATGGATCAATATGGAAGGTAAAATGCCTGAAATGGTACAGCGTGCTGGCCAACTTCAGGATATGGCTGCTAGCATACCCTTGCTGGAGCAAGAAATGTATAAACTTAAAATACATAGCGAAGATCTCGAAAATCGCCACAGGAGGAACAACCTTTGACTTTATGGTTTACCTGAAAATGTTGACGGGTCCTGATCTTCTTTCCTTCTCAAAGAAATTTTTGCCTGACCTTCTCAAACTTCAGTCTTCTACTCCCCTTAATATCCAGCGGACACATTGTCTTGGTCATCCTCAACATCAATCTAATAGTCCACGTGGTATCATACTACTCTACTTAGAGTTCACTGACCTGCTGCATGTATTAAAATCTGGCAATCTGGTTTTTAAAATACCCCACCCTTCCCGCCCTGCTGACTCCTCCCACCTCCCTCGTCAGAGCCTACTTAGGCTCCGCCCACTTTTCCCCAGCACAGACAAGCAGCCCGGTGGCAGAGGGCTTGCATGCTGCGCGCTGGGAACACTTTCTTCTTAAATTACCTTCTTTCTCTCTGCTGAGTGGGAGCAGAATCACCCCCTCGCCGTCGCGCTGAATACGAGCGCTAGACGCTATTCATTTTTAAAATACCCCACCCTTCCCGCCCTGCTGACTCCTCCCACCTCCCTCGTCAGAGCCTACTTAGGCTCCGCCCACTTTTCCCCAGCACAGACAGACAGACAAGCAGCATGCTGCGCGCTGGGAACACTTTCTTTTTAAATTACCTTCATTCTCTCTGCTGAGTGGGAGCAGAATCACCCCCTCGCCGTCGCGCTGAATACGAGCGCTAGACACTATTCATTTTTAAAATACCCCACCCTTCCCGCCCTGCTGACTCCTCCCACCTCCCTCGTCAGAGCCTACTTATATTGCCTCCATGCGTCAGCGCAGCGGACGAGCGCAGCGGGCGCGCCGAAAACGCGCCGGAGTTGCGCCAGAGTTAAGCCCGTCTGCGCCCGTCCGCGGCCGGCAGGGGCAAGGGGCAGGAGAGGCTTGTCATAACATCTCATATACAGCCAGCCAACTCAGACTCTACCATCTACCTGGGTTATTATTATTATTATTATTGCGGGTTTATATAGCGCTAGGAATCGACTCCCGGAGGAGTATCTCCACGCTTCGACCGCTGGGGAACCCGTCCTGGCTCACCCTGAGAGATGGTCCCTGATGGGTATCTCTAAGGTGCGACCAAGCATCCCCGGCGGTCTGGGGGGGCCGTTGTGAAGATGAGGCAAGCTGATGCCCAGAGTTGCCGAGTGTGGTTTCTGACTAGAGTAGGCACCGAGGCGAGAATTATCGAGTCCGCTGACCCTGGTCCACGACCCTGCCGCGTCGGGAATCGAACCCTGGTCCCGGGCCGTTCTCTGCTTACGGCTCTGCCGCCTCTAACCAGTGAGCCCCCCCTTCTGTCACCATGGGGAAACTTACTGCACTTGGTATTTCTTGCAACCCCCCCCTCCCGCCCGCCCCCCCGGTCTCCTGCTCGGCCTCTGCACAGACTCACACCTCCATCCGGACTTTACTTCTAAACACCCGCTCTATGGTCAAACACCAGGCAGATATCTTCACCTTGCTGTTACAAGAAAGCCCCGATCTCCTTCTGCTTACTGAGTCCTGGCTCACTGAGAATTCTCTTCCAGACATCTTGGCAGCCCTTCCCCCGGATTATTTTATTCTCCATGCTGACCGCACTGCCGATCACCCCGGTGGGGGGGTGGCTGCCATTATCTCGAAACGTTTCCATCTTATCTCGTCATTTTCCCTTGCACTTCCTCAAGTAGAGAATCTGGTTATTAATCTGGGGACGGAAGTGGGGGCCTTTTCATTCGGCCTTTTATATTGTCCGCCCCGCCCCATGCCAGACTTCGCAGAGAAACTCTGCGAACAGCTGTCTGCCCTTTTGCCTTCACTACCTAGCTTTGCCCTATTTGGGGATTTTAATTATTGGTTTGAGGACACCAACGCTGGGGCACATGCCACAGCACTATCTGAGATTCTGACTAGTCTGAATTTGAGTCAGCAAGTCACCTCTCCGACGCACGCAAAAGGCCACATACTAGACCAGGTCTGGACCTCGAATATATCCCTTTCAACCCCTTCTACACTCCCATGCGTTTGGTCAGACCATTTCATAGTCGACCTGACCATCACACTCAGTGGGCGAATTAAGGCCCCACTAAGGGCAGGGGGCTCTGCACGCAATTGGAAGAACTAAGATACCAAGGGTTTTATAACTACCCTGGCCTCTACCTGTCCGAGCACCCTCCCTTGTGAGGATATCAATAGGCTCGACTCTAACATCTGCAGCTGGTTGAAAGGGGCTAGTGACCTATTTGCCCCTGTAGTCAAATTCCCCTGTACCAGACATCCTAATGCCAACCGATAGTTCTCGGCCAACCTCAAGCAAATGAAACTTGAGGTACGCCAATGGGAACGTATCTGGAGACGGGATTATTCCTTGTCTTCCAGACAGTTGTTTGTTACTGCTCGGAGGGAATATAAATTGGCTATTTTATCAGCCAAATCGGAGCATATTTCCGACAGAATCCTCACTGCAACCAACAAATCTCGTGAGGTGTTCAGGATTATGAACGAACTGACCACGGACGATAGGACTCTTCCAGCTCAAACCCCCTCTAAAGAGACCTGTGATGCTCTGAACCTCTTTTTTTCTGAAAAAATCATTAAAATAAAAAATTCTATCATCTTTACTCCTCGGCCGTCACTATCTCTGGACACCCCCCCGGGCAATCTATTCTCTTTCACTTCAATTCCCATTCTGGATCCCCCCTCCCTGGCGAAGCTAGCCAATCGTGTAAAATCGGGCTCGCCGGAGGATCATTGTCCTCCCGCGGTACTGCGTGAGGTTTGCTTAAAATTGCCGGAGTGTGTACTTCCCTTTCTGAATGCCTCGCTCACTTCTGGCACAGTCCCTGGAACCTTCAAGGAGGCTATTCTCTTGCCTCTGCTGAAGAAGCCAGGGGCTGATGCGGCCGAACTCTCCAACTACCGCCCAATATCGTTGCTGCCCTACTTGTCAAAACTCATTGAGGCCCATGTCACCGGATGTCTCTCCACTTTCATCGAGAGCTCGGGCTTCCTTGAGCCCAATCAGGCCGGCTTCAGGCCGGCCCATTCCACGGAAGCAGTCATCCTGGCAGTCATGGATACCTTGAGAGAGAACGCAGATGCCAAGAGACCGCAGGCTCTGGTTCTCTTGGACTTGTCTGCCGCGTTCGACACGGTGGATCATGACATCCTTCTTCACCGTGTCGAACAAGCTGGCATCCGGGGCATGGCTCTCAAGTGGGTGGAGTCATTCCTGACGGGAAGATCTCAAGCCGTGCGACTTGGCCCCTTCACTGCAACCAAATCCCCCATCACTTGCGGTGTTCCCCAGGGTTCTTCACTCTCCCCACTATTGTTTAATCTTTATTTGCGTCCTTTAATTTCCTCCCTTCACAACTGGGACATCAGCGTCTTCAATTACGCTGACGACTTGCAGCTCGTCTTTCCACTTGATTCTCTTCAGGCAACTAACAACTTCCACGCCGCTATGATCCATATCCATCAATGGATGAATGAGAATCAATTGAAACTCAATCCTGGAAAGACTGAGCTACTCCTTCCTGGCGCCAGTGCCGCTTTTTGGGGCCCGCAGTTTTGGCCTCCTGACTTGGGTTCCCCCCCGACACCTCTCAAGTCCGTCAGGAGTCTGGGGGTGACAATCGATGCCGAACTGTCACTTAAGGCCCAAGTGGGTGCCACGATTTCTTCGTGTATGTTTCAACTACGAAAAATCCGGAAGATCAGGCACCTACTCCCACACGCGGCCCTGTGTCAGGTCGTCTTGTCCCTTGTCATATCGCGCCTGGATTTTTCTAATTCCCTTTATCATGCACTCCCATGCTTCCTCTTACACCGTCTTCAGGTGGTCCAAAACCAGGCAGCCCGCCTCATATTCAAGATCCCTAAGTGGCAATCGGCAAGGCCCCTGCTTCACAGGCTCCATTGGTTGCCAGTGAAGGAGAGAGCGGCCTTCAAGATGGGCTGCCTGGCATTCAAATCCCTTCACTGTCCTTGCCCTGCTTTTTTGAAATCCCGGATTACCTTGTACCAACCTGCCCGCTTCCTTCGTTCAGCTTCCCATCACTTGGTTGTCATCCCCAAATTTAAACTTCATAAATTTGGTGGCCGTCGTTTTGCTTTCCTTGCCCCCAGGCTCTGGAACTCCCTTCCTCTGACTATTAAATCTAGCAACTCCCTTTTTCAGTTCAGGAAACTCCTCAAGACTCTTCTGTTTACCCTTCCTGAATAAATTCTTTTCCGTTCATTCACATGTCTTTCCAGTTAGCGCCAAGAAACCTTCGGGTGTTAGTGCGCTCAATAAGCCTCAATTAACATAACATAACATAACAGAGAGAAACGTCGTATTTTCTGGTCTGGTCACAACATCTTTATCTCACAGGATCTCTCCAATGCAACCAATGCCAGCCGCAGAGAATTCCTAGCACTTCATCCTCAACTAAGATCTATGAACATCAATTTTGGCATATTACATCCTTGTTTATGCAAAATTACCTATGAAGGTGTTTCTCGCTTGTTCGAAAACCCGTCTAAACTAAGACTGGTTTCGTAAACCATCACCAAGATACCTATGGACACTAATGCTCAATGTCCTTAAACTGTTAAATTGTTAATGCTTTCTGCCTTCTCGTTTCTGGTTGTAACCTCCAACTTTTACTTTTCAATTTGGGATATGTGGCCTGAATCGCTCCATTTTTTAAAATCTTTTTCCTTTTTTTATTTCTCTTTCACTTGTTGTTCTTGTTTCTGGCAGCTGACATGCCCGGTTCATGTTTCTTCTTCTTTTTACTTCAGATCTGGCTTTATGTCCGTGATCTGTCCCTTTTTCTCTCTATCTTCTATGTTATTATCTCATTCTCACTATTTCTATACCCTCCTTTTCATTCTCTTCTTGTTTTTCTATTCTCCTTTTCCCTTTTCCATGATTATACCAGTGGCTATTTGTTTTACTTATTTATGTTTCTGTACATTTTGTCATGTTACCTGATTTTTGACGACCGGTGTCTTTTTGTTTCCACTGTTGTCTTTGCAGTTCATCAACATTGTCCCTGTACCCTTATTTGTGGACATCAACATGTTTAATGATGTATCGTGGAACGTCCTTGGTCTGGGTCATCCTTTTAAGCATCAAAAGGTACTTTCTCATTTATCAAAACTTATTTGTCAGATTGGTTTTTTGCAAGAAATCTACTGTAATGATGTTGAATCACTCAAACTCAAACATCAACGGGTGGGTCAGGTTGTTTTTTCTCCAGCTGTCACCCATAGGTGTGATGTTGCCATCCTATGTCATAAATCTCTAAAACTACAATATGTATCAACTGAATGTGATACAAATAGACAATGGGTAATACTTAATACCACTGTCTATAATAAACCGGTCACCTTCTTCAACATTTATGGTCCAGTTAAGTCTGATCCGAATTTTTGGCACATTATTAAACTAAAATTATCTTCCATTACTAATCCGAATATTATTGTTGCTGGTGATTTCAACAATTGGATAGATTCCTTTTCTGATAGAAAATCACATTGCTGGAAGAACACAAAGAGTCCGCCTCCCCCCGTTTCGCTCCGAGGCCACCGAAGTCATCTGCGGCGTCCCGCAAGGATCTTCACTCAGCCCCACCCTCTTCAACATCTACATGAAACCTCTCGCAGCCATCGCACGGCAGCACAACCTCAACATCATCTCTTATGCCGACGACACCCAGCTGATCCTCTCCCTCACCAGAGACCCCGACACCGCCAGAACCTGCCTACACAAAGGGATGAAAGACGTCGCCGAGTGGATGAAGGACATCCGCCTGAAACTGAACTCTGACAAGACGGAAGTCCTCATCCTGGGATCTTCGCCCTCCGCCTGGGACGACTCCTGGTGGCCCCCAGCCCTGGGCACCGCACCCAAGCCAACCGACCACGCATGCAACCTGGGCTTCATCCTGGACCCCTCCCTCTCGATGACCAGACAAGTCAACGCCGTCTCCTCATCGTGCTTCAACACCCTGCGTATGCTTCGCAAGATCTTCCGCTGGATCCCGACCGAGACCAGGAAGACTGTCACCCAGGCACTCGTCACCAGCCGACTGGACTACGGAAACGCCCTCTACGCCGGAACCACAGCCAAGCTACAGAAAAGACTCCAGCGCATCCAGAACGCCTCCGCCCGACTCATCCTGGATGTCCCCCGACGCAGCCACATCTCCAGCCACCTGAGGAACCTGCACTGGCTCCCCGTCGACAAGAGGATCACGTTCCGGCTCCTCACCCATGCACACAAGTCTCGCCACGACCTGGGCCCCAAGTACCTCAACGACCGCCTGACCTTCTACACGCCCACCCGCCAGCTACGGTCCACCAGCCTCGCCCTTGCAGCCGTACCACGCATCCGAAGAGCCACCGCCGGAGGAAGATCCTTCTCTTACCTGGCTGCCAAGACTTGGAACTCCCTCCCCATCCACCTTTGGCTGACCCAGGACCATCTCACCTTCAGGAAACAACTCAAGACCTGGCTGTTCGAGCAGTAGCATACCCCTCCCCCCAAGCGCCTTGAGACCCTCCCGGGTGAGTAGTGCGCTATACAAATGGCATGATTGATTGATTATTGTAAATTTAAACCAGATAAATCACATAAAGCATTTCAATCTGCTATTGCCTCTCCCCCTCTTTATGATGCATGGAAAAATAGTAACCCTGATAAGCATGAGTTTACATTCAAATGTTCATCACACCATGTCTTGCATTGATTACATATTGATTTCAAAACCTTTACTCCCTTCTCTCCAATCTACTGAAATTGTCTCCATTTTTATTTCTGATCATGCCCCTGTTTCGGTCTTCTTTGATTTGTCTCTTGCTACCCCCAAACATGCTAAATGGAGATTGAACAACTCTTTATTATCCAACCACTTGTATCTTAGATGTTACCTCCTTCATAAGAGAATTTCTTTGGTTTAACAAATCAAGTGATACCTCTGTTCACAAAAATTGGGATACTTTAAGATCCTCTTTTTTAGAGCATTTACTATTACTTAAACATCCTGAAAGAAAAAGTTGTTAAACTCCCAATACCTCTCCACCCTTCAACATATTAAGACTCTTGAACACTCTTACTATACCTCTAAATCACCTGTTCATCTCTGAGATCTTATTAAGGCTAAATCCGATTTAAACAAATTTGCTATAACATCCTACTTAAAATACAATCAAAATATCATGGGGGTCAGAATAAAGCTGGCAAAATGCTGACCAATTATCTAAAAGTCAAATTGGAAAGGAAAATTATTGGACCTATTCGTAATGTCCTTACTAACACTTTTATACACTCTGACTCAGACATTGTTAACCACTTTGCTGCAAGGCCTTTCCCCCCGGTGCTAAGCCTTTTTTGACTATTTGGGGTAATGCGCGCTTAGGCCAAATTTGGGTCCTTTTCCTGCAACATCATGGGATTTCTAAAGGTACCCAGTGTGGTACTGAAAATTCTGGACCCGTGCCATAAACATTGTCGTATCATGACGATTTTGATACCAGCAGACAGAGAATGACTAGTATATCATACACAAGCATTTTCGGCATATTCGAGTGACGAAATCACCCTTTTATTCGAGATTCCGTCCTGAACCCTCAGGTTCCATTTTGTATACAGCAGCCATTTTGTGATTGCCCTCACATAGGCCGGTGACTAAGGCCAAAACGAGTCTGAAGGACACGCACACCTTTGCTGACTTCTGCACGACCTGGGCAAGCTGACACCACTGCCCGGGGCCAAACATGTTCGGTCAGTTTCTCTCCCAGTGGCCGATCAAGATTAGTATCAAGGCACAACATGCCATAAACCTTTCATCGCACACAAACCACACCTAATCTTACACACACCTGTCTCTGCTCCTTACTTTATGACCTGCTTTACGAGGAGGAGGTGCCCGAATTTATTAGGGTCCGTCGATATCTGATGAAAATGTTGGGCCTTGCCGGGTGATTTACTGTGGGTTGGACAAACTGAAAATAAGCTTGTCATCATGATGCTGCTTTTTCTTTGTAGTGAAAATATGTGAATGGTCAACTGTAAAACAAGGAATGTTTGCCTGAAGCATAATATTCTGTATAAAAAGAGAAGGCCGGCTTTGTAATTTTGAGCAGTCTCCTGAGAATATACACCGTGTTGTACTTCTAGGATACCTGTTACTGGCTGCAGCCAATAAATTCGATCTTTGACTTCACCTAGAAGACTCTGTGTTTCTGTAGTCTGGGACAGGAAGGACTCGAAGTCTTAGGGTGTGTTCCCTGGCACCGCTGGGTTCTTAAAAACCCAGTACTTCACCAGGGTTTGTGGAGTCCCCTGGAGGGGTCCCAGAAATTAGCCAAAATACAGCAACATTTTCTTTTTTTTTTGAAAAATGGGAAAAACGGGCTGTAAATGAAAGCATTTGGGTTTTTCCCTACAAATAATATCAAAAAAGGGTTTGTGGGTCTGAAATCACCATTTTCCTAGCTTTTAGGGAATGACAGACATTTGTCAGAAAACCAACGTTTTTTACACAGTTTTGGCATTTTTCTGGGACATAGCCTATTTTTGCTATTTTTTGTGCTTTCAACTTCCTTCCAGTTAATGGTAGAAATGCGTGTAAAAGTAGTAATGGATCCGGGAAAGCTATACATTTTAGAAAGTAGACAAAATTCGGAATTCAGAAAGGGGTCATTTCCATCAAGGTTTCTTTATAGAAACTAACAGTTAAATATAGGAAAAATTGAAAATTAGTTGAAAAAACAGCCTTTTGTGTCAATGTTTTCACCTGTAACTTCTTGTAATTATGACAGCTCTTTGAAAGCAATATACAGTATATACTGTTACATCCGCTAGACGTTCCTGGTTGTGGGGATATCTAGGACTTGAGGGTTCACAAAGAACCAGACGAACACAGAGTCAAAAACTGAGCAGCAATTTGCAATGGCTTTTTATTATGTACCAGGTATATAGCAATTATTGTGGGAAAATGTATACATGGAAAAATCGGTATGAAATACACCTATGTATTTCTGAAATGGGAACAAATTATAGAGTTTAGAAACAGTACATATTTTCACATTTTCGAAATTGAGAATACTCATATTAGCATGAAAATTATCGGTCATTTTTCAAAATGACTTCTTTTTTACACAATGTCTTTCATTTGGAAGGCAGAAATGCATCACAAATCAATAAGTAATAACAGTTGCTTACAAATATGAATTACCCTAAGTCTCCCGATAAAAATGGTACCTTACTTGTGTGGGTAGGTATAGTGCCCATGACAGGAAATGGCTCAAAACCCAACGTGATTTTGGAAAAGGGGGTGGTGATGGACAGAGTTTCTGAATGATGCAGAATACTCTTACCAAGTCAATAGATCATGGTTTTAATCCATCACAGTTTTTTAGCTCACTGCACCATCCCAGTTCAGAACCTGGCTATATGCAAATTAGTCTGTTCCTGTCCCAGTGCATGATGGGAACAGGGCAAACCAAACTACCAAGCCAATTCTTATACTGGGAAGGAAACAAGCTTCCGGGAAAAAACCCAACGTGAACACACCACATTTTCACAATGAAAATGTACCCTTTTTTTGGAAGTGTCTAGCTGTAGTTTTTGAACACTAGCTCTGCCGGCACCTAGGGAAACCCAACAAACCTCTACATTTCTGAAAACTAGACACCCAGGGGAATCCAGGATGGGGTGACTTGACTGCCTCCCACCAGGTTCTGTTACCCAGAATCCCTTGCAAACCTAAAAAATTGTCCAAACAAACCCCACATTTTCCCCACGTTTCTGTAGTGGAAAGTCCTGGAATATGAGTGGATCCTCAAATTTCCACCCACCCCGCGTTCCTCAAAGTCTTACAACAAAAATGGTACCTCACTTGTGTGCGTTGGCCTAATGCCTGCGACAGGAAACGGCGCAAAACACAACGTGGTCACACCTCAATTTCGCAGTGAAAAATTACCCTGTTTTGGTAAAGTGCCTAGCTGTAGTTTTTGAAGCCTAGCTCTGCCGGCACCTAGGGAAACTTAGCAAAACTATACATTTTTGAAAACTAGACACCAAGGAGAATTCAGGATGGGGTAAGTTGACTGCCTCCTACCAGGTTCTGTTACCCAGAATCCCTTGCAAACCTTAAACATTGTCCAAAAAAACACATTTCCCCACATTTCTGTGGTGGAAACTTCTGAAATCTGTGTGGATCCACAAACTTCCCTCCATCCGTGTTCCCCAAATTCGTCAGAGAAAAATGGTACCTCACTTGTGTGGGTCGGCCTAGTGCCTGCAACAGGAAATGGCACAAAACGCAACGTGGTCACACCTCAATTTTGCAGTGAAAAATTACCCTTTTTTGGCAAAGCACCTAGCTGTGTTTTTTTAACCCTAGCTCTACCGGCACCTAGGGAAACCTATATATTTTTGAAACTAGACACCCAGGGGTATCCAGGATGGGGTGACTTGACTGCCTCCCACCAGGTTCTGTTACCCAGAATCCCTTGCTAACCTAAAAAGTTGTCAAAAAATATATTTTCCCCACATTTCTGTAGTGGAAAGTTCTGGAATCTGCGTGGATCCACAATTTTCCACTCAAATCGCATTCCCCAAAGTCTTACGAGAAAAATGGTACCTCACTTGTGTGGGTTGGCCTAGTGCATGCACCAGGGAACGGCGCAAAACGCAACGTGGTCACACCTCAATTTCGCAGTGAAAAATGACCCTTTTTGGCAAAGTGCCTAACTGCAGTTTTTTAACGCTAGGTCTGCCTGCACTTAGGGAAACCTAGCAAACCTATACATTTTTGAAAACTAGACACCCAGGGAAATCCAGGATGGGGTGACTTGACTGCCTCCCACAAGGTTCTGTTACCCAGAATCCCTTGCAAACCTAAACAATTGTGAAAAAACCCCACATTTTTCTCACATTTCGGTGGTGAAAAGTACTGGAATCTGCATGGATCCACAAATTTCCACCCACCCCGCATTTCCAAAAGTCTTCCAAGAAAAATGGTACCTCACTTGTGTGGGTCAGCCTAGTGCCTGTGACAGGAAACAGTGCAAAATGCAATGTGGTCATACGTCAATTTCGCAGTGAAAAATGACCCTTTTTTCGCAAAGTGCCTAGCAATAGTTTGTGAACCCTAACTCTACCGGCACCTAGGGAAACCTACCAAACCCACACATTTCTGAAACGTAGACACCCGGGGGCTTCCAGGGAGATATGGCTTGTGTGGATCCCCCAACGTTTCCTTACCCAGAATCCCCTGCAAACCTCAATTTTAGCTGAAAAATTCACTTTTTTCAGACATTTTTGTGTGGGAAAGTGTGGCATCACTGGGCTCACAAAAATCTCCTACCACTCAGCTTTCCCCTAGGTTTCCCGATAAAAATGGTGCCTTACTTGTGTGGGAGGCCCAAGTACCCGTGACAATCAAGGGCCAAATACGAAGTGAGGAGACATCAAAATTGCCTATCTCACAACCACCTGGTTATGCAAGGGGGGTCACCTGGGTTTCTGGCCCCATGCTCGGCGGCCATCTAGGGAAAACTACCAAACCCACACATTTCTGAAAACTAGCCCAGTAGACACCAGGGAGTTTTTTGGGCACATTTTAATTAGGGTGGGGGCTGCCCAAAAACGACATGTCAATGCCCCGATCCCAAATTAAAATTTGCCCAAAAAATCCCAGGTGTCTACTGGCCTTTTTGCCTCCCGGGGGGGGCAGATTGGGGGCTAATGCCCCCATCTGCCCCCCAGGAAGGGCAGGACGGCTGTAAGTTTTAGTGGGAGGGGGTGGGGGCATGGGCACGCATCTTTTGGGCAGCCCCCACCCTAATTCATATTTGCCAACAAAAACTCCCTGGCATGGAGGTAGAAAGGCTGTAATGGTGGTGGGGGTGGGGGCATTGGCGTGCCCGTTTTGGGCAGCCGCCACCCTAAAGAAAATGGTGCAAAATCCCTAGCGTTTAGTGGGCTTTCTGCCCCCCCTGGGGAGAAAGATCAGGTGCAACTGCCCCATCTGCCCCCCCAGAAAGGCTGTAATGGTGGTGGGGGTGGGGGCATTGGCGTGCCTGTTTCAGGCAGCCCCCACACAAAAAAAAGAATGGTGCAAATACAAAATCCCTGGCATTTAGTGGGCTTTCTGCCCCCATGGGGGGGCAGATTGGGGGCTACTGCCCCATCTGCCCCCCAGGGAGCGGCAGAAAGACTGTAATATTGTGGCCAGGAGGGTGGGGGCATTGGCATGCCCATTTTGGGCAGGCTCCACCCCTAATAAGTAGCCTATAAAAAATCCCTGGTGTCTAATGGGCTTTCTACCCCCGGGGGCAGATTGGGCGCTACTGCCCCATATACCCCCCAGGGAGGGGAGAAAGACTAATTATGCTAAAATAATCAAGGGTCCGCTCCCCCCTTCCTGGTGCCTAGTGGGTGGGTCCCTGTTTGGGGACTCAGGATTCTTGCATTGAGAAAGGGATATTCTGATCCTCTGGCTGCATTATCTCTTGACGCTGAAAAAGCATTTGATCATATAAATTGGCCATTCATGAACACTCCACTTGTTTGGTCTCGGCCCTAAATTCATTTTTATCATCAAACTATTGTACTCAGAACCACGTGCTTGTGTCTATGCTAATGGTTTTTTACTTTAATTTGCACAGACGCACCAGGCAAGGTTGTCCCCTCTTTTATTTCTTTTATGTCTAGAGGCTTTTCTTGAACGCATCCCCCGTAACCCCAAGATAACTGGTTTTCAATACAATTCCTGTGAAACTAAACTATCTGCCTATGCAGATGATATTCTGATCTACCCCTCCAAACCCTCAATCTTCCTCTCTCCCTTCTTATAGGAGATTGGTTTATATTCTAAAATATCTGGCTATAAATTGAATTTCTCTAAAACTAAGAATTTACCCTTAAATTCTTCATGCTACCAATTCATGTTTTCTAACTTTAAATGGTGTCCATCTAAAATGAAATACTTAGGTGTTTGGTTCTCTCTTACCATCCCTCAAACTCTTGCCCAGAATTTCAGTGCATTAAAATTTAAGATTCAAAACTCCCTCTCTTCTTGGTCTCCCCTCCATTTATCCTGGTGGGGTAGTCTAGATACCATCACAATGATTGTACCTCTCATTTTATTCTTGCTTTCTATGTTACCTAATTACTATTTTAATTAAATTAACTCTCTTTGTACTACATTTCTCTGTAATAACAAGCCTGCCCGTATCACTCTATCTAAATTAATTAGACCAAAACAGTGCCAGCTTTCTAGCCAAAATTATATTGCAAGCTTAACATTTTCACTTCATAAAATGCTAAAAACGAAACTACAAGTACCAGAATGCAGTGTGTGTGTTGGACTTGGCCCTCTTGGCAGGGTCATCACTAAACTTTTTGCCTTCCTCCATTGCTCTCTCTGACCTGTTTTTGTTGGTTTAATGACTCTGGGTACTTTACCACTGCTGACCAGTGTTAAAGTGCATATGCTCTCCCTGTGCAAAATGTATATGTGATTGATTTCCATGATTGGCTCATTGGATTTACTATCAGTCCCCAGTAAAGTGCACCAGGAGTGCCAGGGCTTGTAAATGCCAATACTGCTAGTGGGCTGCAGCGCTGGTTGCGCCACCCACAAAAGCAGCCTCTTAAAATGTGTCTAGGGTCTGCCATTGCAGAACCTGCATGCAGTCTGGTACTGTCATGCTGGCTGGGCAAGTGCACACACTTGGCAGCCCCTAAACCTTCCCTTAACTTCATATTAGTCACCCCTATGGTAGGCCCAAGGGCAGGGTGCATTGTAAGTGTAAGGTAGGACATGCTCTGATGTGTGTAGCTTGTCCTAATAGTGAATTACGGCAAAATTCGTTTTTCACTATTGTAAGGCTACCTGTTCTCTTAGGCCAAGATGGGCTGCTGGAATTATTACACTCTATAATCCCAGCAGGCTCAGGGAACATGGAAGAAAATAAAGTTTAGTATGCCTGAACTCAGAATAATAAAATACTTCTTTTAGTAAAGTTTATTTTAATATCCTGGGTTTGCAAATGCTATTTTTAGAAAGCTAGCATTTGCTTGCATAACCATTTCAGCCTCTGCTAGGATGTGTATCTGACTGTCTGGGTTATGTGAGTGACAGGGCTGGGGGATGACAGGTGGTGAATGCAAGGATTACACCTTAGTGGGAGGTGGGAGTGCCCCTGGACTCCGAATAGGGCTGTGCTCTGCCACCACAATGCTGGCTCCTCCCCCTGGGGAGCGACTGATGTCTCAGCCGGCACCTGGCCCAGGAAGGGCGAAGCACTGTTAACAAGGTACTCCTGGCTGCCCCTGTCCACACAATGCTGGCTCTACCTCCTGTGGAGCGTCTGATATGCCTGCCCCTCACACTGAAAGCAGAAGCCAGAGTACACCCAACAAGTGCTCAGAGACTGAAAGAAGTTATGCAGAGGTCCCCCTGGCCTGTAAGAACAAAGAAAATGCTGTATAAAAGTAGGAGCCCTTCTCCGTGTAAATTAAAATCCTGTTTCCCACAAAGAACCTCTGCCCAACTAGAAGGAGAAGAAGACGCTGGAAGGACTGGCCTGCTGCTTGCCTTGCTGAGAAAGGAGAGGAGAAGACTTTGAAAATACTTTGCAGACTTGTGCTTTGAAACATTCTCCATGGGCTTGTCTGAGCTTGCCCCCTGACCTGAACCCCAGGACTAGTGGGTTCTTGGTGCCTTTGCTCGTCCTGAAACTCGAGCCCTGTGTGCATCCCACTGGAGTAAGACTGCGCCCCTCATCGCCCCCTCCTAGGGCTGCGGCACTCGGGAGCTTGCCTGCCTTCTTCCCCGTGAGAGCCTCGCTCCGTTTGGAGTCGCTCTCTGCCCCCGGGCCAGGCTGCCTGCTCCTCTGCCCCTGCCTGTCAATAGGAACGCGCTGAGAGCCCTTGCCCCTCCCGCCGGAATTTCCCTAAAGATCGTGATCTACGCCGGTTCACAGCTGCATGGGCCGTGCCTTGTGACCCCCGCTTCGCTATCCCAGAGTCTTGACAGGCCGCGCCGCCCCCATTGTGGAGACCCCCGCACCGCCGTGCTAGGGGTTGTGGGCCACGCCTGCCTGAGTGCACACACCCGCTGACGTCAGGATCCGAAGGTGACCCTTCATCAACCGAGTCGCACTACCCGTGCACGACTCGCACAAAGAAATCGCAACGTTCCTCAAAGACTCCTGTAACGGGCTCGGGGCCCGCAACGTGTTATTTCCCCGTCATCGAGGCTGTGCGCATCAGGGTGCCGGAGGAGGAAGTCTACGCTCCCACGAGAGTCCCTGCGGGTGAGTGGGAGTCGAGCGCATCGCTTCCGTCCTCCAATCTTGGACCCCTAGCCCCCTGACAGGTGCCCTGCTCCTCAGAACCCTCCCGCACTACGAGCCGCACTGTTAAGCCCGGCTCGCACCAAGCTCTGTCTACGCTACGTACGCGGCGTAGGCTTGCTCACGCCCGATGCGTGAGCCGCGGTAGGGTCCAGGTCTATTTCATCGAGGGGAGCAAGCGAAGCGCTACGAAGCGCACCGGAGGCCTAAGACTGGTCTGAAGTTCCCCGAACTGGCCCGAGAAGTAAGATTAAAGTACTGGAACTGAGAGAACTGTTTTGAAAGCCAATTGACAAGAAACCCTTTTAATTTTGAACTGTAACTAAGAGAAGCTTGCCCAATTACAATCTTGTGGCCTATCCTAAGAAAACGTTATAAATGGTCTTGTGATAAGTACTGGCCTGCCTATATATTTTTACATAAAGAAGACGTATTTTTATATAACCACAGCCTGGTGTCCATTTGTGGGGGGATTGGTATTCTTACTGTGTGTGTGATTACAAATGCTTAACTAAATAACGCCTGGAGAATAGCCTTGGCTGCTCACGCCACGCACCTAGAGGGTGAGCAAGGGTAATTCTAAGGGGTCATCCTTCGCCCTGACTTAGAGCAGAGGGTCCCTGCTTGTCACAAGTGAATACTTGCGCCAACCAGAGACCCCCAATTCTAACAGTGTGGTTCACTTTAAGCCAGGGCAGACTGAATGTGTTATACTTCACAGGGCGCACAAGCAGCTATGAACATGAACACTGATACACCTATTCACAACTCCCAAGTTGGCTTACACAGGAGCAGATGATAATTAAGGCTAAGAAAATGCAGACTGAAATGAGGCATTCCTCAGACCATTTATCTGCATTGATCGAAGTACCCACAAGCATCTTGTTGTGGGCTGATCAAGGACAACCACTGAAAAGAATGCATCAACCTACTACTCTTTAACCACAATGGTTGACCACAGCAGAGCTGGGGTAAGAACCTCTTGCCCAATCGCAATACAAATTTGACACCACTCCATACCAGGAATGTAGAATTGCTAAACCCATAAATAACAACAATCAAAATCAGAGAAAGAGAACGAATATACACTGTCATTCCACACTGCCATATATGACCTAAAAGAAAACACTATTCCATCAGCCTACTTCCACTACCTCACCTTGAGTTTTATAGCTAACTGGACTGCCTGGGAAAGACAGAGCAGTGTTAATTTTCATACATGTAAGTATAGACTAATTCACCAGAGAGCTGTTAACAACACATACAACTGAGAGTGCAGGATATACATATGCTTTCATTCTTATCTTATATTAAAAGTTCAGTTAGTGTTGCAGACTTGTGTTTTAACACTACTACTCCTTTTTTAGATCTTACCTGAGACAACACATGCACTGTCACTTGCAAGACATCATGCTTGAGTAAAGGAGACTGAGAGCCCGCCCATTACTTACCATTGGTTGGCTTCGTCGTCACTCTCATGTCGTTGCTTCTCATTGGTCAGTACGAGTCTACTTAATTTCCTCTTTGTATGTTTGCTCCTTACCTAATGCATGAACCACATACTGCTTCCTTTCGGCGCCCAGTGAATTTCAACTGCTTAGAGGTACTTTACATTTTTTTTGTTGCAGGCCTCCTTAAGAGTCCATGTGTTTGCAGGCCATCACTTTGCCAACCCCGTACTGTGACGTTGCTTGCTGACATTTGCCCTACATTCTATTGTTACATACCCAACCCCGCATTCTATTGTTGCATGCCCCATTCCCCCACCCCATAATTGCTTGTCCCGTGCCCCTTCCCCATCGTTTTTTGCCTCCTACCCTCTTCCCCCATGTCGGTTCTTGTTCCTTACCCTGCGCCCTTTCCCCAGAAAAAAGGTGCTATGGAGCAGTCTGTGATGGCAGCATCAGAGCGCTTTTGCCATCTGCTGCCCACCTCCCACTGTTGTTGCTGGCCTTGACCAACCGTCATCCTGTCATTGCTTGCCCTGACCCCCATCCCGAATTTTTGTTTCCCCCTTACCCCTGGGCCCCTCCCACTAAAAAAAACAAGCAACACGTGCTATTGTAGAGTCAACGCTGACTGTATCATAGCACGTTTAAAAAAACTTTCAAAAATGCTACACAGCATCCACGCTACCTTAAAACATGACTAAAAAAAACAGAAGGCAAGAGCTATTGGCTTTGCCAGTGCTTCTCAAAAAGTGTTTTGAGTGTATCCCCAGACCTTTAAGGGCAATTTGAGTCAGAATCTCATCATACAACATATATCTCAGAAAAAAGGTTAGAAAAGTTTATAACAGCAGTAAGGTTCTAGGTGATTCTGACTGAAGGAAGGGCAGCGTATTCAAATTATACATTTAAAGGGAGCAAAAGCTAAAGGAAGCAGGTGGACCTGGGGTGATGTGAGTGGTGTAGAATAAGTATGGCTGTGAGAGTTAGGGAGAAAAGGGTACTGTTGTTCTGCGTATGCTATCCACATTAAACAGCATATTAAAGTCTGTAGTAAGATTTCTCAGTAGATTAATGCACCTGCTCCAGAGATCTGTGTCCCACAGTTTTAAATGCAAGCCGGAGGGAGCAGCAAAGTATTTAGGGGCTTATTTACAAGGCACTTGCGCCACTTTTGCATCACTTTTCCCAAGTTGAAAGTGACGCAAAAGTGGCGCAAGGGGCTTGTAAATAAGCCCCTTAATATTTTTGAAGTCAATAAAAAAGTGCCATCGAAGAGAATAAATACATCATTTGATTTCATTCACAAAATCGCCAGAGCTGGGCGCCATGTCAGACATGGATGATGAGGCTTTCATTCTCTCATGCTGCTCAAATGACTTCCACCCTAGCATGCACTATTACAGCGAGGTATGTTTCATTGCTCACTAGTTCCACTGGCTATCGACTCCCTGGAACATCCAACCAGTCGTGGCTTGTTCAACTAAGAGCTAGGGTGCAAAATGTCTCCGTGAGCATGGAACAGTTAATTTATTTAAATATGCATTTCCAGTTACTGAGGTAAATAATTCATTCCTAAGAATGAAGATCACTAGCTTTTCAGCATCAACATTTGGCATACTTTTATTGGGAGAAAATTGAGCATCACTGAAGGTCATTGCCAGCTGCTAAGCGATACTGACATTAAGCTACAGAGCTGCAATTTAATTGGTAAAATATAATTTTTCTTCACGAATGTATCTTCATTGAAGAAACGTAAAATGCGTCTTGAATTTGTTGTACGCTGATTAACACAATTCCCTGAATTCGTTTTTTTGTTCATTTTGCTCTGGTGTTTCACTTGCTTTACAAACTAATACTGCAATTCTCTAATAACAATACATCTCCACACAAGTCATGAAAGCACGACAAACGCCACGGAGTGCCCAGAATTTTACAACAAGCAACCGATCTGTCAGCCATGAGAAAAATTCCAAAGTCTGTTCCCGCACAGTATGCGCTGTCTAGAGATGACGTCCCTGTCCACAGGGCGCCTACGAGTACTTTTTCCACCGTATCTCAATCTTTTCTCCTGCAGTGGGTACCACAATTTGGGAAAATCTGTTGTGGTTATGGCTTTTTGAGCTACATTACAACAAAGACCATTCCCACGTCCCACATGTGAAATCACTATTGCAAAATACCCCCAAATGAACGATTATTAGCACAAGCATCTTTTGCAAGGGATCTGTTTTTAACACACTCCATCTTCCTTCGGGTAGTTACCTCGCATGCTTGAAGGACCATTGTGGCAAATAAAATATAACTGTGCTTTCAAGTAAAACAAATGAACATGCACTCATAGAATAGTACAATACTACCAGGCGTTCTTATATTTGGTAATATGATGCAAGATTCTATGCCTTTATCAAGTGTTACAGTACAACAAGTACTGTAGGAGTCCAATCACATACGATACCAGAGGCAGCGACACGCTTGAACCACTCTTTCTCCTAGGAGTATCCTCTAGCTCACCTTTGGCTGGCTAGCCCAGCTCAAAGACTACTTTATAGATTGATGTCTAGTGTAACACAGCTTTGCAGGGACATCTTCACTATAGGTGCCAGTGGGAGTTTGTCTGAGGTTAGACCTCACATTTTTGTATGCCAGTGGGAGTGTGGAATTCTGGCAAGTCATTGAAGAGGTGCCATAAATAGTGTGCCCAAATGAAGTAAGGGTGTTTTGACCTCTCTGAATGGGAGCATGTACCTCTCAAGCCTAGGTTTGAGTGATAGTCTGCAGGAAACTGATTGATTGCACACCTGCATAGGAGTTGCTATGCATAATTGATGGAAGACAGTTCCTTCTGTTGCGTCCATAAACACAAAAAGAGAGAAAAGGGTGCATATGGAATCACACCTGCCTTTTCTCATAGAATCACAACACAAAAATTGGTGTGACACCCTGTTTTGCGTAAATCCACTTGGTCACAAGTATACGTGCACTAATGTTTTTCTAGCTACCAACTACTACTCTAACTCCCAAAACAAAAGTAATTTCAAGAATTGGTGGAGTTAGGCTCACTCACGTAATGTGACATGCTTCATCATTTGCCACCTCGTCCCACCCTGGTGAGATGGTACTACCAACCTCAGGAGGGGCTGGCCTGAGGGAGTTCCTAGAATTATTTTTTCCTGGATAAAAAACTTGGATCGAGTTACAAAGTTAAAAAAAGCCTTAGGATAAACCACAAAGTATCCTTTATTACGGTGGTATCCTAGGCTTGTTCAAAAATACCACGGGTATTATCAGAAGACATATGTGATTATAATGACCTATATATGTCACTTAATTGGTAGCACTATCATACCACCATGTTTCTACCTATAGTTTTCAGTCAAACGATCTAAGGCATTCATCAGGGCCAGATCTATGTGTCCCTACACTACAGTAGCGTTAGTGACCCCGGAAACAGCCGACTGATGCTGGTATCTATCAGAATCATGTGAGGCAGTAACGGGGCAAATCATGTAGGCCATTACTGCAATTCTATCAACCAAGCTGGGTGAGATAGGGTTCAAGTGAGATGCTCCGGCATTAAAGGAGTGGATTTTATTGAAGGCCTTACACAAATCAAGGTGCCAATCCATCATTCATAGCCAGTTGTACAAACATTGTCAACAGTTTGCTGTCTTCAATCCAAGGTGTACCTAAAAGACCACAAGGATTATTTTGGGAAGTTGGAGATGCCATATTTACAAAGGTGATAAGAGTAATTTAGTGCCTAATTGTAGAGTGGTTTGCTAGGAGGGAAAGATGCATATGAGAGTGTATGTTTTCCTGAGAGACTGCAACTTGTTTTGTGTAGCTCAAATGTCCGGATGTCTGCAATGTCGTTCTCATTAAATGTGATTAGATTGATTGACTCCAGATAAGCCAGATAGACAGCTTATGATGGGACCCTGCTAGTTGATGTAACCATAAAGCTCAGTGTGGCATATGGCATAATATATGCAAGCCTTCATTCATTGATATCTGTACGGTTACTCAACTGGTGAGAAATATAGCAACATTTTTTATATAAGGTTCAGAATTCCTACCAGTACAACATGGAATAATCAAACATAGCACATCAGTTCTGCAACCCAAGATGTGAACATGTTCTTGTTTATATGAGCACCTCATCCACAAATCTATGCACCCTATGGATGACAGGATGTGGATTACAGAGCAACAAAATGGAACCACTGCTAAAATATGTGATGTTTGTGTGTGGATGAAAAGTAGTTCATTGTGTTGTGCCGGATTATCTATAATTAATTTTTTTATAATGGTGACTTATAATGTCATATCATTGTTATTACTCTGTGGCCTATGCAGTATTTATGGTGCAACATGATTGGGTTTTCCAGGATGGACCATAAACAAGGGAGCATGGTGTGGCTTTGAGTCAATTGCAGGTGCTGCTGTCCTTGATCTCTTGCTGAGACAGGGTGTGGGTGGCCAGTTTAACCCTCCCACGACACCTCACCCATGAACAATATATGGAATGGAGCAGAAGTGTGAGCACTGAGACCCAAACAGCCATTTTGGGATGCCTGATTATGTCCAGGGCAGAGGAAGGCCTAGTAGACTGAAAACCTAAATAATTTTTGGAATACTTACAAGTACTTGCAAATACCTAGAAGTATCTTATTGATTTATTTTTGGGTACAATATTTTTATATAGGAGGAACGAGACTCTCAAGAAAGGGTGATAGTGCTTTATAAAGCGAATATAGGGTTAAGTGTGATTCAAAACAATTGTGAGAAATTGGGTGGTTGGTTTACTGGGGTGTGAGACCTGGTCAAGCAACAGCCACAATCCCTTGCAGGGTGAACCACATAAAGTCACTAAATTAACCTGTGCTTAACCCTGTGTAGCCTGGTACAAAAAGCAGTCAGGCTTAACTTGGAGGCAGTGTGTAAAGTATTTATGCAACACATAAACAGTAATAAAGTGAAAACAGAACACAAAAGAAATCCCAAACCAATTTAGAACAGTAGAGTACATTTTAATAAGGTATTTGACACCAAAATGACAAAAAAACAGCCAGTATTACCGGAAATGATGAATTTTTTAGCTTTTTAGTGAAAACTACCGCCTATAAGATCAAAGCGGCAACTATGGACATCTAGACGCGCAAGACTGGGTCATAGTCATAAAATATGTCCGACCACAATGGAGAACAGTTTGAATACAAGAAGTGGATTAGGCCTGGTCAGCGATTTATCGAACCTAGAAGAAATTCTGAGAAAAAGATATCAGAGAAGGTAAAGTTTAGCAGTGCTTTGTTGAAGGAGGTGTCCGAGGAGTGAGCTTTGTCATCAGATGACCTTGGGTCGAAGACGCAGGGAAGATTTGTAAGTTCAGACTCAGTCACTAAAATGGAAGTCAAAAATCTCCAGAGGGCCGATGCAGAGGGCTGTAGATGAAGACAGTTCTACAACGTTGGATACCTCTTTGGCGATGGACCGCTGAAAAGGATTTGCTGCTGCAGAGAAAAATATAGTTGGAGAAGCAGCAAAGTCAATTCAACCAACGATGCACTGCACGCATATAGGTGGGCAGTTGGTACCAGTCTCCTCCTGGTTCTCAGATCAGTTTTTGACCAACATTTTTCTAAGTCCTCAGTTTGGAAATTATGCCCATCTCTGGCACCTTTAGCACCACAACCAAGGGTCCAGGACTGGTGGGACACCTCTTGGAGATTCAGGACACTCTCAAGCTGGGTCGAGGGGCGTTCAAGATGATGGGAGTCTTTTGCTCTGAACAGGAGGCCAGCAAACTAGCCCCTGGAGTCACTTCTAGCAAATCTGGGTGCAGGTGAAGATGCATGGCTCAACAGCAGGCCTGACCTCTGAGGGTTTAAGGAAAGCTACAGGCAAAAAAGCAGTCCTTCAAGGCACAGCGGCAGGCTGGCAGATCGCACAGCAGGTCACAACAGCAGGCAGTCCTCTGAGAGTCCTTCCACAGGCCCAGTAGTGAACTGAAGAGTTGGTGTCTGAGGTCCCTTTTTATAGACCCTGGTGCCCTCTTTTTAGAAGGGAGGAGATGCTTCTAGACAAGACTTTGAAGTGCATGGAGTTTTCTGACTGCCCTTCCCTGGCTCTAAGCTGGCTGCAGTGACAATAGGCCCTTTGTCTAAAGGCAGAGTATGGGCTATTCAATTCTGGTGGGGCTGTGCTCATTCCAGCCCCCATCTTGCCAGCAGATGGCCCATTCTGGCACAACTAATCCCTCTATTGAGTGACTGTCTGGGAGGAATTCACAAAGTCTGTCAGTTACACCCAGTCATGTGACCGAAGACAGGCTATAGCCACAAAAATAGCAACTTTCTAAATGTGGCGTTTTCAAAATTGAAATAAAAAACCTGACTTTACCATTAAATAGGGCTTTACATTACAATTCCAAAGACACCAAACATGACTAAGCTACCTGCTCCAAGTTGGAATTTACAGCTTATTAAATGTAATAAAAATCCCCATTGTTCTTCTATGGGAGTGGTAGACCTCACAGTAGTGAAAAAGAAACTTAGTACATGCCCTACCTTTTAATTGCAGAGCACCCTGCCCTATGGGCTACTTAGTGCTTACCTAGGGGTAAATCATGTGTAATAAATGAGGAGTCTGGCCTCTTCCATGTGCATGACGAGCTCAGCTCGTCATGACCATTGGAATGTTCACACGCGGGGATAATTTCCCCGCTGTGCTGAACGTTCCAAAACAGGTGTGGTCGTGACAAGCTCCGCTCGTCATGAGTGCAGCTCCACTGGGCCTCATGACGAGCCAAGCTCGTCACAAGCACAGCGGCGCCGCGCGCGGCCCCCCTCCCCCCGCACAGCAGGTGAAAACGCCCAGCAGCGAAGGGATTAAGACTTGGCTAGGGGGTTTAAATACCAAGCCCACTTGGCAATTTTACACTGTATTCAGGCTGCAATGGCAAACCTGAGACATGGTTTAAGGTGCTTCTTAAGTGGGTGGCACAATAAATGCTGCAGGCCCACTGGTTGCATTTAATTTACAGGCTTTGGGTACAAGGTATACCACTCTACAAGGGACTTACAGATACATTAAATATGCCGATTGAGTATAAGCCAGTTAAACCATGTTTACTGGAAGGAGTACAAGCCCTTTATTACTGATTAGCAGTGGTAAAGTTCATAGAGTCCTACGGTCAACAAAAAGTAATTCAGCAAAAAGCGGTGGGTAAAAGGCAAAAAGTTTGGGAGTGACCCTGCAGAGAGCGCCAGGGCCAACAACAATATACAGACCAGTGCATAAAAAATACTCTTCAGCAGTCAGAGTATGAGTGCAGGTATGGAAAATATATTTAAATGCAATTGTGAAGAATGAAGACAAACATATTCAGACATAAACATGTTAATGGAGTTAAGACCGAGCTAAACATTGAGGCATTATATAACAGGAAGCATTACAAGTTAGTAGTCTGGATAAGCTTCAAGATAGGAAAAAGCAATAGCAAGTAGGACAAGCCAATAGGATACATATTATGAAAGAAAAGGTGTTATCAGGTGCAAAACATGGAAGGGGTGACAATAATAAGATGTGATGGTCCAGAGCCTGATGGCCGAGTGTACAGGCTTCAGGAGGACCCAGTGTATTAGGGGTCAGGATATAGATATGAGGAAAAAAATATGTGTGGTCTAGAGGGCCATACAGAAATGTAATAAAATATGTAGGTAGAGAGATGCTACTACAAAAGTGGATGTTAAACTGGAGTCTATAGTTTGTTAGACATCAAGGTGGTTAGATTGGAGGCTAATGCTCATTAAGTAGATTGCCCTCTGGAAATATCACCAGTGATGACCCTAGACATACACATATTAAGGTGGCGGTCCTCAATAATAAAGAAGCATATGCACTGCAATAGGTCTCGCATTTGCGAGACTTAAAGCTATTGCTTTTTTTAAACATGAAAGCTGGCGCCGTATCAAACATAAAGCGTGGTACCCGTGTTGTAAATATAAAAGTGGGCACAATGCTAAAACATAAAGTGCAGCACTCATGCACAGTAATTGAAAAATGATGTTGAAAGTGGGTGCCATGCTAAAATATAAAGAGCAGCACCTGTACATATGTACGTTATGTGCATGGAAGCCTGTGAAGTGGGTATCATGGTGATTAAACAAAACATGAAACTGGGCGGCATGCTAGGCGATGTGGTGACTGAATATCACTTGGACAAAATAAAAGTAGTCCCGAAACAAAGCACATAATATCTTAGGGTCAGATGTACAACCATTGGCTTTTGCGAGTCACAAAAGCCAATGTACAACAGTGTCAGTGTCAGTGTCAGTGTCAATGTACAACAATGGTCCCAATGGGGTCGCAAAATGCAAGGCTCGCGAGTATTAATGAGCCACCAGCAATTTTTGACCACATTGGGAATGGCTGGCCCTCCCAGGGATAGGGGCATGCTGGGCTCAGCAGACCTCCATGTTTGGGACTGCTTTTCAATAAAGCAGTTGTTTTTAAAGTGCAGCCCATTTTCCTTAAAGGAAAATGGGATGCATTTAAAAAATAAAAATATAAAACGTTTTAGTTTCATTTTTTAAGGGCAGGTAGTTTGAGTTTGAGTTTAAAATTATTTATATAGCGCACTTTCCCCAGCGGTTTCATGGCGCTGCAACAGACAGACCTCCTAAGTGGGAATGACAGAAATTAAGTAAGGGGAAAAACAGAAACAGCAAGTGAACTAATTAAAGGATTTAGCAAATAAATAAGCTTTGAGCTGTTTTCGGAATTGAAGATAGAGAGGTGAGGCTCTAAGCTCTAGAGGGAGGGAATTCCATAGGATTGGTGCAAGGGTCGCGAATTTCGATCCACCCCATTTCTTCCTCCGGAAACGAGGGACTGTAAGAAGGGATTGAGTAGAAGAACGCAATTCCCTAGCAGGAACATAGGGAATGATCTCTGATGAAATGAAGGCCGGGGCCGTGCCCAGTCGGGATTGGAAGATGATAGAAGCAAGCTTAAACTGGACACGTTCACGGACAGGAAGCCAATGTAGGGACTTGAGGAGAGGAGTTACGTGATGGGATTTTGGTAAATTGAACACCAGGCCTGGTTCTGAATCAACTGCAGACGCCTTAGACTATATGCAGGTATACCTGCATATAGAGCGTTGCCATAATCCAGGCGGGATATAATCATTGCCAAGGTGATCAATTTCAAGGCATCAAAGGAAAAAAAGCGGGATACCTTGCGAATGGTGCGTAGTGCCAGAAAGGAAGAGGACACCACAGAACTAACTTGGGAGTGAAGAGTGAGCTGGGAGTTGAGTTTGATACCTAGTGTTTTAACTGAGGAAGAAGGGACCGGTGGGGAACCTAGGGATGGGGGCCAAAAAAGTGAGGACCAGGGACTGGATGAACCACCCGTCAACACCAGCTCAGTCTTGTCTGGGTTGAGTTTCAGATGGTTGTGGTTCATCCAGTCTCGGATATAAATCATAATAGACTGGAAATTTAGGATAGAAGCAGGGGAAGAAGACAGATTAAAGACAAGTTGGAGGTCATCCGCATAATTGTATACGCTGACCTCCATATGCTGCAGTGAAAAAATAAGAGGGGCAATGTAAAGATTAAACAACAGAGGTGAGAGGGAAGAACCTTGGGGGACCCCGCACTGAACTTTCCGGAAGTCCGCAGAAAAATCACCCAGGCGAACAGCCTGGGTGCGGTCCCTCAGGAAGGAGGACAACCATACCAGGGCGGTACCCCCGATCCCCGCCGCCCCGACACGGGAGAGCAAGATGGTGTGGTCCACCGTGTCAAAGGCGGCTGAGAGATCGAGGAGGACCAACGCCTGGGTCTGATTGGTATCCATTCCCTCCCTGAGGTTGTCAAGGACCGAGAGTACTACGGACTCCGTAGAGTGTGCGGGGCGGAAACCGGCCTGGCGAGGAGCCAAGACCCCATACTCCTCCACAAACGAGCTCAAAGAACAGGTGACATGACGTTTGAGCACTTTGGCCAGAAATGGCAGGAGGGAGATGGGGCGATAATTGGCGGGGACCGAGGGGTCCGCGCCAGGCTTCTTTAGAATGGGAACAATAACTGCAGTTTTCAGTGAATTGGTTACAACCCCCTGAGAAAGAGAGCTATTAAGAAAGTGAAGGGGGGGGGGGGGTCTGGGCAGGTAGTAAAAATATGACGGAGGATATGCGCCGGGCAAGAGTCTAATGGGGAGCCAGATTTGACAAGGGGAATTATCGAAATCAGAGATTCGTTGGTCAGGGGGGGAAGGGCATCGAGTTGTCCCTTAGGGGGAGGACACTGGGAATCAACAAAAGTAGGGGGAGGTGGGGGAATGTTGGCTTTGATAATAGCGATCTTCTCGATGAAGTAATTGTTTAGAGAGTGACAAAGTTCCTGGGAGGGAGAGGGCTTCAAAGATGTCCTGTCGGAGAATGCCAGACTATGCACAATTGAGAAAATTTCCCTCGGTTGATTCTCAGCTGCAAGAATCTTTGAGGAAAAGTAGGCCGTTTTGGCAGCCAAGATAGCCTTTTTATATTGGGCCAGAATATTAATAAACTCAAATCGGAGTAAGGGACAGTAGTTCCTCCTCCAGGCACGCTCGGCTCGGCGCACCGTTAGTTTGGTAGTCTTAAGATCCTCGTTAAACCACAAGTTGGCATCCTTCTCCCGCTTAGAAGAGACCCGCTTCAATGGGGCAAGGGAGTCACAACCTGAAGAAAGCCATTGCTCCATAGCAGTGGCCTGAGAGAGAGTGGATAGACCTTGTAAGGAGGGGGAGGAAGAGGTTAGTAGGGCGGATAGATTGTCAGGATCCACTCGGCTCCATGCTCGGACCCAGACATTCTTGGGGAGTAGGGGCTTAACAGTGGGGTTGATAAGGAGGGTAAATGAAATCAAATGATGGTCCGACCAAGTGCAAGGTGAAATGGATAGGGAGTCTACCGGACAATTCAGAGACCTCCCTGGGACCACTGCCTGCCCTTAAAAAATATTTTTATAGCCACTCACAAAGGGGAAGGGGTCCCCTGGCTACCCCTTCCCATTTGCAACTCCATTACCACCCTCTTGAAGAAGACGATAAATTGTGAGTGTTTTGCAACCACAATTGCAGTTGCAAAACATTCATAGATGGCTTGTGAATCACTATTAGGAAGGGAACTCCCCTTCCTAATAGCGAGTCGCAAAACCTATTTAGCAAGTTGCAAATAAATTGCAATTCGCTATATAGGCTTTGTACATGTCCCTGTAGGTTTTTACATGCGCAAACGGGTCGCAAACCTGTTTGCGCATGCAAAAATGGGTCGCACATCCGGCCCTCTTAGCGTAACAAAACTGTTGTTGGTTGGTGCTCCTTGGCATAAAATCGAAGTGATGTATTGGGAGCACCAACCAATAAGGTGGCAGGAAAGAAGAGCAACATAAGAGTTAACCAATAGCAAGCATCAGGCTGGATTACCCTCCATATTCTGCTTACAGTTGGTCTGGCAGACATTACATGCTCGCTGCTTAGGCTTGACCTAAACAGCATTGTCATTCATGTGAGTGGTTTATAAACATGGGCCTGATTCATAAAGGTAAAGTTAGACCAAAAGTCTAAGTTTAGACCTGAAGTCAAAGTTTTGACCTAAAGTCTAACTTTACAACTACTAAAGTTAGACTTTTGGTCTAAGTTTAGATTAAAAGTCTTGACGTTCAGAACACAGGCTCCCATTGAAGTCAATGGGAGTCCGACTGAATCGTATACAGATGCATAAGATTGCATCTTATTTATTCGATCGGATTTCCCCATCCGAGTCGTATGGAAAGTATTCCGGAACCTATTTGGTCGGTATGATTTCGGAACGAGATCGGAATCGGGCCCTTAATTGGGTGCATGCTTTGCACACCCAGAGTGAGTTGTCCACATGTAGAAATAGTGTTCTTTGAGCCAAATCCGAGAGCATCTGTGTCTGTACTTTCCGAAGACGAGAGGGGGGTGAAGTGCAGAAAAGTCTTTCACCTGTACAGGTTCCTGAAATCTCGCAAAGTGCTGTGGAAACACCTACTGATAAAGACAAATTGAAAAACCAAAATAAAGGATCAGTTGATGCATCATGAGAGCAATCAAATGATCTAGGCGAAGGAACAAGTGTGAGAAGAGAAAGACCCCTTTGGAGATAGGAATGCCCAAATGGTAGGGGGCAAGTGAGATTAAATGTGTCAGTTGCACACATACCACAAACCATTATCAAAGAAACAGACTCTAGTGGTGTAAGTGAAACAGAAAAAGATCAGCAGACAGAAAGGAGATCCAAGAGAGCAAAAGTACCTTGTTGCAGGTATTCTGCACTTGAATGTACTTATTATGCAGAGAATGTGCCAAATGTATTAGGTCAAAATCCTATTGCACTGAGATCAGAGACATTTGAACCTCCATGATATGCCACAGTAAAACAGTATTGATTAATTCAGAGAATTCAGAAACGGAAAGAACTGATGTGACAAATAATGAACTGTGTTTAAGTCTGAAAATAATGACTGAAATAAATTAACTTTACAATAAACAACTGGCCAAGGTGTAAAGAAAAGTTAAGAAAATAGTCTAGGGCCAGGGTTGCAGTAGAAGAGTAGGATTCGCATATTTAGAAGAAGATGGAGCAGGGCTAAGGATGTCTCATGAGATTTTTGTATCTTAGCTGAATGAGAAAACTGCAAGTTAATCATTAAAAATGTTGCTTGTTTGCACAAGTGGAAGTCAACACAGAATATTAAATCTGTCTTCTGCTATACTCTACTAAAGGTCTGACTGTAGAAAACATGAGTATCCTCAACAAGGCTAAGTGTAGAATAGTGATTATTGTCACACAGGTAGTTGTTGTATTAGCTTTTACAATCCTTTAAGTTGGAACAAGTTTTACACATCAAACAGAAACACCTCGATTTACACCTGCACCTAAACGCCTGCTCACACAATAGACAAGAAGAAATTAAATGTTCAGTTAAAGATTTCTCAAAAGAAGAGTTTTCAACCAATGTTTATTCTAGATCAGTATGAATACACTCAAGCTCTAGATATTAACGATTGTTATGTCTGCGCATTCCTATTTCTTCAGCATCTGAAGATGTGACCTACTGTCACTTCCCACTTTCATATGCAATTACATGTAGTATTTTACATAGTTTTTTTTTTTTATAGACAGGAACGCTTTGAATATTATTTTTCCAAATATGACCTGATCCTTTCTAAGGTTAACCTTCAGAAAAGAATGAATCCTCATCCAATAGAAAAAGACATGGAAATTGCCTTGCATTAATTTAGTTCTCCCACAGTTATAGACTCTAAGAAAGCATGCAAGAAGAATCTAGCACGTTTAATTTGGCCATTAGAAAAGTAGTTCATTAGAGGAGAGAAGAGCTCACATGTTTTGTAAGCCAAATAAAGAAGAAGATTATGTTTTAAAGAATGTCTGGAAGAAAGATGAATATAAGAAGAAATTGGTAGAATCTAAACTAAAATTATATAGCCGACAAAAAAGGAAAATTATGTGTTCACAAAAGGAGAAACCAGTTTAGAAAGAGACCCATTGGGATAAGTAATTGTGAACATACATTCGAAGTGTTGGGAGGACCTGTTCAAATTTTAACAGAGGATGAAACAGTTATTTCTAGAGTTTATTTTGTGTGTCGACAGGATGCCTATTTTCAGTTACCTGTTGATTGGGAGAGTGTTTGTTATGTAGCTTTATTTTTCTGCTGAAATGCACCATATGAATATTATAGATGCTTTAACCATGACACCGGCCCATAGACATTCACGTAGTACTAATGATGGGACATAATTTGTAGGAGACATTTTTGGAGCAATAATACCACCAGTATGAGTTGTTTTAAATGGCAAGATCAACAGTAGTAGATGAAATGGTACATCTGGTGCTTTGCTGGCGGTTAACACAAAATTTGTGGCAATTTGATCAATGGTTTGCAAGATCAATTATTTTAGATATTTTGTTAACAGAGAGAAGCAGAGTCTGGGGGACTGTTAGAGTGATATCTTTTTCATACAAAAAATGTTTTTTATGAAAAAAGTGCAAAGCCTATCTTTAAATAGCACAAATACTAACCATGAAGAATTGTAGTAGGCAATCATAGTTAAATGTTATAAGCCTGAAAGAGAAAAAATAGGAGCTGATTTAATTTAGCCTAGCTATCGATGTCATGTTAAGTCAAAATCATGCATTAACATTTAAAGGACTGTTTTCTTGTTTAAATTGTTGTTTGCACAAGATTCTTTTTTACTTCTCTTTATTGCAGAAGTTGTAATTTTTCAGAAGCCATTTATTTGCAAGTGAATAGATACTTGTCTGTATTAGACAACTAATAGTCAGGTTCTCACTGGGGTGAGAGGAGTAAGGGTGGGCAGAGTTTATGGAGTTCCACTCTGAGGATTTCTGGGGAATTGCCTAAAAAGTCTGTGAGATTCCAAGAGATTCAGAGATTTGGTACGTTGCTCTGCTTCCTCTGATTTTTAGTGCCGGGAGCTTGTCCCCTGCTGTAATATCATCGCGAACATCACCATGCAGCATGCTAGAGGGCATTGTTTCTTTCTGGCGGCTCAAGTAGATTTGCTACTCGAGAAGCAGCTTTATCAGTGCAAGCGGCAACTTTCTCACTGCAAATGGGAGCGACCTGTCACAAGCCCGTGTTGAGAAATCTCACTATGAGGTGGTCTACTACTCGACTTTCTCATTCACCAACTTAACTTTTGTGAGCCGCATGCTTTAAAAAACTCTGCCACACTGTATTTTGCTGAGTTTCTCTGGAACTCCATGCTCTAAACAGAGTGCGGAGTGTACAAAACTCTGCAAAATCCTCTGGAGGAGTGAAGTTTACCACCCACCCCTAGAGAGTAGGCATAAGGAAGGATGAGTCATGAGAAGAACAGTCTGGACCACAGAATGCGAACAATGTAACTTTTTCAAGATCTAATGTCTAAAGACTATTGTACAAGTGTGAGAAAATGGGAGTTTGACTATTTCCAGGAGTTAATTGACACCCTAATGGAGGACGCAGGAGACAAAAAAATAATATTGTAACATAGAATATTGTGCGTATATATTAGTTTGTTTTCCTAGAGTAGTGGTCAGATGAGCAATTCCAGATTCCTTCCATGACTCTCTGACAGGACTCATCTTCAAGTTTATAATTCTCTACATGAGAGGTCTATTTTTTTCTTATTGTCGGCTGATTTAAAGCTGAAAATACTTTCCAGCTTGATAAGCAGATGCTTTGTGCTTATGCATTGATTTTCTCTCACCAGAACTCTTTATTGAGTATCTGAACTGTCACCTATTTTCACTTTACTACTACTACTACTACTACTACTACTACTACTACTACTACTAACAATAATAAAAATAATAATACATGCATTTTTTTCTCCAGCATGTAGCTACCTCATGCAAGGTGTCCCAGCGCTAGGTACAGATATCCACAAACCGAAATGCAACTTTTAAACCCCCATCAATCCCGTGCTAAAGAACCAAGTTTTTTAGGGCCATATGTAGGTAAATGGCATTCACCGAATCGTAAATACCGAATTTTACCGATTCAGTATTTACAAATCGGTAAATGCCATGTAGGTATTTATTCCCTAACAATTATCGAATCAGTAAGATTCGGTAATTACTGAATCGGTATTTACCGATTCGGTAATTGCCATTGATTCCTATGGGCCTTGAGGCCCATAGGAATCAATGGCAATTACCGAATCGGTAAATACCGATTCGGTAAAATTACCGATTTGTCAAGGGGGACAGGGTGTCACTTTGACACCCTGTTGCACCCTTGATTCTGGCTTGTGTGCCATGTGACACACATACATGCCCTTAGGGCTGTGTGCCACATGGCACAGGTGTTCATGCACAGATGTGCATGTACACAGGAATACGTTATTTACCATGCAATAGTATTTCATGGTAAATAACGAATTCCTAAGGGCCTGTGGCACTGTTTCCAGTGCCACCTACATCCCATATTACCGATTCTGTACATTTACCGATTCGGTAATTTACAGATTCTGTAGATTTACCGATTCGGTAAATTTACTGAATCTGTAATTTTCTGGCCCCCTACATCTCAAACTACAAATACCGGTCGGTAACAGCGGGAATCGGCCGTTACCGACCGGTATTTGTCCACCTACATATGGCCCTTAGTTTTTTGCTTAAAAGATCTTCCGACTGATCCTGACGAACCGCCGGTGGCAAAGCATTCCACAATTTAGGCACCAAATAAATAAAAAAGCTCCCATTTGTGCACACTTTTTTTACCTTGGGAACTACATTCCGTTCCTAAATCAACATCTCACTCGAGGTTCCCATCCAACTTGAGCATATTTCTCTCTTCTAAGCTGATGGGTGGCTGCATTTTTTTTGCATTCAAAGTGGTAGACTGGTTATTTACTTTTTTACTTTTCACCAACATCTCGCATTCTGATCTTAGATATCTCTATGGTACATATGGTTTAACCAAAGATTGAAGGTAATGTGGCCCTTTGTTCGCAAATGCCTTGTGACAATAACACCTTTATTCTAATATATTTAGATTAGGGAACTTCCTTTATGGAAAATGCTTGCTAAATTGTAACAATAATTACTATTGTTTTGACTAATGTTCTATTTTACCTATATTGAAATATCAACTATTGGACTATGTTCTTTCTATAGATGATGCTTAAAAGACCAATTCTTATTAAATAAAATTGAAAAACTTTAACTCATAACAAAAAAATCTCTTTATTGACTGTACTAAAAGTTCTTAATGATTGAACATGTCAGTTGGATTATTGTAGATGATTGCTCCTTACTTCTCGTCGACGAACAAAGGTCCCTATGACCAGTGGCTAGGGTTATTTAATGATTAAACCCTGAAGATTGAGATATAGAAAATCCCGCTCTCCTACTAGAGAACTCCATTTTGCTGTCATACTGTTTTGTTGGCAAATTCCAATAACATCTATTTCTATTTTTGTTTAGATAAAAGCTATTTCTGATAAAATGGATCATGATTATGACAGAAAAGGTCAAAGTTGTGGTTCTTCAAAATGTTTCTCTTTTTAAGATATCTGCTTTCTGAAAATTGTATTTCTAGTATTGTACTTTGTAGTTAAATACTTCAAAGTAATTCCACAGAAAATATGTTAACATATTGTTTTTCAACAATCCTCTCAACATATCTTCCTGTGTCTATTCCATCTCTATTAACTTACAGTGTCCTTTCATTGTTAATGTAGTTTTCTTTTTAAATGTTCAACAGTACATTGTATATGAATGATGGCCCATCAAAAATAACCAGTTTGTCCCAAAAAAAACACTGGTCATGTGAAGCCATGAAAGACTCCTAGTTACCTTGTAAAGTAAGGCTTTCCCTGGATTGCTCAGACTGGAGAAGAAACTGCTCCAGCCCCCAAATTGTTTGACTTAGTACCTCCTGAGAATCCCCTTCTCTTCAATCCTGGAGTGCATATACGATTCGCCCGTGGTCAGGTGCACTCTCTTGAATGCCAGGTCACCCATGTGATGCAACACTAATCTGAGCAATATCCCTAACGACATTGCACTTTATTTTATCGCTGTAACATGAACTTAGCTGAAAGGCATAGCGGCTCACTCAATCACTAACTTATGTGATGGATCCAAATATCTATCTAAGAATGGAAAACATGTTTGAGGTAGCGGCATTGTTTCTTTGTCAAATCACATAGGACAGATCGATGAACCTGCACCAGAAATGCAAGTCTTGAAATGCACATCTTACTTAAAAACTTCCAAATAAGAGTCTAAAATTAGCCTTCATGAGAGCTCCAAGTGCACCTTTGCCAACTCTTGGGTGCCCTTCCTTAGCCGTTGATGCACCATTGCAGCACTTTTATCAATGTAGTTGTCTAATAAATAATTGTTCGCTGGAAATTGATTCTTCAAAATAAAAATACTACAAAGGGCACAGAGCTATGTAGTGTAGCCCATCTTTCAACTAAAGAAACCTAACCCTATGTCCATGTCCTTTCACAGCACTCAGTGTCACGGTTGAATGTAAGACCCTATGCATCGTTCACAAAGTATTTTCATAGCCAGAACCAAGGCTACCGCCTAAAGATGTAAGGATCCTTATCTCCCAACCAGATCCTCATGGTTGACATCTAACAATCGTACCTTGTTTTTGGATCTTGATTTAAACCATGTGGTGGGAGACCCCAGTCCACGTAAGGCAACTAAACACACCTAACTTTGTTGATCCGGCAATCACCTACTCGCTGTTTCCCAGCCTATGTGTTACGCCTTCACCCACCTCCCAAGCACAGAGAAGCTACCTGGGAAAGTGCAAGTGCTATATAAAAGCACTAAATACGATAAAACTCTGTCTTTCTTACATCTGTATGACATTTGCCTATTGTATCGCTTTTAAAAGTAAAAATTAGTGTACACATTATTTAGTGTATGCTTCTTTCATATCTAAGCAATCATTTCTGAAAACTGTTGCTAATACTTACATATTATGGGGCAGATTTATGAAGGACTTGCGCCGCCGGTGCGTCACTTTTTCCCATGTTAAAAATGACGCACCGGCGGCGCAAGGCCTTCATAAATCTGCCCCTATATATATATAGTTACTCTTCTTTACTGAACAGACACAATTTTAAGTAAAGCACGTTGCATAAAAACTCTATATAATGAAAAAAGTACAGTTAGATCTTTCACACACTGTTTGAATAAATACACAAAACAGGATATTAATTATCTTATTAGGAAAGACTAGCTGAACACATTCTGTTTAGCTGGTTGCCATTAGTTTAGGAAATCACAATATGACATCTATACTGCACTCATCAATATTAATGTTGGAGGGAGCCACTCACTACAGATGCAATATTCCTCATAAAATCATGCTCCAGACATGCTGGGCAAATATATTTTTCCAATTTAAAATTTCCCCAGAGCAAGCACACATTTTATCTGATTACTATTAAAAAAGATGGATTAGCTTTAAACAGTCATTGAGAAATGTTCTTGTTAACTCCATGTCAATGTATTTAACGATCATTGATGTATAGTCATTAACATGGATTTTATTTTATCATTCAGCGGGCATTAATGCCAAACCAACAATCGATGGTAATCTCCACCTTGACAATGAGATTGGAACCGAAAGAAATGCATGTGGCCTTATCACTGGCACCTCGAATAAGATCAATATGGACTGTGCACTTAGCATAAGGAATGATGTTTTATCCAAAGTTGAAGAGTATTTCACAGCCCTTGCCCTGAAGGCGAGCTGTTTTTTGATATTTAGCTCAAAATATTTAGCTCAACCAGCTTTTGCTGCACTGAAGCACGTGCACATATTATTATGACACAGATTGCTTTAAAGTAACATGGGAGTAAAGAAAAATATTGTATTATGTATCGAAATGCCAAATTAAAATTGTTCTTTATGCATTACTCGATTTTGTATTACGGTTTTTGCATTGTGATTTGAAATACGGCTTAACCTTGCGCGTGTACTGGAGCTGTCTTTACAGTTTAAACGGTAGCACAAATGTTATAAAAAAAATTAACTTCCAAAATGAGAGTTTGTTTTAAAAAAAACAAGAACCCCATACTCTCAGAGATTTCTCCCAGGATGTGGTGGGGTCATTATTTTTTTCTGTCCCTCACTGACTGAACCTGGCATTAAGAGAGAGAAAAAAGGACATCCCACTTTCCACCCTAAATAGGAAAGACGGTGGAATGTGATTCCTCTTACAGCCCCTGCTCTGGTGGGCCATTGGAGGAAGTTTTCAATCAGCAGAGCCATCAAGGGCTCTATAGCTGGGGAGCTTCCAATCCACCTGTCACTAAATGAGCCAAGTAGACTGGGAGTCAGGCAGACAGGTTACTCCTTCACGTTTGCAATGGAGTGCCATTCCATCAAACTCTATATCAGCCCGTTAACCCATTCCATGCGTCGGACGCCCCGCGGCCATCCAACGGCACAGTGGGCGGGTGCGTAGGACGGCCAGGGGGCGTCCGAACCACGCCCATTAATTCACCCGCACCGCAGCGGAATGCGCGCCGCGGTCAACGGGTTAATATAATAATATTTAAAGAAAAAATAATTTTCAACTTTGGCTCCGAGACCGCTTTTCCAGACTGTTTCTCCTTATCTGAACTAGACATGTAATTCAAATGTGCAAGACACATGAATGGCACTACATTCCAACAAAGAACTGTGCCAATGGACACGTGCTCAATAAATATTTGCCCTTAGAGTGGCAAGCACTGACAGGCCCATAACAATTCATAGCAGTCCTCTCCATGTGCAAATGAACTCGTTCAGCGATTTCATTTCATGCCTACCAATGTGACTGCAGAACGGTGTTTATAGACAGAATATTTTAACGACAAAGCCTGCAATCTCTATATAGTCTCAAAACTGTCTAACAATGTTGGAAAGCTTTCTTCTAACAGCGTGCAGCACAGCATGTTATATTTTACAATCCACAGAACAACAAAACCACTAACAAGAGCACAGGGGAGCGTCTACATCAAAGAACACGGCTTTCTTCGTAATAATATACAATGTCTTACTGTTTACAAAAATCAGGCCGTGACAATTCCAGCTGTCAGAATACACTCTCGTTTATTAAAGAGATAACGGTCTGTGCATTTCGGCCACACAAGACTGCCTTGCTCGTCGTGAAAGCTGTCTTGTATGGCCGAAACACATAGAGCAGTCTCTCTTTAACAAATGAGAGTGCATTCAAACAGCTGGAAGTGTTGGTCCCTGCTTTATGTAAACAGTAATATGATATATATATATATACAGCTGGAAAGTAAATACATTTTACTCTTAGATACCAGAATCCCGAATGGGATGAACACAGGGGAGGACTTGCATTGTTTTTTATAACATAAGCACAGTACAATCAGGTTAATTTATCGATTGGTTCATTGAGCATATGTATATAGTTTTAGCTTCAGGTTTTCTATGCTGGCATCATCCCCGTTTACAACTGATAATGTCTCATTTTAAATGTTTGTTATCCATCTCTGCCACCCGTCATTAAGTGAGCAAGTGTCCCCTGCATTTTGAGTCCGGTGCTCAGTAGACTCATCTAGATCCCAAGTAACCCTATACAAATAAAAAATATTGAGGGGGTATTTCCTTCAATGGGAAAAATGTTCTATTGGAAAAGGGCACTATGCCACAATATTTCGACTTGTAATTTGTCGGCATTTTGAATTCCAACTGCACATATCCGTAGATTGTATAGTTAGTGCCTATACTATTAGAACATGTAGATCATCATTACAATGATTCTGAACGTGTTTTCTTCCGATGTTTCCTTGTTTATAGTGATACAATTTTAGACTTGGAAAATGTTATGTTGTAACCATATCGATTTCCAAGTTCACAATTATTTTGCACTATGCACTTATTTGCACTTTATTATAGATCACTTGCACTAGCACTTTCAGATTGTGCGTGGGCTATCGATGCTCAATTTTACAGCTTTATATATAGACGTTTGTAAGATATATGGATTATAAACTAGATGCACATTCGTGATAAAGTCGATGTGGTTGTACATAATATTTATATTATTGTATTTCCTTCATAAGATTTTATGCTGATAAGTAATATTTAACCAGAATGAAATAGTGTCTACACTGGTTTATTTGTTAATGGATCATTTAGCATTTGATTAGATTAATGAGAGCATTCAATCACCACATCGTATGCAAACAGATTTTCTTTTGAATGTGGGTGCTTTATAATATGTTTTCTATGTCTATGCACTGTTCACGCCCAGCCACTGATCGTGCACAGTATTTAATCACAGTTATTGGTTCCGATTGTCATGTGAACAAGGCTACAGTGACGTAGCTGAAACGCGTCATGCTGGGGACAAGGGGTCAATAAACCACCTTTGCGTCTATCTCAAGCGCTTTTTTGTGGTCTGTTCCTGTGTTGGAGTCGGAAACCAGGTCCGTCTGGCAGGAGTTGGGATCGTATTTCAATTGGGCGGTGTGTGGCCGTTGCCGCCTTTACAGACCCTCCTTTCACTATGGGCTGCCTGGCTATGCGGTCAAAAGCGGAAGCGAAGCACAATTGACCCAGAAGGAGTAATTGAGCTGACAGCCCCCCGCATCGGTGAAAGACTAACTCATTCACCGGAGAACTCAGAGGTTTCGGTGTTGGGACCTCGTTGGAGTCGGACGACGCCGAGGAGTAACCACCCGAAGACCACTGGGGTAAGCCGGTGACAAGTTTGTTCGCCTGCATTTGCGCACTATACCAGTGTTGCGGGAGAAAGGATTTATATGCGCTTTTAAGTCTAATCAGCCAAGAAATTTCAATATAGAAGTTCCTGGCGAAGTAATAGGTTTATTGCCCCTCATAAAATGTCTACACCAGCAGAGGCTTTGAGGAACCGGGAAGCACTGGTGGACGCCATGTTTGTTAATTTACCGGCACTAAGGACGAGAACTGACACTACTAAGTCCGGTGATGCAGCCACTGATTTAAAAGGCAAATTGAAGAAATTGGAGAAACTACTGAGGACCGAAACGACTAAGTGGTGGGAAAAACGCTCACTGGAAAAATATAAAGAAGTGGGACGCGTGCCTAGGGGGTTGAGGGTTTTAATAGCACCATCTTTTGAGAACCCCAACCCCCTTATGCTCAAACAATGGGCTGCTGGGAACCTGGACGCGTCCATGAATATGGTTTGTCTGTTGATTAAATATGCGGAGATTGACCGCAATGACATTTTAAAGGAAATTGAGCTTTTAAACGAAGAGCTGGATGAGGATGAAAACAAGGACTTTATAAAAAAATACAGAGAGGAAATAGATGTGAGATTGGTTAAACATCAAGAAACCATCAGTACCAGGAAGCAATATAAATTTGCGTGCGATAAAAATGATTATGAAACGGGAAGGATTTTCACGTTTGCGCGCAAATTCGACAATGCAAAGCGACAAGCCTTGGTACCGAATAAAACCAATCAAACATCCAAAGGGAATCAAAGTGGAGAATTATCAGAAACGGAACTAAGCTCTGTGGCAAGCAGCTGTGACTCAGATGATGGAACAGCAGGTATGTCGAATCAAGTCACAATACCTACGAAATATACCCCCTCAGAAGAGCTGGGTTTTCTGGTAGAAGACAGATTCAAGACACTGCGACCGCAAACTCGACAGCAGAGGAAATTAAACGAAAAGCAAACAACAAAAAGCGCAGTGCAAGGAGGAAACTCAGCAGGCAGAGGCTCAGCAAAGAGAGGCAGGGGAAAGAAATGGAAATAGAATCACCTCCAGAAAATACAGTTCCTGTGGATCGACTGCACAGTAATTCTGATGACAATACAGTGATTAATCTGTCAGAGACCACCCTCACTAGGGCTGAACTGCAACTCCTTTCCCTGGGTCTCTCGTACTGTCCTAAGAACTCATTTAACTACGTCCAAACTTGGATAGACGTTTTTAAGTTTATCCGGAAACTCAAGATTAAGAAACACTTTAAACTGTCTAACGCTCAAGCTCGGGCATCTGAGATTATTGATAGTTCTCAACCATCTAATGTTTTTCAGGTATCAGATGTTAGAGCTTTGAGAGTGGCTCAGGAATTGGCTCTAGATGAAGAGTTCAAAACAGGCACTACCCAGGATAATCTGTCGAATATGGGTATAACATTGAATCGACCTTGTGCTACTGGATTTAAGCAACCCTCAACCTTTTATCCAATGATGCCTAAAGACAATATAGATGCATTTTGCGATATTGTAGTGGAGGATCTTAAAGGACTACAATATACAATATCGCGAAGGACTAGACGAATCAGGTACATGGAAAAATAATACAGTAACCTGATCAAGAAACTGAGAAGCAATTCAAACCTGATAATTACCAAAGCTGATAAGGGGGGCAATACAGTCATCTGGCCCCGAACCCTTTACATGGAGGAAGCAGAACGACATTTGAATGAATCAGCCTGTTATAGGAAAGGTAGTTTCAATGACATCAAATGCCTGAAAGACACCATACACAAAGAATTGAACGAATGGAAGCGTGAAGGATTGTTAAGCAAGCAGGAGCATGCATTTCTGAAAAATGATTACCTGGTCACGCCCTTCTTTTATTTAATCCCGAAGATTCATAAGCAAATTACATCAGTACCTGGGCGTCCAATCATCTCGGCCCAGGGCAGCTTATTAGAATCCATTTCTAAATATATGGATCACTTTTTACATGAACATGTGGAAGCCCTACCTTCTTTCATCAAAGACACTGGACATTTCCTCTAAAAAATTAATGGTATAGAGTGGGAAAGTGATTTTGTGCTTATAGCTTTGGACATCAGCTCACTGTATACCAGTATTTTACAGCAGGTGAGCCTCTGAGGACATGCTTCTCCCACCACCCTACATGTAAACATGCATAGGTGGGGGAGAAGCATGTCCTCAGAGGCTCACCTGCTGGCTCATTCTCCTGCAACATAGTTCATTTTTGGCGTTTCATTGACGACATCTGTATGATTTGGAGGGGCACACCAGAATCTGCTATGAAGTTTGTCGATAGAATCAATGACAATGAGCTTAACCTGCGTTTTACTTCCCAAATCAGTACGAGTCAGATACAGTTTCTGGATGTAGAAATATACATCTCCAATAAGAAATTGGAAGCTCGGCTCCATAGAAAAACAACAGCGGGCAATGCGATTCTGCACGCTAGTAGTTCGCATCCGGGTCATCTTATCAGAAGCATCCCCTGTGGGGAATTTCTGAGGATGCGTAGGATCTGCAGTTCAGAATCTGATTTGGAGATATGCCAAAATGAAGCATTCAATAGATTCTGTGCGCGTGGTTATAGTGTCTCACTGTTAAAGGAGGCTAAAGACAAGGCAAACAGATCTAGCCTGAGAGGAATATCTCACTGAAGAAAACATTAACATCGCCCATAAGTCCTATGACAAAATCAGCCTTATCACCACCTTTAGTGGGGAGGAAAGGAAGGTAAGGGGGATACTTAAGAAACACTGGAAGTTACTAAAGACTGACGTCAGTTTAGCTTCATTGTTACCAAACAAACCTTCTATTACCTTTAAAAGAGCACCCTCTATGAGGGATGCTCTAGTTAAATCTAGCCCTGAGGTAGTAGTTAAGAAGAACTGGTTATCGGACAAATGTGTTTTTTTAAGTGTTTTTCATGCAGAGCATGCAAGTTTGGTATTAATACCCATGAGTATTACTCTGCATTTGATCCTAAACCAATCCAGATGAAGGGACATTACACATGTCGCACTGACTTCGTGGTTTATGTGCTCCAGTGCACTTGTGGGCTCAAGTACATTGGAAGCACTAAGCTACAAGGCTTCAATCGTATCCTCCAGCATTTAAGAGCGATTGTTAATTCAGATGAAAGTTATCCAGTGGCGCGCCACTTTGAATTGGTCCACAAAAGAAATTTGAATGATCTCAAGTACTTCATCATAGATGCAGTACCTAAAAACATCAGGGGTGGCAACCGAGAAAAACAATTGAGACAGCTGGAAAGTAAATACATTTTACTCTTAGATACCAGAATCCCGAATGGGATGAACACAGGGGAGGACTTGCATTGTTTTTTATAACATAAGCACAGTACAATCAGGTTAATTTATCGATTGGTTCATTGAGCATATGTATATATTTTAGCTTCAGGTTTTCTATGCTGGCATCATCCCCGTTAACAACTGATAATGTCTCATTTTAAATGTTTGTTATCCATCTCTGCCACTCCGTCATTAAGTGAGCAAGTGTCCCCTGCATTTTGAGTCCGGTGCTCAGTAGACTCATGGAGATCCCAAGTAACCCTACACAAATCAAATTATTGAAGGGGGTTTTCCTTCAATTGGAAAAATGTTCTATTGGCAAAGGGCACTATACCACAATATTCCGACTTGTAATTTGTCGCCATTTTGAATTCCAACTGCACATATCCGTAGATTGTATAGTTAGTGATTATACTATTCGAACATGTGGATCATCATTACAATGATTCTGAACGTGTTTTCTTCCAATGTTTCCTTGTTTATAGTGATACAAATTTAGACTTGGAAAATGTTATGTTGTAACCATATCGATTTCCAAGTTCACAATTATTTTGCACTATGCACTTATTTGAACTTTATTATAGATCACTTGCAGTAGCACTTTCACATTGTGCGTGGGCTATCGATGCTCAATTTTACAGCTTTATATATAGACGTTTGTAAGATATATGGATTTTAAACTAGATGCACATTCGTGATAAAGTCGATGTGGTTGTACATAATATTTATATTATTGTATTTCCTTCATAAGATTTTATGCTGATAAGTAATATTTAACCAGAATGAAATAGTGTCTACACTGGTTTATTTGTTAATGGATCATTTAGCACTTGATTTGATTAATGAGAGCATTCAATCACCACATCGTATGCAAACAGATTTTCTTTTGAATGTGGATGCTTTATAATATGTTTTCTATGTCTATGCGCTGTTCACTCCCAGCCACTGATCGTGCACAGTATTTAATCACAGTTATTGGTTCCGATTGTCATGTGAACAAGGCTACAGTGACGTAGCCGAAACGCGTCATGCTGGAGACAAGGGGTCAATAAACCACCTTTGCATCTATCTCAAGCGCTTTTTTGTGGTCTGTTCCTGTGTTGGAGTCGGAAACCAGGTCCGTCTGGCAGGAGTTGGGATCATATATACATGGCAACCAAGAGGGTGCACAGAAAATAAAAGCGTTGAAATTATCCAAATGGGTCCGTTCCGTTATTTAGCTTGCAGCTGCGTTTGCTGAATTCTCGGAGTTCCTGACATATATATATATATATATATACATTATATATATATATATATATATATATATATATATATATATATATATATATATATATATATATATATATATATATATACTGAAAAAAACAAAGGTTAAAAGAAGGTTATCATTAGGTGAATTTCTCAGTGGCAACATTAACGCTTTGAACCCAAAAAACACAGAAATTCACCTGTGATCGTTAGCAGTGCCAATCATAATTTGCGCCCCAGACATTCACTGCTTATGATTTCACATATGACATCACTCATGACATGTTGTATGGCATAAGTTATGACCTCAATGATGACATCTCAAATTACATTACTGTCATCACAGATGACATCATCCAATGATTGTGTTAGCTTGATTTATAGTTTACATTGTGGCGGATAACTACCATATTACTTTTCCACTTAGTTATGTACAGTTTGGGTCCAGTTAATGGGTGTAACTATTTAGAAAACACAAGTACTCTAATGCATTAAGGCTGAATAGAGGTATTGAGCACGTTCTACATCTTTGTATTTAAGAATAACTCTGTGTGCAGGTGACAGTAGATATGTGTTCAGTATGTTCCACATAAGTATTTTGGTACAGCAGAAAAAGTTTCCAGCAAGGCAAAGATTGTTTGTACCACATACTGAGTTTTCTAAGCAGTTATTGAAGAGAATCGTCTCAGCATGACAATTTCTACCTAACATAGAAAACTGTGTGCACCAGATACTAACCTATGTATGTTTGCCTTCTGTGCTTCAGAAGATGGGCTATCTGTAAAGTAAGTTTTCACCATAGTATGAACGGTGCAGGTAGTAGGAAGTTTAACACCTTAAGATCTTGGTTATTTTAGCAAATAATGTCTTTTTTGACAGCTGTCGCACAGAATGTGCATTGCTTTTTTATTAAAGTAAATTGATTATGTTTGTGAGTGTATGTCTGGTAGGATGGCTTTATAATGTATGCTGTGTTCTGACATTATTTTACTAAAAGAATGTTTTTTTAATTGTAACAATACAGGATGTGTTTTACAGTTGGAAAATCTTTGTAAAATGTGTGAGATTACTAAACGGATAAATTTTCAATAGAAATTGTTTATTTGCATAGTTATTGTAACTCTTATATGAAGACATGTCACCAGCAATCTTCTTTTGAGGTGTCATTTATTTCGCAATAGTAGGGTGTGTGGATGGACAGGCCTCTCTGCTGAAACCTCTCTCTGTAATGATGGGTGGTCATAGTACGGTGTGGAGAGGGACTGGCCTACCATTTCAAACCTCTCTCGCTGATGAAGGGTGTGCGTAGCGGGGTGTGTGGAGGGGCTGACCTCTCCTTTTAGACCTCTCTCTCACATGATGAGTGTGCATAGTAGGGTATGTGTAAGGATCGGCCCTCTCCTTTTAGTCCCCTTTCTCAGATGATGGATGTGCATAGTAGGGTGTATGGAGGGACTGACCTGTGTTCTGAAACCTCTCTCTATAATGATTGATGTGCATAGAAGGGCATGGGGAGGGACTGGCATCTCCTTTCAGACCTGCCTCTGTAGATGACAGGTTTGCACAGTAGGCTGTGTGGAGGGCCTGGAATCTCTGCCGAGACCTATCTCTGTAGTGATAGCTGTGTGTCGTAGGGTGTGGGGAGGGACAGGGCTCTCCTTTCAGACCTCCATCTCAGATGATGGGTGTGCATAGTAGGCTGTTTGAATGAACCTTAACTATACACACATCTCTTCTCCAACCAATGAGCATAAATAATAGAGTCTGATAAACACCATCTCCAGTAAGGCTCCTTCATACAGTAACAAATGTACCTAACAGAGTGTATTCACACATCACCTACTCCTTTTCCTACTTTTCACGATCCCATGGGAGCAAGATCATAACAAATTTTTAGGATTTGGGGCCAGATGTAGGTAATCCCAGATTACCGATTCTTAAATACCGAATCATACCGATTCGGTATTTAAGAACTGGCAATCGGGATTTAGGTAATTTTACCGAATTCATTACCGAATCGGTATGATTCGGTAATTACCGAATCGGTATTTACCGATTCGGTAATTGCCATTCATTCCTATGGGCCTGAAGGCCTATAGGAATGAATGTCAATTACCGAATCGGTAAATACCGATTCGGTAATTGGGGGAATTATTGAAGGGTGGCAGGGTGGCACTTTGACACCCTGTTGCACCCCTCAATTGTGCACGGCTGCAGATGTTGCAGACATACATGCCCTTAGGGCATGTATGTTTACAACATGGCACTGTTTAAAAAGCAAAAAAAATGCTTTTTAAAGGGTTTTCATTATTTATCACCAACTTCTAGTTGGTGGTAAATAAAGAATTCTTAAACCCCTGTAGCACTGATTGCAGTGCTGCCTACATGTCAAAATACAGAATCGTAATTTTACCGATTCGGTATTTTAAAGAATCGGTAAAATTACCGAATCTGTATTTTAACATGCCCCTACATCTCAATCTTCAAATACCGGTCGGTAACGACCGAAATCGGCCGTTACCGACCGGTATTTGCCTTCCTACATCTGGCCCTTGACCTTTTAATCATCACAGTACTTATTTCTTACACACTTCCTCTCAAAATCAATGACCACAATATGCATTCTTACTAATGGAGTTTATTGAGAACTCAACTACTCCGTTCACTGTTCGCAATCCTGCGAGAGTCCCGCAAGATAGTAGGAATTACTTAAAAAGAATATACATTTATTACCTTCTCAGTATCCATGAGACACCTCCTCTCGAAATCTATGAGGACGCATGTGTTTCTGCTGCCCTCTTATATAGTTTTTTTTATTTCATTTCCACAACCTTCAATTTTTCACAGTAAACAGTAATGGCGGCAATTTCATTTCTAACATTACAACACCCAGCCAATCAGAGCGCTCACTCTCACAAGACTCATGGGAGCCTATTCTCCAGCGAGAGCATGAAGGCTCAAGGGAAAAACTGGTCTCTTGACCAATTACTGGGCTCCATTTTTTATTATGCACTCTTGCGGGAGGCTCGAGGGGCTCTTGTGAGCCTAACTGCCAAAATATAAAAAAAATTTCCAGCCCTAATATCTAAAAAACTACTCAATGGATTTACAGCAAATAACAAAAAGCACATTCTGTGGATAAAGATCTAGCTTCCTGCTGAATTTGGTGTAATTTCGTTCAGCAGTTTTTGCTGAAACCCGTCTTAAAGAAGTCTATGGAAAATGCATTGAGATTTTAGGTTTTGGGACCCACCTCTTTTCTCAGCCCCCATAGGATGGATCACTCAGAAACGTAGCAGGAAGCAGCTGAGGTGGATGAACATTTTATTTGGAAACACACACACACATTTAAAAAAAATACTGAAATTCACCAGTCATAGTTTATTGGCGTAGCTATAACTCGCACCCTCGCCATGCACAGTGTTGTTATCAATTATGCCATTTCAGATGTTGTCAGTGATATTATCAATAATGTCAAAGAATATGTCATGAGTGATGCACTAAGTGAGGTCATAAGCAATATAACTAGTGAAATTGAGTTTATTTTATTTAAAACATTATGTTTTAACTGACATTTTCACTTAACTATAATGCCACTTTAATATTTGTTATTTTTCAGTGAACTTCTGAGGTGTTTTTCAACATAAAATAAGATATTATTACCAGACTAAAATATAATGTAACTAAAACCTTTGTTTTTTCAATGAATTTCTGAGGTGATCAATAGGTCAGAAGACCAAAATAGGTAAAGCCTGACCTATTGACTTTAGCAACGGGATCAACACATCAACATATGTAAACACACCTATTGGTTTCGTCATAAATCGATCAATAACCATAATCAGATATATAATGCATATTTATAGACACACTACAATGGTTTAAATTATAATGCATTTCATTTTTTTTAAATAATTACCTTAAATAAAAATAACTGCAACCCACATGTATGAGTCTTATTTTACATGTCTTCAGGCCACAAAATGTAGCCATAAGACTGAACACAAGACGTAGATGCACTCCAGCTGAGGAAACAAAGCTCCAGCTCTGAAAGCTTTGAATGTAATGGAAAGGTCGCCTGGTGATTATGCATTAAATGACCCAGGAGACTTACTGTAATTTCCTTTTCTCTAACAATAATAGGGTTCTGCTGTGGTCCCTGCAGTCCCACAAAACACTTGCATTGATATTTGAAGGTGCCCCTGCCACTCCTAGGGGCACTACAAGCGCTCTAATATTGTAACTAGAGTCCATGCATGGTATTATGAGGCACTCCTAGGCCAGAGCAGTGACTATTCAAGGAGTGGCCTTGCTGGTCCCTGAAGCAGCAGCGAGGCCGCAACCCTATTTCTTTTTCTTAATATATATATATATATTACCTACTGGCGGTCGCCAGTAGGTATATATAGTTAGGATTTTTTCCTATGGGATTTTTCAAAATTCTATGTTGAATAACTTTGGCGTTGATGGACGGAATTGGCTGAAATTTTCCTGAAAATGGCACATTTACTCTCCGGTCCTTCCCTGAAAGTTTGGGGGAGATTCGTCAAGTGGGGGCTGAGAAAAAAGGGGGGGTCCCAAAACGTGTTTTCCCCATGTTAATTTCCATAGGGCGGTTGGCCTCACTTTTAGCCCGAACGGCTGAATGGATTTTCACCAAACTTGGCAAAATTGTAGGGACTGGTAGCCCGATGTGCCTTTGCTATGTCTCAAGATATGTGCTACAGTGGTTTTTACGAAAATTAACTTTGAAAAAATATATATTGGGCTACATTGGGCTATATATATGTTAGAGCCCAAATGTAGCCCAATGTAGCCCAATGTAGCCCAAAGATGGCCACCAGAGACAAAAAAAAACAAATGTAGCCCAAATATCAGCCAGATGTAGCCCAACTATAGCCCAATGACAGAATGTCCCAGAGTGTTCTAAAGAACAACTAGAGCGCTAACAGTCTTACTTATGACAAAAGTATGGCACACCTGAAGTCATCTTGATTGGAATAAAGTGTTAACACTTAAAACATTTAATTTGCAAAGGAACAAAATGAGGGGGTTCATTTTGCCATAGAAATTATGATTAGTGCTGAAGAAAGAAAAATTAGGGCACATTTTGAGTGACTTCTCAAATCCTCTTATATTTCATTAAAAAAATTCTGATATGCAGTCTCCCAAGATGGCCACCAGAGACAAAAGAGCCCAAATGTAGCCCAAATGTAGCCCAATGTAGCCCAATGTAGCCCAATGTAGCCCAAATGTAGCCCAAATGTAGCCCAAATGTAGCCCAAATGTAGCCCAATGTATCCCAATGTAGCCCAATGTAGCCCAATGTAGGCCAAAGATGGCCACCAGAGACAAAAAAAACAAATGTAGCCCAAATATCAGCCAGATGTAGCCCAACTATAGCCCAATGACAGAATGTCCCAGAGTATTCTAAAGAACAACTAGAGCGCTAACAGTCTTACTTATGACAAAAGTATGGCACACCTGAAATCATCTTGATTGGAATAAAGTGTTAACACTTAATACATTTATTTTGAAAAGGAACAAAAGGAGGGGTTTCATTTTGCCATAGAAATTTTATATATATATATATATATATATATATTCACAGAAAAAACCATAGGTTTGAGACCATATATAGTTAGGTATTTGCATTTACAAAACCTTGAAAATTCAATGAAAAAACTATAGGTTTGAGACCATATATAGTTAGGTGAATATTTTAATCATACAAAACCAATGAAATTCCCATATATAGTTAGTTGCACTAACTATATATTTCACGCACCCGCAAACCACTGCTGATGATGTCACATATTACATCATTCATGACATGGTCAGTGACATCACTGATGATATCACTGATGACATCTCAAATGACATCACTGATGACATCTCAAATGACATCACTGATGACATCACTGATGACATCATCCAGTGACTGTGTGTTTCTGTAAAGTTTAAATATGTTTTACATATTGAAGAATGAGTGGATGTATAAGTGTCTGGATGAAGGATTTAGTAGGTGCGTGACTGACTGTATGAGTGAGTGAATAAATGTGTCGTACTAAATGCATGGGTTAGTGACTAAACTGTCTGAATGTGTGCATCAGTATGTCTGTTGTGGTGTAAACTGCTGCATGTGTTGATCATTAGCTATACGAGAGGCTATATGTGTTATTGAGTGGTTGCCCAAGTATTTGTATGGGAGATTGAGTGTGTGTGGGGGTGGCTGGGAGGTGTGTGACTCTGTGCATAGATGTGTGAGCAGTTGATTCACTAGGTGTATGAGTTCAAGAGTGCATGTGGAAACAGCTACATGGGCGGTTGACTGTGTGCATGAGTGTATTGATGAGTGAATGGATATCTCAATGCTACATGTCATAGTAAGTACATATGTAAAACACAGTACATGTGAGAGTTGGCATATATAAATAACTGTGCATGAGAGCCAGTGAATGTGTGAGTGGCTGTATGGATCATTGTGAACTTGTATCAGGGATTGTATAAGAGAGTAAATATGTGTTAGTATATGTTTGAATAAGTAAGGTGTGTATAACTGGATAGTTGAGGAAATGGAGGTGAGATTGATTCTTTGCATGACTGACTAGGTGTGTGAATAACTCCATGGATGAGTGACAGTGTGTGAGTGTCTGTATACACTGAGTGTATCTAAGGTTATATTAGAGTCTGAAGAGGTTCATCGTATTAGCACATGAATGATGTCATCAGTGATGTGATCAATGATGTCAAATGAGATGTGATCAGTGATGTCATCAGTGATGTCATTTGAGATGTCATCGATGTCATCAGTGATGTCATTTGAGATGTCATCAGTGATGTCATCAGTGATGTCACTTGAGATGTCATCAGTGATGTCATCAGTGATGTCACTGACAATGTCATGAATGATGTAATATGTGACATCATCAGCAGTGGATTGCGGGTGCGCGAAATATATAGTTAGTGCAACTAACTACTTATGGGAATTTCATTGGTTTTGTATGATTGAAATATTCACCTAACTATATATGGTCTCAAACCTATGGTTTTTTCATTGAATATATATATATATATTTTGAGAGCCCTGGTCACACCCAGAGCATCCACAGATTTTTTTCTAACTGTTTTACTGGCAGTGCACAAGGCCCACTCCCGTGCTGCCAGCTCCACTGCCAAGCACAGTGTTTTTGTGGGTGCATTTTTTAAGTTCTTGACTGGGTGGAAAGCCCCCTCTTTTGCTCCTGTCCACCATTTTAATTTTGTATTTCCGGTGTCCAGTCCCACCCAGGGCACCCAAATGATTTATTTTTTTGTTTTTAATGTATTAGCAGCGAAGAAAGCCCAGTCTCATATTGCTAAGCAGGCTCCGGTGTCACCAGAACTCTCATTGATGGCAGCAGAAGGCACAGTTTTCTGCTCCCTGCCCACTTTATTCGGGCAGGGAGTGCCCCGTAGTGTGCCCCCACTCTCCCGGTCATGGTTGCTGGACCCAAAGGATCATAATGAGACAACTACAGGAAACCTCTTGGATGAAACTATTGCAGACACAGAAATGATGTGATGATACCTACTCAGCAGTTACTTCCATTTTTCCCTGACTAGTTTTGCTGGTATTTGAACGTTGAACGATTGGGTAATGTTGTCCCATCCCAAGTGTACATGCTCTGACCCCTAAAACACGGTAAAATTTGCTAATCCAAAATCGGCTTATTTAACTTCCCAGTAAGGCCATAATATATGTTGCAGGAAAATATAGCAGAAACACTGGAAGTTAAAACTGTAGACCGCAGCACTTATTATACCATCCACTGGGCTGACATGGAAAACATGACTTTAATTCTACATGTGTAGCCTGGCTGCCCGAGTTTTAAACCTGCAAGCAAACCTGTCAAAAGAACCCTTTACGGCAGGCAAAAACCTTGCTTATAAAGTAAGCCACTCCTACATAGGCCTTTTAGCTCACCAGGTAGGAGATCTAGTATTTGACTTGGAACATATTAGGATTTTATGTTTTACTGTTACCAGCTGTAGCTGATCCTATGAGAAAAACTATGGTTCAAATGAAGTACTATTTTGCTATTTTTTCAATGGGATAGTCGACAGAAATGATTAAACCACTGTTTTTTCTATTTATTATAACTCCAATTTAATGGTGAACTTGGAGTTTGATAAATATACAGGAACAAATACGTTTTAAAAAGATAGACTTTGCCTGCCTAAAGCTTCAGTAAGCTATTTAGCATTAGCCTTCCAGCAGTTTTGCCCTCTCAATGCTTTCCCCTTAATAGGGTGTGGAAATTGCTCCCAAAGTAAAAACAATGGCGCACACTTGTTGGCAGGAAGACCTGGGTGTGAGCTATGTGACTCCTCTCAGCTCAGGAAGGGCAGTTGGGGAGGGTTCAGGAATTTCCTTCATTTGAAAGGGATGATATTTAATTGTAAATGAGGTCCTTGTGGAAAGAGACGTTTGTTCTCAGGTTTAACTGTAGGTATCTTGGCACCTGCCCAGTGGCTGGGGGAGCTGACTGGGACACCAATCAGCTCTAAAGTGCAGAAGGGTTCTACCATGTTGGATTTTACACAGCATTTTGAACTCTGGAATGGACTGCAGTAAGAGAAACAGGAAGTGCTGCAAACGTGGAAAAGTATGTCTATTGGAATTTTGTTTATGGAGTTTCCAGGAGTCGTACAATGCACTGGCTAGGGGTTCCTACAAAGTGATACCTCACCTCCCTGCTCATCAGAACACTTTTTGAACCTGTGGAAGAACAGCAGAGGGCCGAACCTGCTGTATGTGTCCTGTGTGAACCCCAGTAGAGATAAGCCTGTTCCCACTTGTATCTAAGACTGAGAAGTTAACTTCAAGTAGCCTTGCCTCTGAAGCCAACAACAGGTTGACCAGTAACAACTGGAACTGGACTGAACCCTGCTGGTGGCCCTTGCTGGAGTTAGTGGTATTTTAGTGCTGTCCCTGAGGTCCTGGGAGCCTTAGAAGGCAGCAAGAAGAACTGCTCAAGAAAGTCACAAAAATTGGGACATAAAATTGCTAGACTTCCAATATCTCTGGAATTCCAGAAGGACCTTGCTGCAAAGGTATCTAATGTTGATAGACTTAATCCGATACAGTTTACGCGTTTGCCCCATTGATTTAGAGATTTACAGAAAGGAACTCAGTTACAAATGTTATTGATTAGACCTATTACAAGGGACATAATGTACTTGAAATAATAGGGATGGGATAACCATCACATTTGTGATGGGGGAACCTATCTGCTAAACTCTAAATCAGGCCTTGTGACCAAAGGTAGAGACCATGACCAGGCAAAGGCGTGCAACATATCCAAATTGTGCGAAAACTTCCAGAGGATGAAAATGGCTTCAGCTGGGCCTTTTCCAACACCCGTCTGACTTCCGGAGGACTTCAACAGACGCAGCCTTCAATCTTGCCCCACTGGAGGATTTCATTGACGAAGTCAGAAGTGAAATCTTTGATCTGAATAACCCGTTTTGCATATCTGACCTCTACTATATCGTGATCGGCCTGGAATCATGTCTAGGTCCCAGTCAACTACAAACAGGGATTTCTGATTGGTGCTTTACTTTTTGTTATCACTTTTTGTTTCAAAAATCATATTGTATTGGTATTTCTTGGATTTTAATCATGTGTGTGTCATTTTCCCAATTAAAACTTTCTCTATTTTTAGAAATTGGTTTTTGGCTTTTTATTGTGTTGTGATTTGACTTTTTATTTGTTTTGTTATTTCTAAATACTTAACACACTTTCCTCAAGCTAGCCTGTCTGCACTGTGCTAAATCTACTAAGGGTTGAGCCCAGTTTTGTTTATTAGACTTGTGGGTAGGACTTGACAAGATTGTGGACTTATTACGTAGAACAGACTCACATTCTCCCCATCTAATAACCTAATTTTTGCAATTGTCAAATCATATTGAATATTATTACTGTAACATATAGATATTGTTTCAGACTTTGATTAGTTCATGCTGTTTGTCCATTGGACAATAGATGATGTCAAGCAGAAAACAAGTTTGTTTAGTTTACACAGCCTTGCACAGAGCCTATCAAAAGTTGCAATGATATTGAGATCCTCTATCAGAAATGAATGTATGTGATTGTTAGGCCTTGTTTGGGGGACCACGGGAAAAGCAACGCCTAGTGGGCCTCGACCATGGTGGTTTGTGTAATTTCCCACAGACTATGTATTTCGGCCTAACAAAGTTTCACTTGCCCTTTATAGGGTTGGTAGAACCACCCGATTTCTGTCGAAGGAGCAAACAGTTGGCATCCTTGAAGGAAAGCTTCCTGTGACGGCTAGACAAAGGAGAGGCTGTCAAAGGAAGGACATTATATCACCTGTCCTATTTAAGGTGGACGGTGTGATGTCCTTTTTTTTGCCCATTACTGCCAGATAGATCATGGTGGTAGTGAGTGGCATAAAAAACAAATAATGACCCCCTACCCAGAGAGAAATTTCCCTTCAAGTGGTGATCATTAGTTATTTGTTTTTCAATAACAAACTCCCACTTTATGTGTTTGATTTTTAATAATTAAAACATTGGTAATGTTTGGTGAGTGGCATCAAAACCAACGGTGGCTATCCATTAAAATATTTGTACCTTGGCAGGCGCTGCCATGACAGCTTCCGCTATCAGCAGTACAGGCTGAACTATAGGCACACGCCTATGCTGCAATGGCATAGGATGAGTCACAGTCACACTTCTTGGTCACAGCAACACAAAATGAGCCATGATCACTCTTCTTGGTCACAGTGGCACAAACAGCTGAGATTCTACAGTTCCCTACTTAAACTACCCCTCAGAGAATCTGTTGCCTGCCAACTACTGGAGCACTCAGATTGCTTTCCTCTTTTCTTTGGCATACCCCACCAACACAAGATCAGGCTCCTTTTGGGTCTTCCTGGGGAGTCACTACACTTACAGGGTTTGCAAGCTCTCTAACTTTTACAGCAGACATGTTGTCTTCTAGACCCTTCAGGTCAGATAAATAGCTTGTTCCAGGATTGCAAGACTTCAGGTGATGTCCCCTCAGACTTTGGTGGCTGGCCGTCAGGCAGGCACCACCTTTGGTTGCCTAATATTCCTCTGGGTAATCTGAGGAGCGCTCTCTTCCTTGGTCATAGAGAGCTTGGAAATGCAACAACTAGTAGGTCAGCGGCTCCCACTTTTATACAGAAAAAAACATATAGGAGATGTGGATATACTGTCCACACTTTCTGAACTGGTTTAAGGGGGTTCTCATTTCAATTGTCTTTCCCAGGCTGCTCTAGAGACTCAGCTTTTGCACAGATAGATACTTCTCTCAACAGGTATCTATGGACTGATTTCAACCTGGAGCACCCCTAACAAAGCAAAAATGAGGTCTGAGCTTTCTGCAGCTAGATATTATCAGCTACTCTGAACAGTATTCAGAGAAAGGAAACAGGCAGGTGTCACCTTTAACCTTAACCTACACCCATGCAAAAAAGTAGCTTGCATTGACGTCCTTATTTACGATCTCCTGTAAGTGGCCTTAACAGTCAATTGTTACCGTTATCAATTCTTTTGAAAATGGAAGATGGAAGAACTGTTAACGTGCCAGTGCTACTGGATAACAGAGCATGTTAATTGTTAATTGAGTCTGTTTTGGCCCTTCAAAATAATATTCCTAAGCAGAATGCAGCACATTTGAAAAGAAGAAACAACAACGACAAATAAAGAGATTTTTCCTCGTTGTGCCTCTATCTGGAAGGTGTACAGTTTTGATGCATTTTTGATTTACTAGTCTTGGTAAATCTGCGAGTGCACCAAAAAGCTTTGGTATATGTGTGGGAACACCCAAGCTCCACCCATGTAATGCCTTCCCGGCAGAGTAACGTATGACACTGACTTGTGCTGCCTTGCATTAATACAGATTGACCATGTAATGCAGGGCCATGCAAGGTGGCCTAGCATGGTTTGGTAAATCTGATGCTAGGAATGCTTTGCCCTTGTGTCACCTTGCATGATGCAAGGGAGTGCAATCCTTTGATAAACATGTGTCCCAAGCTTCAGCATAGAAAATATTGCACATAACTTTAGATGGATGATTTTTTAACATATTCAAATTGATGTTATCTTGAGTCCATATTGTATTTATTTCAAATTTCTTCTTACGATCAGGGAATATATCTACAGTGAAATAATTTTTCATTTGCAGTTTAACTTAGTTGCAATAAATAATATTTTCACATGGCTGAAGGATGCAATGTAAATAAACAAGGTGTTAATGGCTAATAAGGATGTTCTGATTAGTCCAATTTCTAAGCTCATCTGGGCATGTGAGATAGAATTATCTGAACCAAAGAAAAAAAGAATTTTCATGAAAAAAGGGGGTAGATAACGATTAACAAGCCATAACACAATATTGCTTATACAACATATCATTCATCAAAAATGAGACATAAAGAAATATTGGATTCAAGTGAGACATGCATTGTTTCAGATAATTTTCCATCTAGTCAACCTCAGTCCAATCCAATTTGAACATAATATACCCATAATTTAGAAAAGCCCATATCACTTTCAAACTACATATGTGCCCTTCTTTGCCCTCCAGTTGACACTGTACCATGATTGACTATTATCTCTGCAGAATAAATGTAGCATTTCCTGTCCACGCTCTTCTCATCTCTCAGTTCCAGAATAGCTATGAGGTTCGTTCCCTGGCATATCTGCACTCTTGAACACTGTTGAGACATTGTTTCATATGTATAATGACCAACCGCGCTTTTTGGGATCCCTTAATAACAAACATACTTAGAGATGTGATAAGGGACGGCCCTATTGATTCCTGGAGGGAATCATTTATAGTGCCGATTTTCAAGAAAGGTGATAGGAACTTCCCAGGCTGTTACCGCCCGATCTCATTATTATCTTCTGTCAAAATTTTAAGGCATGTAATTTTGGGCAACCTGGAAGATTGGGCTGAGGCAAAGCCTTTTTTTGGGAAGTCCAATATGGGTTAAGTCCCAGCCTAGGCACCGCTGAACAGGCACTCAATTTATCTTTAACCGCATGCGTGCGGTAGGATTTCCGCCCGTACGCTGGGTTTTAGGGATTCGCACTTTACATGACGAGCTGGGCTCGTCATGAGCGTGCGAGGAGGCTACCTCATGACGAGCCCAGCTCGTCATGAGCGTCGAAGGGGTTAATCTTAGGGACATACATCAAATCAAGGAGAGGTGCCATATATAGAGCTTTCATGGACCTACTCTGTGCTTTTGACTTAGTTGACAGGGAGAAATTATGGGCATGATGGATCAAGCTGGTATTGACCCCCACTTATTGGATCTTCTTAGGCACTGTCACTGGGACTCAACTATGAAAGTGTGTTATACCCAAAATAGTGAAAGTACTCACTCCATAAATGTTACAAGAGGGGTAAGGCAGGGCTGTATTTAGTCACCTTTTTAATTCTAATTTTATATTAATGCCCTAGAGTCTTAGTCTCCTGTGTAAAGGATGCCCTTAACATAGGCCCCATCTGGTTCCTGTACTTTTATACACAGACAATGCAGTCCTTATCGCATGCACAGCCAATGGATTAGAGGCCCTTTATAGGTTTTTAATGATTTTATGGGGAATTTAAATATGAAGGTCAATCATCAAAAATCTTTCGTATTGACTAGTGTCTTAAAAAATGCTAGACCCAAAAGCTTTTTTATCGGGGAGACCCCTGTCTCTAAGGTACCTAATTTTAGATACCTGGACATTTTGTTTGATGCATATATGACTTGGCGTAAGTTACTTTATCAGAGAACACAGAAGATGGTAGAATCATGTGAATCGATCTGTAGTTTTGCTAAAAAGTTAGGTCATAAGCCACTTAGAGAGATGTCCTTGTTATGTAAGAGTAAATGCTTCTCAGCCGGAACATACAGAGCGGATGTATGGGGATATGCAGTACTGAGTAACCTGCAAAAAAAAATTGCAGACTCATGGCCATCACCCAAAACAACGCCAAGTTTCATTTCATATCATGAATGGTTTAGGTTATCTTTATTACTCCGCACACATATCCAGAATGATTGGGAAGGAATAAGAGATCAGCTATGTGGGCAGACTACAAACGCTGGGAAGTGATAGAGAAATTGGGTAATAGTAAATATTGTTTACACCCTGCTCCTATTTTACCCTTTCCTTGTGACGTTACCTCCCCCCACCCATCCTTTCTTGACTGCACCGCACACGCTGTGCGCCAACACAGGAATCAACATCACTGTAGGCAAGGCATCATCTTTATTAGATACACTGCTTAGCGATTGACTTCTCTGCAAACATTGGAGCCAACGATTAACAAGGATTAAGATATGTATTACTGATCAAATTAATTTTATGTTAAAAATGCCTACATGACCTGATTGTCTTTTTCACTGATATATGCGCATGTGTACTGTCTGTTATTAAATCAAATGAATAAACAAATTTTAACAAAAAAATGAATGGTTTGGGTTATTTGAAGGCATAAGTAAGACTGGCCCCTCCATTATTGTGGCTGAAACCATGGGTTACTCCCGAGACCCACAGGTAGTAGAGGATTGTCTGAAATTAAGTAACATGTTTGTCATTCCCTCGTTAGCATATGTTAAGAATATTTTTTGTGATCTGGGTTTGAGTCCCTTTTTTGACTATCCAGGAAAGATTGTCTCCCATTCTAAGGAGCTGGAAAAGAAAGGTTCTTTTCGGACAGAGAGAAGTCCAGAATACTAAAGGCACTTGCCATGGGTTCAATCATCCGATATGTACCTATTTCTACCTCTACAGGGATGGATCCATACCTAACTTGGATAGTGAATCCCGAGCACAGTTTTCATCTTACATATCTAAGACTAAACAAGGTCCACTTTTTAGTAGCATTTCCTATGATAGGCTCTTGGTTTGTCACATTACCTTGTTGCCTTTGTGATACTATTCCTACTCAATCCACAATGCATTTCATGCTTTTTTGAACATTACATCGCACTTTTAGATCTCGATTTTTACGCCCTATTTTAAATCACATCAATTTTACTACACATCAAGAAGGGTTATATTTTTACATTGTCTATCTACTCCTACAATCTGCTTCACTGTTCTAAACTATGGGGAATATTTACAAGTCCCAATCGCCACCAGAGTCACTTTTGTTTTACACCACCGTGTCAATATATCAATTTCTGCCACAGTCCTTTGCAGCAAAGAGGCATGCAATGGTTGTTGCTGTGGGTGAGCCACCGCAACACCCATTGCTTTTTGACGCTGCCCTTGATTTACAAGGCTGAGCTAGCGCCAAAAACTACGCCATTCTAGTGCCATGGATTACCAGGTGTTATAATCGTATCCCATCCTGCACATAAACAATCGTCGTCCCTGCATGGCAGCAGGGTGCCTGCGCTGGAGCTAGGCAGCTTTTGCTGTGCCAACGCTAAGGGGAACACAGGGGTGCGCTGTATTCTTGTGACTAGGGCGCATCACTGTGCTTTAAAAATGTCAGAGCGCAGCACTGCTGACTTTTGCGCAGCTTCATGCTCTGACATTGTTTTTGTTAATACGCCCTTATATTTTTTCCGCTCTAAAATTGAGAAAGAAATATACTTTAGAATTAGTGCAATTTTAGTTTTTTCCCTAGCTGTATAATGTTATTTTAAAATCTTGGGGCATATTACCAAGGGTGGCGATAGGCAATTATCGCCGGTTTAGTGGCCGTTTTCGGTCGCTAAGCGGCGATAATTCTATCGCTCTATTAGCAAGCTGTGGCTAACTGATGTTAGCGACAGCTTTTAGGTGATAGCGAGCGGTTTGGGGCCCGCTTTGCATGTCAGCGATATTTATCGCTAATGACATGCAAAGTGGGCGTACCCAACCTGTTAGCGACTGAAAGCAGTCGCTAACGTCGCTATCGCCTATTAGCAAGGCAGGCGTAGCGATGGAAATATTCCTGCTATCGCCACAAACTAACGCCTGCTCAGACCAGTTCTTAGCAATGTTATCCAATGGGAGGTGGATAACATGGCTAAGATCATTTCGTTGCTAATGCGTGAATATCACTATATTCTCAGCGATATTCACACATTTCGCCGCTATCGCCGGATATTTTAGCACAATGGGGCAAAACGTTGCTAATAGCATGTTTTCTCCGCTAACATATCCAGCGATAGGCAGCGATAAAATAATCGTCGCTAAGCCTATTTAGCGATAATTATCGCTACTTGTTGGTAATATGCCCCCTTGTTTTTTAACTAACATTTTATGATCGCCTGTTTGCATTGAAAGACTTTTTGAGATCTGATACCTCAATTTAATGGATTAATTGTAATCTCTGTTTTATGGATACGACTGGAATGGTTTAAAATCAAGTTTCAACTTGTTCACATTAATGGGCATGTCTTTATATTTTAAGCTCTAAGAATAGCTCGATAGGTCGTATGATATACTCATATTGAAAATATGTATCCATTTTTGTGATTGCGTTATTATGAATTTAAGTCTGTGCTTTTATAGTCAGATTTAGACCGCAGAAAGATTTTGACTGACTAATCCCTAAAATTAGCGTATTAGTTTTGCAAATTTTTTGAAATGCATGTATTTAAAAAATATAGATGATATTATTTGTTTCTACGGATTCACAATTGTAATTATTTTTTTCGAGTAACATCATCTGAATTTTGTTGTTGAGGAAAAACGTATGAATTATTTCACACATGAAAACGGATGGAACTTTACTAATTAGCTCTAGTGCATTTCACCTCCAAGTGAACTTGTTAAACAGCTACACCCCCGACATCCCCTCACATATCTTGCATTCCTAGGTGCGCAATTTTTTTTTATAAATCTGAAAATAATGCATATCTACATTTTTAGAGTCAGAGAACTCTGATCTTTGGAATGTCTTGGTTTACAGTAAAATACTTGACTCCTGCCCTTAGCCTCACCCACGAATTCTCAAGTTTACTGCGCGCAGTATCTGCCACTTTAGTCTCAGCTCAGAATCTGCTTGCTCAGCATTCTGTAACACTAGATAGATTCTAAAAACGCAAATGAGATTTGCTTTTTGCGGTCAACTAAGGACTTCATAACCACATAGGATCTTTTAAAATTAACCACTCCAATTGAATCTGTTAAAATGGTTCACTGCTGACATCTGTGTGTGAACTATATTTCATGCATGCCTATCCCTGGCAGGGCCCACTAAACGTCTTCATCCTTCTAAGCTTGATAAATTGAGTATCCGGACATGGTGAAATGGTAACATCTGTAATAAATAGTATAATGAAACTCTTTACAAGTGATATGGAAAAACAAGTTAAATCAAGTCCTTGACGTTGGTGCAGCAGTCATTCTGCTATGCTGTGTGGCCGAGTAGCGCTAATTGTTACTTTCCGCACATCAGCAGTTACTATCAAGACTAGGAAAATATATTTGCCCCTGAAGTGACTCATTCCTTATTACTTTCCCCAAATATACAGTCGCCCCCTCCCATAGAAGACCCTGAACCGAATGTACTCCCACCTTTGACATAAGTAAACCTTCACACAAAAAACGGGTGAATCCCTGTACTGAAAATATCCCAACCTGCCAGTGCCGCGACTTACTCACATTTACATTTATTCCACCCTCCTCTTACTTTAAGAGTGAGTAATCCATTTGTGAGTCATGTTGCATCTTTGGTAAAATGTAAACTCGAATAGGAGCTCGTAAATGGTGGAATTAAGGAAGGAAGTTTCAATTCGGTGAGCAAACAGCTTGGTGAATCCAGTGGCAGTTGATGAACTTTGAAAGCAGTGGGGCATAAATAAATGAGAACTTTTACTTACTCAATACTTTTGTGGTAAGTGGCGTAAGCCCAAATCCCACCAGGGGTATTGAGGTGAACCCCCTGCAAGCAAATCCCACCAGGGGTATTGAGGTGAACCCCTGCAAGACAACATTGAACAATTGAGGCCAATTGTTTTTCATCAATGTAGATGGAAATTGGCTAAAGCTCAACATGTGTTTCTGTTAAACAACTCTGGTTATACAGATGTAGATAGAGCATCTTTTTCTAACATGTGCATAGCATCCTTATTCACTTAATTTTTCCATCCTGCCGGGTATTCTTGGTCATATGTTATGACTGCATTTCTGGGGACTGGGTGGAAAATGTAAAAGTAATACAAGCCTCATAACCACATACAAAAGACAGTGCTCAGACAGAATACCATAAACAAAAAAATCTTGGGACAAAATATTCTGTCAAAAATGTGGAAGCCAAACAGATTGTGAAGCTAAGTTTCTATAGGTAAGCAAACTTTTACTAAATATAGCTCCACATAAATGTACCTTGATGATATATATATCATCAAGGTACATAGATGTGGAGTTGAAAATAGTAAATACTCTTGTTTCCACTTACCTTCTTGATATTTTTGGTCCTCAATACTTTTCACATGGTATTATGTCCACATGATAATTTTTATTTCCGGTACTCTGTCAGTGATCCCAAAAGACGTCTGAGCTAAATCAAGATATGGGTCAGACAGTAATGCTTTTGCTCCACTACACGTGCATTACAGGATCAGAGATGTTATTGCAACTATGATTGCTCTTGCTCTAGACAGTAGTAGAGATATCACAAACAGTTTTAGCAACATAAATGATAAAAAAGCTTCGCACATATTATTAAATAGCAGCTAAGCAAAAGTTCAACCTGGTACCAAGCAACTAAAATCAGCAATAAACTATCCGAACCGAGCTTGAACTTTCCTGAAACGCCAGCTCCAAAATGTCTTTCATTTCATATATAGTCTCTTTTTATCAGAAAAATCAGCTTGCCAGTTTCTGAAACTAAAGCCATTTCAAGTTAAGCAAATGTTTTTCCTTTTGCATAAATACAAACCCCCGAATAGAAACGTGTAATTTTCTCTAAGTGTGCACACTATCAAACATTGACACATTTTGCCTTTCAGTATCCTTTTTCATCAAATTCCAGGAACATCGATTATAGGGCAAGGATTGACACCTTGTTATGAGAGGAGAGCCAAACATTTGGCTAGAAAGGCCAGAATAGTTCGAGGACAGGTAGCATAGTACCAGGACTAACATTACACAATTGATGTCCACAATTGTCTTACAAACACTGCACAACCTGTTTGTATAGTCAGAAGGTCACCAGAAATTACCATGATCTTTCATCCAGAGGCCAAGTATGCAGGGGGAGCCAATAAGGTGACAAAACTACTCCTCTTATGGCAAAGACAGTCCAATATAGGTACCCTTCCAATGCAAACCTCTGAGTAAAACATCAACACATACTCCAGAAGTCATACACACTTTTACCTGAGTTCTTTAACACAGCCTCACAAATGTAGTGACAACATACCTTGGTCTCTAGGTGTTTTCCTTGCACATAAATCAAACGGTGGAGGTATCACCTAGGTACAAAGTCCTTTGCATTTGGTGAATTTTACTTTAAGCATCACTTTAAAACAGAATTCTCAAATATGCTGGATGGTTAAAACAAAAAATGTGCTTTCAATCAAGAACTTGGAGCTACCCAGATGTTTGCCTTGTTTAACGGCAAACATTTCCGCTGGCCATAGGACTCTGCATACTTTTCTCTTGCTAACCAGTGGCAAGGTACTTGTGCTCTCCCTTTTAAACATAGTCAAATTGGCATTCACCTAGTATATCGTACTGCATGTGCCTAGGTACTGTAAATTAAATGCTAGAGGTGGGATGCAGCACTCCTATTGCCACCCACTAAAGTAGCACTGCAAAACATGTCTTCAAGCCTGCCCTTTCAGCCTTTTTGAAGTTTCAAACTGCAATTTTGACCTGGTAAAATTTGAAAAATTCACAAACACACACTGCTTGCAAGTGATGGTTAACATGTTCCAATATTCCAATATTTTGTGAACTATTTTTAGGTACTCTTTAATATGTGTTTTAGGCTTTCATTAGGGCCAATCTCCTAGTCATTCTGCATAATTATGTATGGAAGAATGAAAGTTAGTGAGGTAATATAATACAATACAACAAAAGGTCCACTTGCTTGGAAAAGGATCCTCAGATGTCTGCTCCCTAACTCGAGGCCCTCAACATGACAAAATGAGCAGAATAGACAGCAGACAGTGAAGTCACCTATCCTTGCCAGAAGGCCTCAAAGCCAGGAAGGGGCTGGAGACTCTCCTCTTTATTTTTTAATCCTATTCCTTGGAGACATTAATAAATATACTTTTAGGTCCAACAAGAGGTAATTTTAATCTTAATCCAAATCTTTTACTCTGCACTCTGCGCCTCACTGACACTATTGCACACATAGAGATTTTCAACTAAAAGGAGAGGCCTGCAGCACAGTTGTAGCCCACACCATAAATGTGATTTATGGTGTGAATAGGAACCCTATGATGAAGCATTCTACTTAAGGGTGGGTGAGGGTTTTCATGCTAGCAGAAGACTGTTATCCGAGTCTGAAAGAAGGAGATATATTTAATCAGTTTTACACTTTTCTGCGAATTTAGGCCATAGTATTTAAAAAGTAGTACATGTATATATAAAAGTTGACATGTGCTAGCACTAAAGAAATGTCAAAGTCCCTTTTCACTGAGGCAAGGCTGCCTCTCCCATAGAAAAACACTGGATTACACTTTAGCAACTTTAATTACAGTTTGGGAGCTATTAGAAAAAGTTTCAAAGACTCATTTTAATTGTAATTTATTATCCAGCTTAATGGAAAAAGTCTGATTTGATATTACTATTTTGAAAATGATACTTTTAGACAGTTGCTATCTTCATGCCTTAGCCAAATATGACCATCTGCCAGTGACCAGTGTCACTTGACTGTTGAATGCCTCCTCTTTGGTGATTTGTGGATTGCTCCCTGGGGTGTGGATAAAATGCTTGGATGTGGAGAGGTGTTTTTCCTCCTTGAGCAGGATGGCCTTGTGGGCTGTGCACAAACCCTTCCTGAGCTTCAATGGATACCTACCCAGTCACTGACTTACTCCATCACAGTTGGCCTTAATGTTTAGCTTTAACCCATTCGAGTGTGGTTGGCACTTTTGCTCTTTAGATGTATTTTTAACAGGCACTGCTCGTGCAGGGCGTTATACCGGGGCGAAAAAAAAAAATAAAACTAATTTTGGTTCCTACGCTGCATCACATTTGGCGATGCAGCGTGGGCAACAAAGTTTGTTTTATTTAGTTTTTTTGGTACTTACCTGTAATGGTCCATATCCCGCATTTTACAACCTCCCACCCTGATCCTCCCCCGCCTGACGTCACCGCCCCGGTATAACGCCCTGCACGTGCCGTGCCTGATTTTTAATTCTAAGTTTAAAACCCATACCTCAGGTTCTACTCATTGGATCTTTGTAGTTGTGGTGTCAATTTACTTATTAAAATGTAATCTGTTTTCCTAACTTGGCTTGGGACTTTTCTTGTGTTGGCACTTTATTACTGTTTGGGTTCTGAATAAATACTTTACACAATGCCTCTATATTAAGCCTGACTGCTTAGCGCCGGTTAAGCACATGGTTTATTTAGTGACTTTAGTGGTTCACCATGACAATAATTGTGATTATTATTTGAAGTGGGTACTAACCCCCCAACTAATACTCACATTTCTTACAGGCATGTTTTTAAGGTTCTATTTGTTGTTACTGCTGTTTGCAGAAATAAGTGGAGATTGGAAGACTAACTCCTTAGGCAGGTGCAGATTTTGTTACTTAGAGGGATGTAGGCTGGATTCAATTTCACTACAGATATACACCTTTCCGCAACTATCACCAATGGCTGTAAGAATCTTAATTTTTTTGTACTCATCAGCCTCAGAATAACTTCCACAGCACCTCCATTCGAAACCGCCCTTTTTCCGTGCCAGGAGAGAAAGGTTCTGATATTGCCTTACTTATCAAAGACCTGCCAATTGCACTTCCACTAGCCATTCTCCCTAACCCTCGACTCTCCCAACCATAAGTCATTGCTCAGATACCGAACCTCCGGGACAGATATGAATATTTTAGGAGTGGCATGTGCATTAGACCGAGGTCTGCTTTTCCGGCATAATCATTGGACAGACCTTCCTACCTCTCCAACCATTCCGCTAACGGACGCCAAAAGGCATTACCTCCTCTTATTTAGGGAGATTGTATCCAGACTTAAAATAAATATCAGTGATGATTTCCACTCTATATATGTAGAAGGATTTGGGCTAGTCCATTTTTTGCACAATTCTCTCTGCGCCAACTACATTGCATAGAAAATTAGTTTTTGTTCACCCCTAACTTACTCGCTGTCCACCCCAAAGAACACAAGGAGAGGGCTTACCTGAAACTGTATCTTCAAAATATCAGCCAAGGTGCTGCACACCTCTCTCCAAAATACCTGAATCTTTGGACACCCCAAGAACATATGCATGTCATTCGCCAGCTTCAGGCCGCATTCGGCACATGCATCCTCTCCTCTGTTCCCAACCTTCAACAGCTTACATGGAGTCCAGGACACTCTATAGATAGAAACAATTTATTTTTTCTTTAAATAGGCGGGCTTGATCACTTTATGAAGTATAGAAAAGGATACTTGTCATCATTTTTCCAGCATTGCTCCTGGCAAGTCAGTCCCCCATAGCTCTTGTGGCTGATTAAACTCCCCCTCCACCTCTTCCAACATCCGCCAATATCAATATGTTGTTTCCTTCTTCTTAGGGCCATCCAAAATCAGCATTTCTTCAAGTTCATTTGCAACTCCAATCTTATTTTCTAATTAATGAAACCAACTTCGGATCTAAAGAAACTTGAACCTTGAAACTTGATAGTTTGTTTTATTTTGAAAACTCTCCCATGAAATCAACAGTTTTCCCTCTAGTAGATTCCCCCACCTCTCTACTCCAGCCTTCCTTAGTGCCCCAGCCAATTTGTCCTTTGTTCATTCCGGTGATCCAGGTAAGTCCAAAATAGGAGCCATATTTCTATAATATAGCCAGTTCAGTCTCCTTCTGATCCTATACCAGGTTTCTGCCACCCCTTTAAGAATCTTCAGTCTAACTTTTTTTAAATATCTAGGGTCTGCATACTTCATCATAAATCCCGAAGCCCCTCCTTCTATACCTTTTGGCAATCCCGTAAACAGCTTTCCAAATTCTGAATCTAAGGGCCTATCCAAGAGCATCCTGTTGTTCTTAAGCTGCAAAACCCATGCATATCATTGCAAATCCAGAACAGTCAGGCCCATTTTCTCTCTCCTCCTCCGCAATTGGTTTCACAATATTTGGGGTCCTTTTGCTGCCCAAATAAAAGAGGCAATCTTGCCCTGCAACTTCATAAGCCCCGCTTCCTTAAACGGCAGAGGTATAGCATTAAAGAGAAAGGTCAGCTTTGGTAATACAATCTCAGTTTTTCCCCTGTTTATCACGTAACCTGATACTCTTCCAAAATCTTCTGCAATTATTACTACATGCTTCATTGTATTTCCAAGGTCGACCGTATATATCAACAAGTCATCAGTATATAATGGCAGTTTCTTAACCCAATTGTTACAGTGAAAAGGTGTTGTCCCCGGCTCTGCCCTCACTTTTTTTTACCAGTGGTTCCATATGTAAATAAATAATAGTGGGGATAACGGACACCCTTGTCTGGTCCCTCTCATAATGGTAAATGCTGATGTTAATGCTCCATTCACTAAACTCTTGCCTTTGGTGACGTGTAAACCCCCGCAATTGTTATACAAAATCTGTCACCCAACTTAGCAATTTCCATGATGGATGCCAGAAAAGCCCAATTCACACGATCAAACGCCTTGGTGGCATCCAGAAAGTTAGCTCCTGTAATGCCCTTCCTTGCATAAAAAGCACCCTTGAGTCTGTCTGCCAGATTTTTAGAAAAAATCCTGTAATCGCAATTTAAGGGCGACACTGTGTGACATTGTCATAAATACAGACAGGAAGCAGTTGGTGAGTAGACAGAGTTTAATTGAGTTGAATGACTTCAAGTTGAGGATCAGCGACCCCAGCCACAGCACCGGCCACAACAGGTAGCAGCTTCACACTGCCCGCCGGCGCTCGCCTTGGAACGCTGGTCGCGGTGACATTCTAAGTGATGTCACCGCGAGCAGCTCCATACATGCAGAGACGCCGGGGGGAAATAAAGGTGGAAGATACCACACATCCCCCTTCCCTGGAGAATGAAACATAAGATTAACAAAAGAACCAAAGGTGCAACAGAACATTATATCATCACATACTGATCCCAGTGCCTGGGAGGTCTGGTCATTCTCCGGCTAGCTCTAGCACCCGGGTGGGGGACTGGTCACTGCTTCTTGGGAGTGGGACCCTCGTTTCCTTTGGGATCACCATTGCCCTTAAATTCTCTACAGGAATCCTGCCCGGGAGGGTGAAACCTCACTACTCTTCCCAGGTTCCAGATCTTCCCTTCCTGGGTCTTCACTGCATTCTTGAACAATTTGGTGATCTTGGTGGGCCTACTGTACTCTGACCACTTTGCCCTGCCTGTGGGCATCCTGATCTTAATGTCGTCTCCCACCTTAAACTCAGCACTCTGTGTAGAGTTGAGCCTGTCAAACCTTTCTTTCCTCCTTACCATAACTTTTTCCTGCCTCACTAATCCTTTCGCTTCTCTGGAGTGATCTGACCATCCCTTATTCCACCCCATCCACCCCGGGGATAGTTTGATGTTGGGCGTTCTAGCACGGAGCAACTCAAAAGGGGTGACCCCCGTGGTTTGGTGTGGGGTGAACCTGTATGCTTCAATCCGCCTCCATACTTCTTCCTTCCAGTTCATGCCACTGGCCTTTGCCAACTGGATACTCTCCTTGAGGGTCTTGTTAAAGCCTTCAACCATGCCATTGGTCTCCGGGTGATATAGGGCACACTTCTTGTGCGTGATTCCTCTCTCCTCAAGGAAATCTTACATCTCTTTTGAACAAAGTTGCACTCCATTGTCTGTTAGTAGGCTGCTTGGTAATCCTTCTCTAATGAACAACCCGTGCAGAAACTCAACGACGACCTTAGTGGTGACTCCACTCACTAATTTCACTTCCGGCCACCTGGAGTACAGATCTATGAGCACTAGGATGTACGGCGTGCGCACTTCTCCCGTCAATGGACCAATGATGTCCAACGCCAACTCTTCCCAGGGTCCAGAAGGTGGTGGCCTGCACACCATTGGGGGTGTCTGCTGCCTCAATACTTTATCGCTGATGCTGCACGGAACACAGTCTCTTACTTTTCTTTCTATTGCGATATCCATACCCGGCCACCAGTAGTCTTCTCTCAACCTTTGTTTGGTCTTGGTGATGCCTAAGTGGCCATCGTGAGCCAAGTCTATTAGCTTCTCTCTCACAGTTGCGGGAGGTACCAGTCTCGTTCCCCTGAACAGGCATTCATCGACGGCGGACAGTTCATCCTTGATAGTCCCGAACGGCCGCATATCCTCATCACGTTTATCTTCATGTTTCCATCCATCTTTTACTCTTTTGCACATCTCCTCCAAGACTTGGTCTTTCTCTTGTGCACTTTTCCAAGTTTCTTCTCCTATCGCCCTCTGGATGGCGCACACATTTTCCATCTGATTGTTTACAAATTCATCATCTTCCTTCTCATTAGCATCATCTGTCTCTTTTTCATTCACGAGCCTTGACAAGCAATCTGCAGCAAAGTTACGGGTTCCAGGGACGTACTCCACACGGAAAGTGTATTCTTGGAGACCGACCACCCAGCGCCTGATCCTGCTAGAGATCGCGTTCAGGCCCTTCTTGCTGTAAACTTCCACCAATGGTTTGTGGTCGGTGCGAAGGGTGAATTTAGTGCCCCACAGGAAGTCCCTGAATTTGCCCAACGCCCAGAATACCGCCAAGGCTTCTTTTTCAATTACCGAGTAGTTGTTTTCTGACTTCTGAAGGGATCTCGAGGCGAATGCTATCGTTTCCTCTCCGTCTTTGCTCATTTGAGTGAGGACCGCTCCCAACCCTTTTGCGCAAGCATCGGTAGTGACTATAGTTTCACGGTTGGGTATGAAAGACTTTAGGCTGGGTGCTTCTGCAAGTGCACTTCTCACGTCCTCGAACTCTCTCTGACACTCCTGACTCCAGTTGATCACTGTCTCCTTTTTCAACAACAGTCTGATAGCATACGTTCTTCCAGCTAGGTTCCGTATGAATTTCCCGTAGAACTCTAGCATTCCCATAAAGGACTTGATTTTGTCTTTGCTCCTAGGGGGCATCAAATTTACAATGGTGTTCTGGAGCTCTGCTTTGGGGCGGATACCTTCGGCCGTCACCTTGTGTCCCAAGAAATCCAGTTCCGCGCATACAAATACACACTTTTCTCTCCTCACTGTTAGACCTTGCGACTTGAACCTGACCAGCACTCGTCTCAGCCTCTCATCATGCTCCTCGTGGTCTCTTGCAAACACTAGCACATCGTCCTGATAGCATACAACACCAGGAATCTCTTTCAGGATATTTCCCATGAGCCTCTGGAACAGGGCTGCAACGGAGACCAACCCAAAAGGCATCCTTTTGAACTTGTACGCGCCCATGGGTGTCTCAAACGCTGTGAGTTCTTGTGACTCTTCGTGCAGCTTGATCTGAAAGTAAACTGAGGTAAGGTCCAGTGTGGAGAATACTCTTGCGCCCTCTAGCATGCTCATCATCTGGGTGATGTTGGGCAGCGGGAATCGGTCGACCACGACCTCTTTGTTCAGAGCCCTGAGATCAATGCATAGCCGAACCGACCCATCTTTTTTCTTGGCGGCCACGATTGGCGCCAATCATTCCGTCGCTTCCACTGGTTCAATGACTCCTGCCTTGCACACTTTCTCTAGTTCCGTCTTCACCGATTCTTGGATGGCAATGGGTAGTTTCCTGACCTTGGCCACCACAGGTTTCGCATTTTCTTTCAATTTTATCTTGTGGCAGTAGTTCTTCAAACATCCAAGTTCTTCGCTGAATACCTCCTTGAACTCTGTCACTAAATTTTCCTTTGGCTCCTGTATCTCCTGTATTAAGATTTGGGGATTGCTATTGGGATTAAGATAGACCCCCAATTCCTTCTGTGCCTGCCAACCCCAAATGTTATCACCGACAGTGGACACATACACCTTAGACATGGTTGTTCTGTCCTTATATTCAATTTTATCCCAGAAGTAGCCTTTCATAGAGATAGGACGACCAGCATACCCCCCGGGCCTCACATCCATTTTCTTCAGGATTATCCTCCCTTTGGACACATGGGAAAATTCTTTCGCACTTATGATCGTTATTCTAGAACAGGAATCAAACAATGCTTCCAAATCGGTGCCCCTTACTTTTATAGTGTCCTTCGGACTGCAGACCTGACCTTCCCCAACTTGCACAACAATTTCTTCACACGTGGTGTTCATAAGGCTGAAGCTCTGCCCTTCGCTCACTCGCACAGAGTCACATCTGTTTTTGTTCTTGCCTGGTTTTAGGATTAGGGACATTGTAGCCTCTGACCAGGACTCTGGTTGGGATATCCATTGCATAAACAGCTCATTAAATAATCTAGGGATAGATGTAGGTATCCAAACGCCGGTCGGTAACTGACGAAAATACCGATTTTCGGCCGTTACCGACTGGTATTTGGATACTGAGATGAAGGGCATTTCAAAATAGAGATTCGGTAAATTTACCGAATCGGTAAATTTACCGAATCTGTAAAATTACCGATTCGGTAAATTTACCGAATCGGTAAAATTATCGATTCGGTAAATTTACCGAATCTATATTTTGAAATGTAGGTAGCACTGTAAACAGTGCTACTGGGCTTTAAGGATTCGTTACTTACCACCAACTATTAGTTGGTGGTAAATAACGAATTCCTATGTAAATGCAAATATGTGCATTTACACCTGTGCCATGTGGTACACATACATGCACACATACATGCCCTAAGGACATGTATGTGTGCCACATGGCACACAAGCACTAATCAGGGGTGCAACAGGGTGTCAAAGTGACACCCTGCCACCCTTGACTTTTTCGGTATTTACCGAATTGGTAATTACCGATTCGGTAATTGACATTCATAGGAATGAATGGCAAATACCGAATCGGTAATTACCGATTCAGTAAATACCGAATCTTACCAATTTGGTATTTTTTACCGAATTATTATCTACATCCCAAATACCGATTCTGAAATACCGAATCGGTAAAATTTGGTATTTTAGAATCGGTATTTTCGGATTACCTACATCTAGCTCTAAATCAGGATTGGGGTCAACACCTCCTTTAGTATGCTGTACACTTCTGAGGGCAGACTGTCTGGACAAGGTGCTTTCCCCTGCTTTCCCTTCTTCAGTATCTGCTCCACCTCTCCCTCCTGAATTTGAGTATTCAATAGAGCAGTTTTTTCTTCTTCCAATGCCACTGTTGCACCCCCACTAAGCCACCTATTTCTCTCTTCTTCCAATGACACCAAATCCTCTTATACAAAGTACCAACATAGTTATAGAAAGCCTCCTCAACCTCTTTTCTGTTAGTTAAAGTTAAAACCTTACCCGTATTCTGACATTTAATTTCTTGTATTAGGTTTTTCACCTGATCTTTCCTTGTCTGCCAAGCTAACAATTTTCTGCAATTTTCCCCATACTCAAATTGTGTTTGCTTGCTTGTCTCTCACCTTTCCCTCACCCTCTTATCTAGAATACCGGCAAGTTTAATTTTCAATTCTGTTTATTCAATCTGTCTGGACTCTCTCTGAATGTTGTTAACCAACTCTCCTTCTAGTACTCCTATCATCTCCTGCACTTCTCTTATCTCTTCCCGAAAGACTCTCTTCTTACCAACCGCATAACTTATTAGCTTCCCCCTCAATTATGCTTTATAAGAGTCCCAGACCACCCCTGCCAGCGCCAAACCCCAATTGAAGTCAAAGAATTCAACTGTATCCTCCTTTAATCTCCTCCAATTTCCTTATCCAACAGCAGGGTGTTGTCTAGCGTTCATCATGGGGGTGAACTATCTACCTTGAGACAAATCTTCAATTCCATTGCGGAGTGATCTGACAGGTGGATCCCAAGGAGTGTAATACTCTTGAATTGTTCAACAAAATATAATCTATCCTTGACTGGTGATGATATTTCTTGTTTACGCACGTGCATCCTCTTTTATCCCCCATCTTCCATCTCCAACTATCATATAAACCCAGTTGCTTCATCATAGATTTTATCTGCCTCTTTATTTTTTGGTTTGCACTTGCTCTACTACCAGCCGATCTATCCAAGATACTGGTAATGTCACAGTAAAGTCCCCCGCCCAAATAATTGGGTCTCAGTAGCAAGATAAATGCACTGATAGCTCTTGCAGTGGTGCTATATCATTCACATTAGGCCCGTAATACCCTGCTAACGTGAAACCAAGCCCTCTAATTTTTAATTTAGCTACGACCCATCTGCCACATGTGTCTGAGTTATTTTGTATAATAGAAATGTTTTGGTCATGTTTTATTAATATTGCCACTCCTTTGGTTACATAAGTTTGCTTAGTGCATACGATTTGTTTCACCCACTTTTGGAACTTAAATACTTCCTTACATTCTTTCTTAGACAAATACGTCTCCTGAAGAACACAAATCTGGGCATTACAATCTTTTATATACTGGAGGATACGCTCTCTCCTTGGCCTCACCCTTAGCCCAATAACGTTCCAAGATAAAATCATCAGGCTCAATCTCTGTCCCTCTCCCATATTTCTATTTTAGAAATCTTCTCCACTAGCAGATCTGAGGCTTCAGAGGATTTTTTTTCTTTTTCCCCTAATGTTACCCACCCAGTGACCCCTACCATTTCCCCTCACCCCATGGAGAACCTTCCCCCCTTTCTAATAGCCTAAGCCTATGGGTTTTCCCCCAGGTGTGTTTCTATCTCTACCTTTATATCTAATACATTACATTTCAAACCACTATTTATTACACTTCCGAACTAGCAACCTCTTTCATGTGTCTAATTACAAATCTATTTACAGGATCCTATAAAGTCATCTACTTCACTCACACCTCTGAAATTATACATCGTGTTATTTATCATAACTTTTAGCACCACCGGGAATTTCATCTGCACGGAGGCTCCTAACTCCTTCAACTGGTCTATACTCTTGCAAACTCCCATTGCCTGTTGGAGGTAATGTAGGAAATATCTGACCTAATTTCGCACAATATCCCATCTACCTTTACTGTTTCCATTTTCAGAGCGCAGGATAGTGCCTTCTCTTTCAGAGAGTAAGTAATGAAATTTACCAAAATCCTCCTGGGTTTACTAGCCTAAAAGGATCCCTATTTAGTCTCTGAATGTCCCTACCCAACTCTTGCTCAGCCTCTTCAAGATGAAGCCCTGTTTTAATCAGCTTAACTACCAGATCTCTCAGGTCATCTCCCTCCGCTCCTTCTGGCACATTTAAAATCCATAGATTATTTCTCCTTTGGTTGTTTTCCATCCTTTCCTCCCAAGCCGGACGCCCATGTTCTCTCAATCTCAAGGATTTTATTTCTTCTTCATTTGTCTGTATCTTGCCCTTGTGTTCTTCTACTGTCGCCTCTAAAACTGTTGGACACAAGGAGAACAAGGCAGCCAGCTAGAAGTGGGTCGCGGGAGCTCCTCCAGGCGTGTGAGTGCAATGGGTGTTTTCCTGCAAGCTACCAGGCAGAAAAACATGTAGAAAAGGTGCAATATCTGGACGAATTGAAATATCGTACTGAGGATCGGGGATTATTGCTACATACTTGGAATACATGCTGTGAATCGGGAGTCGAAAGCCGGGAGTCAAGTGTGGCAGAGTCCGAGGATCGGAAGTGTAGTGTCAAGTGGCATACCTCCAGGGGGCTGGGCTTTTTGCTGGAGGACTGAGCGTTCAGCCAAGGGTAGAGTCGGGTGGAGAAAACAACAGATTATCAGATTTTGACAATCAATATGGTAAATGGATTGAGATCCTATTCTGCCCTTATTCTGCCCCCCTATCATTTGAGAGTTTTTAAGAGTGATAGGGTGTAAAGGCAAAGGCAGCCACGGCAGGCGGAGGGGGTAGTGAACAGCGTTGGTCTAGAGCTGTGCTGGAAGTGAAAACAGAGAGAAAGGCGGCAGCAAGAATCCCATATCGGGGAGGAGGTGGTGGGGACAGCCCAAAAACACAAAGTAGAGCAATTGGAGAGCGGGACACAGATAGTGCCAAAAGGCTGGGGAAGTACAGAAAAAAGGCTGGCCCTATAGCGGAGTTTCAGACTACAGGGAGAGAGGGAAAAGCAGCCCAAAAGCTGCAGGACGGGGAAAAAAAGTAGCCAAGTTTAAAACAAAAAGCAGAGATCACACATATTAGTGAGCCTAAGCAGCTGGGGCAAGGAAGATACACATTAAGGAGTGCTAAGAGGGGTAAGGCCTTGGCAGGACAGGGGGCAAGTAGAGGTGAAGGGCATGGTGGAGGTGGAGGTGAAGGAGGTGAAGGAGAGGAGGAAAGAGAAATTTTAGAGCTCGAAAAACTCCAGTAGTAAGAATCCCTGTAAAAAGAGAACAGCGAGTGGCCAAGCAAGAGGGCTGATAAAACACTGTATGAACAAAACCCAGAAGGTATAGGTTACTCCCTCTCTTAGGACCTTTTTAAAGGTGTTGCCAAGGACACTAACATTGAGGGAAGGTGGACGATAAGTAGCGAGATGGATAAGAGTATGGAGGAACAGCTAGATCATGAAAGGGGGAAATCACCGGGGGAGTGGAGTGAAATGTGTAGTCTCAACAGGTACAAAATACTGCAAGAAGAAGGTCAAAAAGAACTGGAGAGTGTAGAAAAAGCAAAAGATATAAGAGATAGATCCACCACGCACCGACCGTTAGAGCAAGATGAGGGAACTAAGAAAAGAGTGACAGAAGAACCTAATCCAGCACAGAAATTGAACACAAAAGAGAGAAAAGATAAAACTCAAAGCAAGCAGGGGGAAGAAGTCAACACGGGGAGCAGTCCTGGGTGATCTGATAGCAACTCTTACGTCCGGGATTAGAAGTAGGTTTGAGGTGTCTGAAGCGAACCAAAAAGAGATTCAATTGGCTTGTGAGGTTCTAGATAAAAAATTATATGACCTTACAGGAAGAACAACAGTTTTACAGTTGCTGTAAGATTGATAAGACCCTCATTTAGAAGATTGGAAACTAAACGTGTCTCTATAGCAATCCTTTACTAGCCATTCTGTGCATGACTACCAATCTGGCTTCAGATCATGCTGCAGCACGGAGAGTGATACTTTTCATGTTGTAGACAACACCCTCCTAATCGCAGATGAAGATGACCCCTACCTCCTGAAAGTTTTGGACTTCCTATCTACCTTTGACACATTCAACCATCCTGCCCTCATCCACTCCCTGGCGTCTCGACTGGGATGTACTGGTAATGTTCTTCACTGGTTCTCCTATCTTTCTAACCAGTTTGTTCTTAGTCACCTCCAGGTCCCAAAATATCCCAATCACCTGCATAGTCTAACAGGGTTCTGTACTGTCACCGGTCATCTTCAACTTTATCTGGAGCCCCTTAGGCTTCTAATGATAGATTATAGCATCAAAATTCTTCAATATGCCAATGATAGACAATGCATCTTGAAAGACTTCTACTCTCCAGACATCCAATCCATTAAAGAGTGCCTGCAACTCATCCATCCTTCAGCTTTCTGAAGCGCAACCCCACCAACACATAATTCCTGTGATTTTCCAAGAATAAAAGCATGACATTTTACAGATATTGCTCAATGGCATGAATCTTGATGGCTTCTAACTCCAACTTTCAAGGGATGCCAAGTTACTTGGATTCACTTGGGACATCAACCTCGCCATCAAGGAACACATTGCCATAAAAAACAAAGACAGCCTAACCAGCTCCCTCTTCTACAGAAAAGCACACAATTTCCTACAGAAAACGACTTCAGTACTGCTGTTTAAGCTCTTGTAATCTTGCATCTGGATGATTTAATAACCTACTGGATGCCCTTCCAGACTTCACACTGGCACCGCTAAGGGACATCTTATATGCCGTAGCGTGTCTTATTCAGGACCTGTAGAAATATGACCTTATCACCCCCATCCTTATGGAACTCCATTGCCTCTCTTTGGTGGCTTGCACCACCCACAAATCCAGTACATTCATTTACAAAGACATCACAACAAGCTTGCAGTTTAGTTCAACATCTCGGTGGCCCTGTGCACACACACAGCCAGGACACTAGCAGATTGCAGAATAAGAAGTGTAAAAAAGAAAAAACTAGATGCAGACCTTTTCCACCTATCACCCAGGATCTGCTCCAATTTAGGAAAGAGTTGAAGACTCGTCTCTTTATCCAACGCTACACAAACAATGTTTTAACCATCCCCAACTCAGCTTCCTTTCCTATTACTCAATTATTTTATGCTTGTCTTTGACCTTGTACAGCACTCTACTACCTTTTGGCTAGGTTTGTGGTATGCAACTACATGTGTGCATACTATCATCTAACTTTTAAATAGTATTAACAACTCCATTATGTTGATTCAGTGTCTGTCAGAGAGATGGGAGCAGTAAAGGAATACAAAAGTGTACTGTATTTTGGGGTCAGCTGATTCTTTTAGTTTAAGTTTGCTAAGTGATGAATCTTGGAAATACAGAAGCAAGATATGGGAGGTTTTGTTTTAATGATGTTTTATCTTTATCTTCTTCTCCCTCACTCCACACTATTACCATGCTAAAATTGTCTTTTTTAATTTCCATGTTTCAGCATTCCCCTGATAGTGAACCTCACTCTCCGCACAACAGGAGTTATGTCACCCACTAGAAACAATGTCAGCCACTAGAAACCATGATGAAGTGTTGCATCTATGTATCAGTGTGTATGAAAGGTGTACTTATAAAGTCCACTTTGCCACTCAAGTGGCTTAAATACCCTTCTTGGCTAGTCTTTATGAATAATATATGAGTGTAATAAACATACACCACATTATACATACTGGTAGTTTCCTCCTCCCGGCCATTAAATGTCCTTAAAATCTCTTTCCTTGGATTGATTGAAAGGTAGCAGTGTTGTTAGACCGGCAAACCTATATTGCATAAACAAGTCAGCTGCAATGTTTACTCTAATAGCATTAAAAGTAGTATGAATACAACTGTATTGATTCTGCTCACTGCTTGCCATTTTTATGGTATCAATTGGCTCTTCCCAGGTTTCTTTAATAAAGCGTTCTCTTTGAAAAGCATACACACATCAAGCCTAAATGCACTTTGCGAGCTGCCATACAGGCGGATGGTCTTTCGAATCTTCTACCACTGAAGAGAAAATGAACCAACGTCTCGCTGTTCTGATTGCTATCAACCCTTGAATAAATGCAGCACTTCAAAAACAGCCCCATAGTCGGGGCCAGATCACAAAAGGCTTTTGGCTGGCATCATTAAACTTCCTCAGTGGTAAACAAAGCAATGCATGGTGGAAAACCCTTTTACCACCCTATAATGAATGCAGATTTATGGAGGTCGTAATGTATGACATTAATATTTGAGCTTATATAAACAGACATATTGCAGGTGAGGTACAGCAAAACCACAACACTCTATTACAATAACACACATCAATAACAATAAAACAGCTCTACAAATAAGCACAGCATAGCAAAGCAAAAATGCAACAATAACAACAACATATACAATACTTCAGCAACATACAATCCAGCAACATAAGGCTATAAAACAACACAAAATCACATCACTAAACTACAACTTCACAATTCAACAACACACCTATTAAACACAGCACACTAACGTACCAATATAGTAATACATCAACACAAAACAACACAACAACTGTGCTGTCATGCTTTTGTTCTGTTTTGTGGAGTATCTTTGTAATATATTGATGTGCGATGTTTGCTGCTGTGTTATTCTGGTGTATTGTGTTTGTGAGTTTCTTGGGTTGCTGTGCTCGGTTGTATTCTGTTAATTAAGTATGTTAGTGTGATAATATTCATTGTGCTATAGTAATGGGGTTGTGCTGCATTTCCTTGTGTTGCTTTTTGTATTGTCATTTTAGGTTGAGTTGCTGTAGTGATGTGTTTTTGTTTTGTGCTATTGCGTTGCATTTTGCAATGGCACTGATGCAATGTTTTTTGTGTTGCTTTATTGTGTTGTGTTTTGTTTTGATTCATGTGTTGTTTTCTGTTGTTATTGTGTTGTTGCTTTGCTTTAAGTTATCTTATTTTGTTGTACCTAATTACTTCTGAGGTGTCAGCAAATGCTGTTATATTTCCAACCAAATGTATCCCATTGCTTTCAATATCCAGTGACATTTACCAATGGCTTTATTAGTAACATACTGCTGATCCTGCTCTTCATTTAATTCAAGACACCAGTCAGACCAAAACTGTGGTGAGGGAGGACCTTGTGCAGACCAAATAAAGAGAGCTCTGTGATTTCTAATTCCAGGCATGTTTTCTGATATTTATAGGTTGACTACTTCATTAAATTGTTAGAAGCTGAAACAGGTATATGTTAACACCTAATTGGACCTTTCGGGTAGGAAGATGTTTGATCAAATCTTTTCAGCATGTTGAAGGAGAATGGATCACGCCCAGATATACTGGGGGAGTGGTGGTTAGGTTTCTCTATGGGGTAAAATATTTACCCCAGCAGAAAAAAAATGTAATTTGCAAAGGAGGTGCCAAGTCCCCTGTGTTGAATACTTTGCTATGTAGAATGCCATCCTACGTGAAGTTAATCCTGTGTTAAAAGTCACATGACATTCCCAGTAGTATGACTGGAAACCTGCACCAGGTGTGCTACTGGGAATGTTGGTGAAAAGGAAAAATCATGAAAGTGCGTTCAGACTCAGGTATGAAATACTGTCCAGAATTTCATGATTTGTGTCCCTGAAAAGCCCATTTGCAACAGACCTGCTTACAACTCCTCAAGTCTAAATAAACGTCTACGAAACAGCTCATTCCCGTTTTCCACTTTCCACTTTTGTGCTTTGATGATAATATCATAATGAAATATATATAGGTTGACTTTATTTTCTAACACTATATTAAGGTTCAGTGACCATTTCTAAAAATATGTATTTTGTGCATTTTTTCAATATTGTTGAGCAGTGTTAGAATAGTACTGACAAGCAAAGACCTATTCAAGATCACTTGTTTGTTGGTAAGCTAAGACCTTAACCGCTTCGCTGCTAGGCCTTTTGTGAGGAGAAATATATATCTATATGTTTGCATCAGTCAGATAAGGGAATCAATCCCAATTCTCCCCAGCACTGTCTCAGACCCATTGAGCTAGCTATGTCAGTCTACCGACCAAACTGATGGATCTGTCCTCCTAGAATCCCCTCTCCTTTACAAACATATTCCAGCCTGACCAAGGGCCTTTATTGCCCTCTCTTACACGTCCTTGGGTAACAGCTGTCAAAAAACCTCTAATTCTTGCAAGTTTAGTTTAAACTTATTTTCTGTTCCCTTGTGTCCTTCTACAGAAATAGGTATATTTTGCTCTATGTCTTGGGTTTGCATGGCAATTCTATTCGTAAATGGCCTTGTCCAGATATAAGGATTTTACCGATGACAGCACTTTCTGCCCTATATAATCTCCCCTGGCAGATCTATAGGGGGCAGAAGAAGCTTGTTCCAAGACGTGACACTGGGATGTGCGTCTGCCTTCTGCCTTGCATGCCAACAAAAGAAGAAAAGTGCAAATACATTTCGTCTGTTTTGTGGCTGCTGGTGTCTGTGTTTACTTTGCATTGCTCTGAGGAGGGTTGGAAGATTTATTACCCAACACCTTTTCCCCTCCCCTGTGCTAAGCCGTTTTTTGGCTGTTTGGGTTAGGTTGCTGTAACCTTTTGACCACATAAGATATCCATGCCAAATTTGCGTCCTTTTCTTCTAACGTCCTAGGAATTCTAAAGGTACCCAGGGTTTGTGGATTCCTCTGGAGGAGACCCACATATTAGCCAAAATAGAGCTACATTTTGTTTTTGGGGGAAAAATGTGAAAAGAGTGCTGCAAATGAAAGCATCTGTGTTTTCCCTGCAAATGGTATCAACAAGGGGTTTGTGGGGCTGAAATCCCCATTTTTCCAGCTTTCAGGGACTGACAGACCTTTGTTAGAAAACCAACATTTTTTACACAGTTTTGCCATTTTACTGGGACATAGCCTATTTTTGCTATTTTTTGTCCTTTCAAAGTTCGTCAACTTAATGGTAGAAATAGGTATGAAAGCAATAATGGATCCTGAAAAGCTATATATTTAAGAAAAGTAGTAGACAAAATTCAGCAAAGGGTCATGTGTGTAGATCCTTCAAGGTTTCTTTACAGTAATTAATACTCGAAAAGAGGAAACATTGAATATGCTTTGAAAAAACAGCCCTTTGTGCCAATGTTTTTACCTGTAACTTCTAATCATGACAGATGTTTGAAAGCAATATTTACCTTACATCTGCTGGACCTTTTTGGTTGTGTGGATATGTAGGACATGTAAGTTCACCAAGAACCCAACGAACCCAGAGCCAATTACTGAGCAGAGTCTTGCAATGTTTTTTTATTATGTACTGGGTGTATAGCAATTCATTTGGAAAAATATACACAGTGAAAAATTAGGATGAAAGACACCTATATATATCTGAAATTGGAAAAAAATATAGAGTTTAGAAACAGTAGGTATTTGCACATTTCCGAAATTGTGAATACCCATACTAGCATGAGAATTATAGGACATTTTTGAAAGCAACTTCTTTATTACAAATTGTCTTTCATTTGGAAGGCAGAAATGAACCGAAAGTCAATAGGTAATACCATTTGCTCTACAACTCTGTGTTACTCTAAGTCTTCTGATTAAAATGGTACCTCACTTGTGTGGGTAGGCCTAGTGTCCGCAACAGGAAACGGCCCAAAACACAACTTGGACACAAATAGGGCCAGATTCACAGAATTAACTCTAGACAAAATCCTAAACTTACTACCATTTTGGTATTCACAGAAGGGACTTACTCATTTTGGTATTCACAGAAGACACTTAGGGGCCCATTACGATGTCGGGCAGATTGCCTCCACCAGGCTGGCGGTAGCCACTGCCGGCCTGGCGGAGGCAATCCGCCCGACATCGTGTCCAGAATTCCCCCCCGCCATATTAGTATGGCGTGGGGGACCGCAGTGGATGGAATGACGGTCCGCCCTGGTCGCCTTGCGGCCGGGGTGGAAAAGGAATAATATGGTGGCGGTGTCTAACAGACACCGCCAGCCATATTATAATGTGGTGTAAGTGATGCCTTTCCGGGGCGGCAATGCCGCCACGAAAAGGCATGCGGTCTTCACTTTGGGGGCCCCCCAAAGTGAAGGAGGGGTGGGGGGTGCACACAGGGGTACTGTGCGTGGTGCCTGCCGCATTGTGTATGCAAATGCGTGCATGCATTCATGGCATTGTGGCGGGCGGTGCAGAGTGCAACTTTTTTTGGGGGAAAGTGAATCTGCATGGATCTACAAAATCCCATACACCCTGCATTCCCCAAAGTCTTCTGACAAAAATGGTACCTCACTTGTGTGGGTAGGCCTAGTACCCGCGAAAGGAAATGGCCCAAAACACAATGTGGACACAACACATTTTCACAGTGAAAACTGACCCTTTTTTTGGAAAGTGCTTAGCTGTAGATTTTGAACTCTAGCTCTACCGGCACCTTAGGAAACCTAGCAAACCTGTACAGTTTTGAAAACAAGACCCCTGGTGGTATCCAGGATGGGGTGACTTGACTGACTCTCACTAGGGTCTGTTACCCAAAATCCCATGCAAACCTCAAACATTGTTAAAAAAACACATTATCCTCACATTTCTGAGGTGGAAAGTTCTGGACTCTGTGTGGATCCACAAAATTCCACCCACCCTTCAATCCCCAAAGTCTTCAGAGACAAATGGTACCTCGCTTGTGTGGGTAGGCTTAGGGCCTGTGACAGGAAATAGCCAAAAATACAACGTGGACACACCACATTTTCACAATGATAACTGGCCCTTTTTTTGCAAAGTGCCTAGCAGTAGATTTTTAACCCTAGCTCTGCCGGCACCTAGGGAAACTAGCAAACCTATGCATTTTTGAAAACTAGGTACCTAGGGGAATCCAGGATGGGGTGACTTGACTGGCTCTCATCAGGTTCTGTTACCCAGAATCCCTAGCAAACCTCAAACTTTGTAAAAAAAAACACACCATATTTTCCTTACATTTCTGTGATGGAAAGTTCTGGAATCTGCGTGGATCCACAGAATTCCACACACCCTGCATTCCCCAAAGACTTCTGAGAAAAATGATGGCTCACTTGTGTGGGTAGGCCTAGTGGCCGCGACAGGAAATGGGTCAAAACGCAACATGGACACACAACATTTTCACAGTGAAAACTGACCCTTTTTTTGGAAAGTGCCTTGCTGTAGATTTTGAACCCTAGCTCTACCGGCACCTTGGGAAATCTAGCAAACCTATACATTTTTGAAAACGAAACCCCTAGGGGAATCCAGAATGGGGTGACTTGATTGGCTCTCACCATGTTCTATTACCCAGAATCCCTTGCAAACCTCAAACTTTCTGAAAAAACACATTTTTACTCATATTTCTGTGTTGAACTGTTCTGTAATATGTGTGGATACACAGAATTCCACACACCCTGCATTCCCCAAAGTCTTCTGAGAAAAATGGTACCTCACTTGTGTGGGTACGCCAAGTGCCTGCGACAGAAAACCACTCAAAACATGACGTGGACACCACATTTTCACAGTGAAAGCCACCACTTTTTGTGCAAAGTGCGTAGCTGTAGATTTTGAACCCTAGCTCTACCGCCACCTTGGGAAACCTAGCAAACCTATACATTTTTTAAAACTAGACCCCTTGGGGAAAATACGATGGGTGACTTGAGTGGCTTTCATCAGGTTCTGTTACCAAGAATCCCTAGCAAACCTCAACATTTCTAAAAAAAACTACATTTCCTCACATTTCTGTGGTGGAACGTTCTGGAATCTGCGTGACTCCACAAAATTCCACCCAGCCTGCATTTCCAAAAGTCTTCGAGAAAAATGGTACCTCAGTTGTGTGGGTAGGCTTCGGGCCCGCAACAAGAAACAACTCAAATCACAATGTGTACACACCACATTTTCACAGTGAAAACTGACCCTTTTTTTGCAAAGTGCGTAGCTGTAGATTTTGAACCTTAGCTCTGCAGGCACCTAGGGAAAACTAGCAAACCTACACTTTTTTGAAAACTAGACACCTAGGGGAATATAGGATGGGGTGGCAAGTGGCTCTCACCAGGTTCTGTTACCCAGAATCCTTTGCAAACCTCAAACTTTCTAAAAAAAACATATTTTCCTCACATTTCTGTAGTGGAACGTTTTGGAATCAGCAGGGATCCACAAAATTCCACACTCCCTCCATTCCCCACAGTCTTTTGAGAAAAATGGTACCTCACTTGTGTGGGTAGGCCTATTGCCCGCGACAGGAAATGATCCAAAACACAACGTGGACATATAACATATTCACAGTGAAAACAGATAAATTTTTTGCAAAGAGCCTAGCTGTAGATTTTGAACCCTAGCTCTGCAGGCGCCTGGGGAAAACTAGCAAACCTACACCTTTGTGAAAACTAGACACCTCGTGGAATGCAGGATGGGGTGACTTGACTGGCTCTCTCCACGTTCTGTTACCCAGAATCCCTTGCAAACCTCAAACTTTGTAAAAAAAAAAAAAAATTGCCTTATATTTCTGCGGTGGAAAGTTCTGGAATCTGCATGGATCCATACAATTCTACACTCCCTGCATTTCCCAAAGTCTTTCGAGAAAAATGGTGTCTCAGGACACCCCCACGCCGCACGGCCACCAGCTGTGTTGTGCCCCTCGCTGCTGCTCGCAGCCTCGTTGTGCCTGCCTCTCCGCCCTAGCTGCCTGCCTCGCTGATTCCTACCCCTCCGCCGTGTTTGCGTAGCATAAGTGTGGCTCTATTGTTTATTTCATAACCTTTTTGTCTTATCTCTGATGTTGTCGCCCTGTGCCTGCGTGTGTTGTTGAAATAGCCTTTGTGTATTATTCTTCTGTTGTCCCCCTGTGCCTTGCCCACCCCGCTCCCTGCTTCCCGCCGCCGTTCACGCGGCCACGCCCCCTTTTCGTTTTGTGTCCTCCCCGTTCCCGCCTCCCAGCTGCTCCTCCCTCCCACTTGTCCATAAATGGCGACCGCGCGGCGCAGGTGAGTGTGACCTGTTGTCAGGACACCCCCGCGCCGCACGGCCACCAGCTGTGTTGTGCCCCTCGCCCCTCGCTGCTGCTCGCAGCCTCGTTGTGCCTGCCTCTCCGCCCTAGCTGCCTGCCTCGCTGATCCCTACCCCTCCGCCGTGTTTGCGTAGCATAAGTCTGGCTCTATTGTTTATTTCATAGCCTTTTTGTCTTATCTCTGATGTTGTCCCCCTGTGCCTGCGTGCGTTGTTGAAATAGCCTTTGTGTATTATTCTTACTGTTGTCCCCCTGTGCCTTGCCCACCCCGCTCCCCGCTTCCCGCCGCCGTTCGCGCGGCCACGCCCCCTTTTCGTTTTGTGTCTTACCCGCTCCCGCCTCCTAGCTGCTCCTCCCTCCCACTTAGCCATAAATGACGACCGAGCGTACGCGCAGCGTTGACGCGTAGCGGGCGCGCCGATTGTGCGCCGAAGGCGCGCCAAAGGCAAGCCCGTCTGCACCCGTCCGCGCCTGGCCCGCGCCCAGCAACAGGACCCTTGGCCCCCACCGACGACCCGACGAACCTACGACGCCGCGGCCCTCAACGCACTCAATACCGGCAGGAAGCCCACCTGCTGCCGGGCTGCCCCGAAACGCATCCACGGACCCTTCACCTGCACAACCTGAAAGTTCACCTGCCTCCGAACATGCACCGCATCCGCCAAGCCACACTCCAGCAGCAACCTCAAGTGCATCCTGCTCAACAACCGCTCCGTCCACAGACACGCCGTCTAACTCTGGAACCTCCTCGACACAACCTCACCAGACATCACCTTCCTCACTGAAACATGAATGAACGCCTCCTCAGCCCCCGACATCGCCATCGCCATCCCGAATGGATACAAGATCATCAGGAGGGACCGCGTTAACCAGACCGGAGGAGGCATCACCATCGTCCACAAGAACACCATCCGCATCACGACCGACGCCGACGACACCTACGACACCGCCGAACACCTCCACTTCCAGATTCACACCGACCCACTGACGACCCTCAGAGGCACCCTCATCTACAGACCCCCTGGACCACGCACACAATTCAGCGAAGACATCACGGACTTCATCAGCCCACACGCCCTCCCCTCCACCGACTACATCCTCCTAGGGGATCTCAACTTTCACCTGGAGAACAACAAGGACCGCAACACCGTCACCCTGCTGGACAACCTCGCCAACCTCGGACTCAAGCAACTGGTCAACACCCCCACCCACTACGCCGGCCACACGCTTGATCCCGTCTTCTCATCCAGCAAGCACATCACCTTCAGCTACTCCACCGGACTTCACTGGACCGACCACAGCTGCGTCCACTTCAGCTTCAGGAAAACCACTACCCACCCCCACCCGCAACAGGTTCCTCACCGAAACTGGAGCAAGATCACCGCCGACCTGCTCACCACCTCCCTCAGCCAGAACCCACCTGCCAGCACATCGGACCCCAACGAAGCAGCCCGCAACTTCACGCAGTGGCTGACCGCCTGCGCCGATGACCTCGCACCACTGAAGAACCCTCCCAGCAAACCCAGAAGCAAGAAGGCCCCCTGGTTCACCGACGAACTCAAGGACCCCAAGAAGACCTGCCGCACCCTCGAGAAAGCCTGGCTCCTCGACCAGACCACTGACAACATGACAGCCCTCAAACACGCCACCCGCAAGCACCACCAGCTCATCCGCACCACCAAGAAGAAATAACTGAAGGATCGACTGGACAACAACGCCCACGACAGCAAGGTACTCTTCAGCATCATCAAGGAGTTCTCCAACTCCAGCACCGGCAACAACGACATCACCCCTTCACAAGATCTCTGTGACTCCCTCGCCTCGTTCTTCAACCGCAAGATTGCCGACATCCACAACAGCTTCGGCGCACCATCCTTTCACCCGACCGGCGGACCAACGCACCCCACCGCCACCCTCCGCACCTGGACCACGGTGACCACCAAAGACACAGCCCGCACGATGAACACCATCCACTCCGGATCTCCGACTGATCCCTGCTCCCACCACATCTTCAACAAGGCCGACTCCACCATCGCACCCCAACTCCGAGACGTCATCAACACCTCCTTTGACACCGCCACCTTCCCGGAGCGCTGGAAGCATGCCGAGCTCAGCACCCTACTGAAGAAACCGACAGCGGACCCCACCGACCTCAAAAACTTCCGCCCCATCTCGCTCCTCCCTTTTCTTGCCAAAGTCATCGAGAAGATCGCCAACAGACAGCTTGCCGCCTTCCTCGAGACAAACAGATCCCTCGACCCCTTGTAGTCCGGTTTCAGAGCCAACCACAGCACTAGACCGCCCTCATCGCAGCCACCGATGACATCCGAGCCCTGCTCGACAACGAGGAAACAGTGGCACTCATCCTCCTAGACCTCTCCGCAGCATTCGACACCGTCTGCCACCGCACCCTAGTCCAACGCCTCAACAACACCGGCATCCAAGAGAAGGCACTGAAGTGGATCATCTCGTTCCTCACCGGAAGAACACAGAGAGTCCGCCTCCCCCCGTTTCGTTCCGAGGCCACCGAAGTCATTTGCAGCGTCCCGCAAGGATCATCACTCAGCCCCACCCTCTTCAACGTCTACATGAAACCTCTCGCTACCATCGCACGTCAACACAACCTCAACATAATCTCCTACGCCGATGACACCCAGCTGATCCTCTCCCTCACCAGAGACCCCGACACCGCCAGAACGAGCCTCCACGAGGGGATGAAAGACGTCGCCGAGTGGATGAAGAACAGCCGCCTGAAACTGAACTCAGACAAGACGGAAGTCCTAATCCTGGGTCCATCACCCTCCGCCTGGGACGATTCCTGGTGGCCCCCAACCCTGGGCACCGACCCCAAGCCAACAGACCACGCACGCAACCTGGGCTTCATCCTGGACTCCTCCCTCTCGATGACCGGACAAGTCAATGCCGTCTCCTCTTCATGCTTTCACACCCTCCACATGCTCCGCAAGATCTTCCGATGGATCCCGATCGAAACCAGGAAGACGGTCGCCCAGGCCCTCGTCACCAGCCGACTGGACTACGGAAACACCCTCTATGCTGGAACCACAGCCAAGCTACAGAATAGACTCCAACGCATCCAGAACGCCTCCGCCCGACTCATCCTGGACATCCCCCGACGCAGCCACATCTCCGGCCACCTGAGGGACCTGCACTGGCTCCCCGTCAACAAGAGGATCACGTTCAGGCTCCTCACCCACGCACACAAGTCTCTCCACGACCTGGACCCTAAGTACCTCAACGACCGCCTGACCTTCCACACGCCCACCCGCCAGTTGCGATCTGCCAGCCTCGCCCTCGCCGCCGTACCACGCATCCGAAGAGCCACCACCGGAGGCAGATCCTTCTCTTACCTGGCGGCCAAGACATGGAACTCCCTCCCCATCCACCTTCGGCTGACCCAAGACCACCTCGCCTTCAGGAGACAACTCAAGACCTGGCTGTTCGAGCAGTAGCGAACCCCTTCCCCCAAGCGCCTTGAGACCCTTCCGGGTGAGTAGTGCGCTATACAAGTGTCATGATTGATTGATTGATTGATCACTTGTGTGGATAGGCCTAGTGGCTACGAAAGGAAATGGCCCAAAATGCAACGTGGACACATAACATTTTCACTGTGAAAACGAACCCTTTTTCTGGAAAGTGCCTAGTTTAGATTTTGTACCCTAGCTCTACCGGCACCTTGGGAAACATAGAAAACCTATATATTTTTTTAAACTAGACCTCTATGGAAATCCAGGATGGGGTGACTTGAATGGCTCTCACCAGGTTCTGTTACCCAGAATACCTTCCAAACCTCAAACTTTCTAAAAAAACACATTTTCCTCACATTTCTGTGGTGGAACGTTCTGGAATCTGCGTGACTCCACAAAATTCCACCCAGCCTGCATTTCCAAAAGTCTTCAAGAAAAATGGTACCTCAGTTGTGCGGGTAGGCTTCGGGCCCGCAACAAGAAACAACTCAAATCACAATGTGTACACACCACATTTTCACAGTGAAAACTGACCCTTTTTTTGCAAAGTGCGTAGCTGTAGATTTTGAACCTTAGCTCTGCAGGCACCTAGGGAAAACTAGTAAACCTACACATTTTTGAAAACTAGACCTAGGGGAATATAGGATGGGGTAACGAGTGGCTGTCACCAGGTTCTGTTACCCAGAATCCCTTGCAAACCTCAAACTTTCTAAAAAAAACATATTTTCCTCACATTTCTGTAGTGGAACGTTTTGGAATCAGCAGGGATCCACAAAATTCCACACTCCCTGCATTCCCCACAGTCTTTTAATAAAAATGTTACCTCACTTGTGTGGACAGGCCTATTGGCCGCGACAGGAAATGGCCCAAAACACAACGTGGACACATCACATTTTCACTGTGAAAACCGACACTTTTTTTTGCAAAGTGCCTAGCTGTAGATTTTGAACCCTAGCTCTGCCGGCACCTTGGGAAACCTAGCAAACCTATACATTTCTGAAACCTAGGGACCTTGGGGAATCTAGGATGGGGTGACTTGACTGGCTCTCACCAGGTTCTGTTACCCAGAATCTGTTGCAAACCTCAAACTTTCCAAAAAAACATAATTTCCTCACATTTATGTGGTGGAAATTTCTGGAATCTGAGTGATCCACAATATTCCACCCACCCTGCATTCCCAAAGTCTTCCTAGAAAAATGGTACCTCAATTGTGTGGGTAGGCTTTGGGCCCGCAACAGGAAATGGCCCAAAATACAACGTGGACACACCACATTTTCACAGTGAATACTGACCCTTTTTTTGCAAGTGCATAGCTGTAGACTTTGAAACCTAGCTCTGCCGGCACCTAGAGAAACCTACCAAACCTATACATTTTGGAAAACTAGGCACCTAGAGGAATCCAGGATGGGGTGACTTGACTGGCTCTCACCAGTTTCTGTTACCCAGAATCCCTTGCAAACCTCAAACTTTGTAAAAAAACATATTTTCCTCACATTTCTGTGATGGAATGTTTTGGAATCTGCGTGGATCCACACAACTCCATCCACCCCACATTCCCCAAAGACTTCCAAGAAAATTGGTACCTCACTTGTATGGGTAGGCTTTGGGCCCGCAACTTGAAATGGCCCAAAATGTAAAGTGGACACACTACATTTTCACAGTGAAAGCTGCCCCTTTTTTTGCAAAGTGTCTAGCTTACCTGTAGATTTAGAACCCTAGCTTTGCCGGCACCTAGGGAAACCTTTCACACCTATACATTTTTGGAAACTAGATGCCTACTGGAATCCAGGATGGGGTGACTTGACTGGCTCTCACCAGGTTCTGTTACCTAGAATCCCCTGCAAACCTCAAACTTTGCAAAAAATATATTTTCCTCACATTTCTGTGGTGGAAAGTTCTGGAATCTGTGTGATCCACAAAATTCCACCCACCCTGCATTCCGCAAAGTCTTCCGATAAAAATGGTACCTCACTTGTGTGGGTAGGCTTAGTTCCCGCGAAAGGAAATGGCTCAAAACACAATGTGGACACCACATTTTCACAGTGAAAATATGTAGCAGATTGATAGTACTTATAGTATGGCTAGGACTGGTGATAGCAATACCTTACTTGATGGCTGCAACAAATAATGACACTAGTATACATGGAAAGATAGTGCACCACCAACAAGATAGAGTAGACCAGATGAGATAGAATTACATCACTTTAGAAATAGAAATGAAACAGAGATGAATGTATTCGCTAGTCTATTCGTACATTATGTAGAGACTATGTAAATCAGTGATTATTATGTATGTATGAAACTACCAGCATCTGTAGCCGAAGGTGTTACCTACTACCATTTACCCCTGACCTATGGTATTTCCTGTATCTTATTAACTAGTCTATTTTATAAAATTGGAAGGTTACAGTATTATTATTCTAACATAGATGTTATTTTCTCTGAAAAACCTATCTATAGAAGAATGAATCCTGTCCTTAGTAGTAAAGACTCACAATTCATGGGTGAATATTTTTTAACAATGAAAGCAATAGATATATTTGAAGCACACAAAGACAATTTAACTTGTAGGTTACATGAAGAAGAAAATATATTTTTTATTTGGTAGAGAAAAGGAGACAAGATTTCCATAGAAACGTCACTGAACCAAAACACCAGATACCCAAATGGGCTGAAAGGGAGGAATTTATAGCAACTGGCAAGACTCATGCTGCTATGTCTCTGGATTTTGAAAAGATGGGGAAAATCTGTCTCCATAGAAAGAAAACTGAGTAAAACAATGTATTTATTGGTTCCAGTGAATGTGAACACAATTTCCTCATAATTGGGGGTCGGGGACTAAAAGGGGGACCTGATCAAGTATTCCCTGGAGTTTATTATATTTGTGGGAACAAAGCTTACTTTAAGCTGCCCGATAATTGGTATGGGAGTTGCTATTTCGGAATAGTATTCCAGAAAGTATACCATGTAAACAGAATCACTGGAAGCAATGAACACGAAAATGAACTAACATAATATAAAAGAGCTAGTTTTGCAGAAATTGTAGGTGATATATTTAGTGCATTGACATCTTCAGTGGGAGTAATTTTGAATACACAGAGAATCTGTAAATTGTCTACAGTGGTGGATTCGTTATCGACTGAAACTGCTGGAGGATTTTTATTGATCAATACCGAATTGGTTGTGATCAGATCAATGGTTTTACAAAATCGACTTGCTCTTGATGTATTATTAGCAAAGGAGGACGGAGTCTGTAGAATGTTGAAGGTGCAACATTGTTGCACTTACATACCTGATAAAAGCGTTGAAATTGGAAGGTATGTAAGAAATATTACTCATTTCGAAGAAGAACTGACACCTATAACAAAAAAATAATCTACTCTAAAATATAATTGTTCAGACAGAATTAGATAACGCTAAGAATAGACCTCGCAAATTATTCGAGTTGGTCAAACAAACTTGCTAAATCATCCAAAGAAACCCCTATTTCTCCAATCCCATGCGAGCAATTCTCCTGCTTCTTCTGTGATAAAATCTCTGTCCTAGGAAAGGAACTCATGTCTGTACCTATTCTCAAACCCCTCCGGTTCTTCCTCCCCACTCAGCTCTGCCCTCCCAGACCTCCCCCAAAAACCAAGCATTATGGTCCAACTTCAAAGTCTATGATGAACACTCGGTCTCAAAAATTCTTTCCTCCTTAAGCCCCAACAATCACTTCAATTACCCTCTCCCCTCAAACTGCCTTGCCGATGCCTCTCAAGCTATCTCTTCTTGGACGACTATAATGAACTCCTCTCTCCTACAGGGATTCATTCCTGACTCTCTCAACGCCGGCCAGGTGGTCCCCATTCTAAAAAAAAAACACTTTAGATCCTGCTTCTCCAGACAATTACAGACCAATCTCAAACATCCCTCTCCTAGCTAAAATGCTGGAAAAATGTGTACAGCAACAGCTGAGCCAACACATCTCCAACTTCCACCTTCTAGACGACTTTCAATCTAGGCACAGCATGGAAACCACACTCCTCCACATTGTGGATGATGACCTTCAAGCCCTTGACCAAGGCAAAACCTGTCTCTTGATCCTCCTTGACCTATCCTCGGCTTTTGACACAGTTAACCACAAAATTCTCCTGAATTCTCCTGAATCGCCTCAAACTTAGGATGGGCCTGGATGGCACCGTTCTGGCTTGGTTCCGATCCTTCCTCCAGAACCATTCTCAGGGAGTCCTGATCAACGGCAACCTATCCACTTCCTCTCCAATCACAGTTGAAGTCCCCCAAGGATCAACCTTATCCTCTACCTGCTTCAATCTTTACCTTGAACCGCTCTCAGAGGTGCTGCCCACTGCCAATATCTGCTACCACATGTATGCCGATGACACACAGCTCTACATCAATATCTCTTCTCCAGAGGATATCTGTTCCCTGAATGAGGCCTTGAAACTAACTGTTCACTGGCTCACATCTAACCAGCTTAAACTCAATGCCAAAAAAACAAAGTTCCTCTTAATCTCTCCACCCAACGCCAATACAGACATTCAAGTTTGGATCAAGGCTATCACAGCGCTAAACTGCTCTCCTACCATTGTGGACTCTGCTAAATCTCTGGGAATTACCTTAGACGACAACCTGAACATGCGGGGCCATATCAACGCAATGGCCAAAACTGCAAGATTTCACCTGAACTACCTACGAAGCCTGAAACCTTTCTTCGTCCCCCCTGATCTAAAATCGGCATTCAGGCCTTAGTCATCTCTAGGCTAGAATATGGTTGTTCCACCCTCGCAGGCCTACCCAAGACCTCTATGGCACCCTTGAAAGCCTGCCTCAACGCCGCCGCCAGACATCTAACTGGCTCTAAGAAGTTTGACCACATCTTGCCCCACCTTAAAGCTCTGAACTGGCTCCCTCTTGAGGCCAGATTCCAATTTAAGCTGGCTTGCATCACCCACAAGGCTCTCTATTCCAAGTCCCCTGCTTTTCTCGCACAGAAACTTGTGTTATCTGGAGGAACCAGAAACTCCAGGTCCGCCAGAGCCCTTTTGCTCCAACCTGCATGCTTCAAGAAAAATAGAACGTACAATCAGGCTTTCTCTGGGGCCGCCCCAAGAATATGGAACTCACTCTCACCCGCCATTAGAAGAATACCGTCTTGTGGCTGCGACAGGAAATGGCACACACAACATTATCACTGTGAAAACAGACCCCTGTTTTGCAAGTGCCCAGCTGTAGATTTTGAACTCTAGCTCTGCCGGCACCTAGGGAAACCTAGCAAACCTATACATTTTGGAAAACTAGGCACCTAGGGGAATCAGGATGGGGTGACTTGACTGGCTCTCACCAGGTTCTGTTACTCAGAATCCCTTGCAAACCTCAAACATTATAAAAATAACATTTCTGTGATGGAAAGTTCTGGAATCTGCGTGGATCCACAAAATTCCATCCACCCCACATTCCCCAAAGTCTTCCAAGAAAAATGGTACCTCACTTGTATGGGTTGGCCTAGTGTCCGCGACTTGAAATGGCCCAAAATGTAAAGTGGACACACTACGTTTTCACAGTGAAAGCTGCCCCTTTTTTTGCAAAGTGTCTAGCTGTAGATTTGGAACCCTAGCTTTGCCGGCAGCTAGGGAAACCTTTCACACCTATACATTTTTGGAAACTAGATGCCTACGGGAATCCAGGATGGAGTGACTTGACTGGCTCTCACCAGGTTCTGTTACCGAGAATCCCTTGCAAATCTCAAACTTTGCAAAAAAATATATTTTCCTCACATTTCTGTGGTGGAAAGTTCTGGAATCTGTGTGATCCACAAAATTCCACCCACCCTGCATTCCTCAAAGTCTTCAGAGAAAAATAGTAGCTCAGGTGTGTGGATAGGCCTAGTGGCTCCGACAGGAAATGGCCCAAACCACAACGTGGACACACCACCTTTTCACAGTGAAAACCAACCATTTTTGGGAAAGTGCCTAGCTGTAGATTTTGAAGCCTAGGTCTGCAGGCGCCTTTTGAAAACTAGCAAACCTACACATTTTTGGAAACTAGACACATAGGGAAATCCAGGATGGGGTGACTGACTGGCTCTCTTCAGGTTCTGTTACCCAGAATCCCTTGCAAACCTCAAACTTTGTAAAAAAAAAAAACGAATTTGTCCTATATTCCTGTGGTGGAAAGTCCTGGAAACTATGTGGATCCATAAAATTCCACCCACCCTGCTTTCCCCAAAGTCTTCCGAGAAAAATGGTGTCTCATTTGTGTGGGTAGGCTTAGTGGCTGCGACAGGAAATGCCCCAAAATGCAACGTGGACACACAACCTTTTCACAGTGAAACCTGACCCTTTGTTTGGAAAGTGCCTAGCTAGTAGATTTTGAACCCTAGTTCTGCTGGCACCTAGAAAAACCTAGCAAACCTATACATTTCTGAAAAATTGACACCTAGGGGAATCCAAAATAGAGTGACTTGACTGGCTCTCCATAGGTTCTGTTACACAGAATCCCTTGCAAACCTCAAACATTGTAAAAAAAAACACAATAGCCTCACATTTCTGTGGTAGAAAGTTCTGGAATCTGCGTGGATCCACAAAATTCCACCCACCCTGCATTCCCCAAAGACTTCCGGGAAAAAGGTAGCTCACTCTGTTGGTAGGCTTCGTGACCGTGATAGGAAATGGCCCAAAAACACAACGTAGACACATCTAATTTTCACAGCGAAAACGCATCTTTTTTTGCAAAGTGCCTAGCTGTAAATTTTATACCCTAGCTCTGCTGGCAGCTAGGGAAGCCTAGCAAACCTATACATTTTTTAAAACTAGACGCCTATGGAATCCAGGATGGGTTGATTTGACTGGTTTTCCCCAGGTTCTGTTACCCAGAACCCTTGTAAACTCAAATGATATAGAAAAAAACACATTTTCCTCACATTTCTGTGGTGGAAAGTTCTGGTATCTGTGTGGATCCACAAAATTCTACCATATCTTCATTCCCCAATGTCTTCTGAGAAAAAGGATACCTCACTTGCGTAGGTAGGCCTAGTGTCCACGACAGGAAACGGCCCAAAACACAACGTGGACATTCAAAATTTTCACAGTGATAACAGATCCATTTTTTGCAAAGTGCCTAGTTCTAGGTTTTGAACCCGAGGTCTGCAAGCACCTAGGGAAAACTAGCAAATCTACATATTTTTGATTACTAGACTCATAGGGGAATCCAGGATTGGGTGACTTGAGTGACTCGCACCATGTAATGTTACCCAGAATCCCTTGCAAACCATAAACTTTCTAAAAAAACACATTTTCCTTACATTTCTGTGGTGGAACGTTCTGGAATATGCGTAGATCCACAAAATTCCACACACCCTACATTCCTCAATGTCTTCTGATAAAAATGGCACCTCACTTGTGTGGGACGGCCTAGTGTCTATTACAGGAAATGGCCCAAAACACAACATGGACACACCACATTTTCACAGTGAAAACCAAATCTTTTTTTGGAAAGTGCCTAGCTGTAGATTTTGAACCTTAGCTCTGCAGGCGCCTAGGGAAAACTAGCAAACCTACACATTTTTGAAAACTAGACACCTTTGGAATCCAGGATGGAGTGACTTGACTGGCTCTCTCCAGGTTCTGTTACCCAGAACCCTTGCAAACTCAATCTTTGTAAAAAAAAAAACACATTTTCCTCACATTTCTGTGGTGGAAAGTTCTGGAATCTGCGTGGATCCTCAAAATTCCATGATCCCTGCATTCCCCAAAGTCTTCTGAGAAAAATGGTACCTTACTTGTGTGGTTAGGCCTTGTGCCTGCGACAGGAAAGACCCAAACCACAACGTGGACACACCACCTCTTCACAGTGAAAACCAACCATTTTTGGGAAAGTGCCTAGGTGTAGATTTTGAAGCCTAGGTCTGCAGGCGCCTTTTGAAAACTAGCAAACCTACACATTTTTGGAAACTAGACACATAGGGAAATCCAGCATGGGGTGACTGACTGGCTCTCTCCAGGTTCTGTTACCCAGAATCCCTTGCAAACCTCAAACTTTGTAAAAAAAAAACAACTAATTTGTCCTATATTCCTGTGGTGGAAAGTCCTAGAAACTATGTGGATCCATAAAATTCCAACCACCCTGCTTTCCCCAAAGTCTTCCGAGAAAAATGGTGTCTCATTTGTGTGGGTAGGCCTAGTGGCTGCGACAGGAAATGCCCCAAAATGCAACGTGGACACACAACCTTTTCACAGTGAAACCTGACCCTTTTTTTGGAAAGTGCCTAGCTAGTAGATTTTGAACTCTAGTTCTGCTGGCACCTAGAAAAACCTAGCAAACCTATACATTTCTAAAAACTAGACACCTAGGGGAATCCAGGATTGGGTGAATTGAGTGACTCTCCATAGGTTCTGTTACCCAGAATCCCTTGCAAATCTCAACCATTGTAAAATAAAAACCCATTAGCCTCACATTTCTCTTGTGGAAAGTTCTGGAATCTGCTTGGATCCACAAAATTCCACCAACCCTGCATTCCCCAAAGCCTTCAGAGAAAAATGGTAGCTCAGGTGTGTGGGTAGGCGTGGTGGCTGCGACAGGAAATGGCCCAAAACACAACATGGGCACATCACATTTTCATAGTGAAAGCCCATCCTTTTTTTGCAAAGTGCCTAGCTGTAAATTTTGAACCAAAGCTCTGCCGGCACCTAGGGAAACATAGCAAACCTATTCATTTTTGAAAACTAGACGCCTATTGAATCCAGGATGGGGTGATTTGACTGGCTCTCTCCAGGTTCTGTTACCCAGAACCTTTTGAAAACTCAAACTTTGTAAAAAAACTCATTTTCCTCACATTTCTGTGGTGGAAAGGGCTGGAATCTGTGTGGATCCTCAACATTCTGCCATCTCTGGATTCCCCAATGTCTTCCAAGAAAAAGGATACCTCACTTGCATGGGTAGACCTAGTGGCCACGACAGGATATGACCCAAATATGCAACAAGAACACACCACATTTTCACAGTGTAAACCGACCCTTTTTTTGCAAAGTGCCTAGCTGTAAATTATGAACCCTAGCTCTGCCTGCACCTAGGGAATACTAGAAAACCTGTATATTTTTTTTAACTAGCCACCAAGGGGAATCCAGGATGGGGTGACTTGTATGGCTTTCACCAGATTTTGTTACGCAGAATCCCTTGCAAACGTCAAACTTTGTAAAAAAAGAAAACATTGTATTCATATTTCTGTGGTGGATACTTCTGGAATCTGCGCCGATTCATACAATTCCACACACCCTGCATTCCCCAAAGAAATCAGAGATAAATGGCATCTCACCTGTGTGGGTAGGCCTAGTGGCCGCAACAGGAAAAGGCCCAAAACGCAACGTGGACACACCACATTTTCACAGTGAAAACCTACCATTTTTTGGAAAGTGCCTAGCTGTAGATTTCGAACCCTAGGTCTGCAGGTGCCTTTCGAAAACGAGCAAACCTATACATTTTTTTAAACTAAACACCAAGGGGAATTCAGGATGGGGAGACTTGACTGGCTCTCACTAGGTTCTGTTACCCAGAATCCCCTGCAAACCTCACACTTTCTAAAAAAAATACATTTTCCTCACATTACTGTGGTGAAACGTACTGGAATGTGCGTGGATCCATATAATTCTACACACCCTTCATTTCCCAGAGTCTTCTGACAAAAATGGTACCTCACTTGTGTGGGTAGGCCTATTGCCCGTGACAGGAAACTGCCCAAAACACACTGTGGATTCACCACAATTTCACAATGAAAACTGACCCTTTTTTTGCAAAGTTCCTAGCTGTAGATTGTGAACCCTAGTTCTGCCGGCAGCTAGGGAAATCTAGCAAACCTGTACATTTCTGAAAACCTGACACCTGGGGGAATCCAGAATGGAGTGACTTCACTGGCTCTCCATAGGTTCTGTTACACAGAATCCCTTGAAAACCTCAAACATTGTAAAAAAACACAATAGCCTCACTTTTCTGTGGTGGAAAGTAATGGAATCTGCGTTGATCCACAAAATTCCACCGACCCTGCATTCCCCAAAGACTTCAGGGAAAAAGGTAGCTCACTTGTGTGGGTAGGCCTAGTGGCCGTGACAAGAAATGGCCCAAAACACAAGGTAGACACATTTAATTTTCACAGTGAAAACCCATCTTTTTTGCAAAGTGCCTAGCTGTCAATTTTATACCCTAGCTCTGCCGGCACCTAGGGAAGCCTAGCAAACCTATATATTTTTGAAAACTAGAGGCCTATGGAATCCAGGATGGGTTGATTTGACTGGCTCTCCCCAGGTTCTGTTACCGAGAACCCTTGTAAACTCAAACTTTGTAAAAAAAAAAAAATTTACTCACATTTCTGTGGTGGAAAGTTCTGGAATCTGTGTGGATCCACAAAATTCCACCATCCCTTTATTCCCTAATGTCTTCTGAGAAACAGGATACCTCACATGCGTAGGTAGGCCCAGTGGCCATGGCAGGTAACGGCCCAAAACACAACGTGGACATTCAACATTTTCACAGTGAAAACAGATCAATATTTGCAAAGTGCCTAGTTCTAGATTTTGAACCCTAGCTCTGAAAGCACCTAGGGAAAACAAGCAAATCTACACATTTTCGATTACTAGACTCCTAGGGGAATCCAGGATCGGGTGACTTGAGTGGTTCTCACCAGGTTCTGTTACCCAGAATCCCTCGCAAACCACAAACTTTCTAAAAAAAACAAATTTTCCCCACATTCCTGTGGTGGAACGTTCTGGAATCTGCGTGGATCCACAAAATTCCACACACCCTACATTCCCCAAAATCTTCTGAGAAAAATGGTACTTTACTTGTGTGGGTAGGTCTAGTGCCCGTGACAGGAAAGACCCAAAACACAACGTGAACACACCACCTTTTCACAGTGAAAACCAACCATTTTTTGGAAAGTGCCTAGCTGTAGATTTCGAACCCTAGGTGTGCAGGCGCCTTTTGAAAACTAGCAAACCTACACATTTTTTGAAAACTAGACAACTAGGGAAATCCTGGATGGGATGACTTGACTGGCTCGCTCCAGGTTCTGTTACCCAGAATCCCTTGCAAACCTCAAGCATTGCAAAAAAAAACTCATTAGCCTCACATTTCTCTGGTGGGAAGTTCTGGAATCTGCGTGGATCCTCAAAATTCTACCCACCCAGCAGTCCCCAAAGACATCAGAGAAAAATGGTAGCTCAGGTGTGTGGGTAGGGCTAGTGGGTGCGACAGGAAATGGCCCAAAATACAACATGGACACATCACATTTTCACAATGAAAACCCATCCTTTTTTTGCAAAGTGCCTAGCTGTGAATTTTGAACAATAGCTCTGCCGGCACCTAGGGAAACCTAGCAAACCTATTCATTTTTTAAAACTAGACGCCTATGGAATCCAGGTTGAGGTGACTTGACTGGCTCTCTCCAAGTTCTGTTACCCAGAACCCTTGCAAACTTAAAATTCCGAAACTTTCTGTGGTGGGAAGTGCTGGAATCTGTGTGGATCCATAACATTCTGCCATCCCTGCATTCCCCAATGTCTTCCAAGAAAAAAGAATACCTCACTTGCATGGGTATGCCTTGTGGCCCCGACAGGAAATGGCCCAAATATGCAACAAGGACACACCACATTTTCACAGTGAAAACCGACCCTTTTTTTGCAAAGTGCTTACGTGTAGATTATGAACCCTAGCTCTGCCTGCACCTCGGGAATCCTAGCAAACCTGTACATTTTTGAAAACTAGCCACCAAGGGGAATCCAGGATGGGGTGACTTGTATGGCTTTCACCAGGTTCTGTTACACAGAATCCTTTGCAAACCTCAAACTTTGTAAAAAAAAAAGAACATATTTTCCTCATATTTCTGTGGTGGATAGTTCTGGAATCTTTGTGGATCCATGAAATTCCACACACCCTGCATTCCCCAAAGAAATCCAAGATAAATGGTATCTCACTTGTGTGGGTAGGCCTAGTGGCCGCAACAGGAAATGGCCCAAATCGCAACGTGGACACACAACATTTTCACAGTGAAATCCTAACATTTTATGGAAAGTGCCTAGCTGTAGATTTCGAACCCTAGGTCTGCAGGCACCTTTTGAAAACAAGCAAACCTATAAATTTTTGAAAAGTAAACACCTAGCGGAATCCAGGATGGGGTGACTTGACTGGCTCTCTCCAGGTTCTGTTACCCAGAATCCCTTTCAAACCTCAAACTTTGTAAAATAAAAAACAAATTTGCCTTATATTTCTGTGATGGAAAGTTCTGGAAACTGTGTGGATTCATAAAATTCCACCCACCCTGCATTCTCCAAAGTCACCCGAGAACAATGGAGTCTCACTTGTGTGGGTAGGCCTACTGGCTGCGACAGGAAATGGCCCAAAATGCAACGTGGACCCACAACCTTTTTTGGGAAAGTGGCTAGTTGTAGATTTTGAACAATAGTTCTGCTGGCACCTAGGAAAACCTAGCTAACCTATACATTTCTAAAAACTAGACACCGAGGGGAATCCTGGATGGTGCAACTTGAGTGGCTCTCCATAGATTCTGTAACCCAGAATCCCTTGCAAACCTCAAACATTGTAAAAAAAACACATTTGCCTCACATTTCTGTGGTTGAAAGTTCTGTAATCTGCATAGATCCCCAAAATTCCACCCACCCTGCATTCCCCAAAAACTTGAGAGAAAAATGGTAGCTCACTTGTGTAGGTAAACCTAGTGGCTGCAACAGTAAATGTCCCAAAACACAACATGGAGACATCACATTTTCACAGTGAAAACCCATACTTTTTTTGCAAAGGGCCTCGCTGTAGATTCTGAACCCTAGCTCTGCTGGCACCTAGGGAAACCTAGCAAACCTACAAATTTTTGAAAACTAGACGCCTATGGAATCCAGGATGGGGTGGCTTGACTGGCTCTCCCCAGGATCTGTTACCCAGAACACTTGCAAACCTCAAACTTTGTAAAAAAACAAACAAATTTGCCTCATATTTCTGTCATTGGAAGTTCTGGAATCTGTGTGGATCCATAACGTTCCACCCAACCTGCATTCCCCAAAATCTTCTGAGAAAAACGGTGTCTCACTTGTGTGGGTAGGCCTAGTAGCTGCGTCAGGAAAGGACCCAAAACACAACGTGGACACACAACATTTTCACAGTGAAATCTGACCCTTTTTTGGAAAGTGCCTAGCTGTATATTTTTTACGCTAGTTCGTCCGGCACTTAGGGAAACCTAGCAAACCTATACATTTGTGATAACTAGACACCAAGAGGAATCCAGGATGGGGTGACTTGACTGGCTCTCCATAGGTTCTGATATCCAGTATCCCTTGCAAACCTCAAACATTGTAAAAAGAAAACACATTAGCTTCACATTTCTGTGGTGGTAAGTTCTGGAATCTTCGTGGATCCACAAAATTCCACCCATCCGGCATTCACCAAAGACTTCTGAGAAGAATAGTAGCTCACCTGTGTGGGTAGGCCCAGTGGCTGCGACAGGAAATGGCCTAAAACTCCCCATGGACACACAACATTTTCACAGTGAAACTGACCTTTTTTTTGGAAAGTGCCTAGCTGTAGATTTTGAACGCTAACTCTACCAGCAACTTGGGAAACCTAGCAAACCTATACATTTTTTAAAACTAGACTCCTAGGTGAATCCAGAATGGGGTGACTTGAGTGACTCTCATCAGGATCTGTTACCCAGAATCCCTTGCAAATCTCAACCATTGTAAAATAAAAACCCATTAGCCTCATATTTCTCTTGTGGAAAGTTCTGGAATCTGCTTGGATCCACAAAATTCCACCAACCCTGCATTCCCCAAAGCCTTCAGAGAAAAATGGTAGCTCAGGTGTGTGGGTAGGCGTAGTGGCTGCGACAGGAAATGGCCCAAAACACAACATGGGCACATCACATTTTCATAGTGAAAACCCATCCTTTTTTTGCAAAGTGCCTAGCTGTAAATTTTGAACCAAAGCTCTGCCGGCACCTAGGGAAACATAGCAAACCTATTCATTTTTGAAAACTAGACGCCTATTGAATCCAGGATGGGGTGATTTGACTGGCTCTCTCCAGGTTCTGTTACCCAGAACCTTTTGAAAACTCAAACTTTGTAAAAAAACTCATTTTCCTCACATTTCTGTGGTGGAAAGTGCTGGAATCTGTGTGGATCCTCAACATTCTGCCATCTCTGGATTCCCCAATGTCTTCCAAGAAAAAGGATACCTCACTTGCATGGGTAGACATAGTGGCCACGACAGGATATGACCCAAATATGCAACAAGAACACACCACATTTTCACAGTGTAAACCGACCCTTTTTTTGCAAAGTGCCTAGCTGTAAATTATGAACCCTAGCTCTGCCTGCACCTAGGGAATACTAGAAAACCTGTATATTTTTTTTAACTAGCCACCAAGGGGAATCCAGGATGGGGTGACTTGTATGGCTTTCACCAGATTTTGTTACGCAGAATCCCTTGCAAACCTCAAACTTTGTAAAAAAAGAAAACATTGTATTCATATTTCTGTGGTGGATACTTCTGGAATCTGCGCGGATTCATAAAATTCCACACACCCTGCATTCCCCAAAGAAATCAGAGATAAATGGCATCTCACCTGTGTGGGTAGGCCTAGTGGCCGCAACAGGAAAAGGCCCAAAACGCAACGTGGACACACCACATTTTCACAGTGAAAACCTACCAATTTTTGGAAAGTGCCTAGCTGTAGATTTCGAACCCTAGGTCTGCAGGTGCCTTTCGAAAACAAGCAAACCTATACATTTTTTTAAACTAAACACCAAGGGGAATTCAGGATGGGGAGACTTGACTGGCTCTCACTAGGTTCTGTTACCCAGAATCCCTTGCAAACCTCACACTTTCTAAAAAAATACATTTTCCTCACATTACTGTGGTGAAACGTACTGGAATGTGCGTGGATCCATATAATTCTACACACCCTTCATTTCCCAGAGTCTTCTGACAAAAATGGTACCTCACTTGTGGGGGTAGGCCTATTGCCTGTGACAGGAAACTGCCCAAAACACACTGTGGATTCACCACAATTTCACAATGAAAACTGACCCTTTTTTTGCAAAGTTCCTTGCTGTAGATTGTGAACCCTAGTTCTGCCGGCAGCTAGGGAAATCTAGCAAACCTGTACATTTCTGAAAACCTGACACCTAGGGGAATCCAGAATGGAGTGACTTCACTGGCTCTCCATAGGTTCTGTTACACAGAATCCCTTGAAAACCTCAAACATTGTAAAAAAACACAATAGCCTCACTTTTCTGTGGTGGAAAGTAATGGAATCTGCGTTGATCCACAAAATTCCACCGACCCTGCATTCCCCAAAGACTTTAGGGAAAAAGGTAGCTCACTTGTGTGGGTAGGCCTAGTGGCCGTGACAAGAAATGGCCCAAAACACAAGGTAGACACATTTAATTTTCACAGTGAAAACCCATCTTTTTTGCAAAGTGCCGAGCTGTCAATTTTATACCCTAGCTCTGCCGGCACCTAGGGAAGCCTAGCAAACCTATATATTTTTGAAAACTAGAGGCCTATGGAATCCAGGATGGGTTGATTTGACTGGCTCTCCCCAGGTTCTGTTACCGAGAACCCTTGTAAACTCAAACTTTGTAAAAAAAAAAAAATTTTACTCACATTTCTGTGGTGGAAAGTTCTGGAATCTGTGTGGATCCACAAAATTCCACCATCCCTTTATTCCCTAATGTCTTCTGAGAAACAGGATACCTCACATGCGTAGGTAGGCCTAGTGGCCATGGCAGGTAACGGCCCAAAACACAACGTGGACATTCAACATTTTCACAGTGAAAACAGATCAATTTTTTGCAAAGTGCCTTGTTCTAGATTTTGAACCCTAGCTCTGAAAGCACCTAGGGAAAACAAGCAAATCTACACATTTTTGATTACTAGACTCCTAGGGGAATCCAGGATCGGGTGACTTGAGTGGTTCTCACCAGGTTCTGTTACCCAGAATCCCTCGCAAACCACAAACTTTCTAAAAAAAACTAATTTTCCCCACATTCCTGTGGTGGAACGTTCTGGAATCTGCGTGGATCCACAAAATTCCACACACCCTACATTCCCCAAAATCTTCTGAGAAAAATGGTACTTTACTTGTGTGGGTAGGTCTAGTGCCCGTGACAGGAAAGACCCAAAACACAACGTGAACACACCACCTTTTCACAGTGAAAACCAACCATTTTTTGGAAAGTGCCTAGCTGTAGATTTCGAACCCTAGGTGTGCAGGCGCCTTTTGAAAACTAGCAAACCTACACATTTTATGAAAACTAGACAACTAGGGAAATCCTGGATGGGATGACTTGACTGGCTCGCTCCAGGTTCTGTTACCCAGAATCCCGTGCAAACCTCAAGCATTGCAAAAAAAACCTCATTAGCCTCACATTTCTCTGGTGGGAAGTTCTGGAATCTGCGTGGATCCTCAAAATTCTATCCACCCAGCAGTCCCCAAAGACATCAGAGAAAAATGGTAGCTCAGGTGTGTGGGTAGGGCTAGTGGGTGCGACAGGAAATGGCCCAAAATACAACATGGACACATCACATTTTCACAATGAAAACCCATCCTTTTTTTGCAAAGTGCCTAGCTGTGAATTTTGAACAATAGCTCTGCCGGCACCTAGGGAAACCTAGCAAACCTATTCATTTTTTTAAACTAGACGCCTATGGAATCCAGGTTAAGGTGACTTGACTGGCTCTCTCCAAGTTCTGTTACCCAGAACCCTTGCAAACTTAAAATTCCGAAACTTTCTGTGGTGGGAAGTGCTGGAATCTGTGTGGATCCATAACATTCTGCCATCCCTGCATTCCCCAATGTCTTCCAAGAAAAAAGAATACCTCACTTGCATGGGTATGCCTAGTGGCCCCGACAGGAAATGGCCCAAATATGCAACAAGGACACACCACATTTTCACAGTGAAAACCGACCCTTTTTTTGCAAAGTGCTTACGTGTAGATTATGAACCCTAGCTCTGCCTGCACCTCGGGAATCCTAGCAAACCTGTACATTTTTGAAAACTAGCCACCAAGGGGAATCCAGGATGGGGTGACTTGTATGGCTTTCACCAGGTTCTGTTACACAGAATCCTTTGCAAACCTCAAACTTTGTAAAAAAAAGAACACATTTTCCTCATATTTCTGTGGTGGATAGTTCTGGAATCTTTGTGGATCCATGAAATTCCACACACCCTGCATTCCCCAAAGAAATCCAAGATAAATGGTATCTCACTTGTGTGGGTAGGCCTAGTGGCCGCAACAGGAAATGGCCCAAATCGCAACGTGGACACACAACATTTTCACAGTGAAAACCTAACATTTTATGGAAAGTGCCTAGCTGTAGATTTCGAACCCTAGGTCTGCAGGCACCTTTTGAAAACAAGCAAACCTATAAATTTTTGAAAAGTAAACACCTAGCGGAATCCAGGATGGGGTGACTTGACTGGCTCTCTCCAGGTTCTGTTACCCAGAATCCCTTTCAAACCTCAAACTTTGTAAAATAAAAAACAAATTTGCCTTATATTTCTGTGATGGAAAGTTCTGGAAACTGTGTGGATTCATAAAATTCCACCCACCCTGCATTCTCCAAAGTCGTCCGAGAACAATGGCGTCTCACTTGTGTGGGTAGGCCTACTGGCTGCGACAGGAAATGGCCCAAACTGCAACGTGGACCCACAACCTTTTTTGGGAAAGTGGCTAGTTGTAGATTTTGAACAATAGTTCTGCTGGCACCTAGGAAAACCTAGCTAACCTATACATTTCTAAAAACTAGACACCGAGGGGAATCCAGGATGGTGCAACTTGAGTGGCTCTCCATAGATTCTGTAACCCAGAATCCCTTGCAAACCTCAAACATTGTAAAAAAAACACATTTGCCTCACATTTCTGTGGTTGAAAGTTCTGTAATCTGCATAGATCCCCAAAATTCCACCCACCCTGCATTCCCCAAAAACTTGAGAGAAAAATGGTAGCTCACTTGTGTAGGTAAACCTAGTGGCTGCAACAGTAAATGTCCCAAAACACAACATGGAGACATCACATTTTCACAGTGAAAACCCATACTTTTTTTGCAAAGTGCCTCGCTGTAGATTCTGAACCCTAGCTCTGCTGGCACCTAGGGAAACCTTAATCAAGGGGGGGAATGGATCACTTGTCCTGTACAACCTTCGGTATGCAGGTAATTTACAGGAAATGGGGTGTCCCAATCTAAAATGACCCTCATGCACGTGATGGGTATGTTTGTCGTTAAAGCGGTATATCTTGGTTCTCCGCTTTTGAATCACGTGTGTGCATAATCATTGAGTCGATCAAGTTATGCAGCCTCCACCAGGAGGATCTTACCCAAGGTTGATGCAGTAGTGAGCCAGTGAAAAAGATGCTTATAATTAAAAGGGGCCAGGAAGACAAGGATATCAATTTATTAGTCTGGCTTCCGGGTCCGTACACTCTCTAGTGTAGTGCACGTTGGAACTGGATAATGAGTAGTAAGTGCACTTAGAGTGTAGGATTCTTAAAATAGTGAAAGGGAAGTTCTAAAATGGTCGACATGTTTCTGCCATGTTGCCTGGATTAGGACTTATAGGCATTCTTCAGGACCGTTAGGTGAATGACGCGAAAGAAATATCAAAATAGTGCTCCAAAAGTGTGATAAATAAAGGTTGTTGACCTGTTATTCTTGTTATGAAGGTCTCATTGTACCTGCGAAAAGTAAACACAGTGGTATCGCAACACACACAAGGGAGAGGGTACAGGGGGACACATACTTTGCAGCAAACTGCTACATCTATCTATCTTGTGATAGAATACTAAACAACTAAAAAATGGCAATACTTTAGTAACCGGCAATCCAACATGGCAATGTCAACTCTCTCATGTCGCTCTCCATACTCATGCAGAGATTGATAGCATGCTTATAATCGTTATGCGTGTTGTTCTTAAAAATATATACTGGTGTTTATTTCACATATCATGTAGTCTGTGTACCACATGTGGTTTAATTACAGGGTGGATATACACCCTTCTTAGCCCTCATTCCGTATGCATGGTGCCAAAACGGTTTTCATTATGTGGTGATATTCTAAAGATCGTATTTACAATAGTGTCCCCATGGTGTTCTGGTCGCGAGTGAAAATCTCATGCGTTTTATTTACCTCGCGCAAATAATTTTCGCGCTCCTATCGGGTCGAGTGAGCTTCGGGGGGACTAGGGAGGGAAATATCAGGGTTAGTATCATCATTTCCCGTATACTTGCGGTTTTTGCTGATCTCATTCTCGGGTGCTCTGCTACCTCTTGTGCCCGTCCTCGGCGCCTACTGTGCGCGTTGCTCAAATCGAACCGGAAGCTGTCCGCAATGTTTCCGGGTTGCCATATGGGCGGGTGTGCTCGGGTTCTCTATTTCTATTGGTTGGCTCTCGTGTTGTCATGGTGACACGACGTGTAAACTCTGAGGTCGGATTTTGTTACGAATGAGAAAAGATTTTTTACGAATGAGAAAAGATTTTGTGAGCAGAGTTAAAGTCAGGGAAACGGGCCTCATGTCTGTTTTTGGGTTGACAGGCTCTCGTTGTTATGAAATTTAAAGGTGGATGTCGCTACTAGTAGACTTCCTTGTTGTTCATTTCATTCATACTGTAGACACGTGAAATGGGTTGTAATGTGCCAGATTTGTGTCAGATGCTCATAATGACGATCTGGTTTCTCTTTACCATTGGTCATCTTCAAATTATCAATCTTATAGGGTTATTTGGGGCCTGATTTCTGGAATAGAGATATCATTCTTACTATATTCCAAAGTTGCATTCTCAATCGGATAAGTATTTTTGGGTTAGGTTCGGGGTTCCTTTTATCTCCTCATCAGGCTAAGCCATGGAATATTATCGTTCAGCCCGTCACTATCCGTTTTGAGCCTGTGTACCCATCTCTGTTCCTTCTCGAAGAGAATTTTTTCTGCATTTCTGTCCTTTCTTGTCAGAGTTTCTAGAATTACCCAATGTAAATCATCCACAGTATGATTGTTCTCCAGGTAATGTGTGGCCATTTTCGTGGTGCTTTTTTTACATTTTACGTTACTCCTGTGTTCGCACAGTCTTTGTTTTATTTTTCTGCATGTCATGCCGATGTATTTCATCCCACATGGACAGGTGATCATATATACCACATGACTGGTGTTACAGTTTGTGTGATTTCTCAAAGTCCATTTGAAGTTTGGTAGCAATTGTAATTCTTTCGTGGGTTTTGTGAGACTACACACCGAGCAGGTGCCACAGGGGTAGTGTTCTGTCACTGGTGGGTTACCCCAGAGATTAGGCTGTTCTCTCAGAATCAGTGGGGCTGGCCTTGTGTGGACTAGTATATCCTTCAGATTTCTAGTTCTTCTGTTCGCAAACCTTGGTTTTGGCCATTTGAGGTTGCCTGATGTTAGTATTCTCCAGTTCTTGTTGATGATCTTTTTAATACTGTTCGTCATCGGGCTGTATGTCGTCACACATGTGAGGACATCTTCTGTTGGTTTTTTGGGAGCTGTCTCAAGGAGTGCTTCTCTACTTTGATTCCTTGCACGTTTTTTGCATTTATTGATGATTTTCTTTGGATAGTCACGGACTTCCAATTTCTGGCAGAGTTCCTTCGCCTGTGCTTGGTATTCATTGGTATCGCTACAATTTCGTCGCAACCTTAAGAACTGGCTGTATGGTAAGTTCTCTCTTAAAGGTATTGGGTGGAAACTTTTGAAAGAGAGAAGGCTGTTCTTTGCCGTTGTTTTGAAAAAAGTCTTGGTTTTGAGAGTGTTATCCTCGGCATAGATTGCTACATCTAGAAAATCGATGCTCTTGTTGTCTGCACAATATGTGAATTTAAGGCATTCGTCTCTCTGATTGAGCCAGACATGGAAGTCTAGCAGGTTTCTGCGGTTCCCCTGCCAGATGACGAAAACGTCATCTATATACCGTTTCCAAAACAGTATATGATGATGAAAAGGATTGTCCTCATTGAAGATGTGATGGTCTTCAAAAGTGCTGACGTAGAGCCCCGCCACACTAGGGGCAAATGTACTGCCCATCGATGTTCCGTGGCACTGCAGGTATAGCGTGTCCTTGTATTGGAATTTTTTTCTCCATAAGTGCTATCCGGCAGCATTCCAAGACAAAATGTCTAGGGGTCTTATTTGTCCATGTGGAGTCGAAAAGTATATTCTCGAGGGTCTCCATGGTTTTCTCTTGGGGAAGGCTCGTATATAGGCTCTCCACATCGAATCCAACCAATAGCATTGTGGTGGAAGAGTATTCAATGTTTTGCAAATGGTTGAGAAGGTCTCTTGTGTCCTTCAGATAGGTTGGAGTTTTTTGTACTAAGGGTCTGAGATATTGATCTGCAAACTGGGAGAGAGGCTCTAAAATGGAGCCTATTCCTGAAACAATTGGTCGTCCCGGCGGTGGTATTCGTCCTTTATGTGTCTTCGGGAGGGAGTAGAAGTAAGGGGTTCTTGGATTAGTTGTCCTTAAATATTCTCCCTCGCTTCTGGAGATCCAATTGTTCGTTTCTCCTTCCTCTACCATCATGGAGATGGTCCTCTGTAGTCTTGGGGTTGGGTCTACGGTTAGAATTTTGTAAAATTTCTGATTCGAGAGTAGATCCATACACTGTTGGTCGTATCCTTCTGCTGTTAAGAGGACCACTCCACCGCCCTTGTCGGCGGGTTTTATGATGATACTCCGGTCATTTTTTAGCGCATCCAATGCTTGTTGTTCCAGCCTCGTTATGTTCTGGAATGGTCTCCGTTCTGTGTTGGCAAGTTCGTCTATCCCTTTGAATAGTGCCTGTTCAAACGTCTGTATTTCAACTGGGACTTGCGAATTAAGTGGGCAGAAGTTGGATTTCTTTCTTAGAGTTGTGTCCCCTTCTTTGGTCGGTTGTTGTTCTCCTACAAAGAAGGCTTTTAGCTTCAATTTCCTGCAGAATTCCGCCGCTTCGCATTTGGTTTTGAATACGTCCGTCTTTGGTGTGGGGACATATCCCAATCCTTTGTTGAGCACGTTTTCTTCTTCTTTTGTCAAAATTGTATCTGTCAGGTTCACGATGAGGGATTCGTGGAAGGGCCGGTTTTGGCTTTGGTCACGCTCCTCGTTTGTACCTGTCTCGTCTGGTCGGACCAGGTTAATCCTCTTCTCCGTGTTCTTTGTGACGGTTGGCCATTCCCTAAAAAAGGCATGCGTTGTTGAAAGTTGGGGCCTGGTTGCTGTTGCATCTGGTGGTTCATCATCTGTGGACCTTGAAAGTAGGGATTCATCCACCCTTGGAAGTGTGGATTGAAAGGGGGGAAGGGAATTCCTTGATTTCCTGTCTGGAAAACTAGGGGGCGCCAGTAGTTACGTCCTCTTCGATTACCTCTTCTGTTTTGGTAATAGTTCTTGTTTGTATTGCTAGTGTCGTCTCCTCCTTGGTCCGATCCTGTACTTGACGTCCCACTGTTGGAACCTAAGTTGGAGGCGTTATCGTCAGCCTTGTACTCTTTGCTACTGTATGGGTGCACTTTCTCAATTGAGAATTTTTTTAGTTCCTTTGCCAGTTTTTGAAGTTTGGTCTGAGTTAGATATTCATGGGTGTCACTCATTTCCTTGTTAATTTCATCTAGTCTATTCTTATATATTGTGATGTTCACAGTGCTGTTCAATTTCGTTTCTAGAATTTCTATTTTTACTGCAAGTTCATCTGTCAGTCTGGTTGCAGTCTTTATAATTAAGACAAGGTAGTCTCTGGTACACTTCCATGAAATCGCAGACCAGTCTTTTCTGAATGGTAGATCCTTCAGGAAAATCCTCGGAGCGTTAGTAACCCAAAGTCCTCTAGGTGCTGCGTTTACTCTCAAGTACTCTGTCATAATTATACCGTGGACAGCAGTTCTGACTTGTTCTTTCTTTGTTTCTGTGAGTTCATCCCATTCTGTACAGTTGGAGAGGGTCTAGGAGAGGTCACTGTTCATGAAAGGTGCCGGTCTGGCAAGTATCGCATCGATCTCTTCTATGGAATAGCTCAATCCCATATTTTCGGCCATTTCTATGGCGGTCTTCTGGTCACTTGGTTAGTAACGACCAGGTCTCTATGAAGACTCCCACAGCTGTACGCTGCTTATAATATTATTAGCAAGTGTGGGGGGGGGAGGTAGAATGCTGATCCATTCAGTTTCCAAAGTCAATATCTTAATCAAGGGGGGGAATGGATCACTTGTCCTGTACAACCTTCGGTATGCAGGTAATTTACAGGAAATGGGGTGTCCCAATCTAAAATGACCCTCATGCACGTGATGGGTATGTTTGTCGTTAAAGCGGTATATCTTGGTTCTCCGCTTTTGAATCACGTGTGTGCATAATCATTGAGTCGATCGAGTTATGCAGCCTCCACCAGGAGGATCTTACCCAAGGTTGATGCAGTAGTGAGCCAGTGAAAAAGATGCTTATAATTAAAAGGGGCCTGGAAGACAAGGATATCAATTTATTAGTCTGGCTTCCGGGTCCGTACACTCTCTAGTGTAGTGCACGTTGGAACTGGATAATGAGTAGTAAGTGCACTTAGAGTGTAGGATTCTTAAAATAGTGAAAGGGAAGTTCTAAAATGGTCGACATGTTTCTGCCATGTTGCCTGGATTAGGACTTATAGGCATTCTTCAGGACCGTTAGGTGAATGACGTGAAAGAAATATCAAAATAGTGCTCCAAAAGTGTGATAAATAAAGGTTGTTGACCTGTTATTCTTGTTATGAAGGTCTCATTGTACCTGCGAAAAGTAAACACAGTGGTATCGCAACACACACAAGGGAGAGGGTACAGGGGGACACATACTTTGCAGCAAACTGCTACATCTATCTATCTTGTGATAGAATACTAAACAACTAAAAAATGGCAATACTTTAGTAACCGGCAATCCAACATGGCAATGTCAACTCTCTCATGTCGCTCTCCATACTCATGCAGAGATTGATAGCATGCTTATAATCGTTATGCGTGTTGTTCTTAAAAATATATACTGGTGTTTATTTCACATATCATGTAGTCTGTGTACCACATGTGGTTTAATTACAGGGTGGATATACACCATTCATAGCCCTCATTCCGTATGCATGGTGCCAAAACGGTTTTCATTATGTGGTGATATTCTAAAGATCGTATTTACAATAGTGTCCCCATGGTGTTCTGGTCGCGAGTGAAAATCTCATGCGTTTTATTTACCTCGCGCAAATAATTTTCGCGCTCCTATCGGATCGAGTGAGCTTCGGGGGGACTAGGGAGGGAAATATCAGGGTTAGTATCATCATTTCCCGTATACTTGCGGTTTTTGCTGATCTCATTCTCGGGTGCTCTGCTACCTCTTGTGCCCGTCCTCGGCGCCTACTGTGCGCGTTGCTCAAATCGAACCGGAAGCTGTCCGCAATGTTTCCGGGTTGCCATATGGGCGGGTGGGCTCGGGTTCTCTATTTCTATTGGTTGGCTCTCGTGTTGTCATGGTGACACGACGTGTAAACTCTGAGGTCGGATTTTGTTACGAATGAGAAAAGATTTTTTACGAATGAGAAAAGATTTTGTGAGCAGAGTTAAAGTCAGGGAAACGGGCCTCATGTCTGTTTTTGGGTTGACAGGCTCTCTTTGTTATGAAATTTAAAGGTGGATGTCGCTACTAGTAGACTTCCTTGTTGTTCATTTCATTCATACTGTAGACACGTGAAATGGGTTGTAATGTGCCAGATTTGTGTCAGATGCTCATAATGACGATCTGGTTTCTCTTTACCATTGGTCATCTTCAAATTATCAATCTTATAGGGTTATTTGGGGCCTGATTTCTGGAATAGAGATATCATTCTTACTATATTCCAAAGTTGCATTCTCAATCGGATAAGTATTTTTGGGTTAGGTTCGGGGTTCCTTTTATCTCCTCATCAGGCTAAGCCATGGAATATTATCGTTCAGCCCGTCACTATCCGTTTTGAGCCTGTGTACCCATCTCTGTTCCTTCTCGAAGAGAATTTTTTCTGCATTTCTGTCCTTTCTTGTCAGAGTTTCTAGAATTACCCAATGTAAATCATCCACAGTATGATTGTTCTCCAGGTAATGTGTGGCCATTTTCGTGGTGCTTTTTTTACATTTTACGTTACTCCTGTGTTCGCACAGTCTTTGTTTTATTTTTCTGCATGTCATGCCGATGTATTTCATCCCACATGGACAGGTGATCATATATACCACATGACTGGTGTTACAGTTTGTGTGATTTCTCAAAGTCCATTTGAAGTTTGGTAGCAATTGTAATTCTTTCGTGGGTTTTGTGAGACTATACACCGAGCAGGTGCCACAGGGGTAGTGTCCTGTCACTGGTGGGTTACCCCAGAGATTAGGCTGTTCTCTCAGAATCAGTGGGGCTGGCCTTGTGTGGACTAGTATATCCTTCAGATTTCTAGTTCTTCTGTTCGCAAACATTGGTTTTGGCCATTTGAGGTTGCCTGATGTTAGTATTCTCCAGTTCTTGTTGATGATCTTTTTAATACTGTTCGTCATCGGGCTGTATGTCGTCACACATGTGAGGACATCTTCTGTTGGTTTTTTGGGAGCTGTCTCAAGGAGTGCTTCTCTACTTTGATTCCTTGCACGTTTTTTGCATTTATTGATGGTTTTCTTTGGATAGTCACGGACTTCCAATTTCTGGCAGAGTTCCTTCGCCTGTGCTTGGTATTCATTGGTATCGCTACAATTTCGTCGCAACCTTAAGAACTGGCTGTATGGTAAGTTCTCTCTTAAAGGTCTTGGGTGGAAACTTTTGAAAGAGAGAAGGCTGTTCTTTGCCGTTGTTTTGAAAAAAGTCTTGGTTTTGAGAGTGCTATCCTCGGCATAGATTGTTACATCTAGAAAATCGATGCTCTTGTTGTCTGCACAATATGTGAATTTAAGGCATTCGTCTCTCTGATTGAGCCAGACATGGAAGTCTAGCAGGTTTCTGCGGTTCCCCTGCCAGATGACGAAAACGTCATCTATATACCGTTTCCAAAACAGTATATGATGATGAAAAGGATTGTCCTCATTGAAGATGTGATGGTCTTCAAAAGTGCTGACGTAGAGCCCCGCCACACTAGGGGCAAATGTACTGCCCATCGATGTTCCGTGGCACTGCAGGTATAGCGTGTCCTTGTATTGGAAATTTTTTTCCATAAGTGCTATCCGGCAGCATTCCAAGACAAAATGTCTAGGGGTCTTATTTGTCCATGTGGAGTCGAAAAGTATATTCTCGAGGGTCTCCATGGTTTTCTCTTGGGGAAGGCTCGTATATAGGCTCTCCACATCGAATCCAACCAATAGCATTGTGGTGGAAGAGTATTCAATGTTTTGCAAATGGTTGAGATGGTCTCTTGTGTCCTTCAGATAGGTTAGAGTTTTTTGTACTAAGGGTCTGAGATATTGATCTGCAAACTGGGAGAGAGGCTCTAAAATGGAGCCTATTCCTGAAACAATTGGTCGTCCCGGCGGTGGTATTCGTCCTTTATGTGTCTTCGGGAGGGAGTAGAAGTAAGGGGTTCTTGGATTAGTTGTCCTTAAATATTCTCCCTCGCTTCTGGAGATCCAATTGTTCGTTTCTCCTTCCTCTACCATCATGGAGATGGTCCTCTGTAGTCTTGGGGTTGGGTCTACGGTTAGAATTTTGTAAAATTTCTGATTCGAGAGTAGATCCATACACTGTTGGTTGTATCCTTCTGCTGTTAAGAGGACCACTCCACCGCCCTTGTCGGCGGGTTTTATGATGATACTCCGGTCATTTTTTAGCGCATCCAATGCTTGTTGTTCCAGCCTCGTTATGTTCTGGAATGGTCTCCGTTCTGTGTTGGCAAGTTCGTCTATCCCTTTGAATAGTGCCTGTTCAAACGTCTGTATTTCAACTGGGACTTGCGAATTAAGTGGGCAGAAGTTGGATTTCTTTCTTAGAGTTGTGTCCCCTTCTTTGGTCGGTTGTTGTTCTCCTACAAAGAAGGCTTTTAGCTTCAATTTCCTGCAGAATTCCGCCGCTTCGCATTTGGTTTTGAATACGTCCGTCTTTGGTGTGGGGACATATCCCAATCCTTTGTTGAGCACGTTTTCTTCTTCTTTTGTCAAAATTGTATCTGTCAGGTTCACGATGAGGGATTCGTGGAAGGGCCGGTTTTGGCTTTGGTCACGCTCCTCGTTTGTACCTGTCTCGTCTGGTCGGACCAGGTTACTCCTCTTCTCCGTGTTCTTTGTGACGGTTGGCCATTCCCTTTCCTTTTTAAGGAATGGCCAACCGTCACAAAGAACACGGAGAAGAGGAGTAACCTGGTCCGACCAGACGAGACAGGTACAAACGAGGAGCGTGACCAAAGCCAAAACCGGCCCTTCCACGAATCCCTCATCGTGAACCTGACAGATAAAATTTTGACAAAAGAAGAAGAAAACGTGCTCAACAAAGGATTGGGATATGTCCCCACACCAAAGACGGACGTATTCAAAACCAAATGCGAAGCGGCGGAATTCTGCAGGAAATTGAAGCTAAAAGCCTTCTTTGTAGGAGAACAACAACCGACCAAAGAAGGGGACACAACTCTAAGAAAGAAATCCAACTTCTGCCCACTTAATTCGCAAGTCCCAGTTGAAATACAGACGTTTGAACAGGCACTATTCAAAGGGATAGACGAACTTGCCAACACAGAACGGAGACCATTCCAGAACATAACGAGGCTGGAACAACAAGCATTGGAGGCGCTAAAAAATGACCGGAGTATCATCATAAAACCCGCCGACAAGGGCGGTGGAGTGGTCCTCTTAACAGCAGAAGGATACGACCAACAGTGTATGGATCTACTCTCGAATCAGAAATTTTACAAAATTCTAACCGTAGACCCAACCCCAAGACTACAGAGGACCATCTCCATGATGGTAGAGGAAGGAGAAACGAACAATTGGATCTCCAGAAGCGAGGGAGAATATTTAAGGACAACTAATCCAAGAACCCCTTACTTCTACTCCCTCCCGAAGACACATAAAGGACGAATACCACCGCCGGGACGACCAATTGTTTCAGGAATAGGCTCCATTTTAGAGCCTCTCTCCCAGTTTGCAGATCAATATCTCAGACCCTTAGTACAAAAAACTCCAACCTATCTGAAGGACACAAGAGACCTTCTCAACCATTTGCAAAACATTGAATACTCTTCCACCACAATGCTATTGGTTGGATTCGATGTGGAGAGCCTATATACGAGCTTTCCCCAAGAGAAAACCATGGAGACCCTCGAGAATATACTTTTCGACTCCACATGGACAAATAAGACCCCTAGACATTTTGTCTTGGAATGCTGCCGGATAGCACTTATGGAAAAAAAATTCCAATACAAGGACACGCTATACCTGCAGTGCCACGGAACATCGATGGGCAGTACATTTGCCCCTAGTGTGGCGGGGCTCTACGTCAGCACTTTTGAAGACCATCACATCTTCAATGAGGACAATCCTTTTCATCATCATATACTGTTTTGGAAACGGTATATAGATGACGTTTTCGTCATCTGGCAGGGGAACCGCAGAAACCTGCTAGACTTCCATGTCTGGCTCAATCAGAGAGACGAATGCCTTAAATTCACATATTGTGCAGACAACAAGAGCATCGATTTTCTAGATGTAACAATCTATGCCGAGGATAACACTCTCAAAACCAAGACTTTTTTCAAAACAACGGCAAAGAACAGCCTTCTCTCTTTCAAAAGTTTCCACCCAAGACCTTTAAGAGAGAACTTACCATACAGCCAGTTCTTAAGGTTGCGACGAAATTGTAGCGATACCAATGAATACCAAGCACAGGCGAAGGAACTCTGCCAGAAATTGGAAGTCCGTGACTATCCAAAGAAAATCATCAATAAATGCAAAAAACGTGCAAGGAATCAAAGTAGAGAAGCACTCCTTGAGACAGCTCCCAAAAAACCAACAGAAGATGTCCTCACATGTGTGACGACATACAGCCCGATGACGAACAGTATTAAAAAGATCATCAACAAGAACTGGAGAATACTAACATCAGGCAACCTCAAATGGCCAAAACCAAGGTTTGCGAACAGAAGAACTAGAAATCTGAAGGATATACTAGTCCACACAAGGCCAGCCCCACTGATTCTGAGAGAACAGCCTAATCTCTGGGGTAACCCACCAGTGACAGGACACTACCCCTGTGGCACCTGCTCGGTGTGTAGTCTCACAAAACCCACGAAAGAATTACAATTGCTACCAAACTTCAAATGGACTTTGAGAAATCACACAAACTGTAACACCAGTCATGTGGTATATATGATCACCTGTCCATGTGGGATGAAATACATCGGCATGACATGCAGAAAAATAAAACAAAGACTGTGCGAACACAGGAGTAACGTAAAATGTAAAAAAAGCACCACGAAAATGGCCACACATTACCTGGAGAACAATCATACTGTGGATGATTTACATTGGGTAATTCTAGAAACTCTGACAAGAAAGGACAGAAATGCAGAAAAAATTCTCTTCGAGAAGGAACAGAGATGGGTACACAGGCTCAAAACGGATAGTGACGGGCTGAACGATAATATTCCATGGCTTAGCCTGATGAGGAGATAAAAGGAACCCCGAACCTAACCCAAAAATACTTATCCGATTGAGAATGCAACTTTGGAATATAGTAAGAATGATATCTCTATTCCAGAAATCAGGCCCCAAATAACCCTATAAGATTGATAATTTGAAGATGACCAATGGTAAAGAGAAACCAGATCGTCATTATGAGCATCTGACACAAATCTGGCACATTACAACCCATTTCACGTGTCTACAGTATGAATGAAATGAACAACAAGGAAGTCTACTAATAGCGACATCCACCTTTAAATTTCATAACAACGAGAGCCTGTCAACCCAAAAACAGACATGAGGCCCGTTTCCCTGACTTTAACTCTGCTCACAAAATCTTTTCTCATTCGTAAAAAATCTTTTCTCATTCGTAACAAAATCCGACCTCAGAGTTTACACGTCGTGTCACCATGACAACACGAGAGCCAACCAATAGAAATAGAGAACCCGAGCACACCCGCCCATATGGCAACCCGGAAACATTGCGGACAGCTTCCGGTTCGATTTGAGCAACGCGCACAGTAGGCGCCGAGGACGAGCACAAGAGGTAGCAGAGCACCCGAGAATGAGATCAGCAAAAACCGCAAGTATACGGGAAATGATGATACTAACCCTGATATTTCCCTCCCTAGTCCCCCCGAAGCTCACTCGACCCGATAGGAGCGCGAAAATTATTTGCGCGAGGTAAATAAAACGCATGAGATTTTCACTCGCGACCAGAACACCATGGGGACACTATTGTAAATACGATCTTTAGAATATCACCACATAATGAAAACCGTTTTGGCACCATGCATACGGAATGAGGGCTATGAATGGTGTATATCCACCCTGTAATTAAACCACATGTGGTACACAGACTACATGATATGTGAAATAAACACCAGTATATATTTTTAAGAACAACACGCATAACGATTATAAGCATGCTATCAATCTCTGCATGAGTATGGAGAGCGACATGAGAGAGTTGACATTGCCATGTTGGATTGCCGGTTACTAAAGTATTGCCATTTTTTAGTTGTTTAGTATTCTATCACAAGATAGATAGATGTAGCAGTTTGCTGCAAAGTATGTGTCCCCCTGTACCCTCTCCCTTGTGTGTGTTGCGATACCACTGTGTTTACTTTTCGCAGGTACAATGAGACCTTCATAACAAGAATAACAGGTCAACAACCTTTATTTATCACACTTTTGGAGCACTATTTTGATATTTCTTTCACGTCATTCACCTAACGGTCCTGAAGAATGCCTATAAGTCCTAATCCAGGCAACATGGCAGAAACATGTCGACCATTTTAGAACTTCCCTTTCACTATTTTAAGAATCCTACACTCTAAGTGCACTTACTACTCATTATCCAGTTCCAACGTGCACTACACTAGAGAGTGTACGGACCCGGAAGCCAGACTAATAAATTGATATCCTTGTCTTCCTGGCCCCTTTTAATTGTAAGCATCTTTTTCACTGGCTCACTACTGCATCAACCTTGGGTAAGATCCTCCTGGTGGAGGCTGCATAACTCGATCGACTCAATGATTATGCACACACGTGATTCAAAAGCGGAGAACCAAGATATACCGCTTTAACGACAAACATACCCATCACGTGCATGAGGGTCATTTTAGATTGGGACACCCCATTTCCTGTAAATTACCTGCATACCGAAGGTTGTACAGGACAAGTGATCCATTCCCCCCCTTGATTAAGATATTGACTTTGGAAACTGAATGGATCAGCATTCTACCTCCCCCCCCCACACTTGATAATAATACCTAGGGAAACCTAGCAAACCTACAAATTTTTGAAAACTAGACGCCTATGGAATCTAGGATGGGGTGGCTTGACTGGCTAGACCTAGGGATATTAGCGCTCCTGAGGCGGAAGCCGGGAGCTAGTTTGTGATTAGCTGTTTTAAACTATATTGTATAGACGTGTTTTTAAAACCTGCACATTTTTATTTTAACTTGCACTTGACACTCAGACCCCTTCCTGAGGCTTTAGTATTTACCCACCTCGCGCCTCGCTCGCTCAGGGACTCTCAGTTCCCACCTAGCCGAGTTGGGCATTGGATTCACGGGACCCACAGGGGCCGATTCAACTTAGCGGCCATCTTGTGTGAGGAACAGCTTGCCGCGCTAGTGGTTGCGAGGCAGGGCTAGTTCACGCGGCGCTGAAGCGCATAAATTGAAACAGTTCCTTTACGCGCTAGCGTACGCGTTTGTGGACGCGCCATTCCGCGCCAAAGGAGCGCCTAAGGAGAGCCCGTCTGTGCCCGTCCGGGCCAGGACTGGGCTAGGGGCTATACCCATGGATCCTATCCTTCATACCAGCGTAAGTTACAGTGGAGATTTCCTCAGATCACTTAGAGGAAGGGCTAGGGATACTTGCCCTGGGGATATTTTCCTTGAGGAGGTAGCGATCCCATGTCCCCACTGCAAGTCCCCCAACCCCAGGAGCTGCAACACAGATAGTCTTTCCCTTGCCCTGATTAATTGTCGCTCTCTTCCAAGGCACACCACTGAAATAAATTTGCTCCTGGATGAACGAGATTTCGATGTTCTATTCTTAACGGAGACATGGCTGACTGATGACTCAGACCCACACTTAGTGCAAGCGCTACCACCGAAGTACTCCATTGCTAGACAGGACCGTATGTCCGGTAGAGGAGGAGGGGTGGCGATTATTTATAAAAACAACCTCAGATGTAGAACCTCGGAGAGTCCACTTACGGACTGTGAAAGTATTGGTTTTTCTATATCCTTCTCACCCACCTGCACCTTTTCTGGGATCCTGGTTTATAGACCCCCAGGCGACTCCCATGATTTTTGCAATAATCTTTTAGATAAGATCTCTCTCCTTATCAGTAGTACCCCTAATTTTACTATCTTGGGCGACCTTAATGTTCACCTAGATGAAGTCAATGCCATGCCAACGCAATGCCTGGTGGAGACTCTGAGAGTGGTGCACCTGGAACAAATTGTGGACAGTCCCACTCATACAGGTGGACACCTATTAGACCACATCTTTACTAACCTTGGAAATATAGCATGCACTAAGCCCACCTTTGTACCATGGTCAGACCATGCACTACTGTCCTTCTTGTGGTCCCCAGTAATACAGACCCACAAGGCCTCCATTCAAAAAAAGGTTAGTCGAGTATGGTCCAGATTACCCACTGAAAAATGGGAGGCAGCCCTCAAAAGCTGTTCGCCCCCACCCGATGAGGACCCGGTTGCAGCTAATGAAGCTTTTGATCAGTGGATCAACTCCACGCTTGATCCTATTCTCCCAAAAAAAGAGCTACGGCATAGAGAGGGCCCCAATAAACAACCATGGTATTCTAGGGAACTCAAGGAACACAAACAACTGTGTAAACGTGCGGAAAGGAAGTGGAGAAAGAACTACGCAGTTGCTGCGAAAAATGAATATAGGTCAACTCTGAGATCCTATAAAACTCTAATAAAATCCACACAAGCCGCATATTATCAGAGCAAAATTACGGAAGCAGCTAACGCCCCCAGGGAAATTTTTAAAATCTTTCAATCCCTGGCAACTACACCCAGGACTATTAGTCCTATTCAGAATCCACAGAAACACTGTGATGAGTTAGCTATCTTTTTCGCATCTAAGGTGTCAAACATCTATTCCGGTTTTGCATCAGTGACAGACATCCCAGATAATTGGAAGAGAGGAAAAAAGGAGGACCCGGATACGGACTCTAACCCATCAGTAGATCTCAAAGCCTTTCCTTCATTGGATCTGGCTGAAGTGGATAGTCTCCTTAGTAAGCTTAAATCTGGCTCCCCGTTAGACGCTGCTCCCCCGGCAGTTCTTAAACAGGTATCAGGGACAGTATGCCCTGTGATAACGCAGGTCAATAACGCGTCTCTGGCCTCCGGTGTAGTGCCCCCCAAATGGAAGAAGGCCAAGGTCAGAGCTTTGCTTAAGAAACCTAGCTTAGACCCGGAAGACCTGGCCAACTATAGGCCTATTTCACTATTACCAACTATCAGCAAAATAGCTGAAAAATATGTGAATCAGGTCCTTTCTTCCTTTATTGAATCCACGGAAGGATTGCACCCCACCCAGACCGGGTTTAGAGCAAAACAGGGAACGGAGACAGCCCTGGTAGCAGTAGTGGAGGCAGTTAGGGGTATAGTGGATGCAGGAGGCTGTGCTGCGGTGGTCCTGTTGGACCTCAGCGCAGCCTTCGATACAGTAAACCACTCTCTTCTGCTGCATCGGCTGCATCTTACAGGAGTCTCTGGATTGGCGATAAATTGGCTCCATTCTTTCTTATCAGACAGAAGCTTCTCTGTCTTTGAGGGAGAGGTGTCATCCAGCCAGCTGCAACTGAATCACGGCGTTCCCCAGGGTTCTTCCCTCAGCCCAACTCTGTTTAATATCTATATGAGACCTTTGGCTGAGGTGGTTCTTCCCTGGGGAATCCAACTCGTTACCTACGCCGATGACACGCAGCTGGTGGTTTCCTTGGTGAGGAACGATGTTTCAAATCAGGGGATCAACAATCTGACCCCGTGTCTCACCAAGGTTCTGGAATGGATGACTTCCTCCTTTTTAAAGTTAAATGGGGCCAAAACGGACATCATGCTCCTAGGTTATAAGGCCCCAATTAATCTTGATCCTTGGTGGCCTCACTGCCTAGGACCTCCCCCAGCACCCAAGACTCATATAAAGAGCTTAGGGATCTGGCTAGACTCCTCTCTAGGATTTCAATACCAAGCAAAAAAGGTAGCCGGAACCTGCTATGGGCTGCTGAGAGTCTTAAAAAAAGTGCTAGACCTTCTGCCATTCGAAGCCAGAAGACTGTTAGTCCAGTCATTGATTATGTCACGGCTGGATTATGCAAATGCCGTCTACATGGGGGCCCCAGTCGGCACCATAAAAATTCTGCAATCGGTACAGAATTGTGCTGCTCGACTACTTATGAAAGTCCCTAAAAGATGTTCAGCAAAAGCCGCACTTCAATCCTTGCACTGGCTATCCATTAAGGGAAGGATAACTTTTAAGACCATGTGCATGGCGCACAAATCCATCCATGGTGCTGGCCCGCCTATCCTGGATCCCCTCTTTCATCGCCACCAATTAGTGAGATCTCTGAGATCCAACCAGCGGAACCTGCTGGTAGTTCCCAGGATGAAGCTGGCCCGGATGGGTGGCCGTCGACTCTCGGTGCATGCAGCTAAAGAATGGAACGCACTCCCTGATGTCATTAGGCATGAGTTAAACCACCTTGCTTTCAGGAAGCGCTTAAAGACGCACCTTTTCCAATAGTGTTTTATTTTCCTTTGTCTTACAGCGCTGGGATGCTCAAGAGTAGCCATGCGCTATAGAAGAAGGTATTCATTCATTCATTCATTCATTCTGGCTCTCCCCAGGATCTGTTACCCAGAACACTTGCAAACCTCAAACTTTGTAAAAAAAAAAACAAATTTGCCTCATATTTCTGTCATTGGAAGTCCTGGAATCTGTGTGGATCCATAACGTTCCACCCAACCTGCATTCCCCAAAATCTTCTGAGAAAAACGGTGTCTCACTTGTGTGGGTAGGCCTAGTAGCTGCGTCAGGAAAGGACCCAAAACACAACGTGGACACACAACATTTTCACAGTGAAATCTGACCCTTTTTTTGGAAAGTGCCTAGCTGTATATTTTATACGCTAGTTCGTCCGGCACTTAGGGAAACCTAGCAAACCTATACATTTGTGATAACTAGACACCAAGAGGAATCCAGGATGGGGTGACTTGACTGGCTCTCCATAGGTTATGATATCCAGTATCCCTTGCAAACCTCAAACATTGTAAAAAGAAAACACATTAGCTTCACATTTCTGTGGTGGTAAGTTCTGGAATCTTCGTGGATCCACAAAATTCCACCCATCCGGCATTCACCAAAGACTTCTGAGAAGAATAGTAGCTACCTGTGTGGGTAGGCCCAGTGGCTGCGACAGGAAATGGCCTAAAACTCCCCATGGACACACAACATTTTCACAGTGAAACTGACCTTTTTTTGGGAAAGTGCCTAGCTGTAGATTTTGAACGCTAACTCTACCAGCACCTTGGGAAACCTAGCAAACCTATACATTTTTTAAAACTAGACTCCTAGGTGAATCCAGAATGGGGTGACTTGAGTGACTCTCATCAGGATCTGTTACCCAGAATCCCTTGCAAACCACAAACTTTCTAAAAAAACTAATTTTATTCACATTTCTGTTGTGGAACATTCTGGAATCTGCGTGGATCCACAAAATTCCACACACCCTGCATTTCCTAAAGACTTCTGAGAAAAATGGTACCTTACTTGTGTGGGTAGGCCTAGTTCCCACAACAGGAAACGACCCAAAACACAACGTGGACACACCACATTTTCACAGTGTAAACCAACCCTTTTTTTGGAAAGTGCCTAGCTGTAGATTTTGAACCCTAGCTCTGCAAGTACCTAGGGAAATCTAGCAAACCTATACATTTTTGAAAACTGGACACCTATTGGAAATCCAGGATGGGGAGACTTGAGTGGCTCCCACCTGGTTCTGTTACCAAGAATCCCTTGCAAACTTCACACTTTCTAAAAAAGAAACTTTCCTCACATTTCTGTGGTGGATACTTCTGGAATCTGCGCGGATTCATAAAATTCCACACACCCTGCATTCCCCAAAGAAATCAGAGATAAATGGCATCTCACCTGTGTGGGTAGGCCTAGTGGCCGCCACAGGAAACGGCCCAAAACACAACGTGGACACACTACATTTTCACAGTGAAAATAGACAATTTTTTTGCAAAGTGCCTAGCTGTAGATTTTGCACCCTAGCTCTGCAGACGCCCAGGGAAAACTAGCAGACCTACACAATTATGAAAACTAGACACCTAGGGGAATCCAGGATGGGGTGACAGGACTGGCTCTCTCCTGTTTCTGTTACTCAGAATCCCTTTCAAAACTCAAACTTTGTAAAAAAAAAAACAATTTATATTTCTGTGTTGGAATGTTCTGAAAACTGTGTGGATCCATATAACTCCACCCACCCTGTATTCCCCAAAGTCTTCCGAGAAAAATTGTTTCTCACTTGTGTGGGTAGAACTAGTTGCTGCTACAGTAAATGGCCCAAAACACAACGTGGACACAGAACATTTTCACAATGAAAACTGACCCTTTTTTGGGAAAGTGCTTAGCTGTAGATTTTGAACCCTAGCTCTGCAGACGCCCAGGGAAAACTAGCAAACCTACACAATAATGAAAACTAGACACCTAGGGGAATCCAGGATGGGGTGACACGACTGGCTCTCTCCAGGTTCTGTTACTCAGAATCCCTTTCAAAACTCAAACTTTGTAAAAAAAAAACAATTTATATTTCTGTGGTGGAATGTTCTGAAAACTGTGTGGATCCATACAACTCCACCCACCCTGTATTCCCCAAAGTCTTCAGAGAAAATTGGTTTCTCACTTGTGTGGGTAGAGCTAGTTGCTGCTACAGCAAATGGCCCAAAACACAACGTGGACACAGAACATTTTCACAGTGAAAACTGACCCTTTTTCTGGAAAGTGCCTAGCTGTAGATTTTGAAACCTAGCTCTACCGGCACTTTGAGAAACCTAGCAAACTGATACATTTTTGTACTATCTAAGAAGGCAAAGCATTGACATATTGGATCATATAATGATGCTTAAAAGTATGATATTATTCTGTCTGCAAGAGAACATTTTTCTATTTGAAGAAACCTAGTATATGCAAAAATCAGGTACTGCAATGGGCACTTGTTTCACCCCCAGCCTGGTGAATCTGTTTCTGGGCTGCTGGGATGAGCAAGTGGTTTGGAGTGAATCCAATGGACGGTACACAGAACATGTGCCTTTATGGCTCAGATATATAGATGTTATTTTCATCATCTGGGATGGTGGGAAGGATCATGCTATGGAATTTATCAACACACTGGCCCAAAATGATTTAAATTTAAGTTTGACCCATACCATCAGTGACTCTGTGTGTGAATTCCTTGACATAAGAATTGCTGTCAGGGATAACAGATTGATAACTATGTTGTTCCGTAAGGACACTGCAGGAAACACGACCTTTCAAGATCACAGTCATCACCCCACCTCACTCCTGAATAGTATCCCATATGGGGAGCTTCTGCATGCCCGCAGAAACTGTAATACCGATGAGGACTATGCGAAAGAGGCTAATGTCATGAAGCAACACTTTAAGCAATGGGGATACTCTGAAAAGGCTCCCAAACAAGCAAGCACCAAATTGGCCAATGTAACACAAACTGATGTTCTCTTCACATGTAAAGAGAATCCTAGTGATAAAGACGATATGGTTAGCCCATGTAGCAGTACAATGCTAGATCCAACAAACTGAGGCATGCGATGGGGAAACATTGGGGCCTTATGAAATCTGACCCCATAATAGGTAAAACTGTTGGCAATGTCCCAGTGATAACATACTGAAGACCTGAACCCTTAAAGGACAAGTTAGTCCAAAGTTATTGTAATCCAGAAATAATTACGACATGGATGCAGAATTCGCAGGGATTTCATAATAGCAATTCCTGCAACGCGTGTAGGTTTACTAACAGTTGTAAAACCTATACAAAGCACAATGGAAAGGATAAAAGCATCAACCAATTCATCACATGCGCCACTGAGTTTGTGGTGTACATACTGGAGAGTCCCTGTTGGCTACGTTATATAGGGAGCACAAAGTTGCCCCTGAAAAAACGTATTTTAGAGTATTAGAGGGCGATTACTAACATGCTGCCATATGCATCAACAGAAGAAATTGTGATTCCTAAATAGCGATTTTTAAGGAATCGCTGTTTAGGAATCTCAAAAGCCTATGCATGTAGGAATCGCTATAAAAATAGTGATTTCTACACAGTCCTTAATTGCTTCTTGCAAATTGCTAGTCGCAATTAAGGAATGCTGTCCCATTCATTCCTATGGGCCTCCAGGCCCATAGGAACGAATTGGAGATTGCATGAGCAATTTCAAGGGTACAAGGGTGTCAAAATGACACCCTGTTGCACCCCTGAAATTGATCTGTGCGTATATGTTGCACACAAATGCCCTAAGGGCATGTGTGTGCGCAACATGAAACTTTGAAAAATGCCTAAAAGTGCATTTTTCAAAGTTCAACTTCATGGTAATTTACTACTCCTGTTAGCGAAATCGCAAATTCTTTAACTTTCATGCATTGCATTTAAGGAATCTCAATTTGGGATTCCCTAAATGCAATCGCAATTTAAGGAATCGCAATTTAGAGATTCCTTAAATTGCGATTTTGGCATTTGGGATGATTTGCAAAAATACCAGTCGCAAAGGGGCAGATTCTGAGAATCTCCCCTTTTGCGACCGGTTTTTCCTTTGATGCATGTGCCTGATGGACTTTAATCATCCAGTTGCTCAACACTTCTCCAATGCACACAATAGTGACAAGAAACGACTTACTTTTTGTGGCATTCATAGGATCCTGAAACACATCCAGGAGGGGATAGAGAAAAACAACTACGTATCCTCGAATCGAGGTACATAATTGACCTCAATATAAGGACCCCTTATGGACTCAAGAGGGAGGAAGGAATGTGTACCCATATAGGCATGTAATGAATTATGCCTATGCCATTATGTCCATGTCCTTACTTTCGGGACCACGTCCTTTTAACCACTTCACTGCGGCGGCTATTCCGCCGCAGTGCTAACGAATTTCCGCGGCCGCTCCGTCACGAGCCTCGGTTGAGCTGTGCTCGTGACGGAGCGGTTCCGTCACGGCCCGCCCCACTCAATAGAACGCTCAGCGCAGGCGCGGAATTCGTGCCGCGCATGAGCGTTCTATCGAGCTGGGTGGGCCATGACGGAACCGCTCCGTCACCAGCACAGCTCAACCGACGCTGGTGACGGAGCGGTTCCGTCACCAGCACCGAAGGGGTTAACAGATTTTTGTAAATAGATGAATATTTTAGCTTTTTCCCCATTTTTAGGGCTCGGCCTACGTCACCACGAAGTGGGGCGGAGCTCCGAGCTCCTATTGTTAAAGAAAAAAAAAAGTTTCTTTAGGGCTCGGGAAAGAAACATTCCTTAGTGCGTGAGCTTTTTTTTATTATCTGAATGGTGATTGGTCGTCGCGGTGCTGTTTTTGTAGTAGTCTTGATGCCATAGGGCATTAGGCGGCAATGTTGGCATTTTCTGTGCGGTTACGCGCACGGCAGACTATTAATCTTAATTAGGAGCTGTCAGAGTGTGCCCGTGTAATGCAATCCAGATGGTCTAAGCGGTGAGCGCGTTCAAGGTAAAATGACGAGAGGAGAGGCAGCAGGCGAGGCTCACATAAGATGACTCATGCATGCTCGTCCACACTGTCAGGTTAACCAACTTAAAGCGAGCCAGCCTCTGTTGAGGCATGCTGCTATCATTCTCTGTAATGAAATGCCATGGATGTGTTAATGCACTCCTGCTTGGTAGCCAAGCATAATTATGCTCCTTTCATCTGTCACAACACATCTATAATTGGCATGAACACCCTCGACGTTTTTTTTCCTTTTGCATAAAGATCAAATTTTCAGAGAGAGGATGCTAGCAGACACCCATACACAGACGGCTTTTGGCACCGCATCGCGAGCTGCCTGGTCGCGTGCCAGGCAGCCACCGGGGCAGCTGAACTCCGGCTGCACGCGCGTTCGCTCTCCACATGTTGACAACGTGATGGCGGATTAAGTGCCACTAATTTAATAAAGCAACTCATACAAGGATATTGATCGATTGGGGAAAGGAAGAAAAAAAGACACTTGGACTGCCTGGAGCAAGGCTGAAAAAAGACAGAGCGCGTGAGGTGCAGTTATTTTTAGTCATGTGACTCAAGCTCATCCACTCTTTACCAATATTCATCTGAGACTGCATAATGAGCATACGCATTGATTGGCAAGAGGGGCTGCAGCCTCGGAGGTGTCCGCACTGTTCTCCTTTGCATTGATAGGTCTCCGTTGAGAATGCATGTGGCCCTCTAACATGACTTATCATGTTCTAGGCCCTGACATTGATTTTGTTTGGGGGAGAAAACACAACGTTGCTCCCTTGACCTTTCTGCTCAGTCCTTTTGCAGCTGAAAAGACTTTTTCATGACAGGGCAAACGCTAACACCCATCGTTAAGTGAAAAAAGTGTGCAGCAGGTCAGTGTGGGCGGTCATACGTCATGATAACGCGATGAAAATATCGACCTACAGCCATATCTTGACCATAATATTGCCTATCCATATATTGTCAAGGTAAATGTACATTTACTATGTCTGTTGCCAGATTATTGTTATGGCAATATTGTGTGGTATACATATTGTGTCTTTAATATTGTCCACAAATATATTGCTCACTGGAATTTATGTTTAAAAAAAAAACCTGCTCTCACTGGGGCGATATCTTTGTAAACCGTATTTATTTAAATACATTTTCTGTACATCTGAAAGACAACCGAGTTACCATTATTAACTCCATTGCGAGGATTTTTTTTGGGTATTCAATGTTATGATCAAACTATGTCTCTGTGCATATTTCAACCACATAAGTGTACCTCGAATAGAAGGCAATCATGGGGTCTACTGCAAGGGTAGGATGGAATAGGGTAAGGAGGGGGACCAAGCTGTCCATACATGCCTTAAATAAGGCCTCTGCATTGTTGAAGAAATCCATGGCGTACACACTCGCAGGGACGGTATAATTGCCTTGGATTCTGTTATGCTGTGCCCAGATGCGCTGCGGGGGAAAAAATGGCAAATTGGTGTGCACCATTGCAATGTCCTTATATGTTTTCCTAGTCTAAGGGGGATGACACTGCTGTACTGCTTGAATATTTAAATCAGAAAGCTTCATCTGTGTGAGGAATGGAGCCCTAATTAGGAGCTGTGACAGACTTGCATATTAGGCCATCGAAGCATCATTTCACCAGTACTACCACCACCAGTACTACCAGTACCACCACCACCACCAGTACCACCACCACCATCAGTACTACCACTACCAGTACCACCAACACTACCAGTACTACCAGTACTACAGCCACCAGTACTACAACTACCACCACCACCAGTACTAACAGTACCACGACCACCAGTACTACCACTACCAGTACTACCAATACCAGTACCACTACTACCACCAGTACTACCACCACCAGTACCACCACCACCAGTACTACCACTACCAGTACTACGGGCAGCAGTACCACCACCACTAGCACTACCACTACCGGTACCACCACCAGTACTACCACTACCAGTATCACCACCACCAGTACTACCACTACCAGTACCACCACTGCCAGTACTACCACCACCAGTACTACCACTAACAGTACCACCACCTCCAGTACTACCACTACTACCACTACCAGTACCACCACCACCACCAGTACTACCAGTAACACCACCACCAGTACTACCACTACCAGTTCCCCCACCACCACCAGTACCTCCAGTACTACCACCATCAGTACTACCAGTTCTACCACCACCAGTACTACCACTACTACAGCCACCAGTACTACCACTACTACAGCCACCAGTACTACCACTACCACCACCACCAGTACTACCACTACCAGTACCACCACTACCACCAGTAATACCAGTACTACCACCATCAATACTACCAGTACTACCACCACCAGTACTACCACTACTACAGCCACCAGTACTACCACTATAACAGCCACCAGTACTACCACCACCACCAGTACTACCAGTACCACCACCACCAGTACTACCACTACCAGTACTACCACTACCAGTACTAGCAGTACCACAACCACCACCACTACTACCAGTACTACCACCATCAGTACTACCAGTACTACCACCACCAGTACTACCACAACTACAGCCACCGGTACTACCACTACTACAGCCACCAGTACTACCACTACCACCACCACCATCACTACCACCACCACTAGTACTACCAGTACCACCACCACCAGTACTACCACTACCAGTACTACCACTACCAGTACTATCAGTACCACTACCATCACCACCAGTACCACCACCACCAGTACTACCAACACCAGTACTACCAGTACCACCACCACCACCAGTACTGCCACTACCAGTACCACCACCACCAGTACTACCAGTACTGTGAGTAGTGAGTAGTGAGTAGTGAGTAGTGAGTAGAGTAGTGAGTAGAGAGTGCAGAGTAGTGAGTGCAGAGTAGTGAGTGCAGAGTAGTGAGTGCAGAGTAGTGAGTAGTGAGTAGTGAGTGCAGAGTAGTGAGTAGTGAGTGTAGAGTAGTGAGTAGAGTAGTGAGTAGAGTAGTGAGTGCAGAGTAGTGAGTAGTGAGTAGAGTAGTGAGTGCAGAGTAGTGAGTAGTGAGTAGAGTAGTGAGTAGTGAGTAGAGTAGTGAGAAGAGTAGTGAGTAGAGTAGTGAGTAGAGTAGTGAGTAGAGTAGTGAGTAGTGAGTAGTGAGTAGTGAGTAGAGTAGTGAGTAGTGAGTAGTGAGTGCAGAGTAGTGAGTAGTGAGTAGAGTAGTTAGCAGTGAGTAGAGTAGTGAGTAGAGTAGTGAGTAGTGAGTGCAGAGTAGTGAGTAGTGAGTAGAGTAGTGAGTAGATTAGTGAGTAGTGAGTGCAGAGTAGTGAGTAGTGAGTAGAGTAGTGAGTAGTGAGTGCAGAGTAGTGAGTAGAGTAGTGAGTAGTGAGTAGAGTAGTGAGTAGTGAGTAGAGTAGTGAGTAGAGTAGTGAGTAGTGAGTAGAGTAGTGAGTAGTGAGTGCAGAGTAGTGAGTAGAGTAGTGAGTAGTGAGTGCAGAGTAGTGAGTAGTGAGTGCAGAGTGAGTGTGCAGAGTAGTGAGTAGTGAGTGCAGAGTGAGTGTGCAGAGTAGTGAGTAGTGAGTGCAGAGTAGTGAGTGCAGAGTAGTGAGTGCAGAGTAGTGAGTGCAGAGTAGTGAGTAGTGATTGCAGAGTAGTGAGTAGAGTAGTGCGCAGTGAGTGCAGAGTAGTGAGTAGTGAGTAGAGTAGTGAGTAGAGTAGTGAGTAGAGTAGTGAGTAGAGTAGTGAGTAGTGAGTAGAGTAGAGTAGTGAGTAGTGACTAGAGTAGTGAGTAGAGTAGTGAGTAGTGAGTGCAGAGTAGTGAGTAGAGTAGTGAGTAGTGAGTGCAGAGTAGTGAGTAGTGAGTGCAGAGTGAGTGTGCAGAGTAGTGAGTAGTGAGTGCAGAGTGAGTGTGCAGAGAAGTGAGTAGTGAGTAGAGTAGTGAGTAGTGAGTAGAGTAGTGAGTGCAGAGTAGTGAGTAGTGAGTAGAGTAGTGAGTAGGGTAGTGAGTAGTGAGTGCAGAGTAGTGAGTAGAGTAGTTAGTAGTGAGTAGAGTAGTGAGTAGTGAGTGCAGAGTAGTGAGTAGAGTAGTGAGTAGAGTAGTAAGTAGAGTAGTGAGTAGAGTAGTGAGTAAAGTAGTGAGTGCAGAGTAGTGAGTAGTGAGTAGAGTAGTGAGTAGTGAGTAGAGTACTGAGTAGAAAGTAGTGAGTGGAGAGTAGTGAGTAGTGAGTAGAGTAGTGAGTAGTGAGCAGAGTAGTGAGTAGTGAGTGCAGAGTAGTGAGTAGAGTAGTGAGTAGAGAGTAGAGTAGTGAGTAGTGAGTAGAGTAGTGAGTACAGTTGTGAGTAGTGAGTAGAGTAGTGAGTAGTGAGTAGAGTAGTGAGTAGAGTAGTGAGTAATGAGTAGAGTAGTGAGTAGAGTAGTGAGTAGAGTAGTGAGTAGTGAGTAGAGTAGTGAGTAGAGTAGTGAGTAGAGTAGTGAGTAGTGAGTAGAGTAGTGAGTAGTGAGTAGAGTAGTGAGTAGAGTAGTGAGTAGTGAGTGCAGAGTAGTGAGTAGAGTAGTGAGTAGTGAGTGCAGAGTAGTGAGTAGTGAGTGCAGAGTGAGTGTGCAGAGTAGTGAGTAGTGAGTGCAGAGTGAGTGTGCAGAGTAGTGAGTAGTGAGTAGAGTAGTGAGTAGTGAGTAGAGTAGTGAGTAGTGAGTGCAGAGAGTAGTGAGTAGAGTAGTGAGTAGTGAGTAGTGAGTAGAGTAGTGAGGTGAGTAGTGAGTAGTGAGTGCTGAGTAGTGAGTAGAGTAGTGAGTAGTGAGTAGAGTAGTGAGTAGTGAGTGCAGAGTAGTGAGTAGAGTAGTGAGTAGTGAGTAGAGTAGTGAGTAGAGTAGTAAGTAGTGAGTAGAGTAGTGAGGTGAGTAGTGAGTAGTGAGTGCAGAGTAGTGAGTAGTGAGTAGAGTAGTGAGTAGTGAGTAGAGTAGTGAGTAGAGTAGTGAGGTGAGTAGAGTAGAGTAGTGAGTAAAGTAGTGAGTGCAGAGTAGTGAGTAGAGAAGTGAGTAGTGGGTAGTGAGTAGAGTAGTGAGTAGAGTAGTGAGTAGAAAGTAGTGAGTAGAGTAGTGAGTAGTGAGTAGAGTAGTGAGTGGAGAGTAGTGAGTAGTGAGTAGAGTAGTGAGTAGTGAGCAGAGTAGTGAGTAGTGAGTGCAGAGTAGTGAGTAGTGAGTAGAGTAGTGAGTAGAGTAGTGAGTAGATTAGTGAGTAGTCAGTAGAGTAGTGAGTAGTCAGTAGAGTAGTGAGTAGAGTAGTGAGTAGTGAGTAGTGAGTAGTGAGTAGTGAGTAGAGTAGTGAGTAGAGTAGTGAGTAGAGTAGAGTAGTGAGTAGAGTAGTGAGTAGAGTAGTGAATAGTGAGTAGTGAGTAGAGTAGTGAGTAGTGAGTAGTGAGTAGTGAGTAGTGAGTAGTGAGTAGAGTAGTGAGTAGAGTAGTGAGTAGTGAGTAGTGAGTAGTGAGTAGAGTAGTGAGTAGAGTAGTGAGTAGTGAGTAGAGTAGTGAGTAGTGAGTAGTGAGTAGAGTAGTGAGTAGTGAGTAGTGAGTAGAGTAGTGAGTAGAGTAGTGAGTAGAGTAGTGAGTAGTGAGTAGAGTAGTGAGTAGTGAGTGCAGAGTAGTGAGTAGAGTAGTGAGTAGTGAGTAGAGTAGTGAGTAGTGAGTGCAGAGTAGTGAGTAGTGAGTAGAGTAGTGAGTGCAGAGTAGTGAGTAGAGTAGTGAGTAGGGTAGTGAGTAGTGAGTGCAGAGTAGTGAGTAGAGTAGTGAGTAGTGAGTAGAGTAGTGAGTAGTGAGTGCAGAGTAGTGAGTAATGTAGTGAGTAGAGTAGTAAGTAGAGTAGTGAGTAGAGTAGTGAGTAAAGTAGTGAGTGCAGAGTAGTGAGTAGAGTAGTGAGTAGTGAGTAGAGTAGTGAGTACTGAGTAGAGTAGTGAGTAGAAAGTAGTGAGTAGAGTAGTGAGTAGTGAGTAGAGTAGTGAGTGGAGAGTAGTGAGTAGAGTAGTGAGTAGTGAGCAGAGAAGTGAGTAGTGAGTGCAGAGTAGTGAGTAGAGAGTAGAGTAGTAAGTAGAGAGTAGAGTAGTGAGTAGTGAGTAGAGTAGTGAGTACAGTTGTGAGTAGTGAGTAGAGTAGTGAGTAGTGAGTAGAGTAGTGAGTAGAGTAGTGAGTAATGAGTAGAGTAGTGAGTAGAGTAGTGAGTAGAGTAGTTAGTAGTGAGTAGAGTAGTGAGTAGAGTAGTGAGTAGAGTAGTGAGTAGTGAGTAGAGTAGTGAGTAGTGAGTAGAGTAGTGAGTAGAGTAGTGAGTAGAGTAGTGAGTAGTGAGTGCAGAGTAGTGAGTAGAGTAGTGAGTAGTGAGTGCAGAGTAGTGAGTAGAGGAGTGAGTAGTGAGTAGAGTAGTGAGTAGTGAGTAGAGTAGTGAGTAGAGTAGTGAGTAGTGAGTGCAGAGTAGTGAGTAGAGGAGTGAGTAGTGAGTAGTGAGTAGAGTAGTGAGGTGAGTAGTGAGTAGTGAGTGCTGAGTAGTGAGTAGTGAGTAGAGTAGTGAGTAGTGTGTAGAGTAGTGAGTAGTGAGTGCAGAGTAGTGAGTAGTGAGTAGAGTAGTGAGTAGAGTAGTGAGTAGTGAGTAGAGTAGTGAGGTGAGTAGTGAGTAGTGAGTGCAGAGTAGTGAGTAGTGCGTAGAGTAGTGGGTAGTGAGTATAGTAGTGAGTAGAGTAGTGAGGTGAGTAGAGTAGAGTAGTGAGTAAAGTAGTGAGTGCAGAGTAGTGAGTAGAGAAGTGAGTAGTGGGTAGTGTGTAGAGTAGTGAGTAGAGTAGTGAGTAGAAAGTAGTGAGTAGAGTAGTGAGTAGTGAGTAGAGTACACGGGAAGCGACCTCTTGGATGCTCCGGAAAATACCCGCCAGCAGCACGAGGTCCGGTGACATTTGCTGTGTGCGTGCACGCCTGCACGCGCCCCTCAGCCTTTATATCTGGGCAGCGTCTGTCCGTCCGATACTGGAGGGGGTACACCACTTAAACTGCAAGTAAACCTACCGCAGCGCCGTGAGGGAAACGGCAGGACCGACGGGCACAGGGGAAGTGCCGAGAGACATCCCAACTCGGCACCAGGCACTACAAGCCCCAGAAGCACCAGGGGCGGCGCGCCCGTGACGCGCTCGGAGCGCCAGGAGGCGGCTCCTCAAAAGGCTGACTCCCCGGGAGCCCAGTGGGGGAACACCATTAAACTGCAAGTAAACCTACCGCAGCGCCGTGAGGGAAACGGCAGGACCGACGGGCACAGGGGAAGTGCCGGGAGACATCCCAACTCGGCACCAGGCACTACAAGCCCCAGAAGCACCAGGGGCGGCGCGCCCGTGACGCGCTCGGAGCGCCAGGAGGCGGCTCCTCAAAAGGCTGACTCCCCGGGAGCCCAGTGGGGGAACACCACTTAAACTGCAAGTAAACCTACCGCAGCGCCGTGAGGGAAACGGCAGGACCGACGGGCACTGGGGTAGTGCCGAGAGACATCCCAACTCGGCACCAGGCACTACAAGCCCCAGAAGCACCAGGGGCGGCGCGCCCGTGACGCGCTCGGAGCGCCAGGAGGCGGCTCCTCAAAAGGCTGACTCCCCGGGGGCCCGTGGGGGAACACCACTTAAACTGCAAGTAAACCTACCGCAGCGCCGTGAGGGAAACGGCAGGACCGACGGGCACAGGGGAAGTGCCGAGAGACATCCCAACTCGGCACCAGGCACTACAAGCCCCAGAAGCACCAGGGGCGGAGCGCCCGTGACGCGCTCGGAGCGCCAGGAGGCGGCTCCTCAAAAGGCTGACTCCCCGGGAGTCCAGTGGGGGAACACCACTTAAACTGCAAGTAAACCTACCGCAGCGCCGTGAGGGAAACGGCAGGACCGACGGGCACAGGGGAAGTGCCGAGAGACATCCCAACTCGGCACCAGGCACTACAAGCCCCAGAAGCACCAGGGGCGGCGCGCCCGTGACGCGCTCGGAGCGCTAGGAGGCGGCTCCTCAAAAGGCTGACACCCCTATCGCCCCGCGTGTGGCGCGCGGGAGCGCCCCGGGGCTAAGCCCGGGCAAAGGGTAGGCCCTCTGTGGCCCTCAGTGGACAGCAGTGGTTGGGCGGGCAACCCCCCTTGTCTTTAGTTTACTTTATTTCGTGAGTACTTTTTCAATTTAATTAGTTTTTAACTTGTTTACCGGCTCTTACAAACCCCACTACCATTGGCATAATGCCTCCAAAGGAAAGTAAAGGGAAGAGCGACACTGTTGTTTTTACGGGAGCTATGGATCAATTTATTAAAAGAATGAACTGCGTGGTGGATGAAAGTATAAATATTATGGAAAGGAGGGTTTCGCAGGAATTGGCCATCGCGAGGAGATCTTCCCTTGGACCAATGGCACATGTTCAAACACCTGCTCCCAAAGACAGAATTAAAATAGCAGGAGAGACTAATGGTTCCCTAAGTAATGAAATCATTGTGGATACAAATACTAATAATGATACACTGAATGTCTCTGAGGGTAGTTCTCTAAATGTCTCAGAATCTATATTGCAATCACCTAATAATTTACCTAATGCTCGTACTGCACCGGTACCCGTTGAGTCAGCTAAAGTATACAACCCTAGGCAGCAGAAAGGGGTGAACGCAGGGGCAATTCCAAAAAACAAGCAAGGGCCTACCACTAATATTGGTGGTAAGAGGAAGAAGGGTCCTAAACAGCCCACATCACCTAATAGTAGTTTGGACATAGCGGCTGTTGGTAAAAATAAGGATATAGCAGACCATGGGCCCCTGGTACAGGTTCCAGGGGGATTGCTGCCAGCAGGGATTGGCGCAGAAGGGGGGGATTCTGCTTCTACTGTCATACTTGAAGCACTAAGGCACCTACTTCGCCCACTAGAGGAGAGATTGAGTAAAGTAGAGATATTTTTAAAACGTATAGAAAGGGACATAAAGGGGATATTAGACAACCCACAGAAGAAGTCTAGCACTAATCCGCAACTAACATTGCCAAAAGCTATGTCTGCAAAAACCCCAGATGTAATAGTAGTGCCTAATGAAAAAGTAACACCTAAATCAAATGTGGGGGACCCCATGACATCTAGAGAGGTATCCACTAATAAACCACAAAAGCAAAGTGCACCAAGCACAGCAATAGGTAGTAAGGGGGTGGTAAATGGAAATAGACCAAGTAAAGACCAGGCAAAGGATGTATTTAACCTTCCCCCGGAGGTCTGTCCATTTGTGGTAATCCTGACTGGAGTCCAGAGTTAGGCAAACAGGAGTTGGAAAGCTCAACTTTCCTCTGGAAAAGGGTGACTCAATGGCTAAATATTAATAGGCCGTTACCCCCTGGCCTGATGGGTAACATTCTAAGCATCAGGAGAGCACCCTGGGTGGGCTACTTAGCGAAAGACATAGAAGGTGATAGCATAGTTATTAATTTTGACAATCCAAGAATAGTTAATTACATCTGTAATTTGAAGTATCCCAACCCAGACCCAGCCACCACCATACAACCATTCAAACTAACATACTTTTACCCACCCGGTTACTTTCACTCTAGGACTGATGGATGGACCATGGTAAGACACCGTGGCAGGAGGCACCAAGGAGGAGGTTGGTTAGGACAAACACATCATCTTCATGATTTCTTCTCCCATAACCAGTTTGATTGTCTTGAGTCTGTCGATTGACTACAGGTAATTCCATCGACCATCACACCTGAGGTATCTTCATTACATTATGTAATTCCCAAACTTAGTGTAGCATTTTCTAAGGAGAGTGGGGGGGTCAATATACCACTTAATCACCAGGATATTGGCTGCGAAAAAGTCTGCAATAGCAATAACTTGGTAGGGAATGGGCACGAAGAAACCATGAGGCCATGTGATTTGAAGAAAGGAGATAGTGAAAATAGCGAGTTATTAGTGGATAGGTACGTGAATATCTGTACTATCGTTGACGAAAATCTACTCCCCATTATTAAACCTAGCACCCATTGTTTAAAAGAGGGACCCCCATTGATAACATTAGTTTCGTGGAATATCGCTGGAGTTGGTACAAAAATGTGTGACCCTGATTGGAACACCTATATGAACACATTTGATATCTGTGTGCTACAGGAAACCTGGGCCATGGACCAGGTCCATAGAATAGGATATAGAACCTACCAAGTGGTGGCCGTCCCTTCAGTAAGAGGGCGAGCCTCAGGAGGGTTGGTAATATGGATCAGTACAACCATTGATGTGGGGGTAAAAATGTTAAATACCGATTCCTTAGATATACTTGGACTGAAACTAACAACAAGAGATAAGAGGGTGATAAACCTCATAGATGTGTACAACAGACCATGTCCCGCCAATAGGGAATCACCATGTATTGAGAAATTGGAAATGTTTATGGACACTCTAGATCAAGATGGAAGTATCATTTTATGTGGTGATCTGAATTGCAATTTTGAGCCAATTGTGGGGATGGTTAAATTGTACGAGGATGAGGATGTTGCTAATGGGATACCAGTACTGAATAATGGAACTGTTCCTGGGACCACATTAGCACTACAGATCACAAGGCTGCTCACAGGCCATGGTTTAAGGGCTTGCAATGGGCGCATGCCATCAGACTCCCCGAAAGCATTTACCTTTAGTAGGGGGAATTGTAGGAGCAAGATAGATTATGTTTCTGTTTCTTTTAATTTGTGGCCATGTACAAATGACTTAAAGGTTAGAGAACGCTTTGAGAGCGATCACTTTCCGTTGGAAATGAGGTTTTTGTCTAGTATGCTGAATGAACCAGGTGTCACTGAGGGTATACTTAGCCCAGTAGCCCCGTTAATTTGCGACAATGTCGTATTAAGCAATAATCGAAGGGCCGTCAAATGGGCATACATTCTTGAAAGAGAAGATCTGTTGGCTAACATTTATTCCACATTTGTGAATATATTCGAATCTTATAACGTGGATGAATGTACTCCTGGTGAATTCATTGGACTGCATAAATCCTTTTGTAAAAAACTGTTAGACCTTATCACTAAAAAACCTAGGAAAGGGAGCGGGTTGGTGAATGCAAAACCTGTAGGCAAACCCTGGTTTAACAGGGAATGCCGGGGGGCGTGGCTAAGCGCCCGATCTGAATGGCGGTGCGGCGGTAGCGCTCCGTCCGCACAGGGATTGACAGGCGGGCTGCGCTCACCAAACTTCACCGGGTGAACAGCGCCAATTACGGGAAGGTGCCAGGATTCCGCCATGTGATCTTCTACAGCGGTCTGAAGCCCCTATCCCCGCAGGCTCGCATTTTCGTCCCGGTCGCGGCTCTGCAACGGCCGCGACCGCCATCTTGTCTGCCGCCGTGGAGCTGCGCATCAGCGCGACCTCTCTTCGCGCCTGCTTTCCAGCACCACGCAGCCTCCTGGTTTATCCTCATCCTGTCGGCGGCTATGGGGACAACGTGTAACTTACCTCAGGTGACTCTTCCTTAATTTCTGGCTCCACGAAAGGAACAAAATTGGCTTCTCACATTCTCCTCAGAGCAAGGCGCCATTTTGTAATGCGCTTCTTTCCCTGCCAATATTATTACGCTCTGTATTAGGAGCTTACTTTCTCCTTTGGCCACTTTGATATTTTTACTGCTCCTCTACACACGCTGACTCTCTTTTGGGCTTCCTGCTTTTCTTTTTGGACGCTTTCTGCTTCTATTGCCCATTTTTTGCTTATCTAGACTCTGTTGGTGCGTCTTCTGCACTCCTTTCAACGCACATCTGCATGGCGCATAATAACGGGAAGACCCCAAGTGCAACTATATCAAAAACTCCAAATTGTTTTCAGCATTAGCTCATTTAGAAGCTTCCACATCCATCAACGCCTGTGACTCCATGTCTGCGCTGGATCCTTCTTCACAGACCTCCTCTAAAACCACTCCTAAGAGACTGAAGAAAAACCCCCCTTCTCCCACGACACCCTCCTCAGCCATCTCCATGGAGCTTTTACTTGAGGAGATTAGAGCACTGCGCCCATACATGGAAGAGACTAATGCCAAACTGCAAACGCTCACTGATAACTGGTCTCAGATGGATGCCAGGGTTTCCACTGTGGAAAAGTCTGTCTCAACTCTTCGAGAGTCAGCCATTAAAATTCCCCACATGGATGCGCAGTTGTCCTCTCTCCAGAAGCAGGTGGAGGACCTTGAAAATAGAAATAGACGCAATAATCTTCGTCTTTACGGCCTGAAGGAAGGTTGCGAGGGGAGTGATCCTATCACTTTCTTCCAGTCCTTTTTGCCCAAGCTTCTTCATCTACCCGAAGACACCACGCTCAACATTCAGCGTGCCCATAGGCTTGGCCGACTTCCCTCTTCTACTTCTCCAAATGCGAAGCCCAGGGGAGTCATTATGTATTTTCTGGAATACACAGATCTTTTGAAGGTACTCTTAGCAGCTAAAGCTTCTCCACGCTTAACTTGGTCTGACTCCACCCTTTTCTTCGCCCAAGATTACGCCAAAGCCACAGCAAGCCGACGTAAAGCCTTCCTGGACAGGAGAGCAGAACTTCGATCTATTGGAGCAAGATATGGCCTATTCCATCCCTGTTTATTCAAGGTTACCCACAACAACAAAACCACGACCTATGAGGATCCAGTACGCCTTCGCAGTTTCCTCAACTCCTGTGGTCCTGGCAACATGGAATTCTCCAGCTCTGGTCCTTCATCATCGTTTCCTCCGTGACTTTTTGCATAGCTGTCTTTGGATTTCCTGACGCTCTGTTACCTTTTTTATCCCTGTTTTTTCTTGTTATTCTGCTTGTTATTCCTTTACCTGGCTCATTCGTGCCTGGCCTTTTTTGCCAGAATTCCTGTTTTGATGTTTTTTGCTTTTACCTGGTTCATTCATGACTGGCCTTTTTTGCCAGTATCCCTATTTTGATGCTTTTTGCATTTTCTGACATGTTTGTCTTCATTTCATTGTTCTCTTTGTGATATTTCTTCTCATTTGATTGTGCTGTTTTCCTTCTTTTTGCAGATTTCTACTCTAGCGCCCCGTCATGTCTCCCTGGTTGGACGTTTCATCGCCCCGTTTCCCGCCTTCGTTGGTTGGCCTTACCCCCCTCGTCTCGTCTCCGTTTTCATCCCTTCCGTCCTCCTTTCCAGATTTTGTACCCTCCTTTCTCCACCCTTGTAAGTATCTGGTCATTCTTCTTTTCTAATTATTAGTCTCCTCATCATTGTTCTTCGGTTTTGTTTCCCTATACCTGTTCTTTCCATGCTCCCTTTCCGTGTTCTCTCCCTTTTTTTCTTCTTCTGGTCAATTTTGTATCTCTCTTCTACTAGTGCAGAGTAGTGAGTAGTGATTGCAGAGTAGTGAGTAGAGTAGTGCGCAGTGAGTGCAGAGTAGTGAGTAGTGAGTAGAGTAGTGAGTAGAGTAGTGAGTAGAGTAGTGAGTAGAGTAGTGAGTAGTGAGTAGAGTAGAGTAGTGAGTAGTGACTAGAGTAGTGAGTAGAGTAGTGAGTAGTGAGTGCAGAGTAGTGAGTAGAGTAGTGAGTAGTGAGTGCAGAGTAGTGAGTAGTGAGTGCAGAGTGAGTGTGCAGAGTAGTGAGTAGTGAGTGCAGAGTGAGTGTGCAGAGAAGTGAGTAGTGAGTAGAGTAGTGAGTAGTGAGTAGAGTAGTGAGTGCAGAGTAGTGAGTAGTGAGTAGAGTAGTGAGTAGGGTAGTGAGTAGTGAGTGCAGAGTAGTGAGTAGAGTAGTTAGTAGTGAGTAGAGTAGTGAGTAGTGAGTGCAGAGTAGTGAGTAGAGTAGTGAGTAGAGTAGTAAGTAGAGTAGTGAGTAGAGTAGTGAGTAAAGTAGTGAGTGCAGAGTAGTGAGTAGTGAGTAGAGTAGTGAGTAGTGAGTAGAGTACTGAGTAGAAAGTAGTGAGTGGAGAGTAGTGAGTAGTGAGTAGAGTAGTGAGTAGTGAGCAGAGTAGTGAGTAGTGAGTGCAGAGTAGTGAGTAGAGAGTAGAGTAGTGAGTAGAGAGTAGAGTAGTGAGTAGTGAGTAGAGTAGTGAGTACAGTTGTGAGTAGTGAGTAGAGTAGTGAGTAGTGAGTAGAGTAGTGAGTAGAGTAGTGAGTAATGAGTAGAGTAGTGAGTAGAGTAGTGAGTAGAGTAGTGAGTAGTGAGTAGAGTAGTGAGTAGAGTAGTGAGTAGAGTAGTGAGTAGTGAGTAGAGTAGTGAGTAGTGAGTAGAGTAGTGAGTAGAGTAGTGAGTAGTGAGTGCAGAGTAGTGAGTAGAGTAGTGAGTAGTGAGTGCAGAGTAGTGAGTAGTGAGTGCAGAGTGAGTGTGCAGAGTAGTGAGTAGTGAGTGCAGAGTGAGTGTGCAGAGTAGTGAGTAGTGAGTAGAGTAGTGAGTAGTGAGTAGAGTAGTGAGTAGTGAGTGCAGAGAGTAGTGAGTAGAGTAGTGAGTAGTGAGTAGTGAGTAGAGTAGTGAGGTGAGTAGTGAGTAGTGAGTGCTGAGTAGTGAGTAGAGTAGTGAGTAGTGAGTAGAGTAGTGAGTAGTGAGTGCAGAGTAGTGAGTAGAGTAGTGAGTAGTGAGTAGAGTAGTGAGTAGAGTAGTAAGTAGTGAGTAGAGTAGTGAGGTGAGTAGTGAGTAGTGAGTGCAGAGTAGTGAGTAGTGAGTAGAGTAGTGAGTAGTGAGTAGAGTAGTGAGTAGAGTAGTGAGGTGAGTAGAGTAGAGTAGTGAGTAAAGTAGTGAGTGCAGAGTAGTGAGTAGAGAAGTGAGTAGTGGGTAGTGAGTAGAGTAGTGAGTAGTGAGTAGAGTAGTGAGTAGAAAGTAGTGAGTAGAGTAGTGAGTAGTGAGTAGAGTAGTGAGTGGAGAGTAGTGAGTAGTGAGTAGAGTAGTGAGTAGTGAGCAGAGTAGTGAGTAGTGAGTGCAGAGTAGTGAGTAGTGAGTAGAGTAGTGAGTAGAGTAGTGAGTAGATTAGTGAGTAGTCAGTAGAGTAGTGAGTAGTCAGTAGAGTAGTGAGTAGAGTAGTGAGTAGTGAGTAGTGAGTAGTGAGTAGTGAGTAGAGTAGTGAGTAGAGTAGTGAGTAGAGTAGAGTAGTGAGTAGAGTAGTGAGTAGAGTAGTGAATAGTGAGTAGTGAGTAGAGTAGTGAGTAGTGAGTAGTGAGTAGTGAGTAGTGAGTAGTGAGTAGAGTAGTGAGTAGAGTAGTGAGTAGTGAGTAGTGAGTAGTGAGTAGAGTAGTGAGTAGAGTAGTGAGTAGTGAGTAGAGTAGTGAGTAGTGAGTAGTGAGTAGAGTAGTGAGTAGTGAGTAGTGAGTAGAGTAGTGAGTAGAGTAGTGAGTAGAGTAGTGAGTAGTGAGTAGAGTAGTGAGTAGTGAGTGCAGAGTAGTGAGTAGAGTAGTGAGTAGTGAGTAGAGTAGTGAGTAGTGAGTGCAGAGTAGTGAGTAGTGAGTAGAGTAGTGAGTGCAGAGTAGTGAGTAGAGTAGTGAGTAGGGTAGTGAGTAGTGAGTGCAGAGTAGTGAGTAGAGTAGTGAGTAGTGAGTAGAGTAGTGAGTAGTGAGTGCAGAGTAGTGAGTAATGTAGTGAGTAGAGTAGTAAGTAGAGTAGTGAGTAGAGTAGTGAGTAAAGTAGTGAGTGCAGAGTAGTGAGTAGAGTAGTGAGTAGTGAGTAGAGTAGTGAGTAGTGAGTAGAGTAGTGAGTAGAAAGTAGTGAGTAGAGTAGTGAGTAGTGAGTAGAGTAGTGAGTGGAGAGTAGTGAGTAGAGTAGTGAGTAGTGAGCAGAGAAGTGAGTAGTGAGTGCAGAGTAGTGAGTAGAGAGTAGAGTAGTAAGTAGAGAGTAGAGTAGTGAGTAGTGAGTAGAGTAGTGAGTACAGTTGTGAGTAGTGAGTAGAGTAGTGAGTAGTGAGTAGAGTAGTGAGTAGAGTAGTGAGTAATGAGTAGAGTAGTGAGTAGAGTAGTGAGTAGAGTAGTGAGTAGTGAGTAGAGTAGTGAGTAGAGTAGTGAGTAGAGTAGTGAGTAGTGAGTAGAGTAGTGAGTAGTGAGTAGAGTAGTGAGTAGAGTAGTGAGTAGAGTAGTGAGTAGTGAGTGCAGAGTAGTGAGTAGAGTAGTGAGTAGTGAGTGCAGAGTAGTGAGTAGAGGAGTGAGTAGTGAGTAGAGTAGTGAGTAGTGAGTAGAGTAGTGAGTAGAGTAGTGAGTAGTGAGTGCAGAGTAGTGAGTAGAGGAGTGAGTAGTGAGTAGAGTAGTGAGTAGTGAGTAGAGTAGTGAGGTGAGTAGTGAGTAGTGAGTGCTGAGTAGTGAGTAGTGAGTAGAGTAGTGAGTAGTGTGTAGAGTAGTGAGTAGTGAGTGCAGAGTAGTGAGTAGTGAGTAGAGTAGTGAGTAGAGTAGTGAGTAGTGAGTAGAGTAGTGAGGTGAGTAGTGAGTAGTGAGTGCAGAGTAGTGAGTAGTGCGTAGAGTAGTGGGTAGTGAGTATAGTAGTGAGTAGAGTAGTGAGGTGAGTAGAGTAGAGTAGTGAGTAAAGTAGTGAGTGCAGAGTAGTGAGTAGAGAAGTGAGTAGTGGGTAGTGTGTAGAGTAGTGAGTAGAGTAGTGAGTAGAAAGTAGTGAGTAGAGTAGTGAGTAGTGAGTAGAGTACACGGGAAGCGACCTCTTGGATGCTCCGGAAAATACCCGCCAGCAGCACGAGGTCCGGTGACATTTGCTGTGTGCGTGCACGCCTGCACGCGCCCCTCAGCCTTTATATCTGGGCAGCGTCTGTCCGTCCGATACTGGAGGGGGTACACCACTTAAACTGCAAGTAAACCTACCGCAGCGCCGTGAGGGAAACGGCAGGACCGACGGGCACAGGGGAAGTGCCGAGAGACATCCCAACTCGGCACCAGGCACTACAAGCCCCAGAAGCACCAGGGGCGGCGCGCCCGTGACGCGCTCGGAGCGCCAGGAGGCGGCTCCTCAAAAGGCTGACTCCCCGGGAGCCCAGTGGGGGAACACCATTAAACTGCAAGTAAACCTACCGCAGCGCCGTGAGGGAAACGGCAGGACCGACGGGCACAGGGGAAGTGCCGGGAGACATCCCAACTCGGCACCAGGCACTACAAGCCCCAGAAGCACCAGGGGCGGCGCGCCCGTGACGCGCTCGGAGCGCCAGGAGGCGGCTCCTCAAAAGGCTGACTCCCCGGGAGCCCAGTGGGGGAACACCACTTAAACTGCAAGTAAACCTACCGCAGCGCCGTGAGGGAAACGGCAGGACCGACGGGCACTGGGGTAGTGCCGAGAGACATCCCAACTCGGCACCAGGCACTACAAGCCCCAGAAGCACCAGGGGCGGCGCGCCCGTGACGCGCTCGGAGCGCCAGGAGGCGGCTCCTCAAAAGGCTGACTCCCCGGGGGCCCGTGGGGGAACACCACTTAAACTGCAAGTAAACCTACCGCAGCGCCGTGAGGGAAACGGCAGGACCGACGGGCACAGGGGAAGTGCCGAGAGACATCCCAACTCGGCACCAGGCACTACAAGCCCCAGAAGCACCAGGGGCGGAGCGCCCGTGACGCGCTCGGAGCGCCAGGAGGCGGCTCCTCAAAAGGCTGACTCCCCGGGAGTCCAGTGGGGGAACACCACTTAAACTGCAAGTAAACCTACCGCAGCGCCGTGAGGGAAACGGCAGGACCGACGGGCACAGGGGAAGTGCCGAGAGACATCCCAACTCGGCACCAGGCACTACAAGCCCCAGAAGCACCAGGGGCGGCGCGCCCGTGACGCGCTCGGAGCGCTAGGAGGCGGCTCCTCAAAAGGCTGACACCCCTATCGCCCCGCGTGTGGCGCGCGGGAGCGCCCCGGGGCTAAGCCCGGGCAAAGGGTAGGCCCTCTGTGGCCCTCAGTGGACAGCAGTGGTTGGGCGGGCAACCCCCCTTGTCTTTAGTTTACTTTATTTCGTGAGTACTTTTTCAATTTAATTAGTTTTTAACTTGTTTACCGGCTCTTACAAACCCCACTACCATTGGCATAATGCCTCCAAAGGAAAGTAAAGGGAAGAGCGACACTGTTGTTTTTACGGGAGCTATGGATCAATTTATTAAAAGAATGAACTGCGTGGTGGATGAAAGTATAAATATTATGGAAAGGAGGGTTTCGCAGGAATTGGCCATCGCGAGGAGATCTTCCCTTGGACCAATGGCACATGTTCAAACACCTGCTCCCAAAGACAGAATTAAAATAGCAGGAGAGACTAATGGTTCCCTAAGTAATGAAATCATTGTGGATACAAATACTAATAATGATACACTGAATGTCTCTGAGGGTAGTTCTCTAAATGTCTCAGAATCTATATTGCAATCACCTAATAATTTACCTAATGCTCGTACTGCACCGGTACCCGTTGAGTCAGCTAAAGTATACAACCCTAGGCAGCAGAAAGGGGTGAACGCAGGGGCAATTCCCAAAAACAAGCAAGGGCCTACCACTAATATTGGTGGTAAGAGGAAGAAGGGTCCTAAACAGCCCACATCACCTAATAGTAGTTTGGACATAGCGGCTGTTGGTAAAAATAAGGATATAGCAGACCATGGGCCCCTGGTACAGGTTCCAGGGGGATTGCTGCCAGCAGGGATTGGCGCAGAAGGGGGGGATTCTGCTTCTACTGTCATACTTGAAGCACTAAGGCACCTACTTCGCCCACTAGAGGAGAGATTGAGTAAAGTAGAGACATTTTTAAAACGTATAGAAAGGGACATAAAGGGGATATTAGACAACCCACAGAAGAAGTCTAGCACTAATCCGCAACTAACATTGCCAAAAGCTATGTCTGCAAAAACCCCAGATGTAATAGTAGTGCCTAATGAAAAAGTAACACCTAAATCAAATGTGGGGGACCCCATGACATCTAGAGAGGTATCCACTAATAAACCACAAAAGCAAAGTGCACCAAGCACAGCAATAGGTAGTAAGGGGTGGTAAATGGAAATAGACCAAGTAAAGACCAGGCAAAGGATGTATTTAACCTTCCCCCGGAGGTCTGTCCATTTGTGGTAATCCTGACTGGAGTCCAGAGTTAGGCAAACAGGAGTTGGAAAGCTCAACTTTCCTCTGGAAAAGGGTGACTCAATGGCTAAATATTAATAGGCCGTTACCCCCTGGCCTGATGGGTAACATTCTAAGCATCAGGAGAGCACCCTGGGTGGGCTACTTAGCGAAAGACATAGAAGGTGATAGCATAGTTATTAATTTTGACAATCCAAGAATAGTTAATTACATCTGTAATTTGAAGTATCCCAACCCAGACCCAGCCACCACCATACAACCATTCAAACTAACATACTTTTACCCACCCGGTTACTTTCACTCTAGGACTGATGGATGGACCATGGTAAGACACCGTGGCAGGAGGCACCAAGGAGGAGGTTGGTTAGGACAAACACATCATCTTCATGATTTCTTCTCCCATAACCAGTTTGATTGTCTTGAGTCTGTCGATTGACTACAGGTAATTCCATCGACCATCACACCTGAGGTATCTTCATTACATTATGTAATTCCCAAACTTAGTGTAGCATTTTCTAAGGAGAGTGGGGGGGTCAATATACCACTTAATCACCAGGATATTGGCTGCGAAAAAGTCTGCAATAGCAATAACTTGGTAGGGAATGGGCACGAAGAAACCATGAGGCCATGTGATTTGAAGAAAGGAGATAGTGAAAATAGCGAGTTATTAGTGGATAGGTACGTGAATATCTGTACTATCGTTGACGAAAATCTACTCCCCATTATTAAACCTAGCACCCATTGTTTAAAAGAGGGACCCCCATTGATAACATTAGTTTCGTGGAATATCGCTGGAGTTGGTACAAAAATGTGTGACCCTGATTGGAACACCTATATGAACACATTTGATATCTGTGTGCTACAGGAAACCTGGGCCATGGACCAGGTCCATAGAATAGGATATAGAACCTACCAAGTGGTGGCCGTCCCTTCAGTAAGAGGGCGAGCCTCAGGAGGGTTGGTAATATGGATCAGTACAACCATTGATGTGGGGGTAAAAATGTTAAATACTGATTCCTTAGATATACTTGGACTGAAACTAACAACAAGAGATAAGAGGGTGATAAACCTCATAGATGTGTACAACAGACCATGTCCCGCCAATAGGGAATCACCATGTATTGAGAAATTGGAAATGTTTATGGACACTCTAGATCAAGATGGAAGTATCATTTTATGTGGTGATCTGAATTGCAATTTTGAGCCAATTGTGGGGATGGTTAAATTGTACGAGGATGAGGATGTTGCTAATGGGATACCAGTACTGAATAATGGAACTGTTCCTGGGACCACATTAGCACTACAGATCACAAGGCTGCTCACAGGCCATGGTTTAAGGGCTTGCAATGGGCGCATGCCATCAGACTCCCCGAAAGCATTTACCTTTAGTAGGGGGAATTGTAGGAGCAAGATAGATTATGTTTCTGTTTCTTTTAATTTGTGGCCATGTACAAATGACTTAAAGGTTAGAGAACGCTTTGAGAGCGATCACTTTCCGTTGGAAATGAGGTTTTTGTCTAGTATGCTGAATGAACCAGGTGTCACTGAGGGTATACTTAGCCCAGTAGCCCCGTTAATTTGCGACAATGTCGTATTAAGCAATAATCGAAGGGCCGTCAAATGGGCATACATTCTTGAAAGAGAAGATCTGTTGGCTAACATTTATTCCACATTTGTGAATATATTCGAATCTTATAACGTGGATGAATGTACTCCTGGTGAATTCATTGGACTGCATAAATCCTTTTGTAAAAAACTGTTAGACCTTATCACTAAAAAACCTAGGAAAGGGAGCGGGTTGGTGAATGCAAAACCTGTAGGCAAACCCTGGTTTACCAGGGAATGCCGGGGGGCGTGGCTAAGCGCCCGATCTGAATGGCGGTGCGGCGGTAGCGCTCCGTCCGCACAGGGATTGACAGGCGGGCTGCGCTCACCAAACTTCACCGGGTGAACAGCGCCAATTACGGGAAGGTGCCAGGATTCCGCCATGTGATCTTCTACAGCGGTCTGAAGCCCCTATCCCCGCAGGCTCGCATTTTCGTCCCGGTCGCGGCTCTGCAACGGCCGCGACCGCCATCTTGTCTGCCGCCGTGGAGCTGCGCATCAGCGCGACCTCTCTTCGCGCCTGCTTTCCAGCACCACGCAGCCTCCTGGTTTATCCTCATCCTGTCGGCGGCTATGGGGACAACGTGTAACTTACCTCAGGTGACTCTTCCTTAATTTCTGGCTCCACGAAAGGAACAAAATTGGCTTCTCACATTCTCCTCAGAGCAAGGCGCCATTTTGTAATGCGCTTCTTTCCCTGCCAATATTATTACGCTCTGTATTAGGAGCTTACTTTCTCCTTTGGCCACTTTGATATTTTTACTGCTCCTCTACACACGCTGACTCTCTTTTGGGCTTCCTGCTTTTCTTTTTGGACGCTTTCTGCTCCTATTGCCCATTTTTTGCTTATCTAGACTCTGTTGGTGCGTCTTCTGCACTCCTTTCAACGCACATCTGCATGGCGCATAATAACGGGAAGACCCCAAGTGCAACTATATCAAAAACTCCAAATTGTTTTCAGCATTAGCTCATTTAGAAGCTTCCACATCCATCAACGCCTGTGACTCCATGTCTGCGCTGGATCCTTCTTCACAGACCTCCTCTAAAACCACTCCTAAGAGACTGAAGAAAAACCCCCCTTCTCCCACGACACCCTCCTCAGCCATCTCCATGGAGCTTTTACTTGAGGAGATTAGAGCACTGCGCCCATACATGGAAGAGACTAATGCCAAACTGCAAACGCTCACTGATAACTGGTCTCAGATGGATGCCAGGGTTTCCACTGTGGAAAAGTCTGTCTCAACTCTTCGAGAGTCAGCCATTAAAATTCCCCACATGGATGCGCAGTTGTCCTCTCTCCAGAAGCAGGTGGAGGACCTTGAAAATAGAAATAGACGCAATAATCTTCGTCTTTACGGCCTGAAGGAAGGTTGCGAGGGGAGTGATCCTATCACTTTCTTCCAGTCCTTTTTGCCCAAGCTTCTTCATCTACCCGAAGACACCACGCTCAACATTCAGCGTGCCCATAGGCTTGGCCGACTTCCCTCTTCTACTTCTCCAAATGCGAAGCCCAGGGGAGTCATTATGTATTTTCTGGAATACACAGATCTTTTGAAGGTACTCTTAGCAGCTAAAGCTTCTCCACGCTTAACTTGGTCTGACTCCACCCTTTTCTTCGCCCAAGATTACGCCAAAGCCACAGCAAGCCGACGTAAAGCCTTCCTGGACATGAGAGCAGAACTTCGATCTATTGGAGCAAGATATGGCCTATTCCATCCCTGTTTATTCAAGGTTACCCACAACAACAAAACCACGACCTATGAGGATCCAGTACGCCTTCGCAGTTTCCTCAACTCCTGTGGTCCTGGCAACATGGAATTCTCCAGCTCTGGTCCTTCATCATCGTTTCCTCCGTGACTTTTTGCATAGCTGTCTTTGGATTTCCTGACGCTCTGTTACCTTTTTTATCCCTGTTTTTTCTTGTTATTCTGCTTGTTATTCCTTTACCTGGCTCATTCGTGCCTGGCCTTTTTTGCCAGAATTCCTGTTTTGATGTTTTTTGCTTTTACCTGGTTCATTCATGACTGGCCTTTTTTGCCAGTATCCCTATTTTGATGCTTTTTGCATTTTCTGACATGTTTGTCTTCATTTCATTGTTCTCTTTGTGATATTTCTTCTCATTTGATTGTGCTGTTTTCCTTCTTTTTGCAGATTTCTACTCTAGCGCCCCGTCATGTCTCCCTGGTTGGACGTTTCATCGCCCCGTTTCCCGCCTTCGTTGGTTGGCCTTACCCCCCTCGTCTCGTCTCCGTTTTCATCCCTTCCGTCCTCCTTTCCAGATTTTGTACCCTCCTTTCTCCACCCTTGTAAGTATCTGGTCATTCTTCTTTTCTAATTATTAGTCTCCTCATCATTGTTCTTCGGTTTTGTTTCCCTATACCTGTTCTTTCCATGCTCCCTTTCCGTGTTCTCTCCCTTTTTTTCTTCTTCTGGTCAATTTTGTATCTCTCTTCTACTCGTTTTTATATTGAACTTTCTTTATACTTTCCTTTGACTCTTTTCTCCAGTGACCTCTTTTTCTTTTGGTTCGCATTTCTCTTTCTTTCCTTCTCACAACTCCATTATCTTCCCGTATCGCTCCAGTTTTCTCCTCTTCTTTATCAAATTTCTCGTTATGGCTCTTCTTGTTGCTCTCTTTCTCTGGCTCTTTTCCCTTTCTTCCCTTTAACTCCATCAGTTTTCTCCACTTTTCCCACAGCCTTTGTTCTCATCTGGAGTCTTCTCTTTTCTAACTTATACTGCATTTTCTTACGAAACCTCTTGTCTTCCACCATTTTCCCCTCCTCTTTTCTACATTTTCCTTCCTTTTTTATCTTCTTTTTCTCATCTTTCCACTTTTCTGAGGCTTTCTTAAGTCCCTTCTTTTCATTTCCACTTGCTAATTATTCTTGATGTCAGTACGCGTTGTTTCCTGGAACGTTAAAGGTTTACATTCACCCATTAAGAGGCAAAAAATCCTTTCTCATCTAGCTAAGTTGAATGTTGATATCGCCTTCCTGCAAGAAACCCATTTATCTGATATTGAGGCTGCTAAACTTCAAAGGGGTTGGGTTGGAAAGGTTTTCTCAGCTCCTGGTGATGGCAAAAGAAATGGGGTTGCTTTGTTACTCCGAAAGACTTTCTCCCATTCTGTGGTGCATTTTGAAGCTGACCCCGATGGTAGATGGTGAATTGTCAAATTGTCCTCAAAAGGTGTATCTATTTCCCTACTTAATGTTTATGCCCCCACAGGTGGGAACCCTATTTTTTGGAATGCATTTGCCTCTCGTATTACTGAATGTATTGATGATAAATTTTATTTTAGCAGGTGATTGCAACATGCCATTGGATCCCTTTTTGGATAGACACTCCAAATCTTCTTTTATTCCTAACAAGTCCCATAAGCTATTCACACACGCCATCTCTCAACATAACCTAGTCGATGCATGGCGCATTTGTAACCCTACCAGTAAGGAATTCACGTTCTATTCCCCGGTTCACCATTCTCAATCCCGTATTGATTATATTTTTCTTTCTCACCATGTCTCTCAATCCCTCACCCATGCTGAAATTGGTCCCATTGTTTTTTCTGATCATGCCCCAGTTCTAATTCAGATTGATCTTTTACCCAAATCCACCGGTCCTAAGAGATGGCGTTTCAACAACACCCTCCTTCTAGATCCCAAATTCTCTGCCTCCTTTATTGAGTTCACTACCGAATTTTTCGCCATCAATGATACCCCCTCCTTAGCCACTCATACTATTTGGGACGCTTACAAAGCGGCGGCCAGAGATTTTATCATCAGACAAGTTGCCGCTAAGCGCAAGCTTGCCCGTCAACGTACCACCGACCTGTTATCTCAGATCAAAGCTCTAGAACATTCCTTTTATACCTCACGCACCCAGAACAGTTTAACAGCTCTTGTGACTGCAAAAATGAATTATAACAAACAGTCTACTGAAGATGCATCGTTGTATTTATTAAAATCTAGTTCTAAATTTTATGGGGGGAAAAATAAGGCGGGGAAAGTTCTTGCAAATTATCTGAAAGTTAAACAAAACAAATTAAATATTGAGTCTGTTTTTGATGCTAATTCTGTTTTGCAACACAAAGATACTGCTATCTTGGAGGAATTTTCTCGTTTCTATTCTAAACTTTACTCTTCTGAAACTCAACCCTCTGCTCAATCTATTTCCACCTTCTTTACGAGCATTCAACCTCCTCCCAACTTTCCTGTTGACTTGTCAACCCTTGAAACTCCCCTTACCATTCAAGAATTACATACTGCACTTCACTCTCTAAAAAAAGACAAAGCCCCTGGCCCAGATGGTTTTACGGTCGAATTTTACCAACACTTTGCCCAGATTTTATTACCCAAGCTACATCACCTTCTTGATTCCTTCAAAACCTGTGGTGCATCCTCGGGTACCTTCTCTGACGCTTATATTTGCATTATACCGAAGGAAGGGAAGGACACCCAACATTGCAAGAATTATAGACCGATATCACTTGTCAACATTGATTATAAATTATATGCCAAGTCTTTAGCCATCAGATTGGATCCTTTTCTTCCAGATCTCCTAGGCCCTGAACAGTCGGGATTTGTTAAGGGTCGCTTTATCTCAGATAACACCAGACTCCTTTTTAATGTTCTATCTAAATCGTCCCGATTTCATGATTCCTTAGCTGCAATCGCCTTAGACGCCGAGAAGGCATTTGATAGGGTCGAATGGTCTTTTCTTTTCTCCGCATTAAAATGGTTTGGGTTCGGTCCTAACTTTATTTCCCTCATCTCCTTCCTTTATACCAACCCTAGAGCAGCAGTCTGTGCTAATGGCCTGATATCTTCCTTTTTTAACCTTGGCAGAGGCGTCAGGCAAGACTGTCCTCTTTCCCCTTTTCTTTTTAACCTTGCCCTAGAACCCTTTCTGTCCAAGATACGTCAAAATCCAAATATCCACGGTTTTTATTTATCTCATTCACAAGTCAAATTGGCCGCCTACGCAGACGACATTTTACTATTTATTTCGAACCCATCTGTTTCTGTCCCAGCTTTCCTTGCCGAAGTTAACACTTATTCTCAGCTCTCCGGTTATAAGTTAAACAACGATAAGTGCGAAATTCTTCCCCTCACTAAATTCACCTTTAAGCCGGACTTTGCAATGTCCAACTTCAAATGGAGTCCGACCCACATAAAATATCTCGGTTTGCACATCACCCCTTCTATTCCAGACACCATTTCATTATGCCTTACTAAATGTACCCAGAAATTATCTGACCTTACATCCAGATGGCACCCGCTTTATCTCTCTTGGTGGGGCCGCCTCGACACCATAAAGATGATGCTTACCCCAATTGTCCTCTACACCATTTCTAATATCCCTATTTCCATCCCTGCCAAATTTTTTGCAAAAATCAATACCACTCTATCTTCCTTTTTATGGTCTGGCAAGAAACCGCGTATGTCTTTGTCACGATTACGCCTCCCCAAATCAGAGGGCGGGGTTAACTTCCCACATTTCCCTGCTTATCACAAAGCTTTTCTCCTGAAACCAATCAATTAATCAAGACATTTATAGAGCGCACTACTCACCCGTAGGGTCTCAAGGCGCTAGGAGGGGGGGGGGGGGGTGCCGTTACTGCTCGAACAGCCAGGTCTTGAGCTTCTTCCTGAAGGCGAGGTGGTCTTGGGTCAGGCGCAGGTCGGGAGGGAGGGAGTTCCAGGTCTTGGCGGCCAGGTAGGAGAAGGACCTTCCTCCTGTTGTCGCTCTTCGAATGCGGGGGACGGCGGCGAGGGCGTGGCTGGTTGATCTGAGGTGGCGCTTGGGAGCGTAGAAGTTGATTCGGTTGTTGAGGTAGCTCGGGCCTTGGTCGTGTAGGGCTTTGTGTGATGGGTGAGGAGACGGAAGGTGATTCTTTTGTTGACGGGGAGCCAGTGCAGGTCTCTCTTCAGCTTCTACTTGGCTGAAAGATCCTACTGAGCCTCTTCCCCTCTGGGCTGAACTCGAACGCCTTTCTCTCTCCCCCTTCTCTTTTGCTGAATATCTCTCCTTTTCCCGTAAACCCCAATTCTTATCCTCTCCCATTCACAAATATACCGCGAAACTACTTTTAGCTTCCGCTCCAGATTCTCCCTCTTCCACCAATGAACTTCTTACCACCACTATCTGGCATAACAATAGCATTCTCATCAACCTAAAACCTTTTTACTGGAAAACCTGGAGGCAACGCGGTTTGATCTGGATCTCCCAACTATTCACGGGATCTGCCTTTACAACTTTTTCTGATCTTCGCCGTACCTTCTCCCTCCCCTCCTCCTTTATTCATAAATACACTTTACTCAAGACTGCAGTTATGTCTGCATTTGACTCCCTCCCTCACTCTTCTCCAATTACCATATCTAGTACCGCACTCTCTTCTCTACATTCTCAACTGCGCTCTAATTCTTCAGCATCCTCCATCTACCATTCTTTCCATCATCCTCCCTCGCCTCGGCCAAAAACTACAGTGGAAGAGCAATGGGAGAATGACTTAGCCGTCTCTTGGTCCACCTCCTTGTGGGATAAAATATGGATCAAGCTTCGCAAATCCTCTAGAGCTGCCTCTCTTACTCAAACACTTTTCTTCCTTTATAATCATCTCCTTTACACACCATCTATCCTTCACAAACGATTCCCTTTGGTCCCGGATATCTGTTGGTCCTGCTCTACCCCCAATGCCACGCTTTTTCACATGCTCTTTCTCTGTCCTCTCACACACGCATTTTGGAGTATGGTATGGAACCAAATTAACTCTATTTTCCACACTTCTATCCCCTTTTCTCTCCCTGACCTTTTCCTTGGCTCACTCTCTTCCTCCTGGTCCGCAGTTGACATGAATGTTCATATAATCGATTTATTATTAGCTGTTGCGTTTCAACAGATTACTGTGAATTGGAAAGACTCAAAGGGCATTACTTTCAAAGCTTGGTGGTTTAATGTATGTTATAATCATAGATTGGACACTGCCTTTGTTTATCCCACTAACTTGGCCCCGAAGAGACATGCGCTATGGCTTCCTGTCACCCTCTATCTGGATGTTTGTGCAAAGCGTACCTCTCAATTGACCCCATTTCAGCAAGAAGTTTCGAAACCCCCTTGAGTTGCCTTTCGTTCCTTCTTTTTTCTCCAGTATTTATTTCTTTGCGTATATATGCATTACTTCCCATATTATTATGCCTCTTATGATGTACATTTTCCGTCTCTAGCCTCATTCCCTTCTTATTTCATTTTTCTTCTCTTTCTTCCTTTTCCCCTCTCGCATTTTGTACCTTCTGATACTTATTGTACCACTCTACTCCATTATATTTATTGATGATACTGTTTACCTTTCATTTTTTGTATTGCCAAATTTGTCTCTCCTAATAAAATTTTACTTGAACTTAAAAAACAGGGAATGCCGAGCTGCCAAAACCGACCTGATTAATGCAGTAAAAAGTAAAGGCTCTGTAGAACTTAAAGCAAAAAGGGAAAGCTACAATAAGATAATAGCTGCAGCCAAAGCATCCTGGGATGAGGATTTATGGTCCAGTATGTTATTAGCTGCAAAAACAAAAGATCACAGGCAGTTCTGGGAGTTAGTAGCCAAAGGGAACAAACCAGATAAAGGTTCGAGGGAGGTTTTCTTAAACGAAGCCATATGGGTTGATCACTTTACATCATTATATGCAGCCCAAATTATAGAGGAAAAGCTCCCAGAAAACCCAAATCAAATACAAACCCAGGTAGAGAATGAGGAATACCCATTGGTAATCTTTGATATACAAGAGACTGAAACAGCAATTGCTTCTGTTAAGCAAGGGAAGGCCCCTGGTCTGGATAAGATCCCTGGTGATCTTTATAAGCATAATACTGATATCTGGGCACCTTACTTAAATCATTTGTTTAATGTCATCGCAGCTGGTGACCATATCCCTGATACATGGGACGGGGCAGAAATTATCACTATTTTTAAAAAGGGGGATAGAGATGAGCCAGCGAACTATCGCCCCATCAGTCTTTTAGATATAACACAGAAAATTTATGCCAGGCAAATCCTAAACCGCGTAAATACGTGGCTGGAGGAAAACTTGGTTTTATCTAAGTATCAGGTAGGGTTCAGGGAAAAGACAGGGACCATCGATCAGGTATTAAGGCTATGCTGCCTGTATTGGAAATATGTCATCATCCGCAGAGGTAATTTATATGTTACCTTTGTAGATCTACGAGCAGCATTTGACCTTATTACTCGTGATTTACTGTGGAAATCACTGAAAAAGCAGGGGTTCCCAGGTGACCTATTGAAACTATTGATTGGGTTACACCAGAATAACTATGCTAGGGTAAGATGGGGCCCAAATGGTGAACTCACAGATCCAATCCCTATCAAGAGAGGAGTGCGCCAAGGGTGCGTGCTGGCGCCCACACTCTTTTCCCTTTTTGTCAACGATATTGCAGTTTATATGGAGAATTGTGACAACGATTCACCTCGCCTGGGGGGGGGAATGAGTACCGTCCCTCCTCTTTGCGGATGACACGATTCTCATTTCACAAACCCCACGGGGCCTACAGATCCTATTAGATAGGTTCCAGCAGTATTGTATCACAAAAGGGTTAGAAATTAATATAAAAAAGACTAAATATATGGCTCTTAATCCTCATAAAAGTTTTTAAAAAAAACTAACGCTGAATGGAGAAAAGCTTGATTATGAACAAAGTTTTACTTTTTTGGGGGTACTATTAGATTCATCATTAAATTGGAGACCCCAATTAGAAAAATCAAAAATTGTGTTCAAACAAAATTGTCTTCCGATTCTGAAAAGACATAATAAATGTGCAAATAAGGCAGTTACCCCAGCATTAGAGCTCTTTAGATGCAAGGTCCAGTCAGCAGTTTTGTACGGGGCTGAACTCTGGGGACCAGTGTGTAGAAAGACTTTTGAAATCTGGGAGAACAAGTTCATAAGGGGATTACTAAAGGTTCCTAACAACACTCCATTACTACCCCAACTCCTCGATATGAACATACGACGCACTGATCTACATGCAATATTAAGACCGTTATTGTTATGGGTCAGGTTGTGGATTACCCCTGCGTTAATTGAATATAAAAATGGACTGGTTGAAGTTTTGAAATTAGATACTGGTAATAAGATTTCTTGGTTTAAACATGTCAAAACATGGTTAACAAAATTGGGTCTATCCCATTTTTGGAGCCAGACAGAATCTTTGACCGTGTCCTCAAAGAAAATAGTCAAACTTTCTTTTTGGGCCCTTGTGAGCCATGACGCAGTATACGTTGGAGCGCATGGCCCCATAACTGAAATTTTTTTAATGGTAAACAATGTGGCCCAGTTTGAAATGTTTCTTGATGAGATTCGGCCACCATTGGCGAAAACCTTGTATCTAAAATATAGGTATGGCATACTAAGAACTCGGGAAACCGAGACAAAATGGGGGAAAATTAGCAACGATAAATGCACTTTATGCACAAATAATGCAAGAGAAGACATTTTTCACATTCTATTTTTTTGTTCATGCTATATAGAAACAAGAAGGAAATGGATAGTGCCATTGTGCCATAATATCGGATCAACTTCGCATAAGGAAGCTGGTAGAATATTAATTACGGACACTAGTCAAGTAATTGTGTTTGGCATCAGTAGATTTCTCTTGGCTGTAAAATTCATCAGACAAAAACTGTCTCTGCCATTTTAAGCGTATCTAGCGAGAATTGTTAACTGGCTGTTATAATTCAATCTAATGCTTTTTTTAACATTGTAAATATTTTAACAATTTTTTTAACTATATTTATTGAAGTGTGTTTCAAGCCCCAACTCACGATTTATCTGTGTAGGGTTACGATAATTATTTGGTTATGCACCAGCACTTTTCTTGACTGTATATTTTTTGTACATCTGTCGATAATAATGTGGTCATGTCTATTATGTATTTTGTATATCTTTTATGATGCAATTGCAACGAAATAAAGATTATTGAATTGAATTGAGTAGAGTAGTGAGTGGAGAGTAGTGAGTAGTGAGTAGAGTAGTGAGTAGTGAGCAGAGTAGTGAGTAGTGAGTGCAGAGTAGTGAGTAGTGAGTAGAGTAGTGAGTAGAGTAGTGAGTAGATTAGTGAGTAGTCGGTAGAGTAGTGAGTAGTGAGTAGAGTAGTGAGTAGAGTATTGAGTAGTGAGTAGTGAGTAGTGAGTAGAGTAGTGAGTAGAGTAGAGTAGTGAGTAGAGTAGTGAGTAGAGTAGTGAGTAGTGAGTAGAGTAGTGAGTAGTGAGTAGTGAGTAGAGTAGTGAGTAGAGTAGTGAGTAGTGAGTAGTGAGTAGTGAGTAGTGAGTAGAGTAGTGAGTAGAGTAGTGAGTAGAGTAGTGAGTAGTGAGTAGAGTAGTGAGTAGAGTAGTGAGTAGTGAGTAGAGTAGTGAGTAGAGTAGTGAGTAGTGAGTAGTGAGTAGTGAGTAGAGTAGTGAGTAGAGTAGTGAGTAGAGTAGTGAGTAGTGAGTAGAGTAGTGAGTAGAGTAGTGAGTAGTGAGTGCAGAGTAGTGAGTAGAGTAGTGAGTAGTGAGTGCAGAGTAGTGAGTAGTGAGTAGAGTAGTGAGGTGAGTAGAGTAGTGAGTAAAGTAGTGAGTGCAGAGTAGTGAGTAGAGAAGTGAGTAGTGAGTAGTGAGTAGAGTAGTGAGTAGTGAGTAGAGTAGTGAGTAGTGAGTAGTGAGTAGAGTAGTGAGTAGTGAGTAGAGTAGTGAGTGGAGAGTAGTGAGCAGTGAGTAGAGTAGTGAGTAGTGAGCAGAGTAGTGAGTAGTGAGTGCAGAGTAGTGAGTAGTGAGTAGAGTAGTGAGTAGAGTAGTGAGTAGAGTAGTGAGTAGTGAGTAGAGTAGTGAGTAATGAGTAGAGTAGTGAGTAGGGTAGTGAGTAGTGAGTAGTGAGTAGTGAGTAGAGTGTGCAGAGTAGTGAGTGCAGAGTAGTGAGTGCAGAGTAGTGAGTGCAGAGTAGTGAGTAGTGAGTGTAGAGTAGTGAGTAGAGTAGTGAGTAGAGTAGTGAGTAGAGTAGTGAGTAGAGTAGTGAGTGCAGAGTAGTGAGTAGTGAGTAGAGTAGTGAGTGCAGAGTAGTGAGTAGTGAGTAGAGTAGTGAGTAGAGTAGTGAGTAGAGTAGTGAGTAGAGTAGTGAGTAGAGTAGTGAGTAGTGAGTAGTGAGTAGAGTAGTGAGTAGTGAGTGCAGAGTAGTGAGTAGTCAGTAGAGTAGTTAATAGTGAGTAGAGTAGTGAGTAGAGTAGTGAGTAGTGAGTGCAGAGTAGTGAGTAGTGAGTAGAGTAGTGAGTAGTGAGTAGAGTAGTGAGTAGAGTAGTGAGTAGTGAGTGCAGAGTAGTGAGTAGTGAGTAGAGTAGTGAGTAGAGTAGTGAGTAGTGAGAGCAGAGTAGTGAGTAGAGTAGTGAGTAGTGAGTAGAGTAGTGAGTAGTGAGTAGAGTAGTGAGTAGAGTAGTGAGTAGTGAGTAGAGTAGTGAGTAGAGTAGTGAGTAGAGTAGTGAGTAGTGAGTGCAGAGTAGTGAGTAGAGTAATGTGAGTGCAGAGTAGTGAGTAGTGAGTGCAGAGTGAGTGTGCAAAGTAGTGAGTAGTGAGTGCAGAGTAGTGAGTGCAGAGTAGTGAGTAGTGAGTGCAGAGTAGTGAGTGCAGAGTAGTGAGTAGTGAGTGCAGAGTAGTGAGTAGAATAGTGAGTAGTGAGTGCAGAGTAGTGAGTAGTGATTAGAGTAGTGAGTAGAGTAGTGAGTAGAGTAGTGAGTAGAGTAGTGAGTAGAGTAGTGAGTAGTGAGTAGAGTAGTGAGTAGTGAGTAGAGTAGTGAGTAGAGTAGTGAGTAGTGAGTGCAGAGTAGTGAGTAGAGTAGTGAGTAGTGAGTGCAGAGTAGTGAGTAGTGAGTGCAGAGTGAGTGTGCAGAGTAGTGAGTAGTGAGTGCAGAGTGAGTGTGCAGAGTAGTGAGTAGTGAGTAGAGTAGTGAGTAGAGTAGTCAGTAGAGTAGTGAGTAGAGTAGAGTAGTGAGTAGAGTAGTGAGTAGAGTAGTGAGTAGTGAGTAGAGTAGTGAGTAGTGAGTAGTGAGTAGTGAGTAGTGAGTAGAGTAGTGAGTAGTGAGTAGAGTAGTGAGTAGAGTAGTGAGTAGAGTAGAGTAGAGTAGTGAGTAGAGTAGTGAGTAGAGTAGTGAGTAGTGAGTAGAGTAGTGAGTAGTGAGTAGTGAGTAGAGTAGTGAGTAGAGTAGTGAGTAGTGAGTAGTGAGTAGTGAGTAGTAAGTAGAGTAGTGAGTAGAGTAGTGAGTAGAGTAGTGAGTAGAGTAGTGAGTAGTGAGTAGAGTAGTGAGTAGAGTAGTGAGTAGTGAGTAGAGTAGTGAGTAGAGTAGTGAGTAGAGTAGTGAGTAGTGAGTAGTGAGTAGAGTAGTGAATAGAGTAGTGAGTAGAGTAGTGAGTAGTGAGTAGAGTAGTGAGTAGAGTAGTGAGTAGTGAGTGCAGAGTAGTGAGTAGAGTAGTGAGTAGTGAGTAGTGAGTAGAGTAGTGAGTAGTGAGTGCAGAGTAGTGAGTAGAGTAGTGAGTAGTGAGTGCAGAGTAGTGGGTAGAGTAGTGAGTAGTGAGTAGAGTAGTGAGTAGATTAGTGAGGTGAGTAGAGTAGAGTAGTGAGTAAAGTAGTCAGTGCAGAGTAGTGAGTAGAGAAGTGAGTAGTGAGTAGTGAGTAGAGTAGTGAGTAGTGAGTAGAGTAGTGAGTAGTGAGTAGTGAGTAGAGTAGTGAGTAGTGAGTAGAGTAGTGAGTGGAGAGTAGTGAGTAGTGAGTAGAGTAGTGAGTAGTGAGCAGAGTAGTGAGTAGTGAGTGCAGAGTAGTGAGTAGTGAGTAGAGTAGTAAGTAGAGTAGTGAGAAGAGTAGTGAGTAGTCAGTAGAGTAGTGAGTAGTGAGTAGAGTAGTGAGTAGAGTAGTGAGTAGTGAGTAGTGAGTAGAGTAGTGAGTAGAGTAGTGAGTAGTGAGTAGAGTAGTGAGTAGAGTAGTGAGTAGAGTAGTGAGTAGAGTAGTGAGTAGTGAGTAGTGAGTAGAGTAGTGAGTAGTGAGTGCAGAGTAGTGAGTAGTCAGTAGAGTAGTTAATAGTGAGTAGAGTAGTGAGTAGAGTAGTGAGTAGTGAGTGCAGAGTAGTGAGTAGTGAGTAGAGTAGTGAGTAGTGAGTAGAGTAGTGAGTAGAGTAGTGAGTAGTGAGTGCAGAGTAGTGAGTAGTGAGTAGAGTAGTGAGTAGAGTAGTGAGTAGTGAGAGCAGAGTAGTGAGTAGAGTAGTGAGTAGTGAGTAGAGTAGTGAGTAGTGAGTAGAGTAGTGAGTAGAGTAGTGAGTAGTGAGTAGAGTAGTGAGTAGAGTAGTGAGTAGAGTAGTGAGTAGTGAGTGCAGAGTAGTGAGTAGAGTAATGTGAGTGCAGAGTAGTGAGTAGTGAGTGCAGAGTGAGTGTGCAGAGTAGTGAGTAGTGAGTGCAGAGTAGTGAGTGCAGAGTAGTGAGTAGTGAGTGCAGAGTAGTGAGTGCAGAGTAGTGAGTAGTGAGTGCAGAGTAGTGAGTAGAATAGTGAGTAGTGAGTGCAGAGTAGTGAGTAGTGATTAGAGTAGTGAGTAGAGTAGTGAGTAGAGTAGTGAGTAGAGTAGTGAGTAGAGTAGTGAGTAGTGAGTAGAGTAGTGAGTAGTGAGTAGAGTAGTGAGTAGAGTAGTGAGTAGTGAGTGCAGAGTAGTGAGTAGAGTAGTGAGTAGTGAGTGCAGAGTAGTGAGTAGTGAGTGCAGAGTGAGTGTGCAGAGTAGTGAGTAGTGAGTGCAGAGTGAGTGTGCAGAGTAGTGAGTAGTGAGTAGAGTAGTGAGTAGAGTAGTCAGTAGAGTAGTGAGTAGAGTAGAGTAGTGAGTAGAGTAGTGAGTAGAGTAGTGAGTAGTGAGTAGAGTAGTGAGTAGTGAGTAGTGAGTAGTGAGTAGAGTAGTGAGTAGTGAGTAGAGTAGTGAGTAGAGTAGTGAGTAGAGTAGAGTAGAGTAGTGAGTAGAGTAGTGAGTAGAGTAGTGAGTAGTGAGTAGAGTAGTGAGTAGTGAGTAGAGTAGTGAGTAGAGTAGTGAGTAGTGAGTAGTGAGTAGTGAGTAGTAAGTAGAGTAGTGAGTAGAGTAGTGAGTAGAGTAGTGAGTAGAGTAGTGAGTAGTGAGTAGAGTAGTGAGTAGAGTAGTGAGTAGTGAGTAGAGTAGTGAGTAGAGTAGTGAGTAGAGTAGTGAGTAGTGAGTAGTGAGTAGAGTAGTGAATAGAGTAGTGAGTAGAGTAGTGAGTAGTGAGTAGAGTAGTGAGTAGAGTAGTGAGTAGTGAGTGCAGAGTAGTGAGTAGAGTAGTGAGTAGTGAGTAGTGAGTAGAGTAGTGAGTAGTGAGTGCAGAGTAGTGAGTAGAGTAGTGAGTAGTGAGTGCAGAGTAGTGGGTAGAGTAGTGAGTAGTGAGTAGAGTAGTGAGTAGATTAGTGAGGTGAGTAGAGTAGAGTAGTGAGTAAAGTAGTCAGTGCAGAGTAGTGAGTAGAGAAGTGAGTAGTGAGTAGTGAGTAGAGTAGTGAGTAGTGAGTAGAGTAGTGAGTAGTGAGTAGTGAGTAGTGAGTAGAGTAGTGAGTAGTGAGTAGAGTAGTGAGTGGAGAGTAGTGAGTAGTGAGTAGAGTAGTGAGTAGTGAGCAGAGTAGTGAGTAGTGAGTGCAGAGTAGTGAGTAGTGAGTAGAGTAGTAAGTAGAGTAGTGAGTAGAGTAGTGAGTAGTCAGTAGAGTAGTGAGTAGTGAGTAGAGTAGTGAGTAGAGTAGTGAGTAGTGAGTAGTGAGTAGAGTAGTGAGTAGAGTAGTGAGTAGTGAGTGCAGAGTAGTGAGTAGAGTAGTGAGTAGTGAGTAGTGAGTAGAGTAGTGAGTAGAGTAGTGAGTAGAGTAGTGAGTAGTGAGTAGTGAGTAGAGTAGTGAGTAGAGTAGTGAGTAGTGAGTAGAGTAGTGAGTAGAGTAGTGAGTAGAGTAGTGAGTAGTGAGTAGAGTAGTGAGAAGAGTAGTGAGTAGAGTAGTGAGTAGTGAGTAGAGTAGTGAGTAGAGTAGTGAGTAGTGAGTGCAGAGTAGTGAGTAGAGTAGTGAGTAGTGAGTAGTGAGTAGAGTAGTGAGTAGTGAGTGCAGAGTAGTGAGTACAGTAGTGAGTAGTGAGTGCAGAGTAGTGAGTAGAGTAGTGAGTAGAGTAGTGAGTAGAGTAGAGTAGTGAGTAGGACATCACAGGCAGCAGCTGTGCAAGCTTCTTACACTCACAAGGAGACCACAGGCAGCTGAGGTGCAATCTTCTCCCACTCACAAGAACGACATCACAGGCAGCAGCAGTGCAAGCTTCTTACACTCACAAGGAGACCACAGGCAGCAGAGGTGCAAGCTTCTCACACTCACAAGAAGGACATCACAGGCAGTAACGGTGCAATATTCTCACACTCACAAGGAGATCACTGGCAGTACACACCACATGAACACACTCCATAACACATAGCAACAATACATTGGCATTTACAATGCCATTAGCTCAAACTCAAATAAATCCGAGCCCGATTGCATTTCTAATGCTTGTTTCTTCCTGGTATTGGGTAGTAGAAATACCCGATATGTAATTTTTTTTATCTCATGCATTGGGCGCATTTCACATAGGACCTAGAAATCGTGGCTTCTGGCTAGGGGCACTTGCCTATTGTAATCTTTTTGAATCACCTATCACACAGAATCCTTAAAAGGAATACCGTTGAATATTGTCTTTTGGTTATTGGATATGTTCCCATGTGACTAATTAGCTTATATTGCATGCATATATTATGTGGAATATATGAAATTTCAGCCTCCACCGCAGTATGGTCCATATAGAATTTTTGGGTTCATGAACAGTGTTTCACATGTTTGGATTGCACAGGAATTATTGTTATACTTAGCCTCAACCCACACATTCCTTAGTTTCCTATTTCATGCAAGGCTAGAAGATGTCATGTGGAATAGACATTATTATTTTACAACGATTTTGTATTCATGTTGTAGAGTTTAATAAGCATGTTTAATATTGCAATTTTATGATTGTGATGCTACCCCATTTTTATAATTTGGAGTGCCAGGTGATGTACCAACATTTGTTTTTGTCTGATTACAGACCACTTGATGAGAGGTGTGGCCAACCTGTAACAGGCTCCTATATAATGTATGGGAACTACTTTTTGTTCTGTTATGAAGTTACGGTTAACTGTATTATAGCGGTCCCCATTTTCCCACTATTTTGACATCACAAACATCACTGCTGGGTAAGATGAAATTTATTCTCAGATTAACTAGAACTATCCTGGTAATGAATTGGGGTATTTTGGAAATGATTAGTATTTCTTTCATTTTTATTATTTAGCCGCAACGAAAATAGTATGTTTTCACATTTTATTTTTTGAAAAAAACATGGATTGTATATTTGAAATGTATGTACTTGTATTACTCATTATGGAAATTATTTCTGTGTAATCATGCATTATTCATCCATCCGGAGCGTAATGTTGCGGTGTTACCTCTATGTCTATCATGACATCATGAATTTAAAATGGTGACTAAGGAAATGTCAAACAACTTCACAAAGGCCGATTTACAGCAGGAACACGTTGTTATTGGCGAATAAAGTATTCGACCTTGAAATGGTGTGTCGCCTCTTTCCTCAAACCGTGGATTGAATTTTGTGTATATATATATATAAAGCAGGACTTTCAGCAACCCACTGCGGATTTTAATAATAAAGTAACTTCTGCACTTCACCGAGCACTCGCAGGAGGTTAATCTATTCCTACACTACCAGGTCCAGAATGCCAAAGGTTTGGCTCCGCCCACTGGGACTGTCCTGGGAATTAAAAGGCGTGTAGAAACAGCTGAGTGAGGATTGCAGAACTGAGTCACTGAGGAAGGGAACAAGGGTTCCTGAAACGCGTATGGCGATGAACTTTGCATGAAACTAATGCCTTGTGTCTGCCGAAGCTGTCACCAATAAAGATTCGAGAAAAGATCGTAGCTGTGGCCTTACTCATAGGGGCAACTCTTTTGTGTTTGGATATTAGCGGGTTTGCTCGGTCGCAAGTTCGGCCCACCGCATGGAAGCGGGCTCGAGATGCGGCAAAAAGCAGCTGCATCACTACATCGAGATCTACACTCGAGGTGCCAGCTTTGAATCAAGTGCAGCAGAGGTGAGCAGGACTTTCAGCAACCCACTGTGGATTTTAATAATAAAGTAACTTCTGCACTTCACGGAGCACTCACAGGAGGTTAATCTATTCCTACACTACCAGGTCCAGAATGCCAAAGGTTTGGCTCCGCCCACTGAGCTGTCCTGGGAATTAAAAGGCGTGTAGGAACAGCTGAGTGAGGATTGCAGAACTGAGCCACTGAGGAAGGGAACAAGGGTTCCTGAAACGCGTAAGGCGAAGAACTTTGCATGAAACTAATGCCCTGTGTCTGGCGAAGCTGTCACCAATAAAGATTCGAGAAAAGATCGTACCTGTGGCCTTACTCATAGGGGCAACTCTTTTATGTTTGGATATTAGCGGCTTTGCTCGTCCGCTACTTTGGCCAGCCGCATGGAAGCGGGCTCGAGATGCGGCAAAAAGCAGCTGCATCACTACATCGAGATCTACGCTCGAGGTGCCAGCTTTGAATTAGGTGCAGCAGAGGTGAGCAGGACCTTCAGCAACCCACGGCGGATTTTAATAATAAAGTAACTTCTGCACTTCACCGAGCACTCACAGGAGGTTAAACTATTCCTACACTACCAGGTCCAGAATGCCAAAGGTTTGGCTCCGCCCACTGGGGCTGTCCTGGGAATTAAAAGGCGTGTAGGAACCGCTGAGTGAGGATTGCAGAACTGAGCCACTGAGGAAGGGAACAAAGGTTTCCGAAACGCTTATGGCGATGAACTGTGCATGAAACTAATGCCCTGTGTCTGCTGAAGCTGTCACCAATAAAGATTCGAGAAAAGATCATACCTGTGGCCTTACTCATAGGGGCAACTCTTTTGTGTTTGGATATTAGCGGCTTTGCTCGGCCGCGAGTTCGGCCCACCACATGGAAGCGGGCTCGAGATGCGATAAAAAGAAGCTGCATCACTACATCAAGATCTACGCTCGAGGTGCCAGCTTTGAATCAAGTGCAGCAGAGGTGAGCAGGACTTTCAGCAACCCACTGCGGATTTTAATAATAAAGTAACTTCTGCACTTCACCGAGCACTCACAGGAGGTTAATCTATTCCTACACTACCAGGTCCAGAATGCCAAATGTTTGGCTCCGCCCACTAGGGCTGTCCTGGGAATTAACAGGCATGTAGGAACAGCTGAGTGTGGATTGCAGAACTGAGCCACTGAGGAAGGGAACAAGGGTTCCTGAAACGCGTATGGCGATGAACTTTGCATGAAACTAATGCCCTGTGTCTGCCGAAGCTGTCACCAATAAAGATTCAAGAAAAGATCATACCTTTGGCCTTACTTATGGGGCAACTCTTTTGTGTTTGGATATATATATATATATCCAAACACATATATATATATACACACAAATAACGTCTGATTTCTTGATCAAGATCGGACACCGACACAAGGGTAGCTTTGCCATTAAGTCTTTAGTTTAATAAGACTGAGCTCTGACTCGTTTTGGCACACCTGCCTTGTCCACACACATATATATATATATATATATATATATATATATATATATATATATATCAACCACAAATTGCCCTAAGCATTGGAAAAGCACTCGACATTGCTCTACCTTCCAGTTATCTGCTCAAACAAAGGGGGGCTTGTGAAAGGAAATGAAATAAAAGAGCCGTTAATGAATACCAGTGCGCTCTTCGTGTGTCATTCATGCAGCCCAGGAAGAAGGGGTGAGAAACCCCGAAACGCGTCGGCACAACAATGTTTGGTGAAACGGAAGGCATTGTGTGAGCAGATAACTGGAAGGTAGAGCAATGTCGAGTGCTTTTCCAATGCTTAGGGCAATTTGTGGTTGATATATATATATATATATATATATATATATATATGTATATATATATATATATATATATATATATATATATATATATTTATATATATATATATATATATATATATATATATATATAATGTAAAATTGAGTGTCAGGAATAATGCCCGGGGCTATGCTCTCAGATCACTGGTACCCCACCAGTATATGTGTGAGTTCATAGGAAGTAATTGTCCAAAATCTGAGAAAATACACTTCTCCAATAGCCAATCCAATTGGACGTATATTGTTCATATTATACAGTCACAGCCAACTACAGGAACGCCCCCTTAATATCAACCACAAAATGTTAGGGGATTCCTCCCTCTCCATCATATAACCAACTCCATAATGAGAACTAAACCAACATGCTATCGTACCTCACCATTCCATTACAGCACCACCACTACTATCCTCATAAGAATACAATGGAAATAGTAAAAATAGTTGGTTTGACCAGATGCAGGAAGAAGATACTGCACAGCAGACCTTGCCTGCTGGGTTCTGCCTAGCAGAAGCTTGATTGGTTAAAAAATAGCCAGACATAAGGCTGAAATGGAAGTGAAAGCACTGAAAATGTTATACTGCCTCTACAACAGTGCCTACTGTCTCTATGATCCTTTTGAACCATCTTTTTTCAAAATAATTATTTTTATTGTTGAGAGTTTATTACACAATTACTTGTAGTGCTTACAGTACCCAATTTTGATTGACACATGCTATCCACTAAGCATAAACATTCAATGAAGTATGTATTTCAAATCACTGAGGGTAATACTTAAAAAAACACATAAAAGACACACATTGCACATTTTCCCCTTAATAACTTAACTAATCTACTCTACTGGTTAACTTCCTATGGACTTTAAGCATTTCTTAAACTTTGTGTATGAGCCATACCTCAATGCATATTGTCTCTCCAACTCTCCAACTTTATACAATTTAGCCTGCCAACTATGAAAAGTGGGTGTGATCTCACTTCGCCAATTCTGGAGAATTAGTGATCTCGCCACTGAGGCCATCATATATATATCCCTTCCTCTTGTGTGTTGTTTACCGTTATATTTGGGAACATCCAAGAGTTGCACTATATCTATTGATAACTATTGGATAATCTAGCCTCATTCTGCAGTATTTCTCAATTTCTTCCCCTAATTGCTTAATCTTTGGGCAATCCCAAACAATGTGGATCCATGGACCACCCCCTTCTGCTAAGCACCGAAAACAGCTATCCTCTATCTGAGGATATACTCTATGCAGAAAGGATGGAGTCCTATATAGCAGCCATTTAGTGTAGAATTGCATTCTCCTGAAATTGGTGCCTCTTAATAATGTAATGTTGAATTTGTTAATTCTGTTCCAGACCATCCATGAAATCTGTAGGCCTTCTTTCTCATGCCATTTATCTCAATCTTTTTCGTACCGCTTCACAGTCTTATGTTTATTAATTTTTTTTACCTAACTACTTATTGGTCTTCGTCTAGTTGTTTCTAGTAAAGTCTTACTAAGGGGGTCATTACGATGGCGGACGGACTCGAGTCTGCCTGCCATCGTTGCAGAGAGTGGGACTGCGTGCCTGTAAGGCGACAGTCCCGCATGTAGTATTTTTTTGCGACCGCCACCATGGTGGTCGCAGCCAGGCCATTTAACATTGTGGCAGGTGCTGCTGGCTGCAGAACCCGCCTCAATGCTAAAAAGCCATGTTGTGCATTTCCCTGCACTACGTGGCAGGCACCAGGCCGTGCTTGCCACTTAGTGCAGGTAAATATAGGGGGTTACCATGGGTACCCCAGTGCACCACCACCCCCCAACACAAGGGGGGCCGGCAACAGGCCCCAGAATCCAATCCCTGCTAGCCATTCCATGGCGATTTCCCCGCCATGGAAAGGCTGGCTGCAGCCAGCATTGTAATTTGTGGACAGTGCCACCATTCCACCCATGCTGGCCGCTCCGCCAGGCAATCGGTATGATTTCCTGTGGTGGAACTGTGGTGGGCAGTCTTTGCAGCCGCCCAGGAACTAGGACGATTCCCCCTCCAACGTAATGTAGTGTAGTTCCTATTATCCCAATAGGCTCTGCGCATTGGAATATTACCTTCAATAGTATAGGCCTAGACCAGACGTTAACTAGGTCTTCTATTGTCGATATTAGACTTAAAGTTTTGGGTTTGCCAGCTAGCTCAGAGTTCACTAGAAACTTTCTCGAATAGGCAAGGAGGAGTTGAACCTCCCTGGATAGACAAGAAGGGATTTAGTTTCTGACAACCATAGAACATGACAACTTTGCTCTCCCCTAATCAAGAGTGTATCTCTAGAGTCGTGTGAAAACAAAAGACAACTTATTTTACTCAGTCAGTACGTGCATTCTTAGTCTCACCAGATTGTAGAGAAAAGGAAGAGACGGGCGTGTTCAATAAAAGATGGTATTTATTGATCAGTCTCTTTTCTCATACAAGAGAAATGGATCGATATCATCGCAATACTTATGGTTAAGTAAAGTGCATACAATAAAAGCAGAAGTATAAAATAATACTGTAAAAACATTTATATGGTTTCTAAGCCATAAGGTGGTTTAAAATGGATAAAATAGATACATAAATATAAACATTTGACTAATCGTACTCAACTGGTGTTTCTAACTACGCCTACCCCAGTGTACCTGACCTAGGCCTAATACGTGGGCGGGAATAGAAAGTAGCAGTTTAAGTTAAGTTTGTTTTGCCAAGTGACTGACTCAAGAATTCTCTGCAAGGGGTTATTCAGTTCTGTACCTGGAATATAGGATGAATGAGGGATGGTATCTCTCGTCTCTGGTCTCGATATTCCAAGCTGCCTGCGAGGGCTGCTCGGAAGCGCCGGAGCTGGATTTCTCGGCAGGAGAAAGCAGCGTCTCGTTCTCAGCGCGTCAGGAAGGCGGGGCTGCGCCAGCGGGGTCTGCTCTGCTCTGGGCTTCGGCAAGTCTGGCTGCTCCAATCTCGTCACCACCGCGTGTGTTTGCTTAAGGCAATACCGGTAATATTTATACCTGTAAGGTGCCGAGATTGACGTAAGGATGGACATAGATACGTCAATAAGGATGTCATACGAACTGGTCGTTAGCACATTCTTTTGCTGAAGTTCTCGGTGAAATCAAAACAATGGCCGCAGGGTTTTTCCCAGGTTGTCATAGGTTTGATTTGTTTTGAGAACTCCGTATGCCTTATCAGGGGCTGGAGGAATATTGCTTGTCTAATTAGATGGCAAGCGTTATGACCTAATCAGATAACACGTTCCTGTGCCGTGGTGTGGCTTCATCAGATAACGGTTTCTGCATCATGGGATGGCTGCTAGTTAACTTGTTAACCAGAACAGGGTCAGGAATAGGGGGATCGATACACAACCTATAGGAATACATCACACCCACTCCACGCTAACTATGGCCATATTTACGAATCTAGGCATAGTAAAACATACTGTAGAGTATCGTGTATACCTTACCACCCCAAAATACATATAATGCATTTCGAAATTATGTAATATACGAAAAAAAATAGTCACATGTACTATATGCACTCAAGCTGTAGAATAATGCTAAATGAATCACGCATATGTATACATTATTACTAATTTGAATATGAGAATTACACATGAAATGGCTCTTAATACAGAAGAAAAGTTCGAGACCAATTCATCACAGAATAAAAATAATTATGAACATACCAGCGGGCAGCTAATGTCTATAAAGTTTCTAAAAGTAGAAATTTTAGTTCTCTAAGAATAGTTCTTACTTTAAGCAGATGATAAGTGTCCCGAAAAATCGTAAAAATATTTTGGGGCTGCTGAAAAAATTGCTGTCCGTGAACTGGAGGGGAAATTGTTCATGTTACTTTATTATTAAAGTTGAAGGCCAAATTCAGGGTGTTGGGAACGCCGTGTGCTAGCTTGCTCAAAAGTCTCTATTTCTGCTCCGGTGAGAACATCATATCATTTAGACTGTCGAAAAAGCTGTCAACAGCTTCCTGGGAGAGTTCCACTAACTCGGAAAAAGGTGTAACCATGCATTCGTGCGCATGATTGTCTCCATTGACGTTTTGATTAGTATTGCTGACAGAAGGTCGTACCTGATCGATGCTGCTTTCATCTTGAACTTCACTACCCCTTAATCGTAGTGGTGAAGTTTCCACGAATGCCGTCATCAGGATTGGTAGCCGTTGAGGGCAGCACAAAGCATGAGCCTTTATCGGACTCAACAATGTTTCTGCATCCATTGGCGCATCTGATTGTAGCGTCAGACAGGTGTCCAACACGCATTCTTCTCCGCACAGCAAGCACCTTAATACAGGTAAAACACATCGATGCCACATTGGTCGAAATGAAAGAAACCAAGTCATGTTCAGGTCTCTAAGCCGGGAAAGTCCCAGGATTTTTGATATCCGGTCCCGGTATCCAATGGCTCGGATTGTTTCTTCCCTTGTCGCAGGTGTTTTGTCTGTGACATGGTTTGCCATAACGAAATATAAGGACTAAGAATAGGATTCCTGCAATTAGTCCCAAAATGAGGGGAAGTCCGCCAAAAATCGAATGGACGAAATCTGGAAAAATACCCAGTATGGCGTTGAATGGTGTTAATGCCATCGAAAATACTGTCTTAAATACTTTTGAGACTCCACTGGTATCAGAAATATTTAAGATTTCATTCAGGATTTCTGCGAAATGTATGGGGGAATTAGTTGATAACAATGAGTGAATCTCGGCAGTCGTCCTTGCGACTAGGAGATCATACGTTTCTTTTGATGACGTGAGCCTGGTCGGCGTCTGAAGAAGCACTGTTTTCATTCTGCTTAAAGTATCTATTCGAATAGAAGTAATTTTCAAGTTAGGCCATGCCCTTGCCTCCCTGTCTGGAAAGGAGCTGGGGAACAATAAGCGTCCACAGCACTTGACCTCCGCAGTCGTAGTTACGAGATAAGGAGTCCCGGGCATAAGACTACAGCATCTGCGGTCCACAATTAGAATGTAACTCCCATTATAGAGTCTTTGAAAAAATGGTTCTATCTCTGTTGCAGGTGTGCCTAGCTGGTGACATTAAAGGTTATTTGAGTTCCCTTCACAGGCTCCATGCAAACTAATTCCGTTACACAGAAGTGTACCGCTTAGTGACATCGCACAATTATTGCCACTAAGAAACACTTTCTGTCCTTTATTACTGACACATGCATGTGAATAGGGCAAGTTCCATGTTGTCTTAATGTACCCTTTTCCCAATTTTTCGTACATGCCAGCCTGTATATATTTTTGGCAGTATTGAAACCTGAAGGTTGATATTGGAATATTAATTATCCCATGTATTATCCATTCACTGACAGGTCGTTCTGACATTGTCACTGGTAATCTCTCAAGTTTCTCAATGCTCAGGATTGTATAATCAGCACCCTTCTGTGCCATACTGATTTGTTTATCAGTAAGGTTAAAGATATTGAATAGTGACGTTGTGTTGATTAAACGCCAAGGCACATAGCCTGAACGCAGATTTTGTAACGTCCAGCCAAGCTGTACAATAGAACGCAATTGAGACTGACCGTGTTGTAACAACAGTAAGTCTTGCGATATTATGTCGATTGCTGAAGACACAATGCTGTCCAAAGAAAAAATTCTGGAGGACAGAGTCATTAACCCATTGTCCACTACAGAAAGTGATTTTTCCAAATTAATACGGTCAATTTCCCGTATACTTTCTGCTGTCGCAATTTGAGTAACCTTCCAGGCCTCGTTGTAAGCTGCATATGCAGAGGCTGCTATGAAGCGTTTTTGACGCTGTTTGCGTGGTCCCATAATGAAATCACGCAAGTCAGCACCATCAGTAAGTAAAGTTAGGTGTTGCTTAATTTCTGCCAGTGAGGAAGTTTGTAGCCATTGAAGGCATAATTTGCCCACACTGTAGGTGGTTATTATCCCTGGGTGTTGTCTTTGGGAATATCTAGGGTCTGGCCTGGTCAATGTGAACCCATGTGTTTTGTTCAGGAATCTATCTTGACAGTTATTAGTATCTGTGGGCCAGATTAACCATTGTTTCCAATCAGGATGTGTTCTGTTTTGGTTTAATACATAGTTTACGTCTATCTCTTCATCTGTAGAGCTATTGCTGTTTATTGTTGGCTTTGGAATAGACGGTTTATTTAAGTCTTTGATTTTGGCTAAGCCAAGACAGGTAGTTTGTTGAACAGTGTCATTCAAAAATATAATTTGTTCTGGGATCATGCAGGCTCTAAACAATGATTCTATACCTTGGACTTGCCATTCTTTTGTACCCCAAACACTTTTTACTTCAACATTTTTGTCCCAATAATCAAAACCAAAAGTATTCATTTGTTCAAAAAATGAGTCTGAATATATCAATTTCGTGTTTGTTATCATGGTCTTTGTCCCTGTCTTATTTGACAATTTGAAATAAAATGTTTCAGCATTACTTGTGTTGAACCCTGAAAAGTATGAATATTTGTCGTAAAAGGTTCTTGAGCTTCCTTTTGGAGGGGTTGCACAATGTTCCCATTGATTATAATTTAAAACATTTCTAGGTTGTGCCGATTTATGTAAAAAATGGTTACCATAGTGGTTGTAACAGTACATACTATCATAATTTGTCGAACCCTGCAAATAATCATGTTTGGTAAATTTAGCAGACATCACTAAGTCAGACATCATATCATTTATGTTTTCAAAGTCCCAATCATCAGCAAATGAGCTTGGTTTTACAAAGTCACTTAACGAGATCTTGATTTGGTGTGGATATTTCAGGATTTCAACCGGACCATAAATTTCGTAGTCAGTATTGTCCCATGCTACCCCACCCGGTATAGGATTGGCTGTGAAGTTGACTGAAGAAAGTTCTCTTTTCTCGACGTGTGAAGATGTGTGTGGTTTGAGGATCAAGTTGATTTTCTGACTTGCTGTGTCCATTTTAGCATATTTTCCCTCAATGGAGCGTCCCAAAGTTAGTACCATGATGAGCCAAAGTATGAGGATAAATGCACCAAAGCCCACCCAAAATTCAATCCATGGAGAAATCAGATAGGTTTCTTTCAGTTGTTTCAAAAGTTCTTTAGCTTTATCTTTAAAGGTTTTTGTTGATGGCTGTGTTTTTGATTCACTGAGGTCTTCAGAGGAATCATCGAAGTTTATGAAGTAGCCGGATGCAGTTCTGTCAATTGTTCCAATTGCTTCAGGATTATTGTTTCTTGCATATTCGTTTGTTACTTCATTGTAGGTTCGTGTGTCTTTACTAAATGGTTTTATTTGGGTTGTCAGAGGTTTAAGTTCCATTGCATTGTTGCACAGTCCTTGTTGTTCTTCTGTAGGCGTTTCGAATGTGATTAGCCTCTTAGATTGAACCTCTGTATTTGTAGCAAACCTTGGTGTTCTACTACTTATCGGAAGTCCACTTGGCCTACTGTTTGTTATCGGCCACATGATTGTGGTTTTACCAGGTCGATGGATACAACTCGGTTCTCCTTTTTACCAGCAAGCGGCGGTAGTACAACTGATCTTGTCCCGTTGATAGACAAGACAGGAACTGCTTTTCTGTAAGAAGGCCCAAATTCCTTCTTTACCGCGATCTTTTCTCTGACTAGATCCCCGACTTTTGGAATCCAGACAGGTCTTGCTGGGACAGGTGGTGGTTCTTCAGTGGTTGTTGGCTGCTCTTTCAACTTTATGTTGCTTAGGTCTTTTCTTGTTTTGTTTAAGTCCTGCAAAATAGCCAAACGGTCTTTGATATCAAAGCATTTTTCCTTCACCACTGAAGTCTGACTGTCAAGATCTAAGACTAACATCCTAGTTCCAAACAATAATTCGTACGGACTGAATCCCTTCAGAGAATTTCTTGGCAGGTTGTTTAGACTACGTTGGACACTTATTAGATGTTTGACCCACCCAACTCCCGAACCTAATATCCTTTCCGTTATAGATAGCTTTATGCCTTGGTTTTTTCTTTACACCATCCCGTATCCCTCAGGAAGGCAGTGAGAAGAATCCCGCTGTGCTATGCTCATTTGGCCATGTTTCCCCACAGGCTTGAGGGCTAAAGCGAAAACATTGGTCAAACGTAGCATGCTCCTAGCGTATATGCCATTTAGACTCGCAAATCTTTGTATAACAGTCCAGACGTCAGCCGAGTGCTGGGGATCTACATTATAAGTGGAAACTAGCCTGTATATGTTAATCGGACGCTTTGCTTTTTACTGTTGATCCTTTCTGGAGTGAAACGCCACGGTAGTATACCGTTTCTCTCGCCACTGCGATCTCTGTTGCAGTCCGGGCATTTTTTTACAAAAATGTGATGCTGCAGGCTCATGCCTGGCCACCAGTACACTGATTGTAATTCTTCCAGAGAATCTTTTAGTTTGAGGTGTCTGAGACCCTCGCCCATATGTGCGTCTGCTATTAACAACGTTCTCCTGTCCTTGTTTGGAATTACTCTATCCCCCACTCCAGGGATTCGAGCAAAAGGGACGGAGTTTGCATCGATTATGTATGTATAATTGAGTGGATAGTTGATCGGTAGCGCTGAGCAGTCGCCTTTTGATGACGTTTTCACCGCCAGCACTGTTTCACCGTCAATGTATTTTACTGTACGCTTTTTTCTAGCTACGGAAGCCGATTTAGTTGCTACCGCTGTGGCTGTCTCAGCCAATGAATTCCCTGCAACGTGAACGCCATCACGTTGATGACTCAGTGTATGTATCACGTGAGTCTTTGGTAGTTCTTTTTGTAACAGAACTATTTGTTCCCAAAGCAGTTTTTGCTTTATTGTTGCACCTGTGTCATCTTTGTAACCGTTTTGAATCCATGTCTGTAAATCGTTGTTATATGATTTGACGCAGTAATATGAATCGGACACTATAAGTGTCGGGAATTCGCGATCTGCATTATCTAGCGCCATTTTCAATGCTATTATTTCAGTCTGTTGTTCTGAATTAGTTTCTACTGAGTGTGTTTTTGTTAATAGAGGTCTTAGTTTACCTCCGCGCCACACTTCTTTTGTAATCTCACATGTGGGGTTGTATGCTTGTTCTCCCCAAACGGAGGGTTGAGCATGTCCGTCTGTATAGATTACACAGGCGTGTTGTCGTAAGGGCAGAATGTCGATTGGCAGAGGGAATGTTCTTTCATATTCTAGATTTTTCAATTCTTTTAATTCTGGATCAAAGTAGTACTTTACTTTGTCCGTTGTAATTGAATTCACCCATTGTATCCGGATTCAATGCTGTTGTTGGTAAATTACACGGTGTTGTTAATGCCTCTAAGGCCGATTCTGCTGTTCTGACTGTAATACGTCTACCGTCAGCTTTATCGTTTTCTCTAGCTATTGCGGTTTGAACTGCATGAACAATGTTTTCTTTAATGCTGAACTTCTTTTCAGCCTCTGTGTACAAGTGTAATTTGAATGCAATTGGTACCTTTTCTCCCTCATTAGAGGTCAGGTATGTGAATCCGCATCTTCCTGGGATGACTCGAATCACAAGATTGCGTGTGTTATCACGTGTTTCTAATTTAGTTTTTATTAACATGTCAGTTTGTAAGGATCTCAGAATTTCTGTGTGTATGTGAGTCCAATTGGTTCTTTTAAAATCTGGTTTTATTAGATCATAAAGGGTCTTGACCCTTTCTGCGTAATTTGCAATGTATGTTCTTCCGAAATTTAGGAAGCCTAGAATTGACTGTAGGTTTTTTAGTGTTCTAGGTGCTTGGAGTACGGCACATTTCTCTAGGAAATTGTCAGCCAGGCTTTTGCCTTCACTTGATAATTCATATCCTAAGAACAGGACTGTTAGATGGGCAATTCTAGATTTTTTAAAGTTGAATTTGTAACCCTCTGCTGCGAACCCAAGTATTATGGTGTTCACTCTCTTCAAGTGAGTATCCAAGTCATCATCTGTTAGGTATATGTCGTCGACATAAGATAATGCTTCGTCATCATATGTTTGTAGTAACTCTGTTACTCTCGCTGAGAATAATCCTGGGCTGTTCTTGAACCCCTGGGGTAACCGACAGAATTGTTTTTGAGCGCCATTTATTGAGAACGCAGACAAGTATCTGCTCTCTGGTGCTATATTTTGACAAAAGAATCCATTAGAGATGTCTAATGTTGTTTTGTATTTTTTGCGCACTATGTTATTCATTAGTGCAGCACTATGCGAGTTTTGCACTGCAAAAGTTTTGCAACATGAGTTAAGGTGTCTGTAATCCAAAACTAGACGATATGTATTGTCTGGTTTGGAGACAGGAAACAAAGGGTTGTTCATTTGTGAGGTGCAAGTTTCAATCACCCCCTGGTATTCTAATTGATCTAGGATTTCTTTTACCTGTTTTTTAGCTTCTTGCTTAATTGGGTACTGTCTTTGTGCAGTAGGTTGTGTTTTTAACTGGATTTTGTGAGGAGGAGAGTCCTCATCCCATCCTACGTGATTTTTATATAAAGCAGGAGCTTGAGCTACTGCCCACTTTCTGGCAAGTGTGTATTTTTAATGAATTGGGATCTGATTTGAGAAGGCAGGCATAATTATTTCTTCGCCACGAGGGGCAGTCCCTGACAAACTCTGGTGGCCAGTCTTTTTCAGCTAGAAGGATGTCATAGCCCTTGGAGAGATTATCCCAAAATAGTCCCCTTATTTTTCTAGTCTTATCCCCCTCTATACGTAATGTTATTTCATATATTTTGTGAGGTTTGCTAACTCTGGTGTCTGCAGTTTCCACTTGAAGATATTCATTCGTGTCCACTGTCTCCAGATGATTCATAAGGACTTTGCGAGCTATGCTCACTTCTGCTGCGCTGTCTAGCATTGTCTGAGCCCATTCTCCGTTTTTCAGTTGTGTCCTCAGTATTCTCGGCATTGTTAACTACTTTAATACTGGCTACCTTCTTTTTTGGAAATTGTAATTTCTTTTTTAGATGAGCAGGTTCCTTGTCTTTGGACTTGGCGTGCTCTTCTCTTTGTTCTGATCGTCCTCTTCTTTCCGATTTCTGCGAGGAAGTCTGAAAAGATTGAGAGGGGTGTGTATCAATTTCTTGATATCTATCAGGCTTCTTAATATTATCCCTATTTCTAAGGTTGTATCTTTTCCCAGAGGGCTCACTTTGGGGAGACCTGTGTCCTTGGTTTGGAGATCTTTCTCTCCGCCGAGGAGACCTTTCTCTGGACTGGAATTTCTTTTCTTTAGGATTGGATTGTTTGTTTCCATCCCAGCTCTTTTTTTGTGATGTTAAATTATTATTAAAAAATACTTTTTCAGGACTTTCAATCAGTCGGGGTTTTACTGGTATTCCACCTAAACTATCTCTACCTAGTTCCTCATAGGATTTTTCTATAATTCTGTCAATTTCAGCTGGTTGGTCTGCTATATCTGTCTCTTTTAACCTTTGGCGGATCGCCACGTTTGCTGCTTCTGCCTTTATGTTGGCTAATAATATAGCCGAGACCTGCTTGAAGTCTTTTAGTAATTTCATACCAAGAGTTAAAGCGGGTTCTGGACCGTATTCATCTTGAATTTGTTTTAGCACATCTGGTATTACCGAGATGGATGGAACACCATGCGTTTTTGTGTAAATGGAAGCAAAGACTGTACCCCAAGTGTCACAGTCCTCCACGTGTGGTGCGATTCCCATTGGAAGACAGATAGTCAGAATCCTGTGTTTTTCTAACGGGGTGGTGTCTGGAAACACCGCCTCTATTTGGGTGATTTTTTGTGCTAACCAGAATGGTATTTGTTCCCTTTTAGCTGGTACTTTACCTAGGCAGGACTGTATGTTATGTGGTGTAATTTTATTTGTGTTCCCCTGATGAGGGGTCAGCTGTGGAATTTTAATTGCTGGTTGGATTGTTGAAGTCCGCATTACATATTGGACTAATTGTCTATGTACTTTTATTAATTGTTTTAGTTGTATTAAAAGATCTGCTGCAGACATTCTTTCGATGTCTGGATGTGGTGTGTATCCGGCTAGGACCGGCCACGTTGCTCCTGGTCTACCTAATGGACCGAGCCTGGTGATGTGAATATTATGTTTTAGGGCGCCTTTAAACAAGAGCAGGTGCTCTTGAAATTTGAGTGGTACTTCCACCTCCTCGAAAGGAGTGTATTCATCAGGAGGATCCTCTGTTTTGTAATAGTGGAAGTGCTTTGTTACAGCGTTTGCTGCTGGAAAGTGTATCCATGAATAGAATACCTCTGTCTGCCGATATTCGTGTGCCTCAATTACGAATATGACTGTGCCACCTCTAGGTGTCAGTCCATTTTCTATAAGTTTTAAAGTTATAGATTTTCTTACGTTGACCGGGATGAGTATTATATCCGGGTCTGTTTCTTGCATAGCATTATCAGCTGCTACGAGTTCAGCTGCTATTCTAGCTGCCTCTCTTTCTCCTTCACTGTCTGACATTGTACTGTCCAGAAGGTTATTCCGTTTGTTTGCAGATCAGGTTTCTTATGGAAACAAAGATTAGATGCACAATATTTTGGAACAGTGTATCCTTCAACGTTGACTAAACCAAGAACCATACATAGGAGTTTCCTCCTGCGAGGTTTGGCGGATATGACCTTTCACCCACTCCAGACGTCTTTGGAGTATTATGGGAAAAAAAGGGGTCTGAGTGAAAAAGCACGACTGAGTTACTCTAATGTCTTGCGTTAGTTTTATCGCCTTTCCAAACGTTTGGGCGCCATGTAGTGTAGTTCCTATTATCCCAATAGGCTCTGCGCATTGGAATAATACCTTCAATAGTATAGGCCTAGACCAGACGTTAACTAGGTCTTCTATTGTCGATATTAGACTTAAAGTTTTGGGTTTGCCAGCTAGCTCAGAGTTCACTAGAAACTTTCTCGAATAGGCAAGGAGGAGTTGAACCTCCCTGGATAGACAAGAAGGGATTTAGTTTCTGACAACCATAGAACATGACAACTTTGCTCTCCCCTAATCAAGAGTGTATCTCTAGAGTCGTGTGAAAACAAAAGACAACTTATTTTACTCAGTCAGTACGTGCATTCTTAGTCTCACCAGATTGTAGAGAAAAGGAAGAGACGGGCGTGTTCAATAAAAGATGGTATTTATTGATCAGTCTCTTTTCTCATACAAGAGAAATGGATCGATATTATCGCAATACTTATGGTTAAGTAAAGTGCATACAATAAAAGCAGAAGTATAAAATAATACTGTAAAAACATTTATATGGTTTCTAAGCCATAAGGTGGTTTAAAATGGATAAAATAGATACATAAACATTTGACTAATCGTACTCAACTGGTGTTTCTAACTACGCCTACCCCAGTGTACCTGACCTAGGCCTAATACGTGGGCGGGAATAGAAAGTAGCAGTTTAAGTTAAGTTTGTTTTGCCAAGTGACTGACTCAAGAATTCTCTGCAAGGGGTTATTCAGTTCTGTACCTGGAATCTAGGATGAATGAGGGATGGTATCTCTCGTCTCTGGTCTCGATATTCCAAGCTGCCTGCGAGGGCTGCTCGGAAGCGCCGGAGCTGGATTTCTCGGCAGGAGAAAGCAGCGTCTCGTTCTCAGCGCGTCAGGAAGGCGGGGCTGCGCCAGCGGGGTCTGCTCTGCTCTGGGCTTCGGCAAGTCTGGCTGCTCCGATCTCATCACCACCGCGTGTGTTTGCTTAAGGCAATACCGGTAATATTTATACCTGTAAGGTGCCGAGATTGACGTAAGGATGGACATAGATATGTCAATAAGGATGTCATACGAACTGGTCGTTAGCACATTCTTTTGCTGAAGTTCTCGGTGAAATCAAAACAATGGCCGCAGGGTTTTTCCCAGGTTGTCATAGGTTTGATTTGTTTTGAGAACTCCGTATGCCTTATCAGGGGCTGGAGGAATATTGCTTGTCTAATTAGATGGCAAGCGTTATGACCTAATCAGATAACACGTTCCTGTGCCGTGGTGTGGCTTCATCAGATAACGGTTTCTGCATCATGGGATGGCTGCTAGTTAACTTGTTAACCAGAACAGGGTCAGGAATAGGGGGATCGATACAGAACCTATAGGAATACATCACAGTAATTTGGTGCGGGAAATTGCTGTCCGTTGGCAGAGGGCCCGCCACCTCGCGGTTGGAGGTGGCACACCCTCCGCCATAGTAATCACCCCCTAAGTTCTAGTCTTGCACTTAGGGGCCGATTATGATAGAGGATTTTCCGCATCCTCCGGACCGGCGGAAGCCACCGCCGGCCCGGAGGATGCGGAAAATACTCTGCGGACCCACCAAAGACCCACCGCCACATTAGGATGGCTGGTGGGTTCTGGTTTCCGTCCGCAGCTTTTCCGCCGCGGTTGGCTTACAACCGCGGCGGAAAAGCTCTAATATGGTGACGGTGTCTCTCAGACACCGTCAACCATATTAGGATGGGCTGTGCAAAATGCTTTTCCGCGGCGGGTTTTCCACCGTGGAAAAGCATGTGTAACTTCACTGCGGGGGCCTGTTGGTGCCCCCTGGGTGAAGGGTGGGTGGGGGGTGCACATGGGGGGTACCTATGGTACCCCCCTGCATTTGTATGCAGAAATCGGCAGGCACCGCACGGTGCCTGCCGCTTTCTGCATACAAATGCAATGTATGCATTTTTACCATTGCGGCAGATGCAGCTTGAAGCTGCACCCGCCGCAATGGTAAAAATAGAGGATGTGACCGCCAGGGTGGCGGTCACATCCTAATTGCACAGGAGGGAACTCCGCAGGGCATGCGGAGGTTCCCTCCTACTCTATGGTGGCAGACGGACTCAGGTCCGTCCGCCATCATAATCGGCCCCTTAGTGCGGATGAATCAATGTTTTTGAAAAGATGTCTAATTTAAGTATATCTTTAGAATGACTTAGGCCACATTCTATCTCTGTCCATTTTTTTCCAAGTGTCGGAGTGATGGAAATCTCCACCATAAATATATCCGTTCTTCTCCCCTTTCTTTAATAGATTGGATCAGCCTATACTCCCCAGCCTGCAGGTCGGCCAAACATGTAAAGCGATATATTTCAGATATTTCGAAATGCTTGAATAGTTGGGCTTTTTGTTTTAAATACCACTGGAAGACCTTATAGCGTACTTTTTTGAGGCTCTTCACCAGCTTCATAGGACTTAGGATTTTATATTCCTTCAGTATCCTTATTATAAAAATTTTATCCATGTTTGGAGGATTAAGGTAGTTAAAAAATCTATAAGCGTTATGTACAAAATCTTCATACTTGTATTCCCTCAGGTTGGGAAGGGCTAACCCTCCCTCCTCATATGGGTTACATAAAGTGATTAGTGCTAACCTCAGTAGCTTGTTGGTCCATATAAAGGATGAGAATAGACCAGCTATTTCTTTAAAAAATGACATTTGTAGTGCACAGGGGAATAACATGCATAGAAAATTAAATAATGGTAAATTTTACATTTGTATTAGTGCTACCCAACTATTGAAATTGGGAGTTGATTCCATTTTGCAAATAAGCGCTTGGCTTTCTGCACTACGGGGACATAATTCAGTGTATATAGTTCATTCACATTTTCCGAAACAAATATACCTCGATATCTCTTAGGCCTCAAATTGGGTAATGGCTGGAGAACAGGTGTTAATGTGTGAACAGATGCAGAGTAAAATTTCTGTTTTAGCATTATTTATTTTGTACCCTCCCAGAGCTTGTAACGGCAAAAATTTCCATTTGAATACTCTCACTAGGCTTAAGAAATAGAACAATATCATCAGCATATCATTTTATATTGGACATGCCTTGCAATGATGCTGTTTTCAGTGCTTTTTGCCTAATGGCTATTGCCAGAGGTTCTATGAATGGGGATAGAGGACATCCATGCTATGTCCCCCTATTTATTCTACAGCTACCTACTTTTCTAGAATTAATAATTATTTCTGCCAAAGTGTCCTCGTATAGCTGTTTCACTATGTGTATAATTGTTTCCGAGAACCCAAATACAGCGAGAATTTAAAAAAAGACATTCCTTTTGAACCATCTTGAACAAAATAGAAGGAATATGTGTTTTTTGAGAATGCAAATTCATAATCAGAATTTTTTTAAGAAAGATTCCTCACAAATTCCTTGCCTTGAGGATTCAACTGATCAATACAGGTCCTGCTAAAATGCATGTGCTATGACACAAATTGGACCCAAACCTTTTGTCTTCCTCCACTGATTTTTCTGACCATCATTTTCTTGACTTTAGGACTCTGGGCACTTTACCCACTGCTAATCAGTGCTAAGGCACTGAGGTGCATGTGCTCTCTCCTCTAAACATGGTATGATTTGTTTACATCTGTTTGGCATTTTTGATTGACTTGTAAATATCTTGTAAAGTGCCACCCACAGAAGTAGCCTTTCAAACATGTCCCAGGCCTGCCACTGCAGGAAACATGTGTGCAGTTTACTGCCACTTCAACTTGACATTTAAAACTACTTGCCAAGCTTTAAACTTTCCTTTTATTACACATTGGTCATCCCTAAGGTAGGCCCTAAGTAGTCCTATGAAAAGGGTGCTGTGTAAGTGAAAGTTAGGACATGTACCTTTATATTTGGCAATGTCCTGGTAGTGACAAACAGCCTATTTTGTTTCTCACTTCTGCAGGCCAACTCCTCTCATAGGTTAGCTTTGGGAATTCCCTTACATATTTTAGGTGGCAGTTCCTGATCATAAAGGAGTGGCATGGCCATGTTTAGTGTGTTTAAAATAGTATTGATACATCCTACTTACTGGTGAAGTTGGATTTCATATTACTATTTTGGAAATGCAACATTTAGAAAGTGGGCATTTCTCTGTGCTTATAACTCTTGGTGCTTTTCAGCCTACCTCCACTAAACACATCTGGGTTGAGTGATAGCTACACTTTGTCCATTCTCACCAGATAGCCACAACACAGGAAGGACTGGGTGTAACATGGGATACATCTGCATTCATCTGCATACTGAAAGTCTTCCTGGGCAGGGAGAGGTGGTTTACACTTACATCTGAATAGGTTGGGTCCTGCCCTCACACAAAGGGCTGGTTTACCCCCACTGATCTTCTGAAGCCAGGGCTGGGCTGAAAGGGACTGTTGTGCACTTTTGAGGGTTCCTTTGAAGTAACCTCTTACATCAAAGGCATTCAAGAGTATAATACTGGGCCTCTGACCCTATCTAATTAGACACTTCTGGATCTTGAACTGGACCTCTATCAGAAGAACAGAACTGCAGTGCTGCTCAAAGGACCCAACTAGACAGATTTTCTGGAAGGACTGTTGCTTGCTTGTTGACCTGCTGCTCTCTGACTCTGCTGAAGGAGAGCTGAACTCTGTCTTCCATCCAAAGTGATCTCAAAGGGCATGTTAGCTTGCCTCCTGTTCTTCAGACATCTCAGGGCTACAAAAGACTTCCTGCAATCCTGCTGTGGCTGGTTGACTCTTGTCTGTGAGTTCTTCCTTTGCCTGAGGTGCCTCTCCAGTTCTAGGCCTCTGAAGTGGGTGCAACAGCTGTTTTTGCTACAAAATCGATGTAGTGACGACTTTGCACCAATCGGAAGTGATGCATTTTGAAAAGGGGCTTGAAAGGCTTTCAAAAGCTTCTTTCAATGGTGCAGATTGGCGCCACCGCTCACCTCCATCGATGATGACGTGGCGCCATCTCGTTATGCGTCTTCGACATCAACACTTTGCTCCATCCCCAAAGTACTTTTTAGCTGGACCTGTCTGGGTCCTGTAGCCATTCTGCCCTCAATTGACATAGGCCTGAACTTTGGATTTGTACTTGTACTGCGCAAGCTCAAGTAACATTTTGGTGCTTCTTGCTTCTAAGCATTGTATTGCATTTACTCTTTTAAAATTCTATATCTCAACTTCTGAATATTGGAATTTCATCACTGTGGTCTTGTTTTGTTTATAATTTAATAATTTATTTATATAAACCTGTGTGGAGTCTCTTTGTGTGTTGTGTATTCCTTGTGTTACTGTGTGAGTGCGTTGCACAAATGCTTTACACATTGTTTCTGATGCTAAGCCTGCCTGTTTTGCGCCAAGCTACCAGAGGGTGAGCACAGGTTATCTTTGGTGTGTAACTGGCTTGCCCTGACTAGAGTGGTGGGTTCTGTGGTGGGTTCTGTCTGGCTTAGGTGCATAGGGCTTAGGTGCATACCCTACACCAACCAGAAACCCCATTTCTAACAAAGACAATGTGTTTGGGTGAAATACAGGCGAGAATTGGGAGCAAACACAGGTTTGTGGACCTTCTGGAAGCCAAATTCAGAAAATAAAATTATGTGATTGGACAGGGAAGATCTATTTCCTATTGTTCATTTCAGATCTGCAAAGCCAAAGCAGGGTTCACAGACCCGAAGGTCTCTGTTTGGCTAGCCATAATTCAAGAATAAACATAAAATACATTATTTTCCCAGACCCCAAATAAGGGTTCCCAAACCCCAGCAGGGTTCCAAAAGCTCTCTGATCCCTGTCTTTAGATCTGTGAACCCCAGCACTCACAGGCTCTTGTTGGACTAGCCACAGAGTTGTGAACCCAGTATTCCATCTTTGTATCACCCAAGGGGTCCACTAAGGGGCCACACAAACCTTTATGGGTTTGCAAATCCAAGTTGGAGTTTGTGAGACCAAAAAAAGGAAAAAAAGAGCCTTAACTGTCTGAAAGCCTAGCCACAGGGATAAGTCATTTGTTGCCCTTTTCAGGTTGGGCTGACGCCTTTAGGCGAACACCCTACCGCACACAGCCATCATCGGTGTGCAGCGTGCATTGACCAGCTACGGTGGGTTTGGCTCAGAGCCTGCCAACAAGCCCTTCAGCCAACTTCAGTTGCACACAGCCTTCACCCTTGTACTGCAGTGGTTGAAATGACAAAGGGTTGGACACACGGCTATCCCCACTACATGGATCTACATATTTCACACCAGGTATTGGGATTGAAGAAATAGTTTTAATGGAGAAAGGATGTCACCTAATGTAGGAAGAAAAGAGGGAAGGGACCAAAGGTGGTGGGTGTATGGTCATCATATAGATCATAGATTCACTGTTGCAATGTTTGCATGGCAGCTGTCTAATAGCTTCTTAAAGCCTGGGTCTACTTTGGCACTTGATCTGATGAAACTACAGATCCCGCAGTTTCCAGCTTCTTTGAATACTTATTAAAGGCCATAGAGACATTTGTGACACCGTTATTGTCAAGTATGAATCAGGTGATCTCTTCTGCTCGTAACCCCCGTTAACATGAAGAGTGGCATGTGTGTGGCTTAGGAAGGCCTGCTTCTCTTGCACCAAGGATGGTTAAACGTCTGTGTTAGACCTGGCATCATTGGCGTGGGTTCCCCTGTATTTTGTGCCTTTACCTTCTGTGTTTTTGCTGTGTATTGGACTTTGTTTTGCTGGTCTAGATGCTTTGGGCACTTTGCCACTGTTGTTCAGTGCCAAAGTGCAAGATCTCCCTTTGTAAATTGTTGTTATGGATTGGTGATTCAATGATTGGCATATTTTATTCATTAGTCAGTCCCTAGTACATTGCAAAGAGTGTGCCTAGGGCCTGTGAATCAAATGCTACTAGTGGGCCTGTTTTTTTTAAATGCTATACCTACGCCCAAGCTAGGCCTTAACAATAATTTTGGACAGAAAATTGTTTGGGCGTGCACTTTAAATTAAATACTTTTTAACAAAAAACACTTTGACAACTAGAGAGTAACCCTGGGCGTAGGACTACGCTACTCTCGCGGAGCATGCGTAGTTTGAGCTACTATGCGTTACGCGAATTGCACTAGCATTGTGCAAAAACGCGTAGTTGGCATTTTATGCTTGCTCGCGGTCCTTAATGTCAAGTTGGCAACTGTGAGCGAGCAAAATCAACATCCCGGCAAGACTTTTTCCTCGTTCGAGATCAACGACGTTTAGTTGCCGATCGCGAGCTTGGAAAATATACCTACCGGCGAGATTCTCAATGCGGGGAGGTCAGGTTTCTCATTGCAAGTGGTCGCGTATGCTCGCGACCGCTTGCAATGAATAACTACCAGTCTGCAATGAGCAAATCTACTTGAGCGGCAGAAAACGACCACTTGCACTGTGCAAGATGCCGTTTGCAATGATTGCACAGTGCGGACAAGCATCTGGCACTGTGCAGTCAGTGCGAACAGCATTTTCCCTACCGCACAACGCAGTTCGCGTAGCTGCGTGTAGCTTGCTACTACGCGAACTACACCCAGATTTACGAGCACTTTCCTTAGCGCCACGCTGCAGTTTCTTTAAAGTCACTTGTGATATTTTAATAGAGTGCACTTATATTAAAGCTGGATGACTCACAGCTTAATAAAATTTCCCAACTTTTCTCTACTTTTTCCAGAAACTTCATTGTACAATGCGGTTTTAAGAGCCATTAATTGGCCATCACCACCGTGTTCATCTCCTACCCATGAATGGAAAGAATAGACCCATTAATGATTAAGGCAAGTATGGTTATTACAGTTTGGGGACACCTAGCTGATATACTTTTCATGCTTTACCATGTTTTAGTGTCCAACCAAGTCCTGGTCCTGAGGAGAACCCCAAAGAAAAGCAGGGTTCCGAAACATGTTGACCCACTCCAGCTAGCCGTAATAGCCGTAACTACCACAAAGTCACTGAATAACACAGTGTACAAACAGGGCAATTAGCCTGTTGTAATTGTGTTGTTGACTAGCTGTGTGTGGCAGGTTGGAATGTTGTAAAGTGTAAACAGTCTACACCGCCATTGTTTCTTTTATAAGTCATGGACTGATCAATTGTGTTTTGTCATGTTTTGTCACTTCATTGGTATGTACTCATTTAACGCCAAATGTGTTATTATAATTGATGTATTATGAACCATTATATATACTGTTCTTCTTTGTGACATGAGGTTGATTTTGTCCGTGAATGTTTCAAAAGCAAATAAACAAAGAAAAGGTGTAATAAAGACAACAAAACCTCTCTAGTTGTCGAAGTGTTTTTTGTTTAAATTCATTCATTTAAAGAGCACGCACAAACAATTTTCTGTCCAAAGCTAGTGGGCCTGTGCCACTGATTGTGCCCCCCACATAAGCAGCCTGTAAATGTAACTCAGGCCTGCCATTACAGAGCCTGTGTGCATTCTGGTACTGCCTTGTCAACCTGGCAATTGTATTCAGTTGCCAGGCCCTAAACCTCCAGTTTTCTACATGTTGGTCACCTCTAAGGTGGGCCCATGGTACAGAGTGTAGTTTATGTGAAAGATAGGACATTCCCTGATTTGTGTGGCATGTTGTGATAGTGAAATACTGCCAATTTCGTTTTTCACTATTGTAATGCTGTCTGTCCCCATAGGATTGAATGGGGAGTTTGCTCATGTTTATGTTTATGTTTTGGCAATTTGTATAGCGCGCAAATACCCTGCGGTGTCACGGCACTTTTGGATTGAACCCAGAAAGAAAAAAAACACAGCAGCAGGTGATTATTGGTTGAAAAGTCAGGTTTTTAATTGTTTGCTCAAGGTGATGAGTGTGGGACTGGTTTTGATGAGGAGAGGGAGGGAATTCCAAAGTCTGGCTGTGGAGACTAGGAAGCGCCGGTCTCCCCAAGAAGCTTTCTTGGTGCGTTGGACAGGTAGTAGATGAGCTGTGGAGGAGCATAGTGGTCTGTTGGGTGTGTATAGGGAAAAGGCCTGTTTTAGAAACTGTGGTCCGGAATTATTTATCGCTTTGTATGCGATACATAGAGCTTTGAATTTGGTCCGGCTTCTGATAGGCAGCCAATGTTGTTGGCGAATGGCAGGTGAAATGTGTCTGAATTTGGGGATGCCAAGTAGAATTCTGGCTGCTGAATTTTGATCCAACTGAAGCTTGCTAAGGACTTTTTCTTGGGCATTGAGCAGGAGTGAATTGCAGTAGTCAGTTTTGGAAAAGATTAGTGTGGTGACAAGTGTTTTGCCGGCTGAGAGGGGAAGATAAGGAAATAGTTTCTTAATTTTTCTGAGGATATAGAAGGAGGAAGAGACGATAGCATTTGTATGGTGGGTGAAGGAGAGCTTGTTGTCGAACAGGACCCCCAGATTTCTGACCTTGGTGACAGGTTTTGGAGGTGGACCCAGCTCATGGGGCCACCAGGTGTGGGACCATCCTGGGGTGAGGTTGCCGAAGGTAATAACCTCTGTCTTATCAGAATTTAGTTTTAAGTAGTTGCTCGTCACCCAGGAGCTAATGGCTAGCATTCCCTCCTGGAATCTGGCCGCAACTGCTTCCCCATCATTATGGACTGCTAGCACCAGCTGAATGTCGTCAGCATAGGAAGTTAGACTCATCCCGTGTGTTTTGATTACCCTCGCTAAGTCCGAAACATAGAGGTTAAATAAGGTTGGACTTAGCGAGGATCCTTGGGGCACACCGTAGGGGAGGGTGAAGACTGGTGAATAGAAGGAGCCTAGTTTTACTGATTGGGTCCGGTTGGTAAGGTATGAGGCTAGCAGGGCTCTGGCTTTGTGGTAGATGCCTAGGAAGGAGACACGGTCGATGAGGGTGGTGTGATCGACCGTGTCAAAGGCAGCAGACAAGTCCAAAAGTATCAGGACTGCCGCGCCGCCTTGATCTAAAATCACCTTAATCTCGTTGGATGCCTTTATAAGGGCCGTTTCGGTTCCATGGCCCTTTCTGAATCCGAATTGAGTGTCATTCAGGAGGTGATTCTGATCAATAAACTCGGATAATTGTCTGTTAATGAATTTTTCAAAGATTTTAGATGGGAATGGGAGACAGGCGATGGGTCGGTAGTTCGAAGAGGCTGAGGGGTCAAGGGTGGGTTTTTTCAAAAGGGGTATGACAATGGCTTCTTTCCAAATTGAGGGGTAGGAACCTGTGAGGAACATCGAATTACAGATGTTGGTGAGGGAGTGAGTTATGACATCCGGAATAAGTTTGAGGATGGGCAGGGGTCAAGAGGGGATCCTGATCTTATGGAGGAGAATAAATCCGGAAGTGTCCCCCTCCCATTTCCGGTTACGATGGAGATTAGCAGTCTAGCTGCTCGCCTCCACCAGCATAAAAACCACATGCCCTTCCCGACGCACAGCGGACGTGCGCAGCGGGAGCGCCGCTGGCGTGCCGAAGGCTCACCAAAGGCGAGCCCATCTGCACCCATCCGCGCATGGACCGGGCCCAGGGCCACCCCCCTGGCCCTACCACCAATCCACCTAACTGCAACACATTAACCTATTCCTCAGCCCACCTCAGAGACATCAACACCATTACAAAAAACCATTACTCTCACCCTAGATACAAGACTTAATGCAGAATCAACTCACTGCCCCTTATGCACCTTCAAACTCCCCCCATTTACTCTACCCCCCTCCCTTGCACCACCCCACCCCCCTCCTGACTTCCTCGCTGCCCTTATAAATGCCCGCTCTCTCCCCAAACACAAATTTGACATTCTAGAGTTATTAACGAGCCAGAAATTAGACCTCCTATTTATAACTGAAACCTGGGGCGACCCCTCCTCTGGCCCTGATTTCTGCTCTGCTATACCGGAAGGCTACTGTGTACTTAGACAGGACAGACCCATCAGGAAGGGAGGTGGCCTTGCCATTATTCACAGGGAGCGATATAACACCAAAATAGAAGCCCTGGGCTCCTTGGTCTGTGAGGCACTCAACTTCTCCATCGCCCTTTCCAATAATCAATCATTCAAACATACACAATTTAAAAGCTTGACAAAGATTTGCAATAAAGATCAGCTAGGAAGCTCTTGACCAGGCGCTTCCATCGGCGATCAGGATAAAGCTTCGGTTACCTTTAGCAGCGCTTTGTAGTGGAACTATCTGTGCTGACAATACGATGTCTGCGTGCTCAGTGCGCTAGGCTGACTAAGTAAATCCAATTGAGCCTGTGAATGAGGATGTCTTCATGCTGGTGGAGGCGAGCAGCTAAACTGCTCATAACTTCTTATGAGTATTACTGCCCAAGGTAACAAGATAGAAAAATAAAGTTTAGTATGTCTGAACTCAGATTGTTAAAATGTATCTTTTAGTGAGGGTGATTTGTGAAAATACCACTTTTAGAAAGTAGGTATTTTCTTGCTTAGCGATCCAGTGTGCCTCTGCTATGATGTGTATTGACATTCTGGCTTTGGAGTGACAAGGGCTGGGGATGTGCATTGGCTCTCCAGAGTCTTGATGAGTCAGAGCTAGGATGAATAGACCTGGGCTGCATTTAGAGTAGGGGAGGGAGATTTCCTTTCACCTGAATGGGCCTGATCTATCTTCTACAATGCTGTCTCCACCTCCTGCCAGGAAGGTGCACCAGAGAGGACAGAACTGGTGTTGATTGAACACAGGCCATCTCTGCCTCCAGAGAACAAAGGACTTTGGTATATAAATATTGGGGCCCAGACCCCAGAAGAACCTTTGCCAAGGAAAACAGCTGGAGAAACCGAGGAGGAATACTGCCCATGTTCTGTTTGCTGTCTGGTGTTGGCCTACAGCGACTACTTTCTGCCAAGGAAAGGGAAAAGGACTTTGCTGTTTGGTGTGTCCCCTGCTATAGGAAGATCTCCAAGGGCTTGACATTGAGCTTGCCTCCTGTTCTAAAGTCTCAGAGACACAAACACTTCACCACCAGCTCCCCTGAACTTCCTTGATGAGAGTTCTAACCTGCTAAGAGGTGCCTGCTGTTGTTATGGACCTCTGGAGGCTATTTGCTGCTGGGAGCTGGAAAAGTAATGCAAATTCGAGAAGCTTGATGCATCCGCACCTGTTTTGGATGCATCATAGAAGAAATCATCACAGCGCCTGTCTGTGGCTTGAGAAATCGCTGCAAACCACATTGAGTACACCGATCTCCAGAGACGAGATCTGGACTGATTCCAATGAAAGCCCTGCTGTGCGGTTGCAAGAACCCACGCATCATCCCGGACCATCGCATCGAGGCGCCAAGTCTGTCACATCATTGGGGGCCGTAGTAAGAAACCAATGCATCTTCTCCCCACGCAGTAGGAAACCGATGCATCACCTCCTCTCTGGTAAGGAATCGGCACATCAACTCCCCTGCGCAGCAGTAAGGAACCGATGCATCACCTGCCCCAGAGCAAGGAACCGATACATCACCTTCCGTGAGTGTAAGGAACCAATGCATCACCTTCCCTGCGACCCTTTTTGTTGTGTGCGTTACGCATCCAAGGTACTTAGTGTGAAGAGTTTTGCATCTGCAATTTGTTTTGAACCTAACTATTTCTACCATTTGAAAGTCATATTTGTAGTACTGTATTTGTGGATTTTTGTTTTTTTGGTCTTGTTTTGCTTTAGATAAAGATTACTTCTTTTTCTAAACTGGTGTGGTGTCCATTTGTAGTGTTTCACTCTATTACTGTATGTGTTCACAAATGCTTTACACACTGCCTCTAAGATTAGCCTGTCTGCTCGTGCCAAGCTACCAAGTGGGTGAACAGGGGTTATTTTAGAAGTGTATCCACCCTTACCCTGACTAGAAGTAAGGGTCCCTACTTGGACAAAGGTACCTACCTCTGCCAACTAGAGACCCCCATTTCTAACAGTCTGTCAATAATCTTTTTGCAATAGGTTGGAAATAAGGAACAAAACAGTGGCAAAGGTCACTCAACCAATTTTGTCTCTGTATTATACTAATGCATTCCTGTTATAGTTGTTGGCTGTCTTTCCAGTTTTCTGCAGTACTCCATTAGGATAATTCCTAGACAACACTATTTTGACAAATCCCCCGACTGTTCCTTGAACCTCTCGATTTCTGAGCAGTTACACCTGAAACTTAAGTACTAAAATATAAAAAATTGATGGTTGGAATGCTTGAATACATCTCATCCTCAGGTAATTACTAGGGCCACATCACAGTGCATCATTTTTTGGCCATAATGCCTACTCAGAATGGAACCTGCCAGAAGCAAATCAGCCTTGCTTCTGTTGCAATAGAAACACTCCAGCCCAAACTACGAGGCCTTGCCCCTTCCGCGCAACCCTATTGGGCCTTGTCTATAGGATGAAGTTTGATTCCCATGGCACAGTGAGCACTGGACCACATTTAGGCATACCCTTTTCATTTAGGGTATTGCACATCGAAATACACGGAGCGATGGGTCGAATGATTCAATTAATCCCATCCTCTGGTTTACAAGGGTAACATCCGAGTCCATGACATTTTTGCCTACATGCCACCTCAGACAGGAACCAGCCATATGCAAATCAGCCTTGTTACAGCTTCAACAGGGACAGTCCAACCCAAACCACCAGGCTCAGTGGACTCCCAATTGGATCTCAAGCTCAGACCAGTTTTGGCCAGCTTCAGTCCAATGGCACAGTCATTTTAGGACCAACGTCTGGCATACATATTGTTCATAGGGTGTTAACTATGACAAAAAATGATGTGATGGATGGAATTTATCTCATCCACTGGCAATCACTTGGCTGCATCCAATCCATCCTTTTCCCCCACCATACCACTGTAGACAGAGCCCTTACTTATACACATAAATACTCACTGAATAGGCATGGGAACAGCCCATTCCGAACTGTCAGGCTAGCCCCCCTAGAAAGGCAATACAAGCAACCCTAGACCAGTTTTGGCTTACATGAGCCTCCATAGTAGAGTAAAGCTTCAGTCCAGTGAGCATAGTACCAGCGTCTAGGTATATTTATCACACTTTTCTGTACTCCTCAGTGCAATGCTTTAAGTGCAAAGGGCATGCACAGACATAGGCGCTGTGCTCACTGAATCATAGTACTCAAGCTGTGATATCACATTCAGAGGGGACCAGGCCTGGAAGTTTAGGCTAGGCTTTTTTTATTGGAGAAGGACCAAGGATGATTTGCGCACTGAAGAGACCCAAATAGGCCGGAACTGGTAAGGTTGCTTTTGTTACCTTCTGCGGGGGCCTTGCCTTGCAGTTTGGAATAGACTGTTCCCATGCAGGGCAGGGTCAGTACTGACCTGTATAAGTTGGACCTCTGTCTAGCACTGCATGGTGGGACAAAAACTATTAACTGGAATGCGGCCCTGAGAAATCATCAGTGACTCAGATAATAATAATTGATTCAGACTATTTTCTTTTTGTTGGTGTATACATAAGTGTTTGCCAAAGTGACAATTTTCCTTTACTGTTCTAGGACGGTGGCTGTAAAACAGAAGTAGAGATTTCAGGATCTATGGGTTTAATGTATACTTCTCTGCTCAATCCTTCGTCTTTTGATTTAGAAGTAAATACAGAAAGGCAATCTGTCTCCAACCCAAGCATTGGTTGAAGTCCAATATATATAATGATGCTGATTAAACTCGATGACAAACCGGTTGGCTTCTTCTTTACTCACCCTCTAGATGACTAGCACATAGTCAATATAATGAATCCACATAATATTGTTACCCAATAATGGACGGGTTTTCATGTATGAAATTGGCATTCAAAATCATAACTGTTCAGGCAACCCACGTTGGTATCTCTTTATTGATGGTTAGTTCTGATAGGGACATCATTAATGCTATAGGGTTATGGTAAGGCCAACCTAAGTCCCCGAGAGTGTTTTCAACCTGCATTAATATTTGCCTCTTGTGGTATGTCTTTAAAGAGGGATTCTATATTCAGTATAATCAATATGTTCAAGTTGAACCCGCAGGCCCCTTATCCGATATAAGACCTCTTCAGGATCCTTGAGATGCAAAGGTATGTTTAACTTCACATCTAAAGAAAACAGTGACAAGGGTTCCTGAGACTTTTGATCTACTAGGTGGTGAAACAGTACTATATATTTTAGGGAAGATGTAAAAGTGAGATTCCCTAGGAGAAAGGAAGCTGGAAATATAATAGTAACTCCATCTAATATTATATGAGAACATTAATAAAATTACATTGGTTTCCAAAAACAGAAGAATAACTGTGCATGTGACATCTGAAAAAAAATGAAAAAGGAAAGGAGTACAATACACAGGGCGGTTGATAAACAAAGGAGCTATCACGCAGATACAGATAAGTAATTGGTAAGTGGAGACCAGAGAGCATCCTTTCGAATAAGTTGTTGAGAAGTTGTGGAAGAGGCTCTGTCCAGTCTGTGGTGATAACAAAGAAGGTTCCACCAAGCGGAGAAGGAAACTTTCGAGGCATCTTTCCAGTGATAGGTAATTATCTGAAAGGCAATAGCAATTAACAAGTCGACAAATATGCCCACCTAGCCGAGAATCAAACCAATCTAAAGAGTTACTTCCCAAAAATATAGATTATATGTCAAAATGAAAATTAATATTACATATAGCGGAGATTGAGTCACATACCTTAGTCCAAAACGGGTAATATTAGGGCAAAGAAAGAAGGAATGCATGAAGGAATCGGGAGTAGAAGGACATACCCAACAATTCGGGGATAAATTTGAACTATATTTGGAGAGTGATAATGGGGTTAAAAATAGTCTATGATAAAAATAATAAAGGGTCTTAGTGGTGCTGGAATTACAAGAGGTTTGATGTATGCGTGTCCAAATGGAGTTCCATGTATGAACAGAAAGGGTACATTGCAAATCACATTCCCATAAGAGTTTATCTTTACTTTTAGGGCGATTGGGAGATGAAAAATCCAGGTATTTGGAAACTTGGGAGGCTCTAATGAAAGGGGAAGTGGATAAAGGTTCTATCAGAGAATCTTGAGAGGGAAGAGAAGGTCCAGAAAGTAAAGAAAACTGTTCCGTTAAAAGTAATCGCAAAGACTCGTACCTTAGTAGCGAAGATGCAGGTATGTTAAATGCGGACTGAACCTCTTGTAAAGAAAGACAACTTGAATTGTGTATTAATTGCTTGACCTGAAAAATCCCCTTGGCAGCCCATGTTTTCCAAAAAATAGTGCGATTGGACAATTTGATTTTTTTATTGTGCCAAAGAGGGGAATCCAAAAACAACTGTAAAGAACTATGGTGCACATGCATAAAAAATCGCTAAAGCGAGTCCTTATTAGCGAAAATTAAGGAATCGCTATTAAAAAATCGCAAAATGAGAATCATGTACCTATTCGGTATTTTTTAGCTATTACTTAAAAATCCCTAAAAAAATACCGAATACATGAGGGCGAGTCGCTAACCCACAAACTAGCAAATAGCAATTTTGGCATTTGCGATTTCGGTATTAGCGATTTCGCAAAATGCCGATCGCGTTAGGAGCAGGCTGATGACATCACAACCAGGAAGTCATACAGTCCATGCTTCATTCAGTGCCCTGAGGAGCTCTAAGGAGGAGGCACAGGACTGAAGCTGAGCAGAGACACATCACCTGCTGAATCCAGCCACATTCCACATAGCCAGGATGGCCAACAATGCTGCAAGGAACACGGCCACACAGAGGAAGAGAACGATGAAGTTCTCTGACAGGGAACTTCAACACCTGAGAGAGGGGGTGAACAGCAGCCACAACAAACTGTTTGGCAAGTTGTCCCTGAAGGTGCCAGAAGGGGAGAAGTACAAAATATGGCTGTGCATCAAGGAGAGAGTTAATGCTGTGGGAGTTACCCACTGCAGCATAGAAGACCTGAAGAAAAGGTGGTACGACCTCAGGAAGCATGCCAAGGAGCGCATAGCCGAAAGGGTGAAGGATGCAGCTGGCACAGAAGGGGGACCATCAACAGCACTCGCCAGCACAGCCCTGGATGACCTTGTTGAGGGGACGATTAAGCCCGAGGCAGTCGTGGGAGTCACCCAATTGGACACTTCCGGCGCAGCTAGTACACAACAAGGTAAGATGCATGCAAGCGCTAATACTGTGCGTATTTATTTATTTATTTATCGCAATTTTTAAAGCGCATCAAATACCCGTACGGGTGTCTCGGCGCTAATGTTACAGATCGTCACTTCAGTAGGGGAAAAGATTTAGGAGGTAAACAGCCAGGTTTTGAGACTTTTTCTGAATTTTAGCAGCGTGGGGGCAGTTTTAATGTGGAGTGGCAGAGTGTTCCATAGTTTGGCAGTTGCGATGGTAAAGCATCTGTCTCCCCAATTGGTTTTTTTTGTTCGAGGGACTTTTAACAGGTGGGCTGATGCCGATCGTAGTGTTCTCTGATGTTCCAATGGGCAGAGAGCTTTTTTCAGGAACCAAGGTCCGGGATTGTTCAAGGTTTTATAGGCTATGCAGAGTGCCTTAAACTTTATTCGGCTCCTGATGGGGAGCCAGTGCAGTTTTCTGATGTACGGGGAGGTGGGAGTAAATTTGGGAATGGATAGAAGAATTCTAGCCGCGGCATTCTGCACTGTCTGGAGCTTATTAAGTACCTTTTCCTGAGCATTCAGCAATAGGGAGTTGCAATAATCTGTTCTGGAGAACACTAGGGTACTGATCAGTGTTTTGCCGGCGGATTGTGGCAGGTAGGGGAGAAGTTTCTTTATTCTTTTTAGGATGAAGAAAGCCGAGGATACCACAGAGTTGGCGTGGTGGAGGAACGTCAACTTGTTATCAAAAGTGACTCCCAAATTTCGTACCTTGACCACTGGCTGGGGGGGCGTGCCCATCTGTGATGGCCACCACTGGGGGGACCAGGCCGGCTGCAAGCTCCCGAATGTCATCACCTCCGTTTTGTTGGAGTTCAACTTGAGGCAGTTGGATGACATCCAGGAGCTTATCGCCTTCATCCCTTCCTGAAAGTTTGCTGCGACAGATATTCCGTCATTGTGCACTGATAGCACTAATTGGGTGTCGTCAGCATACGTTGTGAGGGCAATTCCATGGGATTTTATTACTCTCGCTAAGTCCGACACATAGATATTGAAAAGTGTCGGACTCAGCGAGGAACCCTGTGGAACTCCGCAGGGAAGGGAGAAGGTCTGGGAGGTGAAGTTACCCATCTTGACTGTTTGTGGGCGGTTGGCTAAAAATGAGGCGATAAGGTCTTTGGCCTTGTCTCTTATGCCTAAGGCTGAGACACGGTCGATCAGAGTGACATGATCGACCGTGTCAAATGCAGCGGAAAGGTCCAGTAGTATTAGGACCGCTGCGCCTCCTTTGTCCATAGCTGTTCTGATTTCATCTGCTGCCTTGAGCAGTGCAGTTTCCGTTCCATGGCCCTGTCTGAAGCCGAACTGAGTGTCGTCTAGAAGGTCGTTGTCATTGATGTATTTGGAGAGTTGGGTATTCATTACCTTCTCAAAGATCTTAGCTGGGAAGGGAAGGCAGGCGATGGGTCTATAGCTAGCAGGGAGAAGAGGGTCCAACGTTGGTTTCTTGAGGAGAGGTTTAATAATTGCTTCTTTCCAGACCGATGGATAAATGCCTGTAGAGAACATGGCGTTACAGATGGTAGATAACGCGGGGGAAATGGCTTCTGGGATCAGATTCAGAATAGCTGGAGGGCATGGGTCTAAGGGGGATCCCGATTTAGTGCTAGTTACCAGATGCCGGATTTGTTCTTGATTCGTCGGGTTGAAAGAAGTAAAACTGACATTGTTGTTTATAGGAGGTGATGTCAGGGAGGGGATAGAAGATGATTGGGAGAAGGTCAGAAAGATGGAGCTGACCTTGTCCTCAAAGAAGCTAGCCAAATCGTCTGCTAGGGGTTGTGAGCCTTCTAATCGTGGGGCAGGTGGATTGGACAAAAGAGTAACCACCTGAAACAGTTCTCCTGCTGAGTTTTTTGCCTGGTTGATTTGAGCGGTGTAGTAGCGACCTTTTTCTAAGTTTATGAGTTTTTTGTAAATGGAAAGAGCGTTTTTATAATTTGTTTTATCTATGGGGTTGTATTGCCGGCGCCACTTCCTTTCGAGGTTCCTACAATGCTGTCTCTGAATTCGGAGGGGCTCTGTAAACCATTGTGCTGATGGTAATTTCCTGTTTCGGCGTGAGTTTTTAATAGGGGCTAGTTTGTTGCAAGCCGTGGTTAAGTTGTTTAGATAGTTAGAGGAAGACAGCGTAGGGTCCTGCTCGATGGGGATGTGGGTTTGTTGCATTATCTCTGTTAGCTGAGATAGGTTGATATGTTTCCAGTCTCTATACGTGGATTCGGAAACAGATGTAGGCGGGGGTTTAGTGGGGCTTACTTCGATGGAGAAGCAGATTGCTGAATGGTCCGACCATATCAGAGGGATTACTTGGGTAACGGCTATTTGGGGGTTGTTGGTGAACAGGCCATCCAGGGTGTGACCCGCTTGATGAGTGGGGGATTCCACCATTTGCATCAGACCGGCGGCAGCTAGATCCGTGATTAGATGTGTAGTATGCGTACTGTATATCCATGCACATACCCCCATGCAAATCACAGTGTGCATGGAGAAGTCCATTCCAAATTTTCCCTCATACACATGAAGCAACATGGGAGTTGTAGTCATGTTGATTACTCCTGAGGCGTGAGCCGGAAGCGAGGCGGATGTTAGATCTGCTGCTGCTATTTTGCCTATTTTGCACATGTGTTTATTGCTATTTTAAAAGTGCTATCATCGTTCTAAAAACTATTTTACAAGGGACTAGTGGGTAAAGGAACAGGCTGACTGAAAGACTCTACGCCTTCTTTACTCACAGGTCGGGAGGTAGGGAAGAGAGAATTGTGAAAGGGACGCTCGCCTGGACGGCCGCCATCTTGAAGCGGGCCAGGGCTGAGCGCTCCAGTCTTTTTTCCTTCCCGGGACCTTCAAAAGGCGGGCTGGCATGAGCGCTCGACCTGATTACTCCTGAGGCGTGAGCCGGGAGCGAGGCGGATGTTAGATCTGCTGCTGCTATTTTGCCTATTTTGCACATGTGTTTATTGCTATTTTAAAAGTGCTATCATCGTTTTAAAAACTATTTTACAAGGGACTAGTGGGTAAAGGGACAGGCTGACTGAAAGACTCTGCGCCTTCTTTACTCACAGGTCGGGAGGTAGGGAAGAGAGAATTGTGAAAGGGACGCTCGCCTGGACGGCCGCCATCTTGAAGCGGGCCAGGGCTGAGCGTTCCAGTCTTTTTTCCTTCCCGGGACCTTCAAAAGGCGGGCTGGCACGAGCGCTCGACCTGATTACTCCTGAGGCGTGAGCCGGGAGCGAGGCGGATGTTAGATCTGCTGCTGCTATTTTGCCTATTTTGCACATGTGTTTATTGCTATTTTAAAAGTGCTATCATCGTTTTAAAAACTATTTTACAAGGGACTAGTGGGTAAAGGGACAGGCTGACTGAAAGACTCTGCGCCTTCTTTACTCACAGGTTGGGAGGTAGGGAAGAGAGAATTGTGAAAGGGACGCTCGCCTGGACGGCCGCCATCTTGAAGCGGGCCAGGGCTGAGCGCTCCAGTCTTTTTTTCCTTCCCGGGACCTTCAAAAGGTGGGCTGGCACGAGCGCTCGACCTGATTACTCCTGAGGCGTGAGCCGGGAGCGAGGCGGATGTTAGATCTGCTGCTGCTATTTTGCCTATTTTGCACATGTGTTTATTGCTATTTTAAAAGTGCTATCATCGTTTTAAAAACTATTTTACAAGGGACTAGTGGGTAAAGGGACAGGCTGACTGAAAGACTCTGCGCCTTCTTTACTCACAGGTTGGGAGGTAGGGAAGAGAGAATTGTGAAAGGGACGCTCGCCTGGACGGCCGCCATCTTGAAGCGGGCCAGGGCTGAGCGCTCCAGTCTTTTTTTCCTTCCCGGGACCTTCAAAAGGTGGGCTGGCACGAGCGCTCGACCTGATTACTCCTGAGGCGTGAGCCGGGAGCGAGGCGGATGTTAGATCTGCTGCTGCTATTTTGCCTATTTTGCACATGTGTTTATTGCTATTTTAAAAGTGCTATCATCGTTTTAAAAACTATTTTACAAGGGACTAGTGGGTAAAGGGACAGGCTGACTGAAAGACTCTGCGCCTTCTTTACTCACAGGTCGGGAGGTAGGGAAGAGAGAATTGTGAAAGGGACGCTCGCCTGGACGGCCGCCATCTTGAAGCAGGCCAGGGCTGAGCGCTCCAGTCTTTTTTTCCTTCCCGGGACCTTCAAAAGGTGGGCTGGCACGAGCGCTCGACCTGATTACTCCTGAGGCGTGAGCCGGGAGCGAGGCGGATGTTAGATCTGCTGCTGCTATTTTGCCTATTTTGCACATGTGTTTATTGCTATTTTAAAAGTGCTATCATCTTTTTAAAAACTATTTTACAAGGGACTAGTGGGTAAAGGGACAGGCTGACTGAAAGACTCTGCGCCTTCTTTACTCACAGGTCGGGAGGTAGGGAAGAGAGAATTGTGAAAGGGACGCTCGCCTGGACGGCCGCCATCTTGAAGCGGGCCAGGGCTGAGCGCTCCAGTCTTTTTTTCCTTCCCAGGACCTTCAAAAGGCGGGCTGGCACGAACGCGCAGCGGACGCGCGCAGCGGACGCGCCGGCGGCGCGCCGAAGGCGCGCCTAAGGGAAGCCCGTCTGCGCCCGTCCGCGCCAGCTCCGCGCCTAGCGCCATACCCCCTGGTCGAAATACCATCGACTCGGTAGGTCACATTACATACAGTCGGGATACGCTGTGGGCGTTGGGAGCCGAAACCAGAACGCCGGGCTGCGTACATATGGAACTTCGGAAAGATCCGCAGCAGACTCCGCTGGGCTGCCCGAGCTGTCATGTAATCCTCCCCACGATTTCCTGGACGCCTATCAATACCGCCACTAATACTAATAGTGAGATGGCGAAGGGTGAGTGTGCTGATGTCAAATGTATGCCGCTGAATGCCAGATCCCTTGTTAAACACAGTATTGAACTGGCAGACCTAATACAAGAAACTGATGTAAAAATAGCTTTTATTACTGAATCCTGGACTGATGATGCCTTGGGCCCAGACATTGTTAAAGCCACTCCACTTAACTATGGCTGTCATGTTCAAAACAGACCTAGAAAGAGAGGTGGCGGCCTGGCGATCATCTACCATGACTCAGTAAACGCCTGCTTTCAGCCAGTAACTGTTACTACAGGCGAGGCACTCGGGTTCAATTTCTCATTGTCCCATCATCAATCGCTCAGAGGCTGTCTACTTTATAGACCCCCTGGGACTAAAGCCCCATTCTTAGCAGCTCTTGGAAGCCTTTTAGAGGAAGCAGCTTGTGCCAAGACATTTACGATTTTAGGGGATTTTAATTTTCACCTGGAGTGTAGCTTAGATCCCGACACTAGGGAATTGGGAGAGCTAATGGATGGTATAGATCTAAAACAAATGGTGGTGGGCCCCACCCACAGGGCAGGACACACCTTGGACGGAATCTTTTCTAACCACCCCGACCTAGATGTTACCGCCACACGCCCGGTCCCCTGGTCGGATTGGTGTCACTACAACGCATGCTTTTACCACGCATGCCTTTACAACGCGGTTTTTACCACGCAGTCCATTACAACGCATAATGCTTTTAGGCGCTGGATAGTGAATTATTTAATTTACTATTCCAACTCCAGTCCCCGTGGATAGCAGGGAAGGTGTTGGATAGTATATTAAATACATTCCCTATCCTAGAGCGCCCCCCAGCGCATTGCGTTGTAATGGTTTGCGTGGTAAAAGTTGCGATGTAATGGTAGTGCGTTGTAAAAAATTCGTTGTAACCGTGCTACACCCCCCTGGTCTGATCATGACGCCATCTGTTTTAACATCACATTAGCCACACCACCCAGTCCGAGACAGGCCAAAAAAACAGCTAGATCCATCAGGAAATGGAAAAGTATAGAAAGCAAGTCATTAGACGAACTTCTGGCATCTACAATGGCGCCTCTCTTAGGAGATGTAGAGGAGGCAGCCACTACATACACTAACTGGGTGGATTCGGCCTGTAGGCAGTTAGCACCTCCTAAACTCTGCCATTCCACTCGCACGTCTCCATCGGCCCCATGGTATTCAGATGAGATTAGGGAGCATAAAATCCTATGCAAAAAACTAGAAAGGACATGGAGGAAAAACTACTGCGAGGCCGCCAAAAAAAGATACAACCTGGAATTAGCCGTCTACAAAGAGCTAATAGGGAAAGCTAAGAGGATCTTCTTCTCTAAGCGTATTATGGAAGCAAGCAACTCCCCAAAAGAACTTTATCAAACCATCCTCACTCTTGCAGCCCCTAAACCAGCAGCTGTCCCACCCAGTCAGGAAGTTTGTGAAGCCCTGGCAAAACATTTTCAAAATAAAGTGGAGACTATCTTTAACTCTTTGGATGGTCAAAAAAAGAGCAACCCCACAGAAGACAACCCCGAACGAATAGAGAACAAGTCCCAGGAAGGTAAACTTCTGTTTTTCGCTCCTGTGGAGGAGGAGGAGGTAAGGAGGCGGATGCTGAGGCTTAAATCAGGATCACCCCATGATCCCTGCCCGCCCACCATAATAAAGCTAGCTGTTACACCTATAGCCTCTGTGCTTATGTCATTATTTAATAAAATGTTGGAAAGCGGAGAATTTCCTTCCCGCTGGAAACAGGCATCAATCCATCCCCTCCTAAATCAAACCTGGACATTGACGACTTAGCGAGCTATCGACCTATTGCCAGGCTGCCGCTACCGGCTAAGATCATAGAGGGAATAATGAACTCCCAGCTAAGTACATATTTGGCCACTGCCCAGGCTCTGGATCCGTCTCAACATGGATTCAGAGCGGGGCACAGTACAGAGTCAGCCCTAATCAAATCCGTAGAAGACATTAGGAAAGTGATGGACGTTGGAGGAAGAGCCGCATTGATCCTCCTAGATCTGTCTGCGGCCTTCGACACGGTCCACCATGAGATATTGGTGGGCCGGTTGAGGGCTGCAGGGATTCAAGGCGAAGCACTTAAGATCCTGAAGGCCTTCCTCTCCAACAGAACTCAGGTAGTGACACTGGATGACCAAGAATCCAGCCCGTTCATTCTTCCTTGTGGGGTGCCCCAGGGCTCTTCATTGAGTCCAACGCTTTTCAACGTTTATGTCTCCTCCTTGGCACCCGTGATTAGAACCTTTGGTTTTAACTTAACCTCATACGCAGACGACACACAGATTGTGGTGTCTCTGCTACCAGGAGGTGAAGAAAGCACAGCCAGTAGATTCAAAGACTGCATGCTTGCGATCAGTGATTGGATGGCAGGGAATTGCCTAAAATTGAACTCGGCTAAGACCGAGGTTCTCCTTTTTGGGGCCAAGGAAAACTTTTGGTCTACGAAACGGTGGCCGGAAGAACTGGGCACTGCCCCCGCACCTGCCGCCAAGGTTAAAAACCTCGGGGTCATAATGGATGAAGAACTATCCTTTAGGCCTCAGGTAAATGCACTGTCTTCAACTACCTACTTTGTTCTTAAGACTCTTCGTAAGATCCTGCCTTTTCTTCCAGACGAGCACAGGAAAACGGCGGTATCGGGATTAATCCTGTCCCGACTGGATTACTGTAACGGATTACTGCTCAATGCCCAACAGGGCCTTCTAAACAAATTACAAACGCTGCAAAATGCAGCAGCTCGCTTGATCACGGGCACCCCCAAATTCGCGTCAGTCGCCCACGAGCTGGTCAAACTGCACTGGCTGCCTGTGCGCAAACGTATTGCATTTAAGGCACTATGTTTAGTCTTTAAAGCCCTGAAAGGGCTGAGTCCCCAGTGCATGACCCAGTACTTTCAATTGTATAAACCTGTAAGATCACTGAGGTCAACCAATCAAGGGTTGATAGTAATCCCAAGAATTAAAAAAGCCCGCTGGGGAGGCAGAAGCTTCTCCTTGGGAGCAGCAAAAGCCTGGAATGCCCTGCCAGCGGACATCAGACAGATACCAGACCTAATGTCCTTTCGGAAGGTTCTGAAAACATGGCTATTTAGGCAATAAACAGGCTAACTTTCGGGAGTGGTCAACTAGCGCCAGGACACCATCTTGGTAACAGTGCGCTTTATAAATGTTGAAAATAAATAAATAAATAAATAAATAAATATGAGCGAAGTGGCCATGGATAATCATCAATGCTTAATTAAACATAACAACACTTCATGTCAGACAGTTAGTTTTAATCAGTGATTCAATATGTACGAAGTAGGCCATGTGAGAAACATATTTAGGAAAAAAAATACTAACAGTGCACTGTTTCACACAGAGATGCAGCTCATGTGGACTCTGAGGACAGTGCCTGGCTCATCACCTCTGAGAAACCGGCAGAGACGGATGTAGAGACCCCTGTGGAACGTGAATCTACACCACCACCCCACCAAAATGCAGGGAACATGTACCCGCACTGCCAGAGATGGAATCAGAGCCGACTCCAGCACCCACAACAGCCCCCAGCCAGCCGCGTGTCCCTTCACCAGCTCCAACACCAGCACAGCTGCGACTAGGACAACGGCGCAGGCCCAAGACCCGCATTGCGGCCGACATAGAACAGGCTCCAAATGTATACGGCGGTGTTGAGTCGCAGATGCTTAGTGTGGGGCGCCTGCAGGGGAGACATATGGGCACCATCAACATGCAGATATCCAAGCTGGCCATACACATGAGCACTATGTCGGACTGCGTGCATGAGCTCACACAGTTGCTGCTGAGGGAAACCGACAGGCAAACTATAGCCTACAGGAGCCCACCCGTGCCGTCCTTGCAGTACAATGCTCCAAACGTCGGAGGCATCAGCAGAGTTTGCTACGGATGACAGCGAATACAAAGGCCATAACTAAGATGAGCAACACCACTGCAGTATTGGCATGGCGCTCCGTGTCTTAACAGACTGATCTGAGCCATTTCTGTGGGGACATTGCAAGGGGCTTAGTCCAAGTTACCACAGCCATGGAACATCTCCAGTCTGAGACTGTGATTGCCAGCAACTTGGAAGGGGAGGAGGGCAGTGAGGAGGCATTGAGCCTGAGTTGTGTGTCTGTGCCAGTGAGCACAACAGGAGGCGCAGTTCATGCAGCTCAACATCAACAAGCACTCATCAGACTGATGTTGAAGAGTCGGATTGGTGTCACTACAACGCATGCTTTTACCACGCATGCCTTTACAACGCGGTTTTTACCACGCAGTCCATTACAACGCATAATGCTTTTAGGCGCTGGATAGTGAATTATTTAATTTACTATTCCAACTCCAGTCCCCGTGGATAGCAGGGAAGGTGTTGGATAGTATATTAAATACATTCCCTATCCTAGAGCGCCCCCCAGCGCATTGCGTTGTAATGGTTTGCGTGGTAAAAGTTGCGATGTAATGGTAGTGCGTTGTAAAAAATTCGTTGTAACCGTGCTACACCTGAAGAGTCATGTGACAGGAGGCTGAGAGTACGTGGCAAGAGGCGCTATCCATGTATATACACCTCTTAGGCCATGGTGGCGTAACCATGGTCCATTTCGACATTGTGACATTGTGATTGCCCTCCAGTGCTGTCAATTAGTTTATTTTGACTTGATCAACCTATGCAATCACAGTCACAATTTTCAATACCTCAATCTTTTGTTTGACATCTGCTCATGTCAATAAAACATTCTCAGTCCACAATATCTTGTGATGGCTCATTCTTACCTACGCAAAAACAACAGTTGATGGACAGAATGCAGAATAATGTCATACATTCACCCCAGTACAGAGATCTGGGCCTAAATCCATAGTTTTTTTGCTCACCACACCGTCCCAGTTCAGACATGGCCATATGCAAATCAGCCTTGACCCTGTGCTCCATGGGAACAGTCCAGCCCGAACTGCCAAGCCATGTCTTCCCTGGACCGGAATCAAGCATCCTAGGACCGGTTTCTGGCTATCAGCCGTTTTCAGCCAGGATAGCTTGACTCCAGTGGCGAGGAGAGCACGGGACTCATGTCTGAGCATACCCGTCCCACTCGGGGTGACAAATGCGAAAACAACAGTTGATGGACAGAATGGAGAACAACGTGATACATTCACGCCAGTACAGAGATCTGGGCCTAAATCCATAGTTTTTTGCTCACCACACCACCCCAGTTCAGACATGGCCATATGCAAATCAGCCTTGACCCTGTGCCTCATGGGAACAGTCCAGCCTGAACTGCCAAGCCATGTCTTCCCTGGACCGGAATCAAGCATCCTAGGACTGGTTTCTGGCTATCAGCCGTCTTCAGCCAGGATAGCTTGACTCCAGTGGCATGGAGAGCACAGGACTCACGTCTGAGCATACACGTCCCACTCGGGGTGACAAATGCAAAAACAACAGTTGATGGACAGAATGCAGAACAATGTCATACATTCACCCCAGTACAGAGATCTGAACTGGGGTGAATGTATGTAGGAATTTACGGAAGAAGCTTGAGAGTGCGCTTTGGGATACACCTCCGCTAACCGCTACGACCCCTGGAAACTGCCTGACGCCAGTAGGTGCAGGCTATATATGACCTGGACGTGTGAAGGTACGGCATTGGTCCTACGGGTCTGGTGCTGCAGTAGGGGTTCCAAATCTGCAATTAGGCGCAGTATCATTGTACGATTCAGACAATACTTATCATATATTTCGTCCTCATTTTGGCCCAGCAATGTTATGCACACTCAAAATACCCTCTCCTGTATCCGCCTCCTGCACTGGGCTGCTGCATTTTTCCTCATCCTCCTTGCATGCACATAGAGGGCTGCCATTGTGAATGGCTTACGGGGTCTCCTGATGCATTTTGAAAGGGTTTCAGATTGGTTGCACCTGTGAAAATGTTTCTTTTTTTTCTCAACTTTACCTCCTGGTTGAGATTCCCCATATTCTGCTCTTGCTAAATAGCGATTTTGCAGAAAATCGCTATTTGCGAGTTTTTTTATACATTGATTTGCAATTCATTATTAGCTAATTGCTATTAGCAGGAGCAGTTTTAGTTTTTGCTATTATATAATCGATATGTTGCTACTCGCTAAATTTACGGGGTCATTTTTTGCGATTATCTTGAAATTTCGATATTTTGGTTGATGCATTGGAAAGTGTTGTTTTGCGGGTGCTTACCGGCTATTTTACAGATTCGCATTTTTTCCGTTTGGATTTTTTGCTTGATGCATGTGCCAGAATGAGATTTACATTTAATTCGATGAAAAGTGGAAATCAATTTTGAAATCGTGGGATAGTTAAAAAAGCAGGAGGATAGGTAAAACTTGCTAAAAGAGAAAAAGGGAAAGGAGAGATCAGAGATTCCCCCAACTTATACCAGACAGAGGTAAAAGCTCTATCCGAAGTAGATCGACATGGTAACATTTGACGGATTAGAAAAGAGGAATGATACTGTCAAAATTGGGACAAAGGACACCAAAGTTCCTTTAAGGGTTTTAAAAAACTTCAAAGACAGTTTAACAGGTAATATGGACAAATAAAAGTTAATGACAGGAAGCATCATCATTTTAATAGTGGCCAATCTACTCCACCATGACAAAAAAAGGGGAGACCATCTATCTGCCATATTTTTTACTTTTGATAAAACCTCTTCCAAATTAAACTGGATTGTTTTCGTAAGCGTAGAAGAATATGTAATCCCTAAACAAGTAATATTATTAGTATTCCATTTAAAGTCTATACCCTCAAAGATACTCCTTAAATAATATTTATTCAAAGGAAGCACTTCAGACTTAGAAAAATTCAATTTATAGCCTGACAGGGCCGCATAGGAAGAGAGAAGTTTGGTAAATGCAGGTATTGAGGTAGAGGGTTTGGAAACATTTAACATAATATCATCATCATAAGCAGTAAATTTAATTTCAATTGAATTGTGCATGTAGCCTCTAAAGGCGGAGGAGTGACGAAAAGAATGAAGAAATGGTTCAAGAGAAAGGATAAAAAGTAACGGGGAGAGAGGACATCCCTGACGTGTACCACTTTGTAAAGGAAAATAAGAATATTGAGAGCCATTAACAAAATCTGAAGTGGTCGGAGAAGAATATAGCAGTTTAATAAGGGATAAAATAGAAGGACCAAATCCATGCCATTTAAGGACTTGAATCATAAAGAGCCAATGAACGCGGTCAAAAGTTTTTTTCGCATCCAAGGTTATGGCGGCAATAGGGGATGAACTCTTAGATGCAAGGTATATATTATTGAGGAAAGTTCTGGAATTATCAGAAATATTCCTTCCTTTGACAAACCCTGTTTGTTCGGAACCAATTAAATCAGGAAGGACTTGATTAATACGAAGGGCTAATATCTTGGCAAATAGCTTACAATCAAGATTGATTAAAGGTATAGGACAGTAGTTGGCAAATCGGGACTTGTGCTTATCTTTTTTGGGAATGAGACAAATCATAGCTTCAAGAAAAGAGCCTTGAGTCTCACCGTTAAGAGCAAAATATTGAAAAAGAGATAAAATATGAGGCAAAAGAACATAAGAAAGCAAGAATAGAATTCAGCAGTGAGACCGTCAGGACCAGGAGCCTTATCCTTAGGTAACATGGACAAAGCGGATATAATCTCTGAAAGAGATATATCCATATCCAGAATAGAACATTCAAGAAGAGGGGATGAGCGAGGAGGTAATAAATAAAAAAAAAAAGAGTCCAAATCTGCATCAGAAGGGGAAGATTCAGGAGTATAAAGGGTCTTATAGAATTCCGTAAAACACTTCAATATTTCTTCATCCTTAAAACGGGGATTATAATTATCATCAGTAATCTTAACAACTCTAGATCTTTGAGATTTCACCTTCAGGAAATACGCTAACAGTTTACCCGCTCGATGACCACCACCATAAAATTTGGAATTTATTTTAAGTAACGTCCCTGAGGCCTCTTCTTTGCATTTACTAAAGTCTTGAGGGTGTCAACATTTCTAGATGAAAAATAGGCAATTTCACATGTTTTAATAGAAGAGAGTAGAGAAAGGGATTCTTTGCGCTACTTTTTCTTTTTACTAGCTACATAATCTATAATGAATCCTCTGGCGGTTGCTTTGAAGGAATCCCAGACAGTGTGAAAGGGCATGTCAGGAGTAGAATTAAGAAGAAAGAATTTGAAAACAAATTCCTTACAACGGCTTAAAAAGGAGGGATCTTTAAGAAGATAATTGTTAAAATGCCAACAATGAGATTTAGAGGATAAAGAAGGATGGTCCAACCTAATCAAAACAGGAGCGTGATTGGAAATAAGAATGGAGACAATCTCTGCGTGTAGAAGATTGGAAAGTAGGTGCTGGCTTAAGAAAATATAGTCAATTCTAGAGGTAGAGTTATGAGTAGGGGAATAAAATGTATACTCTAAACTATCAGGGTTGAATATTCTCCAGGCATCCACTAGGCATCTCGCACGGATGGTCCTAGCAAAAGTCTTTTGCATTTTCGTAGGAATGTACCTAGAAGAGGATTTCCTATCTGTGAAGGGGTCCATTACTTGATTACAGTCACCACCCACTATGAGGGTAGAACTAGAGCATGCATAGAGATTGTGGGACATGGATTGCCAAAATTGTGAGTCAACGCCTGTGGGGCCATAGAGGTTAAGTAAAGAAACATGGGATCCATTAATAATAGTATGGAGAAGGAGCCAACGACCATCTACATCCTTCTCATCTTTTTCAATTGTGAGAGATAAGAATTTGTGAAAGAGTATTGCAACACCATTCTTTCTATAAACAGAGGGGGGACTATAAACATGACCCACCCTTTGCTTTTTAAGAGAATTAACATTGCTCTCATTAAGGTGTGTTTCCTGTAACAAAGCAATTTTACATTGAAGTTTAGTAAGGTGGATAAGAACCCGTTGTTTTTTAACTGGATTGCGTAGTCCTTTTACATTACTTGAGATGATCCAGACATTATCAATCATTACAGGGCAAAAAAGGCATTAATATTAATAAAAATATTAGACACTTCAAACAAATGCAAGCAAATTATACAGTCAATATAAAGGAAACCAAAATCAGAACAATAAATGCATTGAGAAGTGTGCAAATGAGCATAACAATAAATATGTAAATGGGAAGGAAAATTGATTCGGAAAAAGGAGACCAGAGTAAGGAAAAAAGAAGGTGCAAGAAATAAACGAGGGTACGAAATCCGAAAGTACAAAAGCAATGAAGAGAAAAAAGGAACACTGAACAAAGAGGATAGAATAGGAAAAGAAAAGGTGAGAAAGGTGCATGATCGTAGAAAAAGGAGAAGCAAATTCAAAGATACGAAGGGGCGGGTGAAGAAGGAAAAAACAGAAGAAGGGAAAAGAAAAAAGGAACAAGCAAAAGAAATAGGAGATAAGAAATGAATAGTTGACTATAAGCTGAGAGACTTCAGTCAAAAAGGACAGAATAAGTATCCAGAATAAAGAAAATGACATGGGGAAGTGATAAGCTGCAAAATAAGACAGACAGCCAGACCAGCAAGGACATCCGAGGACAACCGAAATCTCTGGATACAAAAATAAAGAAATACAAAAGAAAAGAAGGAGCTTAATATATGAACAAATCAGGAAAAAACTATTTCATATCAAATAAAAATAGGAAGAACAGTGAACATTAAACAAAGAGACAAAATGCTGCCATGAGGACCATGTAATGCTCAACACTTACCAGACATAAGGGGTAACCGTGAACAAAGGGGATTGAACTGATGGATAAGGAAGAGGGAGGCATCTGGGAAAAAGGTTGATACAGGAAAGGGACATCTGCGGTGAAAAAACATGGAAATAATCACATAATGAAATATCGCCTGAAGAGACTAACCAGCCATAGTGATTGAAAAGGGATAACAACAACAAACTATAGAGATAATGACAAGAAAAACAAATATCTTCAGAACAATTGAAACAAAGACATTAATCTTGAGAGACAAAACATAAGACCGATCGACAATGTTGCTCATGGCTTTCCAAAGTACATCTCATCCCCTTTATGGAGACAAATAAACTGTCTCGGGTATTCAGGATGATCAAAAGAGTATGACCTCTCTTTATAATCAACTTTGAAAAAGCAGGGATGAACTAGGCCATATCTGGCATTCATGGATCGTAGAGCTGGGCGAAGAGAAAGAAATTCCTTGCATCGAGCTGCAGCGGCACGGGCCACATCTTGAGAGATGAAAACCATTTGACCTGACGATAACATCTGCTTCCTTGATTTTGCCGCTGAAAGGACCATTAACAGTTCAGTATGTTCCAAAAGAAAACGATTATCCCTCTAGGGCGACTTACTGATGATGAAGAGGATGGACCCCCAGTTTTAGGGCCAATGCGGTGGGCCTGCTGTAAATTGAGAGTAGTGCCATCCTTAAGGCAGAAATTTTTAGGAATATGAGTTTTGAGGAAGGCAAGCATGTCGGATCCCTCGTCACCTTCAAGCATACCATAAATTCCAAGGTTATTGCATCTGTTACAATTTTATAAATCCTCCGTCTGCATCTTGAGGAGTGCAATCTCTTTACACATCTTCTCAACATGAGGTATCACGTCTTGAGTATCACTGATCCTCTGCTCCACAGCAGACATTCTTAAATCCAAGCTGGACCATTTCTCATCCAACTTTTGAAGTGTTGCATTAGTTTCAATAACGAAAGGCATAATCAGATTTATTTCTTCCATAAGATCTTCTATCATTATGAGTAGCGGCGACTTGGTAGGTGAGTTAGGTTTTTTCTTGTGGTGTTTAAGGGGAGCAACAGGATTGGGTTCCTCGCGAGTGGAGGACATAGTTGTCGGGAAAACCTGCTGACCAGGAGAGGCTGAGGATTCAATGCAAGTAAAAGCACAAAGATTGTGAGGCTTTAAAAAACTAATATATACATATATCACCTACTGGCGGTCGCCAGTAGGTAGTTATAGTTAGGATCGTTTTCCATAGGAAATCTGCAACATTCTATTGGGAATAACTTTGGCGCCGAATGAGGGATATGCCTGTAATTGTCCTTAACTTTGCCTCCCTGCGCTCCGCTCCTTCCCTGAAAGTTTCGGAGGGATCCGTCAAGCGGGGGCCGAGATAAAAGGGGGGTCCCAAAATGTGTTTTCCCCCATGTTAATTTCCATAGGGCGGTTGGACTCACTTTTAGCCTGAACGGCTGAATGGATTTCCACCAAACTTGGCAAAATTGTAGGGACTGGTACCCCCATGTGCCTTTGCTATGTCTCAAGATATATGCTCCAGTGGTTTTTACGAAAATTAACTTTGAAAAAATATATATTGGGCTACATTGGGCTATATATATATGTTAGAGCCCAAATGTAGCCCACTGTAGCCCAATGTAGCCCAATGTAGCCCAAAGATGGCCACCAGAGACAAAAAAAAACCAAATGTAGCCCAAATATCAGCCAGATGTAGCCCAACTATAGCCCAATGACAGAATGTCCCAGAGTGTTCTACAGAACAACTAGAGCGCTAACAGTCTTACTTATGACAAAAGTATGGCACACCTGAAGTCATCTTGATTGGAATAAAGTGTTAACACTTAATACATTTAATTTGAAAAGGAACAAAATGAGGGGGTTCATTTTGCCATAGAAATTTTATATATATATATATATATATATATATATATATATATATATATATATATATATATATATATATATATATATGTATATATATATATATATATATACATATATATATATATTTATTACCTACTGGCGGTCGCCAGTAGGTATATATAGTTAGGATTTTTTCTCTATGGGATTTTTGAAAATTCTATGTCTAATAACTTTGGCGTTTGTGGACGGAATTGGCTGAAATTTTCAGGAAAATGGCACATTTTGTTTCTGAGTAGCCCTTGAAAATTTGGGGGGGGTTCGTCAAGGGGGGGCCGAGAAAAAAGGGGGGGTCCCAAAACGTGTTTTTAACATTGAGTTTTCCATAGGGCGGTTGGCCTCACTTTTAGCCCGAACGGCTGAATGGATTTGCACGAAACTTGGCAAAATTGTAGGGACTGGTAGCCCGATGTGCCTTTTGTAGGTCTCAATATATGTGCTACAGTGGATTTTGAGAAATTAACGTTTAAAAAAAGATATATATCTGTAACAGCGGACCGGGCAGCGCTCCAGGACGCGTACTTTTCGCGCAACGGAGCTTTGTGAAGCGAAGCTGATTGGTTCTCCGGCGTCTGTAAACATTCCAAACAGTCCGTAGCGGCCGCCATCTTGTCTCTCGGTAGGATCGAGAGACAAGCGGAGGCCAAACCGAAGGGGCAAATGACCATAAGGGGGCATAGTAGATCCTCGCTGACCCCCTAGGTTTGATGTGGAGGTTTTAAAAGGGCCCCGCGGGGCAAAAAAAAAAAAATAATAATAATAATCGAACGGCTGAATGGATTTGCACGAAACTTGGTAAAATATTAGGGACTGGTAGCCCGATGTGCCTTTGCTAGATCTCAATATATGTGCTCCAGTGGATTTTGAGAAATTAACGTTCAAAAAAAGATATATATCTGTAACAGCGCACCGCTTCGCGTACTTTTCGCGTTACGGAGCTTTGCGAAGCGAAGCTGATTGGCTCTCCGGTGTCTGTAAACATTCCAAACAGTCCGTAGCGGCCGCCATCTTGTCTCTCGGTAGGATCGAACAGCTGAATGGATTTGCACGAAACTTGGCAAAATTGTAGGGACTGGTAGCCCGATGTGCCTTTGCTAGGTCTCAATATATGTGCTTCAGTGCATTTTGAGAAATTAACGTTCAAAAACAAGATATATATCTGTAACAGCGCTCCGCTTCGCGGAGATAAAATTATATGTGTATTACCTAGCTGTTGCTAACACCAGTTAGCGACGGCTAGTAGAAGATAGCGACCATCTTGGGCCCCACTTTGCATGTGAGTGATATTTATCACTAATGACATGCAAAGTGGGCATGCCAAGATGTTAGCGACTGGAAACAGTCGCTAACATCGCTATCTCCTATTATCAACTTTTGGAAATATTCGAGATAAGCGCGAATATCTCCAAAAGCTACCACCTGCCCTGAGCAGTTCTTAGCCATGTTATCCAATGGGAGGTGGATAACATGGCTAAGAGCATTAGCTCGGTAATGCATGAATATCGCTGAGTTTTCAGCGATATTAATGCATTGCGGTCGTTTTTTATCGTATTTGCGATAAACCTTGATAATAGCAAGGTTTATCTGCGATAATTTCTGACGGTAAAAAAATCGTTGCTAAGCATCGTTAGGGATAAATATCGCTTAACTTTGGTAATATGCCCCAACGTCTGTTAACGTTCGATTCGAAGGAAATCAGGAAGTGTTGAAAAACATTGTCTGCGCCATCTTGTCTTTTTTCAAATGCCACACTTTTGTCGTGCACGGCAGCCATTTTAGATGCCTTGACCAGACCCACTCTGTGCACGCTGTCGATCCTTAGCATGGCTCCCCACCCTCGCAAGCATCTCCCCCAGGCAGTGGTCACCCCCGCTCTCTGTCTTATGCATGGGTAATAAACCTCCCCCCATCTGCGCTGCTCTTCCCTGAGAATCCCACCCTGTGCCCGCCCGACACCTCCCTTTCGCCCTATTCACTACCGCACCCTCTGACACTCCTTTTCCTCTGTGTCCGATTGTCCAGGCTGGTCCTAGGGTATCAGCTAGCCCTGCAGATGTAGTTTATGGCCACAGCTGTAAAGAATCACCCCTCTTCAAAGGAGTTATAGTAGATCAAGGCCCACACTCGATGAGATCCGTCACAGCAGAAGCGTTGCTATTATCTGAAAACCATCCTGTATTGTGATTGGGGAGGGGACCGAGCCTGAAGCGGAAGATTCCAGGGATGACTCTTTGTACATCAAAGTTTTTACAATTATGTGTCACATTAAAAATATATAGCACTCCGACAAAGTAGTAAGATTATAAAACTTTAATAATTTATAAATATATACAAGAAAACAAAAATAGTAATAACATATAAACATTTTTAGGGAAAAACAACGAAGTAGCGGTCGGCTGTGCGAATAGTCTCAACGCAGCACAACGTCCAGATTTCCGGTGTGGGGCGTCGCGGGGGGTGGGTCATCAGTAGCAAACTGTTGTGCGAATAGTTCCAAGGCAGCAGAACGCGCTGAAATCTAGATGACACGAAAGTGATGTCTAGTAAGTTGCCACCCAGCAAATAACGGCGTGGGGCGTCGCGGGGGGTGGGTCATCAGTAGCAAACTGTTGTGCGAATAGTTCCAAGGCAGCAGAACGATGGCACCAAGGTGATGTCCAGTAAGTTGCCGCACTGGTTTTGGTATCCTACAATGCTGCTCCGAATAACGGCGTGGGGCGCCCCGGGGGAGGCGGCGTGAACGGGCCTCTCCAGGTGGAGTGTCATCTGTTGTAGTGGGGCGCCCCTTTACCGTTTCAGTTGCCATTCCGTCCGTTTTTGGTCCACTGTGTCAAAAGCCGCAATTCAGCTGAGTTGCGCCCACTCTTGCGGTGCAGCGATAGGCGGCTGTCACAGGACTCTCAAAATGGCGGCAGGCTGTTTCCTTTTTGGGCCTGGTCCACTGTAATGGCCCTGGGACACCTTGGAAATCGGACGCTTGTCTGCTAGGTCTTGGACCCCATTCTCGAAAGCGTCCCCTCCGCCTTGAGAATTCATCAAAAGTTTTGGGGGCCCGACTCCTGCAGGCTTCTGGTGGGGAGCGGCTGCCATGATTGCTCGCGGAATGACCACGACTGAGCTACGAGATGGTGGTGCTCTCATGCTGACGCCAGCTTCAGTCTGAAACATCCAGAAACAAGGTGGGGCTTCCATCGTTTGGGAAAAAAAAAAAAGTTTTCATCCAATGAAAAGTGTTGTTTTTAGGTCATATGATCAAGCCTTCCATCATTAGGAAACCAAAAGTAAAATGAACCAATGAAAAGTTTTATAAACAAGTCACATGACCTGTTATGCGGCATAGGGTATAAAATGCGGAGAAAATACGTTGGCACGTGAGGCGGCGTCAGTAGCGGACCGATGTGCGAATAGGCCGAAGGCAATACAACGCGCCAAGATCCGGATGGCACCGAGGTGGTGTCATAGTTGAGAGTTCTGAGCAGCGGTTGTAACACTGTCTGAAGCTTATTTGCAGCTGCTGCAGCTTCACTACGCGCCAAGATCCGGATGGCACCGAGGTGGTGTCTAGTAAGGTGCACTGGTGTGGCCATCCTACAATGCTGAAAGTCGGCGTGGGGCGCCCCGTTGGCCTGTGAGTTTCCGTAAGTAGCGGACCGATGTGCGAATAGGCCGAAGGCAGCACAACGCGCCAAGATCCGGATGGCACCGAGGTGGTGTCTAGTAAGTTGCCGCACTGGTGTGGCCATCCAACAATGCTGAAAGTCGGCGTGGGGCACCCCGTTGGCCTGTGAGTTTGCGTCAGTAGCGGACCGATGTGCGAATAGGCCGAAGGCAGCACAACGCGCCAAGATCCGGATGGCACCGAGGTGGTGTCTAGTAAGTTGCCGCACTTCTGTGGCCATCCTACAATGTTGAAAGTCGGCGTGGGGCGCCCCGTTGGCCTGTGAGATGGCGTCAGTAGCGGACCGATGTGCGAATGGGGCCAAAGGCAGCGCAACAATATTTTCTGATTTGAAGACACCACAAGGCGCTGAGATGCCAAGATCCGGATGGCACCGAGGTGGTGTCTAGCAAGTTGTGGCACTGGTGTGGCCATCCTACAATGGTAAAAGTCGGCGTGGGGCGCCCTGTTGGCCTGTGAGATGGTGTCAGTAGCGGACTGATGTGCGAATGGGGCCAAAGGCAGCGCAACAATATTTTCTACAATATTTTCGGAGTAGAAGACACCACAAGGCGCTGAGATGCCAAGATCCGGATGGCACCGAGGTGATGTCTAAGTTGCGGACCGATGTGCGAATGGGGCCAAAGGCAGCGCAACAATATTTTCTGAAGAGAATACACCACAAGGCGCTGAGATGCCAAGATCCGGATGGCACCGAGGTGATGTCTAAGTTGCGGACCGATGTGCGAATGGGGCCAAAGGCAGCGTAACAATATTTTCTGTATGGAAGATACCAGTAGGCGTTGAGATGCCAAGATTCGGATGGCACCGAGGTGATGTCTAGCAAGTTGCTGTACTGGTGTGGTCATCCTACAATGCTGAAACTCGGCGTGGGTCACCCCATTAGCCTGTGAGATGGCTGTTCTTTGGATTTGGGCCTGGTCCACTAAAATGGCCCTGGGACACCTTAGAACTCGGACGCTCGATTTTTTTTCCTTTCCTGTACATGCAAAAAAAGGTAAATGCCCGGTACGTTACACGCTTCATCTGCCACGATGAACTCTCCAGAGGAACCGAAAAAAAATATAGTTGTGGTAACTATACCATGCATCGTCATATGGAGAGATGGCACCAATTAATTATAGTGCTGCATAAAAGAGAGATTTGGAGGAGAACCCCTGACCTGCTAGTACATTCATCAAAGAAGTGGCACTGAGAGCTTCAGAGGCAAGGGAAACGGTCCCAAATATTTAGAAGAACTTTGGAAAGATTAAAATGACATGTTTAGATTGTGGTAAATTAATTTCATGTGGACAGATGAGTGTTACTCTAATAAATACAGCATATGAACATCATCATAGTCGATGGTTGGTAGAGACATTTTGACTATATCCTGGACCTGCCCGTCCTCGCCCAAAATGGCGCCGGAATAAATGGGACTCGTAACTCCTTGTTGTGTACTGGTTGCAGAACCTTGAAATCACGAGATACGTATGCAGTTTTGAAGCACATGGCGGGCGGGGACGAGAATTGATTGAATATTTCGACATCCCTATTGATATTAAGTTCTGATGTGTTATTGATTACTGTACTGTTGAAAGTTCGAATTAACGTCACCCATGGTACTTGCCCGCAAATGTATATCTAGATAATTTTATTGTAACTGGCCCTGTCGTATTTTAATTATAAAATGTACGTCCACCGATTCCGTAACTGTTAGACACCTTAGTTCTTGCAACCTAATGGCCCGCCCGTTACGTTCCTCTACAGTGTAAATGTCTATTCATCATATACGATTACAGTTTGCTCCGTGGCAGGCCCACGTGGTTATAGGCTCGTATTTGTATAATGAAATTTTTACAATAAAGGTTTTTAAAAGAAAACATGGTAGTAGTATATACATTGGTAAAGTTTTTAATAATAGTCACTGTTTTAGAATCATTAAAAGGCAAGTGAAATAAAGCAGACCAATTACATGAAGGGTAAAAGGTATAATACGAAGGAACGCAGTAAAGATAAATGGTCAAGGGCTGTTGTGTTTTCTATTCCTGCAACATAAAGTGATCGATAAGAATCTCATATTCAGGCGTATCGGCGACTAAGACAGCAGGTCGACCCTCTTTTGCTCAACGGCTCCGTCATGGGACGAAGAAACGCTCTTTTTCTCGAAAAAAGAATATATTTTACTTGCAGGACAGTTGTAAAATTTCCGGGAAAGTACATTAGCCTGGAACATTATAACATATATTTAAGAAAAAATAATGTTCGGAAGTAATGAAAAGCGTAATTTTTAGGTGATATGACCAAGCCTTTCATCATTACAATAAGAAAAGTAAAATGAACCAATGAAAAGTTTTATTAACAAGTCACATGACTTGTTATGCTTACGTTACGCGCTGCGCGCCCCGGATGACTTCCGGATGCGCTAACGCGGCGCGTCATATGACGCATTACGCGACAACGCAGGTCCAGAATATAGTCAAAATGTCTCCACCAACCAGCGGTCGGAACACAACCCCTTTCAGCAGGCTAAATAGTTCTGTTAAATGACAACAGAAGGGACAGGCAACAAGAACCATCAGTCAAAGAGGGGAGGGCTAGTTCTTCTCTACCGGGTTACATTGGGGCGCTACCGGAACTGATCGAATTGGTAGTCTACAGTGTTTCTGGATGTTTCAGACTGAAGCTGGGGTTAGCATGAGAGCAGCACCATTTCGTAGCCCCGTTGTGGCCATTCCGCAACCAATCATGGCAGCCGCTCTTTATCGTTATTTTGGGCGGGGTGGGTGGCGGAGCCGAGCTGTTTTGCAGCCATCATTGTGTGGAGTTCAGTTCATCTCACTAGTTTTGTATTTGTCATGAGGGGTTGTTCCTAATGTTTCTATTTTAGCGAGGTCAAAAAGAGATCCCATTAGTGGCCTACTGATTTTACTCGATTCCTTTTCTTTTTTTTTACACGATTTTTCGTTATCTGCAAAGACTAAACAGAGTATTGCGACTCTGTGTTTGTTTGTAAATAGAGAATGAACCAAAGAGAACTAATTCTAAAACAGTAAATACTTGGATAACAATCAATCAAATGGAGAGAGAAGCAGGCACGACGGATTACAACGGGGGCAAAGGCCTGCGTTAACTACCTTTCACTATCTGCAAAGAGAGAGTACTCCTAATAGAAATGAGGGGGGGGGCACCATTCAAAGCAGATCAGTGTGCATAAACACGAAAATGTTTTCACTTACCACGTACTTGACATTCGACAGCTTATGATATTTGCTATTAAAAAACCATTGAAATTCACTGAAAAAACCATAGGTTATAGACCATATATAGTTTTGAATTAGCATTTACAAAACCTTGAAAATTCACTGAAAAAACCATAGGTTATAGACCATATATAGTTAGGAATTAGCATTTAAAAAACCTTATTTTACTCACACAAAACCATTGAAATTCCATATATAGTTAGTTGCACTAACTATATATCGCGCACCCGCAATCCACTGCTGATCATGTCACATATTACATCATTCATGACATGGTCAGTGACATCACTGATGACATCACTGATGACATCTCAAATGACATCACTGATGACATCACTGATGACATCTCAAATGACATCACTGATGACATCACTGATGACATCTCAAATGACATCACTGATGACATCACTGATGACATCTCATTTGACATTACTGATCACATCACTGATGACATCATTCATGTGATAATACGATGAACCTCTTCAGACTCTAATATAACCTTAGATACACTCAGTGTAAACAGACACTCACAGACTGTCACTCATCCATGGAGTTACTCACACACCTAGTCAGTCATGCAAAGAATCAATCACACCTCCATTTCCTCAACTATACAGTTATACACACCTTACTTATTCAAACATATACTAACACATATTTACTCTATTATACAATCCCTGATACAAGTTCACAGTGATCCATACAGCCACTCACACATTCACTGGCTCTTATGCACAGTTATTTATATATGTCAACTCTCACATGTACTGTGTTTTACATATGTACTTACTTTGACATGCAGCACTGAGATATCCATTCACTCACCAATACACTCATGCACACAGTCAACCGCCCATACAGCTGTTTCCACATGCACTTTTGAACCCATACATCTAGTGAATCAACTGCTCACACATCTATGCACAGAGTCATACACCTCCCAGCCACCCACACACACACTCAGTCTCCCATACAAATACTTGGGCAACCAATCAATAACCCATATAGTTACTCATATAGCTACTGATCAACACATGCAGCAGTTTACAGAACAACAGACATAATGATGCACAAATTAAGACAGTTTAGTCACTAACCCATGCACTCAGTGAGACACATTTAATCACTCACTCATACAGTCAGGCATGCACCTACTAAATCCTTCATCCAGACACTTATACATCCACTCATTCTTCAATATGTAAGACATATTTTAACTTTACAGAAACATAGTCACTGGATGTTGTCATCAGTGATGTCATCAGTGATGTCATTTGAGATGTCATCAGTGATGTCATCAGTGATGTCACTGACCATGTCATGAATGATGTAATATGTGACATGATCAGCAGTGGATTGCGGGTGCGCGATATATAGTTAGTGCAACTAACTATATATGGAATTTCAATGGTTTTGTGTGAGTAAAATAAGGTTTTTTAAATGCTAATTCCTAACTATATATGGTCTATAACCTATGGTTTTTTCAGTGAATTTTCAAGGTTTTGTAAATGCTAATTCCTAACTATATATGGTCTATAACCTATGGTTTTTTCAGTGAATATATATATATATATATATATTCACTGAAAAAACCATAGGTTAGAGACCATATATAGTTAGCTGGACATTTTATTGATATAAAACCAATGAAATTCCATATATAGTTAGTTGCACTAACTATATATTTTGCGCATCCGCAATCCAATGCTGATGATGTCACATATTACATCATTCATGACATGGTCAGTGACATCACTGATGACATCACTGATGACATCTCAAATGACATCACTGATGACATCATCCAGTGTCTGTGTGTTTTTTTAAAGTTTAAATATGTTTTACATATTGAAGAATGAGTGGATGTATAAGACTATGGATGAAGGATTTGATTGTATAAGTGAGTAAGTATGTGTGAAAATGTAAGCTGTTCTGTGTTTAACTGTGTTTAACTGTATAGATGAAGAAATGAAAGTGTGATTGATTCTTTACAGGACTGACTAGGTGTGTGAGTAACTCCATGGATGAGTGGCAGTGTGTGAGTGTCTGCATAGGTGTTTGAGTGCATATGATAGTGTTGTAATGATGAGTGACTGTATGTACGAGTGATTGTATGGGTGAATGAGTGAATGTGTGTGTAGACGTAGGAATCAGTGAGTGCGTATGTAGTAAATGGTATTCGTGTGTCAATGGTTTCAAAAATGATACTCTGTATTTTACACTAGGTGTAACAGAGGTTATATTAGAGTGTAAGGAGGTGCATTGTATTATCACATGAAGTATATCATCAGTGGTGTGATCATTGATGTTAAATGAGATGTCATCAGTGACGTCATCAGTGATGTCATTTGAGATGTCATTAGTCATGTCATCAGTGATGTCACTGACCATGTCATGAATGATGTAATATGTGACATCATCAGCATTGGATTGCGGATGCGCGAAATATATAGTTAGTGCAACTAACTATATATGGAATTTCATTGGTTTTATATCAATAAAATGTCCAGCTAACTATATATGGTCTCTAACCTATGGTTTTTTCAGTGAATTTTCAAGGTTTTGTAAATGCAAATTCCTAACTATATATGGTCTATAACCTGTGGTTTTTTCATTGAATTTCATTGGTTTTTTAAAAGCCAATATCTATAGCTGTAAAATATATTCTTTATTACGTGACGTATCACGTAGCCACGTGAGACGCCTCATGACGCGTCGCATAACCGTGACGTATCGGCTCTGCAGCGCAAACAAAACCCGTAACGTAAGCGCGCCGGAGCACGCTTACAGATATATATATTTTTTTACCTTAATTAGACAAAATCCACACGTGCACATGCAAAGGCACATCAAACAAACAGTCCCTACAATTTTGCCAAGTTTGGTGGAAATCTATTCCCTTAAATTTTTTTTACTGTTTCTCTTGGTTTTCCCCTTGTTACGCTTACCGGGACGCTACCCGGTACGTGAACCGGACGCTCCAAAAACACAAGATGGCGGACTCCCGTTACGCTGCCGGTTAGCTGCCCGGTTCGCGTACCGGGAAGCGCCTCTATCGCAAAAAATCGCAAACATTTAATTTTATTTTTTTTGCCCCGCGGGGCACTTTAATAGCCCCCTCATCAATCCTAGGGGGTCAGGAGGGGTCTACCTTACCCCCTTTCCTTCATTTCTCCCCTTTTTTATTCACCTCTTGTCTCGCGATCCTACCGAGAGACAAGATGGCGGCCGCTCCGGACTGTTTACAATGTTGACAGCCAATCAGCTTCTCCTCAGACTCCCGTTACACTGCCGGTTAGCTGCCCGGTTAGCTGCCCGGTTCGCGTACCGGGACGCGCCTCTAAGGCGAAAAATCGCAACATTTTTTATTTTTTGATTTTTTGCCCCGCGGGGCACTTTAATATCCCCCTCATCAATCCTAGGGGGTCAGGAGGGGTCTACCTTGCCCCCTTTCCTTCATTTCCCCCTTCGTTTTTCACCACATCTTGTCTCTCGATCCTACCGAGAGACAAGATGGCGGCCGCTCCGGACTGTTTAGAATGATGACAGACACCGGAGAGCCAATCAGCTTCGCTTCGCGAAGTTCCGTTACGCGTCCGGTACGCGAACCGGGGCGCTAACCGGAGCGCTGTCACAGATATATATATTTATTAAAACGTTAATTTCTCAAAATCCACTGGAGCACATATATTGAGACATAGCAAAGGCACGTCGGGCAAACCATATCTACAATTTTGCCAAGTTTCGTGTAAATCCATTCAGCCGTTCGAGCTAAAAGTGAGTCCAACCGCCCTATAGAAAAATGAATGGGAAAAACGTGTTTTGGGACACCCCTTTTTTCTCGGCCCCCCCTTGACGAAACCCCCCCAAATTTTCAGGGGCTGCTCAGAAACAAAATGTACCATTTTCCTGAAAATTTCAGCCAATTCCGTCCACAAACGCCAAAGTTATTCGACATAGAATTTTCAGAAATCCCATAGGAAAAAAATCCTAACTATATATACGTACTGGCTATCGCCAGTAGGTAATATATATATATATATATATATATATATATATATATATATATATTCACTGAAAAAACCATAGGTTTCACACCAGTTATAGTTAGGAATTAGCATTTACAAAACCTATTAAATTCACTGAAAAAACCATAGGTTTCACACCAGTTATAGTTAGGTGGAAATTTTACTCGCATAAAACCATTGAAATTCCCACGTTATAGTTAGCTGGACTCACTATAACTTGCGCGTGCAATGCACTGCTGATGACATCACATATTACATCACTCATGACATGGTCAGTGACATCACTCATGACATCACTGATGACATCTCAAATGACATCACTGATGACATCATCCAGTGAATGTGTATCTTTCTGAAAAATAAATATTTTTTATATATGTATATCTAAAGGTTGATGGAAGAATAAATGGGTAAATAAATGTCTAAATGGATGGGTTTTTTTTTTAAATTGATTGGTTAACTGACTTATTAAATGTATCTTAGTGAATGCATATTTTAGCGAGTAATGTTTAAATATTTAAATATCTGTATCTGTGTCTCACTTTGTGTATAAGTGGCTGCATGGGTTGGTGAGTAGCTACATGAGTGTGTATATGGGTTATTAGTTGTTTTTTGAGTATCAGTATCAGTGTCTGTATGGTTCGGTGGGGGATATTACTTAGAGCACAGATGCATGAATGAGTGACTCACTATTTGTATGTATTTTGAAGACAGCATGTGTGCAAGACTGTATGGGTGGATGATTGTGTGTATGGGTGGGTTAGTGAGTATGTGTTTTTATAATTGATTGTTTAAGAGAGTAAATATGTTTCCGTTTCTGTAGAAGTGTGTGTAGTGGTGTGTATATAGCAGTATAATCAAGTAAATGTTTTTTTGATAGTTTATTTGCATGTGTGAATTTGTGTGTGAGTAACTATATGGATGAGTATTAGTGTGTAACAGGATGTATAGGTGTATGAGTACATATGATGAGTAAGTACATGCATGAGTGACTATATAGAACTGTTGGTGAATGAGTGGATGTGAATGTAGATGTTGGAATTACCTAATAAGTTGTTGTAATTGGTATTGGTTTCTCCTTTTTTAAGAAAATGTTAGTTTCTATTTTTGAATGTGTGTGTCAAAGGTTATTTTATGCTGATAGGAGGTCTGCCACTTTGTCACAAGGATGTTGTCATCAGTGATGTCATTTGAGATGTCATCAGTGATGTCATGAGTGATGTCACTGACCATGTCATGAGTGATGTAATATGTGACGTCATCAGCAGTGCATTGCACGCGCAAGTTATAGTGAGTCCAACTAACTATAACGTGGGAATTTCAATGGTTTTATGCGAGTAAAATTTCCACCTAACTATAACTGGTGTGAAACCTATGGTTTTTTCAGTGAATATATATATATATATATATATATATATATATATATATATATATATATATATATATATATATATATATATATATATATATATATAGTCAATATGACAAGTATATAACTTGCAAGCCGCCTTCAAATGCTCGCTCCTCGCTCAAACACAACTGGAGTAAAATGACTGACGCTGTTAGCACAAACAAGGAACAAAGTCAGTAACCATCCACTAGAATTTGTAGAAGCCGCCCAGTAGTAGAAAATATTGCTGGACTCTTAAAGAAAGCATTCTCAACCTGAATAGCAGATTCAGTCCAACAGCAGGACAGGACCAGTGCGAAGAACGAAGCTTGAACTATGAGGCACTACACATGTTGCATTGCCATATGACTCTAAATGAGCAAAGTAAGCAGTTCCAATGGCATCTCAAAGTACGCTACAAGGTACAGTCTCACATATAGTGCAGGAGAGATACAAAGTCTGAGCAGGCGCAACTATTCAAATAAGCAACCAGGTAAGAGTATTGATGAACCATTAAGCTGGACTATTATAATGCCAGATGCATCAAAAGGAGCTCACCAGAAGGAAGTTAATCTTGAGGAAAAATCTTCAGAGAGAGGCATAACCAGTATTGCAGGAGCCTCAACACAATAGGGAGACAGATATCACAGCGTGAAAGCATCCTTAGACATTAGCACCACCTCAGGCAGAAGGAGTTCCCAGAGAAAAACATTGCGGCGGTCTGAAGGGCTACGCCGCAGGCAGCATCAGGAAAGTGGCACTGACAGGTCACGTCCCGCAAAATTCAAAATGACAGGCGCAAGCGGGAACCTGTGAGGGAAATACGGTGCTGAAAGTAGCTCTAAAAGAAAAATAATAGAAGCTACCTGTGCCCCCGCGCCTACTCTGCAAACGCCTCAGTCCATCGATAATAGCAACTTGAAATGCGGCTCCGACGGTTAAAGAGTTCTCGCTCGAAGTGCGGAGCCTCAGCTGGGAGCAGCCATCTTGTGGCGGCTCAAACCATGCCCCTACAGATTCTATTCTAATCCCAAAACAAGTGCATCACCCTGTTGTGTCATAGGTGAGATATCATGGTTACTCAAAATAAATTGCATATTAAAACATCTTCAGAACTGCAGCCTAAATGTATGGATCCATTTCTGATTGAACAATTACTCTACAATTGAATTAGTTTCAGTCTATAAACATTCTCCTAATATTCCATGTTTTGTTGTAAAAATATTGGGGCATATTATCAAGGGGGTTTATCTCTGCTTTTTTGGCTTTAAAAGCCAAGAAAGCGGAGATAAAATTATCTCCCTATTACCAAGCTGTCGCTAACACCAGTTAGTGACAGCTAATAGGAGATAGCGACCATCTTGGGCCCCGCTTTGCATGTCAGTGATATTTATCACTAATGACATGCAAAGTGGGCGTGCCAAGATGTTAGCGACTGGAAACAGTCGCTAACATCGCTATCTCCTATTACCAACTTTTGGAGATATTCGCGCTAAGCGCGAATATCTCCAAAAGCTAACACGTGCCCTGAGCAGTTCTTCACCATGTTATCCAATGGGAGGTGGATAACATGGCTAAGAGCATTTGCTCGATAATGCATGAATATCGCGGACTTTTCAGCGATATTCATGCATTGCGGCCGTTTTTTATCGCATTTGCGATAAACCTTGCTAATAGCAAGGTTTATCTGCGATAAAAATCGCCGATGTGCGGCGATAATTTTTGTCTCTAAACAAGTTAGAGACAAAAATTATCGCTAGTTGTTGGTAATATGCCCCATTGTTCTGCAGAAAAGTCATGCTCCACATCCTATTCCAGTTCAGATGAAAGCTGAAAATCAATATAATATACATATGATTTTGATGCAAGAATTGACAGAAAAAAAATTGTAAGATTATTACTGCCAAACAACTAAAAATGCCTGGGCTCAATTTAAATATTTGAGTGCAATCTGTGTTTGTATTTACTGAAATAGTATTTCTATAGCGCAAATCCAGCCAAAAGGCAGAGGAGTGCTATACATGGTCAAAGGCAAGCTTAAAGTCGGTGAGTACATAGGAGAGGAAGCTGAGTTGTGATCTATAAATGCATTAAGATGTAGTGTTCTTTAAAGAGGTGAGTCTTCACCTGTTTCCTAAATTGGAGTAGCATTGGTGCGGCCCTGGTGGAGCCACAGATGTTGTTCCAGATCACCCCTACAATGTCATTTACATTTCAGCTGTAACAAGAGCCGAACATTAGGAGCGCGAGCTCTGTTTATAACTCACTTAAATAACTTTAATTTAGAAAACAAATGATTACACGTGAAGTTTTAAAGAAAAATTACTGTAATGCAGAGAATACGAGAGTCACAGATAAGAAACAATGCCTAGATGAAAAACATGTTCACTACTAATTAACATAAGTGCATCTGTCAGCTTTCTCTTGACATTATTTTTAAATAAATAAACACCAACAGCCCAATTTGGGTCTGCAGCTTATACTGCGCAGGGGAGGGCAGGAGACTACAGAGCACTGCATTGCAAGAGGTTTGCATTGATATTTTGATTCACTCAGCGGGCAGTGGCTGGAATAGGGTGTAACATGACACAGTATATTTTAAGACACGCAGCACACCTTATACCCTCACATGCCCCGGAATTAGGGTGACAAACCAGCATAAGTGCAAATTCAGGACGGTGAGTGTAAAAATTCAGGACAATGGGTCAAAATTGAGGACAAAAATTCAGGACAGGTGGTCAAAATTCAGGACTAATAGTAAGCTTACAGACTCATCAGAAGAGGTTGCACAATAGTATATAAGTAAATAGACAACCACTTAAGTACAAGTGAAAAGAAGTTTATATTAGGTTGAGACAATTGTGCACTTCATGGTTTTTCAGTATGCATGCAGCTTTGAGCAAATGTGCTGGTCTGTTTGTGGTAACAAAACTCTCTCGTCCCCCACCTTTCCAGGCTCCCAGGGAAATGCCCTATGCCCGGTCCGGCCAGTCCTGCCTTGCTATCACCCTCCAATGGTGACCCTCCTCTTCCCATAGACCCTCTCTCGTGTGTATTTAATTTCTCCTATAGTGCTACTCATCCCAAGTAAGCAGGACAGGGATTCGGAGTGCTTTACATCACATACTTTTATATAGAGACAATGACTCATATAAATGTGAAAATCAATCTATAGAAAATGTACTTAAGATAATGGGGGTATCTGTCCTTCCATCTGTGTTCCCACCCATATCAATATTCAACCATTTGCAAACTTATCCATCATCTATCCTTCCAGCATCCATCATTCCACTCATCCATCTACTCATCCATCCCTCCATTCATCCTTTTACCTTATATATCCCTACACTCATACATCCACTCTTCCACTCATCAATCCATTCACTCATCCATCCTGCCATCCTTTCACTTACTCATTCATCCACCCAGTCACTCATCCTTCCACACATTCACCCTTTCAGTCATCCATCCATCCTCCCTTTAAACTCCATCCCTCTTTCATTTAGAAATCCATCCTTCCATCCAGCCATCTATCTACTCATCCATTCATGAATCCACCACTTGACCCTATCACTCATCCATCCTTTCACTCATCCACCATTTCACTCCTTCACTCATTCATCCATCCTTTCTCTCATCCGTCCAGCCTTTCACTCCTTCATTCATCCACCCATCCTTTCTCTCATCCATTCACCCTTTCACTCCATCATTCATCCATACTTTCTCTCACCCATCCACTCCTTCACTCATCTATCCACCCTTCTGTCCACCCACCCTCGCTTTCACTCACTCATCCAGCCTTACATCTACCCTTGTCACACATACATACATACATTCACCCTTTCACTTATCAATTCATCAAGCCATCCATCAGTTCACTCATACAGCTACCCATTCACTTGCCTGTCATCCACCCTTTCACTCATACATCCATCCTTTCACTCATCCATCCGTCCATTTACCCGTCCCTCTACCCTTCCACCCATACATCCATCTATTTACCTTTTCTCTCATCCATCCTTCCACTCACTCATCCGTCCAACCTTTCTCTCATTAATTATCCATTTACCCTTTCAATCATCCATTCACCCTTTCACTAAATCATCCAGCCATCCACCCATCCCCTCACTTACACACCTTTTCACATTAATTATGAGCTGAGTCTGTGACTGCTGAGTTGCAGACAAAAGAGGCCCACCAGGACTTCACCTCTGCTGTAGTTCCAAAAGCAAGGAGTGATGCGGTGAGGGCTCACTATGCCCCTGTACATAGGAAATCTGAAAAAGTGGAAGTCATGAGTCATGCATGATGCACAGTGCCACTGTGACATGGTGTTATTTCCAGGGCCAAAAGCGGGATAAAAAAAACTGGGGGTCTCTCCAAAGGGGGCATCAGTGCATCCAGATATTTAACACAACAAGTAGTGTTACACCTACAAGCCAGAACTATTGGCTTTGTCAATGGTTGCTAGTTGCATAAAATAAAAAAGCAGCAACCATGGCTTTGTTGAATCAGTTTTAAAATGATGAGACAGTGAAAGACCCATTACCCTTTTTTTAAACTTGCTTCACCACCTTTTCAAGAACTGGATTCCCACCTAGCAGCATGGGTGTTTCTGTTCATTTCTTCCACCTGACTGAATGTCCTGCCCTAGACCGAGGCAGGAGGAGGCCCACCACGTGCAGTAAGAGCACAGACTGGCCCATTGTCATTCTGTCTGTGGTGATCAGCCACAAACAGAATGACAATGGGGTGGGGCTGCTCTTGTGCTCAGAGGAGCGCGAGGTGGCCCCATCAGGCAGCTGGGGCTTCTGGCATGGGAACAGTGATGTTCCCCAATGCCCAAAATTACAGACAAAAGGCGTCCGTAAAAGAGATCGTCAAGGACAACGAGCTCCAAATTTTGGACAGTCAGTGAAATTTACGGACGGTTGGTCACCCTATCCTGAATCACAATGAAGAAAAATGCTGTTCTGGCGGTAGCTGCCTTTCCCCACTTTTGCATGTTTGTTTTAAAATTGTTGTTCATCATTTATGCAAAACAAGAACAGAGTGTAAAGACTCTAAGTAGTACAACCAGAGCAGAGGAAAGAGAGGTATACAACACCTCTCTTTCCTCTGCTCTGGTTGTACTACTTAGAGTCTTTACACTCTTTTCTTGTTTTGAATAAATTATTTGGGGACTAAGAGTGTACTGTTATGTTCTCCCTACCTCTCTCTTTGTTGAACTGTTCATCATTTATGTCCAAGTGCTTATAGCATACTGCAAGCGTGGGTTCATTTAACAATGTGCATCTACACTTTACATGCACCTACAGGTTGCCAACCGCAGCTGAAGAGGCCATATATGTTAAATATACAATTGTAAATGCTGCTCCCATGATAGTAAAAAGGGAACAGGGGAGGATATCTGTGGCCAGGGAGAGGAGGTAATATATATATGAGCCGAGGGTGCCCGCAAAAGCAGAAGAAAATTAGGGGACCTTGCATTGCCCACTCTGATGTTAACTAGTTACATGATTTGGGCTGGGAGGCCAAAATATTAATCACAGCGATGTATGACGTGTGTTGTGAAATGTCTTGAACTTATACTACGTGGTCACATGCATCTTATATATTCTGTATCTGTATATATGTTTTTATCTTTACATGTATTAGAAAATCAATAAAAAGGAGAACAAAAGCAATTTTAAGTCATGCGGAATGGAAGAAATATGCTTTGCTGTTACAAATGTGCTATTAATAGTATGGCTACGGAAACTTTGATGAGTCCATGCTTTTATTTTCTTTCAGCACATCCTTTGAATAGAAATCAGCACCAAAATTACAGTGGTATTTAAATCGCAAGCTCAGTCCTTAGGGACACCTTAAACATGTGTTACTATAGTGAGTGTAGGGGTACTGCAGGTACCATACCCGCCCACTGAGAGCCAGGAAGCTGAGGGAAACGGGAAAAATAAAATTATAACAAAAACATTTTCATTGTCATTTTATTTTTCATTCAGCTTAAGGCAGTCAGGTCTGACAGCACCATGACAAGAGCAGGGGGAGAAGTAGTGCACACTGTAAGTGCGCATGACGGTTTGGCCAGCTGTGTAAGGCTAGCCAAACCGTCATATGCACTTTGATCTCTCTCCACCCGAGCTGGTGAAGTAGTGGCACAGGCTGATAGGACCTGAGCGAGCGTTAAAGGAGTCTGCTCAGGCCAATCACGGTGCTGCTCTCATGCTGTATTACTAGTGTGAGAGCAGCATCTTGATTGGTGCCTAGGAGCCTGCGCAGAGTGCAGGGGCCAAAGCAGAAAAACCACGAGATGGCGGCCGGCAGCATCAGGTAAGTGCTTTTTTTTTGGTGTTATTTAACCCCTAACCCCCACACCTCCTCCTGACTCACCACGTGTTATGAAAGGGAGCCACTACTGTATCGGGGAGCAATGGTTTTTTGCACTCTCTATTTCCAGTCTTGGGCCACAATGATTTTGAAGAGTGGCCTGTGGCACATATGCACCTCCTTCAATAGTAAGGATTGCTCTGGCACAAATTGTGCACCAGTGTAATCCCAAAGGGATTTTTCCTTATATGGATTGGGAGAGGCACCTTGTAAACGAAAGAATGCCTTTTCCCCTGTTTCCATGCCATATTACTGAGTGGGCACAAATTCAAAGAAGCTGTGGTAGTGCGTGATTTTATGCCACATATGAGGTGATGCCCATCCAGTGCAACCCTGAGGGTGCCCCTTTAGAGGGTCCCAGAGATCCTCTGCAGGAGGGCACAGTTACACACCCATCTTCCTGGTGGGAGATGAGCGTTGTTTCTTGAAAATACAGCTAGGCCTTCTTCCAGGTATGCTCGCCATAGCAAAGGCACAAACTGTGAGAATTTGTGCTTGCGCTAGGGAGAGTAACTTTGCTTCCATCTTCTGGTGCAGTGCTCCTGTCTGTTTGTGCCAGATCCATAAGATTAAGGGTGCACTGTGGGCAGAATTAGGGACAATGCTCTTGCTTTGTAATGTGGCCCCTTTTTTCTTGCATGACATTTGCATTAGAAAGAAAAATGCCACCATGCAACTCACTCACAAGAGACCATGGGGTCATATTACCAAGCAATAGCGATAATTATCGCTGTGCATGGTGAGTGGCTAAAATTATATCGCCGCGCTCCGACGATTTTTACCGCTGAGATAGCTTGATATTATCAAGGTTTATCTCAAAAGCGGTAAAAATCCTGCGAAATGCATGAATATCGCTGAAAAACCAGCGATATTCATGCATTATCGTGACAATGCTCTTAGCCATGTTATCCACCCTCCATTGGATAACATGGCTAAGAACTGCTCTGGGCAGGCGTTATCTTTTGGAGATATTCGCGCTTAGCGCGAATATTTCCAAAAGTAAGGCTTTGTTGATAATTGGAGATAGCGATATTAGTGACTGTTTCCAGTCGCTAACATCTTGGCACGCCCACTTTGCATGTCATTAGCGATAAATATCGCTGACATGCAAAGTGGGCCTCAAGATGATCATTATCTCGTACTAGCTGTCGCTAACTGGTGTTAGCGACAGCTAGGTAATAGGGCGATAAAATTATCGCCGCTTTAGCGGGAAAAAGTCCCGCTAAGGCGGCGATAATGGCCCTTGGTAATATGCCCCCAGGGGTGATATTTCGGATAGTGCTAAGGGGGAGTAATAGGCATGTACACCCACTTTTTGCACCCCTGTGGCAAACCCCAAACAAATGAGGGTGATCTCTTTGCCTCGGCTCCGTATTATAAATGTGGGTGCAGAAGTAAACTGGCCCTTAGGAGGCACTCTCACAGTGTGCCTCCTGAAGGCAGCCCTCTGGACAGTGGAAAGAGGGTCCCATGAACCCCCCCAGGTATCCCCTTGCAGGAGGATGCAGTCTCTCACTGCAACCGACTGCTGGAGAATGTCTAACCCCACTTTAGCTCGTTGCGTGCGTCGGACAGCCCCCGGCCGTCCGACGTCACAGTGGGCATGTGCGGAGGACGGCTAGAGGCCCTCCGAAACACGCCCACCCATTAATTCCCCAGCACTGCAGCGGAATTTGCACCACGGTCAAGGGGTTAAAATTCAGACAGGTTGTCCCCCTGCACTGTGAAACATGGAGTGGCTTTGAAGCAGGTTCTCCGTATTTCACTGAATGGTCTACCCACAGGGCAGCATGAGTTTGCAGCTGCCCTCAGGGCAGCACGTTCATATAATAGGAAGCACTGTCCCTGTTTACTCCTAGAGTACCTGTTTAAAAGTATGCTGTGGCACAAACAGGGATAGAACACCCTTTCAAAAAAGCAGCCCGGGCTGGCACTGCTGTGGTGCACCTCTCTCAATACTATCCGGCCCAAAAAGTTCGGCATTTCTAAATAAAAACATGTCTGTGAAACGAACAAAGAAGCGTAACTGATAACTCTGAAGAACACAAGGCTGAGAGGTGCTATAAAATGATTCTTTACCATATAGCACGAATTATGTATATCTATTTTATTCAATACACCAGTAGCAGACTGGGGCAGATCAATCTCGGAAATCTTTCTGTGCCTTCGTCATGAATCCATCGGCGGGACCAAGAGGGAATTGAAGAGCACTCTGCAGTACTGGAGCTCTGAAGTCGGAATCGATAGCTCCTGAAAGCATTATGGGAAATATGTGAAGTGCTTTTGTAAAACTCTATTTTGTATGTGTTCTTCCAATCAGACGGAAGGAAGATGAAGCGATGCTCAGTGTTATACTAGGTTTAAAACTGGCGCAGGGCTCTATAAACAAAGATGCCAGTGTAGTTCCACACATGCACTTGTACCATTGCATAATTGTGATGTGCTTCCCGCAAGAACTGCCACTGATCGATACCTCTCTGCTCATTAAAATGCCAATGGATGTTTTATGCTTCATTTTAACTAGCGGGCACAGCACGTGCCCTCACAAATATTCATAGTAAAATCTGCATGCCTATGTGTTGCTCACTGTTAAAAGTTCAGCAGCCGTTTGTAAAAATGTGGTTTGGATTATCGAAATATGTGCTCAATATATGTGAGCACTTCAGGTTCTTCTCTGTCACTAGCTTACAATGATGTATTGGATGCAGTAGATTAATTAGGAATGAAGAATGCATGTAATACCAGGGAACAGTTGAAGCAGATGTAGCAGGGTGGGGAAATTCCATTTGAAGGCCCACTCAGCCCTCTTTAGCGATGCACCATTAAAAAAAGTTAGAATATAGAACAATGTAAGCAAACTGACCACTGGACATTGTCCAACCTGTGGATCATTCTCTATAAAGAACTCAATTGTCCTTGTTTCCTGAAAGAACATGATTGACACATGAGAAACTTGGTGAAGAGCTCTCTAGTCGATCCAAAAATTAAGTAGGTCCTCAATTCTTCCCTTTGGCCCACATTTCCCTATCTATAAAGCCAATAATCAGAGTTGGCCCTAACAAGGTCAGTCCTCTCATTTGATGCAAATCAAAATGTGGTCTGTCACTTCCTACCACTGTCCCTCTAGACTTGTGGACTAATCGGGAATGCTATGCCCTGCCAAGTCCGAGGAAACAACAGGAGAATCAGCCTGTTAGGTTCTTGGAATGGGTTGCTTCCAGAAGATATCAGGTCCTTCTTAGGTCATAGATTTTTGCTGACTACTCTCCCTCGGCTTGGTGCAAAAGCACTTGCGGGCATATTTATGTAGGCTTTGCGTCCTGACCTAAGTAGTATTCATCAAGCCACGCAAGGCCACCTTGTGTGGCCCTGAGTGTCTTAGTAAATCCACAGTAACGCAGCCCAAATCACGGTATTGCGTTACTCTGCCCCAGGGAGGTGTTTTCACACATTCACCCATGGATTTTTGCGCATTCCCAGATTTACCATCAGTGGTAAACCTGGGAATGCGTCTGTTTGTTATACCTCCCTAGGGAAGGCGTAATGAGGAGAAATATCTTCATTTCTCCTCACAACTTCCTCTTTCCATGTGTGCTGGAAAGCGAAAAATGCCTCTCAGGATTGTTTTGTGCAGGGAGGTTCCCCACCCTGCACAAAAATATTCCTGCTTACAACGCAGGTACCCTTGCACCATGTCTGCGTTGGCGCTCGGCAGCACATTGTGTGTCAGCGCTGGATAATTTCAGGTATGCATCGTATTATGTTAAATATGGCACATTCCTGCCCTTTCCCTATCATGCTGTGCAGCGCAGCTGGGCTGAGTGATAATTTCATAAATATAACCCTGGAACCCATAGCCAACATCTTTACCTACATTTCCATTGGACAGGGACTCAAATACCCCACAAAAACCACAGAGGAAAAGCGTTATTTGAGTAACTGACTGGTTACCTCAAATTCCTTATGGGCACTATTCACCCATACCTGAGGAAGAGCATAGGACTGCACAGAAACTCTCATCTATTATTTAGCTGTGATAACCTATGAGTGCTAAGTTCCTCCCATCACAAGCGAGCAAATATGACACGTCAAATAAATAAATAAAATAATTTGCGCCTTGTGAGGACAGGAATTAAAAACACCACCCAGGATTCCAGTTTGCTGTGTCAGACTCAATATTTAGTATTCAGCCCTGGGTAGCTAGACGCCCTGCTGCTCCTGCCAGGTACCCAGTCTTCTGCAATTCTTAGTTCCTCCGTGAGCTCAGGTATTGCTCTCTTGCCCTAACACCCCATACATTTGTGCAGTAGCATGAGGTCATTGGTCTCCCTGATATCGACAGAGAGGGTTTTAAGTGTACGGGTTCTATAGGCGCTCTAGCAGAGTAAACGTAATCCGTATTTCTCAAGAGTAATGGTGCAAGCAGGGAGGGGAGACCCTTAAAAAAACTCAATTAGAGCGCAACAATTGCACCCTTACAACATAAATACAAAATCCTGCGCACTCAAAGTAAATCACAGCATCAATGTGTCAAATAGATTCAATTAGCACAAGAAGAAAAAGAAAATCTTGTCCAGTGACGTTTTCTTTGGAGGTTCGTGTGTCTCTCCCCAGAATTGAATATCATTAACAATTTGGCAAACAATCCAACAATTACGATCCAGCCGGCTGATAAGGGCGGAGCCCTTGTTCTAATGGATACCACCTTCTACGAATATAAAATCAATCAACATGTGGCCGATCAAGACATTTATTTTAAATTACCAATGGATCCAACAATAACACTACAGCAAATGTTAAATACCATTTTACAAACAGCTGTGGAGAATGAATGGATTGATCAACAAACATCCTTGTATCTAACACAAAAAAACCCTAGACGACCCACATTGTATATGATCCCGAAAATTCACAAACACCCTACAAACCCACCTTTCAGACCAATAGTGTCAGGTTGTGGGTCAATTTTTGACCCCTTGGGTAAATACATTGACCATTATTTACAACAATTTGTCCAAGGATGGGGATCTTACATACGGGACACAACAGACTTCTTGAATCATCTAAAATGGACAGAAGAAGGATACCAACAGCATTGGATAATGTGCACCATAGACGTGGTGGCACTTTATACCTCTATACCTCACCAAGCTGGATTAGAAGCAACAGAATGGGCGTTGTTAAAAATGGAAGATTTACCCACCACCCAAAAAATTTTCATCCTACAACTCCTGAAATTCTGTTTACACAACAGCCACTTCATATGGAAGGATGAGTTCTATGCACAACTGAATGGAACAGCTATGGGTTTTGCAGGGGCTCCTGCATACGCGAATACATTCATGGCACAGTACGAAGCTAACAACTTAATGTCATCTGGTGAGTGGAAACACGTGAAAATGTACAGTCGATTCATCGACGACATTTTTTTAATTTGGGACGATACTCCTGCATCTCTAGAACAACTGATTGATCATCTAAATCAAGTGGACACTAGAATCCAATTTACTTACAAAATAAGTAAAGACATTATTGATTATTTAGATGTCAGAATTACCAAAACAACCGATGGATTTGAAACATCATTGTACACCAAGTCAACAGACCGCAACAGTGCACTTGAATACACAAGCTTCCACCCAAAACACCTCATAAGGAACTTACCAGTTTCTCAATTCATCAGGATCAAACGCATATGTTCAAATGAACAAACATGCCTAATCACACTGGAACAACAGGCACGAAAATACCAAGCTAGAGGATATGCATCTGATGTATTATCTGAACAAATGACCAGGGTAAAACAAATGGACAGATTGGATTTGCTGAAACAACGCAAAAAAAACACACCGAACAGGATGGTATTTGTTACTAAATACACAACTTTGTCTACAACAATTAAAAAAATTGTGAACAAAAGATGGGAACTTTTATCCATGGAACCTGATTTCAATGGAATTTTCAAAGAACCACCTCTACATGCATATACGCGTGGATCAAGTTTGAGAGAAAGACTCAAGCGAAAACAACAACCCACAGAACCGACCAACTACAGTGGAACAACCAGATGTTTAAACTGCACAAACTGCAACAATGTAGTTGTCGGCAACACTTGTACACATCCAATGACTGGCAAACTCATCAACCTAAAGCACTCGAGTAATTGCAACACCAAGAATGTAGTGTACGCCATCAAATGTCCATGTGGCAAGATGTACATTGGGAAGACGGAATGTAAAATAAAAGTACGGATCACGGAGCATAAAAGCCGCATCCGCAATGAGAACATAACTTCACCACTCGTGACACATTGGAAAGAAGCACGCCACACAATTTCCCAATTGAGATTCTTCGTTATTGAACAAGTAACGATCCAACATGGCACGGACAACCATCAAAGGTTGTTACAACGAGAATTGTTTTGGATTAAACACTTAAAAACTTTGGCCCCAACAGGCCTTAATGACAAATATGATTTGGCTTGCTATCTATAATATTCATTAACTGATACCAGTATCACCTTTAGACAACATAAACATACCAAAATCAATGCATAATTTGCATATAATGATGGTATTGTCCAGGTACGATGTTTAGCATTATAGACAAAACATATTAATACTGTCTAGCAAAGGTGTATGACAAAGATAGCCATGTTTGAAGATCTCTTGTAAATAGTGATTTAATCACAACATTTCAATAGTAATGATGAAGAATTATTACTTATAATATCTGTATATAAGTTTGTATTCAGTTCATTTTACTTTGATGTAATATGTTCGGTTTCTGAAATCAATGTATACACGTGAAACTTAATGTGAATATTTGTTAATCAGTTCACGAAATCGCCTTGTATGACAGAGACAGTCATGTTTGATTATCATTTTTTGCATAGAGATCCTAAGCTTTTAGTGATTTATATGCAACACCACAATAGTCATGATGAAGATGTATTTAGTACAATAGCTATAGAGCTTGCATTTAATTCATACTAGTGCGTTGTAATATGACTGGAATGCTATTTTTTGATATCCATGTATACATGTGACACTACACAATAATATTCGTCTATAATCCGATAATATCATCTCTCTATTCCACGAATAGAACCGTGCACCCATTGTTTAATGCAGCAGGTACTCATACATTATTTCAGCAAAACATTCTCGATTTTGGCACCATAAACAATATGCGCTTGAAATATTTATTTTCGCAGAGAAAAGGTCATTCACCTCCGTTTAACTGGCCTGAATAAAAACCAAAAGAAACGTTATAATACACAGTTATAACTCTAAGATGGCGTGGGTTGAAATGACCACATTGGCCGATCCTGATAGAATTAGTCCGTTTTCAGTTACTATATCGCTTACACGCCCCGAGCACATTGTGCTTTAATGGAAACCTCCGTCGGGATACGGTTGAACACATCTTCAGCGAGCAGCGGTTTTTCTATTGACGGTCGAGACCTCTATAAAACAGGTATTTACCGACAGAGATGTAGATAGTGTGTGTTAGTTTCAAAGTCGATAATTCACGCGGCAATAACACCAAAACGTTTCTTTAATCTTGTAGATAAAACAGCACAGTCACGAAGATAAGGTAGGGTCGTTTATTTTACTGAAACACGATTGTGCTATTTCCAGCCCATGATTCAAATATTCACGAGACGTATGCTTGTCATTACAGCTTATCAGGACACAGACAAGCAGGTATGTTGTCATTACCGATATAGGAACGGTAGTTTAAAACTACATGGAATACTCAGTTCTTATTACCACATCTTTTTCATTCAAACAGAGTCTTAGATTCACAGGCCATCATGTCAACATCTCAATTTCGATTGATAGCAGGTACGCCATTTACTTAACATACTTGTTTACCCCCATGATCTATCACATTCAACACCGTTCTCACTCACATTCAATATTTTTTATTTTTTTCAGAATTGCCCCTGATGAAGGCACTACCTTGAGTGCCGAAATGCATTGGGCCTGTTCATGAATGCTTGTATAATGTTATGTATATAATAATTTTGATGAAAATGTACTTATAAATGTACTCAAAAATGTTTGTGGACATTGTTATGAATATTGCAAATAACATGAGTCAAGAAACCTTATAGAGCTATAGAAAAATAAATGCACAAAGCAGTGTAAACACGAACCAAAAAGAGTGTGGTTAAAAACTTTATTTTTATTTTTTGAGGTGCGGAGCACCAAGTGAACAGTGCATGATTAGGTGAGCTAAAACCCACCATAACCATTTATTCATAGCACACAGGAATGACTATCCTGATTAATCATAGCACCATTTGAGGACTTTAAAGAAATTGTTTATGTTCGGAGTGCTCCTCACTACCCCTATTACCTGATCTCCCTTTATTTGGTCATCAGATACGAGAATTTATATACAGCCAGCCGACACGTTTTCGTTGTAGGACTGTACATAAACAGAAACTACAACTCCTCAGGGCTTGATTGCTGAGATATCAATACCTAGGCCTATTTCCGGTGATAATTCCAACCCCGAAGGGTAACTTTCGGGGTTGGAACACGCGTTTGGCTCGTATTTTTTATAGCCGGATCTTGTTCGGGGACCTTCCGAGCTAGATCGGAATCGGCCCCTTGTACTTTGTGTCACACTTGGCTTTTTCACAAAACCTTCGACTTCTGTGATGCACCATTGATGGCTGCATTCCCACTTTGAAAATTGTTCAAGCACCACTATCTGACAGAAGTTCTGTTCGACTGAAGAGCAAACAAGCTCCTAGCTGCCTTTCTCTCCCTCCTCTACTATTTTAATACTGTGCATAAGCTAGGGGGTTTTGTCAATGTGGGAAAACTAACCTACATACTTTAAACCTGTTTCCTTTAAGCTTGAAATATTTCAGATCTTTCTGAGTGCCAACAGTGTCTTATGGAATTAATCATTTGAAAATAAGAATGAAGAATAAGACCGAAAACTGCTTTCCTTAGCAGGCTTTTATGAATGCAGAAATGATGTTACTCACTTTTTGTAAACACAGGAAATGCATATAGCTCACTGTAGAAAGTGTTGAAATAGCATTTGTCAAGATTAATTTTTTAGATTTAATATTTGTATTACTCTCCCCCTTATAGAAGGGCATGCCATTATTTTGTCTAATTTATAGCTTTTATTTAAGCAACTGCATGAATTTTTAGTCCAGGGTTGTAAACATATGGCATACATCAGGGGTACTACACTGGCCAAAGCACATTTATTGGCATCTCAACTGCCCAGAAAGAAGGTGAGAGAAAAAGTAAAGCAGAAGGTTAAGATGGAAGAACAGGGCCAAATTGAGGGGTGTAAGGGAGAGAAAGAGACAAATAGACAGAGGAGTTAGAGGTGAGAAATGGAAGAGAACACATTGTGTAGAGAGATGGATGAGATATGAGGAGAGAGACAAATGTGTGATTGGAAGTGAGATACTGGGCAATACAAGCAGGCATAGACAAGAGAAGAAGGGGTAGTAGGAATTAGGAAGGAGGCAGGCAGGAGAGAGGTGAGAAGAAAGGGGGTGTAAGACAAAAGAAGGAGGAAGTCTGCGGAAATTGAAGAGAGAGAGAGCCCAATGGAGATGGGGAGGAGAGAGGGAAAGAGGAGATTAGAGGGAGTGCTAGTAGAAGGGAGTGAAAAGTAAGCATGGGCGTAAAATTCGTCCGCTCGCGGATTTTGCGGATTTTAAGCAATTTCGCGATCCGTGAATCGCGCGAAATCGCGGCAAAATCCGCGAGCGGGACGAATTTTGCTCAGGAAGCACTTACAGGGTTAAATCAGATGCCCAAATAGAGAAGTGGAGAAGTGTGGCTCAATGGTTAGAGCGGCAGACCCTGATGCAGAGGTATGGCCCGGGACCAAGGTTCAATTCCCGCCTAGGCAGGTCTTGGGCTCAATTTCCTCGGACCTGATAATTCTCGCCTTGGTGCCTATTCTAATCATGGGTCCCACTCTGAAACTCTGGGCAATAGCTTGCTTAATCTCCACAACGGCCCCAACAGCACTGGGATGCCTGGCTTCACCTTGGGGGTTCCCAGGAGTGGGCATTTCACAGGGAAATGCCAGGAAGGGTTCCACAGCGGTATGCGTACAGCGCCAAGACGCCTCAGGGTATACGTGCGCTATACAAGTACAAATTCATTCATTCAAATTATAGCTAATTTCTTTGTAACCATTTACAAAATGGCTACAAAGAAATTAACTTCAACTTGGGCACCTGATGTAACCCTGTAAGTGCTTCCTGAGCGGCGCCTCGTTGCCTACTTGCAACTATTCTCTGACCCTGCTCTGACCCTCGAACCAGGGTCAGAGAATAGTTACAATTAGGCAACGAGGCTCCTGTCACTAAAATTAAACCTCAGCAGGAAGCACTTACAGATAACAGGTGCCCGAGTTGAAGCTCAAATTCAGTAACGCATTATAATCAGCCCAAGAATCTAGTGAGCACGGTCGATGCTAGGCAGGTGTGCTTTCTTCCCAGATCTACGGTCTACAATTAGCTTTAATCCGTGATGGGGGTCTAGGCATCCACGAGTTTCTCGAGCGCAATCCCCCTGTACTTCCAGTGACCAGGAGGCTGCTTTCTCCTCATCTGCTGCGTTGATCGGCCTCTGACCCTTTAAACGAGAGGCATGTGAACTCGCACAGAAGCCCGGCCCCAGCCCACACACACTAGGCTTTGCAACTTTTTCCCGCCCTTTCCCCCACTGTGATGGACAGCTCACTCGAGGGACCTCGGCGCCTATGGGCGCGGTGGCAAAGTTACAGACACACGGGGTCACTGGAGACAACTCTTCTGGGCCTTTACACAGCTGTAGTGAAGGAAAAGCACAATACATTTACCCAACGAGGTAGCACTTACTGCTTTCTCCTCATTTGCTGTGCTGATCAGCCTCTGACCCTTTAAACGAGAGGCATGTGAACTCGCACAGAAGCCCGGCCCCAGCCCACACACATTAGGCTTTGTAACCTCTTCCCGCCCTTTCCCCAACTGTGATGGGCAGCTCACTCGAATGACCTCGGCGCCTATGGGCGTGGTGGCAAAGTTACAGACACACTGGGGCACTGGAGACAACTCTTCTGGGCCTTTACACAGCTGTAGTGAAGGAAAAGCACAATAAATTTACCCAACGAGGTAGCACTTACTGTCTTCTCCTCATTTGCTGCGCTGATCGGCCTCTGACCCTTTAAACGAGAGGCATGTGAACTCGCACAGAAGCCCGGCCCCAGCCCACACACACTAGGGGATTGGTGTCACTACAACGCATGCTTTTACCACGCATGCCTTTACAACGCGGTTTTTACCACGCAGTCCATTACAACGCATAATGCTTTTAGGCGCTGGATAGTGAATTATTTAATTTACTATTCCAACTCCAGTCCCCGTGGATAGCAGGGAAGGTGTTGGATAGTATATTAAATACATTCCCTATCCTAGAGCGCCCCCCAGCGCATTGCGTTGTAATGGTTTGCGTGGTAAAAGTTGCGATGTAATGGTAGTGCGTTGTAAAAAATTCGTTGTAACCGTGCTACACCACACTAGGCTTTGCAACCTCTTCCTGCCCTTTCCCCCACTGTGATGGACAGCTCACTCGAGGGACCTTGGCGCCTATGGGCGCGGTGGCAAAGTTACAGACACACGGGGTCACTGGAGACAACTCTTCTGGGCCTTTACAGAGCTGTAGTGAAGGAAAAGCACAATACATTTACCCAACGAGGTAGCACTTACTGCTTTCTCCTCATTTGCTGTGCTGATCGGCCTCTGACCCTTTAAACGAGAGGCATGTGAACTCGCACAGAAGCCCGGCCCCAGCCCACACACACTAGGCTTTGCAACCTCTTCCTGCCCTTTCCCCCACTGTGATGGACAGCTCACTCGAATGACCTCGGCGCCTATGGGCGCGGTGGCAAAGTTACAGACACACTGGGGCACTGGAGACAACTCTTCTGGGCCTTTACACAGCTGTAGTGAAGGAAAAGCACAATAAATTTACCCAACGAGGTAGCACTTACTGTCTTCTCCTCATTTGCTGCGCTGATCGGCCTCTGACCCTTTAAACGAGAGGCATGTGAACTCGCACAGAAGCCCGGCCCCAGCCCACACACACTAGGCTTTGCAACCTTTTCCCGCCCTTTCCCCCACTGTGATGGACAGCTCTCTCGAGGGACCTCGGCGCCTATGGGCGCGGTGGCAAAGTTACAGACACACGGGGTCACTGGAGACAACTCTTCTGGGCCTTTACACAGCTGTAGTGAAGGAAAAGCACAATACATTTACCCAACGAGGTAGCACTTACTGCTTTCTCCTCATTTGCTGTGCTGATCAGCCTCTGACCCTTTAAACGAGAGGCATGTGAACTCGCACAGAAGCCCGGCCCCAGCCCACACACATTAGGCTTTGTAACCTCTTCCCGCCCTTTCCCCAACTGTGATGGACAGCTCACTCGAATGACCTCGGCGCCTATGGGCGCGGTGGCAAAGTTACAGACACACTGGGGCACTGGAGACAACTCTTCTGGGCCTTTACACAGCTGTAGTGAAGGAAAAGCACAATAAATTTACCCAACGAGGTAGCACTTACTGTCTTCTCCTCATTTGCTGCGCTGATCGGCCTCTGACCCTTTAAACGAGAGGCATGTGAACTCGCACAGAAGCCCGGCCCCAGCCCACACACACTAGGCTTTGCAACCTCTTCCTGCCCTTTCCCCCACTGTGATGGACAGCTCACTCGAGGGACCTTGGCGCCTATGGGCGCGGTGGCAAAGTTACAGACACACGGGGTCACTGGAGACAACTCCTCTGGGCCTTTACAGAGCTGTAGTGAAGGAAAAGCACAATACATTTACCCAACGAGGTAGCACTTACTGCTTTCTCCTCATTTGCTGTGCTGATCGGCCTCTGACCCTTTAAACGAGAGGCATGTGAACTCGCACAGAAGCCCGGCCCCAGCCCACACACACTAGGCTTTGCAACCTCTTCCTGCCCTTTCCCCCACTGTGATGGACAGCTCACTCGAATGACCTCGGCGCCTATGGGCGCGGTGGCAAAGTTACAGACACACTGGGGCACTGGAGACAACTCTTCTGGGCCTTTACACAGCTGTAGTGAAGGAAAAGCACAATAAATTTACCCAACGAGGTAGCACTTACTGTCTTCTCCTCATTTGCTGCGCTGATCGGCCTCTGACCCTTTAAACGAGAGGCATGTGAACTCGCACAGAAGCCCGGCCCCAGCCCACACACACTAGGCTTTGCAACCTTTTCCCGCCCTTTCCCCCACTGTGATGGACAGCTCACTCGAGGGACCTCGGCGCCTATGGGCGCGGTGGCAAAGTTACAGACACACGGGGTCACTGGAGACAACTCTTCTGGGCCTTTACACAGCTGTAGTGAAGGAAAAGCACAATACATTTACCCAACGAGGTAGCACTTACTGCTTTCTCCTCATTTGCTGTGCTGATCAGCCTCTGACCCTTTAAACGAGAGGCATGTGAACTCGCACAGAAGCCCGGCCCCAGCCCACACACATTAGGCTTTGTAACCTCTTCCCGCCCTTTCCCCAACTGTGATGGACAGCTCACTCGAATGACCTCGGCGCCTATGGGCGCGGTGGCAAAGTTACAGACACACTGGGGCACTGGAGACAACTCTTCTGGGCCTTTACACAGCTGTAGTGAAGGAAAAGCACAATAAATTTACCCAACGAGGTAGCACTTACTGTCTTCTCCTCATTTGCTGCGCTGATCGGCCTCTGACCCTTTAAACGAGAGGCATGTGAACTCGCACAGAAGCCCGGCCCCAGCCCACACACACTAGGCTTTGCAACCTCTTCCTGCCCTTTCCCCCACTGTGATGGACAGCTCACTCGAGGGACCTTGGCGCCTATGGGCGCGGTGGCAAAGTTACAGACACACGGGGTCACTGGAGACAACTCTTCTGGGCCTTTACAGAGCTGTAGTGAAGGAAAAGCACAATACATTTACCCAACGAGGTAGCACTTACTGCTTTCTCCTCATTTGCTGTGCTGATCGGCCTCTGACCCTTTAAACGAGAGGCATGTGAACTCGCACAGAAGCCCGGCCCCAGCCCACACACACTAGGCTATGCAACCTCTTCCCGCCCTTTCCCCCACTGTGATGGACAGCTCACTCGAGGGACCACGGCGCCTATGGGCGCAGTGGCAAAGTTACAGACACACGGGGTCACAGGAGACAACTCTTCTGGGCCTTTACACAGATGTAGTGAAGGAAAAGCACAATACATTTACCAAACGAGGTAGCACTTACTGATTAGCCAGTAGAAAGTACTCCAGTTAAGTATGGTGCAAATCGCAAAAAAATCCGCGATTTCACGGGAAAATCTGCAAATTCGCTGATTTGTTTGCGATTTCGCGCGAATTTGTGGACCGCTGATTCGGAAAATACGCCCATACTTAGTGAAAAGGGAAAAAATAGGAACTGTGAAAGGATAACATTTATATGGAGAAATGGTCTTGCTCACAGTCATTCTAGATGCATGTCCAAGTTGGGGGTATTTTTTTTCTGGCTTCTCTCCTAGCTCCAAGGGTAGTCAATGCTCACAGTAAACTGGGACTTTCATGAATTTTGTGGCCGACTACGATGGAGCCTGGGTCTGATACACAAACCAGGTTTGGACCAGTCAGAGGTTTGACCTTGAGTCTAAGGCCCAATTTAAATTTTGGAGGATGGACTGCTTCTCCACCAGGGCGACACAGTAAATGATTCCATCATCCTGACGGAAGTACCACTAGCAAAATTTAGAAATGTCTGTGGGCCCAGCAGACATTTCTAGCATTGGCCGGAACCGCCGTCATGGCGGTTCATTTCAATGCATTGTAAGTTTGACAGACGGCTTTGTCAACACTGCAAAGTTACAATATTTTATTTTTATTTTCAAAAAGAAAAACCCAAAGTGGAATATTCTTTTTGAAAATTAAAAAAATGCCCTTTATTGACAGGTTTTTCTTGACATTGACACATTGAAAATAGGCTGCATGACCCCCATCTAAATTAGCTATGCAGACATAAAAAATAAAAAACATTCAGAAAAACCTCTAATGGCAGACCTTTCATGGGGTTTGACTACAGTGAAACCGAGTAGTCTCTTCTGTTGTAAAGTTCATGGTCTGCCTGATTCAAAATCAGGTGGGCAGACCATAATGTTGGCTGGAAGGGAACCGTGTCGCTGTTGCAATGGAGTACCCTTCCCTCCAACATTTAAATCAGGCCCTTAGTCTTTATCATGAAAGTCAAAATCCCTCCGCAGGGCAAGGCAGCAGGTTGTATTTAAGAAGTCCACACAAAGTTGTATAGGTACCGCTGAAGCCATTGTTTTTGGCAGGAATAGCTCAGAGCAGGAGAAATTAAAATTTTGCACCCATGGCAGCTTTCTTGCCAGAAGGATACTTTTGACACTTTCACCTGGTCAAGATTTCTACCTCCTGACTTTGTCTCTTTTTTCGAGTTCAGGATACTCCAGTGGGGAAGGGCTGCGAGCTGTGTCTGACGAGGGCTCCACAAGGCTGGTTACCTTCTCACCAAGGGGCCAATAATACAGATTTTTTGCTGCGGAAAAGCTCAGCACTGGAAAATCAATTTCTTCAGGCCAGCAAGGTCGCCCCTTGGAACGATTAACTTATCAGGTTTGTTATGGCCCTCCAGAGTTCTTGAACTCTAAAATGTTTCTAAGTTCCAGGTTTTCTGAGAAAAATCCAATTAGACACAGCCAAGGGTCCCAGGACCTTGGAAAGATCACTTAGTGGTCAACACTTGGTTTAGAAGAGACCACAAGCAGGGTCCATGTCAGGTCCTGTTGAAACTGGTCACCTGGGAGCTATAGGAGAAAGGCCTGTTGAGGTTTTTTGCGTCAATTGTAGTCAACCAGGAGGCTAGCCTCCTGATCCTTGGAGTCCACTTTTGTTGTCCTGGGTACAATTTGGAGCAGGTCCAGTCCTTCAGGGCTCCTCCCAGATTGCGGATAGCATGTTCAGTCTTCTTCTGTTCTTCCTCAGGTCCAACTGTGGCTGAAAAAGGTGTCTTAGGTGCCACATTTATGCGTGGCATTAGCTTGTGGGTAGGGGTGACTCCAGGCCCCTGTTTAAACAATACAGTAAAAGTTCAGTCAAGCAAACCTTTCAACTTTTGCAGCAGATCCTCTGTGCTCTACAACAAACAAGCCCACAGTGCCCCTCACACACTAAATCCAAATTCCTCCCTTGTGCAGGGCCTGTGTGGCCATGGTAATGAGCAGTCCCTCCTCTGTCATCACTTCAAACTAGTTCTGGGGGCAGATTTAGCTCCACGGTGCCTAACAGGGATAATAAAGAAAGAGGGTTGTCCAGGTGTCATCTGACTGGTCTTTCTGCCAGTGGAACAAAAATACCTCCCCCTTTACAGGCATTTGTCTCAGCTCAGGGAGCAGTTTTTACACCTTATCAATGTTGCAATTTTATGGAACCGGACGCCTGCATACACGTTGAGGGACACACATATTCCCAAATCATTACATTTAAGTGATTGATTACATGGCGCCTTGTTGATGCCTCTCACTCATACAGATGCAATATTGACATCAGGAACACGACTAACCATATACCATACCCTCTTTGCTGATCTAAATATCATATTTGAACTTTAAAAAAAACGTCAGCAGATACAGAATCTTTTGAGTCCTGAAGAAGTCCCATGAGGGTCGAAACGCGTTGGCAAGCAATTTTGTTGTGTATTTTAAAGACTGAAGTTTTGGGAATAAAAAGGAAAACATTTTCTACAATCAAAAAATATGATCGTCTGATCTTTTCATTTGGGAAGCTATTTACTTATATTCTGTTCTGTTTTTGAAATATGATGCACTATTGCCGTTAACAATAGATTGTTTGTGTTTCTCGGGTGCAGGGTCAATTGTGTGCCAAGGTAAAAACTGACTTGACCACTGTAAGAGAGCTAATGCAATTTATCCTTCAGCAGCTTCAGAAAGGAAAAAGGTAACTTTTTAAAAGTTAAATTCCTTAATCTTTATTAAATATCCAACTTCACCATTGAGTTGGGCTTTTAATAAGTATTAAAAATAGTGGTTTAATCATATTTCTAGCTCATAAGTCTTCCATCTGTGAGGGGCGCCCCCTAAGGGGTCGTGGAGTCATGCGAAGGGGGCATGGGGTCGTGGAGTCATGTGAAGGGGGTGTTGAGTCATGAGAAGGGGGCCTGCATTCCCCAGCTTCACTTCTGCCTAGAATCTGGAAAAATACAACCGTTTCCGAACGGATAGATCCGATAGTTAAAATGCTTCAGTCGGAGCATCATTCAGGGAGTGTCCCGTGCTTTGAAACTGAAGCCGGTCAGACAGCTAAGCAAGGTGTCCTGCTAGGGTGCCTGCTTGCCTGAAAGAAATGCAAATATACACCACAAGGTAATGTGCAAATGGAATAGGTAATGAGCAAGAAACAGACAAAACCTGGGCGTGGGCAGAAAATAAATTGTGGTAAATTTGTTGGAAGACTAGGAGTGTTTAACTTATAAACTTATGGGGGTCTTGATGTTGAAGAAAGAAGGGAGGCTAGACTGTTGGAGAGGGCAATATTAGGCATGGGGATGGGTTAACGTCAAGTGTTAGAACAATTACAAAGTACCAGTATGTGTGTGTGGCCGTTTGGGTGGGAATAGGCAAGAGGCGAGTCTTGGTAGGGTTCAAACAAGGTTTTAATGAATGAAACAATCTGTCAGTACAAGTTGGGCGCACACATAATGGCCGAGGGGACCGGCTTCTTTCCTTTCTCGTTTTGATGTTTCCCTCCTGCTCCCGGCGTCGGGTCGGGCTCCGCCTCCCAGGCACTTCGGGCTCCGTCTTGCCCCAGGCTCCACCGAGGGGGGGAACAGAAAAACAGAGGAGGTATAAGTAACCGGTAAGTTCCTACAGATAGTAACGGGAAAGGGGGTGAGGGACAACACTGTGAGGCAATCCTGTTTCGATCAGTGAGGGGAGTGGAGGGGGCCTCGTTATACTACGGGACAGCCGGTCTTCCTTTCCCAAACCTCCACCACCCAGTGACCCGACCCCGTACCTCTGTTAGCCACGCCCCTCCAGGGGAGTGGCTGGGCGAAGCGAGTGTCCGGTGCCCTCCTGGGTTCGTCGCTGCCGCTGGTCTCCGCAGCACGTCTTGCAGTCGGCGTCTCGGGTCTTCCTCCTCTCCGCAGGCTGCTCCCCCTCTGGCCGCGCCTCCGCCCTCTCGCTCTCCTGATTTCTCCGGTGAAGTCTTGGTCCCGGCTCGGTTCGAAGTCCCAGCTGCTCCACTGAACCGCTCTGCTCCCGCTCTCCAAGGTAGTCCTCGATTCCGCTCTTCTCCTCCGCTCCCCGTCTCTTCCTCTCTCCGCTCCACTCTCTGCTCGACACCACTGCTCCACGCCTCTCCTCCACTCTGTTCCTCTCTGACCACTCCTCCGGTGTATAGACACACCTGGTCTGGGGTTTGGGCGTCTTTTATCGGAAAGACCAGCCCCTCATCCTCGTCACCTGCGCTGGGCCAGTTAAAGGGGTCGTGCTCCAGGTCATCTTCATCGCAGCTATACTGGACCACCCCAGGGGTCCAGTTCGGGGTCTCCGCTACCTGTTGAGAGAAGGGGGGGTCACAGATTATAGGCACACTCCGGGGTGTAGGGGGGGGGCGCCCCCCCTCCCGGTTACAGTGTGGCAGGACCAAAGGTTTTTGTTCTTGTTTATGGTGAGATCTGCATGCTTCCAAATAATGCAACATTTTCCAAAAAACTTAAGCAAGAACCAAGATTAATTCATTTACCAAGGTTGTAAATTTGATTTTTGAATTATCCAAGTTATGAGTTTCAAAGAAAACAATTTAGGAGTATAAGAGGCACAAACACATACCCAGAGAAGGACCCGGACACTTGGTAATATGCATTATAGATTGCTGCTGTAAACTATAACTTACCTGGCAGGCACATTCGAATTCCTGTTATGACTTTCCTGTAGCTGACTTTTTATCAGCAGATCTGTGGTCCATATGCGTTTCATGTGAGCGTACAGTTAAAAAGTTGGAGTACTTTAGTTGCATATTTAAATACATTTTCAGAAAAAGTATCAATATACTGATAGAGACCCTACTAGGAAATGTGTATCTGAATGGACAACTGCGCACTGAAGTGCATTTTTTAACCCCTTCGCTGCTAGGCCTTTTCCCCTCCTGTGCTAAGCCCTTTTTTGGCGATTTGGGGTAGTGCGTGCTTATGCCTCTGTAACTTTTTGACCACACAAGGTATCCATGCCAAATTTGCGTCCTTTTCTTCCAACATCATGTGGATTCTAAAGGTGCCCAGGGTTTGTGGATTCCCTTGGAGGGGTCTCAGAAATTAAGCAAAATACAGTAAACATTTTGTTTTTTTCAGAAAAATTGGAAAAACGGGTTGCAAATGAAAGCCAAAAAGGGTTTGTGGGGCTGAAATCAGCATTTTCTCAGCTTTTAGGGAATGACAGTCTTTTGTCAGAGAACCAACATTATTCACACAGTTTTGGCATTTTTCTGGCACATAGCCTATTTTTGCTATTTTTAGAGCTTTCAACCTGCTTCCAGTTAATCAGGGGTGTGGAATTTATTAAAATATCTACTTGTCCATGGGGCAGGTTGCTTCATAAATCTACTTGTCCTGTAACAAAATCCACTTGTCCCTTTGGTGCCATGTAGTGCTGCCACAAATTATGGCAGCAATCTCATTATATAGGAGCTCTTATATGTTGCCACGTTTCCGCAGATCTACATACTGGGACTGAAGATGGTGGTAAGCAGTAGTTCGAGGGTTGTAATGCCCTTTTGAGTCTGTGCAAACCTACTAACGTGCATGTTTTAAGTGTTTTCAACAAATCTTCTCTAATCTTTCCCATACTGAGAAATGTTGGAAATTTACTCCTGAGAGTGGCAGAAGTAAACCTTCTTTCAGAGTTGGGAAAAAAGTAGTTGGAGGGAAAATTTACTTTCAAACATCCAGGTTTTCACATGAGCAAGCTTCACATGCATATTTGCTCATGCTAAAATGCAGTTCACAAATATTTTGTAGAAGTACAATTTCTTGCCCTACTAATGTAAATTCTTGTGAATTCACGAAAGCCATATATACCAAAGGTGCACTTTCGAGACTTTCTTTAATAATTGGGCCCCTAATTTGGTCTGGTGTTAATCATGACCTTTTGTGTTGATTAAAATTCTCTCGCTCTCTCTGAATCGGCTGGCTTCACTGTGAGTGATAGCATTCTGCTCTTTCACAAGGGGCATATTGGTACACAAAGTAGTTTTATTCAGTGCCAGTAACTAATGTGGCACTATGGGCTTTTTGAGACCAAAAACAGTTTTTGCGTTTGCCAATGTTTGTTATAATGGTGTGTTGTATAGCTCCTATATATCCTTATATCGTGTTAAGTTAGCATAGGTACATTTGAGATTTAAACGCCATTTTTCCTTTCTTGCTACTTCTGCACACGACCCTTAATTGTTGACTTAGCTTTCAACCTAGTGGTTTGCCGTGGTGTATGTGAGAATAATATGTTATTGCTCTGATATCAGTTTTGTTTAATAAACCATGTCTGCACGGAGAGTGCTGAAGTTTCAGGAGCAACACGATATGGAATTGTTATGAGGTCTGATCTCCACGCCTTCATAGTCATAACACAAGTGTAGCCTTTGCCAACTTGGGCTTGAGGCGGGATTGATATTGCTTTGCACGAGAATTGTTAACACACTTGATGCGGTGCACATGCAGAGAGAGCTGGTGTATGCTGATGTGATTCCTTCATGCTAGGACACTAAGGTATGGGCCCGCCCTAAAACAACCCAAAGAGACCTTCTTAGCTAATAATATAATATATGTGTTAGGGAGGGTGAGATATAAGTGTTGTTAACTCTTATTCATTACAGCATGTTAACATGCTGTCACCATTCGCTTTTTATGTCTTAGTAACTATGCTGATAATTTTGATACTGGTAATAAGTATACTTGTATTATCTAAGATACTGCGCCTGAGAAGACGGCATTAGTAAATAAACATTTCAAATGCACATGTGTCTTCTTTACTCCATGTTCTGGTTTGTAATGATAATATAACGAAAGAGTGTTCATGAGTCCCACGTACCCTGAGGTACTGTAAGTTCATGTTCTGGTTTGTCTAAACATTGGGAGTTTGATATGTCCAATGAGACACTGTAGCTAGCTCGGTAAGGGGTGAGTTGGTTGCTAAGGTAAGTTTTGGGACACCCTAATTTGCCGAGGTTCCACTCCTCTGTGCACAGTTCTGTGTGAGTACAGAAACCCTGCAACATGGCGCCCAACGGTTTCGGTGGTCTTATATCATGACACTCGAGTAGTTTATCGTTCATGCCTTAACCCCTTCACGTCCGTTTCCGGAAAACGGGGTGTTGGTGAAACCTACCTATTTTTTGAAATAGGTCTTTATTCAAGCTTGATTCTTACCTAAACGGTTTCTTTGAATTCCTACCCAGTTGTGCTACAAAGTATTCTTTGATTTTTCTTGTTTCCAATTCTGTAATGGCGGCAGCGGTGGCTATTGCACAGCATAGTCGCGTAGCGGTACGCAACCATCTTCAGACGTACCAGGTCCCAGTAGATGGGATGGCTGTGATTTTCGTGGTATGTGCAGATCCGGCGTTTCCTTACGAGTTGTTTTACTCTTGGGTTACGTTTCCGGCTGTGGACGCTAATTCTGGTTTGTTCCACTCCTACACCGCCTCGGATGTCCCGGCTGAATATACGCCGTACAGGGCATTGGAAATACCTATTGATCATTGGCAGCATCGAGTTTGGTTTGATGGCGCCCTCCCCCACTCTTTGTCCCCTGCGAGGTTAGGTCCACTCTCAATTCCAGGTACTAATTGGCCTGCGTTGGGTGGCTTTACCCCGCACCCGAATCACGGGGCTTGTACCCTGGCAGAAATTCGCAGGCTACATGTAGTTTCCATTTCCGTGATTCGTGCTTTAGTGCAATACATCGGTCGACATCTTCCTGGTGGTCCTCAGGGGGGTGCGGCCGCTCCCATGGAACGAGGCGGAATGCGTCTCAATCCAGTGATGGTAAATTCGGTTTTTGGTGCGCGTCCTGTTGACAACGATGACTTCCCATTCTGGCTAGCAGAGAAGTTTGATCAACTGGAGGCGGTTTTTCCGAATTCTACTCCTGCTGATAAACATAGAATGTTAACGATTACTCTACCGAAGGATATTACTCCTGAACTTGCTGACTGTGAAAGCTGGGGAAAAACTTTTGCGGCAGTTTATACGAGGTGCTTCGGCACCCCGTCTATGAATGCTCTGCCTGAAATCATTAGACGTGTTCAGAATGATCACGGTCCAGAGGCAGCGGTTGAATTGGGTATGCGCCTGTGTGGTTCTTTTGAGATTGTAAGTGATCTCATTCTCTCCAATGTTAAAGGAGATGCAGTTAACTTTCAGGTGTCGAATGCTTTGGCTGCTCTGCCCGATGCCGACAAACCCCGCCAGTTAGCAAAGATTGTGGTGGCCGCTTATAAGACAATTGGCCGCACAAGTAGAGGTCTAAAATATTTTCCAGTGAAGGATAAAAAACAACCTCAGGGACAATCTGCAGTGACAGATGTCCAGCCCAAGTCCAAAAAACAGAATTGGCCTAAAAAACAGACACAGGGGAAGCTGACAACGCAGACTCAGGGTACTTTTCCTGCAATACAAGCTCCTGCGCCACCCGAAAAAGTTTATGATTTGCGCGACCGCGCGATGATTAAATCGCCTGATCGTTTTCAGGGTTCTGATCAACGCTCTCCTCGTTCCTTTCAGGACACATCGGCCCCGAAGACCGGTGGAGGAGGAGGGGGTGGACGTGGACGTGGTGGCCAACAAGGACGTGGTCAGTCCCGCCAGACGGACGGCGCAGTGAAGCAGGAGGATTCTACGCCTTGGCGTCCGCAGTTTGCGAAAAAGAAAGTCGCAGCCTTAACAGCGCATCGATATGCCACAGATAGTGAGAACGCGGCTTCGGAATCTGACGTGGGCTCTGACCTTGCTGGACAGCGCGGCGGAGATAACCATAGTCAGAGAGGCGCTGCGTCCACTACTGAGGGTGACAGCGACTGATGTCTACGTTGTGATAGAAACAGCGGATACGAGACTTGCTCCCCCTGAAAGACTATATGAAATTGTCCTGTTAATTGAAGGTGACATACAGCGTACCGTTAAAGGTGTATTTTGGGAGAATCTGTCTTCTACATATGATATTTTACTTTCGGAGGCTGACTGGCCCCCACCTTTTGTGCTCGCGGCGCCGCGAGGGGAGGAGGTGATCCTACCCAGTTTCGCGAACACTGTCTCGAAAGAGCATGCGCAGCATTTTGCAGAAGAGTGGGCTCGGGCTCTCGCGCCGGCTCTGTACCGTAACCAATGTGGTTGGGATAGATTGTCGCCTTGCCACGAAATTCCGTTGCGGTCTCAGCCGCAGCCTCAACCTCAATATCCCATTCGGCGTGAAGCAAAATCTTCCGTCGCGGAAATCCTTGAACAATTGGAATATCAGGGAGTTATTGAAACGTGTGTGTCACCGATGAATAATCCCCTTTTTACTGTGAACAAACCTGACGGATCATATCGTTTGGTTTTGGATTACCGGCATTTAAACTCGCATTGCCGTAACTGTGCTGTACAGAATACCCACGGCTCTGCCCTAGTGGATAGTCTTGTGCGTAAGCGTTTCAAGACAACGCTTGACATATCCAATGGTTTTTATGCCCACAGATTGGACAGCTTTAGCTCCCAATGGACCAGTTTTACGAGCGCTGGAGTCCAAAAGCAATTCCGGCGTCTTCCAATGGGCTACAAGAATAGTCCTGGTATATTTACCGCTCGAATTGTCTCTATTCTGGAGGCACTCGACCCTGATGCTTTTTCGTATGTGGATGACATATATCTCACAGACGACGATATTTGGGAGCATCTGTGTCGTGTAAATTCTGTTGTTTGCAACTTCGCAGACATGGGTTACAAATTTAACTTTGCAAAATCGCACATTGCTGAACACACAGTGTTGTTTTTGGGCTATGAGCTCAACAATGAAGGTAGAGGTTTGGCTCCTCACTTCTTAGAGAAGTGCGCACAATTGCGCGCTCCAACAACACTGAAAAAATTACAGTCTTTACTGGGCTTTTTGAATTTCGGCAGGACTTACATTCCGGAATATGCCCAGCGTATCAAGCCTTTGTATGCTTTGATACAACCAACTTTCTCAAAATCATGCTGGCTGCCTGAGCATTCAGCCATTTTGCAATCCTTGCAGGCTGATCTGCTCGCTTCTAAATATTTACTGACTTGTGATAACCACACCAACCTGGTAATAAGAATAATTCCCGGGACGGTGGGTTTCACATACCTCACTTTTAATGAAGGTGACACAGTACCTATCGCTTACAAGTCACACTTGTACACTTCGGCTGAGATGCGGTTTCCCACAGTGGAAAAAGTTTTAACTGCTGTACAGATGGCAATTCTAAAAGAACGAGCACTGTCTCAGGGGAAACGCATGCTAGTGGTAACACCCTGTCCTCATTTGGAGGCAGTCACGAAAGCCAGTGTACCAAATTCAAAGGCTTTGCACCCTCGGTGGATTCAGTGGGCTGCGTCATTGTCATCCACGGATGTCATGTTTATTTTTGACGCTTCCTTACGGTCGCAGGAGTACTTGCAGTATGAATTCGTTCATCCTGCTCCTCTGGCGATGCGACCTTTAGAGGACTTTCATTGCATCATTTACACTGATGGGTCGGCGCAGGTTGCGCATGGCTCTAAACATGCCTACGTTTCCGCATGCGCCATTGTGGTCGGTGCTATGTTGAATGATGAGTTCATTTCCAGGGAGGTACACACGTTGCCCCTGGGCGATTGCACCGCACAATTGGCAGAGCTTCGTGCTCTCTTACTAGCTTTGGAGTACGCAGATCCAAGTGTTACTACTCTAATTGTAAGTGATTCTTACTACTGTGTCCAATCTTACAATGAAAACTTGTTCTTTTGGATTCAAAATGATTTTCATGATTCCAAGGGTAGCACAATAAAACATAAAATGATCTGGGTTCGAGTGGCGGAGCTTAAGGCTATGTTGCCACTCGTTTATGTGATTCATACTCTCGGTCATCAGCGCGTAGGAGTTCACGCTGTTGGCAGCTCGCTTGCTGATGAAGCAGCGAAATCAGCAGTATCTACATACTTAGTTGCAGCAGTTACTAGGTCTAAAACCAAGATTGATAGCGACATCTTGGCAGCGATTGCTGCCTCTGAGAAGGGAAGTAAACATCCTGCGGGATTCCCTTCGAAGTATAAATACCACTTAAGTCCCGAAAAGGTTCCTTTTGTGACAATTCCTGATGTTGGGGAACGGCTGATTCCCAACTCGGATCGCAGAACAGACTTGATTACAGCGGCTCATGAAGGTGTGGCGTCTGCGCATGCGGGCGTCTCAGCCACTGTAACGCAGCTACAACAACGTTTCTGGTGGCGGGGACTGTACAAACAGACGCGTGATTATGTCCTTCTTTGTGACATATGCCAGCAGATTAAACCTTCAACTGCTACGCGTCCGCCACAGACTCAGTTGTACATTTCTAATAAACCGCTAGGCTGTGTTTATTTAGATCACTGCGGTCCTTTTTCATCTGATACTGCGTATAAGTACATCTTAGTAGCAGTTGACTCATGCACACGCTTTGTGTGGGTATGGCCACATCGCAGCGCTGATTCACGGACTGTCATTAGAGATTTGCGTATCTTTATAGGGATTTTTGCCTGTGGTACCTTCCATTCGGATCAGGGTCCGGCTTTCGCCTCTAAGGCGTATAAGGATGCCATGACTTCGATGGGGGTCCAAGTCAAGTTTTCGTCACCCTACAGACCTGAGGGTAATAGTGTAGTTGAACGAATGAACCGTGATTTAAAGCAATCTTTGACAGCCCGAGTTATAGGCACTGGCAGAAACTGGCTGGCTCACCTCTATGGCGTGCAGCGTGCTCTTAATAATCTCCCTAGAAGGTCTCTGGGTGGGCGGACCCCATACGAAATGCTCTTTGGCATCAAGATGTACGTCCCTGACCTTGACGGTCTAGACTCTGTGGTTCGCGCCACTTCCTTTGACGCAGATGAACATTGCAATGTTTTACAGAATCTACAAAAGACCAGAGACAGTCTTGCAAAGGAACATTTGCCCTCCACATCGGATGATGCGTTGCAGATCCCGGTAGTTGGCTGGCTACCCCAAGTTGGAGAACTGGTTCGAGAGAAGATCGACAACAAGAAAGAGTTTGGTCCCTCCTATCGAGCTCCAGTCCCAGTGCTTGGAGTGAAGGGCACAAGAACAGTCATTTTACCACCACTTCCAGGTCGTAAGGAAAACAGGTTTATTTCTATTGACAATGTCAAGATACACAGAGTGGCCGATTCTTCTTAGCATGACACCGGCTGTTTCCTGTCCTTCCATTGTGAGAAATTCAATTATGCCCACTGCCTCTAATATTGAACCTGAAGTGGCCATCGAATTACCTGCTGTTTCCAGTCCATTATTAAATAATATGCCCGGAACTAATCTTGATGAGACAGACTATACATACCCCACTGATTTGTCCATGCCTGACCTGCAAGCTCGTTTAGCCACGGAATCCAGATTTTCATTTGACTCTGCTTCCCTTGCCTCGAAAAAACCCTCTCAAATTGCGGTATATGCTAGCCTGTTTAAAAAACATTTTTTGATTCCTCCTTGGATATACATTTGGCTGGTCCTTTTTTCGGTTTACCTTTTTATGTCAATTGGTTTTGTGTTTTATTTTTTTCGGATTATGAATGGACACTATGTCGAGGAGAGAACTTGCATTACTCATTCGAATGGCACATTGGCCCCACTTTCCTCTTCACATTCTACACACAGATTAAAAAGAGACTTGACTTTGGTTAACATCACAGCATGGCCTGTTCTGGATGGAATCGCGTGGGATGCAGTTCGTTTTCAGATTCATGGCCCAACGGAAGTCGTTAATGTTCCTAATGTACTAAGAGTTAATATGGGGGATGTGGTGAAACAAAACATTCGTTCTGATGATTGGGATGTTAATGCTGTGGAAAGTTTGTTTTCAGATTTGAAATACTATGCTGCTTTTGATGCTGAGGATTTATATTTAGAATCTGCTAATTATGGTGAATTGTTCTGTTACCAACATTATGGCAATCACTTCTTACACAAAACATCTTCCCGAAGGGATGCTGTTAATTTTACTCAGTGGGAACATTGCCCAGCTCCTACACAAGGGAGTTCAGAAACGTTTCTTAAAAAGTATACTTATTTCACTGACTTTAACCAGTCCAATCCCGAGTCCTTTTATTTTAAATTTCAAAAACAGCCACTGTCCAAGGTTAGACTTACCGATACAAAATTGTTGTACTCGAAGGCCTTCCTAGATCAATTAGTTACTGGGGGCTATGAGTTATGGAAGGAAACAATAGACCTTAAATCAGTTTGGGGTTCAAGGGCCTGGCAGGTACGAGGCACTGAGGCTTTGCACCGTGCATGTCTCATCCCAAATCATATGTTGTTTTTAAATGAAACCATTTCCCAGACCACATGCTTTGGATTGGCTACATCTAAAAGGTTAAACACCCCGTCTTTCCCGGAGTTGGAGGAATATGAGAATTGGAGTAATTTTACTCAATTGTCCATTAAAGATATACAGGCTCTGCTTCTTAATTCCTCCTTTAACATTTCCAGTATGAATCCCAGGGGTTGGCTGCTTTGGCACCGTAGTGCTGATTCTTGCCAAAAAAGATTTTTGAATAAATCTGACGGTTTTAAGACTGTTAGATCTGATCCCCGGTTTGATTTGAGTCATACTGTCACCTCTTACTCTGTGGGCAAGTTGTGTCAAGCTTGGCTGAAACATTCAACTTTACCTGCGGTTAAGTATCACCTTTCCAAACTGAATGCAGACGTGGATTTGAATGATTTCATTAAAGGCCCAGCTAGTGGCAGGTCGAAAAGGTGGTTATATGGGGTTTACAATGAAATTTGGAAACTCTCACAGATTGAGGCCGCTTCACGCCTTAGGGCTATTGATCAGGCGAATCTTGAGAAAGTGCTTGCAGTTGTTGACAATAGCATTAACGTGCTTTCCTCTAGAATTTACACATTAGATAATATTGTGTCGTCTGTTGTTGATATTGTGCATGATGAAGTGTCAGTATTATACCATGGTCAAAATCAATTACGGTCAATCATGCAGTTTGCATGGACACTTCAGACTCTGAAAATGGGTAAAGTTCCCTGGGGATACATGAACGTTTCCTCTTTATTTTCACCGTTTAATTTGACAGACAAACAACGCTTGCTTTCAATGCGTGATGCTTCCTTTTCTATGCTCCATATTGAAAGGTTGGAATCTTTACCTTTTTCTGTGGCAGAAGCCACTACTGCTACGTGGCTTATCCACGGTTTAATAACACTGCCTTTTGCTTTATATAAGTTTTCAAATTGTATGAAATATGTGCCAATAGGTCGTTTTGAACCCTTAGGTAGCGGTTTTCTTCATGAGGTCTGGTCACTCACATACACATACAGATGTTTCAAGGATGAACAAGAAGTTTATCTAACAGGGGATGAGTGTACTGAGACGCCAGATCATTCTTTAATGTGCAGACACATACAGTTACACGGTTCATGTAACAAGGACCGACCGAATATGGCTTGCGTTTTACAGGGCACGCCAGTTCCTGCTATCATCCCCACGTTTAAATTGTTAGAGAATGGTAGTTATTTAATGCTCAATAATGAAAACTGTTGTGGTTTAATTAAAGGTATAGCTTTCATAGTAACAGTTAGTGAGCGAGTTATTTGCTGCAGAAATGTTCTTTATCCTCCCACACGTGAACATAGGGAGTCTTCCATTTGGCCACAGATACCGACCTTGGGAGCAGAATTCAGCGGCATGGCTAGAATAAGAGCTCTATTGTCCCAGAAAGAGGTGGCCTTGAGCTCGGCCCGTGAAACTTTCGTGCTTCACATTGCTAACACCCGTACGGAGGTTCAGGCTCTTTTAAATACTGATTTGCCTTTGCATTTCGGAGCCATGGTCCGTTCTATCTTTAACGCATCCTCCACAACGGGCCTAGCACATTTTTTTAAAGTTGTTAGCGGTGGTCTCGTGACTTCCTTTGAGAAGATTTTTGGAGTCATCCCTGCCTTCTTCCATTCTATTTTTTCATCCTTATTTGGAGGGTTCCCGTTTTTACTTGCATTAGCGGCTGGCGCATTGGTGGTTTTCTGCCTTTTTAAATATGGATGCCCTTCCTGTGCAAGACCACGCTCGGCTGCTACTGACGCGGTTTCGCAACCGCATGCTTGATTATTATGGCACACTGCCGTTGGCGACTCTAAGCACGGCGTTTGGATTATCTTTTCGGTTCTCCTATTTCACCTGTGTCCAGCCTGTATTTCGCTGCCTGACCTGTGATTTCCTTTGGGCCATTGATTTGTGTCTCTGCGGACCAATATCTTCTGACGTCGATTTTGATCAACTGATGAGTCCTATCATTGCTCACGAGTTGGTTTGTTCTGACGAAAGGATTATGGCCTTGGCGGTGGCACATGGACTAATGGGTCCCTGGGATGTGTTGTCGGCAGCGCAAAATTTCTTGGAACGAAGTTTTCTTGAAAACCCACCGAGCTGTCCTCTGATGGTTATAGAGGATCCGGTGCTGGAAGATCACGTATGTTCCTTTCATCTTTTAAATTGGATGGCTGAACTGTTTTCGGATGAAGACAGTGACTTCCTCCTGGAGGCTGTTGCAGCTTACTTTTCATATACAGTCTTATCATAGACACTGCCTCAAATTGACATGCTGATTGATAGCATTTCCTTGATTTTATTGACTTTTAGTCAAGACATTTTTTTCTTGCCTATTGGCTTGAGCCACTTATACTTGTGGGCTATTTTTTAGCATTAGTTTTTATAATTGAATTTTTATTCATGCTCGTTTATAATTGGATTCTGCTCTCATGTGATGGCACTTCTGTTATCTTATTTAGTCCGTTCTCGGATCATGGGGGGGTGTTGTATAGCTCCTATATATCCTTATATCGTGTTAAGTTAGCATAGGTACATTTGAGATTTAAACGCCATTTTTCCTTTCTTGCTACTTCTGCACACGACCCTTAATTGTTGACTTAGCTTTCAACCTAGTGGTTTGCCGTGGTGTATGTGAGAATAATATGTTATTGCTCTGATATCAGTTTTGTTTAATAAACCATGTCTGCACGGAGAGTGCTGAAGTTTCAGGAGCAACACGATATGGAATTGTTATGAGGTCTGATCTCCACGCCTTCATAGTCATAACACAAGTGTAGCCTTTGCCAACTTGGGCTTGAGGCGGGATTGATATTGCTTTGCACGAGAATTGTTAACACACTTGATGCGGTGCACATGCAGAGAGAGCTGGTGTATGCTGATGTGATTCCTTCATGCTAGGACACTAAGGTATGGGCCCGCCCTAAAACAACCCAAAGAGACCTTCTTAGCTAATAATATAATATATGTGTTAGGGAGGGTGAGATATAAGTGTTGTTAACTCTTATTCATTACAGCATGTTAACATGCTGTCACCATTCGCTTTTTATGTCTTAGTAACTATGCTGATAATTTTGATACTGGTAATAAGTATACTTGTATTATCTAAGATACTGCGCCTGAGAAGACGGCATTAGTAAATAAACATTTCAAATGCACATGTGTCTTCTTTACTCCATGTTCTGGTTTGTAATGATAATATAACGAAAGAGTGTTCATGAGTCCCACGTACCCTGAGGTACTGTAAGTTCATGTTCTGGTTTGTCTAAACATTGGGAGTTTGATATGTCCAATGAGACACTGTAGCTAGCTCGGTAAGGGGTGAGTTGGTTGCTAAGGTAAGTTTTGGGACACCCTAATTTGCCGAGGTTCCACTCCTCTGTGCACAGTTCTGTGTGAGTACAGAAACCCTGCAACAGGTGAGGGCCCAGCATCTCTCACATGAATAAGGCTTTACAAAAGCCATGCCAAAACTAGTACCGCATTGCCAAAACTAAAAAGCTGACCACCCATGTCAGACCTACTGGATTTGTCAAGGCTTGTTTATTGTTGTTTCTCATAATCTTATTGAAACTAGTTACACAAATTTTCCAATATGAATAATTTTGGGAAATACTGGCATGCATCAACACATTTTACTAAATGATGCTGCGTAGAAATGGTACCTGAAATTTTACAGTACTTTAGCAAAATGTTTTCTTCCCACTTTCATTTTTTAGGAACATTTTATATTGAAAGCAAAGAAACAATCTTGCTTTCAAGCTTCTGCAAATATTTGCATCTAATCAGAGCATTCTGTGAGCATCATGCATGCCTCATGTTGCTAAACTTTGAAACCGTGTGTACACATTTTCATACTGGAACCACTGTCAGTAGCGCAGTCAGAACGTACATTTACTTAGAACGCTCACCCTAATAATAAAGGTTTTCAATTAATGAACCATAAATGCAAGTTTGAACAGCATTAACACATGCACACAAATATTAACTTAACTACAGGCAGTACCCTTCCCCTTCCCTGATCCTTAATGTGGTAATCCAAACTGGCAGCCAAAGGGTTTGTGCTGCAGGGGGTTGAGTCTACTTGTCCAAAGGACAAAATACAAATTAAAACGTGTTGCCCTTGACCCCAAACAATATGTTCTGGGCGTCTGGCTATAGAAATTCCACATCCCTGAGTTAATGGTAGAAATGAGTTTGAAAGCAATAATGGATCCTGGAAAACTATACATTTATGAAAAGTAGACAAAATTCTGAATTCAGAAAGGGGTCATTTGTCTAAATCCATGAAGGTTTCTTTATAGAAACTAACAGTTAGATATTGGAAAAATTGAAAATTAGTTGAAAAAAACAGCCTTTTGTCTCAACGTTTTCACCTGTAACTTCTTGTAATTTTGACAACTGTTTGAAAGAAATATACTGTTAGATCCGTTTGACCTTCCTGGTTGTGGGGATATATGGGACTTGTAGTTTCACCAAGAACCCGACGAACCCAGAGCCCAAAACTGAGCAGCAACTTGCAATGGTATTTTATTATGTACTGGGTATAGAGCACGTATTCTTTGAAAATGTATACATGGCAAAATCGGTATGAAAGACACCTATGTATTTCTGAATTGGGTACAAATTATAGAGTTTAGAAACAGTATATATTTGCACATTTTCAAAATTGGGAATACTCATACTAGCATGAGAATTATTGGTCATTTTTCAAAAAGATTTTTTTTTACACAATGTCTTTCATTGGGAAGGAAGAAATGCATGAAAACTCAAGAGGTAATAACAGTTGATTTACAAATCTGAATTACCCTAAGTCTACCGATAAAAACGGTACCTCACTTGTGTGTGTCGGCCTTGTGCCTGCGACTGGAAACGGCGCAAAATGCAACGTGGTCACACCTCAATTTTGCAGTTACAAATTGACCCTTTTATGGCAAAGTGCCTAGCTGTAGTTTTTGCACCCTAGCTCTGCTGGCACCTAGGGAAACCTAGCAAACATATACATTTTTTAAAACTAGACACCCAGGGGAATTCAGGATAGGGTGACTCGACTGCCTCTCACCAGGTTCTGTTACCCAGAATCCCTTGCAAACCTAAAAAATTGGGGAAAAACCGCATTTTCCTCACATTTCTGTGGTGGAAAGTTCTGGAATCTGTGTGGATCAACAGATTTCTACCCACTCCACGTTCCCCAAAGTCTTATGAGAAAAATGGTACCTCACTTGCCTGGGTCTGCTTAGTGCCTACAACAGGAAACAGCGCTAAACGCAACGCGGTCGCACCTCAATTTCGCAGTCAATACTGGCCGTTTTTTGGCAAAGTGCCTACCTGTAGTTTTGAAACCTAGCTCTGCCGGCACCTAGGGAACCTAGCAAACCTATACATTTTTGAAAACTAGACACCCAGGGGAATTCAAGATGGGGTGACTCGTCTACCTCCCACCAGGTTCTGATACCCAGAATCCCTTGCAAACCTAAAAAAATTGGGGGGAAATATGCATTTTCCTCACATTTCTGTGGTGGAAAGTTCTGAAATCTGCGTGGATCAACAAATTTCCACCCACCCAGCATTCCCCCAGGTCTCCCGAAAAAAATGGTACCTCACTTGCCTGGGTGTACCTAGTGCCTGCGACAGGAAACAGTGCAAAACGCAAGGTGTTCGCACCGCAATTTCGCAGTGAAAACGGGCCCTTTTTTGGCAAAGTGCCTACCTTTCGTTTTTTAACCCTAGCTCTGCCGGCACCTAGGGAAACCTAGCAATCCTATACATTTTTGAAAACTAGACGCCCAGGGGAATTTAGGATGGGGTGACTCAACTGCCTCCCACCAGGTTCTGTTACCCAGAATCCCTTGCAAACCTAAAAACCTAAAAAATTGTCAAAAAACGCATTTTCCTCACATTTCTGTGGTGGAAAGTTCTGGAATCTGCGTGGATCAACAAATTTGCACCCACCCCGCATTGGCCCATGTCTCCCAAAAAAAAATGGTACCTCACTTGCCTGGGTCTGCCTAGTGCCTGCGACAGGAAACAGCGCAAAACGCAACGTGGTCACACCGCAATTTCGCAGTAAAAATGGGCCTTTTTTTAGCAAAGTGCCTACCTTTCTTTTTTGAACCGTAGCTCTGCCGGCATCTAGGGAAACCTAGCAAACCTATACATTTTTGAAAACTAAACACCCAGGGGAATTCAGGATGGGGTGACTCAACTGCCTCCCACCAGGTTCTGTTACCCAGAATCACACTTCTGTGGTGGAAAGTTCTGGAATCTGCGTGGATCAACAAATTTCCACCCACCCTGCGTTCCCCCCGGTCTCCCAAAAAAAATGGTACCTCACTTGCCTGGGTCTGCCTAGTGCCTGTGACTGGAAACAGCGCAAAACGCAACTTGGTCGCACCGCAATTTCGCATTGAAAATGGGCATCTTTTTGGCAAAGTGCCTACCTTTCGTTTTTGAACCCTAGCTCTGCCGGCACCTAGGGAAACCTAGCAAACCTACACATTTTTGAAAACTAGACACCCAGGGGAATTTAAGATGGGGTGACCCAACTGCCTCCTGCCAGGTTCTGTTACCCAGAATCCCTTGCAAAGCTAAACAATTGACAAAAAAATGCATTTTCCTCACATTTCTGTGGTGGAAAGTTCTGGAATCTGCATGGATCAACAAATTTCCACCCACCCCGCGTTCCCCCAGGTCTCCAAAAAAAAATGGTACCTCACTTGCGTGGATAGGCATAATGGCTGCAAAAGGAAAAGCCCCAAATCGCACGGTGGAGACTTAAAATTAACCTATAGCAAAACGACCTTATTTTTTGGGGGGGGCACCTGAATTTTTGGCACGGGGCTCGGTGGCAAACTTGGGAAACTACCAAATCAAAACAGTTCTGAAAACTAGACACCTGGGGGAGTCCAGGGAGGTATGGCATGCGTGGGTCCCCCAACGTTTTTCTACCCAGAATTCCTTGCACACCTTAAAATTAGGTAAAAAAATCACTTTTCCATATTTTTTTGCGTGGGATCTCAGTGCCGGCACAAATGTCCTACCATCCTGCGTTCCCCTTGTTCTCCCGGGGGGCAAATTGGGGGCTACTGCTCCCATTTGCCCCCTGGGGGGGCAGAAAGGCTGTAATGGTGCCGGGGGTGGGGGCATTGGCGTGCCCATTTCGGGCAGCCCCCACCCTAAAAAACAAGTGCACACAAAAAAATCCCTGGTGCATAGTGGCCTTTCTGCCTCCCCGGGGGGGGCAGATTGGGGGCTACTGCCCCCATCTGTCCCCCAGGGGGGGGCAGAACGTCTGTAATGGTGGTGGGGGCATTGATGTGCCTGTTTCGGGCAGCCCCCACCCTAAAAAAAAGTGCACACAAAAAATTCCCTAGTGTATAGTGGGCTTTCTGTCCCCCCGGAGGGGGGCATATTGGGGGGCTACTGCCCCATCTGCCCCCCAGGGGGGGCAGAAAGACTGAATACAATACATTTATTTATGGGGGGAGTGAAGGCCTTTGCCCAAGGGGCCGCTCTCCCCTCCCTGGTGTCTAGTGGGTGAATCCCTGCTTGGGGATCGCCCTCCTGGGGCGATCCCCAAGCAGGGATTCACTTGGGAGGGGTACCATTGGAAAGGGGAGATCTCCCCTTTCCAATGTTACCTCTCCCGTCTTTCTACGTGCTCAGGGGGCTGAGATAGCCCACTGAGCATGTAGAAAGTGAAACTGAAATGAGCCTAAAGGCTCATTTTAGTTTCGGTTTGTGTTCAATGACGACAGCGCGCCGTGAGCGCTGATCGTCGTTGAACAGAAACCAGGGAGGGGGCCACGGGAGCACCGATGCTCATAACGGAACCATTCCATCATGAGCATGGAAGGGGTTAATTGTTATTGTATTTGCATAGCTGTTGTTGTAATACTTTATTCAATACATTTTATCATAAAAGTAAATACATTTCCAATCATAAAACAACTATAAAATTCATATATCCAATTTACAGCCAGTTAAAACGATAAAAGGACTTATTTACAATAAAAAGAAGAACCGAGAAGGGCTAAAGTGCTGGGGCGTAATAGTCATATACATGTAATCTGACTGAACTACAATTGTCTAGCTCGTTTTACTCTTAAACAGCTTAGTACGTATCAGCCAGACCCTTCCCCGGTACTTTGCAACCTCTCATACAATGGTCAGAGATGTTGTATCTGTTGTGAGGATGCGAAGGGCCATCCTGTATTGTATGACTCCCAACTCTTTACATACTGGTTTCAGCCATCTTCTTCTAGCCCCCTTATATGCTTTGCAGGCAGACAAAAAGTGCGGTAAGGACTCACTAGGGCATGAACAACCTGGACAGTTAGCTTGATGGGAGATTGGCTTTTTCCAACTCTCAGTAAATTCATTTAGTGGGAGTGTCCCGTATCTCATTTTTAAAAAGAGTGGCCAGTGGATTGCTTTGTTGTGAATAGATTCACTGCTCTAATATCCAGCGTCCCTACTAAGCTTTCGAACCCTGGTCATGTAAACGGTTGCATTTGGGTTTCTGGGGGACATACTTTTTGATTGGATGCTCAGTGGGTCACCAACGCTCATCCTTTTTTAGCCAAAGTCACGCAACTGGAATCTATTTTACTCGGGTATGGATCCTTAAACTTTGCTGTTACTCCCCCGTAATTTCGTAACATCTGCATAAGAACCAGAGCTGGGCTGCCCAGCAGGGGTATTACTGCCAAGTGATCTTTGGGCCGAGATTCCTTTCAATGAAGGCCCCCCTCCTGTTTTGGGATTAATGAGTGGGGTTTCCCTTGTATTGGATGCTGCTACCAGTGTGGGTAGTGTTAGGGATTGTGGATCTTTGGTCCTATACACTTCCCCCTTCTGTGTTAGCTCCTTCAGCGTTTTTTTAATGAAGGCCAATACCCTCTCCAGATTTCCCATTTTCTTCAGGAGTATCCTGTTGGAATGCAGGCATCTAGCGCATTCCAGAGGGCCATCTAGATTAGTCTCTAATTCTCTAGTCCCTTGAGCTAAAACTTCAATTAAATCCCCTGATTCTCCTTCTAGGACAGCAAATCTATTGGAACAAATAATACCTTTCTCACATGGTGCCTCATACGAGGCCTGGTTTATGTTCTCTGTTGTTTTGATAGGGAAGTCAATCTTGATAGGGGAGTTAGACCCATTTGGTAGCTCTGTGGCACCTGGCTCAGTGGGGCCTTCTGGGGAGCTGTGAACTTCACAGATAGAGCGGGTAGGTAGGGGTTTCTTAGTAAAAATTGCAGGGATCACTTTACTCCGATTCTGCTTTGGAGCCCCAGTTAGAGAGTCAGGATTTTCAGCAATGTTATTACTGGGGTCCCCCACTAGAATCTCCTCACATTCACTAACAATAGCTTCGATACTTGTGAGGATGCAGTTTACGGCCGCATATTGAGCCTTTCTTGCCTTTTTTCCCTTTTTTGCATGAACAAGTACTGCTCCCCCCTTCATAGCCTTCCTTTTACCCATTATTATCAGCACAATTATAAAACAGTCCCTCCTGAATCGCTTAGGGTGTTATTGAAGACACCTTAAAAAAAATTTAAAAAACCAATTCAACACGAAGGGACAGCAAACCCCTTCCATATTCCCACAGTACCTTTAGTCCTTACGTCCTTATAAGAGGGCTCTTGTAATCCAAATGTTAGAGGGGGGGCCCTGCCCTGCCTCTTCCTGTCGCGGATGGGTGCGGGACGGGCCCGCCCTTGTCCCGGGCTTCACCCGGCACACGCCCGCGCGCGTCCCGCGAAGCGTGTATAGGAGACAGTTATGTACCAATAAAGGGAGGGGCCTGATGGGCCTCAGGTGCGAGAGGCGCAGGGCTGCTGGGACTTGTAGTCTTCGTGGGAGAGTTTGCGGCGGTGAGCCTTGGGCAATGTTAGTCAGTTGCAGCCAGGGTCCCAGCCTCGTTGTCCTCGCAGGAAAGACGGCAGCAAAAGTAGAGGGCAGCAACAACAACCCACGCTAGTGTCCCCAGACGCAGCGGCATCCGCGAAGCGGGTGTGGCAAGACGCTAAGTACCTGCAGCGGTGATGGGCCTCAGGTGCGAGAGGAGCAGGGCTGCTGGGACTTGTAGTCCTCGTGGGAGAGTTTGCGGCGGTGAGCATTGGGCAATGTTAGTCAGTTGCAGCCAGGGTCCCAGCCTCGTTGTCCTCGCTGGAAAGACGGCAGAAAAAGTAGAGGGCAGCAACAACAGCCCACGGCAGTGTCCCCAGACGCAGCGGCACCCACGAAGCGGGTGCGGCAAGATGCTAAGTACCTGCAGCGGTGATGGGCCTCAGGTGCGAGAGGCGCAGGGCTGCTGGGACTTGTAGTCCTCGTGGGAGAGTTTGCGGCGGTGAGCGTTGGGCAATGTTAGTCAGTTGCAGCCAGGGTCCCAGCCTCGTTGTCCTCGTGGGAAAGACAGCAGCAAAAGTAGAGGGCGGCAACAACAGCCCACGGCAGTGTCCCCAGACGCAGTGGCACCCATAGCATGTACTATCCCTGATGGGGGGGTGGTTAAGGGACAGTTATGTAAAACAAATTGCATTACATACGGTCTGGGTATTATTAAAATCTAGATTTTGGAAGCACCATTTTATCATAAAACGGTTTGCGCATTTTGCAGCAGTTTAACGTATACTGTGTGTAATGCAAGTATAAAATAATGAATTACGTATTCACAGTGCTTTCTGTCACAGGCTGTGACCTTGTACCACTAAAATTACACAAATCACTATTCTCTACTGCACTAATCAAGAATTAAATCTGTGGCTCTCTACTTACACACAGACCTTTGCAGATTATTAACTAATAAAGGTTACATAATGTACTGTAGTGCATTTCCCACTGAGTAACAAGTTTATTTATGTTTCATTTAAGCTGTCTGTTATTTTATATGTAGCTACCAGATGGGAATGACCGAAAAATGTACAGAATGTTTTGTTTTTAGCTACACCTTTGATCCGCTCCACCCTCAAATGATCAAAAAGGCCCTCCAGCCCGGCCAAACATGACTGAGGTCAACAACAGCTGCAAACTAATATAACCAGAAGTTAGTTTTTGCTAAAATAGAAGCATGAGTTTTCATAATGTTAAAAATAAAAACCTTTTTAGAGGAAGAGTGTGAAAGAAGATTAAAGGCCCACTTCCTCTCATGGAATTAAAGAAACATCCTACTTAGACCTTACAGTTCATCATTAATGATAGCAAATGCTTTGTTTTAATTATGATGAATGTTGTTCAGCAACCTCCAGTTCCATGTAGCTGTAATTCCAAGTTGTGAGCATCCAATGAAATGTAGTATAGTTCTACTCAGATGCCGTGCACTAAAGTTGCAGCTCATGCATTACAGCCATTATACTCAGGATAATAGGGATTTTGCGATTGTTCAGCTGTGACTATTTTTGCATAATTATAGATTTGCTGCATTTGCCTCATAATCCATCATCTACAGCATAATCAACTGATTTTAACAAAATAAAATTGTTTACAGCTTAACTGGAAAGTTACTAAAAAGCAGTGACACATGTTGCTGTGCAATAGAAATCCCTTTGCAAAGCTGGACTTGTCACCTTTTTGTTGCTTCTTGCTATATTTGGTTGTTAAACTGGTACTAATAAGGGGGGCAACCACAGATTAACTGTCTCTCTGGTGAAAAACAGGCACACTCACCACATTACTGCAGAAGGGTGTTATCATCGAAATATGTTTTGTCAAATGATGTTTTGTTTATGAAAAAGAAAGTACCATTGTGCATTTTTTGGGTAATTCTTTTTTGAGACGTTTTGTTCGAACTGTGTGGTAAGCCTCTGATACCAAAGCACAATCACCCACAAACCCTTGGATTGCTTAACACTGTTCAATAGGATTTCCCCGTTGTAAAAAGGATTTGCAGTGGGAATTAGGGATGATTATAGTTGTCGATAGTTGTTGTTGATGAGGAGCACCAGGTTCTAGAAATTTTTGTCAGGAGGGGGTCCTTATGCCTAAAAAACTTTGACGGAGGGTCACAGCAGCAACAAGTTTTAAAACCTCTTTCTAGTTAGTCCCAACACACCCTGAAATAGCAGAATTATTATTTAATACTGCTTCCAACTGTTTCTGTACTGGGCCAGCAAGCCTTGCTACAGTAAAAATAGCTTTTGGGTACTAGTCAGTTGAAGGACAGGTTAACTTTACATTTCTAAATGTCCTGCTTTTAAATATCATGTACCCTGTGTTAGAAATTGGGTTACTGGTTCAGCAACCACAATTCTTGTCAGGGTGGAACACAGGCAAACCCCAGTTTAACCTGCCCTCAACCCTCTGGTAGCTTGGCACAAAGCAGTCAGGCTTCACTTAAAGGCAATGATTAAAGTATTCATGCAGCACTTCCAATAGTAATAAAGCGAAAACACAATACAAGAAAAACCCCACACCAACTTCCAAAAATAGCGACATTAAAAAAATGATTTGAGATCAAATTACAAAAATAGAATCTGCAGAACCAGAGATATGCAGTTTTAAAGATTTAAGTAGAAACAGAGCAAAAAAAGTACAAAGCACCAACTGTAGCTCTCTGGTCATGCCATACTGGGACAAAGTCAAAAGTTCAGACCAACCACGCTGGAGTGCGGACCGCATACAGGGGCCTAGTTAGGTCTGCTGAACAAAGTACTTTATGTCCTTGATGCACTATCTGTGCGGCGATGCTTTGCGAGGATTTGCGGCATCTGACATCGGTTCAGATGAAGCTGTGTGGTGAGGCTTTGCATCACTCTATGTTGGTTCTGATGATCTGTGTGGTGAAGCTTGTGGGGGTTTTGCGTCACTAAGTGCCAAATTCTATGTAGCTAGCAACAGTGCAGTGAGGCTTTGCGCAGCTCTACGTCACTTCACATTGGTTAGGATGAGGACAACAGTTGGGATAGCAGAGCACATTCAGGCCCACTTCCAAAGGTCCAAGACTGGGGTGGCTTGACTTGGGGGTCAGGATTCACACCAGGCAGAGTTAAGGTGCAGGGTTCAGGGTTCAACGTGTTTGTAGGCTTTTCTATACCTGAAGTTCTGATCATGATGTCAGCCAACCAGCAATTGAAGTCACTCTGGTGGTCCTTTGTTCAAGATGCAGGTCCAGTCCTTGTGACTCAGGCAGCAGGGCAGCAGAGTAGAGGTCCCTCTTGCAGCAGAACAGCACAGCAGTCCTTCTGAGTCTTCCACAGGTCCAGAGTTGTACTCAAGATTTGGGTCTGAGTGTCCACTACTTATACCTAGTGCCCACGTTAAAGTTGGAGGAGCATCTAGAATCCGCTTTCTACAGAAGTATCTGGAATTTCCCTCCCCTGGCCCCATTGTGTCTGGGGTTACAAAAGACTAGTGTGAAACCCTTTGTGAGTGTTTGGGATGTGCAAGTGTGGTAGGTGACAACTTGGCGCCCTATCAAGAAAGAGATTGCCCAATCTGCAAACACCTATTCCTTTTATGTCTCACTGTCTTGGAGTGATAAACAAAGACCAGCTACCAGATACACCTAGTCATATGACCCAGGATACAGGCTTCAGGCACCAAATGGTTAGGACAAGAAAATACCAACTTTCTGAAAGTTGTCTAGAGAAAAAATGTTCCCGGAGGGATTATTTATCCTTAACTAAATATTATATTCGTCATAATATGATGCAACTGTACAGCATCAGTAAATGACTTGTATTATACCAATAATGTATTGTTATTAACATAGATGTATTTAAAGAGAATGCATCACTATAACATCATATCCACTATAAATATTACAATACAAATCCCTGTAAGTTAATAACATCCATTCAATCTAGGGTTCCAGGGAAGCGCAAAATCCTCTTAACTATACAGGTTCAACAATCCACAGTCAATGTGATTCAAATCATTAAATTTCAACTGTTCATACATGACAAAGTGTCAGCATTTCAGTCTCAGATGGCACAACAGGTTCGCAAGACCATCATCAGTACTCAATGTTGAGAATGAATAAAACCTGCAAGTTCTGACACAAAACACTAAATGAAACAAAAATACAAACTAACAAAGCGTCATACATCAATGTGCATTGCTTGCCCACAATCTATCTCAACAATAGAGTATCATTTATGGGGCCACACCAATCCCATAATAAAGTGCACTAGAAATGCCCAAGAAGGAGTGAGAAACACTTATTATACCATTAAAAATTAGATTATGGAGTACGAGAACCATGTAGTGTCTGAGCACAAGAATAATGCCCATCCTATTGAAAACGCTAAAATTCAGTTACCTCGCCACCAAATCAAGTCACTTCTGCAAAAAGGCTTGGCAGATGCCTTAATCATCGAACAATTCTCACTAAAACTAATGCAAGCACACACAATTCAAACACTCCTTTTCAGCCTTGGTGAACAGAATAGCACATAGTTATATAAGAACGCTGGATCTCCTAACAAAGAAAACCAATTGCAACTAGGGTAATGCACTCTACAGAAAAACAATGCCAGTTAGCATACAAATGCATAGGTTCACAAAGCTCATGGTCTCTTTAAAACACAGAAATTACTTTCACTCCAAGAACCAGATCGCCCAGACAAATCCTGCAGCACGTCCAAACCCCAAATTAAGCGGAGACACATTTTAATTGGAAAGGTCAGAAATGTGGGGATGCCCCCAGTGGGTCCTGTGTACTGCTAAGCACTGCTGTAGAAATCTTGGAATGGCAAATAACACAAGAAGCAGGAGAGCCCTGTACTCTGCAAAAAAGTTGAAATCCACCTAATGATAATTAAGTACTGTATCCCTAAAAAGCACACTACCTTGCAGGGCTACAAGGCCTACAGAGGGGCGCCTTATTAATAATTAAATGCAATATTTTGGCTTTCCAAAAAGGTTATTTTGACAGGTTGAATTGCAGTTTTTACACTGCTACACATGGTAGACCTGAAGCTATGTTTGCACTGCCACTATAGTGGATGGCACAATAGGTTCTGTAGTCCACTGATGGCATTCAGCTTCCAGGCCCTGGGTACATTTTGTACCATATGCCAGGGACTTATAAGCGAGGTAAATATACTAATTTTGAGTATGCCAATTCAATCATGTTTACATGAGTAGCACAGGCACTTTGCTACTGACTAGCAAAGGTAAAGTGAACAGAATTCTAAAGCCAGAAATAATAGGGCCCGGCAAAAGCCAAAAAACCTGAGATGTCCATGCATAAAGGCAGATTTGCTGCAAAACATAACACTAATCAGTGTGATCAAACTACTTTCTGTTAAAATAACCAGCATAGCTTATAGAAACAGGAGAGTAGTACTTTTATTAAGTCAATACCCGTTACATAGTCAATTATTTGTCGGAGAGCATTTAGTAAAAGACTGAAGAGTTGCTTCCTCAAAGGACTACTTCATGTCTTGTTGCTCCTTTACGTTTCTTTTATTGTGCTGTTAGTGGAACACCCTAATAAGTCTCGCCATTCTGTAGCCTTCCCAGAGAGACGGTGGAAATAAGGAGATTTTCATCTTTGTTTTCTTTTTATATTTTTCTTGACAAAACCTTCAGACAAACTCTCAGTTTCTCTGTGCTATTTAGAGTTGAGAACTGCTGATTGACCGTTGGTGGTGTCTCTGCTGACTCCACCAGCACTCAGTCATAGGCAATGGCCCCTCTCCCACAAGATCGCTGCCTTTGAGGTGTCTGGAGACTCACCCTATTATACAGGACTCCCGATGCAAATTATCTCTACACAAGTATGTCATCTCATACATGCACACATGTATAGAGAAAATCAGCAATTGCCCTCGTGCTCAGAGAGAAAATTCACTGTGGCTATTGTCAAGCTTTTAGCAGTTTGATACACAGCTCCTTCAAGCATGATGGAGTCATACAGCTAATTCTTTTCTTTTTTTTAAAAACCTAATGCTCCCCTCAACATGGGGTTCTATCCCATGGCGGGGGAAGCATCTGGTAGTTTTCACTTCCCCTTACCGCCAGGCCGTTCAAACTAATGTTCATCTAGTTATCATTCATTTTTTTCATTTTGTTACACTATTTATGGCAGATTTTCCTAATCACCAACTCAGTGATAGTAATTTGATTGACATAAGAATGATAAATGGCTGTGTCATCCCTTCTGGGATTTGAGCTTATTGCCTGCTGACTACAGAAATATATCAGCAAAAAAATGCTCAATTGACTGAATTATCCTTTGTCTACATTTTTGCTGCAACTATTTTAAATGGACTAATGTGTTGATGTTTAATTTTGGAATAGGAAAGATCCTTACACGCTTATGTACAGTGAGTTAATGACAGCTGAATTATTGAACTATAATCCATTCAAGGAAGCATCCATATCCTATGTATTTCTGCACCAGCCACAGCACCAAAACCACTCTGATCACTGCCACTGACGTTATCAGAACCCTCCTTGACCAGGGAGAAATGGCCACTCTGATCTTCCTTGACCTCTCAGTAGCGTTTAGCACTATATCCCACCACATCCTTACCAAGAGGCTTCACCACATTGGAATTCAAGGAGACACCCTCTTATGGATCGCCTCCTTCCATACCATAAGGGCCCAGAGAATACGCCCATTAACGTTCACCTCGGAATCTAAGAACATCATCTGCAGCATCCCTCAAGGCTTGTCCCTCTGCCCCACACTGTTCAACACATAGATGACCCCCCCCGAACAACATTGTAAGAACCCTTTAAAAAGAATCCACCTTTTGTGACAGCACAGACATGGATGGATCCCCAGGGGACGTATGTAGGGGTGAAGGGACACTGGGGTAGGCAGGAATACGCAAACATTTCGGCCTATGCGCCGCAGAAACTGCAGGCAGTTACACTCAAGGGAGTCACCGACATCCTACTGAGCACGTCGGACACTCTGCAGTTGTTAGGGGGGGACTTTATTGATGTGATGTCCCCGGCACGAGATAGGACAGGGGATAGAGCCAGAGACTCGACCCCCACCCTGCTTTCCAAGGTGATTAATACAGTGGGATTGGTGGATGTGTGGAGATGGCTCCATCCCGAGCAGAGTGCATACTCGTTCTTCTCCGGCGCACACAAGGTATATTCAAAGTTAGATTACATATTCATGGCTCGGCATGCTTTGAGTGTAGATGATATGGCAGTCTACCAGGCGAGAGGTATATCGGACCACTCACCCCGGCCTATTGGCTAGAGTGGGGGGAAAGGGAAGGGAAGCACTCGACGTGGAGACTGACGGCCTGGGACCTTCAGAACGTGGACATACTAAAAGACTTACGGGCAGATGTGAAAGTATACGTTGCTGAGAACGAGGGTTCGGTCTTGTCGAGGGTGGTTTTCTGGGAAGCCCTTAAGGCGGTCCTGAGCGACAGGGCCCAGAGCAGACTGGCGTGGGAGAGGAGGAAAGTGCAGGAGGAAGTTAGATCCATGGAAGTCCAGATATTGGCCCTGGAACAGGAGCAGCAGCTCACTAAAGCCTCGGGGACCCTCAGACGGCTGTCAGATGTGCAGCGCCAATATAGAGAATTGGTGACAGGGGAGACGAGGACGCTGGCGTTGGCGACACTGCATCGCTTGTATGACGTAGGGGATAAATCGGGGAGGCTTCTGGCATGGCTCAGCAGGAAGGAGAGAGATGCGAGATCGGTGGAAGAGGTTAGGGACGACCAGGGGAGACTGCAGCGAACAGATGAGCAGATAGCTGAGACATTTGCTGAATATTATGGAGAATTTTATCAAGCAAGGGAATTAGGGTCGCAGGAAGACGCAATGCAGTACATGGCACACCTTGAGCTTCCAGTGCTGGCAGAAGAAGACCAACGAGATCTGGAGGATAGCATTATGCTTGAGGAAATCAGGGGAGCTCTAGCCAAACTACTGTCAGGGAAGTCCCCTGGCACTAATGGCTTTCCGGCAGAATTTTTTTTTAAAAACAGCGGACTTACTGATGCGACATTTATTGGGGCTCTACGAAGACGTAGAGAAGGAGGGAGAGTTGCCGCCTGATGGGTTTCCTCCACCAGATTGAACCTTAGGCAGACCCATAACTGGCTGATGGAGGTGCACGCAAGGCAGGACCGTCATCTCTTTTTGTCCCTCGACGCAGAAAAAGCATTTGATGAGGTCCACTGGCCCTTTCTTGAAGGAGTGCTGGTTCGGTTCGGATTCGATCCTAAGTTTAGAAAATGGATACAGTTGCTATATACAGATCCTAGAGCTAGAGTTAAAGTCAACGGGGTGCTGTCTGGGGACTTCCCCATACAACGAGGGACTAGGCAGCGGTGCCCCTGTCTCCTCTGCTCTTCGCACTTACTATTGAGGTTTTAGCATCTGCGGTCTGGCATAATGGAGACGTTAGAGGGTTTAAAATAGAGCAGTCAGATGCGGCGGAGGATAAAATATTGTTGTATGCTGACGATGTCCCCCATGCACTCTGACTGACCCCGCACCCACATGCGCAAGTCATGAACCCTCCTCTTCCACATGACTCTGTCTCTAGGAATCACACCCCGCGCCTGACCAACACCTCCTTTCCTTCCATGAATACCCCTCTTTCGATAAACCCTCCCTCTACGCTCGATTATCCACACTGATCCTTTCTTTCATGAATACCTCTCCTTTGATGACCCCTTCCTCTGAGCCCGATTGTCTGTACGAACCGCTGGTCATCCCTTGGCCTGAGGATACAGTTTATTGCCCACTACTGTATGCACTCGACCCTTTTCAAAGGAGCTACTATTGATCATGACCTCCCCACCCCTTGAGATTCGATCAGGCGCGCACATTCCAAAGGAATCGGCGAAACACTCAGCTGCGTGATAGCCCCCTCCTGTTGTATGGGGGGTGAGGACCTCTACTGTAGCCACGTGTTGGAAAGAGCCGGAACCGGGGGGTGGGGGTACCGAGGATGTCATTTTTCACTACTTCACAATGTCTTTATTGTAATAAAGAGTGGTCACATGTCATAAACCAGTGTATAAAAGGCCAGGCCTCAGAAAGGCTGTCAGAGAGCACCTCGAGACGATACCTTGTTGTCTGATCTGATGTGTTCTGCTCCGTCGGAATAAAACGTGTTTCCTGTCTTCCTGTCTCCAGCGCCTGCCTCTTTATTTGATAATCTTCATAAGGTATTAGAGGCGTTTAACGCCGGGCAAAATTACTTAAGAGACATCGACTAAATCGCCTGACCATAGTACTGATCTTCTTCAATTGGCGCCCAACGTGGGGCCCATCAGCGACACGTGGATCCGGTGGGAGAGGTCCCAACGACAGAGTGAACGACTGCAACGATCGGAAGAGCTCCTGTCCGATAGACCCTCGTCTGACAGCCGATCATCTGAACTTCACTGGTTCCGAGCAGACCTCTCCCCGAGTGATCTACGGTCCTGACTGGGAACCATCAGGAGTGCCGCGGTAGTAACAGAGAGTGGAGGACGATCGGGCGCTGGAAGCGGAAGACGAGAAACTGTCCATACGGTCCGGGTAAGGTCGTGTAACACGACAAACTAAGAAATATTTGATTGTTTGATTAGAAAATACTAGTATTACTCTCCGAATTGTTGGTTCTCTTGGAGATTCTCTGTCTGCAAACTGAGAGGGATAAAAGTATTCTCTCTTCCTTTGCATGCAGCGAAGGGTAGGTAACGCAGGTTTTTGCCCCGTTGTAATCCGTCGTGCCTATCTTTTCTCCCCCACTGATTGATTGTTTGCCCGAACATTGTTTGTTCGAGGATTGTTTTTCTCGAGAATTCTCTGTCTACAAACGGGGAAGGGTAAAAAGTATTCTGTCCTCCTTTGCAGATAGTGAAGAATAGGTAACGTAGGCTTTTGCCCCCGTTGTAACCCGTCGTGCCTATTTCTTTCTCGCCACTGATTGTTTGATTGAACGAACATTAATTGTTCGATATTGGTTCTCTCTTTGGGTATTCCCTATTTGCGAATACTGTAGAATAGAAATATTCTGTCTAGTCTTCGCGAAGTAGTGAAGGATAGGTAGTGCAGACTTTTGTCCCCGTTGTAACCCGTCATGCCTATCTTCTCCCCATTGGTCAGTAGTTGGATCAGCCCGGACCGCTTATTAGAGATGAACCATCCAGCTCCATTGGAAGTCACCCCTAATAAGGACATGTTCACTAAACAAGGACTAGTCGCTATAGCTTATAGTAAGTTATGGCATAAATATACGAAAAAGGACCCCGAAAGTCAGTGGCCACTGATAGGTTCCTTTGATGATCATAAAATAAAGGCGCTAGAAGCAGCTGTTAGAATAAATAAGGCAACACCCACTATGCTCAATAGTATCGGCATGTGGCGCAAAGAAGCAGAGCAACAAAGGAAAAGAGAAGAAACAAAAATAGGGAAAGAATTACGAAAGGCAGCCCACCTGGCAGCGAAGGAACTAGATGAAGAGATAAAAAGGAGAGAGGAAGTTAGACAAACGCAAGAATCAGGGTCGACAGGCCAATGCCCTGTTAGGACCCCCTCTACGCTCTACCCAGAGATGCCCTCCAAACAACGGGCAAACGACGAGTTACTGCTAGGTCCTCCGATCATCTACATGCCCCCTCCTTATGCCCCCTGCCAGCCACTGGCACAGCACCTACCAGTCCTGAGTGCGGGCGAGGGTGACCCTGCGCTAGTGCCCCGGCCCTTACGGCCTTCGCACAGGCCACATTGGTAACAACATCAGATGAACTCGAGACTGGCAAGCAGCCAACAGCCAGACCAAATAGGTTGAGCAAAGACGAGCGGGATGGGATTGATAAGATAGCAAAGACATTGGTAGAACGGAAGGAGAGCGAAGAATATGCGATGGATATGTACAATTCACATGCCGGTAGCCACAGACGGCATTTCATTTTACGGTTCGGCTTCCACACCCTGAACGCATATGAGGATAGGTATCAAACCAAGGGTCCTGCTAAACTGACGGCTCTATATAGAAAGGTCGATGTAGGAGATGGGACTGAGCATGATGTGACGGACCTCTTCATGCAAACGCTTGAGGTCTTCCGCCACCTCACTGAACAGAAACCAGAGGTCAAGATCACAGTCTCTGAAACGGCTGAGCTCCCATTAGAAGTAGCCAACACTATGATGCCTATCAGAGAAGCCGCCCCCTACTGGGTTCCCCCAAGAGGTCAGGGAACAAACGACGATATTAACCACGCAGATGCAAAAGGGAGGGTTGTGTACAACTGGGTTTATCAACCATGGGATCGACAAGATATTTTAACCTTTAGGCAAACCCTGCCCGATTTAAGAAAGAACCCGACAGCATTTTATACCGAACTAAGTACAGCCTTGGGCTCAACCATAATGACTCTAGCGGACATTGATTTGTTTTTTGGGTTATGTCTGCCGGCTGATGTGTGGAAGCAAATCCGGAAGGCCAACCACACAGATCTGTTCGGACATACCTGGAATCAACTCAGTGAACTAGATAGGCAGCGAGAGCCCGGTAAGAAACCTGTAAAAGACATACTGGAACTCCCGGACAAAATAGTGCAGAAGCTAAAGACATTGATCCCAGAGAAAAAGGTAGACTGGTCGATAGTCACGGCTTGCCGTCAGAAACCCCAGGAAGACGTATCAGAATATTTCTCCCGATTTGAGACAGTGTTCTCCGACTACAGTGGCCAAGACATGACCACCGCAACCGGACAACACCTATTCGTGCAAAACTACATAAAGGGGCTATTACAAGAGGTCTCCCAGAAGTTACAGACAAGCGAGAGTAGTTGGGGGGCCTCCAAACCTGCAGCTATCCTTCAGATGGCTCAGTATTACGAACACCAAAAGAACGAGAACGAGAGGGCGACTGAGAGAAAGAAAAAGGACTTAAAAGAACGAGTGATGATTGCTCAATTACAGGGAGTGACTAGAGGAAGGGAACAGTATAGGGGAAACTACCAGTCGAATGCCCCTAGAAATCCACCCCCTAGAGACCGCACACCCACACCCGGCGCTCCACGAACAGACCTCGATGAGAACCAGTGTGCGTTTTGCAAAGGATTTGGCCACTGGAAGTCTCAATGCCTAGTCCTCCGAGAAACGATCAAGAATAACGAGACAAGGGACATGGCAAATGGCCCCAGGACAAGAGGGCAGGGACGAGGGCACACCCACGACACCAACAGTAACCGACCTGGCAGACTGAACACATTTGACCGCCCCCGACAGAATCAGTGCCAACAGTCCGGCTGCCACAATACTCACGACTTTGCATAGGACTGCCAAGGGCGAGGGAGGGATCCAGTCGAGCTCTGTGTTGACCAGCAAGGTCCTTACGTCACCGCTATGGTCCTGGGTACAAAGTCTCCATTTTTGGTAGACACTGGAGCGACACGTAGTGTATTATCAAAGCGACTGATTCCAAGGGCACCCTCCACTAATCCCCTGTCTGTACCTATCTCCTTTGACCTAGGAAACAACCCCACGGACACAACATTTCTGCTCTCCTCCAACTCCCCAGACGCCATTATGGGTATTGATCTACTAAAACATTTCCGAGCTACTATTAGGTGTTCCCCAGATGGAGTTTGAGTCATCCTGTACGACAACCCGAGCATGTCCAGATCCTGCCCCGCAAGACATATGTACTCTATCACTGATGCTGACCTAACCTTGCTCGACACCCTACCCCTGTACCTGTGGGCCAGAAACGACTCGGATGTAGGACGAATGATGATCGATCCTGTGCACATAACTGTTCGACCAGACGCCATACTCCCGAAACTCCCACAGTACCGGATATCGCCCGAAGGCGAGAAGGCATTGGTAGCGATTATTCAGTCCCTGGTAGATGCAGGAGTGGTAGAGGAAGTGGTTAGTAATGTTTGCAACAGCCCTATCCTACCCATTGTTAAGAAGCAAGGTGAGGGAGATGAGAAAGCGTACCGCTTCATCATCGACCTGCGAGAAGTCAACAAAGTGGTAGTGCCACAGTACCCCGTAGTCTCAGACATCACCACCATTCTGACCCTCATCCCGTCCACTGCCACCACCTTCACAGTTATTGATCTCAAGAATGCATTTTTCTCTATCCCCATCCATCCAGACAGCCGTTATCTCTTCGGCTTCACCTTAAAAAAACGTTCGTACCGATTTTGTAGAGCTCCTCAGGGCTACACTGAAAGTCCCAGCATCTACAGCCAGGCCCTCAAAAGACAGCTGGATGCCGTCCAGCTACCAGATGGAGTGGTGTTGAACCAATATGTCGATGATATCCTTTTGGCGGCCGACACCACTCCACTTGCAATCAAGGCCACTATCCAGCTCTTGCACTTTCTTGCGGAGAATGGCCACAAAGTCTCCAAAAAGAAACTGCAGTTCTGTCAACCTCAAGTGATATACCTAGGCCATCTCCTGTCCAAAGAAGGGAGGAAACTTACACCCGACCGAATCCAAACCATCCTAGACACCCCCATCCCAAAAACACAGAAGCAAGTCCGTTCACTGGTGGGCCTTACCTCTTTTTGCCGACAATGGTTACCAAATTTCAGTCTCGTCATAAAACCCCTACTTTCCCTGTTGGCCAAAGATGTTCCCTTCCCACTCCCTTGGACCCCCGTATGCCAAGCATCCTTTAAGGAGTTGCGAGACGCCCTTTGCTCGGCACCCGTCCTAGGAACGCCAGATTACTCCAAGCCCTTCTCTCTCTTCACTCACGAAAGGGAGGGATGCGCATTGTCTGTTCTAACTCAGCCCATCGGCTCCAAACAACGCCCTTGTACCTACTTCTCTGCCACTCTTGACCCAGTCGCCAGAGCTTTACCTGCCTGCCTTCGAGCAGTAGCCGCCGCTGCTGTCTCTATCCGTCAGAGTGAGGGTATTGTACTTTCAAACTCTCTCACGGTGTTAGTACCCCACGCAGTTGATACCCTTTTGAACCAGACCAAGACTCAACACCTGACTAGTGCACGACTGACGGGATACGAATTGACTCTACTTGCACCCCATATCACTCTTAAGAGATGCACGACTTTGAATCCTGCTACACTGTTGCCCTTGCCTGAAAATGACCCCGATGTGCCCCCTATACACGACTGTGTGACCCTCACGGACGAACAGACCAGGAGTAGAATTGACCTCCGAGACATTGCTTTTACAGACCCTGATGGAGAACTATGGGTAGACGGTTCTTGTATCAAACTCCCAGACGGCACCACCTCAGCTGCCTATGCGGTAACGACAGCCCGAACAGTAGTTGAAACAGCCCGTATCACGCAACGATCCGCACAGGCGGCAGAACTGATTGCTCTCACACGAGCATGTATCATAGCATCAGGAACCACAGCGAACATTTACACGGATAGCCAGTATGCCTTCGGGGTGGTTCATCATTTTGGGCTCTTGTGGAGGGAAAGGGGATTCCTGACGTCCCACGGCACACCCATTCTCCACGGAGATCTAGTCTCCGCCCTAATTGAAGCAGTTCTCCTCCCCGAACGATTAGCAGTGATCAAATGCCAGGCACACAAGAAGGTGACGGACTTAGTTGGACAGGGAAACGCACTGGCCGACATCACTGCCCGAACCACAGCTGAGAATAGGACGACGACACATATGTATGTGACCAGGTCACAGGCAGAAAAATGGACTGACGCTAGGGAAACGATTAGGGACATCCAGTCGACCAGCACACCTCACGAACTGACTGAGTGGGCACGGGTGGGTTTAAAGGACGACGAAGGCTGCTGGCGGACAAAAGACACAAACAAGTGGTTGCTGCCTGACTCATACTTGATCCCCATACTGACTATGGCACACTCCCCTGCACACATAGGTTCTGCCCCCATGAGTGAACTCATTTCCAAAGTCTGGCACAACAACAAAATCCCCGACTCAGCCAAACGCCTGGTCCAGCAGTGCCTTATCTGCCTACAACACAACCCCGGGAAAGGAACTGTGGTACCCCGGGGAGGGTTTGGGACCCCCGACCACCCCTTTGAAGTCCTTCAGATGGATTACATCCAGCTGGAGAGATGCCAAGGCTTGAAGTATGTACTAGTCATTGTATGCGCCTTCAGCAAATGGGTGGAAGCCTATCCAACCCGTGATAACACTGCCATGACTACTGCCAAAGTACTACTGAAAGAGTTTTTCCCTCGCTACGGCCTTTGTCGAATTTTATGGAGCGACAATGGCCCCCACTTCATAGCTGAAGTTATCCAACTAATCTTGAAGGGGCTGGGGGTAAAGCAAAGGTTCCATGCGGTCTTCCATCCCCAATCCGCTGGCCTAGTTGAGCGACACAATGCTACACTGAAACTGAAACTATCAAAAATAGTGGCCACCACAGGACTCAAGTGGCCAGATGCCCACCCACTGGCATTGCTATCGATGCGCTCCACTCCCACTAAGCACCACTTGACCCCCTACAAGGTGGTGTTTGGGCGACCAATGAACCTCTGGACTGCCCCCAAACCAACCTCCATTCACGACGTCCCCGACGTCCTGCTGTCAGATTATTTGTGCAAATTAACTAAAACGTTGTCTGTCATTCATCAACAGGTGCAGCAGGCCATCCCCGATGCTTCCAGGGGCCCCGGTCACGATATCCAACCGGGAGATTATGTTCTAGTCCGGAACTTTCAACGGGCGAAGAGTCTGGAACCCCGGTGGACGGGCCCCTGGCAAGTACTGATCACCACTCGGACGGCTCTTCGAGTGGAGGGAAAAAGGCACTGGCTGCACGCCCACCATTGCAAGAAAGTCTCCTCGACCCTGGCCACGACAGAAAACGTCGACACCCAAGAAGAGCTCCTGAACAAAGACCGGCCATCACTGAACTGCTATCCTGATACCGAGGCACTTGAACTTACAAAATTCTCTGATCCCACTGTGCCATCCCGGGAAGGGTATTTCCTGCGTCGAAAGGGGGGAGCTTCGGCTAAGTAGACCACGGACTAAGTTAAAATCTCAGAACGGTGGCCTAAAACAACCAAGGGTCACCGGGAGAGAAGCTAAACGAAGTCTGTGGTTCTGCCCACTACCGAGCACCTTGAAAATGATGGAAGCGCCAGACAAGAAGATGATGGAAGCGCCAGATAAGAAGATGATGGACGCAACCGGAAATACCCACTATAGGAACCCAAAGGCTGACAATTTGCACAGATCAAAGACAATCGCCTTCTTCATTGCCTTCCTCTTTTGCCTCCTCCTCATGACTTCCTTCTGGATCTTGGAGGACAGCACACCCGCTCATCAGATATTGCTGACCACTGCACAGCCAACCACCATGAAAGAGCATCACCTGATCTCCCTTTCGCCTCAGCTCCGAGAAAGGCGTAAGGAGTTCTGGAACAATTCCTTCGTGCAACTGTTGCACCAGCACAACCTTGCTACTAATGTCACGAACTGTTGGATCTGCGGGTTGCTCCCGCATGCCACTGAACACTCCATACCTTTCATCCCTTCTCCTTTCTCAGTTCACGGCTCCTGCCTCGCCTGGTTGATCCTCTTGCAGGAGAGCCACAAGGACAATGCCGCTTCTGGTCAGACAGTGTCACACTTCTACTATGGGTTCTGGCTGAACAAAACAGGAGGAACGTCTGCCCCCTTTTGTCCTGTGGCCTCAGGTTCCGCCTTCCTTATGAACATCCCTGACAAAGAAAGAGTCGAAATGCAAGTGCTCCACAATCCAGCCAGACCCACCTTCTCCCACCTGCGGAAGCAAACGGCTGCCACCCTGACCGTGGCCCTGTCTGTCATCAATGTCACAGGACTCGTGTGCCTCGAAGGCCAGGGAACGCAGCTGGTGGGTCACAGTTCCTGCCGCATCACCAGAACATTGGTCTCAGTTGATCCCCCTTCCTTTGTTGCTTCTCCGAATATGTACTTTGTTTGTGGCACCAAAGCTTACACCTGGCTCCCGAAAGGTTGGAGGGGTACGTGCTACATCGCCTTCATTCTTCCTCCCACGTATGTGGCCTCAGCCTACCATCACCGGCAAAAGCGCGCCGGAGACGCTGGACAAGCCGACTCCACCGGAGCACAGTTCCTGGATGCAGCGAAGGGACTTGTTCCTCTGTGGGGACCAATGGCAAACAGCCGCGCTATCCGACACCTGACTCAGGCAGTAGAAACAACCATTAACATCACGGCTGGCATCCTCGCTAACAACACGGCTGAGCTTCAGGCAGTCCGCCTGGTGGCTCTCCAAAACCGCCTTGTTCTAGATGTGATTGTGGCCGACCGTGGAGGAGCATGCCGCATCATCGGCTCCAGCTGTTGCACCTACATGCCAGATAACTCGCCTTCAGTCTACAAAGCAATTGAACACCTCCACAGACTATCCTCAGAGGTTCACCAAGAGCAAGAAGGATGGTCGCTTGGAGGCTGGTTTTGGGACACTTTGAAGGACTGGGGATGGAGGTTGTTTACATTTATATTGATACCAGTCGTGGTACTGTGTGGGTGCTGCTTAGGTATTCAATGTCTGCCACCTTTGTGTTCACTCATTTCTAACTGTATGTGCCCTGAGACTTTGGACTTTAGAACTGAACACATGAGTCCCCTCTATGAGATAGAAATACGTGGTCTTATGGGGATAGATCCGAATTGACCAGCTGGCGAGACATTTTAAAAGGGAGGACTGTGGAATTTTAGTTCGTGAACTGAACATCATCTGCGCCATCTTGTCCACTCCTCAGACCCACGTATGAACATACACGATAACCATTTTAGGTACCATGGTCTCCCTGTTCCCGATCGATCATCAGCACACTTCCCTGACCCTGCAAGCCTCCCCCATGCACTCTGACTGACCCCGCACCCACATGCGCAAGTCATGAACCCTCCTCTTCCACATGACTCTGTCTCTAGGAATCACACCCCGCGCCTGACCAACACCTCCTTTCCTTCCATGAATACCCCTCTTTCGATAAACCCTCCCTCTACGCTCGATTATCCACACTGATCCTTTCTTTCATGAATACCTCTCCTTTGATGACCCCTTCCTCTGAGCCCGATTGTCTGTACGAACCGCTGGTCATCCCTTGGCCTGAGGATACAGTTTATTGCCCACTACTGTATGCACTCGACCCTTTTCAAAGGAGCTACTATTGATCATGACCTCCCCACCCCTTGAGATTCGATCAGGCGCGCACATTCCAAAGGAATCGGCGAAACACTCAGTTGCGTGATAGCCCCCTCCTGTTGTATGGGGGGTGAGGACCTCTACTGTAGCCACGTGTTGGAATGAGCCGTAACCGGGGGGGGGGGGTACCGAGGATGTCATTTTTCACTACTTCACAATGTCTTTATTGTAATAAAGAGTGGTCACATGTCATAAACCAGTGTATAAAAGGCCAGGCCTCAGAAAGGCTGTCAGAGAGCACCTCGAGACGATACCTTGTTGTCTGATCTGATGTGTTCTGCTCCGTTGGAATAAAACGTGTTTCCTGTCTTCCTGTCTCCAGCGCCTGCCTCTTTATTTGATAATCTTCATAAGGTATTAGAGGCGTTTAACGCCGGGCAAAATTACTTAAGAGACATCGACTAAATCGCCTTACCATAGTACTGATCTTCTTCAGGGTCTACCTGTACTAGGACCCTTACCCACCCCGACAGATCATGCCCACAACCTCAGCTTCATCCTGTACAGAAAGCTCACCATGAGAAGTCTCCTGCACCTGTTTCCCCACTCTCCACAGGCTATGTAAGTTCTTCAAATGGCTCCCCGTGAACTCCAGACATACCATCAATCAAGCACTACTTACCAGCTGCACTCTACATTGGAATCACCTTGCACCTCCTGAAGAGACTGCAGACCATACAGAATTTGACAGAATTCGACAACCAGACTCATCCTCGACCTCCCAAGGCAGACCCACATCACCCCCCAGTTCAAGAAGCTCCACTGGCGACCCATTTAGAGAGATGTTAATTCAAGATACTGATCCACACCTACAAAGCCCAACACAACAAAGGACCAGCATATATCAACCTGAACTTCTACTAACCCTCCAGACACATGCACTCTGTGTCCCTCTCCCTTGCTCACACCTACCGCATCTGCCAAATCAACACTGGAGGAGTCTCCCTCTCTTACCTCACTGCAAAGTCCTGGAAAAACCTCCCCTTCACCTCTGTAGCTCATCCTCTCTGCTGGCATTTACAAATACCAATGTTACAAGGTAACTTAATGCGTTTAGGAGTGGAATTGCTTTCAGTGTGCAACGGTAAGAAGTAGACATACTGGTATTTGGTTTTCATTTATTTGTAAGAATTGCTGCTGATATGTGAATGATTTTGTAATGATGATGTTAGAGACGTGTGGTAAGGTAAAGCCTGCAGAAGTGCAGTGGCACAGAATGTTAATAAAAGTCTCATTTCATGACCATTTGCATATTTTTAATCAAAAGGGTATGAGTCAGAGTGTGTATACAGATATTATCTGCAGACTGTTGCTGCTGCTCAGTCTTCGAGGATTTACCAAGCATATGTTTCTCAAGCTTCTCAACAGAAGATAATTTATGATAATTGTCCTTGTCATAGATAGGTGGGACTTTCTTTACATCAAAAAGTACATTACACTTTGACATTCCATAACCAAGAACTATATAGCTTCACCAGCAGTGATGTTTAGTCTGCTTTCAATACCGAGGGTATCTGAAAAACGCCCCATGAATGAATGAATTAGGGCCCCATTAGTATGGCGGGCTTCCGCCCCCCATACCCTCGGGAACCGGGACTTCCCACTGAGGGTGCGGGGGTCCTGCACTCCGGATTAGCATGCGCCCGCCACACTGGCGGGCGCATGGAGAATCTGGAACATTGCGGCGGGCGGTACGTTCAAGGCCACATTTTAATATTTCTGGCGGTGACTTTCAGACACCGTCAACAAATTGAACCCTTTTCTGCCCAGTCGACTTGTCGACCGGGGCGGAAAAGCGGAGGACGGTCTTTTCGCCCGCCGCGGACACCCAGCCATTGTAATATGACGGATTTCTTTCTGCAAGGATGGCGGGCAGCTAGCCCCCGCCGGGCCCGCCATCCTAATGGGGCCCTTAGTGTTTCTCAGCCACTTGGAGTAGTTGAGGCATTGGAAGGTAGAGTCTTGCAGTTGTTAATGCCTGTTCTGTAATCTAGTTATCTTTGAGGTCCAGGATGCCCATGATCCTCTTTATCCCATACATGTTATCACTCACATCATTAACAGTTCCAACATATTAATATTATATGTATGGTGAAGACATTAAATGACTCAACACAATAGACCTGTTGTTCCAATGGGGCCTGTAACTAGATTAAATGGAAATCACAAAAGGTGTGGCGTTACTGCACAAAGTATCCCCAGTTGGCAAAAGTAAAATTAACAATCGATGGTTTACAGAGGGGAGAAATATTCCAGGCCATACCGAGAGGTTTTGACCCCAGTTAAAGCAACAGCGGTTCAACGTGACATGTGGGAATTGGTCCTTAAGCTTCAATTCCTTTATGTTATTTCTTTGCATAAGGGCCTATACAGCATTGTCTTGTGATAAACCTTTTATGAAGGGATCTATTATCACCAATGTCCCATGTATTGGTGATACTGGGTCCGGCATTACCTCCCCTTAACTCCCGGTGACATATAATAAAAATGGAAGTGGTACAATAGAACTCTGATGCTAATGAGTTTATGGACACTTCACACACCACCTAAAATTGTGAGTGTTATCATGGGGTAAAGGTATCAATTTATAGACCACAATAGGAGCGAAAGAGGTTCATACAAACTATTGTATGTACTCCAAACTAACTAAACACTTGTCACTATGTCCTCCAAACTAACTTATCACTAAGCAGCCATGCTTCTTCATAAATGTTTGACTACATGAGAGGAGCAGTTTATTATATGATGTGATTGTGAGACCGCACCATGTGTAGTAAACTCACTACCTGTACTGGTCCCAGTTAGATTCATTTGAAAAACCATAGCTCAATCCTGAGTAGCTGTGTCTCTGAGCAGTCAGGTTTTATCAAAGGGACTAGTATAAAGCATTAAGAAGTACCAAAACAGTTGAATAAGATAGAAACAAGACTTAATAAAGATCAAACATCAATTTATACAAATAGGTTGTATTTTTATCCTTCAAATGTCACCTCAATGACAAACATCCGCTAGAGGGTTGCGGAGTTAGACATTTTCAAAAGATCAATAAATCATTGTAATGGACCTCGCTCGCGGTCATTCTTTGCAAACTTCGGAAAACGTTTGTAAAGTTGTAAACTACTACTCCTTCCCACTTTAGCTGACCAGCTCCAGCAGGGAGCAAGTCACAGAGGCTAAAAAGGCTTTGTTGAACAGTTACCTCTCAGTTAAAGCAGTTTCCAGTCTATTTTCAGGCTCTATGGGCCAACCGCCTTAGACTATAATGGAGTGGTCCTGATTTAAAGGATGCTGGGGGTGCTTATCTGGTGAAGGGGTCTTCTTGGTGCCACCTATTAGTCTGTGAACATGGTGGGCCAAAGTAGTTGGAAGGTATTTTCTTCACATACACAGACATAGCAATGGAGGGTAGGGATCCAACTTGCCCTGATAAAGGCCTGAGAACCATTGAGGGTGTATGTAGGGGCTAAAACATGTAGGTATGATGATAAAATAAATGTTTAACCCTGCCCTTTGTACCCTTTAAATAAAGGAAAGTCTTTTGGGTTTACACAGATTCAGTTTTAAAAACACTCTGGGCCATCTGCTTATCAAGCATAATGTATTCTAAACTCCCTCTCTTAGAGTTTGGGAACCTCCTTCATGGTATCATATTACGGTGGTATGGATAAGTCAATGATGAAGCATGTCATGAAGATCTGGATCAGACTTTTCCATCCAATATCTATGATATAACTCCCATGCGCTTCTCACATAATCAAATTGTGAATGTCACTATCATATTTTGTGTGTGTAATTGGTAAAGTCATTAATATCATGGTCATTCCAAATCCTTGAAATGTATTTTATTAAACTCCAAATGAAACTACCTTGGAAATATTAGCTGCTGAGGTCATGTCATCATCAGGCACACTGTGGCACCTATTCACACTCTTGTAGCTTGTCTTCTGACTTATAAATTGTTCTGGAGTTCAGAGGTGCAAGGCCAGAATACTTGGCCAGGTTCAGCCCACAAGGACAGCCAACCTGTGTAGCAAATCTGCCTTTTCTACATGGTCACCACTAATTTCTCACTTTTTTCTGGGCCCTATTTTTGCCCGACAGACTCTTATACTGCCACCACTAATCAATTCCACAACACCTGTGCTCTGGCCCTAAAATGGAGTTAATAAAATTGGTTTCATCCAATTGGTCTACTCAACTATTCTGTATGACCATTGCAAATTATGCACATGGTCAAGACTGATTTGTATATGGCTGGATCCAAACTGGGGTGGCATAGTTAACAAAAGAACATTGGATTAAACCCAGATCTGTGACTGGGGGTGAGTGGTTGAAGAGTTTCAGCACTCCGTCCCTCATCTTTTTGTGTTTGCTACGTTCACCGTAAGTGGCTAAGGGTATGCCCAGACGTGGGTCCCTTGCTTGCTGTGCCACTTGATTCAAGCTAGCCTGGCTTCTGAGGAGTAATATCCCAAAACCAGTCCCAGGATGCTTGTTTCCGATCCAGGAAGAACCTGGCCTGGCAGTTCGGGCTGGACTGTTCCCATGAGGAACAATGTCAAGAATGATTTGTGTATGGCTGGGGCCAAACTGGGGTGGCATAGTGAGCAAAAGAACAATGTATTAAACCCAGACCTGTGACTGGTGGTAACTGGTTGAAATGTTTCAGTACTCCTACCATCATCTTGTTGGGTTTAAAAATGCATCTATAGCAAGTTAAGTGTTGTATGTGGCCTGAAGTGTGCATTTACACCACCCACATATATGACAAAAATGCCAGTTGTTTGCTCTGGCGGGGATGGAGTTTAAATGTGCCCCAGGGACACATGGCTGGCTAAAGTGATTTCATCATGTAGTAAAAGCCTGTTCTATATATTGATGTCACCAAGAGCTTGGAACTGCTCTCCATGGGTCAAGTGGTCAGTCTTCGGTTTGCTTGCTTCAGGAACACAAAAAGACAAAAAAAAATCCAAGAGGGTACTGCTCACCATAGAGAGCTGACCCTGCAGGAGACCAAGAGGGAGAGAGACCGGGTGTCTGGAAGCCTGACTAGTGGAGCTAGGTGCTGAGGAATAGACCAGAAGGAACTTTTGGGGAAAAGGGGAACTTAGTCATTATTTCCAACTCCATTGGAACTGGACAATGTGCTGAGACTTACCAAAGAAGGTTGTACATGGCACCCACACAGTAAAAAAAACAAAGTTTTCCCCACTCAGAGCTTTTTACAGCACTGAAAATTGATATCTCTGGACTTTGCATTGAAGGTTGATGGCCTCTCTGAGCCCTATCCAGCTACAACGTTCAGCCCCACTGGAAGACTTTTACTTCCAAAATATTGACTAAATTCACAGATAAAACCTTGGAAAGAGGCAAGGTGGCAAATCTATATGATCTATGAAGCAACATTGATAGCTACTCTGTCCAGGATCGTCCCACTTAGAGCTTTTAGCACCAAAACCAATGGCTGCTACAAGAGCTTGATGATGGCACATCAGACTTTGAGGGACCCACTCCGGCCGCTGCCTTTGAAATTACCCAGCTGAAAAAGTCTCACTTCCATTTAGAGATTATTTCAAAAGGTAAAAAAGTTTGGCCTGGGATGATCCATTTGGTATATCTGTCCTCAACTCCATCACAATAGGCTTGGAATTAAACCTAGGTCACCATCAACTGAGAAGTGGGACTTTTGATTACTGCTTTACTTCTACCTGATGCTTGCTGCACTAATTAAAAAAAAATCTAGTCAGCTCAATCTATTTTAAGGATCTTGGTGTCTTTTTACGAATTCAATTTCCATCTTGTGGAATTTTCATTTGGTGACACCTTTTGGAGAAAAGGGAAATAAAGGTTTAGTCCTAGAATACTGAAGAACATGCTATATCACTGTTGCATGTGAAAGCAAATTCAGGAATATATTTTAAATAATGAACTTGGAGAAGTATCAGCATTGAAGACCTAGCATGCGCTTAACATGGGGATTAGCTGAAAATGCATCACCATCTAAGCAAACTAGAGATGCAAATGAATGCTAGTACAAGAAAGGCTGAAAAAAGACATAAAAAAGCAGAGCACAGTACATTGCTTCATTGTGAGAACTAATAACAATCAGTAGAAAAGTCAATGTATTACTTTCAGAACATTCAAAGAGGGCCTTACTCAATGTTTTCCCCAACTAATGTTTGTGGGACTGTATTAGAATAGCAAATGTGATTATAGAAAATGGGGGGTGCGCAGCACACAAAGTCCAGGAGGCCAGAGTATATGAACACAGTCACTTCTTGATTAGAACATTTTTCATGGTAAGAACATTACATTCAAGTCATCAGCCAACGCGTTTCGCTCCCACATGGGGAGCTTCCTCAGGGCGCAATAGATATCAGTTGATGCAACACCAGTCACAGTGAATTCCTATTCGGTATTCAGGTGCCTGTTGTCCAGAAGTATACACGTCACTATTTTCAAAGACTTGCAGTCCTCAAAATAATTATGTTAATAACAAATAACCAATTCAATCCGGAAGCACATCCAGGAAATGGAATTTGAAGATTGTTTCATCAGGGGTTCTGCTTCCTGGTGACAGCCATCACAGGATCTGCAGACCAGAATAGCAAATGTGCCCTCATTTAAAATTCACATTTTAGGTTTTTTAATAAAGTTTTACAGTAAGGTTAGTAAGATTTCTAAGAATGGGCTATTCACAAAGGCATTTTGGAGTACATAAAGTAGTACTCTTGGAGAATGTTTTTATATACTCTTGCTCGACTTTGTGCATTGGCTCCAAAACATCTAAAATAGCAATATAATGGAGATATTCAGGAAATATTCATATACAGTTAATAGAAATAGAAAGAACTGTGCCCTCTTTTCAGTTTTACTAATTGGGATTTGGATGTTTGGGATTTACAATCCTGAGTTCAAGGTTTGACAATGGATAAGTACTCACAAAGCATGTGCTGGAATAACGCCGCTTTTCAACAAGAATACCTACATATGCACGTGAGCAGGTACAAGAACCCTGGAGAATACTGAGAAGTACTGTAAGTGCAGCCCTTTCTAAAGCTGGTCCCATTAAGCTCAGAATAGATAGGAGATCCTAGTTTGAAGGAATGCCCTTAAGTGTTTCACTGCAAAGTGATGGGTTAATAGCATGGGGAAGATTTGTAGGTTCCCGGTAAGTGATATGTTAATGCTATAGGAAGGATGTAAACATGGAGGCATATAGGGTAACAATATTAAGAGAGCAGTACACAAACGATGATACTCTTAGGAGTTTTGTTAATAAGTCTTTTGAAGTGAAACACTTTCCAGACCTCTACGTTTGTAAACCTCACGTGTATCTAGCACACCACAGAGTATCATAGTGAAAGGCCTAAAATAGCAGACATGAACTGAATACAGTCATTGTTGTTGACATAGTTGCATTTATAAGAAATAAGTGGCCAGATGTACAAAGACATTTTGCAGTCACAGACACTGCAATTCCCAAAATCACAGGGTAACAAAAGGGCTCCTCAGAATTTACTAAAGCCCTTATGTGAGATGGACGTTTTTGAGACTCGTATAATGGTTTTTGCTGCCCTTGCTGAACTGCACATAGAAAGGGGCATGAAAGGGACATTGGTTTCCTATTTTTGATTCGGAACGAGATGTATCACTGGTTTGTGACTGCAACTGAGGTCGCAAACCATTGATAAGACACCGACCCGAAGACGCTGTTGCAGTGGGGGTCACAAATTACAATCTGAATAAATCATATTCATTAAGCAAGTAAGTCTACAACCCCCTGCAAGAGTACAATTTGTCAGTACTTTTATCAGTAAACAGGCCACATTGCAAATTGTATTTCCATTTGCAAGCTGTACATACTTGGCCCATAAACTACTGGACTACGAATCTATGACATAATATCGACAGACAGAATATCTACATACAAAAATATCGACACAAAAATATCGAAATCAAAAATATCGGAGTCATATCTTCATAAAGGTAAGTACAAAAATATCGAAAAATTAATATCGTAGTACAAAAATATCGAAATTAAAAATATCGTTTTTTTAAATGTATTAATAATAATGTAAAAATAATTTTAAAATACATATAATGTTACAAATATTAAATAAAAACATTAAAACATAATTAAAAAATTAAAACTAATACATATACATTTAAAATAAATTAAAAACTCTACATATAAATTAACACAAAAACTATTAAAACGCATGTATTTACAACGCATGTTTTTACAACGCAGGTACCTTTACAACGCATACCATTACAACGTAAGTATTGGTAAGTATATATTACTTATTTTAATTTAAAAAAAATTGAAAATAATATAATTTAATTTAATATAATTTAATGTAATTTTTATTTAATTTTATGTAATTGATTTAATTTAAATTTAATTTTATTTGATTTTAACCTGTACCGCTGTACCCCAAAAACCCAAAACTGACCCTGAACCCTAAAAATACCCCTGTACCCCAAGAACCCAAAACTGACCCTGAACCCTAAAAATACCCCTTTCCCAAAAACCCAAAACTGACCCTGAACCCTAAAAATACCCTTTTACCCAAAAACCCAAAACTGACCCTGAACCCTAAAAATACCCCTTTACCCAAAAACCCAAAACTTACCCTGAACCCTAAAAATACCCCTTAACCCAAAACTGACCCTGAACCCTAAAAATTTCCCTTTACCCAAAAACTGAAAACTGACCCTGAACCCTAAAAAAAAACATTTACCCAAAAACCCAAAACTGACCCTGAACCCTAAAAATACCCCTTTTCCCAAAAACTGAAAACTGACCCTGAACCCTAAAAATACCAAAAACCCAAAACTGACCCTGAACCCTAAAAATACCCCTTTACCCAAAAACTGAAAACTGAGCCTGAACCCTAAAAATACCCCTTTACCCAAAAACTGAAAACTGAGCCAGAACCCTAAAAATACCCCTTTACCCAAAAACTGAAAACTGACCCTGAACCCTAAAAATACCCCTTTACCCAAAAACTGAAAACTGACCCTGAACCCTAAAAATACCCCTTTACTCAAAAACTGAAAACTGACCCTGAACCCTAAAAATACCCCTTTACCCAAAAACAGAAAACTGACCCTCAACCCCAAAAATACCCCTTTACCCAAGAACTGAAAACTGACCCTGAACCCTAAAAATACTCCTTTACCCAAAATTAATTAACATTATTTAATTACCAATTAATTATTAATTAACAATAACAATAAAGTAAATATATTAGCACATTAGCTATAATTAATTTCATTTACTAATTAATATTAATTTTACCCAAATAATTAATTAACAATAACAAAAAATTATATATATTAAAAAAGTACTCTAATTAATGTAATTAACTAATTAATATTAATTAATTACCAATTAATTATTAATTAAAAATATGTACAAAATTATACTAATTAATTAACTAATTAATATTAATTAATTACCAATTAATTAATAATTAAAAATATGTACAAAATTATAATAATTAATTAACTAATTAATATCAATTATTCACCAATTAATTATTAATTAAAAAGATGTACAAAATTGTATTAACTAATTAATAATAATTAATTACCAATTAATTATTAATAAAAAATATTTACAGACATATATTAATTAATTAATTATTATTAAATTACTTCCCACCCTATTCCCCTATAAACCCACAACCCGCTCTGATACTAAAACGCAAAATGTAAACAAATTTACAAATTTTCAAACATACATTACAAAACATGTTTAACAAACATATAAACAACATATTAAAATACATAACACTAAACAAAATTTCGATATTAGTAAAATTCGATATTAGTAAGATACATACCTTAAAAAAACGATATTCTGTCTGTCGATATTTTGGACATCGATATTCTTTACTATCGAAATTAAAACTTCGATATTATTGTATATCGATATTTTAATTTCGATATTTTGTCTCACTACCCTGGACTACATCTGGTTCATATTTTTTCTTGTGAAAAGGCTCTGGCTCCTACATTTGTCATGCAATGTTTCTCTCACATCCCTTTCCTATTTTGTTTCTTTTCTGTTGCTAGTACATGACTTTTGTGACCATGTCTTGACACCAAAAAAGATGTACTGCAAGTCACCAGTGTCACAATCACATGTCTGAATGATTTGTGTACAAGTGTAACCGAGAGGAGCAGTAGACAATGTTGTAATTTTCAGTTACAGAAGATCCAATTCGGGCCTTCGTACCTTTTGGGCAATGAACTATTCATCCAGCAAAAGAAACAAGTGACTTTATACTCGCAAAAAGAAATAACCACCTCAAAGTGACAGACATCATATTAAACCAACAATCAAGTTCATGGTACAAAATCCCATATGGAAAGAATCCGTTTAAGTGGAGACCATTTCACTTGGGTCAATGTGAATTTCCATCCGGTAAGCATTAGTCACCCTGAACATTTTAATTAAGGAATCTAGGGGCATATTAACAAGGGCTTTAAAAGCCTAAAAAGCAGAGATGAAACAAGCGCCCTATCAGCAAGAGGGTGCTAACACGCAAATTTTCATGTTAGCACCCTTTTACTCTACGCTTCCCCTTGCATCTCTAATGAGATGCAAAGGGGGCGTTCTCCTATTATCAAGGATATCGCTAACCCTGTTAACGATAAAAAAGCAGCGCTAACCGCGGTTAACGCTGCTTTTTTACATCTGGTATTTTTCTGACTTAGCTATGATATCTTATGTAAAGTGGATATCATGGCTAAGTATGTCTATCCCTATCAGCAAGCTATCGCCAATGCTTGCGGGATTTTCGCTGTATTTCCAGCGATAATCTCACAATTAACAGCTTGCGCTCTGAATTTTATTGCTTTGGAGATAAGCGTTGCTGATAGAACGCTATCTCCGCAATAAAATTCAGAGTTGGCTGGCGATAATTATCCTAGCGCTAAGTGCGCTTAGCGATAATTATCGCCTGGCCCTGTTAGTATGCCCCCAAGAAGGGTAATGATAATATATCCATGAGATAAAGTCTAACATTAGACCTAATGCACAAAGGTAAAATTGCGAGTTTGTGTAAATTCAAATTTTTTCCGTGTGCGCAAAATCCATTGTAAGGTTTACATCTTTGTATTCATTTTGAACATTTCCACATACGCTCACATACATCCATAGGCCAGTGAGGTACATAAAGAGAGGTGGTTAAAAGGAGGCAAAAGGCAGGCGAGAAAGGAAGGGAGCAGTCTCGACATCAAAAGACAGAGGAAAAAGCTGCATTTTAATGGTAAGGTTACATCGGCGGATTCTCAGCTGTCATGATTTACCATTAAAATGCAGTTTTGTGAATGCCAAAAGGTTTAAACTTAAACAAACGTGTAACTTTACTTTTGTGAATGAGGCCCAATATATCTAAACTTAAAAAGTGTGTGAAACTTCTAATACAATAGGTCTCTCCCGAGAAAAAGAAGTAACTTTACAAATGAATGTTTTTTCCCATGATGGCCACTGTGTGAAGCAGTAGCCATGTAGGAAAAACATGGATTTTCTTTAAGCCTGAGCATAAAAAAATATGTTGGTCACGGGGAATACACACTCTTCCGTAGTGACCATATTTGAAATAATTTTCTTAAATGCAAGGAAATTTAGGCAGCATGGCTATCTTCGTTTTGCTCACATCCGCAGGGTGCTACATTGAATGGATTTCTTAAAGCATAAGAAAATGCAATGAAATACAGTCATTCATGAGGGTACACACTGACATCTTAGTACTGTAAAGTTAAAAACTAAAGTATTCATGGAATGTTGCACAGTGTTAGAAAAGTGAGCGGCCTGGAGCAATGTGCAGCTGCTTGGCCTTAACAAAAACAAATACTTCAAAGAAACCATGAAGGAGGTGAGATTGAATAAAAGAATGGAGCACATGCCCAAAAGCTAGCAACCGAGCAGCAGTGTGCAGCTCTAAAAAGGAAAAATGATTTAAAAAAAAAAAGAAAATGAGGGACGAGTTTAAGGAAAGTGATGCACTCCCATGATGTACTGCAGGAAAAAGGAGCCAACACAAGTCAGTAGGGGAAGTGGAAGGACACAAGTCAACCAATCAAAAACACTGAGAATGTTGGAAATGACAGTCTTTTGTATGGTACTGTCCCAGGTTTTGTCCTTGACTGATTTTGCTGTCGGTAGAACTCTGTGCACTTTACCCTTGCTAATGAGTGGCAAATTATCTGTGCTCCCCCTTTTAGCATGATGAAATCGAAATATCCTTGACATATGTTACTTATCTATACACTGTTTCACAATGTATCCCGGGCCTTTAAGGTAAATGTCACAAATGGACTGCAGTAGTCATTGTACCATCCACTGTAGTGGCAGTCTAAATATGATTGCAGGCCTACCATTGGTAACATAGTGGTGCAAGTATAAACTGCAAATGCAATCTGTAATGATAATCCCTTTTGATAGGCCTAAATTTAAAAATTAATAAATCATCACTATGTTGGCTTTATATTCCCTTAAGGCAGGGTGGATGGTATGTAAAAGTAGGACGTGTAAAACTTTAATGTTCAATATGTCCTTACAGTGAAAAAGTCCTCAGAGCTATTTTCACTCTAGCAGGGGTAGCTGTTCCATAAGAAAGCATAGGGATACAATATTAACTTTAATAATTGCTATTTCTGCTTAGAAACAGCTACAGGTTGCATTGTTTTACTTTTTCAAATATTTGTTACAAGCCCAGTTTATTGGTCAAGTCAGATTTGTAATAAATAATTCAGAGCAGGTATTTTTAAAAACATGCCTGGTAGCTGCCTGAAGCCTCTAGCCTCTAGAAGCCCATTCACACAAGCTTTAATCTGCCATCCAGAAGTTCAGTGGCACCCTGAAGGAGGAGTGAACTTGCTCCTAGTACTGAAACAAAAGCCTTGTATGTGGGAACGTGTTCAGTTTCTCTGGTGGGCTGAGCATCTGGGCTGTGCCCTGGAACTTAATTAACCTCCCAGTGTCACTGGCTGATATAGCTAGCACCTGGGTCTTTCTCTTGCTTTGTCTAACTAGCCAATAAAGGACCATGCACATTGGGAGAGGAGCTGCAACCAAACCTGGTTTTGAGTGACCACAAAGGATGGGTTGCTCATTTCCCTGACCACAACTCTAGTATGGCACAGGAACTCTTCAAAGGTGGAAGAAAGGTTCTTCCATGTTGGTTTTGGGAAGAGAAGAGCACTGTCTGATTGATTATAGTAAGACAAACAGGAAGTGCTGCAAAACTGGGTAGGGTAGGGGAACCTTTACCCCATTGGTTAGGGAGTTGTCTGGAGCCTCAGACGCTGACAGGCTGACACTGGAAATATGTGGCATCCATAGTAGCCTCCTCAGATCACTTCTGGGCCTGTGGAAGCACAGAAGAGGACTGGACCTTCTGGCTGTGACCTGAGAAGTGCCTATGATGCTACTACTCTCCCTCTTATACTCCAAGCATCATAAGATTGATCTCCTGTTGGGGCTAAAGTGACACAAAAAGATTCAAGAGGATTCTTCCTATATTTCCAGATGATAGATTTCATCTGGATCTGCCCTGGCTCCTTCCGCTGGCCTCTTCTGGAGTGAGTCTTAACCATCAAGTGCTGTCTCCAAGGTCCTGTATCCTTGGATGGTTGCAAAGTGTCCTCCTCCCAAAAACTCCTGAAACCTGGGACTTAAAACCTTTTTGCCAATGTGTTTGCATTAGGAACCAATGGGGGAAAGGGACCAGCCCACCAATCTGATCCCATGAAGGTGCAATGCCACTGGTCCAAAGATTCAGGTTGCTTCTGCTACATTCTTTTCTGCAAGAGCAAGACCAAATCAGAACTCCAAAAAGGTGACTCAGTCTTAAGGTAGAAATTATCAGCGGGGAAAGGCATACATTATTCATACATTTCTACCGTCAGACTGAGTCACTTTTCTGGAGTTCTGATTATGTGTGCAGTATTCAAATTTTGTCTGCTCTGAGCTTCCCTGCCAAACGTCAACAGTTCCAGCAGCTATATTTTTTTTAACTTCCTTCCAGAGACAAAGTCTTAAGGTAAAACTCTTCACTGGGAAGAACCTGGTCACTGTATCCAAACCATGCTTCATCACAGTTGGCCCCAACATTTAACTTTGTCCCAGTCAACAGCAACCAGATGACCACTGCAAGGAGGAGCCCCTTTTTTGCATGTTCGCCCCCCTGTTTTTTGACAGATGCTGCTGGTGTATGGATTTTTGACACAATGGGACACTGCCGTGCAGCACACACTGTATGTGCTCTGACCCCTAAAAGCTTGTAGAATTTGTTAATTCCTGACTGGCATATTTACCTTGCCTCTAAGTCCCAAGTATATTGTACTTTGAGTACTGAGGGGCCTATAAGTTAAATGCCACTAATGGACTGAAGCAACCACTGAAGTGGCAATGCAAAGCATTTCTTCAGGCCTGCCCCTTCAGCCTCAGTGTGCAGTTTTAAAACTACAAATTCAACCTGGTAAAATAAACCCTTTTGTCAGGCATAACCCTTCCTTTTAATACTTATAAGTCACCCTTAAGGTAGACCCTAAATCCTCATAGGGCAGGGTACCTAATATATACTAAATAGGACATGGGTACTTGGGTTTTACATGTCCTGAAAGTTAAAAATCTCCCAAATCATTTTTCAATGTGGTGAGGCTAGCTCTCTCATAGAAAAGTACTGGGTTACATTATAGCACAATATAATGTATAACATCAGTTTGGAAATATCTCGAACTATAATTTAAGGACTCAAATAAATAGGAATTTAAAATACAATCTGATGGTAAAGTCAGATTTTAAATTAATATTTTGAAAATGCTACTTTTAGAAAGTTGCCATTTTCCTGCCTAAAAGCCTCTAGTAGCCCTTTCAGAGATAATCACAACTGTCACCAGAGGGGTGTATTGCTCTCAGGAAAGTGCACAACAGAGCCTTGCCTGGGAGGAGGTGTGCACTGCTTCTGACAAAATGGCCTGGGGATGTGGCCACCAGCTGTATAAGCTTTATAGCGGTAACTGCAAACACAACAATGATGGACAGAATGTGAATCAATGTCACACATTCACCCCAGTCCAAAGATCTGGGCCCAAATCCATCGTTTGTCCACTCCACACCACCCTGGGTTAGACAATGGCGATATGCAAATCAGCGCTGACCCTGTGCCCCATGGGAACAGTCCAGTCCGAACTACAAAAGCCATGTCCTTCCCAGAACGGAAACAAGCATCCGAGGACCGGCCCGGTTTCGAGGTAACACCTCTCATCAGCCCGGCTAGCTTGATTCCAGTGGTGTGGAGTGCCTGGGACTCACGTCTGAGCATCCCCAGTACACTTAGAGCGGTAACTGCAAACACAACAATGATGGACAGAATGTGGATCAATGTCACACATTCACCCCAGTCCAAAGATCTGGGCCCAAATCCATTGTTTTTCCACTCCACACCACCCTGGGTTAGACAATGGCGATATGCAAATCAGCGCTGACCCTGTGCCCCATGGGAACAGTCCAGTCCGAACTACAAAAGCCATGTCCTTCCCAGAACGGAAACAAGCATCCGAGGACCGGCCCGGTTTCGAGGTAACACCTCTCATCAGCCCGGCTAGCTTGATTCCAGTGGTGTGGAGTGCCTGGGACTCACGTCTGAGCATCCCCAGTACACTTAGAGCGGTAACTGCAAACACGACAATGATGGACAGAATGTGGATCAATGTCACACATTCACCCCAGTCCAAAGATCTGGGCCCAAATCCATCGTTTTTCCACTCCACACCACCCTGGGTTAGACAATGGTGATATGCAAATCAGCGCTGACCCTGTGCCCCATGGGAACAGTCCAGTCCGAACTACAAAAGCCATGTCCTTCCCAGAACGGAAACAAGCATCCGAGGACCGGCCCGGTTTCGAGGTAACACCTCTCATCAGCCCGGCTAGCTTGATTCCAGTGGTGTGGAGTGCCTGGGACTCACGTCTGAGCATCCCCAGTACACTTAGAGCGGTAACTGCAAACACAACAATGATGGACAGAATATGGATCAATGTCACACATTCACCCCAGTCCAAAGATCTGGGCCCAAATCCATCGTTTTTCCACTCCACACCACCCTGGGTTAGACAATGGCGATATGCAAATCAGCGCTGACCCTGTGCCCCATGGGAACAGTCCAGTCCGAACTACAAAAGCCATGTCCTTCCCAGAACGGAAACAAGCATCCGAGGACCGGCCCGGTTTCAAGGTAACACCTCTCATCAGCCCGGCTAGCTTGATTCCAGTGGTGTGGAGTGCCTGGGACTCACGTCTGAGCATCCCCAGTACACTTAGAGCGGTAACTGCAAACACAACAATGATGGACAGAATGTGGATCAATGTCACACATTCACCCCAGTCCAAAGATTTGGGCCCAAATCCATCGTTTTTCCACTCCACACCACCCTGGGTTAGACAATGGCGATATGCAAATCAGCGCTGACCCTGTGCCCCATGGGAACAGTCCAGTCCGAACTACAAAAGCCATGTCCTTCCCAGAACGGAAATAAGCATCCGAGGACCGGCCCGGTTTCGAGGTAACACCTCTCATCAGCCCGGCTAGCTTGATTCCAGTGGTGTGGAGTGCCTGGGACTCACGTCTAAGCATCCCCAGTACACTTAGAGCGGTAACTGCAAACACAACAATGATGGACAGAATGTGGATCAATGTCACACATTCACCCCAGTCCAAAGATCTGGGCCCAAATCCATCGTTTTTCCACTCCACACCACCCTGGGTTAGACAATGGCGATATGCAAATCAGCGCTGACCCTGTGCCCCATGGGAACAGTCCAGTCCGAACTACAAAAGCCATGTCCTTCCCAGAACGGAAACAAGCATCCGAGGACCGGACCGGTTTCGAGGTAACACCTCTCATCAGCCCGGCTAGCTTGATTCCAGTGGTGTGGAGTGCCTGGGACTCACGTCTGAGCATCCCCAGTACACTTAGAGTGGTAACTGCAAACACAACAATGATGGACAGAATGTGGATCAATGTCACACATTCACCCCAGTCTAAAGATCTGGGCCCAAATCCATTGTTTTTCCACTCCACACCACCCTGGGTTAGACAATGGCGATATGCAAATCAGCGCTGACCCTGTGCCCCATGGGAACAGTCCAGTCCGAACTACAAAAGCCATGTCCTTCCCAGAACGGAAACAAGCATCCGAGGACCGGCCCGGTTTCGAGGTAACACCTCTCATCAGCCCGGGTAGCTTGATTCCAGTGGTGTGGAGTGCCTGGGACTCATGTCTGAGCATCCCCAGTACACTTAGAGCGGTAACTGCAAACACAACAATGATGGACAGAATGTGGATCAATGTCACACATTAACCCCAGTCCAAAGATCTGGTCCCAAATCCATCGTTTTTCCACTCCACACCACCCTGGGTTAGACAATGGCGATATGCAAATCAGCGCTGACCCTGTGCCCCATGGGAACAGTCCAGTCCGAACTACAAAAGCCATGTCCTTCCCAGAACAGAAACAAGCATCCGAGGACCGGCCCGGTTTCGAGGTAACACCTCTCATCAGCCCGGCTAGCTTGATTCTAGTGGTGTGGAGTGCCTGGGACTCACGTCTGAGCATCCCCAGTACACTAAGAGCGGTAACTGCAAACACAACAATGATGGACAGAATGTGGATCAATGTCACACATTCACCCCAGTCCAAAGATCTGGGCCCAAATCCATCGTTTTTCCACTCCACACCACCCTGGGTTAGACAATGGCGATATGCAAATCAGCGCTGACCCTGTGCCCCATGGGAACAGTCCAGTCCGAACTACAAAAGCCATGTCCTTCCCAGAACGGAAACAAGCATCCGAGGACCGGCCCGGTTTCGAGGTAACACCTCTCATCAGCCCGGCTAGCTTGATTCCAGTGGTGTGGAGTGCCTGGGACTCACGTCTGAGCATCCCCAGTACACTTAGAGCGGTAACTGCAAACACAACAATGATGGACAGAATGTGGATCAATGTCACACATTCACCCCAGTCCAAAGATCTGGGCCCAAATCCATCGTTTTTCCACTCCACACCACCCTGGGTTAGACAATGGCGATATGCAAATCAGCGCTGACCCTGTGCCCCATGGGAACAGTCCAGTCCGAACTACAAAAGCCATGTCCTTCCCAGAACGGAAACAAGCATCCGAGGACCGGCCCGGTTTCGAGGTAACACCTCTCATCAGCCCGGCTAGCTTGATTCCAGTGGTGTGGAGTGCCTGGGACTCACGTCTGAGCATCCCCAGTACACTTAGAGTGGTAACTGCAAACACAACAATGATGGACAGAATGTGGATCAATGTCACACATTCACCCCAGTCCAAAGATCTGGGCCCAAATCCATCGTTTTTCCACTCCACACCACCCTGGGTTAGACAATGGCGATATGCAAATCAGCGCTGACCCTGTGCCCCATGGGAACAGTCCAGTCCGAACTACAAAAGCCATGTCCTTCCCAGAACGGAAACAAGCATCCGAGGACCGGCCCGGTTTCGAGGTAACACCTCTCATCAGCCCGGCTAGCTTGATTCCAGTGGTGTGGAGTGCCTGGGACTCACGTCTGAGCATCCCCAGTACACTTAGAGCGGTAACTGCAAACAAAACAATGATGGACAGAATGTGGATCAATGTCACACATTCACCCCAGTCCAAAGATCTGGGCCCAAATCCATCGTTTTTCCACTCCACACCACCCTGGGTTAGACAATGGCGATATGCAAATCAGCGCTGACCCTGTGCCCCATGGGAACAGTCCAGTCCGAACTACAAAAGCCATGTCCTTCCCAGAACGGAAACAAGCATCCGAGGACCGGCCCAGTTTCGAGGTAACACCTCTCATCAGCCCGGCTAGCTTGATTCCAGTGGTGTGGAGTGCCTGGGACTCACGTCTGAGCATCCCCAGTACACTTAGAGCGGTAACTGCAAACACAACAATGATGGACAGAATGTGGATCAATGTCACACATTCACCCCAGTCCAAAGATCTGGGCCCAAATCCATCGTTTTTCCACTCCACACCACCCTGGGTTAGACAATGGCGATATGCAAATCAGCGCTGACCCTGTGCCCCATGGGAACAGTCCAGTCCGAACTACAAAAGCCATATCCTTCCCAGAACGGAAACAAGCATCCGAGGACCGGCCCGGTTTCGAGGTAACACCTCTCATCAGCCCGGCTAGCTTGATTCCAGTGGTGTGGAGTGCCTGGGACTCACGTCTGAGCATCCCCAGTACACTAAGAGCGGTAACTGCAAACACAACAATGATGGACAGAATGTGGATCAATGTCACACATTCACCCCAGTCCAAAGATCTGGGCCCAAATCCATCGTTTTTCCACTCCACACCACCCTGGGTTAGACAATGGCGATATGCAAATCAGCGCTGACCCTGTGCCCCATGGGAACAGTCCAGTCCGAACTACAAAAGCCATGTCCTTCCCAGAACGGAAACAAGCATCCGAGGACCGGCCCGGTTTCGAGGTAACACCTCTCATCAGCCCGGCTAGCTTGATTCCATCGATGGATTTGGGCCCAGATCTTTGGACTGGGGTGAATGTGTGACATTGATCCACATTCTGTCCATCATTGTTGTGTTTGCAGGTACCGCTCTAAGTGTACTGGGGATGCTCAGACGTGAGTCCCAGGCACTCCACACCACTGGAATCAAGCTAGCCGGGCTGATGAGAGGTGTTACCTCGAAACCGGGCCGGTCCTCGGATGCTTGTTTCCGTTCTGGGAAGGACATGGCTTTTGTAGTTCGGACTGGACTGTTCCCATGGGGCACAGGGTCAGCGCTGATTTGCATATCGCCATTGTCTAACCCAGGGTGGTGTTGAGTGGAAAAACAATGGATTTGGGCCCAGATCTTTGGACTGGGGTGAATGTGTGACATTGAACCACATTCTGTCCATCATTGTTGTGTTTGCAGGTACCGCTCTAAGTGTACTGGGGATGCTCAGACATGAGTCCCAGGCACTCCACACCACTGGAATCAAGCTAGCCGGGCTGATGAGAGGTGTTACCTCGAAACCGGGCCGGTCCTCGGATGCTTGTTTCTGTTCTGGGAAGGACATGGCTTTTGTAGTTCGGACTGGACTGTTCCCATGGGGCACAGGGTCAGCGCTGATTTGCATATCGCCATTGTCTAACCCAGGGTGGTGTGGAGTGGAAAAACAATGGATTTGGGCCCAGATCTTTGGACTGGGGTGAATGTGTGACATTGATCCACATTCTGTCCATCATTGTTGTGTTTGCAGGTACCGCTCTAAGTGTACTGGGGATGCTCAGACGTGAGTCCCAGGCACTCCACACCACTGGAATCAAGCTAGCCGGGCTGATGAGAGGTGTTACCTCGAAACCGGGCCGGTCCCCGGATGCTTGTTTCCGTTCTGGGAAGGACATGGCTTTTGTAGTTCGGACTGGACTGTTCCCATGGGGCACAGGGTCAGCGCTGATTTGCATATCGCCATTGTCTAACCCAGGGTGGTGTGGAGTGGAAAAACAATGGATTTGGGCCCAGATCTTTGGACTGGGGTGAATGTGTGACATTGATCCACATTCTGTCCATCATTGTTGTGTTTGCAGGTACCGCTCTAAGTGTACTGGGGATGCTCAGAAGTGAGTCCCAGGCACTCCACACCACTGGAATCAAGCTAGCCGGGCTGATGAGAGGTGTTACCTCGAAACCGGGCCGGTCCTCGGATGCTTGTTTCCGTTCTGGGAACGACATGGCTTTTGTAGTTCGGACTGGACTGTTCCCATGGGGCACAGGGTCAGCGCTGATTTGCATATCGCCATTGTCTAACCCAGGGTTGTGTGGAGTGGAAAAACGATGGATTTGGGCCCAGATCTTTGGACTGGGGTGAATGTGTGACATTGATCCACATTCTGTCCATCATTGTTGTGTTTGCAGGTACCGCTCTAAGTGTACTGGGGATGCTCAGACATGAGTCCCAGGCACTCCACACCACTGGAATCAAGCTAGCCGGGCTGATGAGAGGTGTTACCTCGAAACCGGGCCGGTCCTCGGATGCTTGTTTCCGTTCTGGGAAGGACATGGCTTTTGTAGTTCGGACTGGACTGTTCCCATGGGGCACAGGGTCAGCGCTGATTTGCATATCGCCATTGTCTAACCCAGGGTGGTGTGGAGTGGAAAAACGATGGATTTGGGCCCAGATCTTTGGACTGGGGTGAATGTGTGACATTGATCCACATTCTGTCCATCATTGTTGTGTTTGCAGGTACCGCTCTAAGTGTACTGGGGATGCTCAGACGTGAGTCCCAGGCACTCCACACCACTGGAATCAAGCTAGCCGGGCCGATGAGAGGTGTTACTTCGAAACCGGGCCGGTCCTCGGATGCTTGTTTCCGTTCTGGGAAGGACATGGCTTTTGTAGTTCGGACTGGACTGTTCCCATGGGGCACAGGGTCAGCGCTGATTTGCATATCGCCATTGTCTAACCCAGGGTGGTGTGGAGTGGAAAAACGATGGATTTGGGCCCAGATCTTTGGACTGGGGTGAATGTGTGACATTGATCCACATTCTGTCCATCATTGTTGTGTTTGCAGGTACCGCTCTAAGTGTACTGGGGATGCTCAGACGTGAGTCCCAGGCACTCCACACCACTGGAATCAAGCTAGCCGGGCTGATGAGAGGTGTTACCTCGAAACCGGGCCGGTCCTCGGATGCTTGTTTCCGTTCTGGGAAGGACATGGCTTTTGTAGTTCGGACTGGACTGTTCCCATGGGGCACAGGGTCAGCGCTGATTTGCATATCACCATTGTCTAACCCAGGGTGGTGTGGAGTGGAAAAACGATGGATTTGGGCCCAGATCTTTGGACTGGGGTGAATGTGTGACATTGATCCACATTCTGTCCATCATTGTTGTGTTTGCAGGTACCGGTATAAGCTTTATAGGCAGCCCCTGTCAGGCAGATGTAACACACATTTAGGCCTACCCCTGCCCAACTAGTGAGAGCGGTACCAATCCCAGTTGGGGCAAAACCTGTCCCACAACTGGTTTTGCCGGGGGAATTCCTGTTTTCCTTAGACACACATTAGGGGTGTCTGCTAAGCTGTGACCAAAGGAAGAAAGATCTGACATTTTGTATTTTGTCAGAGCAGTTTGCTGTAGGATTGTTTGGTGCATGCCTCCCAGGAATTGATGTGAAAGTGGGTAGGATTGCCCCTGGTAACCTTCCCCCTATTGGTTAGGGAGTCAAACCCATCCACAAGCTACCCTTGAATACCTTCCTCAGAACACTGTTGGACCTGGGGAAAACAAAAGAAGGACTCTGCTGAATCCTGACTTCAGAAAGAAGACTGAACCAACTGTAACCTGTGGAGAGATAACCCATGGGGTTGCACCTTCTCCTAAGTGAAGCCAGGACAGAAGAGTAGACTCCAAGGGCTAGTTGACAAGCCTCCTGTTAAGCTCCAGGGACACAAAAGCTGCAAGAAGACCCCCTTCCTGAAGCTCCCAGCTGACCATTTCCAAATGGACTTAAAGTGGACCCTGCTGGTGGCTTTCCATGGAGGGAGTCCTTACCCACAAGCGGTATCCCTTTTGTCATGGGGCTCTTGGATGAGTGTTAGGGTGTACTCATCCTGCCTAGCTCTAGAGGGTGGGACTTAAAAACATTTCCAAGGAATTTTGCAAAATAAAAACACAAGGGGTGCCTCCAGATCACAGCTAAGCTGCTGGTACAACATCGCATTGCCCCTTGAATTTAACTTGTGGATTGTCCCACTGAAAAAAGTTTGACTTCCAAAAACGTTTCTAAGTCTGAATGTAGAAATCTTCACTGGAAGATGGCACAGAAAGTATCCAGCAGGTGAGGGACCTTCCCTGGGTGTGAAATTCAAATTTGCCCCACTCTGAGTGTACATGCCACAAGTCAACAGCTTCACCGGGGCCTTTTCAAACAGCTATCCGGCGTTGTGGAACCTTTCTCTGTCTTAGCCTGCTGCCTCGTCCTGCTGAGGATCTTCGACTTTCCAAAAAGTTTCTAAATCAGAAAGTAACATTTCCACTGGGCCAAACATGGGCCATCCGACTAGTGCTCTCTTGCTGCCAGCCATAACTTTTAACTTTGACCTGGCCTAGCTTGACCAGATACCTGTCAGTATTGCTTTGCACTTTTTGTTGCTAAAAAAAAACTAAAACATTGACAAATCATTTCTTATAACTGAATTTTGTTGTTTTGATGTCTATTTGCTCACTGCATTTTCTCTATTTTTATAAATTAGAGTGGGATTTTTATTGTGTTATGTTTTCTACTTTTTGCTATTTTGGTACTGATAAATGTTTTACACATTTTACACATTTCTCCTAAGTTAATCTTGTCTGCTCTGTACTACAGCTATCATGGATTGAGTCAGGTTTAAATTATTGAGACCTAACTAGTGCTTGCAAGATACAATGCCCTTACTACTGTAGATGACTAACATCCACTTCGACTAATAATCCATTTCTCAAACCACAGTTGGCGCTTTGTTCTTTTTGGTGCAATTTTGAACTGGTTGGATTTATTGTCATTTTGGGGTCATTTTATTTGCTAATATTTACTCCATTGTTCTTCATTGGTTTGGAATTTTTCTTCTGCTGTGTTCTCATTGTATTACCATTTGAAAACTTCATAAATACTTAATACATTTCCTCTAAGTTACGACCATCTGCTCTGTGCAATAGCTACCATGGGCTGAACTGCAGGTTAATGTAATGGCTTTAGGTGTTTAGCTTGACAAGGATTGTGGTTATTGTTTGAGGTGGGTATTCACCCCCTCAACTGATATTACTATTCCTCTCAGTAGTGTTCAGCTGTGGGATACCGTACTTGTGTTTTTGCAGCGCTACTTAGTAATTTAGGTTAAAACCAAAAATCACTTTCAAATCTGACATCAACTTAACTTTTATTTTTTATATTGTCCTTTTATTTTTAATTAGCCATTTTTGATTTTCCTTCTTTTCATTCCTACCATATGACTTTTCACACCTGTGATTTTTAGAGAATAGAAGTGGATCTGATCAACACTGGGCCTCAAGATACAGATCTGAAGAAGCTGTGCAAAGATAGAGGGCTGAATCTAGCAAAAGGGACCGAAAGTGTGGATTGCCAAATAATGATCAAAGTTCAGGAGGAGGATTGTCTGCTACAGGCCCACACACAGGAGCATGAGGAGGAGGCAGTGGCAGGAGAGGAGGAGCCTAAAGGAGCCACATCCCCTGTCTTTTCCAGAACAGAGAACCTAGCATCTTCCTTCAGCCTGACTCATTCACAGTTGGAAAACAGACAGGGAGAGATGGACCTGAAGCAAACAACTGTCAACCTTTGCATTGTAGGAGAAGAGTTTGGCATTGGCCTTGGGGAAGAAGAAGGCCCTGTTGACCCATGAGAGTGGCCAGAGAGAACTGAACCTAAGAGCCAAGAGGCTTGTGGGTCCAATGAAGATGGTGGCTGTGACAGTTACATGCATTGGAGAGGCAAACAAGTTCACATCCTGAAAGACCGGGAGCCTAGCTACATGGTAGGGGATGATATTGATAAGTGGTGTGCAGCATATGAGGTGGCTATAAATATGCATTGCGTTCCAGAGAAGGACATGCAAAATGTTGGGAGGGATATCCTGTTGGCACTAGAGGTAGCTGTCCAGATTACCCATTCTACCCTGAAAAAAGCCCTTATTACCAAGTTTGTTCTGACACATAAGAAGTATCGCTTGAAGTTCAGGAATAGCCAGAAGATGTCACACCAGTCATGTTTAGAGTTTGTGGACTCATCAAATAAGGCACTGCATGGTTGGGTAAAGGGCAGCAAAGTGAATGATTACAATAGGTTTTTTATTTTTATCATGAAGAAGCACACAGTAAATTATTGTTCTACAGATTTTTTACAGTTTTACACCTGCATCTATTTCATGTACATTTTTCAATGCCCATAATTACATATTATTAGAAAAATAACTATGACAGATAAAATGTCATTCCCCCATCATACATACAGTCCAAACATACTATCTCTCATACAGCAGGCACTTTCGAACCCTTTTCCATAAAAAAACAATAATTGGTATTTCGCAGGTCCACAATAGAAATAGGTTTTATATATATGAATAGATAATAATCTTACATCACAATTAGTTCTATTTTTAATGGCACACATTTGTATTTATGTGCCTCTGGCATAAATGTTTTGGATGTCTAATACAGCTTGAATTAATCAATATATGTTGCTTAAGACTAATGTATGTTGTCCTTTTATTTTCTCACGCATATGGTTTATGCTTATTATCCTTTGTTTCCTCTTTACGCTTGTTTCATCCTCCAAACCCCTACTTCAGGAAATCCACTTCAAAACCATAACTTGTGGATTAACCAATGCTAAGAACCATGGATCTTCAAATCAGAAGAGCTCACAATATGTTGAGTAGGTACTTGAATCTAAAACCCAGTGCAAACTACCTGAATGCTCAGACACAAAGAGAATGAAGTGTTTATGATAAGAAATGTACGAGGTGAGTATTCTGTGATGAAACTCTCCAAATTCTTACCAATCAATAATTCATGGTTCATAATGTGAAATTCTGATCTTTGAAAGATTTATATGTATATACAAAGAAGAGATGTTTCTATATGTTGAATGTTAATAAAAATATGAATTCCAAGAAATGTTGCATTCTCTGAGGCACATATTGTTGATCAATTCCTAATTGAATGAGTGAAGTTGTTGGGGTTTATACTTGCAATATACATCAAACCACTGGTATTGCCAGTGTAGTGTTTGAAGAGGAGGTGGCCCCTTTTAATTTTGGGGGTTGAGGAAGTTTCCCATGTATCCCTGGGTGACAGAGAGATAGTGACTGGAGTTCACATGCCTAAGAACACTAAAAAGTACACACAGCAGCTCACCATCAATGGGCAGAGGGTTGAAGCTCTGAGAGACACAGGAGCACCATGACTACTGTTAGTTGTCATCTGTCGTAATTAGTGCAGTTTAACCCCAATGTAGTCCATCAGTTTGTGACAGATGAAAACAAGGTAAGACATTACCATGTGGCTTTGGTTCTGCCGGAGTGGGTAGTGGACTCAGATACGCTGAAAGGAGCTGTGATTTCAGCAATGGCTGTTGATCGTCTGGTGAGGAATGACCTTGAGTGCACTATCTGTAAAGTGGAGCTCAGGTCTCATGTGTAGTTGTTAGGACTGCCTGAGTGGGTGCTTATGACCGCAAAATCCATGAGAGTCCATATGGGGAATCAGAAGGACTTGAAGCATGAATCAGTGTCCCAGGTGCATACTAGTGTGGGAAGCCCACCCTCGAAATTCCCAGGGTCGGGGAGGAGGCTGAGGGCAAATGTGACATCCTGGAACCTACGGAGGAAGGCTTTGTTGCCCTGAGAGATTTGCCTGAGGTAGCTGAGTGGCAAACTGTAGGAGGAGCAACCCTGGCAGAGTTCTGCAAGGTGTACTGGGAGTGCCTCACTCTTGAGGGCCTTTGGTGATAGGCTGAAGCCTTTGCCAATAGCAACACCTCTGGTGATCACCTTATATATTGGGAGAATGGTAACCTGTATAGCGAGCCTAAGGTGTATGAGCTGAGCCTGGGGCATGCCATGTGTTGGTGGTCCCTCAGTGCTACAGAGCCTTCCTACTGCAGTTGGCTCAGTATATCCCCTGGCAAGACATCTGGGCCTGTCCAAAACCTTTGACTGACTGGTCACCCACTTTTATAAGCCCTGGATGAGAATGCAGTATGGTGCATTCTGCAGATGCTGTGTAAACTGCCAGACAATTGGAAATCAGGCACAAAGCACAATGCCCCCACTGATTCCATTCTCTATAATGGGAAAGCCCGTTGAGAGGTTGGGCATAGACCTAATTGGTAATCTGGACCAATAGGCAGCCTTAAGCAACAGGTTCATCCTGGTACTGGTGGACTATTCCACAGGGTACCCTGAGGCCATTCCTCTGAGAATGGTGACTGCGTCCATGGTGACCAGGGCACTGATGCAGTTTTTAACCCATGTGGGTTTCCCCAAGAAGCTTTTGTCTGACAGGAACACCAACTTCATGTCTACCTACACGAAGTCCATGTGAGAGGAGTGTGGGGTAACATACAAGTTCACCATTCCATGCCACCCCCAGACTAATGGGCTTGTAGAAAGCTTCAATGAGACTCTGAAAGGCATGAACATGGGTCTGCCAGAACCCATGAGGTGTAAGTAGGAGGTCTTCTTACTATGCCTTTTCTTTCACAGACAGGGAATTACCTCAGAAGTGTTTGTGGTTCAGCCCCTTTGAGCTTCTGTTCAGTTACCCGGTATGTGGACTTCTCAATCTTGTTAAGGAAAGGTGGGAGCAAGCTCCCAAGAAACCACCTTAGGATGAGTGCTGCATTCATACTTTGCACATTGCCTCGAAGGTAACCCTGACTCTTTGTGTCAAGCTATCAGAGGGTTAAGCACACGTTAATTTAGTTACTTTTGTGGTTCACCTTGACAAGGATTGTGGTTTTTGCTTGAGTGGGGCTTTCACCCCACTCAACTAGAAACCCGGTTCACTAACTAAATATCGATGAAAAAAATATAGAAGTAAAAAATATTGATGAAAAAATATTGACTACATATACTTAAACAGGTAAGTACAAAAATAGTGAAAATAAATATCGATGTTAAAAATAAAGTTGTAGAAAATATTGATTAGTATATATATATACACATATAAAATAAATATTAAATCATAACATTAATAAAAACATAAAATAAAGTGGATTTAATATACATTTTAACAAATATAACAAATAAACATAATTAAAGAAATATTTAAACATACATAATAATCAATATATATACATATTTACTTTAAAACAATTAATCAACTATACATTTTTATTTATTTTATAATTTGAAAATTATATAAATATACACATATATGTATATATAAATATATATATATACACATATGTAATATGTATATATATATATATATATATATGCAAAAACAATCCGCTTCCATGGAGAAGATAAGGGGACACAGCGGGACTGAGAATTCACCGTTTATTAATTGGCATTACGCGTTTCGGCGATGTTTGCCTCATCAGATGCCTCGGGTGCAGGAAGTCCATCTTTTCTCTTTTGAATGTTGGCCCATCCCCCTAAAGTAGTGTTGGCCACTGCTCCATCGTATCAGAGACACTCACGCTGCTCAGTGTTCGTTTCTAAAGACTACAGCAACCAGCATGCAGTTTGTTCGTTTAAGCAGAGTGCCTCCGTCAGCCCCATTTTTCAATGACTTCTAGTAAGGGGCTGATGAAAGATGCGATGAAGGTTGAACCCCTGTATTGTGCTGGGCTAACAACCAGTGTCCCAGTCATCACTTCCAGCTGTTTGGCCCCCGTATCCGCAGCGCGTCTGGAGACGCCGGTTTGCAGTAACCACGTCTGTCCATATTTGATGGATTGCCATTCGACAACAAATGCGCCGCTTCTCGGGGAATCAGAGGCGGTCCGGGTAAGTGCCACAATACCTCGGAACACTGAAGGAAGGGCCCCCTTGCGTAGCGGTGGCTCCACGCTGATATGCAAAAAAAATCCGCTTCCATGAAGAAGATAAGGGGACACAGCGGGACTGAGAATTCACCGTTTATTAATTGGCATTACGCGTTTCGGCGATGTTTGCCTCATCAGATGCCTCGGGTGCAGGAAGTCCATATTTTCTCTTTTGAAGGTTGGCCCATCCCCCTAAAGTAGTGTTGGCCACTCCTCCATCGTATCAGAGACACTCACGCTGCTGAGTGTTCGTTTCCAAAGACTACAGCAACCAGCATGCAATTTGTTCGTTTAAGCAGAGTGCCTCCATCAGCCCTATTTTTAAATGACTTCTAGTAAGGGGCTGATGAAAGATGCGATGAAGGTTGAACCCCTGTATTGTGCTGGGCTAAGAACCAGTGTCCCAGTCTTCACTTCCAGCCGCTTGCCGCCCGTATCTGCAGCGCGTCTCGAGAAGCCGGTTTGCAGTAACCACGTCTGTCTATATTTGATGGATTGCCATTCGACAACAAATGCGCCGCTTCTCGGGGAATCAGCGGCGGTCCGGGTAAGTGCCACAGTACCATGGAACGCTGAAGGAAGGGCCCCCTTGCGTAGCGGTGGCTCCACGCTAATATGCAAAAACAATCCGCTTCCATGAAGAAGATAAGGGGACACAGCAGGACTGAGAATTCACAGTTTATTAATTGGCATTATGTGTTTCTGCGAAGTTTCCCTCATCAGATGCCTCGGGTGCAGGAAGTCCATATTTTCTCTTTTGAAGGTTGGCCCATCCCCCTAAAGTAGTGTTGGCCACTCCTCCATCGTATCAGAGACACTCACGCTGCTCAGTGTTCGTTTCCAAAGACTACAGCAACCAGCATGCAGTTTGTTCGTTTAAGCAGAGTGCCTCCGTCAGCCCTATTTTTCAATGACTTCTAGTAAGGGGCTGATGAAAGATGCGATGAAGGTTGAGACCCTGTATTGTGCTGGGCTAACAACCAGTGTCCCAGTCCTCACTTCCAGCCGCTTGGCCCCCGTATCTGCAGCGCGTCTGGAGACGCTGGTTTGCAGTAACCCGTCTGTCCATATTTGATGGATTGCCATTCGACAACAAATGCGCCGCTTCTCGGGGAATCAGCGGCGGTCCGGGTAAGTGCCACAGAACCTCAGAACACTGAAGGAAGGGCCCCCTTGCGTAGCGGTGGCTCCACGCTAATATGCAAAAACAATCTGCTTCCATGAAGAAGATAAGGGGACACAGCGGGACTGAGAATTCACAGTTTATTAATTGGCATTACGCGTTTCGGCGATGTTTGCCTCATCAGATGCCTCGGGTGCAGGAAGTCCATATTTTCTCTTTTGAAGGTTGGCCCATCCCCCTAAAGTAGTGTTGGCCACTCCTCCATCATATCAGAGACACTCACGCTGCTCAGTGTTTGTTTCCAAAGACTACAGCAACCAGCATGCAGTTTGTTCGTTTAAGCAGAGTGCCTCCGTCAGCCCTATTTTTCAATGACTTCTAGTAAGGGGCTGATGAAAGATGCGATGAAGGTTGAACCCCTGTATTGTACTGGGCTAACAACCAGTGTCCCAGTCCTCACTTCCAGCCGCTTGGCCCCCGTATCTGCAGCGCGTCTGGAGACGCCAGTTTGCAGTAACCACGTCTGTCCATATTTGATGGACTGCCATTCGACAACAAATGCGCCACTTCTCGTGGAATCAGCGGCGGTCCGGGTAAGTGCCACAGTACCTCAAAACACTGAAGGAAGGGCCCCCTTGCGTAGTGGTGGCTCCACGCTAATATGCAAAAACAAACCGCTTCCATGAAGAAGATAAGGGGACACAGCAGGACTGAGAATTCACAGTTTATTAATTGGCATTATGCGTTTCGGCGATGTTTGCCTCATCAGATGCCTCGGGTGCAGGAAGGCCATATTTTCTCTTTTGAAGGTTGGCCCATCCCCCTAAAGTAGTGTTGGCCACTCCTCCATCGTATCAGAGACACTCACGCTGCTCAGTGTTCGTTTCCAAAGACTACAGCAACCAGAATGCAGTTTGTTCGTTTAAGCAGAGTGCCTCCGGCAGCCCTATTTTTCAACGACTTCTAGTAAGGGGCTGATGAAAAATTATTTATATATACTAATAACATACAATCTATTACCAAAAAAAAAACATTCTATTTTAAATTAAAACATTAAACTATTTACAAATCTTTAAACTTAAATTTACCACTCCAGGCACTGCAACTGTAGGGAAAGTGTTCGATGGCGGATGGAAAAAAATTCCCATCCCCTCTCCAGTAAGTGCAACAGTAGGGAAAGTGTTGGAAAGTGGAGGGGTAAAACTTACTATTCCAACTCCAGTTTGTGTAACAGTAGGGAAAGCAGAGGGGTCAAAATTACTATTCCCACTCCAATGAGTGCAACAGTATGGAAACTGTTGGATAGCGGAGAGGTAAAACTTACTATTCTCACTCCAATGAGTGCAACAGTAGGGAAAGTGTTGGATTGCGTAGGGGGAAAAATTACTATTTCCACTCCAGTGTGTGCAACGGTAGGGAAAGTGTTGAATAGCCGTGAGGTAGCACTTACTATTCCCACTCAAGTGAGTGCAACAGAAGGAAACATGTTGAATAGTGGCAGGACAAAATGTACTATTCCCACTCCAATCAGTGCAACAGTACGGAAAATGTTGAATTGCAATTGGGTAACTAATAATATGCTCACTCCAGTCACTTCAAAACTAAAAACAAACACAATATTAACAACACAGAAAATGAAAAAAAAACATATATTTTTTAACTATATTAAAAATTAAAATACAAATTTATTTAATATGACAAATTGAAAAAACATATTATAATGTTAAATGCATATGACAAATACCTACACATATATGAAATCAAATAAAAACGAATATCCAAACAAATAAATATTTTTTATTAGAAAATATTTAGAATCAAAAACATTAAATATTACATACATTTACTTTTTTTATTTCCTACTCTATAAGACCACACAATTTACAACCCACATCTAAATTTTATTTAAAAATGTACTTACATAATTAACATATTTAATTATAAATTAAATAAATGTTATTTTTAAAAAACAAAGTAAAACTTCCTACACCTTACCCCTATATTTTCCACAAACCACTGGTAAAATTAAACTTAAAAAAAAATAATTACACAATTAAAACCTAATTTCAAATAAAAAACTAATATTATATGAAAACTAATTATAAGTAAGTAAAATGTATTTACTGACCACCTTTACCCCTAAAAAAGCAAAACACATCCACAAAAAAATAAAAAACTACCCTAATTAAATATTAATTATTAATTACCATTGAGGGTTAACCAATTATTAATTAATTTAACATAAATGACTTCCCATACTTTACCCCTATTAACCCGATAACTCACACCTAAAATGAATTACAGAAATTCCATATTTAATTTTCAAATAATTAATCAATAATATTTAAGAACTAATTATTGATTAATTAAAAATAAATTACTTCCCACCCTTTATCCCATAACCCCTACAACTCACACCTAATAAATCATATAATTACCAAAATGAATTATCAATTAATTAGTTAATATAAATTAACAGCTAATTAAGATTAATTAAATAAACATGAATTACCTCCCACCCTTTACCCCTGTAAACCCCACAACTCGCACCTAAAATTAATTACACAATTTCTATAATTAATTTGTAATCAATTAATTAATATAAATTAACAACGAATTATTATTAATCAAAAATAACTTTCTTCCCACCCTTAACTCCTATAAACCCCACAAGCCGCACCAAGCGAAAGTACACAGTTGCCATCATTAATTACCAATTAATTATATAACATTAATTAACAACCAGTTCATAATTAATTACAATTAACTTACTTCCCACAATTAACACTATAAAATCTAAAATAAATAAATAAGAAATTATCATTAATGTATTTTAGTGAAATTGCTTCCCACCCTATTCCCCTATAAATCTGCAAGCCGGTACAGAACTAAAAATTGCAAAATGTAATTAAAATAAAATTGATAACTACAAAAAAATTTAACACATATATTACAAAACATAAACAACACATACAAAAAACATACATCACATACATATAAAATATAAACTAAAATACATTTTTGCAAACAATATTAATGACTTCTATATTTTTCAAAACAATATGTCTTACCTTAAATTTGCTATATACTTGACTACAATAGTCTTGCTGTCAATATTTCTGAATAACGATATTTCCAACTCGATATTTGTGTACCTCAACATTTCCTACTCAATATTCTGTCTCAACACCAAGTGTAATAGTTGCAATTCAAGTACAAGACTATGCCACAGTGTAATCAGGTTTCAATTTTCACTTAATGACTAGGAGAGCAGAGATGCCTGAGAAATATTTAGAGCTATTGAACCAACTTTGGGGCGGCAAGATGAAATGAAACGTCATTTGACCATTGTCAATCTACCAAAGCAATGAGCCACATGGAGAAAAGAGGGTGGAGTATTTAATCTAGTTCTCTAAATGAAGAAGATGAAAAGATTAAAGAATAAATAATTAATAAGGCAGGTCTCGGTTACAAGTACAAAGCCAAAGGGAGAGGTCTGCCACAGCCCACATTGAGCAATTTGAAACATAGGGAAACAACCAAGAAGTAGTCGCACAATGTTCCTGTGTCAATGTTGTAAGATGATGGAGCACCCCAAACTGTTAAATCACAGTTCAATGCAGCAAGGCAGATTTAAGTAAGCCTTTTGACAATTTGGGTATCCCACTATCAGACACAAGAGTCACTTCCACCTTTAGAATGCTGATTGATAAAATAAAGGGTATATAGTGGGTGTGAAATTCGCGCCCAGGTCCACTATGTTTTAGCTGACAAAAAACCACCATGAGTTAATTTTCTGTGGTAGTACAACATGTTAGTAATACACAGGAAGACAACGTTAGTGAACTTTGGGCATGATAGGGCACTTACAGCCAGGAAGTGAAGCCCCAAGTGTGAGATGATAAATTACAAATGTCAAAAATTGGGTAATAAAGAGCAACTCCTAACCCCAAGATAAAGTTCATTTACAGTTAATACCAAGGTTGCTCAAAGTCAATCAGCTACTATAATACATTAGTAAGGAATGGCAACAAAGTAACCGGGAACAACATAAGTTTGTCAAGAATAAAAGACCAAATGCCTTGGTTAAGAAGCCTGGCCGTGATTAATTCTGGCCTAGAGACATGACAGACCCTGACAATTGTAGGTAGTTGGGCCTCAAATCCTTTTATTTATCAAGAGGGCCATACAAAGTCTTAAATTGAGAAAATATTGTGAAGATCTTAAAAGTATATCATCGAGTAAAAGATGCTGCTCCATCCTACAGAATAAAAAAAAAACAAGGGTAAGAGCTCATAAATACCAGTAAGACAGCTCAGAAGGATAATGATTCTGTGTGATCATTTCCACTAATGATCACACAGTCGCTAGTGGACGCAGAGGGGAGGTATGTAATAGTTAAGGGCACACTAGATGGCCGACAAATTATGCTTGCATCGATATACGCTCCCAATACAGAACAGGCTGCATTCCGTGACAAGGTATCACACATACTTGCACCATGGCACGACATACCCATGCTTTTAGGGATCGACTATAATAGTGTCCTAGATGTATCGCTAGACCGATCCTTCCCGCCCCTTCCGGGTACAAGCATGCACCATGCTATGAAGGCATTGACTAATTGGGCTACACAATGGCATTTGAAGGATGCCTGGAGGCACCGTCATCCCCAAGACAGGGTGTATTCTTACTATTCAGGGGCCCATGACCTGCACGTACAACTAGACTGGTATATGCTCTTGGATGAGCTGCTCCCCCATGTATCGGTGGTATACTATTTAGGCCGGACACACTCTGATCATAACCTGCATGTACTGGAGGTGTCATGGGAATGCCCTCGCCAGCCAATCCCAACCTGGCGGCTACAACCAGACCTTTTACTAGACACGCCCTTCAGGGACCTACTGGCTGCCACTATCTTCCGGTATTTTAAGGAGAATGCTGGCACGGCCACACGCCTTTGGTGGAGTGGGACGCGTTCAAAGTCGTGATAAGGGGGGACTGCCTTGGAACGCAGGCAGGCATGAGGCGACAGTTGGAAGCAGATCTCATGCGCCTCAAAACTGACCTGCTCCGGAGGGAAGGAGAGGCTTTGGAGGGTAATACTGGTCCCTTGGAACATTTTAGAGACGAACATTCTAGATTACTAGACCGACTCCGTAATTTAAACTATGCAACACATTCAGCGCGCACCCATCATATGGGAGACAAACCTGGTAGGTTGCTGTCATGGCTGATACGGCAAGACACGGCTGCAGCACCCGTGACAGCGATACGGAATACTCAAGGAGTCTTAGTACACACCCAAATAGATATGCATCACGCTTTTGAGGAACACTACTCCACGGTATACAGGTCTTGCTTGACGGTTACGGACGTTTAGAGATAAGAGGGGCCCTTTAAACCAAAAAAAGGGAGTAGGGCACTTACTCAGTGAGAAAGGAAAATCCCTTTTGGGTAGAATTTTATGGAGTAAACTCAAAGTTCACACATCACACATACCAATATACTTATTCCTTTTCATACATACTACAATTGGACCAATTTTTTCTGTCTAGCTTTTGTGTTTTCACTCTCTTGATGTTTTCATGCTCACGGTGATTAACTCTTTTTAATGTATTGTATTTTTATGAATTTTTTGTTATCATTTGTATGGACTTATGCACTTTTTTTAAATGTGATATTTTGTATACAAACAAATAATAAATATATGTGATACATTTTTTTAATTAAGTGTTTATGGTGCTTTCCCTATTATATATGGTCCAAATGTAGTATGTGTGAAAAGGAATAAGTATATAGGTATGTGTGATATGTGAACTTTGAGTTTACTCCATGACATTTTCTACCCAAAAGGAATTTTCCTTTCTCATTGACGGTTACGGATACAGACATACAGAATTTCCTGTCCACACTAACGTTGCCACAGCTTACAGACTGTCAACGGGGGGACGTAGGGGCTCCTCTGTCACTGGAGGAAATAAGGGAAGGCGCTGAGTCCGGATGGAATACTGGCTGAATTCTACAAGGCGTACTCGGATGCATTGGTACCAGAGCTGTTGCGAGTATACGAGGCAGCGATGGAATATTCAATGCTTACCCCGTCCCCCACACAGAATGAGGCGGCGCTGGTTTCTCTTTTGAAGCCAGGTAGGAACTCAGATCTCCTGGGGTCTTATCGCCCATTGGCCCTGTTAAACACAGACTATAAAATTCTTGCCTTGGCCCTCGCTAAACGTCTTGCCCCACTTGTGCCAACCCTGGAACATGCCGACCAAAATGGATTTGTAGCCACCAGAAGTACCTCCCTAAATATTAGACGGTCATTCCGGGTCCAGAAATATGCTACGGAGAGCTGGCCTAGATCAGGCTGTCTAGTACTGGACCTGGAGAAGGCATTAGATTCGCCGGAGTGACCTTATCTTGCAGCGGTCTTACGTAAATATGAGCTGGGGATGATTATCTGCAGCTGGTGCAATTGCTGTACCAACGGCCCACAGTACTGTCTCGCACGGGCAGGCTCCTATCTCCGTTACTTTTCACCCTGGCTATGGAACCGTTGGCGGCACTCCTCCGAGAAGGTGGCGTGGAATGGGGCATCCCCTGAAGCGACGGACTGCATACGGTGTCCCTATATGTCGATGACCTGTTATTGTATATACAAGATCTTCATGCTGTGCCACCAGAGATATCAGCGCTGTTCAGCAGATTTGAGGCGGTATCAGGTCTCAGGGTAAACTGGGCCAAATCAAGTGCTTACTCTTTCTGTGAGGAAGTGACAGGACTGATATAATCATTAAGGGAACTGCGCTTAATTGGTATCCGACCACGTTCAGATACTTAGGAATATATATCTACAGGTCCTAGGCAGACATACTGGAGGTTAACCTGGTTCACGCCATCTCCCCAGTCAGAACACAGATGCAGTTCTGGAAGTCCTTGCCACTTAATGTGATGGGCCGTGTCACCTTAAACAAAATGATAGTACTATGCAGGTTATTATATTATTTTGCGAATCTTACGGTGTATGTCCCAGTGAAACTCTTCAGAGACTTGGAGGGAATGCTTCGTGGCCTGATCTGGAATGCGGGTCATCCTAGGATAGCGCTGCAGAAACTATATGCACCCCCGGAGTGTGGTGGGTTGGGTGTCCCACATCTGGAACTATATTATCTAGCGGTGCAATTGCAGTGGGTTGCAAAGTGGCTAAGCGGTAAGAATCTAGCGGACACCGCAATCGGGGATACAGTCTGGACGCTGGCTCAGATCTGTGAATTGTTTCATCCTCTCGGTAACACCCCTCGCCCGTCACAAATACATTTTGAGCTGGCTCACAGGTGTTTTAAGAGATGCCTTCACCTCAAAAAAAACACACCCTCATATGCCCCGGTAATACTGCTTCTCGGGACGCCTAGAGGCTGAGTCCCTATAACAGACTTGACGCTGGTGCTGTGGGTTGCAGTAGGTGTGGAGACACTTGGAGACTTGTTCGCAGACGGTGCCTTATTACCTTTCGCAACACTGATGGTAGAAAATGGGCTACGAGAGGGCCAGTTTCTTCTGCATGCAGCTATTATGCGAACATTCATACAAAAGTGGGGTGACATGACCAACGAACCACCGACACATCAGTTATTACAGTATTTGCATTTAATGGGAGAGGGATCACATGTGATACATTGGCTGATGCAGCCCCTGCTCACCCATGTCCTGAAACCACTGCAGATACTCCGCACATATTGGACAGAAGACAGAGGATGGATAAAGAGTGGGAGTGCGTTATAGCTAGTGCCACACATATACTGCGAAACTCGTGATTCAAACTTATCCAGACTTACATACCACATAGGACGTATCTATTGCCAGACAAAATTAGTAAATATTTTAACATTAAAACCTCCGAATGCCTGAGGTGTTGTCACCTGGGAGTTGATCTATTGCATATGTTGTGGGCCTGTCCCCTACTTCTACCCTACTGGCGCTTGATACTGGAAACAATCACTTACTGCACAAACGATAAGATACCCTCCACGTGGGAGGTCTGCATCCTGGGGCTTTATAGGAGAACCAAGGATAACAAAGCAGGTTCCAGGTTTTGGGACCTGGGCCTCATTACAGCGAAGCACGTCATAACTAGGAGGTGGATACACAAGGATCCGCCAGAGGTATCACACTGGGTGAAATACCTTGAAGTCTGGGCGTGGGCGGATGGTACCACCCTGCATAGGGAAGAAACGGCAGGTTTGCAAAAGTATCCCATTGCATGGACCTGGGAAGAAATGCTGAGAAAACTCACACGCTTGGAGGCCACGCTGTAGACACCCCCGATGCAACAAGCAGGGCCTGACACCTAAAGAGCCACCTAGTCACCGACACTGCGCTGTTTTCATGTGACGCCCCAACTGCAATGGCCAGGTTGGGCAGGCACCTCACATTCACCTGAAAGGGAAGCCAAAACTGCAGCCCCTACAGCGCGTCACCTCGACGACATTGCAACTACACAGGAAATTAAGTAGCAGCCACTACACCATACTCACACACCGGTCTACCCGCGACTCCGCCCGCAAGGTACCCTAGACCCTTGAAGCATACACCCTCGATACTCTGAAGTCTCTCTTTTTGTTTTGAATTATTTTTATTGTTGTTAAAATGCAGTTCAACTGTTGATATAAAAATAATATTAAATGCATGGATTGGACGTTGGAACGTACATTGATCTACTTACCAAAGACACATTGTTTGTTGCAATTCCGGAGTTGGATTCCGTTGTGAAATGTACTCACCTGTATACATTGATGTCCTTATGCACTAACATAGCTGCCATTACGAGGCATACTTAGCACCTTCACCCTGACCGTCCAGTGGAGACGACATATATATATATATTTACAACAAGGGGTGGTGAGGGACAGAGTCTCTGAATTAAGCAGAATACTCTCACCCAGTCAAGAGATCAGGGCTAGATCCAACACCGTTTTTTAGCTCACTGCACCATCCCAGTTTCAGAACCTGGCTGTATGCAAATTAGTCTGTTCCTGTCCCAGTGCATGATGGGAACAGGGCAAACCAAACTACAAAAGCCAATTCTTACACTGGGAAGGAAACAAGCTTCCGGGGACCGGTTTCTGGCATTACAGCCGTCTTCGGCCCGGCTTGCTTGAATCCTGATGGTGCAATGAGCAAGGGACTCATGTCTGAGTATACCCTTCCACGCTTAGGGTGGACAAAAATATTTACAACAAGGGGTGGTGAGGGACAGAGTCTCTGAATTAAGCAGAATACTCTCACCCAGTCAAGAGATCAGGGCTAGATCCAACACCGTTTTTTAGCTCACTGCACCATCCCAGTTTCAGAACCTGGCTGTATGCAAATTAGTCTGTTCCTGTCCCAGTGCATGATGGGAACAGGGCAAACCAAACTACAAAAGCCAATTCTTACACTGGCAAGGAAACAAGCTTCCGGGGACCGGTTTCTGGCATTACAGCCGTCTTCGGCCCGGCTTGCTTGAATCCTGATGGTGCAATGAGCAAGGGACTCATGTCTGAGTATACCCTTCCACGCTTAGGGTGGACAAAAATATTTACAACAAGGGGTGGTGAGGGACAGAGTCTCTGAATTAAGCAGAATACTCTCACCCAGTCAAGAGATCAGGGCTAGATCCAACACCGTTTTTTAGCTCACTGCACCATCCCAGTTTCAGAACCTGGCTGTATGCAAATTAGTCTGTTCCTGTCCCAGTGCATGATGGGAACAGGGCAAACCAAACTACAAAAGCCAATTCTTACACTGGGAAGGAAACAAGCTTCCGGGGACCGGTTTCTGGCATTACAGCCGTCTTCGGCCCGGCTTGCTTGAATCCTGATGGTGCAATGAGCAAGGGACTCATGTCTGAGTATACCCTTCCACGCTTAGGGTGGACAAAAATATTTACAACAAGGGGTGGTGAGGGACAGAGTCTCTGAATTAAGCAGAATACTCTCACCCAGTCAAGAGATCAGGGCTAGATCCAACACCGTTTTTTAGCTCACTGCACCATCCCAGTTTCAGAACCTGGCTGTATGCAAATTAGTCTGTTCCTGTCCCAGTGCATGATGGGAACAGGGCAAACCAAACTACAAAAGCCAATTCTTACACTGGGAAGGAAACAAGCTTCCGGGGACCGGTTTCTGGCACCTGCTCCTGAACGGTCGCTCCCTCCCTCCCTCCCTCCCTCGCTGGTCTCACGCACTGTGGGCGCCGCAGCTCGAATTTGGGTGACTAGCGCTGTACTTTGTGCAGACGCTGTGTTTAATCTGTGCTTTGTGCTTTGCGCTGTGCAGACGCTGTGTTTACTTTGTGCTTTGTGCTTTGCGCTGTGCCTGTGTGCTTATACTGTATTATTAGCCCTTAAGCGCCCGATTTTAAATAGCGCTGTACCTGTATGCTTACGCTGCACTCGATTGCCCTTTAACTTCCAATACTGACGCTGTGTTTGTTTTCCGACCTGCTGGTCCATTTGCTGCCCCTGCCTCACTTACACTTTCACCCTCCATTTTGTTGGTTGCAGTTTCCTGACCCGCCCCTCCTCCCCGCTACCGCCTCCCAGCTGCTGCCCCTCCCACCCACGAACACAGGGATCGCCTCGTCCCCTGACCCACTGTGACCTCCTGGACCTGCTCCTGAACGGTCGCTCCCTCCCTCCCTCCCTCCCTCGCTGGTCTCACGCACTGTGGGCGCCGCAGCTCGAATTTGGGTGACTAGCGCTGTACTTTGTGCAGACGCTGTGTTTAATCTGTGCTTTGTGCTTTGCGCTGTGCAGACGCTGTGTTTACTTTGTGCTTTGTGCTTTGCGCTGTGCCTGTGTGCTTATACTGTATTATTAGCCCTTAAGCGCCCGATTTTAAATAGCGCTGTACCTGTATGCTTACGCTGCACTCGATTGCCCTTTAACTTCCAATACTGACGCTGTGTTTGTTTTCCGACCTGCTGGTCCATTTGCTGCCCCTGCCTCACTTACACTTTCACCCTCCATTTTGTTGGTTGCAGTTTCCTGACCCGCCCCTCCTCCCCGCTACCACCTCCCAGCTGCTGCCCCTCCCACCCACGAACACAGGGATCGCCTCATCCCCTGACCCACTGTGACCGCCTGGACCTGCTCCTGAACGGTCGCTCCCTCCCTCCCTCCCTCCCTCGCTGGTCTCACGCACTGTGGGCGCCGCAGCTCGAATTTGGGTGACTAGCGCTGTACTTTGTGCAGACGCTGTGTTTAATCTGTGCTTTGTGCTTTGCGCTGTGCCTGTGTGCTTATACTGTATTATTAGCCCTTAAGCGCCCGATTTTAAATAGCGCTGTACCTGTATGCTTACGCTGCACTCGATTGCCCTTTAACTTCCAATACTGACGCTGTGTTTGTTTTCCGACCTGCTGGTCCATTTGCTGCCCCTGCCTCACTTACACTTTCACCCTCCATTTTGTTGGTTGCAGTTTCCTGACCCGCCCCTCCTCCCCGCTACCGCCTCCCAGCTGCTGCCCCTCCCACGCTCCGCCCCCTCCGACATCCATTTATGGCCAATGTCCCCACGCGCTACGTGCACGCCGAAGGTGCGCCAAAGGTAAGCCCGTCTACGCCCGTCCGCGCCTGGACCGCGCCCAGTGCCAGACCCCCTGCCCCTCGCGCTGCCCAGCCCTCCCGCATTACCTACGATACCGCCACCCTCCTAGCCCTTGACCCCGGTCGCGCCCCCAACTGCGTCCAAGCCGCTCCTGGACACACCCATGGACCTTTCTCTTGCTACTCCTGCAAATTCATCGGCACCGTCAACATCTCCGCTACGACCACACCACAGATCCCCGACCCCAATCACCTACAATGCATCCTTCTCAACACCCGATCAGTCCACAGACACGCCATTGACCTATGGAATCTACTAGACACCATTTCTCCGGACATCGCCTTCCTTACGGAAACATGGATGAATGCTTCCTCCGCACCTGACATCACCATTGCCATCCCTGAAGACTATAAGATCACCCGCAAAGACCGCACCAGCCACACAGGAGGAGGAATCGCTATCGTCCATAAGAAATCTATCCGCATCTCAACCAGCTCCGACGCCAACCTCGCCAACTCCGAACACCTTCACTTCCAGATCCACATCGACCCCAAAACCACACTCAGAGGCACTCTCCTCTACAGACCACCAGGACCCCGCGCAAAATTCAGTGAAGACATCACGGACTTCATCACTCCACACGCGCTCCCCTCCAAAGACTACATCCTTCTGGGAGACCTCAACTTTCACCTTGAAAAGAACAACGACCGCAACACCACCACCCTCTTGGACAACCTCGCCAACCTCGGACTTAAACAACTAGTCACTTCCCCCACCCACATCGCAGGTCACACACTCGACCCCATCTTCACATCCAGCAATCATGTCTCCTTCAGCCACACTACGGATCACCTCTGGACTGACCACAGCTGCGTTCACTTCACCTACAACAAGCCGAAACCCATCAACCACTCCCAACCTACCCTGCAAAGAAACTGGAACAAAATCACCACGGACCAAATCTCCGCATCGCTCCTTCGAAACTCCCCAGCCCTCTCTTCTAACGCCAACGAAGCCGCCGCCAACCTCACCCTATGGTTATCCAACACCGCTGACACCCTAGCTTCACTGAAAAAACGTCAAAGCAAACCTGGCAGCAAGAAAGCCTCATGGTTCAGCGATGATCTCAAGAAGTCCAAGAAACTCTGCCGCTCCCTTGAAAAGACCTGGAAAAAAGACCCAACCACCAGCACCAAGGACGCCTTCAAAAACGCCACCCGCACTCACCACCAACTGATCCGAAAAGCCAAGAAAACAGCATTCAAGGATCGACTTGACAACAACGCCCACAACAGCAAGGAACTTTTCAACATCGTCAAGGAATTTTCCAATCCCTCGGCCAACTCCAACGACATCACCCCCTCTCAAACCCTCTGCGACTCCCTAGCCTCTTTCTTCCACAACAAGATTGCAGACATCCACAACAGCTTTGACAACCAACCCGGAAACCAACCCACCCTACCATCTGCTGACCATCTTCCCCCCGTGAACACCCTTAACGCCTGGAACCCAATCTCCACTGAGGACACCATCCGCCTGATGAATTCCATCCACTCAGGATCCCCCACAGACCCATGCCCTCACCACATCTTCAACAAAGCAGACTCCGTCATAGCACCGCACCTCCGAGACGTCATCAACTGCTCCTTCAACTCCGCCACCTTCCCAGAAGACTGGAAACACGCTGAACTCACCGCCCTTCTGAAAAAAACCAACAGCGGACCCCACCAAACTCAAAAATTACCGCCCCATCTCGCTTCTTCCATTCCCGGCCAAAGTCATCGAGAAAGCCGTCAACAACCAGCTCGCCGCCTTCCTCGAAGCCAACAAATCCCTCGACCCCTCACAATCTGGCTTCCGAGCAAAACACAGCACTGAGACCGCCCTCATCGCAGCAACAGACGACATTCGAACTCTACTGGACAATGGAGACACAGTCGCCCTCATCCTCCTCGACCTCTCTGCAGCATTCGACACAGTCTGCCACAACACCCTTCTACAACGCCTCAATAACATCGGAATCCAAGGAAAAGCACTTGAATGGATCACCTCGTTCCTCACCGGAAGAACCCAGAGAGTCCGCCTTCCTCCATTCAAGTCCGAGGCCTCTGAAGTCATCTGCGGCGTACCTCAAGGATCATCACTCAGTCCCACCCTCTTCAACGTATACATGAGCCCCCTCGCGGCCATCGCACGCCAACACAACCTCAACATCATCTCTTACGCGGACGACACTCAACTGATCCTTTCTCTCACCAATGACCCCAGCACCGCCAAAACTAACCTACACGAAGGAATGAAAGAAGTTGCTGAATGGATGAAACACAGCCGTCTGAAACTGAACTCAGATAAAACAGAAGTCCTCATCCTAGGTACCTCCCCCTCCGCATGGGACGACTCTTGGTGGCCGGAAGCCCTCGGAAAAGCACCCATCCCGACAGACCACGCACGGAACCTGGGCGTCATCCTGGATTCTTCACTCTCAATGAACAGACAAGTCAGCGCCGTATCCTCTTCCTGCTTCAACATTCTTCGCATGCTCAGAAAAACATTTCGCTGGATCCCCTCCGAAACAAGGAAAACAGTCACCCACGCTCTGGTCACGAGCCGACTGGACTACGGAAACACCCTCTACGCGGGCACTACCGCAAAACTCCAGAAGAAACTCCAACGAATCCAAAACGCCTCAGCCAGGCTCATATTAGACATCCCACGCAACGAACACATCTCTGGTCACCTTAAAGACCTCCACTGGCTACCCGTCAATAAGAGGATCACTTTCCGACTGCTTACCCACGCACACAAATCACTCTACGACATCGGACCAGATTGCCTCAACTCACGATTGTCCTTTTACACCCCCTCCCGCCAACTACGTTCTTCCAACCAAGCCCTCGCCACTGTACCTCGCATCAACAAGACCACCATGGGAGGCAGATCCTTTTCATACCTGGCTGCTAAAACATGGAACTCGGTCCCCGTTTACCTTCGCCTCACCCAGAACCACCTAGCGTTCAGAAAGCAGCTTAAAACGTGGATTTTTGACAAGTAATCCTCCTCCCCTTCCCAAGCGCCTTGAAACCCTCTGGGTATGTAGTGCGCTATACAAATTTTATGACTTGACTTGACTTGAATTACAGCCGTCTTCGGCCCGGCTTGCTTGAATCCTGATGGTGCAATGAGCAAGGGACTCATGTCTGAGTATACCCTTCCACGCTTGGGGTGGACAAAAATATTTACAACAAGGGGTGGTGAGGGACAGAGTCTCTGAATTAAGCAGAATACTCTCACCCAGTCAAGAGATCAGGACTAGATCCAACACCGTTTTTTAGCTCACTGCACCATCCCAGTTTCAGAACCTGGCTGTATGCAAATTAGTCTGTTCCTGTCCCAGTGCATGATGGGAACAGGGCAAACCAAACTACAAAAGCCAATTCTTACACTGGGAAGGAAACAAGCTTCCGGGGACCGGTTTCTGGCATTACAGCCGTCTTCGGCCCGGCTTGCTTGAATCCTGATGGTGCAATGAGCAAGGGACTCATGTCTGAGTATACCCTTCCACGCTTAGGGTGGACAAAAATATTTACAACAAGGGGTGGTGAGGGACGGGGGGTCTTTGGCCTTGAAATATTATCATGAAAGTTACTTGCACGAATAAAATTCTAAAATTGGATTAGATGATCAGCTTGATATAGTATGCGTGCAGGAGACAATTGCCCACCAATTAGTGCGGTAATACAAAATGATATTACCCCCCTGCAGAATGTGAAGAGGGGGTACTTCAACTTCCATATCTCACAGATATTCATTGACTTTGGGCTGAGTAGGGGCTCTTTAAGGGTTGTGGGGCCCCGGAAGGGAGCTCTCTTCCCACACCACAGGGGCTGCAGAGGTCTGCGGTATGCCCTGCCACCAATCTGATCCCAAAGAAGGGTTATACCAACTTTTATACTTCAGCCACTCAACAAACTTCTGTACTCGAGCCACTCAACAAATGTTTATACTACAGCCACTCATCACCCTTAACACTGGTGGAGCAGCATATTTCTGGCTCCACCTTTTTGTTTGGTCAGGCCATATAGGTTTACATATGGCCTCATGTATTCATGTAACTTCACATTATTAACGTATAGTAGTGCACTTGAATAGATACAGAAAGTACATTTACTGAGCAATCTTGACATATTAATGTGCATGCATATTAATGTTTTCTTTACAGTAACAACGAATTGCAGTTCCCACATATATCTGCATTTTTGTGGTTTGAATAATATTGTTACTTCTTATATGTTCAAGTCCTAATTTGAATAATACTCTGCATTTATTTTGTAACTGAAAAAGTATCCATTTGAATAGTACTCTACATCTTTATTATAACCATATATGTATCTGTAATAATGCATTTAAACATGGCTTGAGATGCTTGCCACACTAACTTGACCAAAGACCTTAGGCATTTGGATTTCTTAGTATTTAAACTTTAACATTACAGTTTGGTTTGCATGCAATGTTTTTCTCTCCTCTGCAAGTGCAGTTGTGTAACCTAACGAGTAGAATAAGGCATATTGGGTGTCATTAGGATGGTGGGCGGACTTTGTCCGCCCGCCATCCTTTCGGTGATTGGGACCGCCCGCCGATGCTGAGGGGGTCCTGTCGTTGTCATTAGGATGGGCCCGCCACACTGGCGGTGAAATCCTGCATTCCTGACATTGTGACGGGCGGTGCACTCAGCACCGCCCGCCATAATGCCAAGAAGGCATGTTCTGCACTTCCATGCACAACATGGCAGGCACTGCGCAGTGCCTTCCATGTTGTGAATGGAACTGCAAGGGGGTACCATAGGTACCCCCCATGTGCCCCCCCATCTCCCAGAATCCCAGGGGGCCTGCTACGGCCATGGTAATGTGGCGCGGGGTAAATGCAGAGCAGGCAGAAGTTTTTTGCGGGCGGATCGCCAACCGGGCGGTGGCGATCTGCCCGCAATCCTAATGGACCCCATTGTGTGGCTCGAAAGGAGTATCTTTTGGCAAAGACAAGAAGCCTTAATGAACAAGGGAGGACTACTGTTTGTACGGAATTAGAAGATGGGAGGAGTAAAGGAAAGGATTTTCAAGTGTATTTGCTAAGGTTTCCTGTTTGGAAAATAATGTAACATGTGACATGGTATTCTTGAAGATTCTTTTGTGGGTATAATTGATGATCCCACTTCAGTTTATTCAGATTCCCTTTCAGACTTGGAGATGTAGAGACCTCTTTGTGACATCTCCGCTGTGTGGCTTAATGCTATACAATATTCTTCCTTTAGAGAACTTCTACACAGGTTCTGCTATGCTGTCGCCTTTCTCCTTTAATCGATTTAATTAGGGTTTGCCCATTCAGCACCATTTAGAGCAGCTTTAGGTCAGGATATTTAGATTATCCTCATGCATAACAGCAGGAAGACCGCAAATCTTATATAGATCATCAGATTGTCTTTTTAATATTGTGATTTGCAATCACTGAATTTCTTGTGTGTTTCATGTTGTGGAGGGTAAACTTTATTCACCGTTTTGGACTGCCTGTAGTAATCCTGTATTGTTGCAATATATTCCGGATACTTGTGTATATCAGTCTGACTTTAAAATTTAACTAAATCCATACTTAATCCCATTTTACGACACAGAGTTTTATTGTGTGGTCAAATGGGTTACACTGCAATTCTGATATTGTAGTTGATCCTAAATCTTATTGTATTCCTCAGACACTTTGGAAAGTTCCATTGCAGGGAGCAAGGAAAAAGGGGCCCAAATACAGTACATTAGAACTGGCATCCTTGTGAAGGAGGAATAGTGGCAGCTTATGCCTTTATTCAACTGAAATTACACAATAAAACAACTGCAATTTTATTGTTAGTGAAATTCTAAATCATTCCCAACCCAAGGGAAAAAAGACAACAAGCCTGTTTTATGGGCATCATTCAATTGTGGATGTGTGAGCAATTGCATCAATGTATAATAATCACTAGAGAAGTCAATATATTTTGGTCAGGCCTAGTTCTAGTAACATTTGAAAGGGACATAGATCTGTGGAGTCTCCAACGCCTTTGAGCCAATTCAGACATCTGAATCAGTTCGGAAACACTCTGACAGAGTTACAGGCATTCTATTAGGAGTACTTCGGGGGCGAAGATCTCCACATATAAAAAGATAGGCAAGTTGTATCTGTTTATGAACCAAATTTTCCTCCCTGACTGCGGAGTCTCTCTAGTCATAACTTACTACTAAAACAGAGTTTGTGAATAGTAAAAAAGTAGTAAATGTACACAAAAAAGTATATTTCCTTTTGGAATCAGACCCAGACTCTTTAGCAACAGTTTAAGGAGAATGGAAAGTCCACTCTGCATATTCCTACGTGTTGATGACTTTATGTCTAGTATGCATACATAGCTGCCTGTAACTAGACATAAAAGACAATCCTGCTGTAGGAGAGATAAAACATTTGCTGCAGTGGTAATGCACATTTATCCACCATGGCATGATTGTTCCCAGTATGGCCTTTTGACATATATACATCACAATATTTTTGCCCCACACCTTGTGACCTATGTACACATTACTATTTATCCCTGCCCAGGCCTTATGTTTTTTTGTTTTGTTTTTGTTCCCCCATGAGGGATAACATCCTTTCATGCAAGGGCTAATCGGATGGAGTCTGTTTACTTCTGAACCACCTCATTAATATGCATGTGGCCCCATAAATCACATCACATACATATTGAAGGACTGGAGACATGACTTATTTAAGGTCTATCCCAAGATCAGACTGGAGGTATGGTTATGTGAGTGGCTAAAGACAGCTTCAACTGTCTCCAGCTCCCCTCTAGCCATACCCACCATCTCCCTTTAGAGATGGGGAACAAGGAAGGTGGGAGATAGAGTGGGAGTAGCAGATCAGATTAGGGCCTCTTGCATCTCAGCAAGAGGCCAGATTCTATTGGGATCTTTCTTGGTTTAGTGAAATTCTAAATCATTCCCAACCCAAGGGAAAAAAGACAACAAGCCTGTTTTATGGGCATCATTCAATTGTGGATGTATGAGCAATTGCATCAATGTATAATAATCACTAGAGAAGTCAATATATTTTGGTCAGGCCTAGTTCTAGTAACATTTGAAAGGGACATAGATCTGTGGAGTCTCCAAAGCCTTTGAGCCAATTCAGACATCTGAATCAGTTCGGAAACACTCTGACAGAGTTACAGGCATTCTATTAAGAGTACTTCGGGGGCGAAGATCTCCACATATAAAAAGATAGGCAAGTTGTATCTGTTTATGAACCAAATTTTCCTCCCTGACTGCGGAGTCTCTGTAGTCATAACTTACTACTAAAACAGAGTTTGTGAATAGTAAAAAAGTAGTAAATGTACACAAAAAAGTATATTTCCTTTTGGAATCAGACCCAGACTCTTTAGCAACAGTTTAAGGAGAATGGAAAGTCCACTCTGCATATTCCTACGTGTTGATGACTTTATGTCTAGTATGCATACATAGCTGCCTGTAACTAGACATAAAAGACTCTCCTGCTGTAGGAGAGATTAAACATTTGCTGCAGTGGTAATGCACATTTATCCACCATGGCATGATTGTTCCCAGTATGGCCTTTTGACATATATACATCACAATATTTTTGCCCCACACCTTGTGACCTATGTACACATTACTATTTATCCCTGCCCAGGCCTTATGTTTTTTTTGTTTTGTTTTTGTTCCCCCATGAGGGATAACATCCTTTCATGCAAGGACTAATCGGATGGAGTCTGTTTACTTCTGAACCACCTCATTAATATGCATGTGGCCCCATAAATCACATCACATACATATTGAAGGACTGGAGACATGACTTATTTAAGGTCTATCCCAAGATCAGACTGGAGGTATGGTTATGTGAGTGGCTAAAGACAGCTTCAACTGCCTCCAGCTCCCCTCTAGCCATACCCACCATCTCCCTTTAGAGATGGGGAACAAGGAAGGTGGGAGATAGAGTGGGAGTAGCAGATCAGATTAGGGCCTCTTGCATCTCAGCAAGAGGCCAGATTCTATTGGGATCTTTCTTGGGTTAAGAAGAATTCAAAAAGAGTTTCCTCCTTTCTGGGGCACAGGCAGACCATTCTGTGCCCCATTACAGAGCTGGACGCCCTTTGGACATGTTTCTCTGGCAATGAAGAGGGTGGATCACAGCTCAAACTAATTGAAAACTTACACATGCCAACCAGTCTGGAAAAAGGAGATCTGGCTTACATCAAAGAATACCTGAGATTACACATAATCAGGCGTTTTATATATATTACTCCAGGTTTGCTATTGGTCAATAATTAACAGTGCAACATAAACCATGATTCTGCCACAATTGAGTGATCTGTAGTATTATTACATAATTAATTGTGCATATCACATTCTCTAGGAAAACCCACTTATAGTTAGTATTTTCTGACTTCTAACATTTCAACAGCATTTCCTTAACTTATGTTCTGATATGTATATTTGTTCATTTGAGTAAAGAAATAAACTATTGAGCAAATGTGTTGAAAAATTAAAGTAGTCCAAATGTCCAATAATATCATCAGGGACGTGACATATTGATGTGGATGTTGCTCCATTGATGCTCAGGAGAAACCGTTCTGGATAGGAGATGGTTGCACCTTGCCTTCTCCGCAGGGTCACCCACAAACGTTTAGCCTTCACCTCTCCTGTTTTTGTGAATTGGTTTTTGTTGGCTTTAGGACTCAACTAGTGCAATTTACCTTTTTCAACCAGTGCTAAAGTGCTTGTGCTCACTCCCTAAAACATGATACAATTGGCTTACACCTGTTTGGCACATTTAGTTTAATTTTAAGTCTCTAATAAAGTGGTACTATATGTACCCAGGGCCTATAAGTTAAATACTACTAGTGGGCCTAAAGCAATCATTGTGCGACACACTATAGTGGCCTTTTAAAACATGTCTCAGGCCTGCCACTACAGCCTGCAGTACAGTTTGAAACTGTCATTTCAACCTGGCAGAATAAATGTTTGCATGGTCTAAAACTTCCTTTTTCATACATATAATCCACCCCTAAGAAAGGTCTTAAATGCTTCTAGGGCAGGGTGCATTGTATTTAAAAAGTAGGACATGTGGATTTAAATTTTACATGCTCTGGTAGTGAAAACTGCTAAAGTCATTTTTCACTATTGCATGGCCTACCTCTCCAATAGGATAACATTGTGTTACCGCATTACATTTAATAAGTGATGATGTGTGCTTAGGAGCAGGAATAAATGTCATGTTTAGTCTCCAGAGAATTGCAATTTAAAATCCTCTTTAATGATAAAGTCAGATTTAAAATCGCAATTCTGAAAATGCCACTCGTAGAAGGTTTAAGTAAAGAACTTACCAAATGCCAATATTGCTTCCTTATTTAAACTCTTTCTTCTGCGTAGTCCTATTGAAAAGGCAACAACATGGACTACAGACTCCTTTTTCTGTCAGAAATCAATCTTATTTTTTATTTAATCTTTTAAAATATATAAAAAAATGTTCATTACTTCCTTCTTTTTGCCCTATTTAAACATCACACTCCTAATTCTAACTCATAACACACCGTTTACTCTTTTCCACCATTTATTCATATCCTGTCTCACCACATTCTTCTCTTACATTCAGTCGTTGCACATTATCCGCACACCCTATTTTTTAGTGAAACCTTTTAGTTCCTATCTCTAAACGTAGCCTTACTTTACACTATAAACACAACAATTCTGAAATTTACAATTCTTCAAATTTTGTTTACAAAAAAATCTTATGGCTAATAACACCAAATAGTCTACGCATTTCAAACTCTTGCCCTTACTAGAGTTCTCTTCAGGACCACGCAGCTTTCATTAACCTTGCTTGGTCAATCAGAACCTTTCAATGCCAAAGGAAGAACATGCAAACTTCAGCATGCTTTTCTCGAGGATCGCAAAGTGTGAATGTCAGGCACCTATGAAATCTTGCGCAGGAGCGGTGCTGCACACGAAAGGAGGGAAAACAAGTCCTTGATTCTATTTAATTATTTCTTGCCGTCTTTTGACCTCCTTTTTCCGTTGGGATGTCTTGTCAATGGCTCATCCAACCATGTAGACCTCTGCCGCCAAGGCGTCTATCCTTCCGCCTTGTATGTAAGCGACCAGCGTATTCGCGTCTATGTCGACGTACTTTCGTTCAATCTGATAAAAATAAATTCAGTTCTTAGTGAACGCTCTCGGGAAGCTGTAGCCCTTGTGTTCTCCGAGCAAAGGGATGTGCCTTTGACTTAGAAGCGAATACGCTGGTCGCTTACATACAAGGCGGAAGGACTTGTTTTCCCTCCTTTAGTGTGCAGCACCATTCCTGCGCAAGATTTCATAGGTCCCTGACATTCACACTTCGCGATCCTCGAGAAAAGCATGCTGAAGTTTGCATGTTCTTCCTTTGGCATTGAAAGGTTCTGATTGACCGACGCAAGGTTAATGAAAGCTGTGTGGTCCTGAAGAGAACTCTAGAAAGGGTAAGAGTTCGAAACACGTAGACTATTTGGTGTTATTAGCCATAATATATTTTTTTTTTTTAATTTGAAGAATTGTAAATTTCAGAATTGTTATGTTTATAGTGTAAACTATGGCTAGATTTAGAGATAGGGACTAAAAAGTTTCACTAAAAAATAGGGTGTGCAGGTTATGTGCAGCAACTGAATGTAAGAGAAGAATGTGGTGAGACAGGATATGAATAAATGGTGAAAAAGAGTAAAAGGTGTGTTATGAGTGAGTATTAGGAGTGTGATGTTTAAATAGGGCAAAAAGAAGGAAGTAATGACAAAATTTTGATATATTGTAAAAGATTAAATTAAAAATACGATTAATTTCTGACAGAAAAAGGAGTCTGTAGTCCATGTTGTTGCCTGTTCAATAGGACTACGCAGAAGAAAGAGTTTAAATAAGGAAGCAGTATTGGCATTTGGTAATTTCTTTACTTGTTCAAGGCTTGGCCTTACTGTTAGGAGCCTAAACCCAGTAGTGTTTTTTACTTGTAGAAGGTTGGCATTTTCTTGTCCTATCCATTTGGTGCCTGTGCCCTGGGTCACATGACTAGGTGTATGAGGCCGTTGTCCATTCTGTATTCCTCACAGACTGTGTCACAAAGGGGGGGTTAGTGTTGGCAGCATGAGCCATCCTGACATGATGGGTAAGGGTGGAGTTGTCACCTACCATGCTTACATTTTAAAGTAGTTGTCTCAGCACACTCACAGAGAACTTCGCATTAGCCTTTTGTTGCCCCAGGCATCCTGGGACTGGGTCAGGTGGGAAGTAACTTCCAGGACCATATGTGGGGGGGAACATCTAGGTTCTAGAAGTTTCTCCACATCCTAGAGCTGGTACCAGGTATAAATATTGGACCTCTCATCAGAAAACTCCTGGACGTGTGGACTCTACATGAAGAAAGACTGGCAAGTCGTTTGAGGACTGCCCTGCTGCCTGCGGACTGCCCAGCTGTTTGCAGACTGCACTGCTGCCAGAGGTCTGCCTTGTTGCTTGAACCCAGGGCTACCAGAGGGATTCCAAGAGTCACTTGGCTGACCTCCTGTTCTGAGTTACAGGGACACAACAGGCTCCTGGTTGGCGGCTTCTATGGAACCGATACAGCATGACACATTTTGACGCAAGTCCTGGCATCACCAGCTCCAACCCAATGGCTTAATCAGACCTGACACAGCACTTTGCACGTTGACACAAGTCTTTGCATTGCCAACTTCAGCCCGGTGCCATGGTTGGAAGGAATGTCTGACAAAATATCGATTACAAAAATATCTACCTACAAAAATATCTCAACAAAAATGTCGATTACAAAAATATCGACATTCTATCTCTAACAAGGTAAGTACAAAAATATCGAGAAAAATATATAGATGTCAAAAATATCGTTATTAAAAAATATAATTTTTTTAATTAAAAAAATATGTAATATAAATAAAATAATACTTTTAAATGTAATAAACATAGTTAAAACATGTTATAATATTTAAAATAAATAAATAATACATAATTTAATTACAAAATTAATTAATAATATACATATAATACATAGTATATTAATGACTTTCAAAATAATTTTAATAACTTATAACTTATAAATAAATAACAATATTATAAATTACAAATAAATGTATACGCATAAAATAATAACATAATTAAAAACTAAGAAAAATGTAAAACAAATTGAAAAAAAAAAGTAAATGTTGGATAGTGTAGGGGTAAAAATTACTATTCCAACTCCAGAGAGTGCACCAGTGGGGAAAGTGTTGGATAGCGTAGGGGTAAAAATTACTATTCCCACTCCAAAGAGTGCAACAGTAGGGAAAGTGTTGGATAGCATAGGGGTAAAAATTACTATTCACACTCCAGAGAGTGCAACAGTAGGGAAAGTGTTGGATAGCATAGGGGTAAAAATTACTATTCCCACTCCAGAGAGTGCAACAGTAGGGAAAGTGTTGGATAGCGTAGGGTAAAAATTACTATTCCAACTCCAGAGAGTGCAACAGTAGGGAAAGTGTTGGATAGTGTAGTGGTAAAAATTACTATTCCCAATCCAGAGAGTGCAACAGTAGGGAAAGTGTTGGATAGCGTAGGGGTAAAAATTACTATTCCCACTCCAGAGAGTGCAACAGTAGGGAAAGTGTTGGATAGCGTAGGGGTAAAAATTACTATTCCCACTCCAGAGAGTGCAACAGTAGGGAAAGTTTTGGATAGCGTAGGGTTAAAATTACTATTCCAACTCCAGAGGGTGCAACAGTAGGGAAAGTGTTGGATAGCGTAGGGGTAAAAATTACTATTCCCACTCCAGAGAGTGCAACAGTAGGGAAAGTGTTGGATAGCGTAGGAGTAAAAATTACTATTCCCACTCCAGAGAGTGCAACAGTAGGGAAAGTGTTGGATAGCGTAGGAGTAAAAATTACTATTCCCACTCCAAAGAGTGCAACAGTAGGGAAAGTGTTGGATAGCGTAGGGGTAAAAATTACTATTCCCACTCCAGAGAGTGCAACAGTAGGGAAAATGTTGGAGAGCGTAGGAGTAAAAATTACTATTCCCACTCCAGAGAGTGCAATAGTAGGGAAAGGGTTGGATAGCGTAGGGGCAAAAATTACTATTCCCAATCCAGAGAGTGCAACAGTAGGGAAAGTGTTGGATAGCGTGGGGTAAAAATTACTATTTCAACTCCAGAGAGTGCAGAAGTAGGGAAAGTATTGGATAGCGTAGAAGTTAAAAATAACATACTTATAAATAAATTAATATTTTAAAATAATAAAAAAATAATTATTAAATAAATATAAACTATTTACAAATACCAATACATAATTATTAAAAACATGATTAGCAATAAATACATAAGTAAAATTAAATTAACAATAAATACCAATTAATAATAATTAATTAACAATTCTTAATTAATTAACAATAACATAATTAACAAAACAATTAATTAAAATACATTATTACTTAATTACATTTAAATTACTTCCCACCCTATACCCCTTTAAACCCATAACCCACTAAACAACATAATTATCAATTAATCAATTAATTCCAATTATTTACCGATTAATAAAAATTAATTACCAATTAATTAAAATTAATTTATAATTCCTAAAAATTAATAAATAATTTAGTATAATTAAATTACTTCCCACCCTATTCCCCTAAAAACCCATAACCTGCTACAGAACATAATTAATAATTAATTAAAATTAATTACCAATTAATAAAAAATAACTACCAATTAATTAAAATTAATGTATAATTCCTAAAAATTAATAAGTAATTTAGTATAATTTATTTACTTCCCACCCTATTCCCTATAAATCCATAACCCACTACAGAACATAATTATCAAATAATCAATTAATTAAACTTAATTACCAATCACAAAAATGTATAACCAACTAATTAAAATTAATTTATAATTCCTAATAATTAATAATTAATTTAGTATAATTAAATTACTTCCCACCCTATTCCCCTATAAACCCACAACCCGCTACAGTACTAAAATATAAAATGTACTCAAATTACATAAATAAAAATTAAACACATAATAAATACATAATAATATACATAAAAATCATATAAAAATCGATATTAGTAACATAAAAATTACTAACATCGATATTACTAACCTCGATATTAATAACATCGATATTACTAACATCGATATTAAATATATCAATACAACTTACCTTCTATATTATGTCCCTTCGATATTTAAACTTCGACATTATTGTATGTCGATATTTAAAATTCAATATTTTGTCTGCCTGCTGGTTGGAACCTATGCAGTACACTGCACCATGATGCCAGCTCCTGTTCAGTGGCTACACTTGCGCCAACCCAGCGCGACGCACCTCAATTCAAGTTTATGCAGTCCAGCCCCAGTGTCTTCATCAACCCTACACAGTGTGATGCATCTCGATGCCCACATCGCAGCTTCTGATCAGCACCTTCTACAACACCAACCCAGTTTGTCACATTACAGCTCCTGTTCAATGGCCCCTCGACGCTGCAGCACAGATTCCTCATAAATCTTTGAAGCTCAATATCTCCATTTCTACTGATTGGATTTTTATCATTTTGTTATCATCTTATTTATTAAAATGTCCCCTATTTGTGTAGATTGCTGTGGGATTTTTCTTGTGTTATGTTGTCCCTTTATTTCCGTTCGAGTGCTGCATAAATGCTTTACACATTGCCTCCAAGTTAACCTCCTTGCTTTTGTACCAAGCTGCCAGAGTGTTATGCAGAGATAAATGTAGTGACTTCTTTGTGGTTAACCCCGATATGTTTTGTGGCTTTTTAGGGCTTACTCCTCCTTCAACCCACAACCCACTTTCTCACAGAGAGAATCCACCCACTCAAGCTTCTCATCAGCGTTTAGCTGAAAGTGTGAGGTAGAATCCTATGTTGAGTGACCACCTCTGCAGCCTATGGCATTCGGTGTTCATTTTCTTCTATTTTTCCCGTGATAACTTAAGCTCGTCACCCGAACCTTTCTCTTCTTAGCACTTTCTGTATTTGCTTGCAAAAAGTTCAGCTGGTGGTACCATTGCCCAGGAAGATATGGGTTGTAAAAATAAAGGTACAGGATGCTGTCTTTTGCCAGAGAGGATATAAAAATGAAAGCTGTTCTAGCACGTATGTGTTCAATTGCTTCGGGATCTGCTCGCTAATATGGCTCAGTGGGTAACAACCTTGTTTCTGACATTTGCTGTCTCCACAGTTCATGATTACAAATATCAACTGATTCCTTCATCGTTCTGAGGTGAGTGCATTGCGCCTCGTTACAATAGGTAATAGCAGCACGTATAACTTAAAAATTACACACTGTGGTACAAAGTGCTATATAAAAAGCACCTTTTTATTATGATTGTTATTATCATGTTTGCGTGTCAATGCAGACAATCCGGCACATTGTTTAATTCCATTAGCGCGCGCCCAACCGATATCCAAACGTGACGTGAAGAGTGCTGCACACTGACTAAATATACAATTCCCTTAAGTGTTTATTGATTTAAAATATTCGAGTAATGTTTCGTGTTGAAATACCCATCTCAGACTACTTTACAAAAGATGAAGCGGGGAAAAATATATTATGAAAAGAAAAATACACACATTAAAGTCTATTACTTTAGTTCCATCACGGGTAATTGCTCGGTTTCTATTTTGGCAACTCACTTCCAAGAAAGCTTCCTACAAAAACGAATTAGCAGTAAGAAAGGGAGCGACCTTCAGTCACTAGGACGATAGCCGTAAGGGAGGTTTCGAAGCACAATCGTTGTTGTTCTGATTGAAAAAAGATCCGCACGGGCTCCGGAGTGCCCGGGGATTTGACCACCGTTGGTTCTTCGGTTCTGTTCCTCTGTTTCAATTTAGAAAACATCAGTCGAAATGTGAATAACAGAAGAGCCATGCACAACTTGAGGTCTTGATGGCCGTTATAGAGCAGTTTCCAACACCGCTAAAAAGAAACATTACTAAAATGGAAATATGTAAGGCAAACACCTAAAGAATTGTAAAGGGGAACCCAGAGACGCATGCAGAGTCACGCAGATAAAAAATGAATAAAACTTACGTATTTAAATGGGTGATTTTGTAACTGAAGTACTTGAGTACAATAGGTTAAAGAAATCCTTTTTGGGTATTTCATTTGTTTTCTTTATTTAAGTGCTACTAAAGCACAGAATGCCACATATTATCTTCCTGCGAGTGGTTATGGTGGCGAGGACAGCAAAGCAGTTCTTGTAGTTGTTGGTGTTGCGATGTTATCAGACTATTTGTTTGCTTCTTCCTTGGTGTTGAAGTTCAAAGGCTCAATAGTAAAAGCCTTGTGGCCAGAACTCACAGGTTTCCCGAAGTTTTGTCAGGTGCCTTACTTAGACAACTGGGACTATATTACCTGAGTCCCCCGGGGCACAACTGGCATTTGTGCCCGCTTTGCGTGCCCCAGGGGAACTTTGGTATTACAGAAGGAGCCGCGACTCTTGGTCATCCCCTTCTGTAATACCGATAGCACCGGCACACATAAAGCGCCAGAGCTGTCTTCAGAGGGCGCTCCCTCATTTGCACGGGGGTTTTGACCCCATGCAAATGAGGGAATCCCTTTGCCGCTGCACCCACGTCATACTATAGATGCGGGTGCAGAGGCAAAGAAGCTGTTAGGAGGTGCACTGACAGTGCAGCAGCCAAAAGGTGGCAGACTATCGGTACACTCCCTTATTCCAGCCCTCTGGAGGGGGGAAAAGGAGTCCCATGGAACCCCCAGACATCCCCTTGCAGGCAGGTGCAGTCTCTCACTGCACCTGCCTGCAAGGGGATTTCTAATCTCTCTTCAAAGTGTAGGTGGGCTGACACCTACACAGGGAAACAGGGAGCGGCTGCAAAACCCCGCTCTGTTTTTTGCCTGAATGAACTGCCCATGGGCACAGCCCGAGTTCTTGGCTGCCCTGGGAGTAGCGCATTCACGATAATGCGGTGCATATTCCTGGTTAGCACTGGGTGCCCAGAGGGCTAATCGGAAACATGCACTGCATACTTAGGGGCAGATTTATGAAGGCCTTGCGCCGCCGGTGCGTCATTTTTAACATGGGAAAAAGTGGCGCACCGGTGGCGCAAGGCCTTCATAAATCTGCCCCTTAATACGGCCGCTGATGAGCAGGCTGCCCATTCCGTGGCATAACAAAACTTAAGAGGGTTCCTCCTGCAAAGAACATGGAGGCTGAGACGTTTTAAGGCCTGGACAAAGTGGGCTCTGGCCCAGGGCCCCAGCCTTCCAGGGGGGTGGGGCCTGATAGAGTTCTGATGGCCTTGAATAATTATTGAGTAGATTGTTGCAAATGGCATTTTCCTTTCATTTATTCTTAATCTGGGTAATGGGTGAGAGTCAATTACAGGTATTTTGCAGACAAAGTTGTGCGTTTGTTTCATGCAACATCCCAAAGAAATGTTTCTTTTAGATCCAAATAGGTTCTCACATATGAGAAATGGGGGGATATGAAAGTGATTATTTGCAGTACATGGGGTGACCAAGTATTTTTCTAACTATCCAACGGACGCGCCCACCCTTGCTGGAAGGAAAATTCCCCTCCTCATGTTCGCGGACGACACTCTTATTATTTTTAAAACGAGACAGGGACTACAGTCTGCCCTGGCCCGTTTTGAGTGTTTTTGCAGCGAGCATGAGTTAGAGGTGAATGTTAATAAGACCAAATTTATGCTTCTGCGAGGCCCCAAGGCGGTGAAGGCCAAGGTATCGATGAGCGGAGCCATTTTGGACCAAACGGAGGTTTTCACATACTTGGGTGTCACACTAAGGGAGAATTTGAGCTGGAAACCTCAATTGGATCTTATGACCCTGAAACATGCGCAACTTGGGGGAGCCTTACTGAAGGAGTATGCAAAATCCTTCACCAAACCCATGGCACCGTTGATTAAAATCTATGGTTCCAAGGTAATTCCTGCAACTATCTACGGTGCGGAACTGTGGGGGTATAGTGATTTATCCTCTTTGAGGGTGGCTCAGAATAGGTTCCTGAGAATGGCAACTGGCCTCCCACAATCAACACCCTGCTTACCCCTGCACCTTGATCTAGGTGTCAAATCTATTGAGGATGAGGTACGGTATAGACCACTGGCGCTCTGGCGTCGTCTGTGGACTACACCGGAGTTATCCCTGTTCGCTGAGGCCATCGATGATGTGAGGGGTCTTGAAGGGTCCCACAGGGTACCCTGGTTCTCTCACCTCAGGAAGCTCCTGAAAAATTTGAACCTGGAGGCACTATGGGTTGATCCAGCACGCGCGACCTTTCCTTCGAAAAAGGCTCTTAAAGATATTTACTGGCACTGGATCATTGAGAGGTGATCCGCTATGGTTGATGGTCCTACTATGTCTCTGGAATTTTTGGTCGTAAAAGACGCGCCTAAATACGAAGCTTATTGGGACTTAATGACCAAGCCAAACGATCGCAAACTGTACCACCAATTACGAGTAGGCTCGTTACCTGTGCGGGGGCTCACGCACTCCTGGACAACTGGTGGTAGTGACAAGTGCCCCTTCTGTGTAACAGCAGTAGAGAACATTGAACATCTTTTTTTCTGCTGCCCCAAGTATTTGTTACCCAGGAAAGTTTGGCTTTTACCAGTTTGTCGGTTACTAGGCACCAGATCTGCTGTTGAAGCGTTTAGGATTCTTAAAACTGATACTTCCTCACCAATTGCTATTGGTGTAGCAAAATTCGTGAGCTGGGCATGGTCAATCCGCACTCGCAACCTTGGCAAATGAATTTCCCATTGTACAGCTCTTATGATTATTAGTTTTAAAGTAGCATTGTTTTTATGTAGCAAGGGGTCTTCTCGTTCATCATTGTTTAAAAATGTAATACTTTTTTAACTTGGTTTTAAAAATGTAATGTATTTATTATCTTATATGTAAAAGTGTATGAATTGTTCTTTTTATATTTGTATTTGTCTTTTATTATGCAAATCGAATAAAGACCTCTTGACTGACTGATTATTTGCAGTAGTATTAGCGAGATGCTGCTGTGTTACAATATTGAAAACAGACATCACTATCCCTGAATATTAACTATAAACACATTTAGAATGCGAATCAGTGTGTCTGTGCACTGTTTGTGATATGGCCAAAGAGGGCATGAGGGAGCTGAAACTGGATCATAAATTCAAAGCTGATCCATGAGGGGGCCCCAAAATACATTTGGCCCAGGGACAACAAAATCCTTAAGATGTCCCTGCATGGAGGGTCCCTGCCTCACACTTGATCCAGTCAGGAGCTCTCAGGTCAGGGGCCCGCCACCCGTGCACAGTGCCGGAGGAGGCCCCCTTGAGCTGCGGGATCCCCCATCACTGCAGGGGCTAATGTTGCCACTGTGCTCATTGGTTTGAAGGCAGCAGAATAAACAAAGGACTTTTTTTTTTGTTCAAAAATGAATTTATTGAGATAAAGAATTACATTAGTGTACAAAATATAAGAACAGTGAAGGTAAAAAGGGTTACATACAATATGACCCTGACCTTTCGGGCTGGGATCCTCATTTCCAGACTGCCACACTTGACCGGTGGCTTACTAGCGCCTGTGACCCCGTGGCCCCTCTGAAGCAGACGGCTATCAACCGTTCTCACAATGCCAACAAATGGTTCAGTCCTGCTCTTAAAGCTAAGAAATTAGAGGTAAGGCAGGCTGAACGAGCCTGGAGACGGGTATACTCCCCCACCCGTCGACAACACTTCGCCACCGCGCTTAACAAATACAAAGTAGCCATTTTGACAGCTAAAACTGAGTATTTCTCTGGACGTATTTTAGCGGCAGATCGCCAATCTCGTGAGATATTTTCCACCATCCACGAGTTGGCATCGTCCGATAGAACCCTACCCAAGATCCCCCCCCTCCCAGGTCTTATGTGATTCCCTCAATGAATTTTTCATTGACAAGATAACTCTTATCAAAGCCAATATTCCCCCCCCCTTCCCACTTTCACTCCCCCTCGACCCCCTGAAAATAACCGCTCTCTCACAACTATTCCCCCACTCACCAGAGAATCCTTGTCCCTTCTGCTTAGCCATGTCAAGTCAGGCTCTCCAGCCGACATTGCCCCGGCACGCATCCTTAGCCAGTTTTTCTTGGGGTGTCCATCTCCCACCCTTGCCCTCCTGAACAACTGTTTCAGCTGGGGGTCCGTCCCAACCTCTTTGAAGTCTGCTATAATCCTTCCTATATTGAAAAAAACAGGAGCTGACCCTTCTTCCCCTGCAAATTACCGCCCTATTTCCATTCTCCCTTATTTGGGTAAAGTAGCAGAGGCCCATGCTACCCAGGTGCTTAGCTCTTTTATAGAGAGCAGCAATTATCTCGCACCCTGCCAGGCGGGCTTTCGCCCCTGGCACTCCACTGAGAAGGTGGTCATCTCAGTCATGGACCAACTAAGGGAGGGACTCGATTCCAACATCCCTCAGGCCCTGGTCCTCCTAGACCTATCCGCCGCCTTTGACACGGTAGACCATCCCATCCTTCTGTCCCGTGTCAAGGCGGCGGGCATAGGGGGACAGGCTCTTGCCTGGATAGGTTCCTTCCTGGAGGGGCGCACACAGGCGGTTCACCTGGCCGAATTCTCAGCCTCACCCAGTAGGGTGAGATGCAGGGTTCCCCAGGGCTCTTCTCTTTCTCCCCTTTTATTTAACCTCTACATGTTTCCTCTTATTTTTGCACTCCAACAGTTGGAGGTCACAGTCTACAACTATGCTGATGACCTCCAACTTATTTTTAACTTTCCTTCCTCTTCACTAGGCGCCTCTAGCCTCCAGTCGGTCTTACTGCTTATCCGGGCTTGGATGAACGCAAACCATCTTAAACTCAACCCGGATAAGCCAGAGTTGATTCTGACTGGAGGACGCGGCAACCCCTGGTCGCCTTCCTATTGGCCCATTTCTTTTGGCCCTCCTCCCTCTCCTTCCTTTTCTGTTAAAACCCTTGGTATTATGCTTAATCATCACCTGACACTTCACACCCATATAAGTTCGGTTGTCTCTTCCTGTTTTTTTACTTTACGCATTATTAGGAAAGTATCCCGTTTTTTCCCCATCTGCTCTTAAACTGATTGTTATGACTATGATCTTATCTAAGATCGATTATGGGAACATCATTTACAACGGTGCTCCCGCCTACGCACTTCAACGCCTCCAGATGGTGCAGAACCAGGCAGCTTGCCTGGTACACGGCCTACCAAAATTCCATCACTCCTCCCCTCTTCTTAAGGCCCTCCACTGGCTTCCAATTAAGCAAAGAGCCCTTTTTAAACTTGGCTGCCTCACCTTTCAAGCTCGGGCAGGCACCGCCCCTGCATTTATAAACTCCGCCATTCTTAATTACAGCCCCGCCAGAGACCTTACACCTCATCCAAATCCTTGCTGGTTATCCCCCGATTCAAGAAGAAAAATCCGGTGGTCAGAAATTTGCGGTACTGGCCCCCACCTTCTGGAACTCCCTCCCCCTCCATCTTAGATCCTCTCCCTCCTATATGGAGTTTCGCAAAGACCTCAAGACTATTTTGTTCCAGCAAGCCTTCAGCCTATAGCTCCCTCCCTTCCCTACAGTTTGAAATCCTATAGCGCCAAGAAACTGCCAAGTGAATGTGCGCTCTACAAATAACTCAAAATTCAAAATACAATATATCAGCTGCAAAGGGATAAATGCAAAAGGTATGAAATAAATCAGTCAAACATATTACTTGCATTTAAAATAGCAATAATATATGGTACGACGATAAGAAGAAAGAGGAATTTACATGTTATACAAAAATTCATAGTACATAATATAGTTTAAGTAAAACAATATAATAACAACATGGAGGAATTTATGGAGGTTTAGTCAATTCCTGTTGTAAAGGCCTAGGAAGCAGAGAGCATCTAGCACTTGTGTCAATGAACAACGTAACTGGTGCCCACAAGTCTAAACGTTTGGATGCCATATGCAACGGATATACAAATGTTGTGTCCAGTCTATGGAACAAAGGACATTCTTGAACTTAGCAGGGCACATCCTCCTGACTGTAGATAACAGAGTAGAGGTAAGTTTTCATATGTATTCCTCTGTAAAAATCTCAAATTCAAGAAGGTGAAGCTCTATATGCAGGAAGTGAACTGTTCACTGAAACTTTTATAATTGGCAGACCAATGGCAGATACTCCCAAAAAAGTCTATAAACACCATGAAGGCTGGAAGAACATGGTTAAATGCTAAAGTGTAAATATGCATGTGTCATGCACCAGTAGGCTGAAGTGGATCCTCCCATCATAACTTTGCCTCCCCAATCCAAATGATTACTTCCAAAGTCTTATTTCTAGGGCAAAACGGGGAATACGAGGTTGGTAATGGTGAAATATGCCCATTGAACTGTTATCTCTTCTAGACAGGTCTGGAGCCTGTTACATAATATTGTAAGTTATGACAAGAAAATAAATACATGTACAATAAATACAGGAAAATGTAAGTATAGTGAAATCTCGCCACTGCAAGGCATATATGTGCACCTGTCTTTTTCAACTGACCTGGCATGTATTTTTAGCAGGGCAATAGAAATAATTGGAAAAAGAAGTTAATTTGGTATTTTTTTCGTTGTGCAAAGAAACCTAAAACAGCAAATGTATAAAGAATTTAGGGCCTGATTTATATATTGATGATAATCAGACTCTGCCGCAAAAGAGACAGAGTATGTTTATCGCCAATATAATAGTCCACCAGTTGAATTTACATGCAGGCAGACCATAGTTTGCCAATGGCGGAAATTACTCCGTCTCCACCACGGCCAAACTTATCCGATGGCCAGACGGAGTAAGGGAGTAAGGGGTATTTAGAGAATTGGCAATATATCCACCAAAACAATTTAGATGGACGAATAAAGAGCTATTAACCAGTGGTAAGGGGCAGTAAAACACTAAAAATGCCTCACCCCGATTTTTTTATTTTCAAATACAAAAACCAAGTTTGCGGTTGTGTTTTTGAGAAAAATAAGTTTTGAAACTTTAGCAAAGTTCCAATACATTCACAAGAAACACCTTGACAGCAGTTACTGGAAATAATAGAAATGTCTGTTGGGCTGAAGGACATTTCTAAATTTGGCAAGCAAATATTCCATCATGGCGACGGAGTAATTTACTACGTCACCCTGAAGGTGTACAACCCATCTGCCAATTTATAAATCAGCCCCCTAAGTTAAGAAGTATTTGAGAGCTGTCTAAATCATTTCAGTATGATTATCCGGGCATACAGAGGGACAATTGCTGTGTAATAAAATAGTCCTGACAATTTTTCAAAAATTAGTTTTAGTCAATCAGCTTTGGCTGTTCCAGAATAGCAAAATGTAAAGAAATGGCTAGTATTTTTTTCTGAGAAAGGATGCAATCCTTGAGGGACACTTAAATGCTATTTGAATCCAGAAGATCTGTGAAATTGGAAGATGTGATGATATGGAAAGGCAGAAGAAATGGAGTACCCCCAAATGAATGTATTGTGGAGTAGCAGGCTGCAGGAGAGGAACCCACTGAAGGGACACAAGAATAAAACAAGGGCAACACGAAGGGAGGTCAAGTGCAAACTTGGATAATTAGGAGGAAACCCACCAACCTGCCAGTTGCCATACTAGGCTCCAGTGGTTAGCATTCTTAACTTGTGTGGCTGCCTTTCTTGACCTGGAAGTGAAGGTCATTACCCACGGCACCATTTTGGAGCAGTAGATCTGCAATAAGATTGTCTTTTGATGCTGCCATTATAGGATGAGAACGCTTCTTTTATGCAAATGCCTTGTCCAGGCACTATGCTTGCTCTGGCTTCCACAGACTCCAGGCTCCCTTGGTCCATATGACATGCCAGTGACGTCCAATCCTGTGCTACTCCATCATCAGGGAAACTGCAGAGCTGCAGGTTCCTCTGTCTATGGGTGCTCTCCACCCGTCAAGAATCTGTACCACCAGGTGTCAGTCGATAGGCCCTAACCCTAGAGCTGTCTAAGCTAAGCCGACAAAAGTAAATGACAGTATTTGGTGTTCAAGTATTGTACTCAACCAGCTTCCAAAACATGCATTCTATGCAAAGATGCCCCTTGTCCTATAAAAACAAAGGGGCTTATTTACAAGCCCTGAGCAACGGCATTCCTTTTTCTGATGTTACAATGTCACACAGTGCTTAGCCATATCAATAAGACCACATAAAGCCACCCTGCGTTGCTTTTCATGGCCTTGCAGTATGGAGTAAGTCAAAGCAGCGCAAGTAGCTGCCTTGCCTTGTTCTGCTTTATAGAGACCTTCCTAGGGTGTTGCTGTGAGTGTTCCCACGCAACATCCATGGACTTTGACACCGCTTCAGATTTACAATATCTCGTAGACCTGAGGCAGCACCAAAACCTTACGCCTCCTATTTCCATCTGTGCTGCATTCTGCAGCACACATGGAATGAGGAAAATGCTTCTCATGATTGCTTTTGTTCAGGAAAGTGTCCCTTCCTGCACAAAAACAATCATGCCAACAATACAGAAACTTAGGGTGCCTGCATTGGCACAAGGCTGCTAATTGTGTGCGGACGCTGGCTGAAAAGATGGGAATGTTCCGTATCTTGTAAATATGGTGCGTTCCTGTCCTTTTGAAATTGGTGCAGGGCAGCACAGCAAAATGACTTACGGTACTGCCCTACGCCAATTCATTATAAATATGCTCCAAAGATTCCACATCTAAGGCAATCAGAGCGGCCACAACAAGGCTCTGGTCAAATAGTACTTCTTTTAGAAGTACTACTTAGGCTCCATGAACATTTTAGTGGTTTTACATTTTTTCTGAATACCTGTGAATGGAACAGAATAATTGAGCAGTAACATTTCACTGAATAGGGTTGTGATGTTGGCGAGAAGGGAATAACTCATTGAAAATAACACAGGAAATATCTTCGAAAATCTTTCTGACTTTCTGATTTTTCTTTTCGGCAGCTGCTATGTCTCCCTCCATTTGTAAAATTAGGTTTCGGCAATATTTTTACTTGCTTTTCTTGCTGCTGATTTCATACAGACGGAGATTGAACTTTTTATGCAACTTGGCAGATGAAATTGTCACTAAGTTGGCAGATATGCCTTTGCTTGGCATAACTGACACCCTAGATAATGCTTTTGAAAGTAATGAGGAGGTTGAAAGCAAAGGGGCTGAGGCAGGAGACGCAGTCTAGTGTTTCCATATTCCCCTGCGTCGGAAAATCTCCAGGAAGTCTGTGGTAGTTGCAGTTGAGAATCTCAGATACAGCAGTATAAAAGCTGCACCCGAGAGTCCCCTGTTGCCTGCAATTGTGTTTAAAAGTAGATTACTTATTATTTTGCGGTAGGCCATGCTCCTGCAGACACCTTGCGACCATTGTTGGAAATTTGTTTACGGATTCCTGCACTTCCTGATTACTTTCTTCATGCTCCTGTATCTCAGGTGTTTGGTTCTCTTGCTCTTGATTGGGAAGTTCTGGATTGAAAGGGTACAATAGGGTTTACCAACAGATTTTTGCTCTTCTGAACTGGTAAGATGTATGATTACAATGCGTTTTTGGATATGTACTCACCGTCCACTGCTGTGAATTCCTGAACTTTTGTGGATGGTAATTATTTTCTCTAAAAAAGAAAAAAAAATGTTATTTTTTGGATTACACTTCTAATCACAGTGATTGAAAATTAAAGAATATTTGTTTCTGAGACCCTTCTGGTTACCCATGGAACATTTCTCAGTTCATACGTCTTTATTCGAAATATTTCATCATAAAAGACAACGAGTAAAACCCTCTACATACAATATAAAAGGAATTACTTGAAATCGCAATGTACTTAAAAAAGAGTAAAAGAGTAAAAACATGGTACCCCAAGTAAAATAAACACTAATATTCAATGAGGGTTGTTTATCTCATACCTAAATGTTCTACTCAATAGCTTTGGTGTATCATGATTAATTTTAAAACAGAATTAAATATACAGAATCAGACGTTTAAACTATGGTTAAGAATTAAATAAGGGTAGAACGTACTCAGCTCCCAAGTATGTACTTTGTCCTAATGAGCCAAGACCAACCCAAAAACTTTGCCACAGCTATAGTTACAATCTCAGTTCTATTCGTTCTTAGGAGCCATATGGCTTCTGCACTCACCCTTGTTCTCAGCCCTGTGCAGATTGGCTTTAGCCATTTTCTCCGTGGTGCATGATATGCAGGACAAGCAAAGAAGATATGACCTATTGATTCTAGTTTGTCCGAACACCACGGGCAATACTCAGAGGAGTGACCACGTCAAGAACTAGTGAAGGTCCTAACCGGGAGTGTTCCAACTCTGAATTGGTGGTTTAGTTTTCTATCATTGCTCCTAATGATGATATCCCAGTAGTCCTCTAGGTGCGGGTCAAGTTTGTGTGCCAGAAACCTACCAGTTAAGAAGGAGGAGTCAGACTGAGCAACAATTTGAGTTTTAATGGAGGCCCAATAGAGTGCTTTATATTGCTTTTTTGATGGAAAAACATTTTTTTCAGGGGCTGTCCATAGCAAGCTTAAACCCATATTGGCCAGCATGGACTTTATTGCTTTACACCATGGGAGGTTACTAAATCCCACTATTGATCTTAGGTCTAAGATTTCTTTAGCGAAAATGGCCAATTCCGGGGTTGACCAAATTCTCCTCCACAATCCCAACATTCTATACCGAGCTACATCTATAATTGAGCGATGGCCCAGATCGAGCATTAAAGGTTTCATCGGAGTGGATTGTGGGAGGCCTACCAGGTTTCGCAAGAAAGTGTCCTCATGTAGACGTATTACTAAATTCAGGAGTTCTTGTGGCATACCCATTTTTCCTAATACCGCCCATAGTTGTTCTCTATGAACAACTTCAAATGCGGACTTAAGATCCACAAATGCGGCGTTGATGCTTCCGCCGCCCAAGTGAACCACCTTCCAATAAATCAGGAGGAATCTAAGCACTTGATCTATTGTGCTGACACTTGTTCTAAAACCTGCTTGCATAGGCGACAGGATATTCTCATTTTCAACCCAATCCTGAATTTTTGCCAATAACATTCTTGCTACTACTTTCTGAATGGCGTCTATTAAACTTAAGGGACGGTAATTCCCGGGGGCGGAGAGGTCCCCCTTTTTAAAAATTGGTAAGATTTCAGCCCCTTTCCAAGTCTCCGGGATTCTGGCTCCATTTGCGATGGCATTAGCTAATGTTGTAATAAATGGAACCCAATTCAAAAGGTCAGATTTGAATAAGTCATCAGGGATGCAATCAATGCCTGGGGCTTTACCAGCCTGTATCATTTTCAAGGCCTGCTCTGTATCTTTACTCACAAACACTAGTGGTGGGCATAACAATGAAGGCATTAATTCAGCGGTTTCCATAACAATACTGTCGTCTACTGATTCTAATGCCCTGAACTGGGACGCAAAGTACTCCACCCATTTCTCAATAGGAACGTGGTTTGCAGGAGTTTGTGAATCACAATTGCCACCCCATTTCACCACCTTCCAGAACCTGATTTGATTTGATGACCTACTAGCTTCATATAGGTCCTGCCAACGTCTGTCGTCCCAAGCTCTTTTAGCCTCCCTTTGGGTTTTCTTATATATAGCCCTAGCCTGTCTAATGTCTGTTACCACCCGTGATTTGATCGCATTGACCAGTGAACTATAAGCCAGGCGACATGTTTTATTATACCATTTTTTCCCGGGCAGTGGCACCGAATCTAGCCCAGTTTTAGGGGGTTTTGTGAGCAAAGCTTTTAGATTTACAAAACGCTGCTCGTGAAGCTTTATCAAGTTATCAGGCTGCCCTGTGAGGTTAGCCAGTGCCTCCAACTCACCCCGGATCAACAAGACTTCATTAGATATCCTTTCGAGGGCTACTGGGTCTTCTATAACCTTACTCCAATGAACCCTACGTCTATCATTACTTAGGAATGCATCGGCTGTCACATACCTGGTACTACTACTACACCCATGATTCACAGCTAATTTTAGGCTTAAGACCAAAGGGTTATGGTCACTTTCTGGGCGCGCTAAAACAGTCATGTCATCCAGTAGTGACCAAAACTCCATTTTTAGCACGATGTAATCGATACGGCTAGTACGAATACCATTATCAAAGGTTGGGCGGCCCATTTTATCTGAAGGGGAGCGACCGTTTACAGCTCTCAGCCCCCACTCAAAGCATAGTCCCAGCCATTGGACGACTGCCTCTGTCCCCCTCTTAACTGGATTTAATACCAAATGAGAGATATTCCAGAGTGCATCTTCTTCGCTGTGAATGTCTTCACCCTCACACAGGAAAGGTTCGAAGGTGCAATTGAAGTCCCCGGCCACTATCAAAAATTTGTCCATCCCAATGGTGTTGAAAATTAAATCTAAACTATCAACAACAGCAGGAGACCGACCACCGGGCAAGCCACGTGCATATACATCAATAATAAAAATTTCCTGGTGGTCTTTCCTGACAAGCCTAATCCCAAGGATATCAAGATTTTGCACTACCACTTCAAAGGGCCTATATCCAAGGGACTGCCTCATCCAGAGTGTTAACCCTCCTGAGGCTCTACCTTTTTGTCCCTGAATAGCAGGTTTAAAAAAAATTGAGATACCCCAATCGAAAAATTGGGTCTGGTGCCCATGTTTCTTGGAAAATTAAAATATCATATGCCTCAATAAAATCTGCCCACTCTCCTGAATCTAATTTCCCTTTGAGGCCAGCTATATTCCATGAGGCAATTTTAAGATGTGGGTCCTGAAAATCGGGTGGACTTGAATTCAAGGGCTCCATGATGGAACTTGTTGGCCTCTCCCCCTCAGCTGGGGACTCTCTGACTATAGAATCAGTAAACAAGAGGTCTTGGACTGGTGTTAAAGCCCCATTTACCAGCTTAGAATTATCCAATACTATTAGCTTTAGTCCACTCTGTTCCAATTCATCATCATCACTATTACGGGGTTCCCCATCCAGAGGTAGGCAGGGTTAAGTGGGACTCTTACTTGATCTCTTAGACACTGTTGGTTGGCCAGTACTACCCCGGAGTCAATCAACTCCCTCTAAACCAGAAAGGGTCTCAAACCTGTTGTACAATGGGGGGAGTTGCGCAAAGTGCGTGGTCCATTCGTGAGTGGGTCTTCTAAAGGAGCTTTCCCTTTGAGGGTTAATTTGTGCATACATAGGGGCACTACTTCTTTGAGGATAGAAGTAGTTTAGGCCTAGAGATTGAACATCTCCCTCCCTACCAAATCTGGGTTCTCTTCAAATTAGATCTACCACCCATGGGTCCCTAAAATTAATAATTACGCAATCACCCTCCAAATCCTTAGGGCAGTGGCCCACCCAGCCTGTCCTTCTAACATTTAAGATCTCTGTATTAGACATTGGAGGGAGGGGTCTATTTTTATTCATCCAAAAGATGACCTTGTTTTTTTAAATCCCTATGAGATTCCATTTTATCCTCCCCAATAGCACTAACTCCAGCTAAAATAATTGTATATGGAGCAGACTCAGGGGGTAAATTAACACAGGGGGGCCTCCGTTTATGAGGCTCTTTGCCCATTTTGCCAAGCCCCAAAACCTGTCCACCACTGGCAGGTGCACGTTGGAGAGGCCGTACACTCGACGACGCACCATCCTGCGGAGGCCGGCTCTTGGTGGGGGCCATGGGAATTTGCACCTTAGGAGCTTTATCAGTGCTAGTTTTTTTTGCCTGCGTTATCAAAGGGTTAATTATAGGTGAGAGGGCCCGCCTAGCAGTATCACTAGTCCCAGGTTTTCGATGCCCTGTGGTTGACTCCAATATCTCATCTGGACCCTTGGTAAGGTTACCTAATATAACCGAGTTATCTCTTATTAGATTCTCCAAAAGGTCTGATTTAGTATTTATCAGCCTAGTCCGTTCTAACAAGGGCAGCATCAATGATTTCACCATAAATTCGATCTTACCCAGGAAAACATCGTCTGCACTATGGGTTGGACATTGGTCGTCAGAATCAGAAGGACCCGCTACAAGAGTTGGTGAGCTTGTTACAACAGATGGGGACGACACTGCAATATTAATTTTAGAAATGTTTGTATTTCTCCCTATCTGAGTAGTATCCCCTCTTTTTCTTTTACTAGATTTAAAGTTAAGTAAACCTCCCAAAGTTGATGGGTTTTGTACGGGAGTGGGTGGAAGGGAGAGGTCACCTGAACTATCTAATGAGGCATCTGTAGATAGACTTTTTACTAATGTATTCGGGGTCAAACTGACAACCTCAGCACCCAAATCCACAGACAACGAGTCCAAATTAGAACATTGTTTTAAGCTAGGGACTGGATGGGCAAGTTTGGGGGGAGATACTGCTTGCCCAATTTTTCCTAGCGACGAGTGTTTGTTGGTAACAAGATCTATAGATAATCTTTTCTCTGCAAACACAATTTCCTTTTCTGAGATGCCCGTTGTCCGTTTAAAAAAGTGATCAAGCGTGCCAGATACAACCCCACTCTTCGTGGCAACCTGTACAATTCTTTCTTTCCCTGAACGTAACGACATAATTAATAATGAAAAAACCCAAACTATGCCTCAAGTAACTACACAAAAATAAGGTTACCGAGACACTTATAACAATAAAAGCAGGTTTAAATAAATAAATTAAATGTCTTCTCTCGGTCCAAACTTCAATGGAAAGGAAGGTGGCCCGACCCAACCACAGCCGACCTCGGACGGCGTCAGACGGCCCGCCCTTTGCCCGGGCTTAGCCCGGCGCCTGCCCGCGCGCGTCCCGCGTCGCGGGACAGTGATGGAATTATAAGGAGGCAGGCGGGGGCGTGGCCACTGCGGGAAGAGGCGGCAGGTGTGCGGCAAATGGCCTGCTGGGCCTCACAGTCCCACAGCGTCAAGAGTTCAGCCCCGGTATCCTGTGAACGGCACCCGCAAAGCGGGGGCCGTGAAAAGTATCTCCAAGCACCCTCAGCAATCCTCGTAGTCAGGAGCACAGAAGTTTACCGGTCAGCCAGGTGAGCAATAATGAAAAACGGCACCCGTAGAGCAGGGACCGTCAGACCAAGATAAGGAGGCAGGCGGGGGCATGGCCACTGTGGGAAGAGGCGGCAGGTGTGCGGCAAATGGCCTGCTGGGCCTCGCAGCCCCCAGCGTCAAGAGTTCAGCCCCGGTATCCTGTGAACGGCTCCCGCGAAGCGGGGCCGTGAAAAGTATCTCCAAGCACCCTCAGCAATCTTCGTAGTCAGGAGCACAGAGGTTTACCGGTCAGCCAGGTGAGCAATAATGAAAAACGGCACCCATAGAGCAGGGACCATCATACCAAGATAAGGAGGCAGGCGGGGTCGGGGCCACTGCGGGAAGAGGCGGCAGGTGTGCGGCAAATGGCCTGCTGGGCCTCACAGTCCTACAGCATCAAGAGTTCAGCCCCGGTATCCTGTGAACGGCTCCCGCGAAGCGGGGGCCGTGAAAAGTATGTCCAAGCACCCTCAGCAATCCTCGTAGTCAGGAGCACAGAAGTTTACCGGTCAGCCAGGTGCGCAATAATGAAAAACGGCACCCAGATGAGTCATTTCTCAATCACTACACTTGTGGATATCTTTGTGAGACATTGAAGGAATTAATTAATTTCGATTGGCATCGGGTCTAAATTTGACATCTATTTCTAATTTTTTAGGTAACCTTAGGTACTATTGTAATGTTCAAGTTAGTTGATATTTCAGAGGTACTCAGTTTAACCATATTCTGATTTTTGTACTTTATTTTAGGATTTATACTGCATAATTACGGTTCCAGTTGATAGATTCTAGTAGAAAACTGAGAGGAAATACATAAGAACATACATAACATACCCTTGCCAATGTAAGCTCCAAGCATGGTCATGTTTATGTCTTAGAAGGACAGGTCCTAAAAACATATTGTATTCTTATAGGCACACAATAATACTAAAACACTGAAGGCATCTACAGCATGGAGAACTGATGCAGTCACCTTGAAGGTGTCCTAAGTAAGACATCTTTGGTTTTTCTCTATTTCCCCTTTCCCCTGGTTGTTGTCCTTGTCTGGAGTTATATTTACTTCTCAGGCAGTTGCAGTGCTCTGTTGGTATGGGGAATAAGCTTCTAGCATTCATGTTTCACTCCCACATGATTGCACCACCAAATTCAAATTGGGTTTGTTCAGACGTTACAGAACTGCATGCTCAAATATTTTTTTTTATCCAAGTGAGAGGGAATCCCCAAATCCCTCTTTGTCAGATGTAATTACTGTACTAGTATCTCTACAAAATGGAACCAAGGATTTACGAAAGGCAGCACAACAGTCTCAATTCAAAACACATCAGTTTGCACTAAGGCTAGGCGATTTGCAGAGTAGTCCAGGAAAAACATATGCTAGACCTAAACCTAAAACTAGTTCTGGTGAGAACACTCACACCAAGTTTACTTTTAAATCACCTAACTTTTTTTATTCTAACTCACATCCATCATAAGTTAAAAATGCTGCAGCCTGTTGGGAGGGTGTATCAAACTAACTTTAGGACTCCTAAATGCCTTCTGTGAATACCGAAAGTCTTAAAATTAGGATTTTTCTCAGTTTAGTAGTAGTAAAGTTAGGAGTCCTAACTTTAGGACTCCTAAATGCCTTCTGTGAATAGCAAAAAGTCTTAAAATTAGGAATTTTCTCAGTTTAGGAGTAGTAAAGTTGGGACTCCTAACTTTAGGACTCCTAAATGCCTTCTGTGAATACTTGAAGTCGTAAAGTTAGGATTTTTCTCAGTTTAGGAGTAGTAAAGTTAGGAGTCCCAACTTTACTACTCCTAAACTGAGAAAAAACCTAATTTTAAGACTTTCGGTATTCACAGAAGGCATTTAAGAGTCCTAAAGTTAGAAGTCCTAACTTTACTACTCCTAAACCGAGAAAAATCCTAATTTTAAGTCTTTTGGTATTCACAGAAGGCATTTAGAAGTCCTACAGTTAGGAGTCCTAACTTTACTACTCCTAAACTGAGAAAAATCCTAATTTTAAGACTTTTGGTATTCAGAGAAGGCATTTAGGAGTCCTAAAGTTAGGAGTCCTAACTTCTGTGAATACTGAAATGAGTAAGTGCCTTCTGTGAATACTAAAATGAGTAAGTGCTTTCTGTGAATACCAAAATGGTAGTAAGTTTATGATTTTGTCTTAAGGTACTTCTGTGAATCGGCCCCGAAAGTCTTAAAATTAGGATTTTTCTCAGTTTAGGAGTAGTAAAGTTGGGACTCCTAACTTTAGGACTCCTAAATGCCTTCTGTGAATACTTAAAGTCATAAAGTTAGGACGTTTCTCAGTTTAGGAGTAGTAAAGTTAGGAGTCCTAACTTTACTACTCCTAAACTGAGAAAAATCCTAATTTTAAGACTTTTGGTATTCACAGAAGGCATTTAGGAGTCCTAAAGTTAGAAGTCCTAACTTCTGTAAATACTGAAATGAGTAAGTGCCTTCTGTGAATACCAAAATGAGTAAGTGCTTTCTGTGAATACGAAAATGGTAGTAAGTTTAGGATTTTGTCTTAAGTTAGTTCTGTGAATCGGGCCCAAGGTTCTAAAAATCTGCTTGGGCTGTGTCTGCTCGACAATTAAGATGGACACAGTTATTTCCAATCATGATTTTATTATCACTTTCCAACCCAGGAAGAAAAATGGTAAAGTAGATGCGCTCTCTCTCAATATGGTTATGAACGATTTGAACCTCCAAATGATCAGCCACATATAACACCTGCTTAAACAATATTTGGGATTGTAACAATCCCAGACTTTCGGACCTTAGTTTAGCAAGAACAAACCATAAGAGAAAGTAAAAGAGTTCTAGCAGTTCTAGAGCAACCTGCCAGTTTAGAAAAAGATCATTTACACTACATAAATGGGGTCTATGCTTACCTACTCTCAGTCTACATGGATGTGCTCTTGATTTGAGTCATTTAAATAAGCTAGCTGGTCATCCAGGGGAAAAGAGAACCCTAGACAATTTGCGTAGACATTTCTGGTAGCCCACAATAGTCAAATACTGTCAAAGATTTGTGAAAACTTGTGCGATGTGTGCTCAGAGAAAACTTGCATACACAGCTAGTGTGGGATAACGTATGCCTATTCATGTCCACCCACTGCCTTAGTATATAGTGACATTAGATTTTATTGTGGAACTACTACGCACACTCAATAGAGTTCTTGTAACTGTTGATCATTTGACAAAAATGGTGCATTTTGGTGCCCTGAAAGGTCTCCCAACAGCTAAAAATTGGCAGAGGTATTTACACAGGCCATAATCCAATTACATTGTGCACCTTTTGTAATTATTTCTGATCATGGCTCATAGTTCTCTCATTTCCGGAGAACCTTGTGTGACGTGATGGGCATTGAAGTAAGAATTTCCTCTAGCCATCACCCACAAACAGATTGTCAAACTGAAAGAGCCAATCAGTGTCTGGAACAGTATACCAAGTGCCAACCTTACAAGACAGCTCCAGTTGGGGCAAATAATTGTGTACTTCTGAATTCGCAAATTACAATTCCACAATGAGTCTCTGGGTTTCCCCCTGTTTTTGTACATATGGCCTTCACCCGAAAATCATGAACAGTGAAATACAAACACCTCAATTAGTATCTGCTATATACAATTTACGAACACATATTAATAAAAGACAAAAAAGAGCTCAGGAAAATTTACGACAAGCAAAACAAAGATATAACAAGTGTGCTGACAGGCAAAGAACACCAGAAAAGGTATATAGTTGCGGATCAGGTGTGGTTATCCATGAAACATTTGCGCCTTGAGGGGTGAAATAAATCCCAGCCCAAATTTGTGGGGCCTTTTAAGGTTTGCAAAATAATCAATCCTATAGCCTTTAAATAGGAACTGCCTAATACTTTAACAGTACATCCAGTTTTTCTTGTGTCTTTGGACAAACTATTTACAAATGGCACGCATTTGCATATTATACCATCACCAGTGGAAATTCGGGACAGACCAGAATATAAAATGAAAGCAATTTTGGATTACAAGAGAGTGAGAGGATGTATTTTCCATCTCATTGATTGTAAAGGTATAGTTCACAGAGTAGATCCTTGGAGCCTGAAGGTCATGTGCATGCACCACAGATAGCTAGATAGTTTCATGTGCAATATCCAACCACACCCAAGCCGGTGAGAAGGGTCTTGGGAGGAGTGCGCAGTCACTGCTGTGGCCGCGTGTCCCTGCTCTGGGCATGTGGTGAAGCCAAACCAAAAAGTGAGGAAGAAGCAGAGGCAAAAGACGTGGTCTATTTTTTGCATTCCCCTCCACCAGACTGCCACAAGGAAGTCTGCGCTAGTCACATTTGAGATTCTCAGGTGCAGCAGTTTAAAAGCTGCACCAGAGAGTCCCCTCTTGCCTGCAATTGTTCTTAAAAGTGGAATACTTACTGTTTTGTGGAAGGTCTTGCTCCAGCAGACTCCTCGCGACTGCTGCTGGGACTCTTCATTCTTATGGATTCCTGCACTTCCTGATTCCTCTCCTTGTTCTTCTGTATCCCCAGTCTTTGGTTCTGTTGCTCTTCTTTGGGAACCTGCAGAGACAAAAAGCATAAAAAAAGTTTTACTAACAGCTGACTGCTCTTCTGAGTTGGTAAGATGCATGATTACAATACGTTGCTAGAGATGTACTCATTGTCCAGGTTCTGTGAGCCCCTGAACGCTTGTGAATAATGATTATTAACTCTGAAAAAGAAAGAAAATACTGGTTGTTTTGGAGTACACTTCCAAAGCACAGTGATTAAGAAATAAAGATTATTTGTTTTTTAGTCTCTTCTGGAGACCAATGGAACATTTCTCATTTACTACTCTTACGGATATTTTTGCAAGACATTGAAGGAATGTATTAATTCCATTCGTATCTGGTCTAAATTCGACAACTATTTCTTATTGTGTAGGTAACCTTAGGTACTATAGTAATGTCTTAGTTAGATAATGTGCTAGAGGTACTCAATTTGCCTATATTCAGTTTTTGTTTGTTTCCTTTAGGATTTACACTGCATAATCAGAGTTCCAGCTGATAGATTCAAGTAGGAAAGTGGGAGATATTAGGTAAGAACATACATGACATACACTTACCAATGTAAGCATCATGCATGGGTAAATGTATGCCTTAGAAGTGCAGGTCCTAAAAAACATATTGTATTCTTATAGACACATGACGATACTTGAAAACTGAAGGAAGCTGCAGCATGGAGACCTGATGCAATCACCTTGAATGTGCCCTAAGGACACCATCTGTTGATTTTCTCATCTTGCCCTTGCCCCTGGGTGCTGTTCTCATCTGGAATTATATTTACTTCTCAGGTGGTTGCAGAGCTCTGGTGGTATAGGGAATCAACTTCTGGCATTACCATCTTGCCCCCACAAGACTGCACATCCAAATCAGAGTTGGCTGTTTGCAGACGTTACAAAGTGACAATTTTTCAAGTGTGCCTGTGATCCATGTATTAACTACTAAGTTGGCAAGTCTAGGAGTGGCTATAGCTAAAGAGTTGCAAAAGTGGTAGGGTGAGAGTTTCGACCATTGTCTAGTCAGTGGGGGTGGGAGAGATGTGTGACTGCAAGATTCTGGCCTAAATATGAGCAATAGAATAACTTAATGATCTGACCTGGGTAATAAGATAGGTGCAATAACTTGTACTGGCCCACCACAGATCATCTAAGCCTTTCCTAGTTCCGAGGTTTAATCACCTATGCCTCATGCTAGCCCTAGAATGCCTTAGAATGCCCTGGGCCTGTACTTCCTGGTCTTTCTGGTTGGCATTCCCATATACACCAGCCACTGGTCCTCTGGGCCCTGGATCTCAAGTCTGGAAACTTTTCATCCTCCTCACACAAATCCTTGCCCATCAGCCCTCCTTGCCATGCTCCTCTGGTTTGCCCAATGGCGCCTCGCAGTGGGAGTGCTGCGGGCGGAGGGGCCGGGTGGCAATGCAGCGAGCACAAGGTAAATAGTTGTATTTACTTATTTACTTACTTTACTCATGGATGTCAGATGTCTGACTCCACTACCCCCCACCCTGCCCCTCCCCCGCCTCACCGCCCTGCAGCACTCCCACTGCAGGCCGCCACTCGGTTTGCCCATTCCTTATCCGTCTGCACTTGGCTCCCCTGGTTTAAATTATTGCTGGTCTTCATAATGTTATCCCTTTGTTTGGTTCTCCAATATCATGTCTTCTGTTACTAGTCCCACTGGGCTTGGTTTTTCTAGCCCTCCTAGTCTCCTGGTCTTCCTGCACCATCCTAGTCCTACTAGTCCACCTGGTCTCCAGGTTTGTCTGTTCCACCTTCTTCTTGTCCATCTGACCCTGGTTCTCTTTAGCATGGTCATTCTAGTAATGATTAACCTGGGACTGATCTTCCTCATCCCTGTGGCACAGGTACTCCTAGCTCCCATGTTGCAGGTTACCCTGGTTCATTTAGTCCATTTCACCCTACTTTAGGGTCCCATGAGTCTGACCCGCATGGACCTTCTGATCCTGCTCTTACTGGGTCTGGACCTCCTGGTACTTAATATTACTGCTTATACTGTTTATCCAGGGTCTCCTGGTCCTGCTAGTCCTGGTACGATCGTGGTCTTCTCCGTCCTGGCCCATTCACTCATGAATCCTTGGCCCTCCTTGAACTGATCTCTGTGGTCTTAGTCCTTCTGTTTCTCGTCCTTCTTTCCATTGGTCTTCTAGTACTGGTCCTACTTGGTCTGCCCACCTGGATCAGCTACTTCTGGCCCTGGTCGTCCTAAACCCTACTGGTCCTGGTTGATGTGCACAAACCCTCCTAGTCCTCCCCTTCAATATAGTCCAGGCCCTTCTGTTCTTTCTACTCCTGGTCATTCTGTTTTTTCGGACTCTTGTTCACTGGGTCCCGATCCACATGTTCCACAGCAACCTAGCCCTCCCTAACCCTGGTCCCCGTACACTTAGTCCTGTTTTTCCTTGTCCTGTTCCTCCATGCCAATTTGTTACCGAAACCCGCGGGCATTGATATTCTTGATCCTTGTGAATTAGGTCACCCTGGGCCTAGTTTTTCCTGTCCTGGTCCTCCTGTCTTTGGTTGTCCTAGCCCTTCTGACCTATGTCCTCCTACAGGTTGTCATCATCCTCTTTTAAATTAAAATTCTTCAGGCACCAAGCATGACATTGCTACGTGTTCCCAAACAGAAGTTATGACTTATTAAATATAATAAGGTAACCCAGTGTTCTCCTATGGGGTAGATAGGCCTCCCGGTAGTGAAAAAAACCCATATGTTTTTCACTACTAGGACATATATTTGTCCAGCATTTTAAATACAATACACTCTGCCAGAGGAGCTGTGTGGAGCATAGCTTAGAGGTGGCTCATATATATTAAAATGGATGTTTTAGGCCTGACAGGGGTTTATTTTGCCAGGTCGAATTGACAGTTTAAAACTCCGCACAAGCTGCAATGGCAGGCCTGGGACATGTTTTAAGGTGTATGCAAGTGGATGGCACAATAAGTGCTGCAGCCCTACTGGTACCAATTCATGTACCAGCCCTGGGTATTTACTAGAGACTTATGAGTAAATTAAATGTTCCAATCAGGTGTAAACTAATTTTAGCATGTTTTAGGGAGTGAACATAAGCACTTTAGCACTGTTTAGCAGCGGTAAAGTGCACAGTGCACTAACATCAACAAAAATGTATTCAGTGAAACTGGAGAGGAGATGGCAAAAGGTTTGGGGGTAGAGCACACTAAGGCTAACAGGTCTAAAATGTGTCCCTCCCCTGTAAAAGAGGGGAGAACTGTACAGCCTCCTGGGAGTTCTCATCACTAGGGTGGAAAAACGGAACAAACTATCAGCACTGGAAAGGTCTGACCTAGGGCATTTTTCCACAGTAAAGTTCATTCGCTGTAGGAAGATGGGCCACCTCAAAAGTTTGTGAATTCTCACACCACATATGCATGAACCATCTGAGAGGCGTGTGTTAACTCTGAACTCGGAAGAGAGCCCCAAACAGATATCACCTCAGCTTCTTCATTGCTGAGATCACAGAAGAAGCTTCTCTCTCAATAGCACTCCACCTTTGCACACTGGGAAGCAACCTCCTACTGATGAAGGCTACAGGTTGGTCTAGGGCCACCTCATTTAACTGTGACAGCACAGACCCTATACCGTGCTCTGAAGCATTAGTCTCCCACACGAATTCATGGGGCCTTGAGTACATGTGCTGTACACATGGTCTCCTTGAGGTGTCAAAGGCTTTCTGGCACGACTCTGTCCAGATCACTTTATTGGGCTTCTTCTTGGAGCTTAGCTCTATCACGTGGGCAACAATGGCACCATACCCCTTGACAAACCTCCTATAATATCCAGTGAGGCCTCACTTCAGTCTGGGTTTTGGGGGACTCCAATGCAAGGATAGTCTCAATCTTGGCCTGCAGGGGCTGCCCCTTGCCCCCACCAGGCAGGTATACCAGTTACACCACAGTTCCCTGCCCTATCTGTCATTTTCTGGCCTTCAAATTCAAGCCTGCCTGTTGCAGGGCCTGAAGCACCTTCTCATGCTGTTTTCAGTGGTCCTCCTACCTTCTACTATATACAGATATTCTATTGAGGTAGACATCACTGAAGAAGGACTCCATCACAGCCAGGACCCTGTTTGCCAGCCTCTTGAAGTTAGCAAGGACATTCTTCAGTCAAAAGAAATTGGAAGTGGAGCTCTAGGGTAGAGAATGCTGACCTCTCTTTTGCCCCCTCAATCAGGACAATCTGCCAGTACCCTTATGTAAGATCAAAAGTACTTAGGAACATGGCAGCTCTCAGCCTATCTATGGACTTATCAGATCAAGGGATTGGGTGAGCGTCAATCTTGGTGAATGAGTTGAGCCCAGTGAAGTGGTTTTGGGTACCAGCAACACTGGCTGAAGGAGGTACTACTGGAGTGCTTAATCACCCCTAATGCAACTATTTAGACCTCGTACTTATGGCTAGCCCTCACTCTGTCAGACAACATGTTATTTTTCACAGACATACTGTTTCCAGTAACTGTGTCAACGGTACCCAGGTGTGTGAGCTCAGGGGTAGGAAAAACAGAGAAGCTGCCCCAACAATTGGTGACAATCCTTTCTTGAACTGGGGCCAAGGAAGGGGAGAGGTTGACACCCTTCCCTGACACATTTCGATCCTTGCAGGATAAGAGGCGGAGGAGAGGTTTACTTTCCTCTTCCACTCCATCATCTGTCACCAGGAGCATAGTGACCTCAGACCTCTAATAGTGTAGTTAGCAGCAATTTACATGAAGAGGTTCCTGTGGGCTTGAAGTCTTTCAGATAGATGTCCTCCCCCTTTCTCTCTTCACTTTATAAGGCCCTGACCAACGGTCCACTGGCTACATTACCCACACTTTTCGGACAGGCTTAAACTCTACCAGAGTCTCCAAGTTTGCGGAAGCCTTTTTCCAGAACTTCTGTATCTGGTTCCTGGGACCCAGCATGTAGCTGATTACATCCTAAGTTGGCGAGTAGTGGTTCTGGGAGTTTGCGCCCACCTCTCTTTCACCAGACTGAGAGCTTCCCTAACAGAGTGACCACAGGAGGAGCTCAAATGGGTTACACCCAGCTCTCTTCTATGCTACCTCCCTGTAGGCAAAGAGCAGGCATAGTAAGAGTGTGCTCTACTTCCACCTCATGGGTTCAGGTAGGCCAATAATCATGCCCTTTAGGGTCTTTAAACAAGCTAGTTTTTCTGAGGGTAATAGAGTGTGGAGAAGTTGTAGAATTCCTCCACACTCATCCCACATGGACTTCATGAAAACATACTAGGTGTTTTTGCCCTTGTCAGAGACCAATTCCTTAGGGAACCATACTTGGCTAAAAATCCCCATCAGGGCCCTATCCAATGAAGGAACAGTCACAGATCTCTGATGTCCAGCCAAAAGCAGGATAAAACAGTTATCTAAGGCTATTTTATGGTGCAGGCACCCAACAATGTCGATGCCCACCCTTTCAAAGAGGGTGCCAATGACAGATAAGGGAACAAGGCAGGTAGAACATGGCTCATAGAATGCACTGAGGCTGTCTTCATCCAGGGCTAATAGGAGTGGGTCATAAAGCCTGGCAAAGCTCTTGTCCTGCCCTAGATGTCCTTGAGCCAGTCCCAGTAGGAGTAACACTGGGGGACTACCAACACACAGGTTACCACAAGGCTCAGAAACCCTTATCTCACTATATAAGAGGCTATTCTCCTAAGTGCACCAACAAAAAGTAGCAGTGGGTCAAAGGAGCTAACTAATTATGTATCTGTATGGAGGAAAAAGACAAAATGAAATTGTGCCTAAGGTATTCCTTCAAAGTGAAAGAATTCCCATCAGTCATCGACCGAGACCGCCCTTCATCATCTGGGATCCTTCACACTTTGAAGGTAACATACCCACAACAGTTAGGCAGATGTTTTTAACCTGATCTGAAGCGAGTATACCAGTGATAGAAAGTGAAGTATGGGAATATGTCTGTGGACAACTGAGTAGCAGTGCAAATTAAAGTGAATAGTGAATCAGTGAAAAGTGAAATACATTAAAATTGGGTAGTGAAGGAGGAAAAAACTTTATTCTGCACCCCTTCAATCCCAAATCAATAAAAACAGTGCAAATAGTAGTGTAACAAATAACTACTAATGAGTATTTTAGGTCGACATGTTTCTGCAGTCAAACGGAGCCACGTGGTCTCCTGCTGCTTCTTCAGGACCATTAATGCTACTGCTAAATAAAAATGATATAAAGAAATGATATTGATGAAGCAAAGCTTCGCATATTTTGCGGCTTGCCGAAATCAAGAACCTCATTTATGTGTAATAAGGTAACCCGTGTATGTTTTACTAACGTTTATATTAAGATTGAGTAAAGTTTAAGACGCTTGCCTATGTGTATTTCTAATGAAATTAATCCATGTCCTCTAAAAATGGCCGCCGCTTGTATTTTAGTTACTGCGCATGCGTCAGCCACACTCACGTGTCCTGACGCGTCTGCAGAAGTGGAGGGAAAGTTATGCGCATGCGTAATTCATAGCTGTGCTTATCATGTGGTACTGCTCGTGCCACTGCTCTTGTGATCGTGTCAATATAGCTAACATTTAAATTGCATAAGTTTATTTCTTGATGATGAGTTAAAAGTACAAACCCTGTGATGTGTTTTCATAATGACATTATTATGTATTAATTTGTTTTCGCTTACTTTTCATGTACCGCGGGCAATGGGGGTCTGAGTGAGAGGAGAGCCATATTGGAGGTCCCTTCTGCGCCTGTGCGACATTCGGCAGCACGAGGGACCTTGGCTAATGGAACATAGCCAGCTGGCAGTGATGGGCGAGATGCTCCTGAGAAAGTCACCTCTGCCCTGCGAGAACAGCGAATGTGGCTTCTTATATGTTACATTGTATTGATGCGCTACTGTTAGCTCATGGGAACCCCAAACATGCTAGGCGGTACCAAAATATGTAAATGAAGGCTTCAAATCGCATATTGTGATTGGTGTGTTACCCAAATCCTACCTTAGGACCAATCGAAATTGAGGGATTCTGACACTTTGCAACATTGGGGGGTGGTACACTGTCCCAAAACTGTATATCTACCCTGGGTTCACCTAGTGAACCGTCCGACTTGTCTGGTTTAGCTGACCTGTCACTGACCCAACGCACTCAATAGGTGACTGAAGATACAGAGCGCTGCAGTGCACTCTGTCCGAATTTGACCATAGACTAAGGTTTTACTGAACCTTAAAGTGCAGACAAGGCACTTAGCTGGGAGTTCGCTGACCCAATCGGGGTCTTGATCGATATCTGCAGAGCGGGTGGAGCGCAGGCGTTGCTTCCTAACTGTGGGTTCCGGTCCTGTCCTGAAGAGGGTCCTGTCCTGAGGGTTTGCTGTCCTGTCCTGAGGTCCTGTCCTGATTCTTATTCCGAGGGTATCCTGTCCTGTCCTGGGTGTCCATTCTGCACCTGCTGTCCTTTGAGGGTATCCTTCCTTGAGGGTTTCCTGTCTTTAACTGACCCGTGGCCAGGGTTTGGTTTCCACACCTTTCTAGGTAAATACTGCTCTGAAATCTCTTGAAATTCTTGCACCTTCTGAATTTCTAACTTTTGCTTCAATAAAGTTCAACATTGCATATGTGATATTTTCCATGCCTTTCCGCAAATATTGAAAGTCATTTAAATCTTTGCAAAGTGATTCCTATGTCTTCTCATTTGTTAGAAATTACATTTTGCATAGCAGTGTGTCATTTCCTGATATGGTCTAGAACTTCATTGCCTAGGTTGTTCAAAGGCCCTTTCACCTTGAGTGAAGCGTGTTATTCATTATAAGTTCTTCTATAATCACACACACTTAGTCTATCACTGTTTTAGATAATACTGACTTGTATAAGTATCTTTTCTCGTTACATTTTATTAGTACGTTGATGATTACTCTGCCATTATTTCTTTATGCATATGTGATTTACATTTTCTTGGTTATTGATTGTCTTATTTTACTGTATCTCATGCAAGAAAATATTGAACTTTAGATAAACATTTTAAAACTTCCAGTTGTCCGTGGTCATTTACACAGTATTTTGAATGTTATTGGTTGGGTTTGTATTTTGCTGCCTTTCTTTTACAGCTAGCTCCCTGATTCATTGTGGTCATTAGGCACCCGCATCGGTGGATGGTAAGTCGGGTGCACTGAGAATTGGTAGCAGGGAACACACATACACCAAATTGGTAGAGCTCGTGAAGTCACCTGATCGATGTATATGGTGATTTGAAAAGTATATGGGCCCTGAAGCCGGAAACGGCGAAAACTATTGGTCGGGTGGCCTCGCGCGCTCTATCAGTTTTTCTGGTAGCTAGAGGATGGTTAGGGACTAGTTGAGAGTAAGGCAGGGACTAGTTAGACTAGTTAAGTCGGAAGCTGCTATTTTATTGCTGCTAAAAGAACGGCTGTTCTGAGGGAACTGATCACTCTCTTGTGAATACGCTGCTGAAATTCATGAATTTTTGTATTGTCATTATTCTTGTTCTTATATTGTTATATGTACTAATCCATGCATTTGTAAATCGACTCGTTAAGTGTTGTCCGAACTCCCCGGGGAATTGAAAGGGCAAGTGGTGAATAGAATCCATTGTCCTGAGGTCACAGGTTCGAGGAAAGTTAGGTGCAGGTTAGGATAACCGGGAAGCACTAACTAGGGTTTTTTTCTGAATACATGTGTGAATAAATGACAGTAACGGGGTTCATTGGCAAAATTCCCATAGTGGCGTAACCTAGTAAGGGTCACATCGGAAGAGTAGCAGGTTCCTCGGAGCTAGCGTGAAAGCAGAGGGGTCCGCTGAGAAACCTTAAACTCGGAACATATCCCGGAAAGAAGTGGATGAGTTTTAGGGGAATAACAGGTTCACCGATGCTAGAGTGAAGGGTAGGCGGAAGAGATCTGCCCGCAGCGAGTGAAAAGTAAATGGAAGTAGTTTACTTGCAGTAATAGAATTCTTACTCTGTCTAGACACTTGAGCACTGTGGCGAATGTGTATTTGTTGTAAAATAACCAAGCACTGAGCACTTTAAAAGTAAGAAAGTTTCCGTTACCTTGTGAAGGGAGGGAGTCAGTCGCGAAGCGCCTCTGACGTCACTCTGTGCCGCGCTGGGATTGGTAGAAACAGCGGGCGGGTAGCGGAGCTGAAATTGTAAAGGAGGGGTGAGCGCCGGAGCGTGGGAACTGTCTCACGAAGGGGCCGCGCACCCATTGGCAGAGCTTATTTTGTGTCGCGCACCCATTGGTTGCACGATTTTCTGAAGCGCATTCTGATTGGAGGTGGTTTGTAAACACAGTTAGCGCAGAAGTCGTATGTGGCACTCGCGGACTACAGAGACGCGACCTGATCCAAGGCATCTAGGGTTTGAAAGGGATCAGTGGAAGGCTAACAGATACGATATTATGTACGGAACCAAGAGAAAAATGTCCCTTGTAAATAAGGTGAAAAATTATTTTAAAACGGACAAACCGATTAAATCAAGGGAAGGTGTTCTTGTCCCAGCACCCAATACTCCCGCCTCATTCATGATGTTTGACCGAGGGTACAATACCTGTGTGTGGCTGGAGAATTGGGTGAAATATACAAAAGATGACGGAGTATTGGCTTTTCCGTTAGATGGTACTTTCAATGGTAGGATCTTATTTAATTTAAGAACCCGAATGAATGAACTGCATCCCAGACCGAGACTAACGCAGTATGAGGCATTAGAGGAATGGGAGATTGAGGCTTTTGAAAGAGAAAGACCCCGAATGGACAAGGGTTTGACCAAGTGGTACCCCAGGCTGAAACAGGAGTCCAGGGATAAAAGGATGAAGCAGTGGAGGCAGAGCATGATTGTTGAGGGTCTGTTTCCCATGATGCCGGCATGTCATAACCCTGCAGCGGGGGGGAAAAGTACTGAAAAATGTAAGCATTGGGGGGCCCTAGGGGATTCAGATGATGAACTAATAGATGACATCTGTACCAGAAGTCCGCCACCTTACAGTGAGGGAACCCGACCTGCCAGTGTAGGAGATGTTCCCCGACGCCCCTTCCTAAAAGAAGAAGACAGGTCCCTGGGACTGGGAGGGGGTGGTCAAGTATTACCCTATCCTGAGAAACCCGAACTGGCGGAAACAAGGGATATATATCCCAAAGTGCCCGCAAGTCAGGAAGAAAAATATTCACGTACAAAAACCTTTTTCCCCAGACCCTTGTATGAAAGCGAAGAGAAACCATCGAATTCAGGACTGCCTTTTGTTCAACCTCCATATGGGGAAGAGCGCAGGTCCTTTAATACTGGAACTTTATTCCCGAAACCAAATTATGGTGGAGGACCAAGTGAAACGCATCCTACTGCCCCGAGTTTTACTCCTCCGCCTACTGCCCCGAGTTTTACTCCTCCATTGACCCCACAGATATTACATGACACAACTCTAAGAAGGGTACTAGTGGAAAAGGAGCAAGAGGCTCTAGCTAGACAAAGAACAGAAATAATTCAGGAAATTTCTCAGATAAATACCAGTCCTGAGGCATTGACTATTCCAGTAACTATTGGACCGGTGGTCCCATTATACGGAAATGGTCAGGGAAATCCGATTACTCCAGTCATGACCCCAGTCATAGCAACACCGAGACAGGAACCAATCATCATAGATGATCAGTCCAGTGAGTGCGAGTCTGAAGTTGCATTCTTGGAATTGCCAAACAAACAGACCGGAAAGGGAATACAGCAGAGGTATAATCCTTTTAATGCAAAAGAAATTAAATTAGAGACAGCAACAGGTACTAGGAATGTCTCTCTGGTAACTCCGGATGAAATTGAGAGTTGGAGTCGTGAATTAGAAAAGCAGACTCCGCAAACAAAGCCTTTAGACCTCTACAAGCTGAGGGTTGAAATAGAAGAATTAATGGCAGGAAATGTGGGGTTGAATCGATTGAATACCTACTCTGAGGAAGAATTGTCGTTCATATGTAAAAGCTTTACAAGGAACACCAGAGTGCTCCATGAAAAACTGACCGAAACAGCAGTTAGTATGGGGGTAGATATCTCAAAATCCAAGCCCTTACAGAAACCGTACAGAGCAGACTTCTCAGACAAGGATATAGAACACCTGAATGTGGCAGGAAAGAAGCTCCAGATTAAAGAATTAATGGGGGTACTGCAGAAATGGGGAGATGTGGAAAAATGGAGAAGCAGGTGGGCGAAAAAGAGGGAAGAGGTTCGCTCCCGACAAGTGACTCCCGAGTTTGCTTTAAGGGAGGTAGAAAAACCTGAGCAGTTATGCCCCATGCGCGAAGTTCCAGGAGGGAAATATGTGCATGTCCCCTGGTCTAGGCAGGATATTGTGTCCTTCACGAACGATTTTCCAAAATTAAGAGAGAAACCAGTTGACTGGTACCGGCAGGTGGAAAGGTTCGTGAAGGTACAGAAATGTCTGTGGAAAGACCTGGATGGGTTTTTCGACATTGTGGTTCCAGTAGATTTATGGACCCAGTGTAAAATAAACATAAATTGGCCCAGTGAAGAGTATCCCAGAGACAAGGACACAGGGGAGCCATCAAAGGAAGTCATGCGAAAATATGAGCAGGTAATTCAGCACTTGAAAGAAAAGGTGCCCGCCAAGGAAACTGATTGGACAAAAATAGATAGAACAACACAGGAAAGGGACGAGACAGTGCATTCCTTCTATGAGAGGTTGTTGCAGGTATTTAAAACATACAGTGGTATTGACAACATCGACCTGAAGGATATGACACACTTTATTTACAGGTTTGTAAATGGTTTAAGACCTGAAATTTGTCAGTGGATAAAAGACAATAAAATCTGTTGGCATACTAAGAAAATGGATGAGGTCCTGCGGTACGCTAAGTACTGCGAGGACGAGATGGCAGAAAAGAAAAAGGCCCTTAAGGAGAAGGTTATGTGGGCTCAGGTGAAGCTCGCAGAACAGCAGGAAAAACAATTGAGTAACATGGTTAAAAATGCTGAGAACAAAAGTCCTGGGGGAGGGGGTGGAGGAAAGCCCCGGCCCAAATTTAGCAGGGAAGAGGCTATGAAAAAATTTCCCTGCCATCAGTGCGGCGAAATTGGACACTGGCGAAACGAGTGTCCCCAATTAGTCGATGTTAATGAGACAACTCCTGATTTAATTCCACAGACGCAGAAAGAAAGACCAAGAAAGACTCAACCCCAGGTAAAAACAGTTCAGGTGCCTCGAGCACCCAAACAGGTATACAGGGGAAGACAGGCAGAAAATGAAGAGATAGAGGTTTGGGAAAGCGGGGAGAACAGAAATACAGCAACTTCGCAGTATCTGCTGAATGATACCTTCCTTTGTAATGATCAGGACTGACGGGGCCTGAGAGGGGAGGACGAGGAGTGCGTACTTGGCGCTTCCTTGCCGGTAGACCAGTCTGGACCATATATTGAAGGAAAGGTTGACGGAAATGATGTCACCTTTCTGTTGGACACTGGCGCTACCCGTTCTACTGTAAGAACAGTGGACGTTCCAAACCTGCCCCTCTCGGGAGAAAACATCCAAGTAGTAGGTGTATCTAATCAATTGATTAGTACTCCTGTTACCGAACCAATGGAGATTTCAATTGGAAATTTTAAACAGATGCATAGATTTGTAGTCTGTGACACCAGTCCAGTAAATTTACTGGGACGTGATTTGCTGTGTAAAATGAACTGTACCATCTTTTGCACACCAAAGGGTGTCGAAATACAGACCCCAGATGAAGACGGCATTTATAAATTATTGTTGCTTAGACCTGACTCAGAACTTAAAAGATTGACCCTGCAGGACTTGCCCAAAGAACTACAGGAAGCCGTAAAGCCAGAAGTGTGGGATTTCACTGGAAAAGATGTGGGTTTGATGAAAGATGTGGACCCCATACAAATAGCCATCAAGGACAATGCAGTATATCCTAACACTAGGCCCTACCGAATGAATGCTGAAGTGAAAGCAGGTGTCACTCTGGAGATACAAAAATTATTGGAAGGAAACATCATACAAGAAGTGATGAGCAGCCCATGCAACTCACCGATTATGGGCATCAAAAAGCCTAGTGGCAAGTATAGGGTAGTGCAGGACCTGAGAAAGGTTAACAAGATTGTAGTTCCTTGCTGCCCTATTGTCCCGAACCCTGCAGTAATTCTGTACCAGATTCCTTGGGATGCTGAGTGGTTCACTGTGATTGATTTGTGTCATGCATTCTTTTCGATACCCCTGCACCCCGACAGCAAATTTCTTTTCTCATTTGCCTTCGAGGGTCACGTGTATTGTTGGAACCGGGTCCCTCAAGGGTATACAGAGAGCCCCTCTATCTTTAATCAGATCTTGAAGAAATGTCTAGAGACTTTGACATTACCTGGGAACTCTGTATTAGTGCAGTACATAGACGACCTTCTATTGGCGTCTAAAAGTCACAGGGACTGTGTAGTGGACACCATTGCCCTCCTAAATGACCTGTGTGAGAAAGGGCATAAAGTGTCCCCTGACAAACTACAGTTCTGTGCGAAGTCAGTGAAATATCTGGGACACCAGATAGAAAAGGGTGTCAGAAAAGTCACTTCAGAAAGAGTGAGAATAATTCAAAAGATGCAGTTGCCCCGTACGCAAAAGGAAGTCAGAATGTTCCTGGGTGTATTAGGGTACTGCAGGCAGTGGATTGTGGGATTTGCAGCCTTAGCCAGGCCCTTGATAAAAATGACCACGAGAGGAATGCCAGATGTTGTGCAGTGGGACGATGAAAGTCTAATGGCTTTCACCAGATTGAAAAACTGTCTGTGTACAGCCCCTGCGTTGGGAATGCCAGATTATTCAAAAGAGTTTTCCCTTTTCTGTGACACTCGCGATAATTGCGCATTGTCAGTCCTGACTCAAGAACATGGCACAACCAGGAGGCCTGTGGCCTATTTCTCTGCCACACTGGACCCAGTAGCTGCTGGGTTACCAGGTTGTCTGAAAGCAGTAGCTGCTACCTGTGCAAGTTTGGAACAGAGTGAGTCCATTGTCATGGGACATCCTGTGACTGTCTATGTTTCACATGGAGTGGTAATTCTATTGACCAGAACTAAAACACAGTATCTCACCCCTAGTCGGCTGACTAAATACGAGAGGATTCTTGTGGGTGCAGCAAATGTGAGCATTGTTAGGTGCGGTATTCTGAACCCTGCCACCTTACTCCCCGACCCCTCAGAAATGGAAGGTGGGGATGATGATGAACATGATTGTATTGATCTGACAGAGTTCAGTACCAAGCCACGCCCTGACATAAAAGAAGTACCATTGCCTGAGCATGATAAAGAACTGTTTGTGGATGGTTCCTGCCTAAGACATGAATTAGGAGGCTTGAGTGCTGCTTATGCAGTAGTATCTTTTGAAAAAATTGAACAAGCAGGTTACCTATATCACATCAAGTCTGCACAAGTAGCCGAATTGATAGCCCTGATAATGGCTTGCAAAATTGGGAAGGACTTACGCATAACAGTGTATACTGACAGTCAGTACTGTTATGGCGTTGTGCATGACTTTGGCCAATTATGGATGCAGAGGGAATTCATGACTTCCTCAGGTACTCCCATTCGGAATGCAAAGGTTGTTCATGACCTTTTAGAGGCCATCCAGTTGCCCAAAGAACTGGCAGTGGTAAAATGTGCTGCTCATCAAAGGAGCATGGACAGAGTATCACTGGGAAACGATTATGCTGATCGAGTGGCTCAATGGTGTGCCAAAGATCGATATATTATAAATCCAAAACGAGGGGGGCCAGGAACCAGCTGCCAGCTTCAGGTGTTTGAGGAAGTGCCTACATGGGATGAGGTGAGAGAATGGCAGGAGTCGGCTCCTTGGCAAGAAAGAGAGAAATGGAAGGAGGATGGGTGTAGACCGAGGCGTGTGGATGGTGTGATTTTGGGCCCAACTGGTATGCCTGTGTTACCCCGACACTTGCTTGGCACAATGGCAAGATTAATACATGAAGGATCACACATTGGTAGGGATGCCATGATTCTGGTATTTCAACAGACTTGGTACAGCAAGAAATTCAGGAAGGTAGCAGAGTCCCTCTGCCAGAGGTGCCTGTCATGTCAACAGATGAACCCAGGCAAGAGGACAATGGTTGAACTGAGCAAGATTGGGAGGTCAGGGGGTCCCTTTATAAGAATACAGGTTGATTTCATCACCATGCCCCGTTGTGAAGGGAAACGATATGTCCTTGTCATTGTGTGCGTATTTTCAAAATGGGTAGAAGCTTACCCTACTCCCAAGAGTGACGCACTGACAGTAGCGAAGTGTTTACTAAAAGAACTGATACCTAGGTTCGGCATACCATACATTATTGAATCAGACCAGGGTGGACATTTCCACAATGAAATAATGGCTGAACTGTGTAAGGCCTTTGGAATAAGGCAGAAACTCCATTGTGCATACCACCCAGAGGCTTCTGGAGTAGTGGAACAAGTAAATGGAACTATCAAAAACAGACTAGCAAAGCTGACAGATGCTACTGGCATGAACTGGGTGAAGGCCCTGCCCCTGGTCCTGATGGGACTGAGAAGTGTTCCAGACCGCAAGACAGGCCTAAGTCCCCATGAAATCATTATGGGAAGAGTGATGAGACAAGCATGGGTGCCAGGAAGCAAACTGTTGAGTATTACTGATGATTTGGTGCTTGAATACTGCAGAAGATTGGGTGACCAAGTGCGTTCTATCTCTCGCCAGATTGGAGACGACGGCATCCTTAATCCAACGACTCCTCTCCACAACTTGGTTCCAGGAGACTGGGTTAAAATAAAGAAGCACACTCGATCAAGCTGTCTGGCACCCAGGTGGGGAAAGAAGCGCCAAGTAATCCTGGTGACAACCACTGCAGTGAAAGTCGCAGGTGTTCCCCAGTGGATCCACGCCGGACACACCCAGAAGGTATTGCCAGACAAAGGATTTGAAGAACCAGGGCAACAAGCAGAGGACCCTGAAGAAGCCAGACCAGTAGCAACTGACAACGAGCAGCCCAGCACCAGTCAAGTTGCAGGAACAGCAGACGTTGGCCCAGGAGTAGTTGACTGCGAACTGCCAAGAAACCAGCCTGCTGAAGAGGTCCAGGAAACTGAGCCAGAAGTAGCTGAAGACGAGCTGCCAAGCATATGGCCAGAAGAATGGATACCGATGATTGATCTGACCGAAGATCCTATCAGAACAAGAGAACGACTTAGTGAAGGTAGAGAGTGGACTAGTCAGGAAAAGCAAGGCACAGGCGAAGAACCTCAGCCACTTGAGATTCAAATCAAAACTGAGGAAGGAGAAGGTCAGACAGGGACAGAGCACGTGATTGATACAGATCCAGTGAATAAGACTGAACAAATATCCGATACTGAGCAAGTACCTGAGACTGAACAAGTACCTGATACTGAACAAGTGCAGGATACAGAACAAGTGTTCGATACTCCTCCATTAACTCCTGATGTGGATAAGGGACAGACTAGACATAGAGTAATAGTTCGAGCAGAAGAAAATCAAGAGATCGAAGTGCTTGAACAGGATCAGATAGGGTTAGAAAAACGGGTTCAGGAAACAGAAACAGAAACAGAGACAATTGAAAGCCAAAAACAAAATATTCCTGAACAAGGCCAGATTTGCAACCAGGCAGAAGAATTCGATGCTAGCCCTGGAACTAGTCAGATAAGGGAAGTAGGAGAAGAAAGTGAAGAAGAATTACCACAAGATAAAGAGAACAAGAGAAGAAGAAAAGAAAGTGAAGTCCAAGTACCGACTAAGAGACTAAAGAAAAGAAACAACCTTGAGCCTAGGTTTGTAAAAAGATTGAGACTTAGGATAAAGACAGTGGAAGAAAAACGTGCAGAGGCAAGAAGAAGTGCTCGGATAGCAGAGCAAGAAGAAGACTCTTCCAAAAGAAGGAGTGAGCGAATAAAAAGACAAAACAAAAAGTACAAGTCTCCTGAATGGACACTGGTTTTGGAAGAACTTGAAGATCTTGATATAACTGACGTGAGCGACGGAGAACCTGTCCCAGAGTACTCAGCTGAAGAAGAAGACGAACCACCGTGAATGAGCACAAAGTAAGCTAGTTGTGTAAAAAAGTAAAAAGGGAGGGGTGAGAACACTCCTACTGAGCTAAAATGTCTGATTCAACAGTGAATGGTAGTCCTAGTTGCAGCCGTTTTAAGACGTGTTGCAAGGTGTGTATATGTAGTGTAGTAGTACTGATAGTTATCTGGATAGGATTAACAATTTTCATTCCCTTTGCTGTAAGTAAAGATACTAACATTGTCCCTACTGAAGTTGTAAATACTGACAATGAGGAGCTAACAACACAGAGTGTAGCACGACATGAGAGAGCTTTGAGACAAACAAAACAGAACTTAGAAGCATCAGATGAGGGAGGACTACATTATCATGGAGTTAAGAACAAGACACACTTAAACGTTTTCGCAAACTTATTAATACACTATGTAGAGACTATGGAAATTGAAGATTGCTATGTCTGCATGAAGCTACCTACTTCTGTGGCTGAAGGCGTGACATACCATCATCTGCCATTAACTTATGGAATTTCCTGTAGCATTTTAGCTAGTTTATTTTACAAAAGGGGACCGTTACAGTATTATTACTCTAACAATGACGTGATCTTTTCTGAACTGCCTATACGTGGGAACTTGAATCCTGTACATACCAAAACTGACACCATAAGATATATGGGAGACTACTTTCTGACTATAGGGAACATTGACATAGCAGATGCACACAGAGATAACTTGACTTGTTCTTTGCGTGAGCAGGAAAAGATGTTCCTGAACATGGCAGAGAAAAGGAGAATTAAAATTCAGAAGAAGGCTAATGACGAAAGTCAGAAAAAGCCAAAGTGGGCAGAAAACATGGAAGGCACCTCATCTGGTGGAGCGGGTCCTGCTCTGTTGCTGGATTTTGAAAAGAAAGGCAAGCTATGTCTTCACCGCGAGAAGACTAGCTATTATAATAATGTTTTCATTGGTTCCAGTGAATGCGAACATAATTACAAGGTAATTGGAGGTTGGGGTTTCAAAAATGGGTCAGAGCCTGTGTTTCCTGGAATTTATTATATTTGTGGGGACAAGGCTTATTTCAAATTGCCGGATCACTGGTATGGAAGCTGCTACTTTGGCATTGTTTTCCCGAAAATATACCATGTGAATGGAAAAGCTGGAAGCAATGGAGATACTAATGGCTTAGTGCGTAGTAAAAGAGAAAGTATAGGTGAAATTATGGGTAGTATTTTCAGTGCACTGATACCTGGAGTGGGAGTGGTTCTGAACACTCACAGAATTTGCAAATTGTCTACTATAGTAGATGTGCTGTCTACTGAAACAGCTCATGGATTTCTGCTGGTCAATACCGAAATGGTTGCGATCAGATCAATGGTTTTACAAAATCGACTTGCTCTTGACACCTTATTAGCGAAAGAGGGCGGAGTCTGCCGGATGTTGAAGGCGCAACATTGTTGCACTTATATTCCGGACAAAAGTGTACAGATCAAAAGATATGTGAGAAACATTACTAATTTGGCAAAGGAACTCAAACCACTCGAGGTTGATAGTGCCTGGAAGAGACTGGTAGATGGTCTTTCAAATGTAGGTCATTGGCTTGCTGGCATAGGTAAAAGCTTATTATTCAAAATTCTGATGCCAATTGGTATTATAGGTTTTATTATACTTTCCATTTTCTTATGCTGTAAATACCGCAAGCGCACCAGAAAGCACGAGGTTAATGCAAGAGGGGTGAAACGAAGTGTGGATGAGATTGAATTAGAGGAAGTGAATGATCAGATATACAAAAAGGTGAAGACTTCTCACCCTGCTAAAACTGAAAGAGAAAAGTTAGAGCGATTGTTGGAAGAAATAGAACTTTATAAAGTGTGAAAGAAAGTTGGCATCTGGTTCCATTATAATTTGTGATGATAGTAAATATCATCAAAGAGGGGATTGATGAAGCAAAGCTTCGCATATTTTGCGGCTTGCCGAAATCAAGAACCTCATTTATGTGTAATAAGGTAACCCGTGTATGTTTTACTAACGTTTATATTAAGATTGAGTAAAGTTTAAGACGCTTGCCTATGTGTATTTCTAATGAAATTAATCCATGTCCTCTAAAAATGGCCGCCGCTTGTATTTTAGTTACTGCGCATGCGTCAGCCACACTCACGTGTCCTGACGCGTCTGCAGAAGTGGAGGGAAAGTTATGCGCATGCGTAATTCATAGCTGTGCTTATCATGTGGTACTGCTCGTGCCACTGCTCTTGTGATCGTGTCAATATAGCTAACATTTAAATTGCATAAGTTTATTTCTTGATGATGAGTTAAAAGTACAAACCCTGTGATGTGTTTTCATAATGACATTATTATGTATTAATTTGTTTTCGCTTACTTTTCATGTACCGCGGGCAATGGGGGTCTGAGTGAGAGGAGAGCCATATTGGAGGTCCCTTCTGCGCCTGTGCGACATTCGGCAGCACGAGGGACCTTGGCTAATGGAACATAGCCAGCTGGCAGTGATGGGCGAGATGCTCCTGAGAAAGTCACCTCTGCCCTGCGAGAACAGCGAATGTGGCTTCTTATATGTTACATTGTATTGATGCGCTACTGTTAGCTCATGGGAACCCCAAACATGCTAGGCGGTACCAAAATATGTAAATGAAGGCTTCAAATCGCATATTGTGATTGGTGTGTTACCCAAATCCTACCTTAGGACCAATCGAAATTGAGGGATTCTGACACTTTGCAACATTGGGGGGTGGTACACTGTCCCAAAACTGTATATCTACCCTGGGTTCACCTAGTGAACCGTCCGACTTGTCTGGTTTAGCTGACCTGTCACTGACCCAACGCACTCAATAGGTGACTGAAGATACAGAGCGCTGCAGTGCACTCTGTCCGAATTTGACCATAGACTAAGGTTTTACTGAACCTTAAAGTGCAGACAAGGCACTTAGCTGGGAGTTCGCTGACCCAATCGGGGTCTTGATCGATATCTGCAGAGCGGGTGGAGCGCAGGCGTTGCTTCCTAACTGTGGGTTCCGGTCCTGTCCTGAAGAGGGTCCTGTCCTGAGGGTTTGCTGTCCTGTCCTGAGGTCCTGTCCTGATTCTTATTCCGAGGGTATCCTGTCCTGTCCTGGGTGTCCATTCTGCACCTGCTGTCCTTTGAGGGTATCCTTCCTTGAGGGTTTCCTGTCTTTAACTGACCCGTGGCCAGGGTTTGGTTTCCACACCTTTCTAGGTAAATACTGCTCTGAAATCTCTTGAAATTCTTGCACCTTCTGAATTTCTAACTTTTGCTTCAATAAAGTTCAACATTGCATATGTGATATTTTCCATGCCTTTCCGCAAATATTGAAAGTCATTTAAATCTTTGCAAAGTGATTCCTATGTCTTCTCATTTGTTAGAAATTATATTTTGCATAGCAGTGTGTCATTTCCTGATATGGTCTAGAACTTCATTGCCTAGGTTGTTCAAAGGCCCTTTCACCTTGAGTGAAGCGTGTTATTCATTATAAGTTCTTCTATAATCACACACACTTAGTCTATCACTGTTTTAGATAATACTGACTTGTATAAGTATCTTTTCTCGTTACATTTTATTAGTACGTTGATGATTACTCTGCCATTATTTCTTTATGCATATGTGATTTACATTTTCTTGGTTATTGATTGTCTTATTTTACTGTATCTCATGCAAGAAAATATTGAACTTTAGATAAACATTTTAAAACTTCCAGTTGTCCGTGGTCATTTACACAGTATTTTGAATGTTATTGGTTGGGTTTGTATTTTGCTGCCTTTCTTTTACAGCTAGCTCCCTGATTCATTGTGGTCATTAGGCACCCGCATCGGTGGATGGTAAGTCGGGTGCACTGAGAATTGGTAGCAGGGAACACACATACACCAAATTGGTAGAGCTCGTGAAGTCACCTGATCGATGTATATGGTGATTTGAAAAGTATATGGGCCCTGAAGCCGGAAACGGCGAAAACTATTGGTCGGGTGGCCTCGCGCGCTCTATCAATATCACCTGAGAGTGTGATATATTTTCGTCCTCCTGACTTCGCAGTTCAATGAAGATGAAATGGTCCGTTGGACAAAATCCCAGATACATAAAAAGAAAGACAAACAGACAAACTATAGTCAATATCAGTGGTATTGCTCTGAAACATTTGGATCTATTAACCCATTTCTTTAAGCCAGCTTGTGCATGCCAGCCACAATGGGCAAACATGTCTACCCCATGTATACATTGATAACATGCTCACTAGCCTTTGCGGCAGGAGGGAACAGCCCCACCTCACCTGGCTTCAGCTCAGGTACATGGAGCACCGCTCTGGTGGAAGGAAAATAGAGAAAGTGCAATTTGAACTGTGGGACTTCGTTTCCCAGAAGCAACAGTAAACACCCAGTCACTCACGTCACCATACGGTACTAATAAAACTCTCACACAATCACACTATGATAGCGGCTTCAGCATATAGGAGCCCTGATGTAGCTTAGTCATGGACAAGTTCCTTACTGTCACAGATATAATACTACACACAGTGTATCTAGTGCAATGAGTAACCAATCGCAATCTCATGTCCCCTGTTTGATGCAATTGTATCGAGGGCTGCTTCTCACAACCAATGCTCATTTGAAAAAACCAGGCGCTCGGTACAATGTTGCCCCGATACCGTTAATGGCTAAAGATACAGTCAGTTTGTTCAACGAAACTGAAAATAAACATAAATACCGGTCGCAAGCTCAGTCATGCCCATGGTAACATCTAATTGAGTTACTCTCTGCCGCTCATTTAGGTTAGCAGATATCCACTCACAAATGAAACAACGCTGCTTAGAAGGATATGACCTCCACTCACCTGCCCGTCGGTACCCCTGACGTCCCTCTGGGCTGTCTATCGGGGAGGTACCGACGCGGTGTACTTGCGGCCATTATATTCCTCTAAGTGTAACGTCGCCCGTGTATATGACGTCATCTTTACGTCCCACATTCGGGTAGATGGGTAATGTAGTTCCGTAGCCGACCCCTTTTCTCAATGCGTCCCCGCTTTGATATTAGTACATAAACTATGAAAGATAATGGGGACCGACTATGAAACTATTGTGCTTCGACTGGAGATGAGGTCATGATTGTAATAGCTCACATCTCTCTCGGATATTACTCGTTACACCCCTCTTATTAAGTATTTGAATCAGCCAACTTTATTGACACAACTGAACCTCTTGTATCAGGCATCTCCGAAGCCTGTTTGTAATACACACAACAGGTAAATATACATATAGTTGTTACAGGATAGGTGATGCCATCCTAAAGCGCCATCCAGGGAATGTCTTCATTTAACCCTACTTTATCAGATTTAAGCCTGAATATCCATTTTTGTTCACATCTGAACAGAAAAGCACTTATGTGTGTTACCTGGGGTGAGATCAGTGGCGGATCTAATACTGTCCAGTGCAGGTCGGTGGGCAGATGTCCTACCTCTAAGAAGTGGTTTGTCAATCTAGTAGCTTGTTTAGAGCATCTGATCGAGCTCTTGTGCTCAGAGATGCGTACCTTTACTTTTCTGGTCGTCATCCCTACATATTTTTTGTTGCAGGGACATGTGATCAGATATATAAGGTTTACGCTGTTACAATTGGTGAATCGTCTGAGCTGCCATGGTCGATCAGTGCCAATATCGATGTTGTAAGTCTTTGATGTTTGTGGACAGGCTGCACAATTTCCACATGGGTGATGACCCGTGACGGCTGGCAGGTCCCAGAGTGTCCCTACTGCTTGGGGAATAGTATTTTTAGGTCTGGTATGAACCAGTTGATCCCTCAGACTCTGTCCTCTTTTAAAGGCACACAGAGGAGGCGGCAGTGTGTCAGTGCCAGTATTAAAAATCCTCCAGTGTTTCCTTACAATTTTCTGGACTTGATTTGATTGTGTACAGAAGGTGTTGACACAGGTAATCCGTTCTTGTTTGGACTTTGGGGGCAAAAGTTCTAGCAAGCTCTCCCTATTGTTATTCGAGGCCCTTTTCTTCGAGCTACGAATCAAGCGTTTGGGATACTTTTTCTCCAACAGATTAGCGGCTAAAGTCCTAGAATTAGTCTCAAAAGCGGACTTAGTGGAACAATTCCTCTGTATTCGAAGGTATTGCCCATAGGGCAGATTATCCCTAAGTGCCTTTGGGTGGCAGCTTTCATAACTCAATAGGGAGTTCCTGGCCATGGGCTTACGATACAATTCAGATTGTAGACCAGTTGTTGTTGGTGTAATGAGTAAGACTAGGAACTCCAGCTGGTGTTTATCAAATTCAATTGTGAATTTGAGGAACCGGTTCCTCTCATTCAGCCAAGTGTGAAAAAGCTGAAGCTCCTCCACAGTCCCACTCCATCTATGTAACGTTTCCATAATCGCAGACACCCTAGATGGGGATTGGTGTCTGCGAAAATATGATCCTGCTCAAACCTGTGAACATACAGGTTAGCGAGACTGGGGGAAAAAACGCTACCCATACTGGTCCCGCTAACCTGTAGGTAGATCGACTCCTCCAACTGAAAAAAAAATTCCGTCATCGCCAGGGTGGCTAATGTCATGATCAATCTTACCGGGGTAATGGAGTTCAGGTCTTTCTCTGCTAGGAGCCCCTCAATAACCTCCAGCGTTTCAGTCTGGGGGATGGATGTGTATAGACCTTCGACATCAAAAGAGAGTAGTATGTCTACTCTCTGTCGAACTCAATGTCAGGGAGAATTCTAAGCACATCTTTGGTATCCTTTAAGTACTTTGCCATTTCCCTGACTAGTGGTTTCAGAAAGAAATCGACGAAGGTGGATAAAGGTTCTAACAATGAACCTATGCCCAATATAATGGGGCATCCAGGAGGTGGCCATTGCGCCTTATGTACTTTTGGCAGTACATAGAAATATGGCATCCTGGGGTTCACTGTGCAGAGGTAATGAGCCTCTTTGCTGGTAACCCAACCCTCGGCTAACGCTTCTTCTACTATGTGTCCAATCACCGTCGTAAGTCTTTCGGTGGGGTCTGTGGTGAGTTTCCGATAGGCCTTAGTATTGTTCAGTTGGCGCAAGCACTCATTGCGGTAAGTACAAGAGTCCAAAAGGACTATGGTTCCGCCCTTGTCCGCTGGCTGTACTACCAATGCCTCATTATTGGCCAAAGCTCTTACTGCCTCTTGTTCATTTCTTGACAGATTAATAAAGGGACTTTGGTGTTGTTGATATAATTCTCTCAAATCATGATCCACTGCTTCCTCGAAGGCCAAAACCTTCGCTGGAAGTCCAGCAGTTGTAGGATTAAAGGTAGAAGGCCTCTTAAGGCCAGTGATCTCATCAGTTACAGATGTCTCAGTGATGTGATCATGTTTATTCGCAAAAAGATAGTGTAACCTTATTTTGCGGAAAAAAATTCCCATCTCAATCTGGGTAAGAAACGGATCTCATGTGTTGGTAGTGACAAACCCCAGCCCTCTATTGAGGACTTGTTCCTCCATGTTTGTAAGCACGTGGGAACTTAAGTTGATTACGAGGCTTGCCCTACTGACGTCCCTGGTTGTTCCTGGGGGATCTTCTTCCCGATCCTCAGATCCATCGTCAGTGGAGGGAGATTCCAGCGGACCTGGCCCTGTTGTTGTGCCCTCCGTCGTCCCCTCAACCGCCCTTGGCCTGACCCTAAAAAAGACTGTTGGTTGTAGTCTGGGTAGAACTGTTGCGGACCAAAAGGTCCCCCGGCTGGGGGATAAGTTGGTGGTCCCCAGGGTGTCGATTGCCACCAGGGAGGGAATTGCGGTTGGCCAAAATGTTGATTATAGCCTCTCCAGTTCCTCCTGTTATTTCCTCTGCCTCTATATCCATTCTGTGTGTTCCCACGACTGGTGGAGTCTGAGTCGCTTGACCCGTCTTCTGAACTAGACGTACCGTATGTTGATCCCCCTATCCGTCCATTTTTGTTAAATGGCACAGGTACGTATGTATCACTTGTGTACGGATACACCTTCTCAGTGGAGAATTTGGCGAGGTCTTTTTTGAATTTTTCTAGTTTACTAAAGAGAATGGAGTCTCTAAACTCCTTGCTTGATTTGTTCCCCTCATCCTGATTCTTTGAGAACTCTATGCCTGAAATTGTTGTTCTGATTTGGCTTTCAAGGGTCTGGATTTCTATCAGAATCTAATCCGCCGTTTTTTTTGCGGTCTTTATAATAAGCACAAGCCAATCGCGTGTGCATTTCCAGGCGATTAAGTACCAGTCTCTCAGAAAATCTTTATCATCAAGGAACAAGCACGGAGCATTTGTGACAATCAAGCCACTGGGGGCACAGTTCCCTCTTAGGTATTCAGCCATCGAGATTCCATGAACGCAAACTCTGGCCTGGTTCTTCTTTAGTACTAAGATCTTGGCCCATCCTTCATCACTATTAGCCTGGGCAGTAGGTATTAAGTCCAATACACTAGGGTTTTCAGCCAAAATTGACTGCACCTCTGCTTCGTCGAACGCCAAACCTAAATTGGTGGCCATGATCGTGAAAGGATAACTGCACACCTATCGTGCCTACAAATAACTGGTAAGTCCTGTAGCCCCTATCTATTTTCACTTGCACGTGGGGTTATATATTTTTAATTAAAAGGGACCCGCAGCCGAGGCTGCACAAGAACATAACAAACACAGAGGGTAGAGGGTCCTAGGGGAAGTTTAACAACCAAGCACTGCTACTATCCCTAACTGAACAATTACACCAACAAAAAGTAGCAGTGGGTCAAAGGAGCTAACTAATTATGTATATGTATGGAGGAAAAAGACAAAATGAAATCGTGCCTAAGGTATTCCTTCAAAGTGAAAGAATTCCCATCAGTCATCGACCGAGACCGCCCTTCATCATCTGGGATCCTTCACACTTTGAAGGTAACATACCCACAACAGTTAGGCAGATGTTTTTAACCTGATCTGAAGCGAGTATACCAGTGATAGAAAGTGAAGTATGGGAATATGTCTATGGACAACTGAGTAGCAGTGCAAATTAAATTGAATAGTGAATCAGTGAAAAGTGAAATACATTAAAATTGGATAGTGAAGGAGGAAAATGATCAGATGATCACCGCCAATGTCACCAGCTGTCTGGATTTAAGCTTGCCACCCCAAGACCTCCAGGGTTGGGCACTCCACATGTATTTAAAGAATTCCTCCCTGGTAGGCTCACCCTCAACGTGCCATCAAGTAAGCTCAGGCAGTTTCCCCAGGGTAGCAATGTACTCCCTTGTAGTCTCAGCAGCGGCCTTCTCAGTTTCCCTTTCAACCAGGACCATGGGAGTTGTTGGGGCTGGTTTACCACTCCCTCTTTCCTTCCCTTCCCTTTCTGGGCAGCTGCCTGGGCCATTTTTCCAGGCTGCAGGCTTCATTGACTCCCCTCCTGGTCAGCCATGCACCCTGTAGTCATGCACACCCACTCAGGTAACCCTAAAATCTCCAGGTGAGAGCTAAGCTACACTTCATTGTAGATAGTGTGCTCCAGATCATTGTCTAACACACAATCTACAGCCATGGTAGGGTGCACAGCTACTTTCAGAGAACCTGAGGTCCCTTCCCCGCTCAAAAGGAACTAGGACGACTAGGTAGTGACTCTCCCAGTTGTCTGCCACTACAACCTGGGGGAATGTATTAGATATTACTTGCGCAGGGGATACGAGATGACACCTTACAGAAGTAATACTGTCTCTGGTGTTCCTCAAAACCTCCACCCTCTTCATATTGATGGTGACCCCACTGCCTGTACTTGGAAGTATTGGAAGGCCTTTGGGCTTTGGGCACCATATCTTTGTCACCTAAGGACACTAGGTTAACCTCTGTTCTCTCTTCCACACTAACTGGGGCAATCTCCTTCCCAAGCACTACACAGGCCAAACCTTGGGTCTGCCCACCAGTTGGGGGCTGTGCCCTCTTGGGACACTTACCATCTCATACTTGTAGCACTCCCGGCACTTGGGCAAAAACATATGTCTTCTTATCAAAGAAGTAATTGTTCTTTTGGTCAGAATATGACTGGATCCCTTTACCCTGTGAATAATTTGGTAGCCTTGGGAGAACTCCTTGTTTTTACTTTTGTCCCCCTCTTTCTTCTGGTAGGGTCCCTGGACACCCTTTTGGGAATCCCCCACAGATGCCTTCTTTGAAACTCTGGTGCTTGCCCAGCAGTCCGCCTCCTTAACAAGGACCCAGGGGTCAGTCCTAATGCAACCACTCAGTGCCTTGGTTGGGTAGTCACAGAAATCTATCCAATACTTATTTGGAAGTTCATAGCTGCCCCTAAACCTGATGTGGTACCTCTCAGGGGCCAGCCAAAACTTGGCAAGTAAAATGGCTTTCAAAGAAGCATACTTCGTCTGACCTCAACCTCAATCGTCAGGAAGGAGTACCTCCCCATTGTGAGCATGTGTTTGCATAAGCCTGCGCCTCAATTCCCCTTCAGAATCCTGTGCATTCCAAGGGCAACCTTATTAACAAAAGCATTTATCTATGTCATCCCCACCACATAGATGGGCACCAGGTCTTGTCGGATGCAGACTCTCACCTCTCCAGTGCACACTGAATGCATGCTGCCACCACTGCTGCTGGACTCTACTTGCTTGGCTTGTAGGCTCAACTCCTTCAAGTTCCCCACCTGAGCGATTCTCTTCTCTTTAATGGCCAGTTTCTTTATCTACAGGGCACTGTGGCCTTTTGCCTCATCCACCTTGACATTGGCCAACTGAAGCCTTCCTGTCTGCCAACTCCTTAGTAGACAGGTCTTGGGAGGACACACTCTTCTCTTGCTTGGCAGTCAGTTGCACACCAGTGAATCCATTGCCCTCCTCAGCCTCAGTCCCAGGCCCTCATCATCCAAGCCCAAGTAGTCTTCCTCCTGCTCTGGGGCTTTTGCCTGTAACTGGTGAGCCTCCTCCCAGGCTCTCAGGGCCATCTGGAGCACCTGCATTTTGGATCCCTTGGTTATTGCAGCCCCCTCTCCCTGCAGAAGCATTTGAGCTCAGCTACAGAGTAGCTCTCTAGGTTGTTGACCTCAAACTCTATATTTGCAGGAGGTAGGGTCTCCCAAAGACAGGTGAAATGGGAGTGGATTTGGAAAAAGCAAAAAGAGGCCAATAGGTTTTAGCCAACAATGGCTTCACAAGCCCAGATACCCCTTCTGAGAGGAACAGCTGAACAGGTGTTGTTGCTGCGGAGAAGAGCATAGCGGGGGCTATCACGAAGTCAGGTTGAATGTCCATGCACCTTGGGTGGATCGGTTCTCAGATGGGTCCTTGTCTCTTCTCAGTTCTCTGGGCACTTTTTGGCTGAAAATGATTTATGTCCCAAGTTTTGGATTTGGGCTGTTTGGGCACCTATAGGACCACTTTCAAAGGGACTGAAGGTGTGCCACTTGGAGGGTCAGCACACACTCGCACAGGGTCCAGGTGCGAATTCAAGATAGTTGAAGCCTTTTCCATCCCTGATGCTTTGATCAGGAGGACATTCAACTAGCCCTTAAAGTTACTTTGGAAGCACTCATGCAGGAGGGCAGTCCTCTGAGGGCAATGCCAAATACCTAGTCATGTGAACTAAGAAACAGCTGCAGGCACTAAATGGTTAAGACACGAAAATGCCAACTGCCTAAAAGTGGCATTTTCACAATTGTGACTTAAAATCAGACTTTACAATTTTCTTTGACATCAACATGACATTTCTACCTGTTCCCAAGCAAAGGTTATTACTTATTTAATTTAATAAGGTAACCCAATGTTATTTGATGGGAGAGATTGGCCTCGCAGTATTGAAAACATTATTTATGAGTTGTTCACTACCAAGACATGTACAACTTAAAGGTATATGTCAAACCTGCACCCTGCCTGATGGGCTGTTTAGGGCATACCTTAGTGGTAATGTATATGCATTAAAAAGGAAGTTTTAGGCCTAGGAAAGGGTTTTTTCACCTGGTCAGGTTGGCAGTTTAAAACTTCATACAGGCAGCAATGTCACCAACCCCGACCATGCCCCCTGCCCTCTTCACCATATGCATGCATCCTCCCATTCAAAACAACATCTCAGTGGCTGTTTGTCTATTTGTTTATATGAGTTTCTTATTCGGTTTCTTGCTTAACTGTGTCTTTCTAAATATGGCTACTCCTGTTTCATTTACAGACTTTGCTCATGAAGTCTGTTTGTATGACCTAAGACTGTAAACTTTTACATCTATTTGTAGTGTGCCCTGCCTCGGTTGTCCAAGGGATTTCCCTTCTACAAACCACTAAATCTTTGATGGAAATGTTCGATTTTCTCTTGTGGGATTATATACTACACTACACTGTTACTGTTGTATAGTTCTATAACATGTGTGAAACCTTCATAAAATATGTTGCAAAAAAATATAACAATAATATCTCACGATCTTTGGTTTCCATGAATTTGATTACCAAACCTACCAATATAAAATTCAAAAACTTCTTTGATGCAAATCACAAGTACGAAAAATACATAAAAATCACAGTGATCAACATGCAACCTAACAATCCATCACAACACGCAAACCATAACTTCAATAGCACACCATAACACACTCAAACACCAAAATCATTCTGTGTTATTGATGCTTATAATTCTCTTTGCTAAAGAGAGACACTGCAATTCAGGAACTCAGCAAAATTCACCAGGAAAGTCTGCATGGAAAAATCCATTAACACTGAGAACAGGACAAACAAGGACAGTTTCCAAAGTGCAATAAACGTTCCCTGAACACGCAACCATCCTCTGCTACCACATTTTGTGGGAGTGAGGTCCTCTGAAATTTTTACACCAAAAATATTACCTTAACATATGCTCAGGGATTGACGAATTAGAGACGGTGTTAAGCCTCAATTTCATGAGGCAATGTGCTTCTGAGTTAAGAGACCTCCCTAAACATAAAAATAATCAAAATTACAGTCAGTCAAGTAAACACCCACTTAATAACTACGTTTTAGATCAGCAGGATACATTTTACAGATTAATTACAAAATTCAAGAGAAATGTGGTTCAGAGCTGCTGCTATGAAGGCTTTCAGCAAATAGGTCATTACAGAGTTGTACAAAATCAAAAATATCCTAAGTCCAAAGTGGGCATTAAAATCAATAGAGTAATGGGCAGCATCCCTAGTAGCATTTTGGAACGCTCAGAAAAGGTCAGGTTCACCTACAGAATTAAGGACTTATATGCACTATTCTTGCAAATGAAGTAACTAAAGCTACTAATTAATTGTGGTATGAAAAACAATGTTACATTCTCAGCAAATGAGAGCACCGTTTTATTAAGTGTCATTTTGTCTGAGCACCTTAGCCCTCACCCACTTCATGAATATTGATTCTGCCCACGCTATACTAACTCATCGGGAGACAGAAGGACAAAGTAGTTACATGAACGCTAGTAAAATATTATGAATGAATAGGGCACAGTGAGCTAGAGGAAGGTCCTTGAAGTAAACAGTATTGTGCCATCATTAGAAAGTTTTCTTTGAACAATATCAGTAAAAATAAACAAGTATGACTCCGCTTGACTGTGTGCTGCAGAAAAAATGAAAACAGTGAAATGTGCAGGGGGAGCATCCATTTGAAAAAGATGGCTACCAGGCCCAATTTGAGGCCTAGTTAGCAAGAGTCAGAAACCCACACTTCTGTATTCCAATAGGAAATTAGATTCAAATACAATAGTACAATATTAACATGTACATGTAAAATCAAGAGTAAAACCACATTCTACTCTTTATTAATAATGCACAAAAATATAAATGCACAAACAACTTTAACAACCTTACCCCTCGGATTATTCTATGATCACTAAATGATTCCTTAGATTCCCACTTCAGAAATGTTACTCAGGCCCTTGACATGTGAAAGGTTTCATCCATTGCCATGATGGGAAAAAAATACTTCCAAGGGACATGCCAATACATTCAAATGTACTAATCTGTTCACAATCATCTACTGCTATAGATAGGTCAATCCGGAATAGGCCACAAACCCACCCTATCACTATTTTTTTTTTAAAATTCTGAATTGTATCCACTTGCAAAAGTTTCATATTCACAACTGCCCTTTTTGAATGTAAACTCCCTCAATTATGAGTCTTTGAATGAGAATTAGAAATTTATGAGAATTGTAAATCTAGCCGGATCTATTCATAACCGTGTTCCATGGTAACCTTGTAGGCCAAAATGCGAGGCCAAAAGCATAACCAAAGCACCACTCGATCACGAAAATAGCTTTAGGATCAAAAAGGAGAAAACTGGAGTAACACTGGACTTGTTACTAAACGAAGTCTGAGCACAGGACAGCAGCTTTTTTACAGCATATTCAGAGCACGCAATAAATAAAATATCGTATAGAAAAGTAATGGTGCTATTTGTAATGACTTCCTTGAACCACTCTCATGAACAAACGTAATGTTTACGCTTTTAATAATGCAGCAGCAGGCCCATTTTTCCCGCGCGGCTTTCCAAAATCATTATTCGTTGCAGTATTTCCTAAAGTAAGGTAGTAAATGCCGGGGACTCGTGCGATGAGCTCATAAATAATTAACACTGCTTTATTTGCCTTTTGTTTTAACATTTCCTGTCCTAAAATCTATACATATCTTAAATAATAAATCATTGTTTGGTAAATGGCACAGTATAGTTTGATGCCTTTCATATGTCTGTAGACAATTATGGTTATGAAAGTAATGAATCCACCGCTCAAATGTGATGGTCTGAGATTCAGTGGTTTCTAAGGCTTGTCAAAAACACCACAGATCAATCACTCACAACAAGCATTCAAATGTAGAACAAATGTAAGAAACCATAAACCTTCTGAATTAGCTCGTGTGTGTCACACAAATGATTCAAGACAATTTTCACTTTGAAACATAGAAACGATGAGTTTACATGGTACCTAAAATTAAAAAAATCCGCAGACTTTTTTGGGATATTCGAGTATGAATTTGCAAAAAGCAAAAAAATAACTTATATTGTGCTATAGGTATTGAAAGTTCACTCTGTTGATTACCACTCGACTGCAGTGAAAGGATACAAAAGTGTTTGCCTTTGTTGCAGTACCAGAGATATTGCTAGTAAAGGGTCTCTTGTCTATATGACAATCAGGATGCTATTAAAGGTCGCCACAGGTTACACAGCTTGAGACAGGACAAGTCATGCTGTTTGACATCCACATACACCAGACATTGTGTGTATTGTATTATTTATTCATTTTGCTTTTTAGTCCAAAATATGGTGCCACGCTCTTTACTGCCAGTAGCACCAAACCTAAAAGCCTGTAAAAGATCGCCAAGTAAGTGTATGAAAGGGCGTGTATTGTCAATATATTTAGCAATGTTGTCCCCTCTTTAATTACAATTAATTTCTCAAACATTGATCTCCATGGAACAGGTAGAAATTCGGCATCGATTTTATTGTCAAGAGAATATCTCAAGCTTAGATTCACATGGGACATAGTGTGTGCACATGTGCATATGTGTGTGTCCGTCGGTGCCCTGACACAATCTCACCATCTGCTTGCAGGCACAGTTTCAAGTGTTGTGATCAACTGACTGTGGCAAGCCATACTGACACCTTTATGAAGCTGCCAGATAGGAAGGTATGGTCATGCCACTTTCACATAATACTTCTAAGCATTCCTCTTGCACTATCAACTTCACAGAGCAGCACAGTGACCCCAGTGGTGCTGCTGAGACAGGTCAGCACTCCCATCTCAACCCATTCCATCATGCCACGAAAAATGTGCTATGTTATCGTTACCAAGATCGCTGATGCATTTATCAGTCAGGATCCCTAGAATTCATACTGCCCCACAATCAAGGCATATCATGGACACGTTATGAGCAGGAAGGCAATATTCCCTTTTGTGTGTGCCATATTACCCAAATTGCATTCAGCATTAAAACCATTTCCCTATGACAATGTAGCATAGTGTCTCAGAAGGTTCCCTCTGTCTCCCTGTGCTTGTTCACCGTGTACTTAGCGGCAACAGTCAAGTTAACTATCAATGAAGAAGTCACATTTTGCATCCTCTGCTAAATCTGCAGAGGATGTGAGGACCCAAGGCACTATGCAGCTTCAATAACAGATGTGGGAGGGTGTTGGCTACCGGTGTGGGTATGCATTAGATTGACACTGTCAGGGTTCTAACAGAGATGAGGCAAACTACAAAGTCATTGAGTCTCACAACCTGTCAGGGGATAAGTTGAGTGTAGACATCAAATACTGGTTTGCAGCCATTCCTGTGTCTATCTAGCTGACACAGTGTTCAGGTGAAAGCCATATTGGAGTATGGTTCAAAGGAGCATACAGGGTGAAAGGGAGGCTAGATGAGAGTGGGAGACACAGCTAAACTGAGTCACATCACAGATAGAGAGGAACAAGAGTACAGTTATGCGGGAGCCCAAACACTCACCAGATGGTTCCATTAATTACACTCACTTACAATTAACACCATATAAAATCCTCAGGCCTTTGAAGAGGATCAATTGACCTTTTCCACTGTTTGGAGAATTAGAGCCTGTAAAAAAATGTAATTACATCATAAACATTTAGAATTTTAGGCAAGTCAATGATAAGAGAGTTATAAAGTTCAAAAGGTTTATTTTAATCTTTTTTAGGAAACTCGGAATATCTTTATTCAATTTAGTAGATTACAGAAATATAAAATTGTTTATAAATCATTCGGAAAAGTTTGAGAAAGAGAGAACTTCTCATGAAGAGTAGTTCCAGAAAACCAAGCAGAGTTCACCACAGTTGTAGTAACATCTGAAAATAAGAAGAGTGCCCTGAGCAGGAGCAATGATGATAGAATCAGTCACCTCAAAAATAGCAAAATAATTAACTTTTCATGAAGAAGAGTCTTTGAACAGGGAAAATCACAGCAGTATAATCACCAGACAAGGCAAAGAAATAGGTGTTGAAAGGGGTTGGGACTGAGGATTATTACCTAAACTAGCGCTGCTCCACAAGCTTATGTGTAGACATTTACAAGTCAGCAGCGGAAAAGCAAGTATCAATGTTATACAGAAATGACATTTATAAAGTTGATGTCACATTCTATTCTATATAGTATAGTTAAACAAATCCATTATTCTCTACTGCAATGATCTAACATAAGGTGAACGTTTCAAGCAAAATTCATGATAGTCCGCATACTTCTAGGTGGCATCAGTGCTGAACAAAAAAGTTTAATATTTCATTATGATTAAGCAGAAAAGTCGAAAAGTCGAAAAGAAAGCACTTGTGCCATGTTACTGTCTAGGCCTCAATATTCGTGCTTGGTACGAAAAACGTTACATTTACATGTTTATTAATAATATATTTTAAAAATTATTCAGGATTCCTTTTTTAACGAATGAGATGAAATTACATATGCTAATGTGCAGTCTCTATGATTTATTTTACTAGAGCACTATTGCAGCAGCATTTAAATGCATTCAAATTTCGACTCTTGGTGGAGAAGAAGATTAAATTGCAAACATTTCAGTCCTTGCTCCCAGTGACATGCCGGAAATGTGTCATACATGATTGACGTGCGTCATCAGGGAACCAACAACATGAGGACTGATCAGCATTGCCTGAGTCAAGCATACCACAAATGGGAAATTAGCATGACATACAAGATATTGACTACAAATATATCAGTGATGCCCGCAGTGCAAGCAGTGGAATTTCAACATCAGGTGGTGTTAAAGGATATACAAGCGGGGTCTTCCCCAGGGTTCCTCTTGCTCCCTGAACCCTTTAATTTAACACATTTTAGTTGTGTGAGAGTGTGTGTGAAAGTGACGGCCCCTCCAGAAATAGAAGTCCCTGAATCTGAAGTGGTGTCCATAGAAGGGGGATGTTCTACACTACATGGGTTTAAATTATATCCGTGATTTGCCATTATGCATTGCAAGTAGACGGTTGTGGTATGTCATTTGTCTTTCCATTGACTCGCTGTTGTGGATGTGTGGAATAGCCTCTTTCTATGCATTGTATGTACAACAAAGCAGAGACAGTCATGGAGCAAAAAGCCAAGGATTTTGTTCAGAAAATTCATAAGAAGGAAACATGTGACGGCAACCTTTTCTTTATTGGTGGGACGATGGGAAGCTGGCATCAAAAGGGAGATAAAGGGAGGAGGCCCAGGTCAATAGGTCACCCGACATGATCTGTACCTTTGGGGGTGCACCAAGGATGAGCACCCCAGGTATCTCTGAGTTTATCTTCACAGAGTTTCTGATACCCACTCAAAAATCTTTAGGACAAAGAGGTGAAGAAGGTCATGCCCATCTACACACTCGTAAGGATGAAACTTTAGCTGGATGTCATCTGCATAGGCACAAAGTAAAAACCCAAACGAATAAACAAGCACCGCTGGGAGGGTGTGTATGCCTTGAGTGATGTAGGTTTTCAAAGGTAAACAATGAAACTCAGCACAAAAAGGATACTAGATTCAGACCAAAAGGAGTGCAGGAAGCAGCATGAATTCTGTTCTGTAGGCAAGAAGTGAGGCATATGCATGCAGTAGGCAATCCCTATCTGTTGTAGCCTTTTGGGAAGCCTCATATGGTCGCGGGTGTCAAAGGCAGGGTCATGCTGGAGTTGCCTGTAGATGAGATTGAGCTCATCAAAACGTTGTTGGTGTCAACCTTGTCTGTAGAGTACCCTTCCTTCAAGTGTATATGTGAGTTGTAGTAATTGTGGTATCAGTGCTTTCAGTTTTCAGGTGGTTGCTTGGAGGTATGCTTCAACGGGTGGATTGAATTGCTTTGGCTGTGATGTTCCAAGTTTCCTTTCATCTGCATGCAGTCCTTGCAGTTTATATCTGGACAATCGCTTTTTTGTAATGTTTTTGAAATGTTGATTTTCACCTTTTGGTCATGTTTTGAATAAATATTCACGGTTGCGTATGCCTCTGCATCTCTTTTCAAATTGTATTTTGAATTGTCTTATGTTTGGATGGATTTGTGAAACGTGCTTTTTGATATATTAATTTAAGGGTGTCGATGCAAAGCAGCTTTTGGACCTTTTTTTGCTCACTTGCTGCAGAGTTTCCCTTTCTTGATAGCTCTGTTTGTACGTGTGCTTACATCACGTGTTTTGTTGTCAATACAAAACGTATCAGCCACTTGAGGACTGCGCTGTCTTTTCAGCGCTCTTGATAATAATGTTATAAATGTATACTGTTAGCGTTTGTTAGTTACAAACGGAATGAAGTACATTTCCATCTAATTGCTATATTTCATGTTATATTGTAGCAGATATGCAACCTGCTTTCTACTTTTATGGAATACGGACATTATTGAATTATTGGTTCACTATAGAGTGACTGTGCATTAGAAACGAATACTTAGGGGCCTGACTCACAAACTGCAGTTGATGCTACGTTTTGTAGTACTAGAAATTATACTTCAAATTGAAATTCACAAGGTATGTGCAGAGTTTTACACCTCCTCATTACTTATCCCTATGTGTGCAGAGTTCTCCTCCCCCAACTGCAGTGTATCTGTCTCGATGTCAGTGTCCATACACAAAAGTATAGGTTTTAGTAGTGTGGAAGGGACTGGAGGGAGTGAGTGTAAAATTAGGGAATGTTTCTACAAAAGGAGAAGGGATTAGGGAAGAATAAGAGGTGTTTAGAGAGGTCAGGGTGGGTTTAGGAAGGGAACTCACCCACCCACACCAGAGTTAGCCAATTGCAATACTCAGGCGGTGGAAACATGTTGCTTACACTTTTGTAATAGAGCTTCTCTCGGAGTTTGTGAATCCCACAAAGTAATAAACTTATTCCAAAGAGTAAATTACTCAACAGTGTAAGTTCGTTTTCTGCTTCACTATGTAACTCATACTGTCCTTCTCCACATTCAAGAAAGGTTTGTGTCTATTAGGTAACCATATGCAGAAGCTCGCTGCTTACAATGACATTTTGGATGGTGTGGTTGGCGGCATCTCACCTGCCACTTCCTAAGGCTCTTAGTGTCTCGGTCAACCTCCTTAAATCTGATCTACAGATCCCATCAGATTTGGAGAACATGGGCAGACATCAAGCCAGAAATTAGTACTGAACTATGTGACCTGTGGTAAGCCAGCAAAATGTGAACCGGGTCTACTTCCTGTTGTTGGCTTTGAAAAGAATCTGAAGACCCCCTGGTGACCCATTTGAGTAAATTACACTTTCAGAAACCTGCTAGAGTTTGAAACTGTTGCAATCATATGTTATCTGGTTACATAAAGTTAGTTGCCATTGCCAAAACTTTGACTTAAAGACGGTCTGCTTTTCCCTCGGCTGGGTCTTTTGGCTATTACCCGCTTCAACACGTTAGATCATATGCAAGCCCAAGAAATGTATTAGTTCATCTCCACTGCTTCCATCTTGAAATTTAATACATGACTCTTCATATTACATATTCGATCATACAGGGTATTGAGCAATGTAATGCAAAAGGACAGTGCTGAAAAGGATGCTTGTGTTGAAGAACAGATTTTTATACAGCAGTGATTACCTACAAATGTAACATTCTTGGAAGATCTGTGTGTGTCAAAGTAACTGATTCACCCTCTTGAGAAAGCTTTCAAGCAATCCCATCAAATCATATTTATGGAATTGAGATTAGCCGATAAAAAGACCCTTTAAGATTGCTTTTCGCAATGCGAATAAAATCTCTGTATTGCTATTGTAATTTATTTAAAACTAGCAGCCCGTCCTGACGTTGTCCGGGAGCAATCAGGCTTCTGGGCCCCCGCCCGCCCCGACGTTGTCTCAGGCTTCAGGGCCCCCGGCCGCCCGACGTTGTCCGTGGGTCCCCCGGAGTGCACCCGCCACTTTCAAGGCCCCCAATGAGCCGCACACGGGCCGCTTCACCTACCTCAGCCGCCGCTCCTCCCCGCCTGTCTGCCGCTCCTCACCGCCTGTCCGCCGCTCCTCACCGCTCTTCCCTGCTCTCATGTCCGCCGCTCCTCCTTGCGCTCCTGTACGCCGCTCCTCCCCGCGCTCCTGATGTCAGCACGCACGTCGCGGCCGGCGCTACTTCCAAGGGACTACTTTTTTTTAATCGTAAATATTTTAAAGAACGTATATTTTATTTTTTTATATAGCCTATGTCCATCTGCAGACCCTGACAATTACAACGATGTATCGGGTGTTTGGATTGGTGCTGTGGTTCCTGAGTTTACCCGCCTCAAAGGTTCAAAGTTCTCTCTTTATAATAGTAGTATATATATATATATATATATATATATATATATATATATATATATATATATATATATATATATATATATATATATATAAGTCTAAACAGGAAGCCCCAAATTAAAGGAAAGCCACACGAAGTTCAGATCAGCACATTTATTTGCATCCATTTCACTGCTCGCTCCTTGACAGCTTTCAGAGCAATCTTTGAACATGTAAAGCCTGACGCGTTTCAGGAAATAATCCTTTCTTCAGAGGCATTGTTCACGAAGAGCTGGAAGAGCAGTTTTTGGCCGCGTCTGCTCCTATAATCACTGGCACCTGCCACAGTGGGCGTGGCTAAATCGCAAAGCCTTCTGAGCCTTGTAGTACGCTGGCCCTCTTCCCACAGTGGGGCCACTCAACAGTCCTTGCAATTTGAACCAAGTATTCACCAAGTGGAGTAAAGTAAAGCGCTGTAAGCCCTCAGATTGCGCTTTGCAGCAGTGAATTCGTGCTCAAGGCAGCACCACCTGCATTGGAGCTGCTCTTGTCTTCGTTCCGTCTTTGCAAGACCCTTCTCAGAGCCTGCACGAACCCTTCGTAAGGTGGGCCTCGCTTCTCGACTGGGCAAACAGCCAATATCCATATAGTCTAAACAGGAAGCCCCAAATTAAAGCAAAGCCACACGAAGTTCAGATCAGCACGTTTATTTGCATCCATTTCACTGCTCGCTCCTTGACAGCTTTCAGAGCAATCTGCGGCCGGCGCTACTTCCAAGGGACTACTTTTTTTTTAATCGTAAATATTTTAAAGAACGTATATTTTTTTTTTTTATATAGCCTATGTCCATCTGCAGACCCTGACAATTACAACGATGTATCGGGTGTTTGGATTGGTGCTGTGGTTCCTGAGTTTACCCGCCTCAAAGGTTCAAAGTTCTCTCTTTATAATAGTAGTATAGATACACCACCTCACACATTATACATTTCCTCAAAGGGGAAAAAGATAGAAACGTACAGATGCCGGACCGGGTTATCTATAGGTGTAATTATCTGTTACCGTAGTTCAGTTTCATGCCTAATAAAATACATATTTTTAGCTAAATACCCTTTTTATTGTATGATTTTTTTTCAATGCCGTTCCGAAATCCCTAGGCAGTACATCGATTTTCAGACAATACATAGAATTTCCATAAGACATGATCAGTTTAAGATTCTTCTTTAGCTAGACTTGACACTGGCAATAGCTGTAAAATGTCAAGCAATACGCGCTGTTTCAGTGGAGTAAGTGTTTACTTGCTTTGATAAATAATTCTATGTAGTTAAAACATCATACTATATTATTAGTCATCATCTGAAAGAACAGAAAGAACCCATGTGGTTAAAGCTTTAAAATGTCCTGGATTGCTGTAAACATAGGCAGAGAATGTGCTGAATGGTAATTAAGAAGCCACAAAAACATTGTAAAATTAAAAAAGAATATAATGCCACGTGTATAGTTTTTCGAGCATTAGTTGTGTTCAGAAGGTTTGTCTTCTTGCAGAATGTTCCTCCTTCCATGTTTCAAGTTATCAGGTGCATTTAAATAAAACTTTACACATATGGTAATGTTGGGATGGAAAAGTCCTTGGCATGGTAAAAGACGTGGGATGTCTCCCTAAGTGCCCAACTGTACTGTTTCCTGGATCCTAAATATAGATTTTTTATACTAGGCAAACATGGATCATGTGTGTGCGCCTTGACATAGGCCTATCTCAAGTATTGGAGTCTTCTTGGACGAGTAGGGGCACACTAAGTGCTACCCTGATATTAACAGCTGCCTTCACCAAAGAGTTATGAAGTACGAATGCCGTGGTGGCAGCATACCATGTAGTGATCGGTAGTAGTGAACAGGTCCTTTTTACCCTGGGTTACTGAAGTGAGGCCTTCAGGCTCTCTCACCTTTTTAAATTCCACTGCTATATTTTTAACTCACACTTGGCCTACATCAGGAAGATGTAGAGTGCTGCACAGCACAGAAGTAATGACTCTGCGCTGAATGTATGTATGTATAGGAAGGGTACAGTACAGGGCTAGAGCAGGGGTGTGCAGTACATTCAATGTTGAGTGTGCATACTGGGTGTATGCATGACTGTGAGGAATACAGTACATGAAAGAAGTAGTGCAGTGCAGTGTGTGTGCAATGACAACATGAGCTGGGTGTATGTGTGCTTGAGAGAAGTGCAGTACATGAAAGGTGAAGTCTTGTGCACCGCACACATGGTGTGTGCTGCAGTGTGTGTGTTTGAAATATGTCACCATTGTACAATATAGAGAAGCTACAGTACTGAATAGTGTGCACAGATTGAATGTGTGTGCAGAATGTATGTGTCTGTAGTGGCACAGTACATGGAGATAACTGTGCTGGACAGAATGTGTGCTGTGTATGTACCTTTAGTGCAAGTACGCCTGCAATGGTACCATACATGGAGGAGCCTAGGTTCCATTCTATGTTGGAAAGCCCAGGTCTGCCTGGTGAAGACCTGAGAAATAGAGGATCCTTCCAGACAGATTTGTGTACTGATGCATACTGTGAGTTGGGTGGGACACACTGGAGAAAAGGATTAAGAAATTCCCCCTTTACACTTCGAAAGGGTTCTCTTTGATTCTGTGATAAATCATGAAGAAGAGGCCTATGCACATCTCAGGAAGGAGATGGGGCTGATAACGGAATAATAAAGAGTAGGTCTGGGAGCCCAGGATTAACCTCTTAATGCACATATCACTGTGGCTGACATCCAAGTGTGAATTCTAGTCATTAACATGGCCTGTGTTGTGGACTATCAGCTTCGGAGTCTCTCTTGCTGTGACAGACAGCCTTTCAAGAGAAAAGAAGAAAAATAAAGTGTACACTTCAAAAGCAACAGAACCCCAACATAATACTTTGAAGACTCAGAACCTAAATCATGTCTGCAATTTGGAAATGGACTATAAGAAGAGGAGATTGAGACCCCAAAGATTTTCATCTGCCAAGCAGCCAGACAAGCTGTGTGAGAATGGGAAGCTCTGCAATACTTCTGCCCATGACCATGAATGCGGTCCAAGACCTGCTATCCTCCATGCTGGGAGAGGGGACATTGCCAAGGGAGCTTGAGATCACCTGTTCTGGAGCCCAGAGAGCCATTGTCTGTCTGCTTGTTAAGGCCCCGTGAGGAAAAGGACACCATTGGAGGGAGCGAGGCCCAGTTGGGGGCACTACCAAGAGGCTCCCTGTATCAGGTGTGAGACTAGGGCTGTCCACTGATCGGGCTGCTGCCCACGTGCAGGATTGACTCAGTGACCCCTATATGCCAGGAGAGCTATGGACTGAGCAGTGCATTGAAAGCTGTGTCGGGAATGCCAAGTCTATACTAGTTCATTGCGGTCACCCCATATGAATTCATTGTGTGACCAGTGCCTCATTACTCATGAAAATTTTAGCAGCAACCCTGTATGCCAGGAGAGTCCACCATGGTGTGGGCAATTGCACCGGAGGTGTCTTCATTGTGTCCATTGGTACCACAGCAATCCCGTATGCCAGGAGGGACTGCCAGTACTAAGTTACTAAGGGGGTTTTATTGTTTCCCAGGACAAGAGTGGGTTGCAACCAATGGGTTTGTTGTGTATCGATTTAGATTATGTATGCATTTCTCGATTCATGCCCTTATATAGGTATAATTCACATTGCCCTTATATAGGCATAGAAATCCAGTACTTATTTAGGCATAGCCCATGCTACCCAAATACAGGCATGGCTACTTACATGCGTTCATCTACGTCACAACGACTTCTTGGAAAACCAGACTCTTAAGCTTCAGAGACTTCCCCTTGCCTGGATATTGATTTCTCCAAGAACTCATTTATTATGCATGAACATCTATTCCTTAGGCGTTCATTCATGACGTTCATATGCCCGACTTTTACGTCAATACTGGCATCCCTAAACACCTTCAAGGTATAAATATACCTTCACTTGATATGGCAAAGACCAGTGGTTTGGTGCAGTTCGACTACCTACTTGCATGATGCAGCTCGCCACAGCAAGTACAGAAGGAAGCCAACGCCCCAGCTGACGCTCTGACCAGAAGCTGTCATCCTCCTGCCGAGAATCCAGCTCCAGTGTTTCTGACTCCCTTTGCGGAGTGTTGGGAAATGGAGTCCCGGGAAAGAGATACCAACCTCTCTCATTCTAAGGTATGGAGCTGATTAGAACCTACAGAAACCTTTGGCAATTCTTGGCAAAACTAAAATATAGCTAAAGACAGCACCTACTTCTTCCCTCGTACAAGACCTAGGTTAGGTACACTGGAGTAGGCATATTTTAGAAGCACCAGTTTTTTAGCCTGTGTTATTTATGTATGTATTTTTATATATATCATAGCAACAGACAATGCTATTACAGTATTATTTTATATTACTGTTTACGCTGTACGCATTATGCTTCACATTCTGTCTTATGATTGTAGCAGTTCATATCTCTTGCATGAGAAAGAAGACTGTTCAATAAACCCTTTTTATTGAAACGCCCATCTCTCTATTTCCGTGCAAACTCTGTAGAAACGAAGCATGCCCAATTGATTGAGTGAAAAAGTTATCTATTGTTTCCACGACTCTGAAGATATTGTTCCGACTCTAAGGGAAACAAAGTTGTCATGTTTATGCATTTGTCAGAGACTAATCCCTTCTTCTTTATTCGAGAAAGTTTCTAGTGACCGCTGAGTTAGCTGGCACACAAAATTAAGTTTAATGTACTCGATAGAGACATACTGACCTCAGTCCTATGTCAAATCTATAGTGTACATTATTCCAATGCACAGAGCCTATTAGGGATATAGGAACTACACTACATGGCGCCCAATGGTTTGGTAAGGCACTAATTTAATGCTAGATACTGAAGTAACTCAGTCGTGCTTTTCTCAGAGACCCCCTACTCATAATACTCCAATAAACATCTGGAGTGGGTAAGGGATTATATCCGCCATAGCTGAGTAGGAAAAAAAAATTCTATGTATTAGCTTCTTGGTTTGTTCAACGTTGAAGGATACAGTGTTCCAAAATATTGTGCACCTTATCTTTGTTTCCTTGAAACTTGCTCTGCAATTTTCAGTCAACAATGGCCAACGAAGATACCACCACAAACGGTGGAACTGCAGGTGAAGACGCCGTACCAGTTTTTAACTTAAGAAGTTTTAATGAAACCGGCGTGAATGCCATAATCATTCCTCCAATTTTAAGGAAAACCATCACTATAAAATGTATAAAACATGGCCTATCAACAAGAGGTGGTAGAGCAGTTTTTGTGATAGAGGCACATGAATATCACCAGACAGAGGTATTCTATTCATGGATAGTATTCCCAGAATCAAATCCAGTAACACATTTGTATCCCTTCTACAAAGAAGATGATCCGCCGGATGAATATATTCCTTTTGAGGATATTGAAATTCCACTCACATACCAGGAGCATGAGCTCTGGTTTAAAGGCGCCCTAAAACATTTAAATCACATTACCAGGCTCAGTCCACTAGGTAGACCAGGAGCCACATGGCCGGTTTTAGCTGGCAATATACCTGACCCTGACATTGAAGCAATGTCAGACGATGAATTACTTAGTAATATACAAAGATTAGTGGAATTATACAATTAAACCACAACTATCTGAAAGTCCTGAAAAGGTCTTTACTAAAAATACTCCTACCACTACTAAAAAGAAGTGGGAAAATAGCAAATAAACGTCCAAAGAGAAGTGTTCTCATTCCCGAGGTAGGTCTCCTCAAAAGGAGCCCTCTGAACGGAGGTACAACCTCAGGAATAGGGATAATTTGAGAAAACCTGACAGATATCAAGATACTGATACATGTTCCTCTCATACCTTTGAGACTTTGTCGCAGAAATCCGAAAGACGAGGATGGTCAGAAACAAAGAAGAATGTGTGAAGTCCAAAGAGGATCAACACGTTCAGAAAAGTAAACCAAAACCTCAATTCAACAAAAAGAAGGCAGCAGGTCTAAAAATCAGACATGCTGAGGATTTTGAGGGCCCAACTCAAGAACGGAGAATGGGCTCAGACAATTTTGGACAGTGCAGCAGAAGTAACAATAGCTCGCCAGAACCTGAAGGGACTCCTGGAGACTGTAGACTTGAATGAGAACATTCAAGTTAAAACTGCAGATACCAGGGTTAGTTCTCCACATAGTTTATTTGAAATAACACTCCGGATGGAGGGAGACATACCGAGAAAAGTGAAAGCACTCTTTTGGGAGCGACTTTCTAAGGGTTACAATATACTTCTGGCTGAACTACACTGGCCACAATAATTTGTCAGGGAGTGCCCACATGGTGAAGACATCATTATGACAGCCTTCTGTAACCATATTCCAATACATTTAAAATATACTTATGCCAGGAAATGGGCAGAAGCCCAAGCCCCAGCATTATACAAAAATCATGTAGGATAGGATGAGGACTCTCCTCAACACAAAATCCAGTTGAAAATCAACCAACTGCACAAAGGCAGTACCCAATTAAGCAAGAAGCTAAAAAACAGGTCAGGGAGATCTTAGATCAACTTGAATACCAAGGGGTGATTGAAACATGCACCTCATCAATGAACAATCCTTTGTTTCCTGTCTCCAAACCAGACAATACATATCGTCTAGAATTGGATTACAGAAATCTAAACTCTTGTTGCAAAACATTTGCAGTAGAAAATGCACACAGTACAGCATTAATGAATAACATTGTGCGTAAAAAATATAAAACCACATTAGATATTTCTAACAATTTCTTTTATCAAAATATTGCACCTGCAAGTAGGTATTTGACCGCTTTCTCAATAATGGGGACACAGCGTCACATCTGTTGTCTCCCTCAAGGATTCAAGAATAGTCCTGGGTTATTCTCAGCAAGGGTAACAGAGTTACTACAAACTTATGATGACGAGGCATTGTCTTATGTCGATGATATCTATCTGACAGACGATGACCTGGATAGGCACTTGAACAGGATGAATACCATTATACTTGGCTTCGCCTCTGAAGGGTATAAATAAAATTTTAAGAAATCGAGAATTGCCCATCTCAACGTCCTTTTTCTAGGATATGAACTATCAAGTGAGGGCAAAAACCTGGCAGCCAACTTTTTAGAAAAGTGTGCGCTGCTCCAACCTCCAAAAACACTGAAAAACTTACAGTCGATATTAGGTTTCCTAAATTTCGGAAGAACTTACATTCTAAACTAGGCATAAAGGGTTAAACCTCTCTACCAATTATTCAAACCTGCTTTTAAAATAATTAATTGGAAAAAAGAACACACAGAAATTTTGCGTTCACTCTAAACAGACATGTTAGCAAATAAACATTTACAAACACACCTAAATGTGCGCAACTTAGTGATCCGAATAATTCCGGGTCAATGCGGATTCACCTATTTAACTTTTAAAGAAGGTGAAAAAGTACCAATTGTATACAAATCACATTTGTATACACAAGCAGAAATGAAATTCACTTCTACAGAAAAAATTCTGACAGCTATTCAAACCGCTGTAGCAAGAGAAAGAGCTCTAGCACAGGGAAAACGCATTATGGTTGTAACTGCCGTACCTGCCTTAGAGGCAGTGGCAAAAGCTAGCATTGCAAATGCTAATGCTTTACATCGAAGATGGATGCAATGGGTTCATTCTCTTACTGCAACTGATGTTGAATACGTTTTTATTCCATATTTGAAAACACAAGCATTCCTGCAATACGAACAAGAATGTCCTCTGCCTACTAAAATTCTGCCTCTAGACCAGTATGAACGTATAATTTATACTGACGGATCAGCACAACCCGCTATGGGGGGCGAAGAAGCTTATGGTGCTGCATGCGCAATCGTTAAAGGTCGTATGCGCGATGGCAAATTCAGACCTATGGTGACAAAAACGCAATCTCTAGGAGATTGTACAGCTCAGCGAGCTGAACTACAGGCATTCAAAATGGCACTTGAAAATACGTATCGCTAATTCCCCACACTTGTAGTGTGCGATTCTTTCTATTGTGTTCAATCTTATAATGAATATTTAGAGAATTGGCTTCAGAACGGTTTAACCCCTTCTGCGCCGATGACGAGCTCAGCTCGTCATGAGGTTTACCTGTCGTGCGCTCATGATGAGCTGAGCTCGTTATGAACCGCGGGGTTTTAAAAACTTCAGCGTGCAGCGGGAAAACTTGCCGCGCGCATGTGGTTAAAAGATGCAAAAGGTGGCACAGTTAAGCATAAAACGCTTTGGGAACAAGTAGTTCAGTTACGAGACGGACTACAAAACACCCACGTGATACACACGCTGAGTCATCAACGTGATGGCGTTCACGTTGAAGGGAATTCATTGGCTGATGAAGCCGCGAAGGGGGCTGTGCAATCTGCTTCCGTAGCTGCAATCATTCATTCAAAAATGAAAAAAGACAGTCAAATAATGCTGGCTGTCAATGCTACAAGAAAAGGCAGCAGTGTAGTGTTACCTAAAGGGTTTCCACTCAAATACTCATATATAACTGATACGAACAATGTTCCATTTGCTCGAATCCCTGGAGTGGGGGATAGAGTAATTCAAAACATGGAACATAGATTAGGACTAATCCTAGCAGCACATGAAGGGCTCGCCTCTGCACATGCAGGTGTTTCCGCCACAGTATCATTATTAAAACAAAGGTATTGGTGGCCAGGCATTAGGAAACAGACCCGGAACTACATTTTGGATAGTGAAATATGTCAGAGGATGAAAGTCTCAACTGTGAAACGCCCTGAGCAGACACCCCTGTTAATTTCAGATAAACCATTAGCTTGTGTTTACTCGGGCCACTGTGGTCCCTTGCAAAGGGATGGTAACTATAAATATATCATGGTCGCAGTGGACTCGTGTTCATGGTTCCTTTGGATGTGGCCTCAGCACTCGGCTGACGCTCGCATTGCGGTACCCTTCTCCATTCCATCCTGAGGGAAATTCAGTTGTGGAAAGAAAAAAACAGGACATAAAGCAGTCTATAACAGGTTGGGTATTAGGTTCGGGTGATGGGTGGGTTAAATATCTAAGAAGTGTCCAACGTAGTCTTAACAACTTGCAAAGAAGTTCTCTAGGTGGTATCACTCCATATGAGGTCCTCTTTGGGACAAGGATGTTGGTCTCGGACCTTGATTGTCACACATCAGTGGTGGAACAAAAGAATTTCGATATCAAAAATCTTTTGGCTGTTTTACAGGACTTAAATGAACTAAGAACGAAACAAAGCAACGTGTTCCTGAAGCCAACCACCACTGGGGAAAAACCAACCGTCCCAGCAAGGCCTGTCTGGATCCCAAAGCTTGGTGATCTAGTCAGAGAAAAGATCGCGGACAAGAAGGAATTTGAGCCTTCTTACAGACAACCAGTACCTGTCCTAGCAATCCACGGATCAAGAACAGTTTTGCTGCCACGCCTTGCTGATAAAAAGGAAAGCAGGTTTGTGTCTCTCGACTTGATCAAACCACACTATGTGGTCGATACTAAGCAGTAGGCCAAGTGGACTCGACCAAGTAGCAGACACACTCCTCTAGCTACAATCCAAGAGGTTCAAACTGAAAGACTCATCACTTTTGAAGAATCTGCAGTGAGAAAAGAAGGACTTTGCAACAAAGCTATGGAACTTGTACCTCTTAACAGTTTGTCATGAAACACCTGTCTACAATGAAGTAACAAGTGATCAAGTGGTTCCAGCATTTTCAACGAATCTTGATGCACTTCCAGCCATTGACAGAACTGCCTCTGGCTATTACATAAACTTTGATGCGTTTTCTGAGGATCCCAGCGAACCTGAAACAACGCCGGCAAAAAGAACTTTCAAAGAACAAGCAGCTGACTTTTTTCATCACCTGGAAAAGACTTATCTGGTTTCACCATGGATTGAACTTTGTATTGTGTTGGGAATATTTTTTCTTCTACTTTGGTTAGCTCCGGTAATAACTCTGGGTATGCTGGTAAATGGAAGATATGTCAGAAAGGACACAGCAAGTAAGAACGTCAACTTACTCCTCAAACACACAAATCATCTTATCGTGAACAAATAGACTTGTCAGCAGTGAACATCACAGCTGTTCCTATACCTGATGGTATAGCTTGGGACAAAACAGAATATAGCATTTTGGGCCCGTTGGAGCTGTTGAAGATTCCACACTTATTTATGATTTCATTGAGTGACTTTATTTCATCTAGTACCTTTTCTGATGATTGGGACTTCGAGACTGTTTATAATATGATGTCAGATCTAGAAATGTCTGCAGTATTCACAAATCATGAATGTTTAGAAGGTTCTTCAGACTATGAACAAATGTATTGTTATAACCATTATGGTCATCATTTCCTGCATAAAACTGCATCACCTAGAAATGTATTTATGCATAACCAATGGGAACATTGCCCTACACCTCCAAGGGGTAGCTCAAAAACTTTTGCGTATAAGTTTCCATTCTTTCCAGGGTTCAATGTATCCAATCCAGAATCATTTTACTTTAAGAATGTAAACAAACAGGACTGAAGAGTATGTTAACAAACACCAAACAGATTTATTCTGCAGCCTTTTTTTGGCCAACTGTCTAGACTAGGTTTTGACTTTTTGAAAGACAACATTGAGACAAAAACTGTCTGGGGTACAAAAGATTGGCAAGTACAGGGGGAGTAGAAGCTATGTTTAGAGCCTGTATCATCCCTGAGCAAATGATGTTTTTGAATGACACTGTTCAACAGACGTCTTGCCTTGGGTTAGCCAAAATCAAAGACATGAATAACGCGCCCATACCTACACCTACACCTGAGAGTGATAACACTTCAGAGGGGGAGGTTGACGTACATACTATTTTGCATCACAACAGAACAGATCCAGATTGGAGAAAATGGTTAATCTGGCCCACAGATGCAAACAACTGTCAAGATAGATTCCTGAACAAAACAAAAGGGTTTAAAATCAATAGGCCAGACCCAAGATATGTTCAAAGACAGCATCCTGGAATAGTAATGACATACAGTGTAGGGAAGCTCTGCCTCGATTGGCTACAAAGATCTACACTTCAGGATGTAAAGCAACACTTATCTTTACTGAAAGATGGCGTAGATCTTAGGGAATTCTTGCTAGGTGTCAGAATCCTCCGTTGCGAGTCCCCAGGATTGTATTGATGCTGTAAAGGGGCCCTCCTCTAGATCATCCCAAGTCTGGCTATGAATGAACCTCAGACTGTTAAGGAGATCAAGCGGGGGAAAAAGGTCCGGAGGGGAACGGCTGGGCTGCAGGAACGGGGTACCTGAAAGATACAAAGCACGAAATAAGTGGCACTATTCCCTTATTATTGGCATACCATTCTGCTCTATAAAGCTCAGATATCTCACCTGACAAAGCTAAACGGGAATGCAGATTATAGCGGGAAATAGAATGGGCCTCTTCTCATTCACAGGATTATTTCTGTAATATATGAACAATCTCAATATGACTTGCCTCTCCGTATTAAACAATATGTAGTAGTCAAAAGAGAAAACACCTACCCTATTCTGAATGAAGAAATCCTGACTGCCCTCTCCACTGAGTCTCTCTATTCCCCTTTCTTCGGTATGGAATATGAATTCAAACGCTCTGTTTCTTTTCCCCCTGATAGAAACGTTCATTCCCTCCAAGAATGTTCCAAATACATTACTTCATGTATTAGTCGTGAATGATTGCATCTCACGTAGTTCATTAGCAATGTTATATGCAACCACTTCTGTTTTCTTGGAAATTGTTAATGTAATATAGTGTGAACAAGAACACAAATAGCAGCACAGCCCAAATGAAAATAGGATCGGTCCCTGCGGCAGACAGCCTGTCTACTACAGTTTAAAGAAAAGAAAGAAATGGATCTGATCTCCACAACAGAACACTCCGTCTCCTGAATAGCACACAAGCAGAAGACCAGAGTTAGCAAAGGTTGACTGAAGTGAACGGGGGAGTAGGCACAGCACGACACCAGCCACTGTAGTTAGAACAAACCCCCCAGGACACCAAAACCTGATACGAGGAGTCCCACGAAGCGGGCGCTTCCTAAGCCCCAGCCAAGTAATCCGAAGAATGACCACGCTGCGCAGTCACAGTCTCACCGATGTGGGCGCTTCCTAAGCCCCAGCCAAGTAATCCGAAGAATGACCACGCTGCGCAGTCACAGTCTCACCGATGTGGGCGCTTCCTAAGCCCCAGCCAAGTACTCCAAACCTTGGGAGAACCAAAAGCAATACTCCTTCCAGAACATGACAGAAGACTCCAACACCAAACGCCTAACCACCATACAAGAATAATCGGCAGCGCGTATTCCTGCTGGAGCACAGATATGCATTTCCCCGTCGCATAGCGTCATGTCGACGCGACGCGCAAAAGATCATGGGATTTGTAGTTTGGGTCCCAAAACTCGCTATGTCGCAGGCAGTGATTTACCAGCGGCCGGGAATCCTGACACTAGGACCAAGAAAACGAGTTAAAAACGTTTCATATTAGGGGTGGGCGGACATCTCCGTTCCGCCCATGGAATGTGTGGAGATTTGCCCCTTCCGCCTTTCGCAATGAAGGCGGAGAAACGGGGCAAATCTCCGCATACTCGGGGGTGGAACGGAAGTTGGCCGCCTGCCTCCCGCCCACCTGGTGAGGAATGCACATGCTCCCTCGCATGCACAGTTCCAAGAAGACGGTTAGCTGGATAAGGAAAATGACCCCGCAATAAGGTAAGTTCTTTTTAAGTCTTTTTTTATACTTCAAGTAATTTAATTTTGCGGGCGGGAGGCGAGCGGCGGGCGGGTGGGGGTTATCGTCGCGTAACAGAAATATGCAGAGAGGCATGGAGATTGGTTTAATCTCCGTGCCTCTCTCCGCCCACCCCTATTTCATATATGCCGGTATATATGCTGCATATAACAAAATATGGAAGATCATGTAAGCAGAGCCTGCAGAACGAATACGAGAAATTGATTGTAATTATTTAGAGAAATCTCTCTCTGTAGTTGACAATGGGTTAATCACTCTGTCGCCCAGGATATATTCATTGGACAGCATAGTATCTTCTGCCATAGACATCATGGAACAAGACTTGGTCATGTTGCAACATGGTCAGTCGCAACTACGTTCTATCATGCTGTTAGGCTGGACAATACAAAACCTTCATTCAGGCTATGTGCCTTGGCATTTAATCAATACCACGTCACTGTTTTCCGAATTCAATCTCACTGATAAACAGAGCAAACTGGCACAAAGGGGAGGAGACTATATGGTGCTGAGCATTGGAAAACTGGAAAGATTGCCATTTATGGTAGCAGAAAATACAGCTACTGAATGCATAATACAATCACTCCTCCTTTTACAATTTTTCAGTATTGCCTAAAACTAATGTATGACGTTACAACGCATGCTTTTACCACGCATGCTGTTACAACGCAGGTTTTACTGCGCATACCATTACAACGCATTACACTTGGGGGTGCTGGATAGTGAATAGTTTAATTTACTATTCCAACTCCAGTCCCCGTGGATAGTAGGGAAGGTGATGGATAGTAAATTAAACTTATTACCTATCCTAGAGCGCCCCGCCAGTGTAATGCGTTGTAATGGTATGCGTAGTAAAACCTGCGTTGTAACAGCACTGCGTGGTAAAAGTTTCATTGTAAGGGTTGTAAACCCCTAAAACACATACCAGCAGACACATATGAAAGGTTGGGTAAAGAATACATCAAGACATCCTGGGATTTACCATACACACACATATTTTGGAGTGGGGGGTGTGAAGTGTTTCTTAGCGGTACAAACTGTGAAAACACACTAAGCGGTGCTCTCCTCTGTCAGGGTATTAATTTACATGGGGCCTGTGATGGTTCCTCTAACAACTTATTCTGTCACTTGCAAGGTTCACCAGCTGCGGTGAATGATCTAATTTTTGAACAACTTTAGAATGGGAGTTACCTCATGTTGAACGATCACAGCTGCTGTGGCATGTTGCCAGGTATACCATATCTAGTAACTTTGTTATCCAGGGTCACTTGCTGTATGCAAGTATTGTTTCCACAAACCAAGACGGTCAGGGAGTCACCTCTATGGCCTTCACTGAACATCTCTTATACGAATTGATACTCTAAGCCGAATGAAAGCCATTCTTTTGCAAAAAACTGTGCCACTGACCTCGGCCAAAGAGACCTATGATCTACAAGTCGCGAGGACTTCTGCCGAGATACACGCCCTTTTGATTACAAACTGCCCTATACATTTCTCAGAAATGTTAAGTCGTATCTTAAACATGTATGATCCGAGCGGTATTGTACATCTAATTAAGAACGTATGTTCCGGACTGTTAGCACCTTTTCAAGCAGTCCTCGGAATATTTCCAAACTTCGTGCACTCTGTGTTTGGCGGACTGCCCCTCCTTTTAGGACTCGTTGCAGGGATGCTATTTTTGCTCCTTCTGCTAAGATATGGCAAGCCAAATCACCAGCGACACCCAGTTCTCCATGGAGACAATTCTACTGGCGATGAAGTGTCGTGAGCGCATCATCCAAATTTTGGGATTACCTCGTCTACGAGAATTAAATACCACATGGTTTCTGTCATTCAGACCAATCTGGCAAGATTGCATCTTTCCTGTTCTAAGCTGCCAGCTATGTGGAGAAAAATGTGTGGTAGACATCTGTCTAACACTACTATCAGTCATGCCAACTGATGTTGATACTTTCCTTGAACCGGTAATGGCCCATTCTCTGTGTTGTCCCCAGAGGCTACCAATTCTGAGGACGGCATTCATTGTGATCTCACAGACGCAAATTGCTGATGCTAAGGTATGAGAGGACACATCAGGCGCCCAGGAAACATCCGATACGAACATTGTTGATGCGACCAATGCTGAAGGTGATGCTTCAATCAATCAATCAATCATGGACATTTATATAGCGCACTACTTACCCGGAGGGTCTCAAGGCGCTTGGGGGGGGGGGGGGTGCTGCTACTGCTCGAACAGCCAGGTCTTGAGCTTCTTCCTGAAGGAGAGGTGGTCTTGGGTCAGGCGCAGGTCGGGAGGGAGGGAGTTCCAGGTCTTGGCAGCCAGGTGGGAGAAGGACCTTCCTCCTGTTGTCGATCTTCGGATGCGGGGGACGGCGGCGAGGGCGTGACTGGCTGATCGGAGGTGGCGTTTGGGAGCGTAGAAGTTGATGCGGTTGTTGAGGTAGCTCGGGCCTTGGTCGTGTAGGGCTTTGTGTGCGTGGGTGAGGAGACGGAAGGTGATTCTCTTGTTGACGGGGAGCCAGTGCAGGTCTCTCAGATGTCCGGAGATGTGGCTGCGTCGGGGGATGTCGAGGATGAGTCTGGCTGAGGCGTTCTGGATCCGCTGGAGTCTCTTCTGGAGCTTGGCGGTGGTTCTGGCGTAGAGGGCGTTGCCGTAGTCCAGTCGGCTGGTGACGAGGGCCTGGGTGACCGTCTTCCTGGTCTCGGTGGGGATCCACCGGAAGATCTTTCGTAGCATGCGCAGGATGTTGAAGCATGACGAGGAGACGGCGTTGACTTGTCTGGTCATGGAGAGGGAGGAGTCCAGGATGAAGCCCAGGTTGCGTGCGTGGTCTGTCGGTGTGGGTGCGGTGCCCAGGGCGGGGGGCCACCAGGAGTCGTCCCAGGCGGAGGGCGAGGAGCCCAGGATGAGGACTTCCGTCTTGTCTGAGTTCAGTTTCAGGCGGCTGGCCGTCATCCATTCGGCTACATCTTTTATCCCTTCGTGAAGGTTGGCTCTGGAAGCGGTGGGGTCGTTGGTCAGTGAGAGGATCAGCTGGGTGTCATCGGCGTAGGAGATGATGTTCAGGTTGTGTTGGCGTGCGATGGGCGCGAGGGGGCTCATGTAGACGTTGAAGAGGGTGGGGCTCAGCGAGGATCCTTGAGGGACGCCGCAGATGACTTCGGTGGCCTCTGATTTGTACGGTGGTAGGCGGACTCTCTGTGTTCTTCCGTCGAGGAAGGAGACGATCCATTCCAGTGCCTTCTCCTGAATTCCGACGTTGCTGAGGCGCTGCACTAGGGTGCGGTGACAGACAGTGTCGAATGCCGCGGAGAGGTCTAGGAGGATGAGGGCCGCTGTTTCTCCGTTGTCCATCAGGGCTCGGATGTCATCGGTGGCAGCGATCAGGGCGGTCTCGGTGCTGTGGTTGGCTCGGAAGCCAGACTGTGAGGGGTCGAGGGATCCATTCGTCTCGAGGAAGGCGGCCAGCTGTTTGTTGACGGTCTTCTCGATGACTTTGGCTGGAAACGGGAGGAGCGAGATGGGGCGGTAGTTCTTGAGTTCGGTGGGGTCCGCTGTTGGTTTCTTAAGTAGAGCGCTGAGTTCGGCGTGCTTCCAGCTCTCCGGGAAGGTGGCGGTGTCGAAGGAGGTGTTGATGATGTCCCGCAGGTGGGGTGCGATGACAGCGTCGGCCTTGTTGAAGACGTGGTGAGGGCAGGGGTCGGTTGGAGATCCGGAGTGGATGGAGTTCATCATGCGGACGGTGTCATCGGTGCTGATCGGAGTCCCGGCGCGGAGGGTGGTGGTGGGTGGCGTTGCTGTGGTCGTTGTGTGCGATGGTTGACTACTGAAGCTGTTGTGTATGTCCGCGATCTTGTTGTGGAAGTAGGAGGCGAGGGAGTTGCAGAGGTCTTGCGATGGGGTGATGTCGTTGTTACTGGCGTTGGGGTTGGAGAGCTCTTTCACGATGTTGAAGAGTTCCTTGCAGTTGTGTGCGTTGTTGTCTAGTCGGTCCTTGAATGCAGTTTTCTTGGTGGCGCGGATCAGTTGGTGGTGCTTCCGGGTGGCAAGCTTGAGGGTGGTCATGTTGTCCGGTGTAGGTTCCCTTCTCCAGACTTTCTCGAGGGCTCGGCAGTTCTTCTTGGAGCTCTTGAGTTCATCGGTGAACCATGGGGCTTTCTTGCTGTCGGGTCTGCTGGGCGGGGTCCTCAGAGGGGCGAGTTCGTCCGCGCAGTTGCTGATCCACTTCGTGAGGTTGTCGGCGGCCTGGCTGGGGTTCGCTGAGCTGGCGGGAGGGTGCTGACTCAGGGATGCGGTGAGCTGGTCGTCTGTGATCTTGTTCCAGCTTCTTCGGGCAACCTGTTGCTGGTGGTGGTGGGTCGTCGTTCTTCTGAAGGTGAAGTGGACGCAGCTGTGGTCCGTCCAGTGGAGTCCTGTGGCGTGGCTGAAGGCGATGTCTTTGCTGGATGAGAAGACGGCGTCGAGTGTGTGTCCGGCGAGGTGGGTGGGGGTGGTCACCAGTTGCTTGAGTCCCAGGTTTGCGAGGTTTTCCAGCACGGTGGTGGTGTTGCGGTCGTCGTTGTTCTCCAGGTGGAAGTTGAGGTCCCCGAGGAGGATGTAGTCGGCTGAGGGGAGGGCGAGCGGGCTGATGAAGTCGGCGATGTCCTTGCTGAATTGTGTGCGTGGTCCCGGGGGTCTGTAGATGAGGGTGCCTCTGAGAGTGGTCTTGGGGTTGACGTGGATCTGGAAGTGCAGGTGTTCGGCGGGTGCGATGGTGTCGTCGGTGTTGGTCGTGATGCGGATGGTGTTCCTGTGAATGATGGCGATGCCTCCTCCTGTCTGGTTGACGCGGTCTCTCCGGATGATTTTGTAGCCGTCCGGGATGGCGATGGCGATGTCGGGCGCTGAGGAGGCGTTCATCCAGGTTTCCGTGAGGAAGGCGACGTCTGGGGTTGTGGTGTCGAGCAGGTTCCAGAGCTCGACGGCGTGTCTGTGGACGGAGCGGGTGTTGAGCAGGATGCACTTCAGGTGGCTGCTGCTGGAGTTTGGCTTGGTGGGTGCTGGTGCCGTGCAGGTCCGGGTGCAGGAGAACTTGCAGGCCTGGCAGATGAAGGGTCCGTGGGTGCGTCTCGGGGTGGCTCGGTAGCATCCAGGGGTTCGGCCGGCATTGAGTGCGTTGAGGGTGGCGGCGTCGTACGTCCGGCGGGTGGGCTGGGGTCTGCGGGGGCCAGGGGTCCTGGCACTGGCCGCGGTCCAGGCGCGGACGGGCGCAGACGGGCTTACCTTTGGCGCGCCTTCGGCGCACAATCGGCGCGCCCGCTGCGTGTGCACGCTGCGCGTTGATCGCTCTTCCATATGTGGAGAGTGGGGGGGCGGAGCGAGGGAGGGGCAGCTGGGAGGCGGGAGCGGGGTGGCGAATGGGAAGGGCTGACGAGGGGAGGGGCGGGGCCACAGGGGGCAGCGGCAGGGAGCGGGGAGGTGGCGGGAAGCGCGACAGGGGCCAAGTCACAGGGGTACAGTAGTACAAACACGGGGGAAACAGAGAATAAAACAGGGAGCAGAAGCTGCACAGGGGGTCAAAGCAACGGAGATACAGAGGAACGATTGAGACAACACGGGGACTGAAAAATGCAAGGGAGCACAGAACACACGGGGGGGAAGAGAAACAGTCGGATACTAAACCACAGACGCGGCGCAGGTGGGGTAAGAGCGCCAACAGCGGAGACACAGGCTCACGAGCACCAGCAGCGGAGACACAGGGTCACAGGGCCCAGCTGCGAGCGGCGGCGTGCGAGGGTGCGAGGGGGTGACCAGCCCAGAGGGACAGTGGTCACTGCCCGCTACCTTGCTCACCTCGACCTATATGGCCCAGTCAGTGGGAGGGAGGGGAAGCTGGGAGGCGGGAGCGGGGCGGCGAATGGGAAGGGCTGATGAGGGGAGGGGCGGGGCCGCAGGGGGCAGCGGCGGGGAGGTGGCGGGAAGCGCGGCAGGGGCCAAGTCACAGGGGTACACTAGTACAAACACGGGGGAAACAGAGAATAAAACAGGGAGCAGAAGCTGCACAGGGGGTCAAAGCAACGGAGATACAGAGGAACGATTGAGACAACACGGGGACTGAAAAATGCAAAGGAGCACAGAACACACGGGGGGAAGAGAAACAGTCGGATACTAAACCACAGACGCGGCGCAGGTGGGGTAAGAGCGCCAACAGCGGAGACACAGGCTCACGAGCACCAGCAGCGGAGACACAGGGTCACAGGGCCCAGCTGCGAGCGGCGGCGTGCGAGGGTGCGAGGGGGTGACCACCCCAGAGGGACAGTGCTTTACATCTATGTGCGGTTAATCTTCTAAACGAGGTAATCCAACTTTCGCCTACAATGATAGACGATTTTTTGTCAACTGGCATAAAAGATTTCATGTTTTCTCCAAGCCCTAACACTGACTTTTGATTTTGGCACACGGTGTTCTGAGAGACTTTGAATTTGACCTTCATTTTTTTGAACACAAAGAACTTTTCCTATGATTAATTTTGTTTTTTCCAAATTTGTATTTTTAACTTTTTGGCACAAGTAATCTGCTTATAGTAGAACTATTCATAGAGAACAAGAATTCTTTGAACACTTCCAGAGACAATATATGACCTTGTCCACAAACAAACAGTTTTATGTTATCTGACATGAAATGGTTTCGATCCTTTTTCTTCTGTATTTACGAGCCATTTCATAAATGTATTTATTTTATGATTCATTCAATTTGCATTTCAAATGTCTACATTTGATTAGAATGAAACATTGCTTTAATGTGTACAGCACCAATGCAATTTTATGCTTACAACTAGTTTTGATACATTATTTACAATGTGTTTGAAACATGCTTTTAGCACTTTGTGTGTAGATACATTATAGATATGTTATCATGTTTAGAATTCAGTAATGTCGTACATACGAAAGTGGAGTGGGTGTTGTGTATCGATTTAGATTCCGTATGCATTTCCCGATTCATGTCCTTATATAGGTATAATTCGCATTGCCCTTATATGGGCATAGAAATCCAGTCCTTATTTAGGCATAGCCCATGCTACCCAAATACAGGCATGGCTAATGTTAGAAACAGGGTCCCCTGCTGGCCAAGGCTTGCGCCAAAGTCAGTCAGAGATCACCATTCCCAAGTCAGGGCAAGGGAGTTACACACCAAGATAACCCCTGCTCACCCTCTAGGTAACGTGACACAAGCAGCAAGGCTAATCTCGGAGGCGATGTGTAAAGCGTTTGTGCGCGCACCCAGCAACAACACCCAAGGCCCACCACAAAGGAAACTCCACACAAGGTTATATAAAAATAGCCTTTGTATTATAGTAAAACACATTAGATGAAACACACACTTTACAATGTGCCAACAGGCACGGGCAGAATTTACAGGGGATTATGTACAGGACAGGGCCACCTGGGCCACTGTCAGGGGTATGCACTTTTAGAACTAGCACTTGTTGTAATTAGCACTTTGTAGGAGTAATAATACTTGTAGCTATAACACTTAGCACATAGAACATATCATGACTGTAGCACCAAAATAGTACATGTAGCACACAACCAGTAATTACTGGTAAAGGGTAAATACCTCCTACGCAACCCTAACCACCTTAGGAAAATCACGCAGGGAACCAGGACCTTACTAGTAGGACCTATAGAAGAAAAAACAATCACCCAAGCAAATAACACATAGCAAAGGGAAAGAAGCAAAACACATGATGCATAAAACATTCAGAGGTGCAAGAAATAACAATTGTGCAGAAATCACATCAGCAAGTAAATCACAAATTGCGCAAGGTGCACATAGGCACAACACTAGAACTGTCCCTCAGGCCAACTGGATTCGCAAGGGCTCAAACGCCCTTAGTCCAAAATGTCAGGGCAGGCTGTGCAGGCAGCCAAGAACACAAGCCTAAACGTGGCAACTGCCCACTAAGTGCTGGGCAGCTGAAAACACTGATGGGGCCAACGTTGGAGCCTCGTGGGCTCATGAACAACAATGGGCTCTAAAACAAATCAATGCCCCCACGAGCCTCTTGGGCTCTCAAAACCACTGTGGCGCCTTGAGCCTCTCGGGGCTCTGAATGACAAAATGCGGGCGCGGAGCCTCGTGGGCTCTAAAGCAAAATATGCCCCACTCGTTGGAGCCTCTCCTAGGCTTGATTTACAAATGCATGCTGGAGCGGCCCGCTGCCTCTCGGGGCCGCTCTGTCGCCACAGGAATGCCCCCGGGAGCCCCTGGAGAGCCTCGCAGGCTCGCAACTAGAACACTGCCCCACTGCAACTCGAGCTCCACTCACCGGGACTCCTGCAGTGGTGTCTCTGTGGGCCGGCCAGTCGCGGGGCTCTCCCTGACTCCGGACGTCGCTTCCTTGATGGCGGCTCCTTCGCGGATGGTATTATATTACACAAGACAGTGGTCCCTATTAATGGACACAATAATATGAAAAAACATTAATCATACACTTAATAAGTGGACAAGAAATTTATTTTTTGATGATCAAAAGAATTTTTAAGAAATGGGAGAACCATTAAATGTCAAGCGGGCACAGCCGTGACCCTTAACATACAAGACAAGACAACGAAACTAGTGGCCAAAAGGGCAAAGCAAAATTACGTCTGTGTACTTTTAGTCAGTGTTACAGACTTGAATTATTTACAACACACCACTGCATTTACCAATATTTCAATCATATATTGCATTTGGGGTTTTATGGTCGACGACGTTTCGATGCCGTATTACATATAGGGCATCATCATCAGGACAAAGAATAACAACAATGTTGTCTTGAGCATTAATTAATTGCACTATGCCTTTAGTCACATTACTTTACATAAAACAATTACATAGGAATGAAAAGGGAGAAAAAAAAAAGATATACATCAAGCGCTGGACCAATCCGTGCGTGGCTCCAGACGAGCTCCTCCTGACACGGCAGCTCTTGGCCAATCGGAGCGTGGCTCACCGGGACAAGCCCCCCGCAGCCAACCAATGACGGCGCGGCTTTTCCGGAAAGCTTCTCTCGGCGGTTCTTTGTCCCGGGCAGGCGGCAGTAATTCGTGGACCGGGTGATTTCAACAAGGGGTGGGCTCCCGTGAGATAACTACAACACCAAAACGGCAATAAAGGAAATAGCGGCACGGTCCTTGGCGGGGTGGGCACCTGCCAGGGGCTTAACTTGGCAATTTAAGCGGGGAAAATGCCGGTTAAGCACCGGCCTTGAGAACAAGCAAACCAGGGGGATCCCCACGCCTGGAGATCCCTTGGGGCCTCCTTGATGAAGTCAGCGCTGTGGGGACAAAGAAAGCGCTCCCAAGCGCTAGAGTAAAATAAAGCACTCCCAGCGCTATGGGCAAAATAAAGCTCCAGCAAAGTTCTGGAGGCAGGCAGGGGGGCAAGGCTGGGCCCAGAGCCAGCTCACTGGGCCTCCAGGCAGGGAGACAGTCCACGTGGCGGTCCTCCTGGCACCCAACAGCAACAGCCCTCCTCAGCAAAAGGATCCTGGAAGAGAACAACATTCATGGGGACACGGCCCCTTTCTATACATGTAAATCCTTTGTTTGTAGGTGCAGGGTAGGGGAAAAACCAGTCGCAGCTGGTTTTGGAGTACTTTGTTTTCCCCAGCCACCCTTTCCATTCTCCAGGCAGGCTAGGGTCATTAGTCGCACCACAGGGGGCAAAGCCAGCATTGTGTGGGGAAAGCCCAGCCCTATTCAGGACCCAGGGGCACCCCTCCCTCATATCACTCATGCTAATCGCTCCACTCACCACCGGGCAGATCCATCATGACTCATAGAGCCTGGCACCCCAGCCAGCTCCAGCCAATCACACGCCAGCACTCTCACTGCACACACACACCAATGTCTAGAAGTGGCACTTCCCCACTAGACACATACACGCCGCATATATCATTGCGCAGCATTCAATCTCACGAGTTTGCACATACCAAACTCGAGCCTGCACTCCCCACACATCAGGAATTAACATGGACACACACATTCCCCATGCATTCCTATGGGAGGGCAGGCCAGCCTCACTACACGCACGCACGTTACTCTGGGACACAGGGAAAAAAGTGCGCAGAGACCAAAAATCACTAACACAGATCACATACTAAAAGCAAAAAGATTAGGGGTGAACCTGCCAGAAGGGCCAAGTCCAACAGCTACTTGCATCCATTCATCTACGTCACAACGACTTCTTGGAAAAACAGACTCTTAAGCTTTAGGGACTTCCCCTTGCCTGAATATTGATTTCTCCAAGATCTCATTTATTATGCACGATCATATATTCCTTAGGGGTTAATTCATGATGTTCATATGCCCGACTTTTACGTCAATACTGGCATTCCTAAACACCTTCAAGGTATAAATATACCTTCACTTGCTATGGCAAAGCACGGTGTGGTTCGGTGCAGTTCGACTACCTACTTGCATGACGCAGCTCGCCACAACAAGTACAGGAGGAAGCCAACTCCCCAGCTGACGCACTGACCAGAAGCTGTCATCCTCCTGTCGAGAATTCAGCTCCAGTGTTTCTGACTCCCCTTGCAGGGTGTTGGGAAATCGAGTCCCGGGAAAGAGATACCAACCTCTCTCATTCTAAGGTATGGAGCTGATTAGAACCTAGAGAAACCTTTGGTAATTCTTGGCAAAACTAAAATATAGCTAAAGACAGCAGCTACTTCTTCCCTCGTACTAGACCTAGGTTAGGTACAGTGGGGTAGGCGTATTTTAGAAGCACCAGTTGAGTATTTTAGCCTCTGTTATTTATGTATGTATCTTTTTATATGTCATAGCAACAGACAATACTATTACAGTATTATTTTATATTACTGTTTACGCTGTACGCATTATACTTCACATTCTCTCTTACGATTGTAGCAGTTCATATCTCTTGCATGAGAAAGAAGATTGTTCAATAAACCCTTTTTATTGAAACACCCATCTCTCTATTTCTGTGTAAACTCTGTAGAAACAAACCATGCACGATTGACTGAGTGATATTGTTATCTATTGTTTCCACGACTCTGAAGATATTGTTCCGACTCTAAGGGAAACAAAGTTGTCATGTTTATGTGGTTGTCAGACACTAATTCCTTCATGTTTATTTGGGAAAGTGTCCAGTGAAAGTTGTCATGTTTATGTGGTTGTCAGACACTAATTCCTTCATGTTTATTTGGGAAAGTGTCCAGTGACCTCTGAGTTAGCTGGCACACACAATTAAGTTTAATGTACTCCATAGAGACATACTGACCTCAGTCCTATGTCAAATGTACAGTGTATATTATTCCAATACACAGAGCCTATTAGGGATATACAAACTACACTTCCGGTTTAAGACCTGCACATCGAGATCTGTACCTGATTGACCCCCTGAGGATCTTGGAGGACACAGAGGAAGACATCGCATCCTCGCTGGGCTCTGGTCGGGAGCTGGAATACCAACGCCCCATCCCACGTAGGAAAGATTGACTTACCGCATCTCCGCTGACTGAGAGCATCTCCGATCACTGTTGAAAGCCAACAGTGCCGTTCTGGAGAGAACCCGCACCTGCTGGGTGCTGTCACACGTACTGCTAGTAGCCCGACTTTGCCGAACAGGATCAGAACACGCAACTGTCCGCGGTAAAGGCCCTCGCTGCTGTGCTGAATGCTTCTGTGCTGCAGGAGTGGGTTAGACTTGAATTGGGTTTGTTGGGCCCCTGGAGGACTTGCTCCTGAAGGTGATGCAGCACCATAGACACTTTTGACTAATAACTAAGAGTCATAGGGGAACTCACTAGTACGGCCTACTTATAAGCCAGTGAAGGGGGACAACCCCGACCACTTTACGGGGACGAGGTTGAGAAAGGAATTTGCCTGACAAACATCAGAGCCTCAACCTCAGGGGATTGTGTTGTTGCTTGCAAATGTCATTATTCCTTTTCATGTGTAGATTTATAAATAAAATACTTGTTTTTCATAGAAAAACAAGTATTTGACTGGACACTGATTTATATATATTACTGTGTGCACTTTGAGTCATGACTCATGTTCGATAACCTGTATCTACACTCCCTGCCCCTGCCCCTAGGGAGCTCAGTAGCTCAGAATCCTTAGTAGGTGGGGCCCAGGACATCAAAAGTAAAAGGCCTCAGCCACCATCCTTAGGCCCAGTAGCCCATGCATGCTCTGAGGCTCTCTGAAAGGGGTTCTGACAGTACACATTTGTTTTTGCAACATAATTCATAAAAACGTCTTAGAACTACAAAAAAATACAAAGGTCAACAATCTGTCTGATATTTTACAATCACCTGGCTTGACCTATCTTGTCATTAGATATGACCATGGTTGCTGTTTTTGTCAGTACAACATATTGGGCATGATCTAGTGATGTTTGCACAATACCCTTATCATTGGCAGAGTGCCAATTTAATTAAAAGTGACAAGCCTATGAGAGAGTGTGTAGAAGATTTGTTGCTTCATGAAAGGAGGCAGTATTCCATTCCTCTGTGAGCTGGTTTACTGGATGATGAAAGAGTCATAACAACACGACAAAGAGTGGTAGTTTAAAATAAAGCCAACGAGCTTTCTGGCAGCTTTGGTGGAAAATTAATTAAAATCACACAAGAAAAAAGAAAATTAGAGACAATGGTTTATTTTACCCAGATGTGTTCTGTGTAGGCAATCACGGAAAATAGGGCCAGATGTACGGCCTGCCAATTAGCAAGTCGCAAATTGTGCCGTATTTTTGCCTCGCAATTTGCGACTTGCTAATTAGGGTGCACAATAGTGGCAGTCACATCCCGTATATTTTACATAGCGGCATCCGCCGCAATGTAAAATATGCATGTTTACCTTTGGCATGCACAACTTTGCAGGCACCGCGTGGTGCCTGCCACCTTGTGCCTGCCAGAGCAGGGGGGTACCATAGGTACCCACCATGTGCACCCCCCAACACCCTGGGGGCTCGCTACGGGCCCCACAACCAAAAGACCACATGCTTTTCCACGGCAGAAAAGCAGCCGTGGAAAAGCATGTTTCCGCCTGCATCGTGATATGGCTGGCGGTGTCTTGCAGACACCGCCACCATATCTGCGTACAACCACCGTGGATCAGCGGCGGACGGTCTGCCGCTGATCCCACCACCATCGTAATGTGGCGGGTGGTGTTTTCACAAACCAAGGCGGTGAATCCGCATCCTCCAGGCCGGTGGTGGCTTCCGCCGGCCCGGAGGATGCGGATTCGCCGCCATCCTAATCGGCCCCAAAGTTCTCTTTTTAAAGAAATTAAAGGAAAAGACCACTTAGAACGGATGAATCAATGGGGATTTCCCATTCCGCCTCAATGGGAAAATGCTTTAGTACATAAGGTCCTTAGTTCAGAATTTAGCTAGTACATTATTTCATTTGTAGGCAGATGTTCACAGATTCTAAACCGTAACTCCTGCACATCATTAATAGTTCTGCATGCTACCTTTTGTACTTGGAAATTACAAGTAACATGGTCATTTAGACCATGGCAAGCAGCTTACTGGCCCGCCAGGTCATCAGATCCCATGTCCTCCACTCCACTGGTGGAGAAGCACTTGCCAAATTTAGAGGTACCCACCAGGAAGAAAGGCATTTCTGTGCTTTCACTGGAGCAGCCGGTGTGGCACCTCCACTGAAGACATCGAACGTTGCTGAGCAGCGACCATGTTTGCAAAATGTTCTTTTTTTTTGCTAATAAAATTCCCAAAGTATGAGAAAGCCTCTTTAAAACAATAACAATACAATGGTTCTGATGTGCAGGGGGCGAATTCCCTGTGTGGGACCAAAGCACAGTTTTACTACCTGGGACCACCATGCTTTCTATTCTTTGCATAGCAGCCTTGGGAAAACTAGTGATAGGTGCCCTCCCCTAAGTTGAATAGGTTGCTGCCATTTTGACCTGATGGTCCTGTGGTGGATAAGTCATGAGCTCAAAGATTTATGCCGGAAGAACCACTTGAGGTTTGACAGCTGTAAATCCAGTGCTTTACCCAACCACATAGAGCAGGGAAGCTACAAGATTGGTGGGGCAGGAGCACTGCCAATCTACAATGGTGCACTCCAATCTCCAAACTTTAAAGGACCTCCAATAGGGGCAGTCCAGATTTGCACTCAGAGAAAAATCATGTGAGAGACCAGGGTTGGAGAACATGTGTCTGACCATGACCAGAGATGGGATACTTCAGAAATTCATTAGAAAATGTAAAATATTTTACTGCAACTTTGCAGTGTATATCAGATCAGTTCAAGAACAAAAAAATGACTGCTCCATTTCACCCTTGTGATTCCTCTCAGCTATTTAGTGCTTATTTATTTCTAAAAGAAATCAATGTAAAATGTTTGAAATTAATTGAGCCTTGAAATATATCAAACTGTTGTTGGGTGTAGACGAAATAATGGTATGGCTGTTGATCAACAAATATTTTGTAGTTGTAATGATTATAGCAAAAGGATTCCACAAATGATCAAGGTAACATATAAGCAGGTACTAGTGTAAAGCTCATACTCACCCTCTTAATCATCCCAAATTATACCACGCATTCCAGTGAATAACCTAATTGTGAAAGGTCGAATACAAATATACAGATGGAATTGACAGCACAAATATAATAAATATATATCCTGTTCTGGAAAAATAGGTTTCGATTTTGAGAAAAGGAAACTACTACAAATTGTATTAAAGTTTAGGGTACACACAATAAAATGGAAGCAGCCTCGTGGTCAACTTATTTTCCTATTAGTTTATGAAAAAAGAATCAAGATATCAATGCATTCTAAACCATGTGGCCTTTATCCACCTGCTATGAGAAGTTAGCAGTTAGACTTTTAACTATCCCAATGGAGCCCTTGTCATTCGAGAAGTGAGGAATTATGAGCACATAAAAAAGCTCTGCCCAAAACTAAATTGATGTGGGTTATGGAGAGCAACCAAAATTATATCTACAAATGATTTTGGCAGAGAATGCCCAAGAGAATCAAATCAGAAACTATTGTTAACACGTATTGAGGTGGAACAGTATTGTATCTGAGTCCACGGGCTGTATTCCTGTTGAAGGAATCGGACGTGATTCATCTGAAATACGGAAAAATGGATCGGCCTGATGTATGGAAATACCTGCAATCAATAGCATCCCCGATGCCTATCAGGCAAAGAGGGTCTTTTAGGGACTGGCAAATGTGGGGCATCTGCCAAAAACCACTGGCTACCACGTCAGTAATCACACAGATCCCATACCTCATTTAGGATCAGCGTGATCCCTTTTTGAAAAAACTTTAGCCAGTGGTCCACCTGCTACTGGGACAACAATGTTCGAGTGTCAAGAGGCCAACGTTATTTAATAGTGGGCCTTCGGGTGCTTATTTCAGAAAATTTTAAAATTGAAGGTTGGACGTTTTGTTATCACATTTTCTTTGAAAGTGCTCCTGGTTTGTCAGAGCACTATCAGCAAAAAGTGGAGAAACCAAAATACAGCTAACCAAGGTTCTGCACCTCAGCTTCTCAAGTAAACAATTAAGTATATTGTCAGTGCAATCACATCCGGAGTATGCCGCAGTTATACTCCACTGGAAACCAGATAAGAAGATTCAAGAACAGAAGGACGGTGCACCAGAATGAAGTCAGATAATTCCAGATGTATTCCAAAATATATTCTTTATTAACACTTGAGTTTAAAATTTTTTGGACATCAGCCAAAGCATTTAGTTCTGAAAGTAACTTTGTCAGGGCAGAAGTGTCTATGTCTGGTATCACTCAAGCGATATACAACAGTCAGTGGGTTCCTCAAGGGTTATTATTTAGTATTTATAGAATTTCTTTCAAAGTCTAGGTTCATAAATCATATGCCAGTTTCAACATCCCACTGACTTCCAAGTACATACATTCGTGTGGAGGATTAAAAGCCAAATACTTCAAGTTCCTCAACAAAAATCTCATCAGAATATAAGAATATCCGAGCAACATTATAATTGCCAAAGGCCCGCTAGGCTGACAGTACGCTCCACCATCAGCAAAAATGTTCTGCCACAACGATCAAAACCATAGAATATGGTGGGCGGTTTGACATTGGGGAAACAAAGACGGATCCTTCCCCAACCTAGTGGACAGGCAGGCTATGCTATAATCTGATGATGCCCATGGTAATCAACAAGCAATGACAAAGAAATAAGATTCGACTTTTGTGTAATAGATGCACATATGTACACGGAACATAGGCCTAGATGTATCAAGCATTTTGCGAATCGTTATGGCCGAAATTCGCAGAATTTTGACCATAACGAATCGCTAATGAACATTTTGCATATTTCGGGATGTATGTGTTTTCTCGCTGCGCAAAATAAGAATTCGCATTTTTTTGCGTTTCCTTATTTGCGTTTTTCATTTTTCTGCGAATATTTTTTTGAGATTCTCTATTTAGCATGATCGCTTGTTAAGAAGTCGCTGTAAAATGTATGAATGAATCGCAATTAGCGAAAAACGGCAAATCGCAAAATAAGAATTCGCATTTAACACTAACTCACATCAGGTGTAATTTTTTTTGAATCTTTAAAAGTCAGCCCCAACTGATTTTTTCAACAGAACCATGGCTGGACTTTACCTGATAGCTAGGAGACTGCACATCCAAGCTCTTGCACAGATGAGACAGAGGCAGGAAAGGATTTTCAAACTGAGGATTACCTTATTTCAACAGACTGAAGAAGACATTTTTGAGAAATATAGACTGCATCCACATACCATTTTGGACCTAATTGAGGAGTTGAAGCCTTTTTTGGAGCATGAGACACACAGGACACATTCTATACCAACTCATGTGCAGGTCTTATGTTCCCTGCACCTTCTTGCCTCAGGATCTTTTCAAAGAGTGATTGCAGAGGTGGGAGGAGTATCTCAGAGTGCTTTTTCAAGGTTTTTTAGGGTGTTTTTGGATGCAATGATGAACAGGTTGCAACATCATATTTACTTCTCCAGCACACCTCAAGATATCCAAATTTAAAAGTTTGATTTTTATCAAATTGCTCATTTTCCACATGTTATTGGATGTATAGATGGGACACACATTGCCATTACTCCTCCAGCTGCAACTGAAAATGTTTATAGGAATAGGAAAAGTTACCACTCTTTAAACATTCAAATGGTGTGTAATGCTAAGTATATTGTTACTGACATTGTTGCAAAATTTCCAGGAAGCACTCATGATTCATACATGTTTAGACACAGTGGATTACATGGACGTTTGAGTGCTGGTGAATTTGGAGATGGATTTCTGCTTGGTAAGTGCTAGTTCAAAACACATAATCCAATTAATAAGTTCTATTGTCATCTATTTTTAAAACTGTCACATTTCTTAAATTACCATTTAGGAGACAGTGCCTATGCAGTTCGTGATTTCATTTTGACCCCCTATCTAAATCCAAGCAACATTCATGAAAGGAGGTACAATAAGGCACACCGTTCTACACGTGGAGTTATTGAAAGAACTTTTGGAATTTTGAAAAGCAGGTTCAGAAGAATCCATAAAAGTGGAGGATCCTTGCAATATAAACCATCATTGTGTTGTAAAATAATTACAAGTTGTGCTATGCTACATAACATGGCTATTAGAAAAGGAACATAATGTGAAGTTAGTGACCCTGAATCTTCAGACAATGATGATGTCCCACCACCAAGAAGATGTGCTACAGGTTTAGGAGCTGTGGCTGGTCGACAAAGGCGTGCAGAAATTACAAACAATTATTTCTAGGTAAGAAATAAAAACACAACAACTGTATTTTGATTATGTAAACCTTTAATTATTTAAACTTACAAGGGTAACAGAAATCTGAAACCTGTTAATCCACAGGACATACATCTGAGAATGTTTGCTCACAGTGACATTCACTTTTCTTAAAATATATGTGGAAATATCTTTTTAATTTTTTCCCCTTCTGCTACTCCTGCGTTGGCCTGGCCCACTTCTCCTCACAGATGTGTGTGGGCTCCCAAGGCTCCCACTCCTCATTTCAGGGGTGTCCAAAGTGGGCGTAGGGTTACTGCTGGTTCTACTGCCAGTGTCCTCAGACTCAATGGCCTCAAAGAACGCACTTGCCCCTTTCTGACAAGTTTTTAATAATTCAAAAGAATTGGATACTTTATCCAGCCCTTTGGCAACATTTCTAGTGCATTCACCAACCATGCGTTGCATGGCAATGCTACGCCTATTACTCTGTGCTGTCACAGTGCACAGTCTATTTATTGCTGAATAGTACTTCTGTAGTCTGATGTTATGACTGCGAGAATCTCTCACTCTGTTTGACTCTGATCTTTCAAATGCTACACAAAGTCTGTCCATGGAGTCAGCCATGCGCCTCATACCATCACCCACCTTACTGTTACTCTTATTTAATTTATTCAGTTGGGCATTAATTGACCTTAATGCTTTATGTTGTTTTTCTTGCACTGAAAGCATGTTGTTTTCCAAACCAGCAAAAACATTTGCTGTATCTGTGACTTCTCCCCTGCTTCTTCTGGTACTATTAATAGAATATGTTCTTCTTGCAGCAGAATCAGTAACTGTGTCAAGATGTATAACTTCCTGTTCTGACACATGTATGCTATTTGTTGATCCCTCAGGTTCATCATCAGATTCTTCAAAAGGTTGCAGTTGAGCAACTGCTTTTCTTTTTCTTCTCAGAAAAGACAATGATTCATGCTCATCATTGACATTTACTTCTTCTGGGGCTGTAATATGTTCTTGTGAGGATTGCCCCCCATCACCATCATGTGAATCTACAACATGATCTGGGAATAAAGAAAGAGTCACATGAGATGCTTGTCTGTCTGTCTGCTTCATAACTATTAAATTATGCTAACTACAGAGGTACTGTTGTGTACTTATTCAGAGGTATGTATGTAAGTGCAGCTAAATTGTACTGTAGATAATAATTTTGAAGTCATGTAAGATACAAGGGGATCAATTTTCACATTTAAGTGCTGTCATTTTTCCAAAAAATTGTATAATGATCACACACTCATACTCATACACTCATGCTTCTAACTTATGCAATGAAATAGTCAAGCATCCTGCTTACCATGTTCAGCAACTGTGTGATCAGAACTGTCAATGGCTGAGATTCCAGAAACACTTTCATGCTGAATTGTAGATTCAATGAGCTCCTCATGTGGGGTTGGTTGGTCTATATTTGCAGATCCTCCACCAGTTTTATTTGCTTCCTTTAGTCTCTCACCAAGTTTCTCCTTTGCCCTCAGCCTCATGTCGTACCAACGCTTTTTAATTTCATCAATTGATCTTGGGATGACACCGACTGCATTGACTTTTTCCTGGATTTCCAGCCATAACTTCCTCTTCCTGACTTCTGGAACATATTTGGCTTGCTTTCCAAACAAAAGTTCATGATTGCAGGCCATTTCCTCCACCAGTGTCTCCACCTCCCTCTCAGAAAACTTCTGCTTCCTCTTCCTTTTCTCTGCTGAGGGGCCTCCTTCTGAATTTGCAGCCTCCATCCTGAAGTCAAGCAGCTCCTCTCTCCAGCCAAACAGGTTTCCAACTGCCACTGGGTGTGGCTCAGGCATGCAGGTGAAACTAATCAAGAGCATTTCCTGAGTATGACTCAGCTATTTTGTAGTTGGCTGCAGCAGATTCACGCATTTTTGCGACTTCTTAATTTGCGAAATTCGCAAATTAAGAAGTCGCATAAAATTTTCAAAAAAAATTGAGACTTTTAAGGAATCGCAAAAAAGTCGCAGAAACATACATACATCGCATTTAACGATTTCTTAATAGCGATTCGCAACGACTCGCTATTAAGAAGTCGCTAACACGAATCTTGATACATCTACCCCATAGTGGCATACATTCACAGATAGAAGATACACACCTACAAACACACCAACACAGCAATTTTCACAGTGTAACAACTTGGAACATCAACTACTAAATATTGTGCTACAAAAATATTGTAGCAAGAATATCAACAACAAAAATATTATGAAGGTAAGTATATATAGGTAAAAATAGGATCATTTTACTTTGCTCTACATTTATGGACTTGATATATATGTGTCTTGCTTATTAGAGATTAGTTTGCGTGGCAGAAAAGTTGGTGACCCCGGATCTAACTATTCAAGGATCACTGCATTATTTACAGCAGTTAAGCAAAACATGTGAGTAAAAAATGAATGTCTATGTATGCTCACTGTATAACAGTGCAAAGGTTTTTACACTATTTTTATTCATATGCGTATTCTTGTTTTCATATGTGCACAACACTTCAGTGCAAACACATTTTAATGGATGTTCCTTTTCACAATCTTAAATAGTACCCTTTCGTAATTAATAGATTGGCTTTGCCAATCAAATGCATTAGAACACAGTGATGTTGACGTTTGTTAGATCTGACATCCTTGGCATGATATTACCCCAATTCTTTTGCCGTCATCCCTCCTTTTTTCTGATTTTGTTTTTGTTGGCATTAGGTTCTGTGCACTTTCACATTGCTAACCAGTGATAAAGTGCTTGTGCTCTTCTCTCTGTCCAAAACATGATAATATTGGCATAAACCTAATTGGCACATTTAATTTTCTTGTATGTCCCTAGAATATAGTACTACATATAGCCAGAGCCTGTAAATTAAATGCTACTAGTTGGCCAGCAGCGCTCCTTGTGCCACCAATGTCACAGGCCTGCCACTGCTTAGGGGAGAGGATGTGGTCTATCGGCTAGACTGCTGACTTTTGTGCTGTAAACCAGGGTTCAAGCCTCGGGGTCGCGTCCACATCCTGTGATTCTGGGCAAATCACCTAATCTCCCTGTGCCTGAAAGTGTAAGTAACCAGTGCTCATGTAAAGCGTTCCAATACCTTCGGGTCAAGTTTGCGCTATATAAACATACAAAAAAATACCTGGCACATGATATTTTGATTTGGTAAAATAAACCTATTGCCAGGCCTAATATTTCCTTTTGTTACAAAGGTAGACCACAAAGGCTGATAAGTTAGGGTACATTGTATTTCAAAACATTTCAAAAGTAAGGCATGTGGGTTTTAATTTTAATTGTCTTGTTTGTGGAAAAATCCTAAAGTCGTTTTGCACTACTGTAAGGCCCATCTCCCCCATTCGTTAACACTGGGTAACCTTATTACATCTGTATGTGCTAATGTTGCTGTTTCAACTCAAATGAAATGTCATTTATAATCCACTTTAATGTTAATGTTGGATTTTAAGTCACAATTCTGAAAATACCACTTTTAGAAAGTTGGCATTAATCTAAACCATTTGTACCTCTGTCAGTGTCCTTTGTCACATGACAAATGTCTCTGTTGTTGGGGTTTGTGTATTTCTTCCAGATAGTGACACAAAGGGGACCAAGTTAAGGCTGGATGGGACACCCTGCCAGGTTGAGATGCGCCCTGCCGATTTTGAACTTCAAAGGGCTTGCCTCCACCACACACAAAAGAACCTGACACTATTCCATTTTCATCCAAGATAGTGTAGAGTCTTGCCAGGGGAAGAGAAGAACTTTCCAGAACCCGATGTGGGTGTAGTATAGAGAATCCCAACCACAGGACTTCCACACACAAAGGGTGGCACAAGGTGTGAATATTGGACCTTTAGAACAACTATCGAGTGCCAGAAGGGCTGCTTTGCTGCTGATGGGGCTGATAGCACTGCCTTTCTACCCTGCTCCTTGACCCAAGACCACAAGGGAGACCCCAAAAGTGATGTCCTGTGTAAACTACACGGACATAACAAGGTGATGAGGTCTTGAACGCTGCTGCTTGCCTCTGCTGGAATCAGTTCTAACCTACCAAGTGGTGCCCCATAGGTGCTGAATCATTGAAAGGGGTGTTGGTGGTAACAAAACACAAGAAAAATTAGAAACCAATGTAGACAAATAGAGTACATTCTAATACATAAAATGACACAAAATAAATTAAACCTAGTCACTGGAACCGGCATTATTAAAGTTTTTAGTGAAATCTAACAATGAAAAAATCTAATTATTTATCAAAATCTACTCTATTTTTCTAAATTGTCTTGAGATTTTTCTTGTGTTGTGTTTTTACTTTATTATTGTTTGTGTACTGTATAAATACTTTACTTATTGCCTGTAAGAAAACCCTCACTGCTGTTCTGCCAGCCTACCAGAGGGTTAAGCACAGGTTAATGTAATGACTTTTTTGTTCACCCGATAAGAATTTTGGTTGTTGCCTTAGTGAGTCTTCCACCCCTCAACCAATAACCCAATTTCTTACACTCTGCATTTAAGTTTAGCAAAGGCCTGAAACAGAAACATAGAGCAAACATGGTCAAGTTACTTATCTGTCTGTTAATGATGAAATTGGGGGAGGTGCTAAAAGCTTTGATGGCCTCATTCTGCATATTTTTATAGCAGTTTATTGCCCTTTCCCTAATTGTTCACAGTAGCATTCAGCTTGCGGCTATAATGGCAGGGTTAAAAATGTACATCTGATTGAAACCCTAATCAGGTGGCATTAGCAGCTGGTAATGTGCTCGTGGGGGACACCAAGGCTTAGTCAAAGTATTCTTTACAAACTTGATTCACTCAGCTGTAACATCATACTATATAAAGACGTTTCAACAATCTGGCAGGCACCATGGGGTGCCTGCCACAGGGTGCAGGATTTTCCGCACACACCCATTTCACTATGGGAGCCTGTATTACGATTGTAACTCATGTTCCCATAAAGAAAAGGCAGATTTGTCAGGTCAGTCGGGTCGGTCCTGAGACAGTGTCAGTCAGAGGCAACTCCAAGCGCCATCGAATAAGCCCCACTGTGGTAAACGTGGTCCAGCATTCCAAGGCTAACTCGGTGGGGGTAGTGGGGACTGGGGGGAATCCATATAAGTGAATATGTGCTTACAATTCAAAATGAGCTCAGTAGCAGCAATAAATCAATGTCCAGCCAAATACTCACTTTCTTGAAATATGAAGTATTTCTTTTCTATTGCTTACCCACACAAAGGAAAAATACAACATTCACAAACAATAACACAATTTCCTTTGAGTTCAGGGATCTAATGCTTCAATGGAAATTCCCTGACTCACTCACTCCTTGTATTAGTGATACTGGTTATTTCCCATTCGCTGTTGACAACATCGAGGGATTGCCCTACTAGCTGTCCATGCCTCAAAAGTCTACTCTGAACTTAAATTCAAGTAAAAAGTGTCCTTGCGCCACAGCGCTCACATCAGTGAGTTCCCCTGGGGCTGAAAGGCGCAAAACAAGTCTTACCCACTCCAATGGGAATGAGGCATGCAGAGTGTTGAAGAGCTCCCCGTCCACAGGCACTCACATCAGCTCAAGTCCCAATCAGGTGAGTCAGCTGCAGAGGGACTCAGGTGTTGCATTCAGCAGGAGCTTGCTCACTCTCCTCCACCATCACCCTCCGGCAGCAATCAGAGGTTTTCTGCACTCCTCCTGCAGGGTAAGTATCTCCATGGTCCCGATGGTGGGTGGTTCTGATGCTCCAGTCCTCAATTCTAAATTTGAGTCATGATGTTCCCACGGTTTCCTCACTTGATCAATGGTGTTGGACCACTCGCAGTCCTCATTGGTTCCAGTGACCACGGGTCACCACTGATCACAGTTTATGGGCTTCAGCCCGATGAACAGAGGAGATGTATTCCTAACATCCCTTCCTGGCATTGGAGTTGCCACACACCTGACACTAAAGGCTCCTGATCTTACTGTACAGTCGTTTTTACCACAGCAGCCCTTCCTTGCCTACAGGCTTGCTGTAACATTACTGAGTAGGCATTGGTCCTTATCACATGGCAGTCTTCACTGCGGTGGACATTCCTGGCATATGAGGGCACCTCACTGTTACAGGCATCCCAAGGCTTTGGGAGTCTTTTTTCACTGCTATCTTCAAGACGGCCCTCTCCTGGCATACCGGGATCACTGACAGTCCTGCACTCGGGCTAGGATCTGATCGGTGCAGCAGCTGTTTATTCGCACCTCACACAGGGGGGGCACTCAATAGGGCTCCACACTGGTCCTTGCTCCCTCCAACACTTTCCTCTTCCTCACAGGGCACACTGGTCTTGAGAAGCATGCAGGTGCTCAAGGCTCTGGGGCAGGAGGTCTTGAATTACCTAGGTAATGTCCCTTCACCCTGCAGCAAGACTAGCAGATGTTATCCTACAGTCCTGGTCACAGGCAGAAGTCTTACAGAGCTTCCCCTTCTCACATAGCCCATCTGGCTGCTTGACAGATAATACTTTTTGGAGTCTCAACCTTACATTCTTATAGTCCAAGTTCAGACACCAAATATGATTTAGGGTCTGAGTCTATTAAATTTTATGTTGAGGTTCTACTTCTTTTGAAGTGCTTGCTCCTCTGTTCCCTCTTTACCGTGAAAGGCAGTCGGTCGCAGCAGGGATATCTCCAAAGCTGACAGTCCAACAACACAGGCCATGGAAGTGACTAGAGTTCACAACGGGATGTCAGCCACAGTGATGTATGCATCAAACGGTTAGCCCATGCTCCCTGCCTTATTCTTTATAATTCTCTTACTAGTCCCATCTCCTTTCTAAGATGTGCCCAGGTCCCTTCCTTGCGACAACTCACTGATTAAAACAGCATCCTCTAAAGTATACAGGTGATGCCTAGTACTCCCCTCCCCAATGTGTGTTCCACCCAGCTTGTAGGAATGCAGCAATCTCCAAATCTGTCTGGTGGATCTCTCTAACTCCACTCCATGTTTCACCATGTAGGCCTGGATGTCCCAAAATGGGACCCAGGGCCATCCATGTATTATATCATCCACTGACACACATACACCCAGTGCATGTATACAGCATACACACACTGCACAGTACTGAATCCACCATGTACTGTACCACTCACAGGCACACATACAACCAGCATATACATTTAACATGCACACACTGCCCAGCACTGTATCCTTTACTTATTTACCACCCGTAATTGTTTGAAAAAATATTGAGAAAAAAATATTGGGATACAAAAGTTTTGCGTCAAGAATATCCGCATGTCAAAAATATCATGGACAGGAATACTGAAGGTAAGAATATCATTTTAAGTGTTGTTTTTAATATAGTTGTAAAAAATTTAGTTTTAGAAAATATTGTAAATAATATTGTTTGCAAGTATTATTTTATATGTATTTTACTGTAGGTTGTTTGATTTTATGTGCTTATTTTTTTCATTTGTGTCTGTAAGATAATTGATTATTTATGACATGTCTGAAGTTTTTATTTTTAGTTGTATTAATGTGCAAACATATATGATATATTATGTTGTTTATTAATGGGATGTTGCATTTTTAAGGGATAAGGATAGGAAGATTTTTCTAAAAGTTAATATTTTAATTTAAATGTAATGATATTTTTTTAATGAAATGCTACTTTATATAGAACAATTAATACATGTAGATTGTTAAGTTATTACTTTTTATAAATAATATTTCATATTTTTTTTATGTATTGGTAAATTATATTACATTTTTTTAAAGTATGTTGATGTAAATATGAAAATATATAGTTATAGATATATTGGGAAAGATTTAAATGCAGTTTTGTTACAAATGTTCAATAAATAAATTGTTTACAAACAAATTCCTATTGGAAATTTTTATCATATATTTAGAATAAATATGTATTACGTATGATTATTTTTTGTATATTTAAATGCTAGAGGTTTATTCATTTAAGTTGCATTAAAAAATGGATAATGATAGTTTTATTATTTTATTATTTCTATTATTGAAATAAGTTATGTTGCTGGGAATATATATTCTAAAATGTATTAATTTAAATATAATATTATTTATGTTTATTATAGATTTGGAAACTCACTTTTATTTTTTAATATATAGATGTTTTTAAATTTGGATTATGAATGAATTTTCAATGATATGTTTCAAAATGATGGAATATTAATACATAATAATATGTATTATTTACAAATAATGAGTAACATTATTTATATGTTAATGTTTAATTTTAAATATATAGGTTTTTAGTTTGGATTCTTGTGTCTTAAACATGTATGTGTGAGTATTCATTGTGTACATAAATCTTTTATTGTTCAACACCTTCCCTAAAATGGTTCCGATTGGAGTGGGAATTGCAAGTGTCACCCCTTTAGTGCCCAACACCTTCCCTAAATGGTTTACATTGGAGGTGGAATAGTAATTGTCACCCCTTTAGTGTCCAAACCTTCCCCCAAAATGGTTTAGATTGGTGCAGGAATAGCAAATGTTTCTCCTTCCGAGTCCAACACCTTCCCCAAAATGGTTTCGTTTGGAGTTGGAATAGTACTATACTGCCCTTTAAAGTACCATGCCGTACCCAAAATGATTTAGGTTGGATTTGAAATAGTAAATGTTGCCCCTTTATTTCCCAACATCTTCTGCAAAATGGTTTAGATTAAAGTTAGAATAGTAAATGTTGCCCCTTTATTGTACAACACCTCCCACAAAATGGTTTAGACTGGATATGGAATAGTAAATGCAACTCCTTTAGTGTCCGATGCCTTCCTCAAAATAGTTTAGATTGGAGTGGGAATAGTAAATGTCACCCCTATAGAGTCCTGCACCTTCCCCAAAATAGTTTAGATTGGAGTTGAAATAGTAAATGTAGCCCTTTAGTGACCAACACCTTCATCAAAATGGTTTAGATTGGGGTGGGAATAGTAAATGTTGCCCCTTTAGTGTAGAACACCTTCTCCAAAATGCCATAGATTGGAGTGGGAATAGTAAATGTTGACCCTTTAGTTTCCAACACCTTCACCAAAAAGGGTTTAGATTGGAGTTGGAATAATATATGTTGCCCCTTTAACATCCAATACTTTCACCAAATTGGTTTAGATTATAGTGGGAATAGTAAATGACACTCCTTTAGTGCCCAACACATTCCCCTAATGTGTGTATATTGTAGTAGAAATAGTAGATGTCACCCTTTTAGTGTCCAACACCTTCCCAAAAATGATTTATGTTGCTGTTGGAATGGTATATGTTGCCCCTTCAGTGTCCAACCCATTCCCCGCATTAGTTTAGTTTGGAGTGGGAATAGTAAATGTTATCCCTTTAATGTAAATCACTTTCTCTAAAATGGTTCATGTTGGAGTGGAAATATTTAATTTAACCATTTTAGTGTTAAATTATTTTGTTAAAAAGTATTTGTTTGTAGTAGGATTAGTTTATGTTATTTAATTAGCAGTATACTTGATTGTCAGCAAGTGTACTGTGGCCAGGCACAAATCTATCCATCTTGCCTTTTTTGGACTTGATGTCCGCATTTGACAGGGTCAACCGGGCAAAACTCTGGAACCTGCTACTGACCTTGGGGACTGATCCTGAGTGATTTACATGCTTGCACTTTAGCCTCGGTCCAATATTTCCAGGGGGGGCCTGCACATGAGGGTTTGGCACAAGCAGAGGGGTACGACAGGGTTGCATCCTTGCCCCCTTTCTGTTCAAACTATATGTAAATGTTCTGGAGTGGGTCCTCTTGTCGGTGGGAGCTAATTGTCTGAGGGTGGGCTCCAGCTCGCTACCTGTTTTATTATATGCAGACAATGCGGTCCTAATGTTATGGATCGTAGTGAGGCTACAACTCTTGGAGAATACGTTTCTTAATTTCATGGCAACTTTGGGTCTCACAGTTAATTTCACAAAATCACATGTGATGGTTGTGGGCCCCAAAAATACCCGCTCGAAAACATTCATGGTGGGATCTGACATGCTAACTAAAGTCTTAGTATTCCTGTACCTTGGGGTATTGCTTGACCATCAGAGCAAGTGGAAACCACGGGTGTAATAAAAAAACGTGACTTTTTAAAGACAACAGCTGCAATCCACAGATTTGCATAGTGCTTAGGTCCTCAACCTCCTTTAATAATACCTAAGGTGTACATGGTGAAGTGTGTTGTTGTTGTTGTTGAATAGCTTTATTTCGAAATATTTGTCATTTCATAAAAGCATTACAGTACAAAAACAGATAAAAATATAAAACAGTTTAGCAATTCGACCCCCTAACACTTTGTACAAAGAACAATAATATACAGTCGTTGGTAAAATGATAAGGGAGGGGGAACAAAGCCTCAGGTGGTTAAAACAAGTTGAGTCTGCGGGGAAAGCTTTACTGGAGGAGCAATTTCCTCACAGATCTTATCCTCCATACCCAGCCCAAAAATGTTGCCAGGCAACAAGCAAACAAAGGACGGGCGTCCGATCTTAGGATCTGTAGGGCCTCCAAATGTGACCGAGTGCCCAGACTCATGCAAAGGGGTTTCAGCCATCTTCGGCGAGGTGCTACATACGCTGGGCACTCAAACATAAGATGGGCAATAGACTCGACCCTGTTAGCACAAAAAGGACAGAACGGTATGGTTTGCCAAGGTGGTTTCCAGCTTCCTGTCCACTATCCTAAAGGCAGAACTCCCACCCTAAATTTAAAATACAATGACCTATCCATCGGATTGGAGATCAAGTCCAGGTAAGGTTCTCTAGAGGGGAGATCTTTAATTAGCAAAAACTCAACGGCAGATCTGCATAGTTTGAAATTACTCAGTCTCTCATTTGCCACCCAAGCCCAGAATATTTTCTTTAACAACTGTTTAGGTGGGGATGTTCTCTTGGCCCAAGCGTCTCCCAGGCCCAGTTCACAAAGGAGCCGCTTTACTTCCATGAGCCAACCAACCTTGTGCCAGCCCGGGGTTGAGAGGAGTTCACGCAGGGCTTCTGCATAACTTGAGAGTTCTGGTACATTCCATATTCGAGCCCACAATAAGAGAGGGCGTAGCTTTGCTTGCTCGGATATGGGGCGTGTACCTGCGTCGAATAAAAGAGGGAGAGTGGGAGTGCTGTGGGGTAGCCTCATTAGCTCTTTATGAAATTTATTCTCAAGATGGGTCAAGTTATCAATTTTCTGCGTACCCCACAGTTCTGCCCCATAGAGCGCGGCGCTCACCACCGTAGCCCTTTAGATATCTAGTATCACCCCAATGGGTTTAAGGGGTGAGGCGCGATGTTCTTTTAGCAATGCCCCTGTAACCCTCCTATGAGTCAGAATGATCTTTTGATGGTGAGCCTTCCAACTCATAAAGTCGCAGAGTCGGATGCCTAGATAATCGAATTCCCTTACCCTGTCAAGTGGGACTGAGTCTAAGGTTGGAGGATGGACCGACTTCCTAGGGGGATTCAAGACCAGGAATTTGGTTTTGCTTATGTTAATGACTAAACCCCTGGAGTCACAAAAGTCCTGGAACCTAGTAAGCAACGTTTGGAGGCCTACCGGAGTTTTCGAAATCAGCAGGGTATCATCTGCAAATAGGAGAGTTGGTATCTTCCTGCCCGCCAGGGAGGGTGCGTCTGATGGTTGTTCAAGAAGATGCTCCACCACTCCGTTTAGGTAGAGTGAAAACAGAGTGGGGGCTAGCACACACCCCTGGCGGACACCCCTATCTACAGAGATACGAGATGTTTTTTGGCCCTGTTCGCCCCATCTGATTTGTGCAAAGTTGCTTTCATGGAACTTGATAAGCAAAGCCAGCAAATACGGGGGGATACCCAAACCCTCTAAGACATCCCACAATTGGTCACGTGGGACTAGGTCAAAGGCAGTCCGCAGGTCTATGAATGCGAGATACAGACTGCCTTTGCCCAGTACGACCACTTTCCAATAGAGCATTAAAAATCGGAATGTCTGTTCAATAGTGCCAGTTCCTGATCTAAAACCGGCCTGGAAGTCGGACAGAACCTGATTTTCTTCGGCCCACTGCAAAATCCTTCCTAAGACTACTTTGCCTGCTACCTTCTGGGTGGAATCGAGCAGGCTAATAGGTCGATAGTTAGCAGGGTCGTCCCTACAGCCCTTCTTAAAAATCGGGACGACTTCCGCACCCATCCAGGAGTCCGGGAGGCATCCACCAGACATGACCTCATTCAGAAGTAGGGCAATGAGTGTGCTCCACACCTCTGTATTGACCCGTAGCAAATCACCCGGGACGCCATCTGGACCTGCGGCCTTGTTGGCAACAAGGCACCTAATTGCTCCTTCAACTTCCTTGGCTACAAAGATGTGGTCATTGTCTGTGTTACCGGCCGACACTCTATGCCTGGGACCCCTGTTCTGTCCTGGTGCCCCTGATGGAATGGATTAAAGCTTGGAAAAATGTGCAAACCAGGCCTCCCCTGTGATTTTACAAGTCAGTTGTGATTCGACAGGCCTATCCCTACCTCTGAGCAAATCCCAAAAACCCTTCGTATCCTTTTTGGAACTAGCGTCCGTTAAGTCTCTCCAAAAATTGGTTTCATGTGCTTCCCTTGCCACAGCTTGAATTTTTTTGTAACTTTTCCTCCTAGCAAGTCTGATTTGATCTGGGTCTTTAATATCAACCGCCCGGATAAGTTCACTTTTAGCAGCGCGGCAAGCAGAGGAGTACCATTTGTCTCTACCCTTAGTTGACGTTCTCCCAAAAGCCTTAACCCTACCCTGAGGGACTATAAACAAATTACTCAGGGCTGAGACAGTCTCTGTGAAGGCCGTAAGGACATCGTTAGTGAAGTCCGATGCACCTAAGTGGTGCTTTACGTTTGTCATTATGGTCTCCGCTTGAGCCATTCTCCCCTCGTCCGCAACAACTTTAGCCCATTTTAATCGCCTACCACAATTAGATGGGACAACTTCATGGGAAGATTTCCAGATGGATCGAGACGAAGTTGGATTCCCATCTTCCCACGGGAGGGTAAGGGTCAGGGCCAAGGGATTATGGTCGCTATCGGATGTTTGTAGGACTTCCATATCGTGGAAGTGCTGCCATAGATTATGATTTAACAATATATAATCAATTCTAGAGGTGTGACCCACCCTGTTATAGGTGTGCGCACCCCTAGAATCTGATTTCGATCGACCATTGGTGGCTCTAAGATCGTATTCTAGACAAAGTGAGTTGAGATCAATGACATTCTGAGTCCATTTTTTAGTCGGATCCAGGGCGAGCAAAGGAATACCTCTCTTAGCGTCATCTTCCCAGGTGTCCAAGATGTCCTCGCTGGCTAACGGTTCAAAACAACAGTTAAGGTCTCCAGCCAGGACAACAAGGGAATCAATATTACAAGCTCTGAGCTCCTCTTCTACACCAGTTGAGGATAGCAATGAATTCCCCCCCCCCCCTGGCCCCCCTTAAATACAGATTAAGCACTTCTAACTTCCTACCCCGGGACACTGTATAGCAAGTCTCAAGAGATCAGGAGATTGGGTGTTTATGTGCCTTATGGATAATCCCAGTGCAATACTGACCCAAATAAGAAGGCCACCCGATGGGCGGCCTTTGCTGCCCTGTGGTTTGGATGCTGGCACAGAGTAGGTCGTGAAACCTACCCTGTGGAGGGGATCCAAGCACCAAGTTTCTTGAAGGAGACAGATCCCATAAGGGTCAACAAAGGAGTTCCAATCTGGCTTATCGATGTTTCGTGCGAGCCCTGCCACATTCCAACTTAAGATCTTCAACAGGGAATTATCTATGGGACTCTGGCAGGTCAAAGGGACAAGGGCAGGGAGGTCACCGTTAGGGCCGACAGGCAGGGAGAGCTGGAGAGGAATTGTATGGAACGTCGGAACAGCGACTGTCTCGCACACAATTGCATTGGCACTATAGGAATTAACAGGATGCAGCGCACCCTGTACTGACAGGGCCTGTGCCCTAAGTTGGATAAGGGGGGCAGGGCTAGTCCCAACAAGGGTAGTCAACAAGGGAGGAAAGCCCACTTCCACCTGGGGTGCGGGAGTCGTAGAAGGTAATGCCAGATCAGGGGGCTTGGGCAGTCAATCCACATCCTCGAGACAGTTGTACCTGTTCGAGGTAGATATCCCGAACCAGGTTCTAGTTGGATTGTGCTCTTTAGTATGATAGCCCCTTCTGGGCTGATGGTGAACCATAGACCAATTCCCCCCATAAGAGTATACATCTCGAGGTGGATAGAAGAAAGACAAAGGCTTCGGGGCAATGGATAAACCCTCATCCTCAATAGCCCACGAACAAATATAATTAGCCATATGTGGGTCTTCAAACGTCACGACTATACAATCACCGGGTATAGATTTCCGTGAGGAGCCCACCCAGGAAACTCTACGCACCATTTTGACTCTACTTGTCCGGCCATTAGAAATCGGTCTGTGCGTATTGAGCCAATGCATGGCCTTGTTCTTTAAGGACCAATGATTTTCATAGTGGCCATTCACTACCTCCGGCACCCCCGTCAATACCACCACGTAGTCATTGGCTTCAGGAGGGAGATCAACATACCCCCCTCGAAAATTGCTCTTGTTATGTGAGCCCAAGGTGGGACGGGAGGAAGTATTTTTCTGTGAGCCCTGAGTAGGACGATGGGAGGAACTGATAGTATTCTGCCTCCTAGGATCAGTCATATTGGTACGAGTGTGGGTTTGAGAGGTGGGTGCCTTTGGGATATTAGCCCCGGACAGGGGTGCAGGGTTTTTGATAGCGACTCCCTTGGTACGAGGTTTAGGGATAGGCTGTATAAGGCTTGGCACAGTGGGGTGAGAAGTTGAACTCTGCGGGGCTGTAGGGGAAGGGATTAGAATCTGTGGAGCTATATTATTCTCTATCAGACCTTGGTTTTCAAGACCTCGTAAGCCAAGAGTAGCCAAGGCTATAATACTTTTATCCATCTCTAATAGATGGTTCTCAATTCGAGAGAGTCTTACATCCAGGGGAGAGAGGAGTCTTTTTAGGGTCTCCCAAACTACTCCTATAAATTCCCCTTCCCTCCCCTCCTGATCCTTTAAGTAGAGATCTACTTTCTCTTTGGATGTGTTACCTTTAGTGGCTACGGGTGCTGTGCCATCATTATCAGTACACTGAGAAGCCTGTAACGTGGTGACATGCCCTCCTATACCGCCATTCACCGGGATGTTAGCAACATTAAATAGGTGTGCCCCAACAATTTTGGCCTTCTTGCGTGAGAAAGCCGACCTTGGGGTACGCTTCCTTTTGTGCAAATTGTCCTTAATACTATCGAATGTGCCATAGCAAGTGGACGCATCAGAAACATCTGGAGAATGAAGAATGGGGGTAAGTTGATGATGAGGGCTGACCACAGGTGGGGACGGGCTTGCGGACAAAGGTGGGGGACACAGGGGTGGTGGAGAGATAGGCAAAGCCGGAGTGTCATGAACATCCGCCAGCGTTGTTGCACAGAGTTGATTGTTCAGACGCTTCGGGGTAATGGCTGATGCTATGTGCCCTAAGGAAGATTTCTTGGAGTTAGCAAACTCTAGTGACAATTTCCTAGCAGCCGCCAAGTCAAGGGAAACTCGAGTTTGAAGTTTAGTAATCTCTTGGTCTATGGCAATATTTGTGTGTGTGATAAAATCATCCATGGGACCATTGTGAACCAACCCCCCCTTGGCAGCCCTGCTGCGGCTAGCTCGTGTGCACATATGTAAGGATGTAGACAACCAGCGTAAACAATGGGGTAGGACAATACGGGTTTGGATATTGGCAGAGTTTTGACGAAAGAGAAGGGGCCCAGACCAGACCTCTTAGACCTCGAACGGCCTCAACGGCCCGCTCTTAGCCCGGTCTTCGCCCCGAGCTGCGTCCCGCGCTGCGGGAGTTAGGAGGTGTGATATAGGGTGGTGTGTTGGGCGGGGGGCGGGCCAGCAGGGAGAGCGGACCGGATGCTGGTTCCCGGTCTAGCAGGGGCTCCTGGTAGATAGAGTCCCCCGCACGCTCGCAGCCCCGCCGAGCCTCACGCCCAAGCCGCCTTGCAGTGAAGGAAACGGAGCCCCACGCACTCCTGTGCGTAGCGGCACCCGCGAAGCGGGTGCGGCGAGGTGAGGGCGAAGTCAAAGTGGAGAAAGCTGCCTGAAGGGAAGTGCCTCCGTGGATGCAAAAGAACTGGTGTCCCAGGAAAATCAGGTGCAGGGCGCCTTTCGAGCACTCAGGTGGGCGGGGGGCGGGCCAGCAGGGAGAGCGGACCGGATGCTGGTTCCCGGTCTAGCAGGGGCTCCTGGTAGATAGAGTCCCCCGCACGCTCGCAGCCCCGCCGAGCCTCACGCCCAAGCCGCCTTGCAGTGAAGGAAACGGAGCCCCACGCACTCCTGTGCGATGCGGCACCCGCGAAGCGGGTGCGGCGAGATGAGGGCGAAGTCAAAGTGGAGAAAGCTGCCTGAAGGGAAGTGCCTCCGTGGATGCAAAAGAACTGGTGTCCCAGGAAACTCAGGTGCAGGGCGCCTTTAGAGCACTCAGGTGGGCGGGGGGCGGGCCAGCAGGGAGAGCGGACCGGATGCTGGTTCCCGGTCTAGCAGGGGCTCCTGGTAGATAGAGTCCCCCGCACGCTCGCAGCCCCGCCGAGCCTCACGCCCAAGCCGTCTTGCAGTGAAGGAAACGGAGCCCCACGCACTCCTGTGCGATGCGGCACCCGCGAAGCGGGTGCGGCGAGATGAGGGCGAAGTCAAAGTGGAGAAAGCTGCCTGAAGGGAAGTGCCTCCGTGGATGCAAAAGAACTGGTGTCCCAGGAAACTCAGGTGCAGGGCGCCTTTAGAGCACTCAGGTGGGCGGGGGGCGGGCCAGCAGGGAGAGTGGACCGGATGCTGGTTCCCCGTCTAGCAGGGGCTCCTGGTAGATAGAGTCCCCCGCACGCTCGAAGCCCCGCCGAGCCTCACGCCCAAGCCGCCTTGCAGTGAAGGAAACGGAGCCCCACGCACTCCTGTGCGATGCGCCACCCGCGAAGCGGGTGCGGCGAGGTGAGGGCGAAGTCAAAGTGGAGAAAGCTGCCTGAAGGGAAGTGCCTCCGTGGATGCAAAAGAACTGGTGTCCCAGGAAAATCAGGTGCAGGGCGCCTTTAGAGCACTCAGGTGGGCGGGGGGCGGGCCAGCAGGGAGCGTGGACCGAATGCTGGTTCCCGGTCTAGCAGGGGCTCCTGGTAGATAGAGTCCCCCGCACGCTCGCAGCCCCGCCGAGCCTCACGCCCAAGCCGCCTTGCAGTGAAGGAAACGGAGCCCCACGCACTCCTGTGCGATGCGGCACCCGCGAAGCGGGTGCGGCGAGGTGAGGGCGAAGTCAAAGTGGAGAAAGCTGCCTGAAGGGAAGTGCCTCCGTGGATGCAAAAGAACTGGTGAAGTGTGTATCCAAGGTGCTCTATGGAAGAGAAGTGTGGGGGGACACAAAAATTGATAGCATTCAGTCGATCAAAAACTCATTTTTGAGACGGGAATTGCAGGTTCCCCAAAGCAACCCAGCATTTACAGTTCACAAGGAACTGGGAGTGCAGTATCTAATTGATAAAACTGCAATGAGTCCACTAATCTGTTGGATCAAATTATGTTCAGCCATTAAACTGCAGTTAAATAAGTGGACTTTGAGAGACTGACTGTCTAAGGCGCATGCTATGAAGATCCCATGGATTGGATACATTAAGGAGCCGATTAGGATTGCGGAAGGCCCATCACCGTCACCCATGTGGTGGGGGTCCTTTCGCAATTGTACCGCGATTTCCCCCGCCACATTACGATGGTGGAGGGAATACCATACAGACCGTGGGGGACTCAAAGACCGTCCACCACGGGTCCGCCAAAAGCAATCTGACAGATTGCCTGGCGGACTGTCTATATAGCCAGAAATTGTGGTGGTGCCTAGCAGGCACCGTCCACCAAATCATGATGCTGGCTACATCCGGCATCGCCGCCATGTCAAGGCTGGTGGGGATTTGTGACAGGGGTCTGTTGCAAGCTCCCCTTGTGTTGGGAGTAGGTGAGGGTGCACTGGGGGTACACATGGTATCCCCCTACATTTCACTGCACTATGTGGCAGGCACCGTGTGGTGCCTGTAACGTAGTGGAGTGAAATGCACAACATGGCATTTTAACATTGCGGCGGGTGCTGCTATCAGCAGTACCCGCCGCAATGTTAAAATGCAGGATCCCTCCGCCATGGTGGCAGTCGCATCCTGATCGGGTGTGCGGGACCACCACATGCATGGCAGATGGTCCCGGTTTACACCAGGTTGGCAGACAGACTCCAGTGCGTCCGCCATCCTAATGACCACCTAAGTGCGTCCTGAGTTGCCTATGGAGAGGACTTTTTTTCTAGCCCAGAATTCATGAGTCGTGCTGAAATAAAAGGGGTCAAACACACTTTCTTTTCAACAAGGGGCACTTAATAGGAACAATTAGTGATCTTGAAACCTATGGTAAGGGGCGTTCTGCTGCTAAAAGCTGTACCTGGCATGGAACCATATTTGTTTGTCAATAAATCTTTATTTCAGTTTATAGAACCATAAAAGATGCAAACACATGAGTTCTAGGCGCTATTATTCAGAATAAGAGTACTGTAAAAAACTCCATATACCAGCTCTTAAAAGATAAGATATTTGTGTTACATTGTATAGACACAGGAGAAGATCAACCCTAGACAAGTCTCACTATTTACTGGTTTGGCCTACAGGGACTCTGGCTAAAGTGCTAGTGCATTAATAAATATTGTTGGACGTGGCCCTTTTTGCAGGGTCATCCCTGAACTTTTTGCCTTCCTCCTTTATTTTGTCTCACCTATTTTTGTTGGTTTTATGACTCTGGGCACTTTACCACTGCTGATCAGTGCTAAAATGCATATGCTCTCCCTATTGTAAATTGATGTATGAATTAGTGATTCCCTGATTGGCTGATTTGGTTTACCTGTCAGACCCTAGTACAGTGCACTGAGTGTGCCAAGGGCTTGTAAACCAAATGCTGCTAGTGGGCTTGCAGCACCGATTGTGCCACCCATAGAAGCAGCCTGTAAAAGTGTGTCTCAGGTCTGCCATTGCAGAGCCTGTGTGCAGTCTGGTACTGCCATGTGGATTGGGCACTTGCACCCACTTGCCAGTCCCTATACCTTCCCTTTTCTGCATATTAGTCACCCCTATGGCAGGCCCAGGGGCAGGGTGCATCGTAAGTATAAGGTAGGACATGCCCTGGTGTGTGTGGCATGTCCTAATAGTGAATTACAGCCATTTTCGTTTTTCACTATTGCAAGGCTACCTATTCCCCATAGGCCAGAATGGGCAGTTAGATTATTACATTTTATAATCATAACTGACTCAGGGAACTAGGTAGCAATTTGAGTTTACTATGCCTGTACTCAGAATGATGAAATGCATCTTTTAGTGAAGTTGGTTTTAACATTCTGTGTTTGAAAACACCACTTTTAGAAAGTAGATATTTTCTTGTCTAACTAACCAAGTCTGCCTCTGCTAGGTTGTGTATTCCTTGTCTGGAGTTTGAGTGACAGGGGCTGGGGGATTCCAGGAGAAAGGGTGAGTCAGCCCAGTGGTGAACAGAGCGATCTGCATCTATATGGGAGGGAGGAGTTGTACCTGGGACCCGAATAGGGCTATGCCTTCCCTCCACAATGCTGGCTCCACCTCCTGTGGTGCGTCTGATGTCTCTGCCCTGCACTGTGAAAGGAGAGAAGGATTATTGTCAACAGAGTGCTCCAGGGCTGTGCCTTCCCTCCACAATGCTGGCTCCCTCTCCTGTGGGGCATCTGATGTTTCTGCCCTGCACTTGGAAAGGAAAGAAGGAGTCATGTAAGCAGAGTGCTCCAGGACTGACCAGAACTGGTTTGGACTAGGCAAAGGTCTCTCTGCTTTCAGAGAACAAAGAGAAACTGCGTATAAAAAGGGCGACCAGACCCCAGAACTTTAGATCACTTTTGGACATCAAGAATAAACCTTTGCTGAGGAGAGGAGCCAGAAGAAACTGAGGAGAGACTATCCCTGAGCTAAAGTGCTGCTTGGGGAATTGACATGCAGTGGTTGCCGGCTACCAAAGAAAGGAGAATGGGACTTAGTGTACTTTCATCAACTTGTAAGGATCTCCAAGGGCTTGAGAGAAGAGCTTGCCTCCTACTGAAGTCTCAGGGACAACAGACTACAACCACCAGCTCCCCAAGAGTTCTTTTGAAGTGCCTGCTGCTGTTTTGGGCCTTCTGAGGGACTGCGTGTCGCAAGGAGCTGGAAGCGCGACTCACGAAGAAGAAGCGTTTCGCCTTCGCAACCGCTGCCATTGCATCTCTGAAAAGGGTGTAACTGCTGTAGCTGACGCATTGCACCCCATCACAAGAAATGTCTTGCAACATTGAAGAAGCGTGTCGCCATCGCAGCTGCTGCGTCGCATCTTTGAACAAGGATGTTGCCGCTGTAGCTGAGGCATTGCACCACAGAAGCGCCTCGCATCCACAGAGAAGCATGCTGCCGTCGGAGCCGCTGTTGTTGCATCTCTGAACAAGGGTGTCGCCGCTGCAGCTGTCGCATTGAGTGGAAGCGTCTCGCATCGAGGGAGAAGAGCGTCATCGCCAAAGCCACTGTCGTCGCATCTCTGAACAAGGGTGTCGCCGCTGCGGCTGACGCATCAAGTCGAGATATCTCGCAACATTGGAGAAGCGTGCCGCATCAAGAGGAAGATGCCATCTTTGTTTCTTTGCATCCGATCTTCAACGCATCACTGTCCTTGCGTGCCAGGGACTACCGCATCACCTTTCCTGCAACACTTTTGTTGCCCTGCGTGTCGCACCTTAAGGTACATTGACTCAAAGTGTTGCATTTTAAGATCTAAAGAGAACTAAGCCAATTCTACCATTTTAAATACAGTATTGTGGATTTTTTTCGTTTGTGGTCTTGCGTTAAGTCTATATAAAGAATACTTATTTTTAATATACAACTGTGTGGTGTCTATCTGTAGTGTTGTCACTGGATCACTGCATTTGTTCACAAATGCTTTACACACTGCCTCTGAGATAAGCCTGTCTGCTCATGCCAAGCTACCAAGGGGTGAGCAGGGGTTATTTTAGGAGTGTACCCCCTTATCCTGACTAGAGGCAAGGGTCCCTATTTGTCAGAAGTACCTACCTGTGCCAACTAGAGACCCCCAAATCTAACAAATAATATTTGCGTCACGATCACTGTGGTGTACAGCCTAGCTAAACATCATCAGCCATTATAACACCCTTGTCGCAATGACAATTAAAAGAACAAACACTTAAAATATTTACCATAAAATCAACTCGCAATAAAAGGATTGAAATTTAAGGGCACACCCATCTTGACTTATCATTATAGATTCAGTATGTTTAGTCCATACCAATCGGGGAATTAGACAAAGATCTCCTTCTAATAGCCCAGAACTGGCCTAACAATTTCGCGACTGCACAGACAAATAGTGGTCTTGTATCTGACTTTAAAATACGTATGGCTTCATTGTGGCTGTGTGTTCCAAGTTGTCTACATACAGTGGCCAGCCAATTCCTTCTCGTCTGAAATAAGCAGCACAGACAAAGAAGACGTGGCCTATAGTTTCTTGGATACGTAAGCAGAAAGGACAACCCTTTGGCTGAGAGTTGTTTCTCAGCCAAGAGTTGGTGAAGTCATTCATAGGTAAACTGCCACGTCTGAACTGGGTGTACAATTTCCTGTCTGCCGGCATCTTAATGATATCGAAATAGCTTTCGAACCGATTAATGGATTTTATGTCAGTGAAGACATCAGTTAAGGTGCTGTGACGTATTTTCAAGAAGTTATTCTCCTCTACCCATGCCCAGTACTGAGTTTTTATTTGATCCTTAAAAAATGAAGGCAAAGGACCAACCAACTCCTTTGGCAGGCCTAGAGGGTGCCAAAATGTTAATCCACCCAATTTTTTGTTTTTTGTCCAAGGCAGAAACTTCATTGAAGGCAGCAGCATAGGGAGCCAAATCAAGAATGCTGACCAGTCTATGGCAAAAGAGCAATAGGCTTAGGCTCGCTTGGTCGGTAATGGACTTAATGCCCAAATCTAGTTTCAAGGGGAGAAGAGTGGTGCATTCGGGAAGTGATACCAAGCACTTAAGGAACTTATTTTCCACTGTTGAAAGCATGTTTGATTTAAGTGCACCCCACAACTCAGCCCCATAAAGCACGCTAATCATTACCTTAGAACAATACAATTTGAGGGTTGGGGCTATGGGCTTGGTGTATGAAAGGCTGTGTTCACGCTGCAAAGCCCTGGTATGGTGGGAAAATTTCAGGGACGCCTTCTCTAGATGGTTCTTCCAGGCCATTCCCTCAGACAGCTTAATTCCTAGATACTCAAAGGAACTGACCCTCTCGAGCGGGACATTATCTATGACCAGATTACCTTTAAAGGATTTGTGAGGGTTAAACATCATCAACTTGGTTTTGGTAGTATTGATGCACAAACCCCTCAAATCACAAAAGGCCTTAAAGTGATTTTAAAGCTTTTGAAGGCCCATAGGGGTTTTAGACACCAAAAGGGTGTCATCTTCAAACAATAATGAAGCTATTTTATGATTTGCTAGGGAGGGGGCGTCGGCTGGAATGGAGCACAAAACGTTGGCAACTTGATTTACATGTAGGGGAAAAAGGGTGGGGCCAAAACACACCCTTGGTGCACCCCCCTCCGGATCTTAAATGGCTCGGTGGTTTGCCCCTAATTTTCCCATCTGGCACAAGCAAAGTTGTCCTCATGTAACCTGACCAGCAGTTCTAGAATTTCCAAGGGTATTCCCATGTTCTGGAGGACCTGTCAAAGTAAGTCCCTGGGGACTAGGTCAAAAGCTGTTTTGAGATCTATAAAGGCAAGATATAAACTGCCTTTGCCCAACACAACTACCTTCCAATACAGCAGTTTTGAGAATGTCAGGGTAACATTTTTATTGGCCAGATTTAGTGCCTTATCATGACTACATCGGTCCATTGGACTAGTCCTAGTCGTGGTGGCGGTTCATGGACAGCCAAAAAGCGATCCACCTGTCATATTCTGACTATGGTGGTCGGACTGCCACAGAACCACTGCTGCTGCCAGGGATCCACAATCCCTGGCAGTCTTGCAGTGGTGTGAGGCTAGAAGTATGCTGGTGGTGCCACTGTTACACCACCAAGCATATTACTAATTTCCTCACTGCTACAGTTTTTATGACTGGGAGCCTTCTATGAAAAGTTTGGCGGTGAGGAAATAAAGAGCCCTTGCACCATATGGTGCATGCAGGGGGGCACATTTTGTGCCCCCTTCTATGCATGGACCCCAGTTCCTGCATGGCATGGACTACAGAGTCAATGCCCTACAGAAACTGCCTTTGATGCTCTTGTTGTAGTGCCTATTTCAAAGGCCCCACTGTGGGACTGCCAAGGAACTACCTGCCAGAGATTTAAAAGGCGTACTCTGGCAGGCAGTCTATTTTAGCGGTCTTGGAGCAGGGCAGTGGCATTGCGCCTGCTCCAAGACCACCAAAGTCAAAATAAGGCCCTGAGACTCAATATGATACACCATCTTCTAGCCTTTCTAAAGAGAGCTGGAGTATCCCGGGCACTTTGGGTCTCTGGGGATGCAACTCTCAGGCTCCTGAGGACACCCTTCCCTTTACTTTATTCTGTCGATATCTTAAGCCTTTATTGAGAGCTCTGAATTTTAACCATGCGCGTCTGGTCCTGTTGATGTTGCAACTTTTATCTGTTTTCTCATGTTATTTTTAATGTGTGTGTATGTATCTTATCCATTTTATGAAATGTAGGAGTTTATGGTTTTTGTGCATTGTATTTATTTACTGCGCAAATTTTTATTTGTGAGTTTATGGTTATCATCTAACCAAATGAAGTCTAATTGAATTGAGTTGAATTAGCAGTATTGATGTTTAGAAAGATAATTAAAATAGTAGTTTGTTGTATATTTGTAATAAATAACATTATTATTCACATCTTTTCATAGAATACAGATATGTAACACATTTTTCAATTTTCCTTTATTTTTTTTAAGTTTCCTTAATGTATATTTTACATTTTTTAACATATATAGTTATAGTTATTAAAAAAATATATTGATAAAACAATTTTAATACATTGTTAATAATATTGTTGTACGTTTTGAAGAGTTTTTTGAAGTAACTTTTTTTTACATTAATTCAGTTGTTTTGTATACATATTAATAACATGAAGATCATTTGAATAGTGGTGAATCTGCCAACGGCAGTCTGCAGGTGGCAGATTCATCGCCATCGTGCGCCATTCTCTGCCCGCCAGATAAGGATGGCAGGCGGATTGCTGGCGGACAGGAAGCACTAGTACTACATGAGCAACCCACCCTTAATCCACAAAATGGTGGCAGTGCCTAGCAGGCACCGTCCGCCAGTTTAGGATGCTGCATACCCGCCAGCCTTTGTATGGCAGTTCAACCACCATTCACAGGCTGGCAGGGATGTACTTTGGAACCCATAGTGGGCCCCCCTTAAGCAGGGGCACTCCAGTTTTGCACCTGGGGGGCATCTATGGTGACCCTCAACATGTCCCTGCACCATGCAGCAGGCTCTGCGTGGTGCCTGCCATGTAGTGCAGGGAAATGCAAAACTTGCATTTTTACCATTGCAGCGGGTGCTGCAGCAAGCAGCACCCGCCGCAATAGTGGCGGTCACATTGTAATTGCACTTGCGGTACCACTGCCATGTAGGTGGCTGGTCCTAATCCCCGTGATGATGGCGGATGGACTTAAATCTGTTCACCATTGTAATGACCCCCAGAATTTTTACATAGCTTTTTTAGTATATAATAAATCATTTTATCTTTTAATACTATCATTTAATTTATACTTCACAATTTTTTTAACAGCATTTTCTAACATGTTTTATGTTTAATGACTTAAAACAAAATGTAAAACAATTTTAGAAAACACATTTTTGAACATCTGTAACTTATTTTCCTATTCATTTCTAAGGGGATACAGTCTTTTTTTACAATCATTTATCAACAATGTTTTTATTACTGCTACCTTCTATTGTGTAGCCTATTTGTGTCATTTAGTCAATTGTCCAGGATCTAGGTCACTGGAAGGTCCTGCTGTTCGGTTTTGTTTAGGGTTTGAGGGTAGGGAGGATGAATGGTGGGTGGCTTAGATGTTAGTTATAGTGCTGTTTTCAGTTTTTAGTGCATTTAGTTTAAGTAATTGTAGTGTTTTTTTACTAGTGTTTTGGTTTAGGTCTTCGTACAGTGTTTTAATAATGTGTCACTGTACTATGTTATATTATTTCATGTTACTTGATTTTTGATGATTAAGTGTAATGTATATGTACTTTCTGATTCTACTGTTTTTGGTGGTTTTGCTTTACAAACATTGTGTCCTATGGCTATTTGGCATTTTTTAAAGGAAATCTTTTAATCCTTAACCCCTTCGCTGCGGCGGCTATTCCGCCGCAGCGCTAAGGGGGAGGCGGGGCCGCGCGGCGGTCCTGTGCTCGTGACGGAACCGCTCCGTCACGGCCCTCGGGTGAGCTGTGCTTGTGACGGAACGGTTCCGTCACGGACCCGCCCGCCCATTAGAACGTCAGCGCAGGCGCGGAATTCGCGCCACGCAGGCGCGGCGAGCGGGCCGTGACGGAACCATTCCGTCACCAGCACAGCCCACCCGAGGCTCGTGACGGAACGGTTCCGTAAAGAGCATGGGAGGGGTTAATACACCAATAGTTTGATCTGCTTTTTTGGGGAGTTTCCAGGAACATTTCTTTTCTGAAAATGTCTTTTATTGTTATAGTTCCGAGATACTTTGGATTGCTTTAATGGATCTCAATTGGATTTCTTTTATTTTTACATTTTTTATTTGGTTTTTCAGAAAATATTTTTCCAGGTTTTGGTGGAAAATACTTTTTGACTATGTGGATTCGGAGGGTGATCTGCTGCTTTAGAACAGTAAGTCATATGTAACTTATTTGTTTTGGGGGAAAATTTTATGTTCTATCATTTATGTAGGTTTTATGTAATTGCTATTTTGAATTTTGTATTTTATGTGTTGACATTATTATTAAGCTTATTGTTTCAGGTTTTCAGTTGGTGAGGTTTAGATTTTTATATTCATTATATATATATATATATATATATATATATATATATATATATATATATATACATATATATATATATATATATATATATATATATATATATATATGTTACCTACTGGCGGTCGCCAGTAGGTATATATAGTTAGGATTTTTTCTCTATGGGATTTTTGAAAATTCTATGTCTAATAACTTTGGCGTTTGTGGACGGAATTGGCTGAAATTTTCAGGAAAATGGCACATTTTGTTTCTGAGTAGCCCTTGAAAATTTGGGGGGGTTCGTCAAGGGGGGCCGAGAAAAAAGGGGGGTCCCAAAACGTGTTTTTAACATTGAGTTTTCCATAGGGCGGTTGGCCTCACTTTTAGCCCGAACGGCTGAATGGATTTGCACGAAACTTGGCAAAATTGTAGGGACTGGTAGCCCGATGTGCCTTTTGTAGGTCTCAATATATGTGCTACAGTGGATTTTGAGAAATTAACGTTTAAAAAAATATATATATCTGTAACAGCGGACCGGGCAGCGCTCCAGGACGCGTACTTTTCGCGCAACGGAGCTTTGTGAAGCGAAGCTGATTGGTTCTCCGGCGTCTGTAAACATTCCAAACAGTCCGTAGCGGCCGCCATCTTGTCTCTCGGTAGGATCGAGAGACAAGCGGAGGCCAAACCGAAGGGGCAAATGACCATAAGGGGGCATAGTAGATCCTCCCTGACCGTTTAGGTTTGATGTGGAGGTTTTAAAAGGGCCCCGCGGGGCAAAAAAAAAAGAAAAATAATAATAATCGAACAGCTGAATGGATTTGCATGAAACTTGGCAAAATTGTAGGGACTGGTAGCCCGATGTGCCTTTGCTAGATCTCAATATATGTGCTCCAGTGGATTTTGAGAAATTAACGTTCAAAAAAAGATATATATCTGTAACAGCGCACCGCTTCGCGTACTTTTCGCGTTACGGAGCTTTGCGAAGCGAAGCTGATTGGCTCTCCGGTGTCTGTAAACATTCCAAACAGTCCGTAGCGGCCGCCATCTTGTCTCTCGGTAGGATCGAACAGCTGAATGGATTTGCACGAAACTTGGCAAAATTGTAGGGACTGGTAGCCCGATGTGCCTTTGCTAGGTCTCAATATATGTGCTTCAGTGCATTTTGAGAAATTAACGTTCAAAAACAAGATATATATCTGTAACAGCGCTCCGCTTCGCGGAGATAAAATTATATGTGTATTACCTAGCTGTTGCTAACACCAGTTAGCGACGGCTAGTAGAAGATAGCGACCATCTTGGGCCCCACTTTGCATGTGAGTGATATTTATCACTAATGACATGCAAAGTGGGCATGCCAAGATGTTAGCGACTGGAAACAGTCGCTAACATCGCTATCTCCTATTATCAACTTTTGGAAATATTCGAGATAAGCGCGAATATCTCCAAAAGCTACCACCTGCCCTGAGCAGTTCTTAGCCATGTTATCCAATGGGAGGTGGATAACATGGCTAAGAGCATTAGCTCGGTAATGCATGAATATCGCTGAGTTTTCAGCGATATTAATGCATTGCGGTCGTTTTTTATCGTATTTGCGATAAACCTTGATAATAGCAAGGTTTATCTGCGATAATTTCTGACGGTAAAAAAATCGTTGCTAAGCATCGTTAGGGATAAATATCGCTTAACTTTGGTAATATGCCCCAACGTCTGTTAACGTTCGATTCGAAGGAAATCAGGAAGTGTTGAAAAACATTGTCTGCGCCATCTTGTCTTTTTTCAAATGCCACACTTTTGTCGTGCACGGCAGCCATTTTAGATGCCTTGACCAGACCCACTCTGTGCACGCTGTCGATCCTTAGCATGGCTCCCCACCCTCGCAAGCATCTCCCCCAGGCAGTGGTCACCCCCGCTCTCTGTCTAATGCATGGGTAATAAACCTCCCCCCATCTGCGCTGCTCTTCCCTGAGAATCACACCCTGTGCCCGCCCGACACCTCCCTTTCGCCCTATTCACTACCGCACCCTCTGACACTCCTTTTCCTCTGTGTCCGATTGTCCAGGCTGGTCCTAGGGTATCAGCTAGCCCTGCAGATGTAGTTTATGGCCACAGCTGTAAAGAATCACCCCTCTTCAAAGGAGTTATAGTAGATCAAGGCCCACACTCGATGAGATCCGTCACAGCAGAAGCGTTGCTATTATCTGAAAACCATCCTGTATTGTGATTGGGGAGGGGACCGAGCCTGAAGCGGAAGATTCCAGGGATGACTCTTTGTACATCAAAGTTTTTACAATTATGTGTCACATTAAAAATATATAGCACTCCGACAAAGTAGTAAGATTATAAAACTTTAATAATTTATAAATATATACAAGAAAACAGAAATAGTAATAACATATAAACATTTTTAGGGAAAAACAACGAAGTAGCGGTCGGCTGTGCGAATAGTCCCAACGCAGCACAACGTCCAGATTTCCGGCGTGGGGCGTCGCGGGGGGTGGGTCATCAGTAGCAAACTGTTGTGCGAATAGTTCCAAGGCAGCAGAACGCGCTGAAATCTAGATGACACGAAAGTGATGTCTAGTAAGTTGCCACCCAGCAAATAACGGCGTGGGGCGTCGCGGGGGGTGGGTCATCAGTAGCAAACTGTTGTGCGAATAGTTCCAAGGCAGCAGAACGATGGCACCAAGGTGATGTCCAGTAAGTTGCCGCACTGGTTTTGGTATCCTACAATGCTGCTCCGAATAACGGCGTGGGGCGCCCCGGGGGAGGCGGCGTGAACGGGCCTCCCCAGGTGGAGGCTCGTCTGCTGTAGTGGGGCGCCCCTTTACCGTTTCAGTTGCCATTCCGTCCGTTTTTGGTCCACTGTGTCAAAAGCCGCAATTCAGCTGAGTTGCGCCCACTCTTGCGGTGCAGCGATAGGCGGCTGTCACAGGACTCTCAAAATGGCGGCAGGCTGTTTCCTTTTTGGGCCTGGTCCACTGAAATGGCCCTGGGACACCTTGGAAATCGGACGCTTGTCTGCTAGGTCTTGGACCCCATTCTCGAAAGCATCCCCTCCGCCTTGAGAATTCATCAAAAGTTTTGGGGGCCCCGACTCCTGCAGGCTTCTGGTGGGGAGCGGCTGCCATGATTGCTCGCGGAATGACCACGACTGAGCTACGAGATGGTGGTGCTCTCATGCTGACGCCAGCTTCAGTCTGAAACATCCAGAAACAAGGTGGGGCTTTCATCGTTTGGGGAAAAAAAAAGTTTTCATCCAATGAAAAGTGTTGTTTTTAGGTCATATGATCAAGCCTTCCATCATTAGGAAACCAAAAGTAAAATAAACCAATGAAAAGTTTTATAAACAAGTCACATGACCTGTTATGCGGCATAGGGTATAAAATGCGGAGAAAATACGTTGGCACGTGAGGCGGCGTCAGTAGCGGACCGATGTGCGAATAGGCCGAAGGCAATACAACGCGCCAAGATCCGGATGGCACCGAGGTGGTGTCATAGTTGAGAGTTCTGAGCAGCGGTTGTAACACTGTCTGAAGCTTATTTGCAGCTGCTGCAGCTTCACTACGCGCCAAGATCCGGATGGCACCGAGGTGGTGTCTAGTAAGGTGCACTGGTGTGGCCATCCTACAATGCTGAAAGTCGGCGTGGGGCGCCCCGTTGGCCTGTGAGTTTGCGTCAGTAGCGGACCGATGTGCGAATAGGCCGAAGGCAGCACAACGCGCCAAGATCCGGATGGCACCGAGGTGGTGTCTAGTAAGTTGCCGCACTGGTGTGGCCATCCAACAATGCTGAAAGTCGGCGTGGGGCACCCCGTTGGCCTGTGAGTTTGCGTCAGTAGCGGACCGATGTGCGAATAGGCCGAAGGCAGCACAACGCGCCAAGATCCGGATCGCACCGAGGTGGTGTCTAGTAAGTTGCCGCACTGGTGTGGCCATCCTACAATGCTGAAAGTCGGCGTGGGGCGCCCCGTTAGCCTGTGAGATGGCGTCAGTAGCGGACCGATGTGTGAATGGGGCCGAAGGCAGCGCAACAATATTTCGGGATGGAAGACACCACTAGGCGCTGAGATGACAAGATCCGGATGGCACCGAGGTGGTGTGTAGCAAGTTGCCACACTGGTGTGGCCATCCTACAATGCTGAAAGTCGGCGTGGGGCGCCCCGTTGGCCTGTGAGTTTGCGTCAGTAGCGGACCGATGTGCGAATAGGCCGAAGGCAGCACAACGCGCCAAGATCCGGATGGCACCGAGGTGGTGTCTAGTAAGTTGTCGCACTTCTGTGGCCATCCTACAATGTTGAAAGTCGGCGTGGGGCGCCCCGTTGGCCTGTGAGATGGCGTCAGTAGCGGACCGATGTGCGAATGGGGCCAAAGGCAGCGCAACAATATTTTCTGATTTGAAGACACCACAAGGCGCTGAGATGCCAAGATCCGGATGGCACCGAGGTGGTGTCTAGCAAGTTGTGGCACTGGTGTGGCCATCCTACAATGGTAAAAGTCGGCGTGGGGCGCCCTGTTGGCCTGTGAGATGGTGTCAGTAGCGGACTGATGTGCGAATGGGGCCAAAGGCAGCGCAACAATATTTTCTACAATATTTTCGGAGTAGAAGACACCACAAGGCGCTGAGATGCCAAGATCCGGATGGCACCGAGGTGATGTCTAAGTTGCGGACCGATGTGCGAATGGGGCCAAAGGCAGCGCAACAATATTTTCTGAAGAGAATACACCACAAGGCGCTGAGATGCCAAGATCCGGATGGCACCGAGGTGATGTCTAAGTTGCGGACCGATGTGCGAATGGGGCCAAAGGCAGCGTAACAATATTTTCTGTATGGAAGATACCAGTAGGTGTTGAGATGCCAAGATTCGGAAGACACCGAGGTGATGTCTAGCAAGTTGCTGTACTGGTGTGGTCATCCTACAATGCTGAAACTCGGCGTGGGTCGCCCCATTAGCCTGTGAGATGGCGTCAGTAGCGGACCGATGTGCGAATAGGCCAAAGGCAGCACAACGCGCCAAGATCCGGATGTCACCGTGGTGGTTTCATAGTTGAGAGGCACTTCATCTGCAGTGGGGCGCCGAGATCCGGATGGCACCGAGGTGATGTCTAGCAAGTTGCTGTACTGGTGTGGCTATCCTACAATGCTGATAGTCGGCGTGGGGCGCCCCGTTGGCCTGTGAGATGGCGTCAGTAGCGGACCGATGTGCGAATGGGGCCAAAGGCAGCGCAACAATATATTCTGAATTGAAGACACCACAAGGCGCTGAGATGCCAAGTTCCAGATGGCACCGAGGTGGTGTCTAGCAAGTTGTGGCACTGGTGTGGCCATCCTACAATGGTAAAAGTCGGCGTGGGGCGCCCTGTTGGCCTGTGAGATGGTGTCAGTAGCGGACTGATGTGCGAATGGGGCCAAAGGCAGCGCAACAATATTTTCTGACTGACACCACAAGGCGCTGAGATGCCAAGATCCGGATGGCACCGAGGTGATGTCTAAGTTGCGGACCGATGTGCGAATGGGGCCAAAGGCAGCGCAACAATATTTTCTGAAGAGAAGACACCAAAAGGCGCTGACATTCCAAGATCCGGATGGCACCGAGGTGGTGTCTAGCAAGCTATGCAGTTGAGTTGTGTGCGCACTTGCGGCGAATAGGTCGAAGGCAGCATAACAATGTTTTCTGAATAGAAGACACCACAAGGCGTTGAGATTCGGTTACCACCGGGGTGATGTCTAGCAAGTTGCCGCACTGGTGTGGCCATCCTACAATACTGCTCCGAATAACGGCGTGGGGTGCCCGAAGGGGGGGGAGCCGGCGTGAATGGGCCTTCCTAGGTGGAGGCTCGTCTGCTGTAGTGGGGCGCCCCTTTACCGTTTCAGTTGCCATTCAGCTGAGTTTCGGCTGCTGTTGATGCTACAGCGACAGGCGGCTGCAAGAGGATTCTCAAAATGGCGGCCTGTTCTTTGGATTTGGGCCTGGTCCACTAAAATGGCCCTGGGACACCTTAGAACTCGGACGCTCGATTTTTTTTTCCTTTCCTGTACATGCAAAAAAAGGTAAATGCCCGGTACATTACACGCTTCATCTGCCACGATGAACTCTCCAGAGGAACCGAAAAAAAATATAGTTGTGGTAACTATACCATGCATCGTCATATGGAGAGGTGGCACCAATTAATTATAGTGCTGCATAAAAGAGAGATTTGGAGGAGAACCCCTGACCTGCTAGTACATTCATCAAAGAAGTGGCACTGAGAGCTTCAGAGGCAAGGGAAACGGTCCCAAATATTTAGAAGAACTTTGGAAAGATTAAAATGACATGTTTAGATTGTGGTAAATTAATTTCATGTGGACAGATGAGTGTTACTCTAATAAATACAGTATATGAACATCATCATAGTCGATGGTTGGTAGAGACATTTTGACTATATCCTGGACCTGCCCGTCCTCGCCCAAAATGGCGCCGGAATAAATGGGACTCGGAACTCCTTGTTGTGTACTGGTTGCAGAACCTTGAAATCACGAGATACGTATGCAGTTTTGAAGCACATGGCGGGCGGGGACGAGAATTGATTGAATATTTCGACATCCCTATTGATATTAAGTTCTGATGTGTTATTGATTACTGTACTGTTGAAAGTTCGAATTAACGTCACCCATGGTACTTGCCCGCAAATGTATATCTAGATAATTTTATTGTAACTGGCCCTGTCGTATTTTAATTATAAAATGTACGTCCACCGATTCCGTAACTGTTAGACACCTTAGTTCTTGCAACCTAATGGCCCGCCCGTTACGTTCCTCTACAGTGTAAATGTCTATTCATCATATACGATTACAGTTTGCTCCGTGGCAGGCCCACGTGGTTATAGGCTCGTATTTGTATAATGAAATTTTCACAATAAAGGTTTTTAAAAGAAAACATGGTAGTAGTATATACATTGGTAAAGTTTTTAATAATAGTCACTGTTTTAGAATCATTAAAAGGCAAGTGAAATAAAGCAGACCAATTACATGAAGGGTAAAAGGTATAATACGAAGGAACGCAGTAAAGATAAATGGTCAAGGGCTGTTGTGTTTTCTATTCCTGCAACATAAAGTGATCGATAAGAATCTCATATTCAGGCGTATCGGCGACTAAGACAGCAGGTCGACCCTCTTTTGCTCAACGGCTCCGTCATGGGACGAAGAAACGCTCTTTTTCTCGAAAAAAGAATATATTTTACTTGCAGGACAGTTGTAAAATTTCCGGGAAAGTACATTATCCTGGAACATTATAACATATATTTAAGAAAAAATAATGTTCGGAAGTAATGAAAAGCGTAATTTTTAGGTGATATGACCAAGCCTTTCATCATTACAATAAGAAAAGTAAAATGAACAGTTTTATTAACAAGTCACATGACTTGTTATGCTTACGTTACGCGCTGCGCGCCCCGGATGACTTCCGGATGCGCTAACGCGGCGCGTCATATGACGCATTACGCGACAACGCAGGTCCAGAATATAGTCAAAATGTCTCCACCAACCAGCGGTCGGAACACAACCCCTTTCAGCAGGCTAAATAGTTCTGTTAAATGACAACAGAAGGGACAGACAACAAGAACCATCAGTCAAAGAGGGGAGGGCTAGTTCTTCTCTACCGGGTTACATTGGGGCGCTACCGGAACTGATCGAATTGGTAGTCTACAGTGTTTCTGGATGTTTCAGACTGAAGCTGGGGTTAGCATGAGAGCAGCACCATTTCGTAGCTCCGTTGTGGCCATTCCGCAACCAATCATGGCAGCCGCTCTTTATCGTTATTTTGGGCGGGGTCGGTGGCGGAGCCGAGCTGTTTTGCAGCCATCATTGTGTGGAGTTCAGTTCATCTCACTAGTTTTGTATTTGTCATGAGGGGTTGTTCCTAATGTTTCTATTTTAGCGAGGTCAAAAAGAGATCCCATTAGTGGCCTACTGATTTTACTCGATTCCTTTTCTTTTTTTTTACACGATTTTTCGTTATCTGCAAAGACTAAACAGAGTATTGCGACTCTGTGTTTGTTTGTAAATAGAGAATGAACCAAAGAGAACTAATTCTAAAACAGTAAATACTTGGATAACAATCAATCAAATGGAGAGAGAAGCAGGCACGACGGATTACAACGGGGGCAAAGGCCTGCGTTAACTACCTTTCACTATCTGCAAAGAGAGAGTACTCCTAATAGAAATGAGGGGGGGGGCACCATTCAAAGCAGATCAGTGTGCATAAACACGAAAATGTTTTCACTTACCACGTACTTGACATTCGACAGCTTATGATATTTGCTATTAAAAAACCATTGAAATTCACTGAAAAAACCATAGGTTATAGACCATATATAGTTAGGAATTAGCATTTACAAAACCTTGAAAATTCACTGAAAAAACCATAGGTTATAGACCATATATAGTTAGGAATTAGCATTTAAAAAACCTTATTTTACTCACACAAAACCATTGAAATTCCATATATAGTTAGTTGCACTAACTATATATCGCGCACCCGCAATCCACTGCTGATGATGTCACATATTACATCATTCATGACATGGGCAGTGACATCACTGATGACATCACTGATGACATCTGTGAATTTTCAAGGTTTTGTAAATGCTAATTCCTAACTATATATGGTCTATAACCTATGGTTTTTTCAGTGAATATATATATATATATATATATATATATATATATATATATATATATATATATATATATATATATATATATATATATATATTACCTACTGGCGGTCGCCAGTAGGTATATATAGTTAGGATTTTTTCTCTATGGGATTTTTGAAAATGCTATGTCTAATAACTTTGGCGTTTGTGGACGGAATTGGCTGAAATTTTCAGGAAAATGGAACATGTTGTTTCTGAGCAGCCCCTGAAAATTTGGGGGGGGGGGTTCGTCAAGGGGGGGCCGAGAAAAAAGGGGGGTCCCAAAACGCGTTTTTCCCATGTTAATTTCCATAGGGCGGTTGGCCTCACTTTTAGCTCGAACGGCTGAATGGATTTTCACCAAACTTGGCAAAATTGTAGGGACTGTTAGCCCGATGTGCCTTTGCTAGGTCTGAATATATGTGCTACAGTGGATTATGAGAAATTAACGTTCAAAAAAAGATATATATCTGTGACAGCGTCCCGGGTAGCGCTCCGTTTCGCGTACTTTTCGCGTTACGGAGCTTTGCGAAGCGAAGCTGATTGGCTCTCCGGTGTCTGTAAACATTCCAAACAGTCCGTAGCGGCCGCCATCTTGTCTCTCGGTAGGATCGAGAGACAAGAGGAGGCCAAAGCGAAGGGGCAAATGACCATAAGGGGGCATAGTAGATCCTCCCTGACCCCCTAGGTTTTTTTTGGGGGGTGCGCCCGGTACGCGTAACGGAAAGCGGACTGGGGAGCGTACTACAAGGAAACAAGAATGATTGACTTTTAACTTATTGTATGTTTATAGACTTTTTTTGATTTTATTTTTTTTTTCTGCTGAGTGACGTCTCGGCCTATCTCCACGGGATGCAGTCCCTACTATCTCGGCGTTTAAGCCCAGGGGGACCGGTAGTGTGGGAGAGATAACGTCTGTTAACGTTCGATTCGAAGGAAATCAGGAAGTGTTGAAAAACATTGTCTGCGCCATCTTGCCTTTTTTCAAATGCCACACTTTTGTCGTGCATGGCAGCCATTTTAGATGCCTTGACCAGACCCACTCTTTGCACTCTGTCGATCCTTAGCATGGCTCCCCACCCTCGCAAGCATCTCCCCCAGGCACTGGTCACCCCCGCTCTCTGTCTTATGCATGGGCAATAAACCTCCCCCCATCTGCGCTGCTCTTCCTTGAGAATCACACCCTGTGCCCGCCCGACACCTCCCTTTCGCCCTATTCACTACCGCACCCTCTGACACTCCTCTTCCTCTGTGTCCGATTGTCCAGGCCGGTCCCAGGCTATTACCTAGCCCTGCAGATGTAGTTTATGGCCCCAGCTGTAAAGAATCACCCCTCTTCAAAGGAGTTACAGTAGATCAAGGCCCCCACCCGATGAGATCCGTCACACCACACGCGTTCCTACTATCTGAAAACCATCCTGTATTGTGATTGGGGAGGGGACCGAGCCTGAAGCGGAAGATTCCAGGGATGCCTCTTTGTACATCAAAGTTTTTACAATTATGTGTCACATTAAAAATATATAGCACTCCAACAAAGTAGTAGGATTATAAAACTTTAATAACTTATAAATATATACAACGCAACAAAAACAGTAAATACATTTAAAAAAAATTTGGAAAAAGAAGCAACAATGGTCAGTAGCTGTGTTTTGTGCGAATAGTCCCAAGGCAGCACAACGTGCTGAGTTCTGGACGGCACCCAGGTGATGTTACCTGGGTGCCGCACTGGTTTTGGGTATCCTACAATGCAGCTCCGAAAAACGGCGTGGGGCGTCCCGGGGGTGCGGGGGGAGGCCTCGTCAGTAGCGGTCTGTTGTGCGAATAGTCCCAAGGCAGCAGAACGCGCTGAGATGTGGATGGCACCCAGGTGATGTCCAGTAAGTTGCCGCACTGGTTTTGGTATCCTACAATGCTGCTCCGAATAACGGCGTGGGGCGCCCTGGGGGGGGGGGGGGTGAGGCGGCGTGAACGGGCCTCCCCAGGTGGAGGCTCGTCTGCTGTAGTGGGGCGCCCCTTAACCGTTTCAGTTGCCATTCCGCCCGCTTTTGGTACACTGTGCCAAAATCCGCCATTCAGCTGAGTTGCGCCCACTCTTGCGGTGCAGCGATAGGCGGCTGCCACAGGACTCTCAAAATGGTGGCAGGCTCTTTCCTTTTTGGGCCTGGTCCACTGAAATGGCCCTGGGACACCTTGGAACTCGGACGCTTGTCTGCTAGGTCTTGGACCCCATTCTCGAAAGCGTCCCCTCAGCCTTGAAGATTCTCCAAAAGTCTTGGGGGCCCCCGACTCCTGCAGGCTTCCGGTGGGGAGCGGCTGCCATGATTGCTCGCGGAATGACCACGACGGAGCCACTAGATGGTGGTGCTTTCATGCTGACGCCAGCTTCAGTCTGAAACCACTGTAGACTACCAATTCGATTAGTTCCGGTAGCGCCCCAACGTGACCCGGTAGAGAAGAACTTGCCCTCCCCTCTTTGACTGATGGTTCTTGTTGCCTGTCCCTTCTGTTGTCATTTAACAGAACTATTTAGCCTGCTGAAAGGGGTTGTGTTCCGACCGCTGGTTGGAGGAGACATTTTGACTATATTCTGGACCTGCGTTGTCGCGTAACATGGAAAAACGCGTTTTGGGACCCCCCTTTTTTCTCGACCCCCCCCCAAATTTTCAGGGGCTGCTCAAAAACAAAATGTTCCATTTTCCTGAAAATTTCAGCCAATTCCGTCCACAAACGCCAAAGTTATTAGACATAGAATTTTCAAAAATCCCATAGAGAAAAAAGCCATCACACCGTCCCTCAGGGGCCTCCGTCAAGCGGTTCAGGGAGGCACCGCATCACATTGTTTTCAAATGCAGTCACGTCCTCAAACAGCCCCCACTTACATCGAGAATAGTGAAGCTGTAGCAGGTGCAAATAAGCTTCAGACAGTCTAACAAGCACTCCTCAAAACTTTGAACTATCAGAGTGCATGAGTTTCATGCTCGATCGATTGAGCTAGCCGGATCGGGCAACAAAAAGTATAAAATAGTTATGTAAACAGTTATTTAATAAAATGTTTTACCCTGTTACTTTGCTGGTGTGTTGTATATATTTGTAATATTTGCATAGAGTTTATCGTTATTTTGGGCGGGGTGGGTGGCGGAGCCGAGCTGTCTTGCAGCCATCATGGTGTGGAGCTCAGTTCATCTCACTAGTTTCGTATTTCTCATGAGGGGTTGTTCCTAATGTTTCTATTTTGGCGAGGTCAAAAAGAGATCCCATTAGTGGCCTACTGATTTTGCTCGATTCCTTTTGTTTTTTTACACGATTTTTCACTATCTGCAAAGACTAAACAGAGTATTGCGACTCTGTGCTTGTTTGTAAATAGAGAATGAACTAAAGAGAACCAATTCTAAAACAGTAAATGCTTGGATAACAATCAATCAAATGGAGAGAGAAGCAGGCACGACGGATTACAACGGGGGCAAAGGCCTGCGTTAACTACCCTTCACTATCTGCAAAGAGAGAGTACTCCTAATAGAAATGAGGGGGGGGCAGCATTCAAAGCAGATCAGTGTGCATAAACACGAAAATGTTTTTACTTACAACGTACTTGACATTCGACAGCTTATGATATTTGCTATTAAAAAACCATTGAAATTCACTGAAAAAACCATAGGTTATAGACCATATATAGTTAGGAATTAGCATTTACAAAACCTTGAAAATTCACTGAAAAAACCATAGGTTATAGACTATATATAGTTAGGAATTAGCATTTACAAAACCTTGAAAATTCACTGAAAAAACCATAGGTTATAGACCATATATAGTTAGGAATTAGCATTTAAAAAACCTTATTTTACTCACACAAAACCATTGAAATTCCATATATAGTTAGTTGCACTAACTATATATCGCGCACCCGCAATCCACTGCTGATGATGTCACATATTACATCATTCATGACATGGTCAGTGACATCACTGATGGCATCACTGATGACATCTCAAATGACATCACTGATGACATCACTGATGACATCTCATTTGACATCAATGACCACATCACTGATGATATCATTCATGTGACAATACAATGCATCTCCTCACATTTTAATATAACCTCTGTTACACCCAGTGTTAAATACAGAGTATAATTTTTGAAACCATTGACACACCAATACTAGTTACTACATACGCACTCACTGATTCCTACGTCTACACACACATTCACTCATTCACCCATACAATCATTCATACATACAATCACTCATCTTTACAACACTATCATATGCACTCATACACCTATACAGACACTCACACTCTGCCACTCATCCATGGAGTTACTCACACACCTAGTCAGTCCTGTAAAGAATCAATCACACTTCCATTTTCTAATCTATACAGTTAAACATAGAGCACCTTACGTTTTCAACCATATACTAACACATACGTACTCTCTTATACAATCATTGATACAAGTACACATTGATCTGCACAGAGTCACACACCTCCCAGCCAGCCACACACACACTCAGTCTCCCATGCAAATACTTGGGCAATCAATCAATAACCCATATAGTTACTCATATAGCTACTGATCAACACATGCAGCAGTTTACAGAACAACAGACATAATGATGCACAAATTAAGACAGTTTAGTCACTAACCCATGCACTCAGTGAGACACATTTAATCACTCACTCATACATTCAGTCATGCACCTACTAAATCCTTCGTCCAGACACTTATACATCCACTCATTCTTCAATATGTAAGACATATTTTAACTTTACAGAAACATACAGTCACTGGATGTTGTCATCAGTGATGTCATCAGTGATGTCATTTGAGATGTCATCAGTGATGTCATCAGTGATGTCACTGACCATGTCATGAATGATGTAATATGTGACATCATCAGCAGTGGATTGCGGGTGCGCGATATATAGTTAGTGCAACTAACTATATATGGAATTTCAATGGTTTTGTGTGAGTAAAATAAGGTTTTTTAAATGCTAATTCCTAACTATATATGGTCTATAACCTATGGTTTTTTCAGTGAATATATATATATATATATATATATATTACCTACTGGCGGTCGCCAGTAGGTATATATAGTTAGGACCTAGTTACCATAGGAAATTCCGAACATTCTATTGGGAATAACGTTGGCGCCGATTGAGGGATCTGCCTGTAGTTTTCCTTAAATTTGCCTCGCTCCGCTCCTTCCCTAAAAGTTTCGGGGGGATTCGTCAAGCGGTGGCAGAGACAAAAGGGGGGTCCCAAAACGTGTTTTCCCCAATGTTAATTTCCATAGGGACATTCTGACAAGGCTACAGCTCGAACGGCTGAACGGAATTACACCAGATTTGGCAAAATGGTAGGGACTGGTATGCAGCAGTACCTTTTGTATGTTTGGTGTAAATCCCTCCAGTAGTTCTTGAGAAAATTGAATTTGAAATTTTTCAAATGGCATTTTCTATGGGACCTTTAGACACGGCTACAGCCCGAACGGCTGAACGGAATTAAACCAAACTTGGCAAAATGGTAGGGACAGGTATGCAGTAGTGCCTTTTCTATATTTGGTGAAAATCCCTCCAGTAGTTGTTGAGAATTTGAATTTGAGCAAAATATATATCTATATGCGCTCAACATTCTATTGGGAATAACTTTGGCGCCGATTGAGGAATCTGTGTGTAAATTTCAAGAATTTTGGCCAGCTCCGCTACGCTCCTTCCCTGAAAGTATCGGGGGGATTCATCAAGCGGGGGCCGAAAGGGGGTCCCAAAACGTGTTTTCTCCATGTTAATTTCCATAGGGACCTTTAGACACGGCTACAGCCCGAACGGCTGAATGGAATTACACCAAACTTGGCAAAATGATAGGGCCTGGTATGCAGATGTGCCCTTGCTATGTTTAGTGAAAATCCCTCCAGTAGTTCTTGAGAAAATTAAATTTGAAATTTTTCAAATGGCATTTTCTATGGGACCTTTAGACACGGCTACAGCCCGAACGGCTGAACTTAATTACACCAAACTTGGCAAAATGGTAGGGACAGGTATGCATTAGTGCCTTTTCTATATTTGGTGAAAATCCCTCCAGTAGTTGTTGAGAAAATTGAATTTGAGCAAATTATATATCTATATGCGCTCACCGTACACTCACCGTACGCGTACAGTACGCGTACCGTACGCGTACGTGCGCGTACCCTTACGTGCGTGAGCGAGTTTCTGATTGGCTGGAAGTCGACTGTCAACATTCCAAACTGTCCAAACCAGGAAGTGTTGGCCACCATCTTGTTTTTCAGGAGAACTGAGGCACAAGAGAGCCCAAAACAAGAGTGGAAAACACGAAGAGGGGGTAGGGTAGAGACACCCCAACCCTCTAGCCCTTCTCAGGGGGTCCCAAAAGGACCCCCAAGGGCAAAACAAAGAATGAAATTAAAAAAAATGGCGGGGTACGTGCACCGTATGCGTACGGTACGCGTACCGTGCGCGTACCCCATGATTTTCGCGTTTTCCACTCTTGTTTTGTGCTCTCTTGTGCCTCACTTCTCCTGGGAAACAAGATGGCTGCTCAGGTGGTCCCAGAAGGATAATAACATATATAAAAGTTATCCGCTAATAGAATTAGCATTTACAAAACCTTTGAAATTTATTGAAAAAAAATATAGGTTTCACGCTTGATATAGTTAGGAATTAGCATTTTAAAAACCTTGCAAATTCACTGAAAAAACCATAGGTTTCAAGCCTTATATAGTTAGGAATTAGCATTTAAAAAACCTTGCAAATTCACTTAAAAAACCATAGGTTTCAGGCCTTATATAGTTAGGAATTAGCATTTAAAAAACCTTGCAAATTCACTTAAAAAACCATAGGTTTCAGGCCTTATATAGTTAGGAATTAGCATTTTAAAAACCTTGCAAATTCACTCAAAAAACCATAGGTTTCAGGCCTTATATAGTTAGGAATTAGCATTTAAAAAACCATTGAAATTGCTCCTATATAGTTAGTTGTACTAACTATATTTCGCGCACCCGCAATCCACTGCTGATGATGTCACATATTACATCATTCATGACATGGTCAGTGACATCACTGATGACATCACTGATGACATCTCAAATGACATCACTGATGACATCTCATTTGACATCACTGATCACATCACTGATGATATCATTCATGTGATAATACGATGCACCTCCTCACACTCTAATATAACCTTTGATACACCCAGTGTTAAATACAGACATCCATTCTTGAAACCATTGACACACCAATACCAGTTACTACATACGCACTCACTGATTCCTAGGTCTACACACACATTCACTCATTCACCCATAGAATCACTCATACATACAGTCACTCATCAATACAACACTATCATATGCACTCATACACCTATACAGACACTCACACACTGCCACTCATCCATGGAGTTACTCACATACCTAGTCAGTCATGCAAAGAATCAATCACACTTCCATTTCCTCAACTATACAGTTATACACACAACACCTTACTTATTCAAACATATACTAACACATACTTACTCTCTTATACAATCACTGATACAAGTACACAATGATCCATACAGCCACTCGCACATTCACTGGCTCTCATTTATAGTCATTTATATATGAAAACTCTCACATGCACTGTGTTTTACATATGTACTTACTTGGATATGTAGCACTGAGATATCCATTCACTCACCAACACACCCATGCACACAGTCAACCGCCCATATAGCTGTTTCCACATGCACTCTTGAACTCATACACCTAGTGAATCAACTGCTCACACATCTATGCACAGAGCCAAACACTTCCCAGCCACCCACACACACACTCAGTCTCCCATTCAAATACTTGGGCAACCAATCAATAACCCATATAGCCACTCATATAGCTACTGATCAACACATGCAGCAGCTTACACAACAACAGACATACTGATGCACACATTCAGACAGTTTAGTCACTAACCCATGCATTTAGTAAGACACATTTAATCACTCCCTCATACAGTCAGTCACGCACCTACTAAATCCTTCATCCAGACACTTATACATCCACTCATTCTTCAATATGTAAAACATATTTAAACTTTACAGAAACACACAGTCACTGGATGATGTCATCAGTGATGTCAAATGAGATGTCATCAGTGATGTCATCAGTGATGTCATTTGAGATGTCATCAGTGATGTCATCAGTGATGTCACTGACCATGTCATGAATGATGTAATATGTGACATCATCAGCAGTGGATTGCGGGTGTGCGAAATATAGTTAGTACAACTAACTATATAGGAGCAATTTAAATGTTTTTTTAAATGCTAATTCCTAACTATATAAGGCCTGAAACCTATGGTTTTGTAAGTGATCGCTGGAGAGTAGTCGGAGATTTCCAGGTAAGACGACACCGTTTGAAAGTAGCAGGGAGCGGGCTGAAGGTGTGGTTCATGGGAGAGAGAGCCCCGTTGTGGAGCGAGAATAACACACGGGCAGTAACTCTGTGCAAACTTTACATATTTTAAAGAACTATCAGTATGGCTGCGGAATGGGAAAAGGGAAGAGAGGAGGCAGCGCTGGATATCTTCACAGACACGGACACGGGCAAAGGCAGTAAGAGCGGAGCAAGCGCTCAAGTGCAAACAACTGAGAAAGATTAAACGAAAAAATTACTTCATGAATCGGAAAAACTGCGTAAAAAGGAAGTAGCCAAATGGTGGGAAGTGAAATCCCTCACCAGATATCTCGATGTGGGGAGAATTCCTCGGGGATTAGGAGTTTTAGTGGCACCAACATATGAGGACCCCGACCCTGAGATGCTTCAAATGTGGGCTGATAACAACGCAAAATCATCGGAGAATATGTTGAAAATCCTTATACAATTTGCAGCAAGTGACAGAGCAAAAATGATTACCCGCATCGAACAAATACTAAAAGAACTGGACATAAAACCTAATAAAGACGAAATTGCCGAGAGAATGAATGAAATAAAAACAAGGCTGGAAAAACATGAAAACGATATCAAAGAAAGGAAAGCGATAAAATTCCAGAGGGATCGCAACGACTATATAAATGGAAGAATCTACACGTTTGCGAGGAAATATGACCAAATAAGACGGCAACCACTAGCACCAATGAACAGTGGCCAGACCCCAACTGTGGAGCAAAGTGAGAATGAAATCAGCTCTGAATATGATACTGACAATGAAAGCAACCACGGCGCAGGTACAACAGGACCAGCACCAACTCCAGTCCAAGAATTGGCTTTTTTACGAATGCAGCGCCTCAGGACACTACGACCAAGGAACCCGCCAAATCAGGATGGGGGTGGAAGAGGCCGTGCGAACCAAAGGCAGCAACAAAAAGCAGGAGGAGAAAGAACAGAAGATGGGGGACAGCAAGTTCCAAAACAAAACAAAACACAATACAGACGAAACAGACGCCGATGATGGACACAGCAAAAGGCAACACAGTGATTAACTTATCTAACATGGAGCTGTCACCACAGGAACTGGAAATTTTATCGCTGGTGTTAACTTTCTGCAGCAACACAAACTTTGACTATGCTCAAACACGAATCGATTTGTTTCTTTATGTCCGAAAATTAAAATTACAAAAATACTTTGCCAATTCTAGCCAACGCACACTTGAGACGCCATCAACTAATGACCAAAGCCAAATGCTGAGTGTAGCGCAAATGGAAACGTTACAGGCTTTGATTGATCTGGAGCAACAAAATGAAACGAACGGTATCACACCGAGTGGGGCAGCAATGAGCTCTGATATAGACATTTATCAAACAATCGAAACTGGTTTTAAACCCAAATCAGTGTTTATGCCAGCAATGCCCAAAGATGGGTTAGACCTATTCTCTGACTATGTGACAAAAGACCTTAAGGAACTCTCCATTTTGAGCACCAAGAAACAACATTCTCAAAATCAACACCACATGCGCAAATACAACGACCTGATGACAAAGATCAAAGCGAGATCAGATATCGTTGTGAGATGGTCGGACAAAGGGGGCAACATTGTCCTTTGGCCTCTGGAAATGTACAATCGAGAGGCACTAAATCAACTACAAGACTGAGAATGTTACACAAGAATCAGCCCTACACACATCATTGGTATACAGGAGAGGTACCACAATGAACTATATAAATGGAGAGGAAAAGGTCTGTTGAGCAAAAAAGAGTTCGAATTTTTGAAAAATGACTATCCTGTCACCGCCCAACTTTATCTTATTCCTAAGATACATAAGAATGACAAAACACCGCCTGGCAGGCCCATAATATCAGCAATTGGGAGCCTCTTTGAGAACACTAGCGTCTTCATAGATCATTTTCTGCAACCTGAAGTAAAAAAACTTCCTGCCTACATAAAGGACACAGGTGACTTTTTGGCTAAAATATACGATGTTGAGTGGAAGGAGAACTATCTATTTATGACATTGGATGTACAAGCGCTCTACACCAGTATTAGGCATAAGGACGGTCTGAATGCCATCAAACATTATCTGGGGAGAAGACCGATAAATCTATTCGAACATTCGAACATGCTACTAGAAATGACGGAGTGGTGTCTTACGAATAATACATTCATTTTCGATAGACTACACTATAAACAGGTTCAAGGATCGGCCATGGGAACTTGCTTCTCCCCCAGCTATGCGAATCTGCATATGGGCTGGTGGGAGGAGCAAGTATTATGGGCACTGCACTTGGAGACCATGACAAACAATGTGGTTATGTACAAGAGGTTTATTGATGACATCTTCATTTTGTGGGAGGGCAATGTGAACAGTGCTGAAAAATTTGTATGTGAATTGAATGAAAACACGTTGAATTTAAAATTTACATGCAACACTAGCACAGAAACAATACAATTCCTAGACCTAGAACTGTTCATCCAATACGACAGGATACAAACACGTACGTATCGCAAACCTACAGCAGGGAACGCAATACTACATGCGCAGAGCTTCCACCCCACACCTCTGAAACAATCGATCCCCTATGCAGAATGCCTGAGGATGACACGCAATTGCAGTACCACTGAGGGACTCACTGAAGCTAAACAAAACCTCTTTAACAGACTCAGAAAGAGGGGGTACACAGACAAGACTTGTCATAATGCAGAAGCCAAATGTAGCACTTTAACACGACAGGAACTACTGTTTTCGGAAGAGAAAGGTACATGCAGGGATGACCGAGAAAGACAACCCCCCAAGGCTAATAACTGGGTTAAACAGGTACCGCACGAACCTACGTAAGATATTAAGGAGGCACTGGCCACTGATCCGTAATGACCCAACCATAGGCCATGCAGTGGGTAAAACACCCCTAGCGTCATTCAGAAAAGCAAAATCTATGTGTAGCCAATTAGTCTGCAGTGCACCCGCCATAAAAAAGCCCAATAATTGGCTACAATCCCAGAAAGGCTTCAAGAAATGCAGTAAATGCAAAGCCTGCAACCATGGCATCAATACCGCCAATGTGGAGGTACCTTTCAGACGGACTCCTTATGCAATCAGGGAGCATTTCTCATGCAAAACAGAATTTGCTGTGTACGTGCTGACGTGTGTGTGTGGTAAAAGGTACGTTGGGTCCACAATCCATCCGGTACACGTGAGAATCTTGCAGCACTTGCGTGCAATCACGAATTATGACCAAGCGTACCCAGTAGCGAGGCACATCCATGAGACACATACAGGCAATGCCCAAGGCCTAACGTACTTCGTCATAGACAGTATCCCCAGAAATGTCAGAGGTGGTAACCGTAAACTTGCTCTACGCCGCCTGGAGTCGAGATACATAATTCTTCTGAACTCCAAGATCCCATTTGGTTTGAATGCGGATGAGGCCCTCAGTGTACATTTATAACTCAGCCTGTCCTGCTCTCTCTCTTTCCTAAGTACCATTTTGAACATCTGCAGTGCATGTATTTTTCACTTTCATCACTTCACATGTAAATTGGGTTTCCGCACTCACACAATAGTAAAACACTCACCACATCACGTCATTTTTATAATCACTCACTTTTCATCACCACAGATATTCCAGACACAAGTCCCATCTAGCAGCTCCACACGGAGTCCGATAGCTCATAAAAATGTAACTGGATACACTATATAAATATGCAATGTGGTAATAAACACGGAGAGCTCAGCGGGTAACAGACACAAACAAGCACTATGCAGAAATATCTGAACATTTTGTCCGTGGCTGTGGCACTCAATTAAGTGTCAAGCACTGTGATTTCAGTAGGCACTGTCCTCCGAGTTAGGTACACAATACAAGAGGGTGTATCAACACATACCCAACGCATCAGTCCGAATGTTAGTGTATGGACCAAACCTGCAATACCTAACAACTAGCAAACCGTGATGTAGTCTGTACCTCCCCGCACGACCACACACGAGCAGCAAGAATGGCTATCCACGTTGTATTTTTTAAGCCAATCAAGGCCCACATGACATTCACGAACAGAGCCAGGTATGAGCTGACCCACAAGTACTCAATCGGGACTTGGTTTACAGAATTAAAAATGCACTCAAGAACACAGAGGTGAAACGGATGATGTGATGTGGGTGTAATTCAACATTCGACATATTTATGTAATGCTTTGAAATAAGGACACAAAGTAATGTGTTATGTTACTTTATTTTCACTTTATTGTAACCGCGTTTTCCTTAATTTAAAAATGAGAAAAAAGACTGCCATGAAACTTAAATGTGCAAGTCATGAACTTGTCTATGTCGATACAGGGGGATTGACCATGAAACTATAGCAACAGCCAGTTAAACCTAGTATGTTAATTGAACCCATGGGAACATGTAGATGTATATATACCCAAGTAAAATGCATTACAGGTGTAGTGAACAAGGCGGGAGCAAGCCGCCGAAACGCGTCTGAGCAGCAACTGATCATCAAATAAATTGCTTGGATTAAGAGTCACGGAGTCAGCACCGTCTTTCATTAGAAGTTTGGTGTGGTAAAGAATATATATATATATATATATATATATATATATATATATATATATAATCAAACTCCAGCTTGTCACGAAAAGCACTTGGCGTGCTGACAAGAAAACGGGACATCAAATAACGCCACAGCCAGACTTCAGGTAATTTTCATGTGTTGAAATGTATTCGTGCATGCAGGGTGCAAAGCCTCATCAGACGCGTTTCGGGCACCGGCTGTGCCCTTGTTCACTGACCATATATATATAATATATAGATATTTACATTTCAAACAAAACCACATTCACTGGATGATGTCATCAGTGATGTCATTTGAGATGTCATCAGTGATGTCACTGACCATGTCACGAATGATGTAATATGTGACATCATCAGCAGTGCATTGCAGGCACACGAGCTATAGTTAGCACAACTAACTATAACGGAGGAATTTCTATGGTTTTGTACAAGTGAAATGTCCAGCTAACTATAACACTCATGAAACCTATGTTTTTTTCAGTGAATTTCAAAGGTTTTTTAAATGCTAATTCCTAACTATAACGTCTCTGAAACCTTTGGTTTTTTCAGTGAATATATATATATATCAATATAATTGTACTATTTCAGTATTATTTAAAATTGGAGTTTTATTTATTATGTTTGCTGATGTAATAAAAAATTATGGGCCCGATTACGATATCAGGAGGACTGTGTCCGATCGACCGTTGGTTGCGGTCCACCCAGCATCTGCCATTGCAGTCCACCCACCGCATTACGATGCGGTGGGCAGAGGCATCGGGTGGAGGGACCATCCTCTGCTCTTCCGACGAGCTCCTTGAGCCCGTCCAAGCGTTGGAAGGCATGATATTCTCAGAATGACTTCAGAGTCATCCTCGGCTTTGCAGCCGGGATTATGACGTCACTTTCCAACAGCTTTTCCAAGTTGGCCTTTCCAACATGCAAAGTCTGTCAGAAAGGGAATTTGGGGACCCCCTAGCAGGGCCCCCTTTACCCCCTAGTCCTCTGCTATGTGGGTCTGGGAGGCCCTAAACATCCCTGCGCCTTTTCTGTCGACCACACAAGCTGTCATTGAAAAATTGATGCTTCAGATCGCCCAAGGGCAACTGCATCCAAATTGTGCAGTCGGAACTGCCAACCCACGGTCGGGTGGTTCTGATCTGCAACGGAGTCCGACATCGTAATAAGACCCTATCTTTATTATTTATATAAATTACTATTTTTAATGTTGGTCAAGATTATGCAATACTTTTTGGAAGTTTTGTGGGTTATTATTTATTTATTAATATGCTTTTGGCTGTTATTCCTAAGTAATCTACTATTGTGGTGTTTATGAAACATGTTGTACATTCTTGTGATTTGTTTGCTAAGTTTAGGTGCAATTTGGGTTACAGATTGCTCCATTTGTAGTTGTTGGTAGCTTTGTTGTTTTTGTGGAGCTTCTATAAATTTGTAGAGTGTTGGTTGGCTCCTGTTTAGTGTGGATTGGAAGGCAATGTGCAATCCTTCCACTGCATTGTTTGTGTTGGCTTCCCGTGCCAAGTTTAGTTCATGCAATTAAACATTTTAAAGTGGATATAGGAGGTAGTTGTCATGTGCTGTGTTCAGGTATTTTAGGATTATCATTTAGAATGTTTTTTGTGGGTTACTGGGAACTAGTGCTTGCCTCTCTCATATCCTGTCTTTTTCTGTTATATTTGGGGGTGGTTGTGTTCCTTTACAATAATTACACCGCCATTTTTTGTAGTGGCCCTCCCATAACATGCAGTAGAGTCATATTTAGTATATTTGCAGTTCACAGTTTCCATTGATGTACTTTTTTGGTTATAGGTTTGGTCCATGTGACCTAATAATTGCTTTTCTTTCTTAGATGTTATATATCATGCTCTTTCTGTCATTATGTCTGAAAGTAGTGAAATTGTATAAAGAATAAACATTTTAAAATGTTTATACATTTGTTATTTACATATAAAGGTATGCAACTACTTTTCTTCTTTAAACTTACATCTGATCTTCTTAGATGTTTTACTTTTATTGCAGCTTTTCTGTTGGGGATGTTGTAATGTGGAGCAGGTGCGTCCTTTTCTGTTGATAGATATAAAGAGCAATAATTTAATTGTAATTGTTTATTTGTTGGTAGTTTGTAGGGGTCATGGTCATTAGGTTTTATCTTTTCAGTTTTAGGGTGAGTTTCTGTATTATTCTAATTTAAATATACTGACATTTTAAAATCTTTTTTCTAGTTTGTGATTGGTGTTTTTAGGTTTCTTAATACTTTCTCGGTGTTGGTGTATTTTCCTTTAGTAAGTACATGTAAAGAAATAGTGCTTGTAGAGTGTTTTGTTCAATATTTACCATTTTACAATTTTATTTTCAATTAGAAAAACGTTTTAGTTTAAATCTAAGTTTTACTTACTTTGCAAGGCAGCTGCTGAGATATATATATATTTCTGTTTTCAGGTTCTGGTCAGAGAATCCAGCAGAGTTTCCTCTTCTTGTTACTTTTGTCTTTTTTTGGAGTATTAATTTGATCACATTTGTGTGCATTTTATATTGTTAATTTAATTGTTTGTATGATTTTATTGGTTAAGTTTCTTTACAATTAAATTTTATTGGTTATATTTGTTTTAGTTAAAAAAATGTTTATCAGATATGTCCTTCTATGGTAAATGTTAATTAATATTTTTATATATCTAAATAATAAAACTCTAAAATGTGTAAATGTTTAACGGTTAAGTTAACGTAAGAAGTAGTGATTTTATGTTTAATAATGATAATGTTATTATTTGGTGATATTGTGTGAGGCGATATATTTAAATCTTTCTTACAAGAAACAATATTTTTAACAGTGATATGTTTTTGTGCTCTTTATTTGTGGTTATATTAGTTAAGGATAAGGAGGTGATGTTTTTGTTATTGATATTTAATTTGAAATATTTGTGTATATTGATGTTGTGTGAATCGATATTGTGACATTGAACCCACTCATAGGCACACATACATCCAGCATGTGCATCTAACATGCACACACTTTATCCTTCATGTTTTGCATCATTCACAGGTACAAATACAACAATCAAATGCACTTTTCCTGCATGCACTGCACACCACTACATCCTTTGGGTACTATAACACTCATAGGCAAATGCACATCCCTCTCTTGCCTACATCATGCATGCACTGCTTAGTACTGCATTATTTCTGTATGGCACCCTCACCTGGCACACATAAACCCAGTGCAGGTGCACCATTTATTCAATGCACCGCTATTCCCCCCAACGTGTTTTAGGCCAATGGTGAATTAAGCACACAACTGCAGAACCTTTAAAATACAAGTAAGGCTGCAGGCCAGTGCCAGAGCTTAAAAAGGATCTATTCACTCCTACAGATCACCACGCTGTATGCTGCCACCATCACATTCATGCTGCTTAACTCATGGGAAAGGCAATAATCTTCCACCACATTACAGTAGCATTTTGGACATCCGTCCCAGTTCAAAAAGCCTGCAGTCTGTGAGACAGTCCTATGTCATGGTGCACCCGCATGATCGGTGTTTGCTCATGACAGCAACATCAATATTAGGGATCCAGGTATCAGTACAGCTGGTCACGCAGGGTAGGCATGCATGCCCATTGCCATGAAGAGAACTTTTCAGGCACAAAAATGACATAACATATCATACCTTTTTCCAAGTTCTGGTACTGGCCCAAACGTGCCTGACAAACGGCATGTTCTGCTCACATCCATCCAAGCAGAAATACATGTAAGTGCCCCAAGTTTATTGACTGTGGGAATTTAAAGTCTGTTGGGATTTCCACGGCAGATAATGTTTTCACTGTCAAAAGGTCAGAAAAGGGAGCTTTGTTAATGCGAGTGGGCAGCTGTCAGAGGCTCCAGTCAGAAGTTAATGTAGTGCTGATGACTGCTTTCCAAAACCTCAAGAGCTTGAGAAGATAACTGTCAGGTTAACCAAGGCATTAGTAGGGAGCTGGAAGCCGGAGACTCTTTCCATCTACCTGCAGCAACCACTACCGTAGCCTGATATTCATTCTCTTTCAGCTAATGTAGATATAATTAAGTTTAATTCACCTCTCAATGCAATGATGTCTTTCTCATTCCAAACTTGACTGTATTCTTTGTTTAGAATTTAAAAAAATAAAGGGGCATATTTACAAGGGCTTTATCTCCGCTTTTTTGGCTTACAAAACCAGCGCCCTATTTACAAGAGGGTGCTAACTTGCATAATCGCATGTTAGCACCCTTTTCCAAAATGCCTCCCTTTGCATTTCCAATGAGATGCAAAGTGGGCATTAGTGGGCGTACCCTAGATGGACTACCTTGTAAATATCGCTGATGTTTACATCGCAATATTTACAAGGCAGCCCACATGATTTTAGCACACATTATGCTGATACGACCCTCTGTAAAACCAGTGATGTTGCCTGCAAAAGGGCAATGACCCCCCTATCTCTGGAATTTTTATCGCCCTGGAGTAAAGCGTTGTTAATTATGCGCTACCAGGGCGATAAAAACCAGAGATGGGCGGTGATAATAAAACTATCGCTCAGCACGGCCAGCGATTATTATCGCTGGCCGTTGTTAATATGCCCCAACTTATCTGTCTTCCAGAGGGCTGCAAACACATATATATTTTGGCAAAAACATTTCCAAATGTCATGGACTGCATCCAATTTTAATGACGGTTAGATACATGTGAAATGTAACGTTTTTGTAAATGCAAAATTTTACAAATGTTACAAATCATTGAAAAACTACTCTGAAAAAAACGAGACATATCCTGCTGTGAACGCAACTGCTATTTTGGATTGACCTGTCCACAGAAACCCACTGGCAGCAATTATTGTTGGTCTGCAAAGGAGCTAATATCATGCATTTTGGAAAATAACAGCAGAAAGGCCATAAAATTGCAGAGTTTAGGTACAGCTAGGGAAATGTTTGAAACATTTCAGAAATTTTGGTTTGTACATGATATGATGTTGTGGCGTGTGCATGTTTAGCAGTGTTTTTGAATAGGCATGCACACACAATTTGCAATTAGTTCGCCACAGGGAGTCTTGCTCCAGTGCTTAAGTTGTTAAAAACATAAGTGTCAGGGCTCTCATCAGGAGGTCACTGCAACTTGCGCCACACATTGACCCTGCCATGCAGCCAATTATAGTAACAACACAACTACTATATATCACACTCCTACAAGTGTGAAATTCGGACTATTTCATGCCCCCAAAGCTATTATAATGGGTTGGACAGCAGGTAATAGTCATGTTGATGTAGATTAAATTAATAATTAACTGTTGTTGTGGTCATCTAAATTATCCAGACAGTGCCACCTTGTGGCAGACTGTCACAAGCCCTGGTGTTGACAATTAAGTGCCGGTGCCGAGCACTGGAAACCACTGGCTCAAATTAAGCACTGTTATTGCACCCTGAATTGCCGCCCATACCAATTGTCACTGTCCTGGGAGAGTGGCACATGAGACGTGTGCCAAGTGGGGTTCCATGGCTCGCCCTCGCTACTGCTGCTGCCACAACCAATGGTGAGTATTGGCTCCACAATACACAAACACTTGCTTTAGGGTTCGAGGGACATTTTTAAAGACCCAGCACAGTTATAACCCCCCACACAAATTATAAACAACAACAAATAACCGTGGGTCTAGTAATCAACTCAAGGCATGAAATGTATAGCTGGCTATGTGTCTGTTAACGCTATTCAGATAGGAGACAGACTGGACAGTTAACCACTGTGAAAAATGTCCATCAGTTACTCGTTCTTAGCCACCCAGTACATCATTTGGTCTACTCCACAGTAGTTTGACCACCACTCTCTCCCCATAGATATATAGGAGATAAGTAGTGTGAGAGATGTCTGGTAGGTGTTATTTGTTTGTAACTGAGAGCAGTGCTTAAATAGTAAGTGAAGAAAAAATATCTAAAGTGTAAGATTGGATAGTGCATACAATATTCACTTTATTCTGGAGTCATGCACCTCCAATATTAAAAACAACGATAATGCAAGAAAGTCAGGTGGTTCAAACAAATACCTTCTGACTGGGTGATCTGGTCGACATGTTTCTGCGGACTACGGTCTTTTACTATACCAGCCGCTTCCTCAGGACCCATAAACTTACTTGCTACTGCTAATGTGAATTAAATCATAAGTGAGAAACAGGACATTTGTGAACAGAAAAAGTGTCACCTGTACACTTCCATTTTCCTCCTATACGTGTCCCGTTGTGATTAAGCCAGCATTTCCACATGAAATGAGATGAAAAAACAATAATAATAATAACACCTTCATTAGTAAGGGCTATACAGAAGACATTGCTGAAATCATATTAGTACCACATAATGGTCCAATGACCATATTGTAAATATCATTGTTATGCGTAATCAAAGCCTCACCTTAATTTGCAAGGGGAATAGCCTCAACTCACCTGGCAAACAGCTCAGGAAAATGAAGCACCGCTCTGTAGTACAGAGAATATAGAAAAATCAAAATTAACAACCCGTGTCAGGTAAAGTTAGCGCAGAGTCACAACCTGTGGGATGCTGAACATCACATCCACAGGAGCCATATGATCTTACCATCCCTGATTATTTGGCAAATAAAGTTCTATAGTGGCATAGAATTTGTATCAAACTCACAGCTCGATAGCCAAGTTGTCTAGTAATGGCCATCCTAATTCAAAACATTTTTTGCCAGAAAATTCTAGCTGCAGACATAATAGCTCCAAATATTAATAGCCAGAGAAATAATGCCCACCATCACGATCTCCAGATTTAAAGTGATCGAATTTAGGCATCTGTTGTGAGTTATAATCTCACAGGCTTAGCTCATAAGTATAACAACAAAGCCAAATGCGAATATCAATTCGCTGTCTTACTTAATCTCTCTGCTCAATAATTAGCGCATAGAGGCTTCTGTTCAAAGTTATAATAGCAACACAAGCACAGCTCGTGGATCTAGTTACAGAACCAATCATGAACCAGACATTTTGATAAATAGCAGGCGCTGCATACTGAAGTTAAAGCGCGCCCACTCAGTTCAAAACCTCTTCGTTTTACAATCGCAATGCCCGCATCGAGTGAGTTAAGAGTTAACCTAGATGTCTCCTACACCCTTACCTCTCCGTCGGTACTTCCAGCAGCCGGCCGGGCTGTTTGGGGAGGTACCGCGCGAGGGAAGAAACACTTCCTTATTGTTTCAAGTGTGCTCGTGATTGGTCTACCGCGACGCTCATAGAACTACCAGAGCTGCTGGGAAAGGTAGTTACAAAAAGCGCCAATGATAGAACTACATACAATTATGGGAAATGTAGTTTTCGAGCGCGCTCTGCTACATTGCCGGATTTCAATATTATGAGCTACACTCGCTCATAGGAATTGTAGTTTGTAGTGTATCACGCAAGTAAATTCTAAAATAGAGCCTGATGAAAATCGTACGTGCTCCTAAAGAAACTGTGCGTTGTTAGCATAAGCCTAGCAAATGCTGAGCAACATATGCACAGGTAATGATGTAAACCTCTTTGCCGCGGACAATAATTAGAAGACAGATAGGTTCATTGCATTGTAAATATAACTACAGACAGTTCAGGTAGCTGGTTACCAATGAAGTTGGTTATTTATTCGAGCATTTAGTGGAGATATTCCACTAAATAGTCAAGACACTAGCAGGTGGCCGGTGAGATATGCCAGATCTGATAAAAGACATATCAAAGTTCAGGAATTCTCATAGGCTGATTCTTCTACAGTGTCATCCAAGGGATGTCTTCGTTAAGCCCCAGTTTATCACAGTTAAGCTTATACACCCATTTCTGCTCAATTTTAAACAAGTGTTTAGATATATCTGTGATATGCAGAGGGATGTTCGGTTGTTCCAAGACAGTCCATTCAAACTCTGTGGGTTTGTGCCCTACTTGGATGAAATGATTTGTCAGCCTTGTTGCTTGTTTTTTGCACCTTATCGTGCTCTTATGTTCTGAGATCCTCGTTCTGATCTTTCGAGTCGTCATACCGACATATCTCAGGGAGCACGGGCAAGTGATGAGGTAAATCAGGTTGCTGCTATTGCAATTTGTAAAGCGTTTCTGCTCCCAGGGACGGTTGGTTCCTATATCAATTGATGTGGTATGTTTGGTCTGTGGACACGCAGCGCAGTTGCCACATGGGTGGTGTCCTATCACGGGTGGCATGTTCCATATTGTGCCCACTTGGTGGATCTCCTTGAGGGGGGGTCTGGTGTGTATCAGCTTATCTCTTAAGCTGGTTGCTCTTTTAAATGCAAACAATGGTTGTGCCAGAGAGTCTTCCCCAGTGTTCAAGATCCTCCAGTGCTTGCGGACTATGCGTTGGATTGCATTCGATCTCGTGCTGAATGTGTTCACAAATGTCAGCCTCTCGTTCTTTTCTTTGAAGACCGGTGGTTCGAGCAGAGCCTCCCTGTTATTGTTCGCTGCCCTTTTCATTGAACGTTTGATGAGTTTCTTTGGATAGCTCCGTTCAGCCAGTTTCAAAGCCAAATCTGCAGAATGTTTTGTCGAATCTTCTTTGGTGGTACAATTCCCCTGTACACGTAAAAACTGTCCATACGGTAGGTTGTCGCGTAAGGACTTGGGATGGCAACTAGTGTACTGTAACAGGGAATTGCGGGCCATGGGCTTTCTATATAGTTCTGATTTAAGGCCCTGTGGTGTCGCCGTGATCAACAGGTCTAGGAAGGCCAAAGAATGTTTACTGCTTTCCAGTGTAAAGCGTAGGAATCTGTTCCGGTCATTAAGCCAGCCGTGGAACGCGTGGAGAGACGCTTCATCTCCACGCCACACCACCAAGATATCATCGATATATCTTCTCCAAGAACATATCGATGTTAGAAACGGATTTACAGTATTCAGAACATGATCTTGTTCGAACTTGTGCATATAGAGGTTCGCCAAGCTCGGCGCGAAAACGCTGCCCATGCTCGTCCCCGATATCTGTAGGTAGCACTGGCCTTCAAATTCGAAAACATTTTCTTTCATGGCTATAGTGGCCAGATTCATGATCAGTGAAATCGGTGTTATTGAATCCAACGTTTGTTCACTTAACAGGGTTTCAATCGCCTCTAGAGTTTCATTCTGAGGGATGGAGGTATAAAGTGACTCAACGTCAAAGGATACCAGATGATCTGTCAACACATTGAAGTCAAGGTCAGGAAGAAGTCGGAGTAAGTCCTTCGTATCCTGAAGATAGGTAGGCATCAATTTGACCATTGGTCTCAGGAAGACATCAACGAAGGTCGATAGGGGTTCCAATATCGACCCAATCCCTGAGATTATAGGCCTGCCAGGTGGTGGTCTTGTGGCCTTATGGATCTTTGGCAAAACATAGAAGTACGGTTTGACCGGATGTGGAGTAGTCAAATAGGATGCTTCTTTGGTGGTAATCCAGCCCTCTGCCAAAGCCTCTTCTACGATATGCCCGATAGTGGTTGTCAATCTCGGAGTAGGGTCTTCTCGCAGGAGTTGGTAAGAGCGTGTGTCTCCCAGTTGGCGTAGACACTCCTCTCTGTAGGTAGTGGTATCCACCATGAATCTGCCACTTGGAAGTGCTGTGATGCTGTGCACTGGTGAATGGGTGCTTTCAGGGGTTGCCCTAGGTTGCCACATGTGGTTGTCGATGTCTCGAGTGGAAGGAATGGAGAGAGTGGTGAGGTCAGTGGAGCAAGGGTACTCCCCATGGGCCACCCTAGAGATTGGGCAACCTAGCCAGTTTTCTGAGTAGGTAATTTTAAGAGTCCAACCAGGTATTTGTGCTTGTGGACGTTCCTCGAGCTGTGTACCAGTATCAGGTAGCTTCACTGATGAGACTCTGGTGAAGTGAAGCGGTTTTTGTCAAACTTTGCTGTAAATTCCGGCTTGGGGACTCTTTTTTCAACTTGCAGAGCAGGTCAATGGTTTTACTTCCTTGCCCAGCTCAGAAATTGTACTTCGTTTTTCATGGAAAACTGCCACTAATCCCTTTCTTTGAAAATCTTCATAATGTTTACCTTAAAGGTCCGCTGTGCAGCATCATTGAGGTCACCAGTAAACCTGACTCATTGGTCTCCACAAATATTTGCCAGAAATTGTAGCTGATTAGGTGAAATCCACTGTAAAACCCTCCCGCCTGATTAAAAATTAAAGTCAGTGGGAGATATGAAAATTGCTCAGAACAAAAGATAATCAACAAAGGTAAAGCAAAATACTTAATTAATCGGAGCACTGAACAGTGGTCCACCCATTAAGCTGGTTCTGCTTGTCAATGCCTCCAATTCGGGGGTCGGAAAATTGGCCCAATGCTTTAGCTTAATTATTTGTAATCACTGAAAAATTACTTGTAAATATACGTATATATATCAGAAGCATAATCCAGCATTTAGCACTAATTGTTTGTGCCAAATGCACCCTCGCATTCAAAATAGGCCTGAGAATGCATTTTCTGCTAAGAAAATAACATGAAATGCTACAGGACATGAACAGCATTGGACCAGCAGTTGTTCCCTCTCTTTTAGTTCATTGTTTGTGTGGATGTATGTCAACACATCACATACTAATACCACCCGTGCCATTACAACGCGGGTATTACTATACAATGTCAATGACATCGCATACCATTACATCGCATACTCTTACAACGAGTATGCCTTTACCATGAATGCCATTACAACGCAAAGGCATGTGTGGTAAAGCCATACTTGCAGTAAACGTTTGCAAGGTAAGTAAAATCCCTACCCCTACACCTATACAACACACTACTCCCACCCCTACACTACCCCTAACCCAAAAACAGAACCACACTACAACACTACCCCTAACCCTACACCTACACAACAAACTACTCCCACCCCTACACTACCCCAACCCAAAAAACACTACCACACTACAACACTACCCCTACCCCTACCCCTACACCTACCCTAAACCTAAATCACTACACAAACACTACTACACTACCCTAAAGCCTAAATAACTACACTACATAAACACTACTACACTACACTACCCTATACCCTAAAACACAACACTACCCTATACCCTAAAACACTACACTACCCTAAACCCTAAAACACTACACTACACAAACACACCTACTCTACCCTAAAACCTAAATAACTACACAGACACTACTACACTACCCTAAAACCTAAATCACTACACTACCTAAACACTATTACACTATCCTAAACCCTAATGCACTACACTAAACAAACACTACACTACCCTAAAACCTAAATCACTACACTGCATAAACACTACTACACTACCCTAAACCCTAATACACTACACTAAACAAACACTACAACACTACACTACCCTAAAACCTAAATCACTACACAACATAAACACTACTACACTGCCCTAAACCCTAATACACTACACTAAACAAACACGACAACACTCTACTACCCTAAAACCTAAATCACTACACTACATAAACACTACTACACTACCCTAAACCCTAATACACTACACTAAACAAATACGACAACACTACAACACGCACTAAAACGTTTTTTTAAAAACACACACAACACAAACATTACCACACTACTTTTACAGTTCCCTAACATTACAAAACTAACTCCACCCCATGCGCAAACCCCCTTACCTCTCTCCTCTCCAGCATCACCGTCGGATCCTGCTTCCTCCTTCCTGCTTGGTTCACGTTGTTGTGAGGAAACAGCCTGTTTCCTCATAACGACTTGTATAGCCGCCCCGCCGCCGCCATTACATCGCATGTGTTGTAATAGCACATGCGATGTAATGGTATGAGTTGTTTTGCCAAGCGTTTTAACATAACATGCGTTGTAACGGATCACTGACATAATATCGAGGGACATAATATCGAGTTTGTATCTACAAACAGGTAAGTACAAAAATATCGAGTACAAAATATCGTTTACAAAAATATAGTTTATAAAAATATCGACTTTATTAAAAACAGTGTTAAATTAAATTAATATTAAAAATTAATTACTAAAATATACTTAAAAATACTTAAATTAACTTATAATAATTAAATAATTAATGAAAGTTATAAAAACATTTTTTTACAATCATATTTGTTAAAACATATATATATAGTAACATAATATAATTAAATAATATCCAATATTATTACCGTACGATAGCGGAAGTGTAAAAATTACTATTCCCACTCGAGTGGGTGCAACAGTAGGGAAAGCGTTGGATAGCGTAGGGGTAAAAATTACTATTCCAACTCCAAAGAGTGCAACAGTAGGGAAAGCGTTGGATAGCGTAGGGGTAAAAATTACTATTCCCACTCCAAATAGTGCAACAGTAGGGAAAGCGTTGGATAGCGTTGGGGTTAAAATTGCTATTCCCACTCCAAAGAGTGCAACAGTAGGGAAAGCGTTGGATAGCGTAGGGGTAAAAATTACTATTCCCACTCCAGTGGGTGCAACAGTAGGGAAAGCGTTGGATAGCATAGGGGTAAATATTTCTATTCCCACTCCAGTGAGTGCAACAGTAGGGAAAGCGTTGGATAGCGTAGAGGTAAAAATAACTATTCCCACTCCAGTGGGTGCAACAGTGGGGAAAGCGTTGGATAGCGTAGGGGTAAAAATTACAATTCTCACTCCAGTGAGTGCAACAGTAGGGAAAGCGTTGGATAGCGTAGAGGTAAAAATTACTATTCCAACTCCAAAGAGTGCAACAGTAGGGAAAGCGCTGGATAGCGTAGGGGGAAAATTACTATTCCCACTCCGAATAGTGCAACAGTAGGGAAAGCGTTGGAGAGCGTAGGGGTTAAAATTACTATTCCCACTCCAGTGGGTGCAACAGTAGCGAAAGCGTTGGATAGCGTAGGGGTAAAAATTACTATTCCCACTCCAGTGGGTGCAACAGTAGGGAAAGCGTTGGATAGCGTAGGGGTAAAAATTACTATTCCAACTCCAAAGAGTGCAACAGTAGGGAAAGCGTTGGATACCGTAGGGGTAAAAATTACTATTCCTACTCCAAATAGTGCAACAGTAGGGAAAGCGTTGGATAGCGTAGGGGTTAAAATTACTATTGCCACTCCAAATAGTGCAACAGTAGGGAAAGCGTTGGATAGCGTAGGGGTTAAAATTACTATTCCCACTCCAGTGGGTGCAACAGTAGGGAAAGCGTTGGATAGCGTAGGGGTAAAAATTACTATTCCCACTCCAGTGGGTGCAACAGTAGGGAAATCGTTGGATAGCGTAGGGGTAAAAATTACTATTCCAACTCCAAAGAGTGCAACAGTAGGGAAAGCGTTGGATAGCGTAGGGGTAAAAATTACTATTCCCACTCCAAATAGTGCAACAGTAGGGAAAGCGTTGGATAGCGTAGGGGTTAAAATTACTATTCCCACTCCAAAGAGAGCAACAGTAGGGAAAGCGTTGGATAGCGTAGGGGGTAAAAATTACTATTCCCACTCCAGTGAGTGCAACAGTAGGGAAAGCGTTGGATAGCGTAGAGGTAAAAATTACTATTCCCACTCCAGTGGGTGCAACAGTGAGGAAAGCGTTGGATAGCGTAGGGGTAAAAATTACTATTCCCACTCCAGTGAGTGCAACAGTAGGGAAAGCGTTGGATAGCGTGGAGGTAAAAATTACTATTCCCACTGCAGAGAGTGCAACAGTAGAGAATGTAAATACTTCATATATTATTTAAGAAAATATAAATTAATATCTATAAAAAAATAATTAAAAGTAATTACCAATTTAATATAATATAATAATTAATCAATTTAAATTACAAATAAAAATTAATTATTACAATTAATTACCTATCCATACAAATTATTTACAAATTAAGAATTAATAATTTAACATTTAAAAATGAATTAACAATTAATTCTAATTAAATACAATTAAATAAATTGATTTATTTAATTATTTTATAAATAAATTACTTACCAACCTATTCCCCTATAAACCCACAACCCGCTACAGAAAATAAATTAGTAAAATTACCATAATTAGCAATTAATCAAATGAATAAAATTAATTGGCAATTCAAATTTTATTAATTACCCATAAAAAATTAATTAACAATTAATTCTAAATAAATACCAATAAATAATTTTACATATTTAATTAATTATAAATAAATTACTTCCCACCCAATTCCCCTATAAACCCACAACCCGCTACAGAAAATAAATTAGTAAAATTAACATAATTAGCAATTAATCAATTAATTAAAATTAATTGCCTAATAAAATTAAATTAATGACCAAATATAAATTAATTGACAATTAATTAAAAACGAATACCAATAAATAAATTTACATATTTTATTAATTATAATTAAATTACTTCCCACCCTATTCCCCTATACACCCACAACCCGCTACAGAAAATAAATTAGTAAAATTAACATAATTAGCAATTAATCAATTAATTAAAATTAATTGCCAATTAAAATGTTATTAATTACCAAATATAAATTATTTAACAATTAATTAAAAATGAATACCAATAAATACATTTACATATTTAATTAATTATAATTAAATTACTTCCCACCCTATTCCCCTATAAACCCACAACCCGCTACAGAATTAAATTACGCAAAATTTAAAAAAACACAATTCATTAATTAAAATATTTTATAACATAAATACACACTTTTCACACATGTAATAACATAAAAAACACTATTAAAAATTCGATATTATTAAAAATTCGATAATTTTAATAACCTATATTATATACTTCGATATTTTAACTTTCTATATTTTTAACTTTCGATATTACATTACTTACCTTAAAAACAATATTTTTGATGTCTATATTCTGTCCATTCGATATTTTGTCCATTCTATATTTTAAACTCGATATTATGTCCATTCGATATTTTATAGTCGATATTTTGACTGTTTACCGTTGTAACGCATGTGATGTAAAAGCAACGCGTGGTAAAACCCGCGTTGTAATGGCTGTTCCTCGTTTCTGTGCTCCTGCTGTTGGATTTGTGCCCTAAATTACTGTTTATCACTCAAACTGGGGTGATCACGTAATTTTGGTAATTTTGCATCATGATACTAATGGATAATTACTGATAATGCTCCAATTACTCTAGCATAAATAACATTTCTCCCAGCCCTACTTTCAATCCTCCTGAAAAAGGGTTTATGAAGCTCATGAGAAGCACAGACCTCCGTGCAGCTAACTGAGCAAAAGGATCATTATTTATGTCAAGTTAATGCATTCTGGCTTTGAATATTCACTTCTGGCCAGTACACGAAAATCCTAGGAATTACTCCCCGATGCTAATCTGAGAAGCAAAGAAAACTTTGTTGAAAGGACTTGTTCAATTCTTGTGCAAAGATGGATTTTCCTGGTTATTCATTACTACTGGTTCTCTATTGTAGCTTAGTCATTGACACAGCAGAGGACAAAAGTGCTGGAGGCTTACCTTTTATGATCATCAACAGACATATGAATAACAAATATGAAAAAGCAAACACATTTAAATGGACCGGGACACACATATTTGTACCTGTACACACATCTATAACCTCAACTTAACAATTGATATGAATAATTTTCTACAGAAGTTGCCACTTCAACAGTTTGCCAACCATTAATTTCGGCGCTGCGCACATTTTTGCCCTGTGCGGACGATTTACATAGTGGGCGGGATTCGGATGGACCCCGGCCGTCCTCCGCACATGCCCACTGTGACGATTGATTGCCGGGGGCCGTCATGTGCACCGAAGGGGTTAATGGGGAACTAAAGCATGAAGCCTGAGGCTACCCACACCGATTGCTCTTTCTGTGTTAACAGGTCTACAAATGCAATTAATAAAAAATAGGGACTGCATTACAGATATTGCACTCTGTTCCACTCTCTGCCATGATGTACCCATAAGTGTGAGCACCAGGCTCAGAAATCAACAGCATGTCATATGACAGCAAATGTGCTATTCCCAAAGCAAGTGCAAACCCATGCCTGCACTGGTGAGAGTGAAACAGTGCAAAGCAGATTGGCTGTTTGATGTTGCAGGTCCACTTTTCACTGGAGTTGGTGACCCAGCCTCTGTTTCAATAGGGGTCATACCATTCCAGTAGGTGCAGTGAGAGATTTCACCCGTCTTCAAGTGAGTACCTGTGGGGTCTTTGGGAGCTCAAGCGCCCATCACAAGGTGCACCCACTGTGGTCACGCTGATTGTGTGGGATCTCCATGGAGCACGCAGTCAGTGTGCCTCATGACAACCTCTTTGCCTTTGGTGCCCATGTCTGTAATAGGGTGCTGGAGATTCCCTCATTTCAAAAGGGTCATGCCTCATTGCAAATGGAAAAGGGGCGACCACTCGGTCCCCCCGAAAATATGGTTGGGTGCCCCGAACCCCCCGGGAAACCATTTTTGGGCTGGGGGCGTGGCCCGGCTGGTATGCCCGAAGTGGCGTAGCCGGGGCGTGCCTTCTTCCGCCCAGGAGGGGTTGTCCTAGACACCTCCACAGAAGACCACGCCCCGGAGGCGTACAGGAGGAGAGTACACGCCCTCCCGCAGAAGAATAAATAGAGCGGGAATCCGAAGAAGCGACCTCTTGTTCCTCGGCTCGGAAGGCTGCACCCACTCGTTGCTCGTGAGCCCTCGACGGAACAAGCAGCCATTTTTGAGAACTTGTAATCTTGTCTTTTCTCTTTCAGTTAGCCGGAGTTTGTAGATTCAGGACCTCGTAGATCGACCAAAGGCGGAATACTCGAAACCATGGCCGGCAAGAAAGCAGGAAAGGGTTCCGAGACAGATAAGGTGTTACGTCTATTGTCGAACCGGATGGCTTGCATGGACCGAAAACTCGGACAAGTCCAATCGATCGGTAGAGGTTTGGCGGAGGTAAAGAAACAATTGGCCGCACTGAGCGACCCGGGCCATCCGAAAAAGGTAATAGGCCCGGCCTTGCCCGGAGTCGTCCCCGGGGGTAGAGGGAAACGGGTTAAGCAGAGGGCGGTTTCGGGGGAAGTCCCGGTTCCAGAGGTACCCCCAGTCACCCCCCTCGTGCCAGCAGACAACCCGGCACGAAACCCTGATTTAGGCCAGCCGATTCCGGTGGTGATAACTCCTGCCGAGGATGATAAAATGCCTCCGGAATTGGCCACCCAGTTGGCAGCATGGCTGAGGAAAAAAGCGGGGGGCACAGTGGCCCCGGGAGATACGGCCGAAGAGGCTAGAATATTAATCAAGCAGTTGTGGCAGTCGAGAGATGTTGCAAACGCGAGTGTTCCTCTTGTTTCCCCACAGGTGGCGCCGGTAGGACCAGCAGTTGGTCAGGAGAAGACCGCGGGAGCAATGGCCGACCCGGGTAAGCTCGCATTGCCAATGGCAGGGGAGGGCTCAATACCCTCGAGGCGGGAAAAGGTTGCACAGCACATTCCCATGGCCACAAAAGAGTTGATATGGGGGGACAAGTATGTCAACATGTTTTCTTTATTAACTGACCATCGCGAGATGCAGTATGCGAAAACGCAGAAGGATTTGTGGCACCCTAGCGTCTGGCGGGCCAAGATGGCGGAGTTTAGGGTGGATGAGACAGTTACAAACTGGGTTAAGGCCTTCTCTATATTTACTGCAGTTATGGGGGAATGTAAACCCGAGGTAATGACTGAGTTGACTTGCTATCAGAATCGCATTATGGATTTTTATTCAATGTATGATGGGGAGGAATGGAAAGGTTATGACATGAAATTCCGTAAAGCTAAGGAATATGATGCCACGTTGACTTGGGATTGTCTGGACTCAGTGTCATGGCACAAGCAGCTCCTGCAGGGCGGCAGGTACGTCCTCGCCAGGCGGGAGCGGGTCAGGAGTTGTTCGCCAAAAGCCCACGGTGCCCTTTCGAGCGGGCACCGGTGGGGATTACCAGCCGAAGACCGGCGGGAATGGCGGAAAAAGGGGGGTCTGTTGGGGCTTCAATCGAGGCAACTGTAACAGACCGCAGGGAACATGTAGGTTTAAGCATGTGTGTGCCGGCTGTGGGAATTCCTCACACCCGGAAAGTTCATGTAGATCTAAGAATAGCGGGACGGGAGGAAAAGGAGGGTCTAAGCAGGAGTAAGGTGGACCGTTGTAACCGATTGCCTACACCCGTTGATCTCATGGTTATGTCTCCTTGGTTACTGCACACACAACAATGATGGACAGAATGTGGATCAATGTCACACATTCACCCCAGTCCAAAGATCTGGGCCCAAATCCATCGTTTTTCCACTCCACACCACCCTGGGTTAGACAATGGCGATATGCAAATCAGCGCTGACCCTGTGCCCCATGGGAACAGTCCAGTCAGAACTACAAATGCCATGTCTTTCCCAGAACGGAAACAAGCATCCGAGGACCGGCCCGGTTTCGAGGTAACACCTCTCTTCAGCCCGGCTAGCTTGATTCCAGTGGTGTGGAGTAACTGGGACTCACGTCTGAGCATCCCCAGTACACTTAGAGCGGTAACTGAAAACACAACAATGATGGACAGAATGTGGATCAATGTCACACATTCACCCCAGTCCAAAGATCTGGGCCCAAATCCATCGTTTTTCCACTCCACACCACCCTGGGTTAGACAATGGCGATATGCAAATCAGCGCTGACCCTGTGCCCCATGGGAACAGTCCAGTCCGAACTACAAAAGCCATGTCTTTCCCAGAACGGAAACAAGCATCCGAGGACCGGCCCGGTTTCGAGGTAACACCTCTCTTCAGCCCGGCTAGCTTGATTCCAGCGGTGTGGAGTAACTGGGACTCACGTCTGAGCATCCCCAGTACACTTAGAGCGGTAACTGCAAACACAACAATGATGGACAGAATGTGGATCAATGTCACACATTCACCCCAGTCCAAAGATCTGGGCCCAAATCCATCGTTTTTCCACTCCACACCACCCTGGGTTAGACAATGGCGATATGCAAATCAGCGCTGACCCTGTGCCCCATGGGAACAGTCCAGTCCGAACTACAAAAGCCATGTCTTTCCCAGAACGGAAACAAGCATCCGAGGACCGGCCCGGTTTCGAGGTAACACCTCTCTTCAGCCCGGCTCGCTTGATTCCAGTGGTGTGGAGTAACTGGGACTCACGTCTGAGCATCCCCAGTACACTTAGAGCGGTAACTGCAAACACAACAATGATGGACAGAATGTGGATCAATGTCACACATTCACCCCAGTCCAAAGATCTGGGCCCAAATCCATCGTTTTTCCACTCCACACCACCCTGGGTTAGACAATGGCGATATGCAAATCAGCGCTGACCCTGTGCCCCATGGGAACAGTCCAGTCCGAACTACAAAAGCCATGTCTTTCCCAGAACGGAAACAAGCATCCGAGGACCGGCCCGGTTTCGAGGTAACACCTCTCTTCAGCCCGGCTAGCTTTATTCCAGTGGTGTGGAGTAACTGGGACTCACGTCTGAGCATCCCCAGTACACTTAGAGCGGTAACTGCAAACACAACAATGATGGACAGAATGTGGATCAATGTCACACATTCACCCCAGTCCAAAGATCTGGGCCCAAATCCATTGTTTTTCCACTCCACACAACCCTGGGTTAGACAATGGCGATATGCAAATCAGCGCTGACCCTGTGCCCCATGGGAACATTCCAGTCCGAACTACAAAAGCCATGTCTTTCCCAGAACGGAAACAAGCATCCGAGGCCCGGCCCGGTTTCGTGGTAACACCTCTCTTCAGCCCGGCTAGCTTGATTCCAGTGGTGTGGAGTAACTGGGTTAAGCAAATACCCTGATTATGTCTCCGCCGGGGTGTTGAGGAAGGGATTCTTACATGGCTTCCACATCCCGGCGGGGGATTTTCGGGGGACTCCTTTTTGTAGAAACCAGTTATCGGTACTGCACAACCCAGGGGTGGCAGAGACGAAAATAGCAAAAGAAGTCAGTTTGGGGCGTGTAGCAGGGCCTTTTCATCACCCGCCGGTGGCGGAGTTCATCTGTTCCCCGTTGGGGGTTGTCCCGAAAAAGGACCCAGGGGAGTTTAGACTCATACATAACCTCTCTGCTCCGAGGGGTTTCTCGGTGAATGATGCCATTGACCCGGAAGTTTGTACAGTAAGGTATGCATCGTTTGACGATGCCGTGACCATGTTAAACCACCTAGGCCCCGGGGCGCTGATGGCGAAAACAGATATCGAATCGGCGTTCCGGTTGCTTCCGGTGCATCCACAGGATCAGCGCTTGCTAGGTTTTGCATTTCAGGGAAGTTATTACATGGATAAATGCATGCCTATGGGTTGCTCCATTTCTTGTGCTTATTTTGAAATGTTTAGCTGTTTTTTAGAATGGGCATTCACCAAGGCAACAGGGCATAGGCATGTTATGCATTATCTGGATGACTTCCTGTTCTTGGGGACAGCCGGCAGTACCAACTGTGCGCAGGCGCTGTACGACTTCTGCATCCTCATGAGAGAGTTTGGAGTCCCGTTGGCACCAGGTAAGACGGTGGGGCCATCTACTTCACTGGAGTTTCTGGGAATTGAGCTCGATTCTGTGGAGGGGTGCTTCCGTTTACCGATGGCAAAGGTGACCAAGTTTAGGGCTTACTTGACGGTATGCCTTGGCAAGGAGAAAGTGACCCTGCACCAGCTACAGCAAATAGTGGGTCAGCTTAATTTTGCTTCGAGGGTGATGCCTATGGCCCGCCCCTTCTCGCGCTCTATCGCACAAGCTATGGTTGGTCTCAAGGAGGGTCACCACCGTACGAGACTGTCGGCTGAGGTTCGCCAGGACATGCGCATTTGGTTGGCATTCCTGGCGGACTTCAACGGTCGAGTCATGTGGAACTCTCCGCCAGTGTCTTCAGATGAACTAGGTCTATGGACTGACGCAGCGGGGAGCAAGGGATTTGGCGCCATCTTAGGTAACCGATGGTCGGCGCAAACATGGCCGGCGTGGTGGCACTCCAACGGTCTCACAGGTAACATTGGGTTCTTGGAGTTATTCCCCATTTGGGTCGCTCTGATGGCATGGCCTGGCGACTTCAGGGACCGCTCAGTGGTGTTTTGGTCTGATAATATGACTGTTGTCGACTGTATTAACCAACAGGCAGCACGCTGCAGATGGATCTTGAGAGTGTTGAAAGAAATTGTACTACTTTGCATGAGATTGAATGTACAGTTCAGGGCGAAACATGTGCCAGGTGTACTGAATCATGCGGCTGACGCACTCTCTCGTTCACATATGCAGGCATTCAGGGGTTATCTACCCACAGCGGACCTAGAGGCAGCCCCATTCCCCGAAGCACTATGGCTCATCGGTGCCCAGGATTACAGGACCTCGTGGCAGCAAGCTTAGCCCCCAGGACAAGGAAGGCATACGAAGGAGCGTTTCGTTCCTATTGCACGTTTTTGGGTCCCACAGGGAGTCAGAACTGGGGTCAGGAGGAATCCTTCCTGAGGTTCCTGGCAGCGCTGCACAGGGAGGGCCGATCAGCGGCAACGGCCTATAGGCATAGGGCAGCCATTTCATTCATGGCTCAGGTGCATGGCATAAAAAACCCGACGGGTTCGTGTTTGGTTAAGAGAGCCCTTCGCGGCTGGCAGCGCCTTGAGGGTCGCAAGCAAGACACAAGGCGCCCGATTGGCTTAGACAGGCTGTCTCTGCTTTTAGCAAAGCTGGATGAGACGTGTTCCTCCCATTTTGAAGGGGTCTTGTTCCGGGCAGCTTTTGCAGTGGCATTCCATGGGGCTATGCGGGTGAGCGAACTGGTCGCAAGGAACAAGAAAGATCTGGAGGGAGGCTTGTGCAGGGATCACGTCCAAATAAGGGGTGATTCAATGGTGATCTCGATAGCCAGGTCCAAGACTGACCAGGGAGCTATGGGAAATAGTGTGATCGTGCAGCGCGCACGAGGGTCCCCCATCTGCATGTTGAAGTGCGTAGAAGACTATTTGGCGCTACGGTCAGCTGCATGGGGGGGGAGTTTGCTTCGGCACAGGGATGGCACCCCACTGACGAGATTTCAGTTTCAGAGGGTGCTGGCACTATCAATCGCTGCCGCGGGCATGGACCCGTGCGATTTTGGGACCCACTCCTTTCGGATAGGGGCTGCTACTGAGGCTACAGCCAGGGGTCAGAGTGCGGAGGAAGTGAAACAGTTGGGCCGTTGGTCCTCGAATTGCTTCAAAAGGTATGTGCGATTGCACATGTTGTAGAGATCAATTGACATGCACTTACGCTTCTTGTCTTTTGTTTTCTTGCAGTTTCGCGAGCCTGTCACGCGGGGCGGAATTTGAAGTCGACCCACCATGGCGAGGCCAGCGGTCAAGGACCACCGACTGGAGAGAGGATGGTATGGGTCGTGGGCCACTCATACGTGAGGCGTGCGGGGGACGTATTCAGGACAGGTGACGCGATTCACGCACTTGGGGAATACGGGGGCAGAGTGGCCTTCCATGGGAAGGGCGGGCTCTGTTTTGACCAATTCGAGTCATTTTTTGAGTGTTTATTAGGGCGGCATAGGTCACCGCCATCTGTAGTCATAGTACACCTGGGGGGCAACGACTTGGTGACACTGGGGAGACGGGTGTTATTGGAACACATTTTGTCGGCTGTTAGCTGGTTGGCTAAAAGAGTCCCGGGGTGCACGATTGCCTGGTCCCACATGATTCCAAGGAAGGTATGGCAGGGGGGCCTCTCGGTGTCAGCACTGAACCATTCAGTGAAACGAGTCAATAATAAGGTTGGTAAGTTGTTCCGCTCTGCCCAGCTGCATAGCATTCCTCATGGCTGTATTCGGGGTGATCAAATGTATCTGAGCGATGGGGTTCACCTGTCCAAGGAGGGGAATGACTAACTCATAGGAGACTTCGTAGCATGGCTAAGGGGTTTGAGGAAGCATGACCTTTAGGAGGATTTGGGGGGACCGGATAGTCGGTCAACTATCCGGTCTGTGGCGGTAAGGTCATGATCGGTGAGCAGTAATTTCAAGGTCCCTAGAAGGGGGCGCCACCCAGAATGGATGGGAGCGCCCGAGGGGAGGCGGCCATTGGCCCCTCCCACGGGGAGGCGGCACCCACTAAGGATGGGTCGCCTAAGGGGAGGCGGCCAGAGGCCCCTCCCAAGGGGGGGAGGTGGTTAGATGCCCCTCCTACTAATTTCCCGGGGGCCGGATATCCGCGACGGCAGATAGAGAATGTGGGGATGGGGGGGAGTCCACGCTGTCCTTCCTACAGATACCTCACACGGGAACTCGGACGACCTTTAAGATGGCGTCGAGTAGAAAGAGGGACCCCACCACGACAAGGGAAGTTACAGTTGGCGATGAGGGTAGAGTCTGGTAGTAGGGATCTGACACCGGTTAAGACCTTGCCGTTGGCCCTTAATGCTAGGATGTACAATTTGAATTTAGAATGTATGATGCAGTTGCAGGATGTTAGACTCGGCTAGGAAACCTTTGTATTTGAGATCCGTTAAGGTTAGCCAAAGTACACGTCTACATCGGAATGTAATAAATGTAAAATTGTACATAAATGCATAATGATGAAACTTTTATTTAATGTTTTAAATTTTTGTTTCATATTTTAATAAATACGGCCGGGAGGGTGACTCCCTCCCGCCTTCCAAAAGTTCAACCAGTGTCCGACTTCCCATCCTTGGGGATAGGTGTTGGGAGGGGGTGGTGGGCATCCCGGCCATATGAAAACACATCCTCTTGGGAATGTTGAAAGACAATTAGGGACGATCCATATTACAGAAGAGCCCCTTCTAGAATAACATAGTGCCAATGGAGTGCAAGAAGGGGGCATGAATGTTAATTGCGCCCCAGGGCTGTTAAAAGAGAGTTTCATATGAAACTATTAATTTGAAGAGAATATGTGTAAGTGTATAGCTCATAAAAAAAGAATCACTGCCTTAGATTTCCCCTGTATTAAAGTGTTAACTTTAAAACTAAAAAAAGCATTTGAGCTCTTTGGTTTGGTTTTACCAGTACTGGTTGCCTCCCACATTCCTGGACTACAGGTGGAATCCTGTCATATAGCGGGCCCTCAATCTGCATTCGAAACTTGGCCCTTACCATACTATTCTCTTTTTCGCTGTCAGAGCTCTGTTCAATGTTTATATTGCACCTTTATGTTTAATCATACGTTGACAGTCTTAGCAGTGATAATGGAATTGTATGTGTGCTTTGAACATCAGAATTGATGTCAGCAAACATGACCTGAATGCCAATAACACAAAGGTGCACATTCAGAGGGGGAAAGGGTGTCAGGTTGGGGTGTGGGAGGGGTGTGGCATAGGTTAGTCCACGGCCGGACTGAGAATGCAAACCAGCCCTGGCACTTAAGTCAGACCGTCCCTTGGGAGGTGGGGTGGGCTTGGGGGCTTTTCCTGGTGGAAAACACCGCTGCTGCTTTTGTTACAGGGGGCTATATTGCAGCACTGCTGTAAAGCCCTGCCCCCAGTAACATAAATTGCCCCCACCCTTCTGGTCCACCGGGAAAACGCATGGGGCCTCATTTATGATGCTGTCCGTCACTTTTACGCCGCTGGTGCATCACTTTTTGTGACGCACCAGTGGCGTACAAAATGCGCCTTGTTGTGCCATATTTACAAAGTGATGCATCTAGGTAGATGCGTCACTTTGTAAACCCCTGCGCCACATTATACCTGCGCCAGGTATAATGTATGCAAGGGGGGCGTTTTGACGCAACAAAAGGTCATGGAGTGACTCAGTGAAATCATTTATTGCCCGCTAATCCATCAAAATCTTACGCCTGCTTCATGGCAGGCGTAAGACTGACGCAGGCACTAACAACATGGGACTTGCCCATGTGAAAGTACACATTGCTGGAGTTGCGTCACTTTTGTGACACACTTCAGCAATGCGTCACTTTTGCGCCTACAGATACGTCAGAAATACTGACGTATCTGTAACTCCTTGCGCCATGATGCGTCATATTATAAATATGACGCACCAATCATGACGCAAGGAGTGCGCAATGAAAAGTGACGCATCGCTGTTTTCACGCAGAGATGCGTCACTTTTCATAAATGAGGCCTATGGTGCCTGCTATGGACAGTCCGCTCCTGGGTTAGTCCATTTTCTGGAATACAAATCTTTGAACTTTTGCCCACAAGTCCTTTACCAGACCCCTCTTAACTGTGACCACTGTTCAAATCCTCTTTCATGACCAGCTGATTATTGTGCCTCAATGAGTGGCTTTACACTGCATGCCCTCAGGAACTTTGACCATCTTGCACCGTGCACCGTGATCCAGGCAGTGATTTATTTCCACCTTGACCATAGTAACCTGCTCCATCTGGAAGCATCCAAATTTATTTATTTCATGTCATTTTCAGATTGTCCAGAACATAGCCTGGTTTTGAGGATTGTGAACCCATCAATGGGCATCTGGAAATCATTCAAGGGTTCCCTGTGGTCAAAAGAAGTAGCCTGTCCCATTTTCACATAACCATAGCAAATATAAAAGAAGATAAGATTAAACGTTTCTTGATTAATAATAAACAATCTCCCTTCTCTGGCTCTCATTTCCAGCATATGCGTTCGAGCAAGTGTACTGATCATTAACAAATAATGAACAAACTGCTTCAAATTGTTGGCCTTATGAAAGATTTGAAAAGGGGGCATTGAATATGCATGCAAAGGATGGTGACAAACATAGTGGGGGTTTCTGTAAAGTAGAGTTCTAACAACTATGAAACAACTGATAAAAAAACATCCAAAATTTCAAATAGTGTGCTTAGTTGTTTCAGTGGTGAAAGAGGGCGTAGATACCAATTTTCCTCTCAGTTTCCAAGTTCCTGACACCTTGTGTTTTATGTTCAATGTCTTCCAATACTGTTTCAGAGTAAGAATAATCTCATGCTTGCACAGTATGAATTTCACCACCGACAAATTCCTGGGACAGCCTGTATACCATTGTTTTGCAGCCACAAGCTAATAGCATTAAAGACTACGTATTGTCCTTTTAGGATTTCAATAGATGCAACAGGTATTTGGGGTGGTATGTGTTTGGTCTAGAGCTTCCTCCCCTTTGATATCTTCCAGTGCCAACTACAAAATCCTCAAGAACAACCTCTTGGCTTTAGAAAGTGGAAACTGATAGGAATTGAACATCTAGGGGATGTATGGAGAGGAGAGGCTCTACTTACCATTCCGTGGCCTTGCACCCATGGGGGACTCGCTTGTGGCCCCCTAAGACAGATTCCCAATGGCTTTCTGTTTTGGAAAGGCATGCACAAAAAGGCAGTGGTATACTGCCATCATAATCCCTCGGCTGGAAGGAGCCAGGTGAGGGATTACTGAAGGCCTTCTGAATGGCGGACGTCGTAAGCCATTCAGAACTCCTGTTTGGAATAATTTCCGAGCACCTCCATCAAAATGGGTCGGTTGGAAATTATTCCAAACAGGAGATTACTATGCGGTAAGAATGGCTCCGACAGATGGTCGGAGCCATTCCTTACCACATCGTAATCATGTCCTTAATGTAATCCAAAATGCAGTTTGTGAATTGAGACCCTGGTTTGTAAATTAACGTTTAGAGGATCTGAGGAGTGGTGTGACTAAGATGGGACTAAAAGTTAATAAGCACACTTGATGTTACCAACAGAGAAAAGACTAAGGGACTTATTATGAGTTTGGTGGTCCTCCTGCTGCACTGCCACTTTTGTTCTTGCAGGCCGCTGCCCAGCCCGTGGTGCACCTGCCTGCTGGATTCTGAGTTTAATCCAGTTCAGGCAGGTGGTGCTGTGGCTGTCCCACGGCAGCAGCTGTGTTAGGACCATAGGAGAGCCTTAACAGTAGACTGACACCGTGACAGCGCCTGCAGCATGTTCCTGCATGGTGTGGCTTGCACCATGTCATGCATGCCACACCGTGAAGGAACATGGGTGTAATTCCAGGGGGGCACAACATGTGTGCTCCTGCATGCACCCCCAGGCCCAAAAGCAATAGGGGGCTCACCACCATGAAATGGGTGGTGGAAAAGCAACTCTGAATTTTCTCAGCGGTGCTGCAGCAGCACCATCAGCATATTCCTGCCCCTTAACACTACTCCACCACTGCGGGATCCTGGATCCCAGCGGACGCAGTGGTCCTATGGCAATCTGACGGCCACACTCATAATACTGCAGGTGGACCTGCAGTGGTCGGACCCCCACCGCAAGTACGGCAGTCTTAGAAACCACCGTACTTGTAATATGGCCATAAAACATTTGCTGTAAACAACTAATATACCAATAAGTAAAAAAAATATATCAAAGCTCCCACCTGCCCATAGGCAAGGACGCACGCGACCAACCGCTTGCTAAAGAGCATTTCTTTGGGTAAGGCTGAGTTTTGCATTCCGATAACATTACAGCTCTCGTTGTCGGAGGTTAAAAGCCTGACGCGTTTCTGAGCTACTGCTCTCTTCAGAGGCTCGACAAAAAGTTTGTGCTACTTGACACCCCCCCACAAGTAAATTAACCGCCCTCAGATGGGCTACATCGTAGTGTTCAACGCAATGCCTGTTGGGCCTTGTGGTCTGTGTCAGCATTATTTATTCCACTGATGGATGCACGATGATTCATACTGTTCACATTTAAAGCCCACAGATGGGCCTCAGAAATACATTTCAGTCCAAAATCCCATCAGCTGCTGGTTCCTATGTGAGGCTCAGAAATATTTCGGCCCCCGGACTCCCAGTCATCACGGGGTAGTGCTATCCTTCGCGGCTGGGCTGCCGTGTTTAACATCAAAGCTCCCACCTGCCCACAGGCAAGGACGCACGTGACCAACAGCTTGCTAAAGAGCATTTCTTCGGGTAAGGCTGAGTTTTGCATTCCGATAACATTACAGCTCTCGTTGTCGGAGGTTAAAAGCCTGACGCGTTTCTGAGCTACTGCTCTCTTCAGAGGCTCGACAAAAAGTTTGTGCTACTTGACACCCCCCCACAAGTAAATTAACCGCCCTCAGATGGGCTACATCGTAGTGTTCAACGCAATGCCTGTTGGGCCTTGTGGTCTGTGTCAGCATTATTTATTCCACTGATGGATGCACGATGATTCATACTGTTCACATTTAAAGCCCACAGATGGGCCTCAGAAATACATTTCAGTCCAAAATCCCATCAGCTGCTGGTTCCTATGTGAGGCTCAGAAATATTTCGGCCCCCGGACTCCCAGTCATCACGGGGTAGTGCTATCCTTCGCGGCTGGGCTGCCGTGTTTAACATCAAAGCTCCCACCTGCCCACAGGCAAGGACGCACGTGACCAACAGCTTGCTAAAGAGCATTTCTTCGGGTAAGGCTGAGTTTTGCATTCCGATAACATTACAGCTCTCGTTGTCGGAGGTTAAAAGCCTGACGCGTTTCTGAGCTACTGCTCTCTTCAGAGGCTCGACAAAAAGTTTGTGCTACTTGACACCCCCCCACAAGTAAATTAACCGCCCTCAGATGGGCTACATCGTAGTGTTCAACGCAATGCCTGTTGGGCCTTGTGGTCTGTGTCAGCATTATTTATTCCACTGATGGATGCACGATCATTCATACTGTTCACATTTAAAGCCCACAGATGCGCCTATATATACACACACACATATACGCACATAGGTATACATTTTCTTTGGGTGACACATACGACAAACTGGAGAATCTTTGTGGATGCCAAACCAAATCTTGCTATGGTATATCCAGTCTTGGATTAGTGAGAAGTACAAAATCTCTAGAGGAAAATGAAGGAGTTCCTTGTGAGGTATTTTGCAACCCAAGACTGAGACATATCACCAGAGCCAAAAGCTAATAACCAGCAGTCTAGCTTGCTGTTTGTTCACTGTAAAGCATGAAATGCTATTTTAAATTCTTTTTTTTAAAGATTTCAAGACCTAAAGAAACCAAAAGGTGCACGTGGAGCTTCATGGCTTGTCTTTCTAGATCTCTCTGCAGCTTTTGACACTGTCAACCAGAACATGGCCTCAACGGCCTAAAATATTTTGGAATCGCTAATGTGGAGGTATGAAATAACTTACTTAAATTACTTACTGCCTCTCACATGCAAGGTGCTACAGCATTCCATCATGTCACCCCCACTGTTCAGTATCTATTTGAGCCTGCTGCCTCCTTAGATTATATGGCTGATTACGATAAATATACTGAGCATACCCCACTTAACATTCACTAAGGCCATGACATTCATCACAGCAGAGATCTCCCTAATGAATATAATTGGGAATTGTACGAAAATTAATTTCATTAAAAAAAGATACGTTTTAAATGAAAAATATATTTTAATTGTAAAATGATAAAACACATTTCCCTAACTTCTGTTCACTTATGACAACTTCTGTAACAAGGGATAGCACACCTACATTAATAGGTAATATAATATTAATGTTAACCTAATAAAATTTTTTTTTTACTAAATTATTTCAAATGTTAATTTTCATTCCCCATCCCTTACATTATCATTTGTATTGAATGGGCCACAAACTTGAATGCAATTTATGTAGTGTTTTGTAAGTTAAATAAAAATATATTATAATTTACAATATAGTTAATTAAAATATTATGTGTATTAAAAATCGAGGTTCAGTTTTTTTAAGCATCAAATAATGAAGTTAAGAAATGTGCCTCTCTCCATTGATTTTTATGGGAGTGGGTTACAGTACCAATAGTTGCCCATGTTTGGTGACTGACATAGTGCTAGGGTTGGTTGGAGTGAATTTTAGCCTGTTTTGTCAGTCACACTACTGTTGTAGTTTATGTTTTGAATAAACATGTGACACCCTAAACCCTTCCTTTAATTTCCCTTAACCACAGAGATTTAGTAGTAATTATTCCCCATCTTCCCGCCCCTTCCCCCTGTTCCTCCCACGTTTACTTCTACATCCAAGGATCTTTTGCACCATGACAGAGATCTCCATGTATAAAATATAGGAGAGGCAGAGATGGAGATCTCCATCTGGAGCTTTGTGAATTGCATTTTGGAACATGTAAACTTCTTCATGCACTCCAAAATAGTGTTTGTGACTAGGCCCCAAAGGAAGTATTCCATGAATTCAAACATACACAGACTGCTGCTCAATCTTTCAAAAATTCACGTCAGATGAATCTGCAGATATGTTTAGGTTTTACACCTCACTAACAGAACATATTAGATGATCCCACTGGCATATGATGGCCTAAGCATTTAATGAGCGTTTACACCTCAATAGAAATTACAAATGTACAGGAAACGTCTGAACAACTTAACTTAAAGATGTCACACCAACATGTGAACATCGTTGCATCCGAGCCATCTAATCAGCTAACACTTTGAACAAAAAACATCCTTAGCCTGAGGCATGGGCAGTGGTACACGAGAGCTGAACAAAATATAAGGCCAAGTGGTTTTGCTCAAACATCCTGTATCTAGTGCACTAAAAAGATCATTGACATTGACAGAATTGACACTTGGTGCAATCTAATACCTTCTATGAACCAATACAGATACTTTTTTCTAATCAGATACAATGATGCAGATGAGTTTGACTTCTTTCAATAACAATTTATGATCGAAATTCTGTAAATGCTTTTCAGAAGAAATTATCTAATGCCATTCACATTCCACACCATATCAAACTAAAAGATACATATTTTACTCCTGTACACCATGTACACTTTTTTCATCTACAAATGTCAGCTCCACTTCTTATCAATGTCCATTAAATTAGGATTTGTATTCTTAAAACACCTGAAATGAAAATAAAAACAAGATTCTTGAAATTGTGAAATGCTCTTTTGGAAATAAATGGAATCCGTTAATTCTATGTTGTTTTCTCTGATATCCAGACAGTGTGGAGCCCCCTGATGAAACCACAAAGATGTGTGTCTCTAACTTAAACGTTGATTTAGCAGAAGGCACAGCTAATGCTGCTGCTAATGCAGCTTTCATTTAACTGTAATAATGTAGTGTGTTATTTCCGTTTGTTTTGCTGACTTTGACATTGGGATATGTCATAATGATCGAACCTTCTCTCAATAGTATAACAGTTTAGGAAAATAAACATTTTTTTATATATATTTTTTATTTTCCAGTTTGCACCGAGTATACACATCATAACGCACTTAACATCCTAATATATCAGTATTTAAGAAGCAATATCATTTTGGCTGTAATTATATTTCCTTACAACAGTAAAACATTCCAATTAAAAATGAATTCCTTGTAGTCCGTTCCCTCTCTTCTTCCCCCCCCCATCACCTCCCTCTTGATGTATCGCCCACCCCAGTCTTCGTCTCTGTTCTTACCGGCATTTCAAGACCTACTGGCCACCCTGGTGGTCAACTACGCCTCGGTCCTGGTGCTCGGCGATTTCAACTACTGGCCCTCCGACCCTTCTGAGTGTACTGCTTCGAAAGAATTCACTGATTCTCTTCTCTCTCTGAACTTCGTTCCGCACGTTTCTGTCCCCACCCACTCTCACGGTCACACACTTGACCAGGTGTGGTCTCTCAACCTTCCAATTTCCCCGGTGACTGTATCCCCCTGCCCCTGGTCCGACCATGCCTTTATCTCTTTCTCCATTCCTCTTAATCAGGTATCTAAAGTCCCACTTGCCAAAAACACCTGGGCGCGGAATTGGAACAGAGTTGACCTTTCCTCCTTGACCTCGCTGCTCCAGAACTCCATTCCGACCCTCTCTGGACTTTCATCCGATTCTCAAGCCAAGGCTATCAATGCCTGGCTGGCTGGAGGCTGTGACTCAAAGGCTCCTCTGCGTCGCATCTCCATCCGACGACCTAAGGACTCTAACAGGTGGTTTAACGACAACCTAAAACTGACCGTTCAACAGGCAGAGAGGCATTGGAGAAAAAATGATTGCCCCTTACTAAAACCCCTCTATCTCACATCACTTGCAGAATATAAAATAGCAATCCTCGCCGCCAAAACCACCTACTTTTCAACTAAAATAACGTCAGCCGAAAATAAACCTAGGGAGATCTTCGGTATAGTGAATGACCTAGCCTTTTCCGACAGAGTCTCACCCCAAATCCCCCCATCCCAGCTTCTGTGCGACCAACTAAACACCCACTTTCTGGATAAGATCGTAACCATCAAGGCCAACATTCCTCTTCCCTCGTCTGTCTTCATCGAAACCTTCCCCTCCCACTGTACAATGTCATCTCACCACCATTCCCCCCCTCACTGAGGAAGCATTCCTGGAGATACTTCCCAAAGTCAAATCAGGCTCTCCGGCAGACATCTGCCCGGCACGAATCCTGCAACAAATCTACTCCTTCTGTCCTGAACCCCCCATTACTTTCCTCAACTGTTCCCTAACGCAGGGAGTAGTGACCCCTGAGCTCAAATCAGCTACTATAGTGCCCATTTTAAAGAAGCCTGGCGCTGACCCGTCCATCTCAGCCAACTACCGCCCCATTTCCCTGTTGCCCTATTTGAGCAAGGTGCTGGAGCACCATGTCACCGCGGTACTCAGTGCCCATGTAGAGGCAAATGGGGGTCTGGCTTCCCGCCAGGCCGGTTTCCGCCCTAGGCACTCGACGGAATCAGTTGTGGTTTCGGTCCTAGACAACCTCAGGAAGGGAATGGATCACAACAAACACCAGGCGCTGGTGCTCCTCGATCTCTCCGCCGCCTTTGACACGGTGGACCACACCATCTTACTGTCCCGTGTCAGGGCGGCTGGAATCGAGGGATCAGCCCTGGTCTGGCTTTCCTCCTTCCTGAGGGACCGCACCCAGGCGGTCCGGCAGGGAGACTTCACGACTACCTCTCTCCCTGTCACTTGTGGTGTTCCCCAGGGTTCCTCTCTTTCCCCCCTACTGTTTAACCTTCATATCTTTCCTCTCATTTTTGCTCTTCAGCAGCTGGAGGTCACCGTGTTCAATTATGCGGATGACCTCCAGCTCATCTTTGACCTTTCCTCTTCTCCCCTCTCTGTCTCTAATTTCCAGTCTATTATGATTTTTATCAGGGACTGAATGAACCACAACCATCTCAAATTGAACCCGGACAAAACCGAGTTGGTTCTCGCCGGTGGTTCTTCCAGTCCCTGGAACTCTCTTTTCTGGCCCTCTTCTCTTGGTCCCGCCCCCACTCCTTCTACCACGGTCAAAACACTGGGTGTTAAAATGAACCACCATCTCACCCTTCATTCACAAATTAGCTCTGTAGTCTCCTCCTGCTTCCTCACCCTCCGAACTATCCGCACTGTCTCCCGCTTCTTCTCCCTCCAGGCACTCAAGTTGATTATGGCCGCCCTGGTAATATCGCGGCTGGATTATGCCAATGCCCTATACAACGGCATCCCGGCATACAGCCTGCGGAGGCTCCAACTGGTCCAGAACCAGGCGGCCCGGCTGGTCTATGGTCTCCCACGCTACCACCACTCCACACCCCTTCTCAGGGAGCTTCATTGGCTTCCCGTTAAGGAACGCTCCCTTTTTAAAACCGGCTGCATGGTCTTCCAGGCCCGTCAAGGCACTGCCCCTGCCTTCATTTCCTCGCTGATAAACGAATACGTCCCCACCAGAGAGCTCCGTTCCTCTTCTAAGTCTCTCCTTCAAATCCCACGTTTCAAACGTAAAAAGTGGGGTGGAGCCAATTTTTCTACCTTGGCTCCTATTTTCTGGAACTCCCTCCCCGACCACCTCCGCTCTGCCACTCACTATGTTTCTTTCCGCAAAGACCTAAAAACGTTCCTTTTTAAACAGGCCTTCTCCGTGTAATAGGCCTTTTCTTGCCCTACGACAGGCTTATTTAGTCTCAGTTGCCGGACCCTTCACTAGCGCCAAGAAACCGTACGGTGAACGTTGCGCTTTACAAATGTTTTACATTGAAATTGAAAACATAGCAGAAAAATAACCAAAATATACAACAAGAGACCCCTAGGGAGAAAGAAAATATAAAAAAAACAAAGAGCTCAACAAAAGAATGGAGAACTTATCACATCTAGTTCCAACATTTTTCCATGTCCTCAAGGTATCACCATAGCCTCCCTCCATCTGTTAATGGGCTCCCATATTCTTAGGCCCAGTTGTCTCCCTTTCCTCCCTTTCCGTGCATAGATAGGCTTTTCCAGATTATATGCTACCAAAAGGTTAGCCAACCATACTTGCATTACTGGGGGGTTTTTATCCAGCCAAGCCCTAGCTATACTTAATCTATACACGGCCATAGCGATAAACATGATTTCTCGCTGTGGTGTATTGGCCTCTGGGCCTATCCCTAATAGTATTCTTGTAGGGTTAAGCGTTGTTTGTACATCTAAGGATACATCCAGGAAATTTTCTATATCTCTGATTGGAGTATGAAATTGGGGACAGGTGGCAAATATATGTATCATATCTGCCTCTAAAGAATTACAGCGTGGACACGATATACCCGTGGTACCACCCCACTTTGCTATTCTGGCTGGTGTAAAATACAGTGAGTATAAGGTTTTATAATGCTGTGATTGCAGGGGCGCAGAGCAAAGAATTGTGCGCCCCAGGTCCAAAGATTCCTCAAACCAGCCTGTTTCCCCATCCAGTTTCTCTGCCCACTTCCTACTGTATTTCTCTCTATCATCAGGTTTTCCTTCTGTGAGGCTTGCGTAGAGGCTACGGATAGTGCAAACCCCCCCTAGCCTGATTTTCTCCAGTATTTCAATTTTGGCAAAGCCCATCGGTCCTCCCCGTTTAGTGTATAAAAAGCTCCTCACTTGCAAATATTTAAAGAAGTCCCGCCTATCTAATCCAAATTTGTTTACTAAATCTGCAAATTGCACGAAGCCCTCCGAATCCATCAGATCCCCAATCTGGACAGTTCCCTTCTCCATACACCCTGCAATCACCGTATCTGCAAAGACTGCTAGTGGAAAGGACCTGTTTTTATATATCCTGGTGTACCAATTGAATCTCCCCAGACCAGCCTTTTTTAGAAAAGCATTCCAAATTTTGATAGCTGCCCCTACTGTCTTGAACCTTGTCCTCTTGTAATATCCAAAATCAGTGCAATTTAAGAAACAGTTTTCCGCCTCCGCACCTAGAACCGCAGTGTAGATTTTGGTGGAATAGCTTGTGATTCTTTGATTGATACCACCGCCCCCTAGCAATCCCTGCATATATTGTATGGCAGCTGCCCAATAATATATTCTAAAATCTGGTGCGCCCCACCCGCCCCTCTCTCTCGGGAGGGATATGAACCTATAGGCCTCCGCGTCTTGCCCTGTGCCCATATGAATCTGTTGAGAATTCTCTCAAGTGCGTTGAACCAACTGCCTTCAAAAAATAACGGGATCGACCTAAAAAAATATGAAAATTTTGGCAATATCAACATCTTGATAATGTTGGTACAGCCCACTAGGGATAAATGCAAATTGTTCATTCTTTCCAGATCTGTCTTTACCCTATCCATTAAGGGGGCCATATTTCTCTGTACCACTGTATCCAGATTCGCTGAGATTTCCACTCCCAGATATATAGCTGAATTTACCACCCTTTGATCGTTACAAACTACAAAGTTATTGCCTACTATCTGGTTCTTAGTTCTGTTCAAGCAGTATCCCGAGATTTGCCCAAACCGCTGCGCCTCGGCTTCCACTTCTCCAATAGCTACAGATGGGTTAGGTGTCAAGATGGCCACGTCATCAGCGTAGGCAAACGTCTTTACCTCGCACCCGTTTTCTCTCATTGGGGGAATCTCAAGGTTGCCATCCAGTCTGCCCAAGAGAGGGTCCAGATATAGCGCCAACAGCAGGGTGGATGATGGACAGCCTTGCCTGGTCCCCCTACAGATCTTGACTGCTGCTGAATGTCCCCTGTTGACTCTAATCCTTGCCGTTGGATCTTTATATAAAGGCCGTATAGCTTTTATATAGCCCTCTCCTATGCCGCTCCATCTCAATGTTTGCCATAGGTAGTCCCAGGAGACCCTATCGAACGCCTTCTCAGCATCTAAAAACAGCGCTGCCATAGGGTCCCCCAGGGCACCTGCTGCGTCAAACATTGTGATCATCTGCCTCACATGTTGGGTAGTACCCTTGCCGGGGATAAACCCATGTTGTACGGGGCTAACCAGACCCTCTATAATCCCACTGAGTCTCATAGCCAACATTTTGGAGTATATTTTGGCGTCAGTATTCATTAGTGTGATGGGTCAATATGAGCCAGGTACAGTTGATGGTTTCCCTTTTTTTAAATCACAATTATGTCTGCTCACCCCCATGAGTCAGGTATCGACTCTCCCTTTTGTGCCTGTAGCATAACATTAAACATATCTGTAGCAATCACCCCTTGGAATATCTTATAGAACTCCACCGGTAGTTGGTCCGGGCCCGCTGCTTTACCCGAGGCGAGACTAGTCAAGGCTAGAGTGAATTCCTCAATACAGAACGAAGAGTCTAACCCCTCCTTTTGTTCCTCTGTTATGGGCGGCGGGGGGATATCCCTTAAATAGCCCTCTATCTCTGCTAATCCACCTGTGTTACCGCTAGCATATAGATCCGTATAGAACTGTCTAAAAACCTCCCTCACTGAATCTGCTTCGGAGACAGTGCTACCCTGCCCATCCACTATTTCCTTAATGTCTGATGCCGCTAGTCTCTGCCTGGTTCGTAAGGCTAGTATATGGCCCACCCTCTCGCTTAACTCATATGAGGCTTCTTTTTTAATTAGATAGTTCTCTGCTGCCTTCTTGGCAGTATTTTACGTAGCTTCTGCTCTTAGAGCCACGATTTTAAGCAAGTGCTGTTCTAAGGGTAGATGTTGCTGTATGGCTAGTGTTAGTTCATCCTCTTCTTTAAGGAGATTTCTACATAGTTCCTCTATCCTAGCTTTTTCTCTTTTCTGACTTGACAATACAAAGCTCAGTGTCTCGCCCCTAACCCCCGCCTTAAAAGCATCCCACACCACCCCCGGAGGTGCGGATTCTCTATTGATATCCCAGTAGCTCTTAATCCAATCCTCCATATATTTTCTATACGTCTCATCCTTCAGCAGCGCTTTTTCAAATGACCATTAGGTATCCCTTCTTTGCATCTGCCCTAGCCTAAGTGTTAAAATTAATGGGCTGTGGTCAGAAATAATTCTGGGTTTCCTTTCAATTTGTACACCAGTCATGAGTGAATTGGTAATCAAAAAATAGTCCAACCTAACCATAACTTTATGGGGAGTAGAGTAAAAGGTACTTCCATCCGTATACGGGTGAGTCTTAACCCATGGATCATCCAGAGAGTTATGTAGCACCATATATGAAAGCGCTCTGTGTGACCTCTTCTTTCTCCCTATGTACTGTCCGTGTGGCTGAAGAAAGATACTACTGGGGTCATGTATATTGAAATCCCCGCAACATACTATAGGCTCCGGCCACTGTGCCAGCTCTGCATCAAGATATTGGAAGACATCAGGGTCATCCTCCGTTGACCCATAAATTGTGGTGAGTGTTAACTTCTCTCCTTTAAAAACTATCTCTAGTAGAGCCCATCTACCCCATTGGTCCTCCTTCTTCTTTATCACCACCACGTCCCTACTTCTCCCTAATACTGCTACCCCCCTAGTTCTTGTTCCCTGTTTGGAGTTTGCCAGAACTGTAAACCCCAAGTGTTCCAACAGATAGCCCCTTGATGCCTCTATGTGTGTTTTCTGCAGGCAAACCAAGTCCAGCCGGAGTGTTCTAAGTAATGCGGTCACCCTTAGCCTCTTATTCATGTCGTTAAGATCACAGACATTGATTGTAGCTATCCTACACGTCATTTAAAACACAACAAAGATCTTGCCCCAAATGAAAAGCCATTCATAAAGCATCAATCGGTACATGTACTTGTACTGAAGCTTATTTACAAAAAGGAAAAAAACCATGCCATGCTGCATTCGTTGTGTTGACTTTACATTGCTGCTTCTTATTCTGTGCTGCACCTTATAACATATCTCATTTCGTTTCCGTTTTCTCCCCCCTTACTCCCTTTACCCCCCTTCCACCCCTAGCACCCCCCCGAACCACCCCTCCCCCCCTCCCCTCTACTGGCAAATAGGTCAAAAATGACCTATATGTGGCTGCTTAAGGTTATGGATGTCGCACCCCTCTCCCTCCAACCATCCTGATACCCTGTGCACCCCTCGTTCTTATGCCCTGTGCCCCCATCTTTCCTCTAAATCTGTGCCCCCTGCCCTTACTTCAAAACCTACTAAGTGTCTTCTGTTTTTCGCATTCTCATGACCTCCTTGTATTTAATTAATACTTAGTCGCTTAACCCCCTTTCTGGGATTTGAGCTCCACCAAGAATTGCTGGGCTTTAGTCTCCGAAAGGAACATCCTCACTTTCCCCCTTGTAACCACCTTCAATCTAGCCGGGAATAGGAGGCATGCTTCTGAGCCTGCCGATTGAAAAGACTTTATTAGTTGCCTGAGCCTCCACCTTCTTTCCACCGTAACGTGGCAGAAGTTGGGCCTAGCAAAAAAGGTGGTGCCCTCAAATGACCGCCTGCTACCTGGTCTCGCCTTGTCCATTATCTCTTGTCTAAGGAGATAATTCCCTACATTTATCAGGATTGCCCTGGGCAAACCTGCCTGTCCCCCTCCCTCTGCCCCCGCTCCTTCCTAAGCGTAAAGGGGAATCTATGGGCTCGTTGCACCTCCTTCTCCCACTGCCACTCGCAATCAGAGAAAGCCCCCCTTAGTAGTTTCACCACGAATTTCATGATGTCCTGGCCCTCTGACCCTTCTGCCACACCCAGAAGACGAATGTTATTACGCCTCTGGCGATATTCAAAGTCTTCCAGCTTCCATTGTAAGTCCTCCGTCAGCTTCTCTTGTGTCTCTTTGAACTCCTGCCAGGCACCAACGTCTTCCTCCAGTTTCTCTGTTCTCTCCTCTACCTCCGTGACTCTGTCGGCAATCTCTTCGTACAGTTTATTAACTTTCCTCAAAGTATTATGTATTTTTTTTGTGGCTTGTCTTGCCCTACGACTTTCCGTCCTTGCCTCCCCCTGCATCTGCTTAAGTGTGGTGAACAGTAAGTCAAAAGGGGCCTGGGAGAGGGTAGGATCAAGCGGAGTTTTTTCAGGTTCCTCCAGGGGGTTATTATCATCCTGGTAAGTCTGTGAGGTGGCAGAATAGTCCCATACCAGCTTGTTCCCAGGATCTATATGGGCCCCCGCCCCGAGCCGTGTTTCTTTATTCTGGGCCATTTCTTCTTTTGCGTGCTTTGTTTGCCTGATGTGCTGGACCCAGAAACCAACTCCTCCTCCGAGCTAATTTCACTGGTTTGAGTTGTGTCTGTATCCTCGTAAGGGGAGAAGAAGCGTTCCCCTTCACCAGAGCCGCCATCGCCTCTTCTTGTCAAGCTGACATTGCTTCCCCAGGTGCCCCTCGCCAGTCGTGGTGATTTAATCTCAGCCTCAACCAGCATAAGGGCCTCCATCATATCTGCGCTCCCTGCCGTGGTATTTTCCACTCCTATGCCTGACTCAATGGTGTTTGCCCCCCCCGCCGCAGTGTCTTTCTCAACGTAGTCTTGATCTGTCGGTTCAGTCTCCTTGCTGGAAGGCGCGCTGCTTCCAGAGCCGCGATTAGTGGCAGAGCGTTGCCTGGCAACCATAGCTTCCACGTTCACAGCGTCTGCGGCGTCCTCGAGGACGTTTCTATTGTGGATCAGTTTTCCATCGGCTAGTACGTTCGGTTTTGGAGTGAAAGCCTCGACCAAGGTAGGCTGTCTTAAACAAATGTCTTTATTGTTTATTTTTCCGTTTATTTTTCCGCCCGCATTGGATTGTTTCTGTCTTATGTCGGGACAGGTCTGATCTTCAATAGGGCTGGCTTGTTCAGCCTGTATACTTTCTTTCCCTCGCATCTCTGCTTTTTTTCCCTTAACAGGAGGGATTGTGGTTATACGGATTGCTCCCAATGCACGCTGTGGGGGGCCGGATGCATTACTGCCAGCCTCCTTACTCGCTCTGACCGTACTTGTTTTTGCATTACCAGGATCCGTCTGCATTTTCGTCTTTTCTTGCCTCACGGGCCGGGGGGGGGGCATCTTTACCAGTTGTCGCTTCTCCCGCAAACAGACAGCCCAGTTGGCCAATTTTCCTTTTAACCAGGCCCAGCCTAGCCTGAATGATATCTGTTTGTCCGTAGGGTTGCGCTCTGTCAATCCTGCTCGAATCCAGAGTATTAAGGCCATAGGGGGTAGCACAGCATCCTTCTCAGCATTCCATCAGCGGAGGGGAGAGTGGCTTGGTGTGAATGCTCACCACAACCTCACGGCGGCCATCTTGCCTCCGTAAACAATATCCGAAAATAAACATTTAACATTGTTATTAATTTTGAATTTCGACAATTGCCTGTTCCTACTTTGTGTATGTTCCATACTACTACATGGAATGCATATTATTTTGGTGGCATCAGACTGTTTAACACATTTGCTAAATACTATGCATGAAACAACTTCCTCAAAAATTGGCATTCTTCGTTACAATGCGACGCATATGGAGCAACATCCTACAACTGTTCAGACTCACCTAAACATTCCTATAATTCGGACTAGAGTTGGTGAAACATCTCTTGAAACAAAATCCAACTACGGCCATTATTGCGCGTGTCCTGTGGAAACTAATCAGAATTCCTGAATTTGTAGCTTCCATTATCACTGACAATGGTGATTCCAATATGTGGGAATACCATACAATTATAAGTTGTCCCCTGAGAAATGGAACACAAAATTAGGGATCAGCGTTTAAACATTCAGGGGCATATTACCAACAACTAGCGATAATTATCGCTATGTTGGCTTAGCGGCAATATTTTTATCGCCGAACTGCGGCGATTTTTATCGCTTAGGAACCTTGCTATTATCAAGGTTTATCTCCTAAGCGATAAAAATCGGCCGAAATGCATGAATATCGCTGAAAAGTCAGCGATATTCATGCATTACTGAGCTAATGCTCTTAGCCATGTTATCCACCTACCATTGGATAACATGGCTAAGAACTGCTCAGGGGCAGGTGTTAGCTTTTGGAGATAATCGCGCTTAGCGCGAATATCTCCAAAAGTTGGTAATAGGAGATAGCGATGTTAGCGACTGTTTCCAGTCGCTAACATCTTGGCACGCCCACTTTGCATGTCATTAGTGATACATTTCATTGACATGCAAAGCGGGGCCCAAGATGATCGCTATCTCCTACTAGCTGTCGCTAACTGGTGTTAGCGGCAGCTAGGTGATAGGGAGATCATTTATCTCCGCTTTCTTGGCTTTTAAAGCCAAAAAAGCAGAGATAAACCCCCTTGATAATATGCCCCCCATTTTCCCTGGTAATTTCAGTTTTTTGCCTATTTCTCATCCAGGAATTTTGCAAGGTTTTAGCACGTGAAACTTCGAGAATGGACTTATTAGTGTGTGGGGTTTTATTCTAAAAGATGCAATCCTGTTGGTAGCAACTGTTATTCTTTATTTATGGCCTTCACAGACCGACAAAGTTAAAAAAAATCACGAGAAAGCGTCTTCTAAAAGTAGGCTTGCTGCCGATAAGCTGACGAAATCCATTTTCGAGAGATAATTCGCAAGAATCTTGTGTCATTCTCTCACCATGTTATTTAGCACTATGTAGCTTGTTTTGCAGTCAGTAAATACAATTAGAAACATACAATGTATGAATGTTTTCATTAAATGTCCTAGGGCTGCTTTATCTTCACAACATCTGCAGGGCAAGGAGGAAGAGGTGTGGGTGGTTTATTACACTGCCTTCTCAAATGGACCAGCAAGAGCCCGGTGATAACAAATTTAGTAAAACAGTAATTGATGTATATCCAAATAGGGGTGGAGAATTACTCACTCGAAGTTAAACACCACAAAATATATTGACAATGCTTAAAAGAACGTAGAGTGGCAGTTGAAAGTATGTCACTATAGCGATATTTCTATCCTTAACGTGAACGAGGTTTAAAGGTATCTCTCCAGTGTTTATCCTAGCCTCTTTGTCCATTGCACTACTACTGCCCAAATGAGGTCATGAAGGAATACAAAGAAAAAAAGGGAAATAGACTGGAAAAGAAATAATAAAAGAATAGAGCTCAGGAAAAGAGAAAGACCGAAGTAACAAAATAAAGAATTAAAAGTAGGAGGTACCTCAAAAACTCTCATAACTCAACTTGCCCACAATGCTGAACAGTAATTAAAACAGTGTCATCATTGGTCCTCTCACCATTAGGCTAAAAAACAATATCACAATGCACTTACACATTATCCTAGAGGTAGCCTGTCCCTCACTTTGACTCCAGCTTCCACTGTCCCTATGACCATATGGAAGAGCTTAGGATCAAGGAGAAGCAAAGAGCCTAACAATGAGCAAAAAAGTTGCACTGACCAGTCAAAAGCTTCACCATATATTAAAATAATGTTTTTTGAAACAGAGGCAAGCAGATTATAAAGAAGGATGCACAAAGGGTAGAAGAAATAAACTAAAGAAACAAGGGGTATAAGAACAAGACTGATGAATAGAGAGTAACAAGAAAGGATGAGGGAAATAAGCCTACCCTGTTAATGCAGTCTGGTGAATAGATCATCCTGCAAGGAACGCATAAAAAAACTGAATCCTGGCAACAGAAAATAACTGCTGTCAGCTTCTAAATACACCGCATGCATATGAGGCATAGACAACAGAGAGACAATGAGGGGAATTAGGAAAGCAATACTTTCAAAACCATTCACCACTGAAAACACACATAGCAGTTGGAAATGGGCAGACAATCCTAAATGAAGACATCATCCACCAGCAATATCAGGGATCCTCTCAGATAAATGATGTACACAATAGTTCTTAAAAGTGAGGTACACAAACAGAACTTTATCAGTAAGGGTGAAAAAGACACAAATAAAGCAGTGTTGAAAAGCTACCTAGAACTTTTCATTGCTGTGTCATACTATAATATAAAAATAATAAAAACAGAGACAATATATTGTTCTTCAGACTAAATACTGATAATTGGTAAGAACTATACATGGATCCTTTTTAAGTATCTCCAATTCCACTGTCAGAAACTCAGAATGGTGAGTCAATCTATTACCAGTTAAAACAAACTCATGTTATGGGTATAAAGCGGAAGCCCAATTTGAGCTCAGGTTTGCACCTGACCAGGTACCAGATCCTAAAGCTATTTATTCTACTAATGAATCTCACTCTTAGAAAGTGGTAAACATTTATAATTAGTCTGCAGCATTTCATTTTAAGCGCAAGAGACAATTCAGTGTACCTGTGTACAAAAGAGCATGTGAGAAATCAATGGTAGGTGATTAGATGCACTTTGTGAAATTATTCACAACATGTTCTTATGGATGCCATCTTCTTATCAGCAAATTTAGGGCCTGATTCACAAAGGTAAACGCGCACTTTTGTGAAGGCCAACAGTTGTTTTCTATTCACAAAGGGATTTACGAGAAGTAACTTTCCAAGTGCAGAGTCTCCACACGTAAAAAGTACTATTTTTTTTAATGTGTGGAGACTCCACACTTAAAAGATACTACTCGTAAATCCCTTTGTGAATAGCAAGAAAACAATTGTAAACTTGCACATAAGAATGTGTATGTGCAGTAAGGTCCCCCTTCATGCACATGTACAATCTTCAACTCAACTCAGACACCTCTGCACAATGGTGCATGTGTGCCCTCATCGGTGGTGACCTGCTAACTTTAGTCCCAGACTAGTCTGGTTCACGGGGCTGCATCATATTGTTGTCAATGAGCTGCAGCCCTGTGTGGACAATTTTTATGAGCGTTTTTGTTGAGGCAAAGAGGCCAATACAACACTATACCACCTCTCCAGTCAATATGCCCCTTTGCTTGTACATGAGATGCAGCCCTATGTTCCCAAAGTGACAAAGCATGTAGTGAGTCTCAATACCATCAACACATGCATTGCCACAACATAGTGAATATGCACCCTTATGTCTAAAAGCAGTATATTCCACAGTCCCTCAAATTTAGTATACTGTGGGGCCAATGTGATGTTCAACTATGAGCAGAAGGGATATGCGTCAAACAGTACGGTGTAAGGACTCTGCATACCAGAAATGAGTCCCATTAACAACTATCTTAATGTCTTGTCTGTGTGCCTTGCTCACAGAACTAGACAGTCCCTGTCCAGGTGCATGTCAAGTGAAGTATGACACCAAGCACAAATATCAATGTATCACCAATGCATGTCAAATTGCTACATGTCACCTTCACCCTATATGTCAAAATGCACTCTCCCACATCAAAGTCTCCACATGTGCCATACAGATAAAAGTAGTCTACAGTAACCACAGTCCTGGTGTGAAATGGCCATTTCACATTGATGTGCATGTAAAACAGTCCTTGGGGAAAGTCAACAGTGGCAGAGAACATATACGCATGTCTGTAAACAGCCTTACACTAACAAAGGCATCCAATCACCATGAGAAGAACAGCATGTATCATCCATGTGTCCATCAGAGGGGTGCATTCCCGAGCATACCTCCTCATGCCAATCTCACTTTATGTGACATTGGGGTGAGGGCTAAGCACCACTAAGAGGCCAGTGTAAATCCACAGCCACGTAACCTAGGCCCACTTACACACTTCACGTGGTGTGAAAGGAGAGGGTAATGCGTATTGTTTTGGCTGTTCCCCCTACAACACCCATAGAAAGACAAGCTGCCATTTACTCGTGATATTGAAGCCAATAGGAGGCCAGTAAGCAGTGTGTGCAAGGAAAACCATGACCCCCAACATGCAAAAATAAATCAAATTCTCAATTGCCAACGCTTTTGCTGTTTAGATGTGTACTGCATTGCATGGCACACATAGTAATTGTAATTTGTCAATTATTGCTAATGTGCCTGAAGGGGTCCCTCCTTCAACATAAACATTCTTGCCCTGAACAACAGACACACTTGCACTACCCTGCTAAGGTGCCTGTCTGTGTGCCGCACTGACAAGTCAAGTGCCAGTGCATGATGAAATGCATTCCTGCACCATAAACTTGTAAACATGGTGCAGGCCTCTATCACTTAAGTGGAGGAGTGCGGAGTCAATTCTTGAAGGAAAAGGCCTCACTCTGTCACTTCATCGTATCCATACATCCCCTGATATAAGGAAGACATCTGCAGTCCAACAATGCACAAGTGTCCCAACCTTGACCAAGAGTCATATTTCCTCCAGCTTGCAACATCTCACCATTGTAAATGCACATAAGTGCAAGGGTCACTGTGTGAAAGGAATAAGGGGCAGTAAAACAGAAGCAAACATTACCTGCATATCAACATGCATCAATGAGAATGTCATTTGTCAATGTGATTTGGCAACATTAAAATCGATCTACACAGTTTGGTTCATGGCAAATCAAGCATATTTACCTGCCTATATCATGTGGCACATCACATCAACCCTGATCTCAACACCATAATAGCCCTATTCATGCCACAATAACAATCATGTAGCATTGCCAACATCAAGGTGCAATCCACACCTCCAAAACTAGACAATCTTAAAAAGGTTTGCAGTGTAATGAGTACGGGTGACTCTACCACAAAGCAGTGTACAGACACATAAATCTGACCCAATCTGCATTCACAACAATGTGGTATAGCCTGCACCACTGTCACTACTGAACAGAGGACACAACTGGTGCAGCATGTGTGTAGAAATTAGCCACTCACATTTGGCATACTTGTAAACTGTAAGGAAAGAATTCACAACTCTAACATCACATCAGTGATGTGGTACAATGATTCCCTAACCTCCATGTAACAGGTATCTCCTCTAAAAAATTTGAAATAGACATTGTCATGCAGTCTGCTTGTAAACTGATCAAATGCAAGATCATATTTGAGACACACATACGACAGCATCTCACCTTTACATTGCAAAGGGAGAAACATCACCACCTGTACAGCAGCCTGTCCCACTCTTCAAAGATAAAGATAAATACATCTCAACCATCAACCAGGACACCCTCCAAGAGCTGCTCAAGTCCATTGGCAGTATCAAAGACAATGGTCCAAACCTAATGATCAAAAATCAACTTAATGCATACTTATAATCAATCTTTATACAATTTAGTGAGCCTTCAAACTATTTGGCTCTGTGGACTCAATCCGTTCAGTAGTTAATCTGGAAGAAGAAAGGGGGAGAGATGCAACAACCTGACAATGTATAGAAATGCGTTATATGATGGAGTGAGTCATTAAACTCCCTCTGATCATCCAAATGTTTCTTGTCAGGTTGTTGCATCTCTCCCCCTTTCTTCTTCCAGATTAACTACTGAACGGATTGAGTCCACAGAGCCAAATAGTTTGAGGGCTCACTAAATTGTATAAAGATTGATTAAAAGTATGCATTTTTGATCATTAGGTTTGGACCATTGTCTTTGATACTACAAGTTACCCAGGTCCACAACCAAATTGGGTTACCCCATTTTTCATAATGGCAAGTCCATTGGCAGCCCATCTGCGGAACCAAAGACAGCCAGCAGCGTTGTGGAAGCTCCACCTCTGCACAAAACACACAGCAGCAAGCACCTACCACCACATCTGTCTCCCCGGACCTTGAGGACCCACTTGTAAGATTTCAATGCTGTGCAGTAGAGGTCCAGCAGGAGTTGGCTGGTCAGGTGCAGGTGGGGTTTGACAGGCTAGCAGCCAAACTAGATGGGGTCCGTGGTTGTCTCAGTCTCATTATGGACCACCTAGAGTCCATCACAGGCACCCACAGTCCACTCCATGCTCTCCAACATTTAATGGCTGACGTCGCTGGAGTACTGACTCAGGGGCAAGATCAACTGTCCAGTCAAAGTGGCTCCAGCGACGTCACCAAGGAGTTACGTCACATGAGCATGATCAGCGAGAACATGGAGAGGATGCATGCCTCACACTTGGCAGCCATGGCTAGATACCACAGAGACATTGCTGGAGTCTTGCAAGCCCTGCAGCTAATCATCACTGCAGTGCTGCCTCAACCTTTGGCACATATGAATGCTGCTGCACCTTCAAAATCCACATCTCACCCCCCTGAAGTGTCACAGCCTCGCAGTGCTCCAGCCAACCCTCCATCATACACACGGGATGCACATGACACATCAGAGGAGGAAGATGTGGATAAATCAACAATCTTGCAAAGTAATCAGCAGTAGCAATCATCTCTGTCTAATGGGCTGTTTCTGCTTTGAACTGTGCCTACCATCGTGCCCCGGAACGTCAGCTTCCACGGTCCAATGAATGACTCGGCTACACTCACCTTGAATTTTGATATGGATTGCCTATTTTTGTGTTGTTCCCAATGACACTGCAATCAGCCTGCTGACTGAACTCTACCTCTTCCTCAACATGTCTCTGCACATGTTCCCCCTGGACTCTGCCTGACACCCCTTGCATTCACACAATGTGGTGTTGTTGCACAAAGAACTGGGCCAGTCTACTACCTCAGTTACTGCATATGTAAATACAATTATTTGAGTCACTAAGATGTGTGTTGCCTGTGACCAAGTAAGTTTAAATGTGCTAACAATGCATATTCAGGGTAGCCATTACTACTAATCAAGGAACATTCATCCAAGGGAATATGATGATTCTGTGTCCATTATATGCATTGTGAGGGCCTGACAAGTGTGACTTAAACAATGCTCTGATCTGTAAGAAAACACTGTCTAAGAAAAGTTAATCCATGCCCATGGTGTTTATCGTGACTTAGAACAATACTCACGTCAGCGTAAAGCCACATGTAGTATCTACAAACAATACACGATAAATATATACCCAGAAGAGTAAAATGTTTGAAAAGATGTATGTCATGGCATTACACATGTAAAGACAGTTCAAAATTATTCCACCTAGCATAAAGAAGAGGAATGGAGTATGAAAGCGTAGCTCAAAAATTGATAATGGTTCAAATACCTGCACAGGTTAGTCGAAGCGTACATCACTACATCCCTCGCCCAACAGTGTTGTGCACAATGTACAAGGCTGTGTAGAAACATGTAAAGTGGCGTCAGGATGACTTTTGAAGAATGCTAAGTATACATCCCCTGCACACCCACATGGAAACTGAAGCCGCTGTGGGGACCGTTGTAATCAAAGATATCACAAAGTATCCTGGCACCATACCCACTGCATTCAACCAATGCTGTGCAGAGCACAATGCCCACATTGCGTCCTATGGTGCATATCTGTCCTAACAAAATAATCACATATGGATACATTTTTCTCAGACCAATAGAAAACTATTTTCCCAACTAAACTTTGTTACCCTAAACATCAATCAATTGGTTTAAAAACATTTCAAATGTGGTTCGTTGGTAGCCTGCCCCTTGTAGATGCTGTAATCACATTTATAGACATTCTAATTGATTGTGGGGGGGGATGCATCTGTAATGAATGGGAGCACAAAGCATCAATCATTGGTAATTTGTTTTATAAAAACACTCTTATCATACTTATGCTTACTAATCTTAAACTACACTAACCTAACTTGTACTAATATTCAACTACACTAAACTAACTAGCTTACCTAAGACTATACACATAACAACATATATTAAACATCAACCCACCACCCCCCTTATGGCACATCCGAGATGGCACAAAGACACCTTAACCTATGTCAACCAACTAAACATACATACAAAATAATTATAAATATATTTTTTGGGAATTAAAATGTATTAACAAGTCCGAAAACACATCAACCCCCACCCAAAGGAAAAGGAAATGTAAACAAAAGCACTTAAAGGGAATATTCTAAAGTTAAAAAGCTAACCACACGTAACACTATATTATCCCTACACTAAATCTGCACTTAACACTAACTAACAACTAAGGGGCGGGCAGATTTACAATAACAAGCACATCGATGCATATCAGCAGGGATGCACCACTTGTTTTGCCTCACGGCAGACACCTCTTGCACCACCATGGATGCACCACATTTACAATGCGGCGCACCATGGTGCAAAAATAGACAGATGCTTGACGCATCTGATGGCGTAAAGGTGACGCAGTGCTGGAGTTGTGTCACAAGCACAACGCAACTTCAGCACTGCTCTGGGGTGCCCTATACTAGCTGTGCAGTCACTCCTTACACCTGCTACAAGCAGGCGTAAGGTTTTGACTCAGCAGGGTCGGAAAAGTGACTGAGTGAAATCTTGTGGATTTCACTTAGCCACTTTTCCGAGGCGTTCCTGAGCCGGAACGCTCCCCCCTACGCCGGAACGCCCATATGAAACCTGACGCAGGTTTCATGTGAGGCAGGGCTTTACAACATGACGCATCTCCCTAGATGCGTCACGTTGTAAATACCTTGCAGCATGGCACTGGCATTGCCCCGCCGCTGCGTCACAAAAGTGACGCAACGGCGGTGCAAAAGTGGCATACGGGGCTTGTAAATCTGCCCCTAACTCTATTAACAGGATGGTAAATAGGAGAAGGGAAACGTGGGACTGGACATGGTGGGAAACTGTACAACAATTGTCCATCAATATCGGAGACCCAGGGCTACCTTTATGTCCATAAGGTGGCCCTTAATGTCATCATTGTCCCGTTCAAGACGGGCCTCACAAAATGTTCATGTTGAACATAAGCCTCGTCCGTTGCTTTATGAGGACAGACCTTTCACTTTTCCTGCAGCTCCGGAGAATGTCCCTGGTTGTGCATGCTGTGAGGAAGGTAGACTTAGGGTGGAAGTTGTGGGTGCTGCACATGGAGCAGCTCCTTATGGCCTGGGATAGCTGACCTTTTCCTTTGTTGTGGCCACAGAATTCCTGATGGTCCAGGGATTGGCTGGGGATGGCTCTGGTGTGTTGTTGATCCAGACAGGGACGCATGTTTTTTCCCCAGCTTTCTTTCTACTGTCTGTGATGGACTTCACCCTGCATGCAGCCCTTTCCTCTCTGTACCTCTTAGCCATTGCATTGTACCCCTTAGCCACATGCCTGATCTGCTGGTAATGTTCCTTCCGCTGGTGGAACTGACGCTTCTCCTCCGGGGACATGTTATATGAAAAAATAAAGTTATACATGTCATGTTTCCTGAGTCCAAGAATTTGATGGCATAATGCATATTTGCCACACCTATAAATAATGAGCCATAGGTTATATGACATCATCAAAAACAACATGCAACTAGACACATAACCTGGGAAATCATGAACACATCATAGCTGGAATCAGAATAAGATGTTCATGACCTCATGGTTATTCCTGTGCTTGGACAACCCAGGCACAGAGTGCAGTGACAGCAGTTGTTGGATTTCTATTTGCAATTTGACAGTGCAAAAGAAAAACAATTGAGTTCAATGGGGGAGTCCAGTAAGTATGAAGTGTAGCAGCCCATAGCAGACCCTGCCATTCTAACTACACATAGAGAGTAGGCTACACAGTCTGCAATCAAGTCAGATGACTAATCACAACAGTGTTTGTCATGTAGTACTTTTAAGGATATGGAAAATCATCGTATTAGTGAGCACTTGGTGGTGTCACCACAGCTACACAACCAGATTACATCATGTATACATGTACTTGCCAATTTATGGAACAATGCCTACATTTTGACAATTTCAGTCATTAGAATAGTCAGGTGTGTTGCCATGTTACATACATTTTGCAATCTGCTGAGCCTGTCTTATCCACAACACATGTCAATTTAACACTGGTGGCCTAATGAACATCCATGCCACGGTCTGAGTGACATAACATACTATGACCCGTCCCACTGCTTTATTAATTTAAAATCTGCTATTACACCTCAATAGACATGACATTTGAGGCTCCAACCAGTTTTTCCTCTATGCACAGGTATGTCACGAGTTTTGACATGTTGGTGACCCACATTGTGTATCTAACAGAGATTGTCAGTCAGTTGATCATGTGAAGTGTAACAAACAAAAATGATGTAGGGATGGCACAGTATGTCATGACAGGCAAGCTATTGTGCCAAATGACAATTACAATGATGTGTCCGTATATCTTGTTCTCAACATAATTGGGGTCCTGTACATTCATCCTCTGATGTGATATGATGTTGGTAATGTACTTACCACCTTGCATCCCTACGATGAGTCCAAGGTGATCCATTAGGTCCGCCTCACGGCCAACATAGTCCTGCCACTGGTGCTTCCACTGCTGGACAGTCCTGTCCAAACCAAACATTGTATTGTATTGTAACTAAATTTATAATGCGCACAGCTCCCCACATGGGGTCTCCCGGCGCCAGCAAAAGGGTAGTAGTGGAAGGGTCAGGCAATCATCACTGAGGGAAAAGCAAAGTTTTAAGCTTTTTACGACATTTCGTAAGGGAAGGCTCGAGTTTTAGTGGGACAGGAAGAGAATTCCACAGTTTAGGGGCAAGACAGGAGAAAGAACGACCGCCCATTCTTGCCAGTTTTAAACGTGGAATCGAAAAATTCCCTTGAGACGAGGATCTGAGGAGGCGGGGGGGGATAGTAAGGTTGGACGAGAGACTGGAGGCAGGCTGGGGCTAGCCCCTGCTTGATCTTATGCATGAAGCAGAGGGCCTTAAATTTGATTCTGCTTTCAATGCGGAGCCAATGCAGATCTTTAAGATAGGGGGAGATGGGGGATCGCCAAGGAACGTTGCAAAGTTGCAAACATGTTGAGCATCTTCTCCCAGATGTGCTCCTATCTCACATTCTGAACTTTTACATGGTACCCCTGTAGGATGCGTCCTCCAGCCGCTATCATCCTGGGCAGGTAAAATTTAACACACAAGAGGAAGGCCCTCTCTGCCATCCTGCCCTCCCTACCCTGACCCAACATCCCCAAATACTATCTTTCCCCCAGGCAAACCAAAAAAAAACAGAGTCCACCCCTATTGACTATTTAACTATACAAAGATACCCCAGAGACGTACACCCGACAAAACAATCAGACAGTTGCAATTAACACGTAGGGACAGAAACACAGGACTTAACAAGGACAGTATGGACAGTACACTACACACAGAACTCTCTAAAACACACCAGGACCAGCAGACACCTTCCAAAACCTCAACAACTCCCAAAAGACAGTAACAGTGTGGTTGAAAGAGAAAGTGAAAGTGTAGTGTTCTCCTCCATGTGCCAGAATGCAGACTGACATAATTTCCTGTCAGTTTGCGGCCCGGTTTCTTGTTTTGTGATGAAATTTCACATGCCTAGGGCTGAGCGGGAAGATTTCATGTGTATATATGTATTTAGCGAGTATTTTTCGTGCCGTATATGGAAAATATTGCCGCAAACGTGGATTTGCATCATATTCTTATTGTTTATTGATGTATGATCAATATATGTACCATTTCATGAGATTTATCTGGACTAACAACACAATGTGTATTTGGAATGTGATCTGTGTATTGTAATTTTGTGTGTTGTATCTGTAATGTACATGTATGAATGGTCCTGAGCCATTAGGAGGCACTATTTACTCACATTGGTGTCTGTTTATGACCGGACATGTGTGTACCTAGACCCACGCCAGAGTATCACACATTAGGGTTGGCATTGGTGGTATGTGTCACTACATGTGAGCCTCTAACATCACACATTGCTGTGATGTTTGTGCCAGTATGATGGTCTTGCTACACAAATGTACTTGACCAACAGACAGTCACTACTTGTCTATGATATCTGGAAACCAGCAGGCAATGCACAGCTATGGTTGAACATTCACATTTGAGTGTATGAATAGCTGGAGACACAGAGGGGGATATTAATAGCAATCTGTGCTAAGGCACTCATGGCTTCATTTTCTCAAGATATGTCCATGCATTTCATGCAGTGCTTTGCATTACATAGTCTCTGGTCAGTGTGCAATGACCATCTCCATTGTAAAGATTACCTAAAATGCTAGGCAAGATGTCACATGGTGTGAGTATGTACTTGTGCATGCAACATCACAAGTAAAGCCCTGCATGTCAGCAATGACCTAACATTATCTGGTATGGTAAAATATGTTTTCAATGGACAGATACCATTGTAAGTTAGTTTTGGTGTTGTGTCTATACAAATTATTAGTACCCTGTGGACTACAATATCCTACAGACACAGCTCAAATAATGCATACCTAAATGTGTGTAACAGATAGCATAATGGAACTGAAACCTCAGATTTATGCATAGCACCACATGACACACTAAGCCATGTACAAGCATGTTAGCGACCCAGCTTCACAAGTGAACATGTCATTGTTACTTTGGAATGGCAAGGCTGCACTTTGCATGTCACAGTCCTTGCAAAAGCAAAATGAACAATGCCTGTTAGCACATGCAGTCCAAATGGCCTGAGGATCATGCTGTGCCTTTGTATGAGACCCTCTACACACAGATACTGCTGAGTTACATCAGAGTGACAGGGATGACTATGTATGCATTGTGCATGATATGGTGGTCTTATTGTCTTGAACTTCTTGCATGAACAATGAACATTACCTGATGGCAAGTCTTGTCATGTTATTGTTTTAACATCAGTGGCATGCGAACTATGCATGTTGCAACTTGTTGTGCTCATAATTGAAGACTGCTATTGCTAATGTACAAATGTTAGTGTGCATTGCAGGACACACACCATGGGTACACTGATGTTACAAGGTAGACATCCTATCTCTTTGAATGTCTTCTCAACGTATTTAAGAGAGAGTATTTTGCGCAGCCCATCACTGTCGAGAATGAGGCCCATCTGCTCTTCAAGACTTGTGATACATGTCTGATGATGCAAATTAGAGTGCCCACTTGCGTCCACTGCAGCAGTATTTTGAATTGCATAGTTTGCATTCTATGTTGTACCCTGTATTTTATTAGCTGGGCTCAGTCAGCAAGGATTATGCTTGCTGAGTCAGTGAGTCAGAGAAAGTGTTGTACATTGATGCCTGCTGTAGTATTTAGTTGTTAGTAATGGTTGTGAGTGAAGGAGAGAAGGACCAGGGGTTGTATTTGCAGAATATCCTGGAAAAATACTGCTTGTACCTAACAGTTTAACATGGACGATATGGGACATGTGATTTGCTTGCAAATCTTGCCATTCAAGAGGCAAACATGTTGTTGCATCCTATCATCCACAGATGTTAGTGAGCACTTTGTTGAATGTTGTATGTACATGGATGATTGATGTTCGGTCCACTGCTATATGTGATATCTGAGTGGCAATTTTTTTTAATTACCTTTCACTTGACAGGTTTATGAACTTGTTGTGATGTGATAAACCAAGCATACAGGACTTTTGTGTAGTGATATTTTATTTGACAAAGTGACAAACTTTTTTTATTGAAAAAATATATATGTGAAGTGATATTTGTTTCCTGTGATTCTGTAAAACAAATGACAGATTATTTGATCTCTTCTTGCTGTTCCAGCTGCAGAAAGTATGGTGTCTAGCATCTGTCTCTTCATCCTGGCCATCATATGGGTTGTCCTGGTCCTCCTGGCCTCCATCCAATGGCGTGTTTGTGGGTACACAAGTAGTGTGCAGTATGTAACAGGACATTACGATTTTGCAAACAAGTTCAGGACTGTACAGGAGTCTGCCCCCGATACATCTAGGCATCGGAGCCTGGATAGGGGGACTCCAAATGTCCATTCAAATATGACCCTTGTGCGTCCCACTGCAATGTTGAAGTCTCTCTGGGCCTGTGTGTGTGTCACTCAGAGGGGCCTCATCAGCCATGGCGTGAGTGCATATCCTTGATCACCTGAAACAGATTAAAAAGATATGTGTCCATTACTATATGTGCCTGCTGTGTTTGCAGTGTGCCTTTTTAGGGGGGTGTGCATTGCACTTTCTGGTTTGTCATGTTGAGTGTCCAACAATTTACCAGCATTTGTGAAATGAACTTACCAGACTACACATTACCATGTTGTCATTGTCCGGGTCCTGTGTATTGCCTCCATGTTGTGACTGTCAGTATGTATGGGTCAGTGAAAAAGAACATGATCTTTTCTTTATAGGTCTGTTGCACATACAGAATGTCTCCTGTGCACATATTGTTGAGGGTGCACAATTGGCACATGTACCAGATTCGGCATACTAATTTGGAAGACTTATGGATGAATACTATGTTGGAACATCAACTGGGGACCTCATTGGTAGTCATTGTGCTGAATTGACAGAAAGATTGAGACACACACTCCTGATGTTGTTCAAAATCGATACCAATGTAGCATGCTACTGGGGATTCACTTTCTAATCCTCAAAGTGTGGAATATGTAAAACAACCAAATTGCATCTCCTGATTAGGAGATGTCCCCCTGTGCACAGCTAAGCGTCCCAACGAGTGGGTAAGAGTTTGAAACAATAAAGTAATCTTCCCAGTGTAGTTTCTTGATAATTGATGTTTATTCACATCAGTCGATAACGTTGACGTATTTCAATGACGATGGAAGTAGGGTGCCCGGGAAAGCACAATGCATGCAAGCATTATATACTCAAGCATTACAACGTGAGATATAAGTGCATTATGACATGTAAATGGACAAAATTCGTCCATCGTTCACTTCCTTCATTCACTTTTCGGAGCTATGGCCTATCATAAGGGTTCTAACTACATTTTATTTTTTCACTTTCATTTTGCACACATGTGGGAGAAAAGGTCACTTTTCACGTGCATGAGTTCATTATACGCCCATAATGGGTGCGTTCTTCATGTAAGCGCTGTTTTTCTGGCCTTATTTTCAGATGTTTTCACCTAACGCAGTGGCACACTGCTGCCTGAAATGCATCGGGATTCAAATGGAATTGTTTACCTAACAAGGACGTCATTGAAATACGTCTACGTTATTGACTGCTGTGAATAAACCTTAATTATTGAGAAACTACCCTGGGAAGATTACTTTACACTGGGAGGATTAGAAAATGAATCGCCAGTAGCATGCTACATTGGTATACATTTTTTAACAACATCGGGAGTGCGTGTCTCAATCTTTCTGTCGATTCAATCGTCTTTCCTTTAGACACGGAGCACCGAACAGCTCAATTTTGTTCTGCACCATTGCCTATGAAGACATCTCCAATATGACGGAAATAAGAGCAGACACATTCGCATTCGCTGAAACGGATGCGACAAACATTTACGGGCTAATTCACAAAGACATCACCCCACTATCCAACACAAAAAACAAGGAAAGCAGTATAAGACAGCTACTTTACCTCACCAAAAATGAGTCGAATAAAAGGCTACACGCCAGCACTTTGATCAGGTATCATCCGGCTCAGAGGATCTAGAGGATTGAGAATACCACTCAAACGACTTTTAATCAAAAATAATCCACAATTCATAGAAAAATGGTACGCCATTCTTAACAAATGTCCCTCGACTTGATATTGTCAATTATAGAGGAACTTTCCAAAGTCCTTGACGAGCTAACCAAAGAAATTGCACAAACTAAAACTGAATTGACCAACATGATGGAAGCTGAAGACTTCACTAAAATGCTGGATGACATTAACATACAATTGAACAAATAGGCACAAGAGATACAGGAACTGAAGATTCGCAAATACAAACGCGACACTATTGATTACAAATTAGGAGAGGTATAATCTTGGGCAGAAGTCAATGCCCGCCGCAGTCAAAACAGACCCTACAATCCCAACACTGAAACTGAAACTTCATCATCTGACAGCGCTACACGCTCTTGAGAATCACAAACCATTGGTGCACCAACCTTGTCTACTAACAACATTGATCCCTCACTAACAGCTGCGGTGTAATTTTTGGACGAAGGCGTAGGAGATCGGGACGACCCAGCAGGAGCCAAAAAAAAGAAAAAGACCCACCGGGCGTGAAGAATCCAGCGTACACCGGCAGGAAGGGCAGAGGGAAGAAGTAACAGATGCCGATAGTCTTGTCATCAATATCTCATCCTAATAACAACTGACCACGAGTGAAATTCGCACTTTACAGAAAGGTTAATCTTTTGTTCCTATCACATTTACCAATACTCTGGAACTAGAGTTCAGCTTCTTCAAACTCATGAGAAGCTTACGCCTGAGAAACTATTTTGAGAACGTAGTGCAACACAAGGAAACTGACAATGACACTCTTCTAAAAGGGTTGAGACCCAGGAGTACGTTTTTAGTCCCTGTGAGTACAAAAGCCTGGATATATTTGAAAATTCAGTCAAACACGAATTACTCTCTTTAAAATTTCAGCGACAACCAAAACATAGCAATCTCACCGTCAAGGATATGAATATCCTCAAAAAATTGGCCTTCAAAAAATCCATCATTTGTCAAAACGCTGACAAGGGCGGTGCCCTCTTTGTAATGGACAGTAATTTTTACAAGGAACAAGTCACTGCTCATGTAATGGACACCAACACCTATTCCTTACTTGATTATAATCCATCCACCTTTTGACAATCCTGAAAAATATCGTCCAGAGAGCTGTTGACAATGGCATGATCACGAAGGTTAAGAGGTTCTTAATACAAGACAATCCCAGATCACCATCTTTGTACTAGCTACCTAAGGTGCATAAGGATTTGTACCAACCGCCATTTAGACCAATAGTCTCCACCAAGGGAAGCATCCCTGAACCAGTTGGCAAGTTCACAGATAAGCACCTACAACCATTCCTCACCAACATCAATACGTACATCAGAGACACTACTGATTTCATCACTAAGATCAACCAACTGACCATTTCTCCTGAGGAAGAACTTTGGCTCTGCACAGCAGATGTAAAAGCATTATAAACCTCTATCGCACATGACCTTGGTGCAGAAGCCATTGAATATTTTCTGTTACATTCGACACTGGATACCGACCTCCAAGTGTTCCTTATGGAGCTGTTGCAGTTTACCCTTTATCAAAGTTACTTCAAATGGGATGATAGATGGTTCTTACAACTGTACGGAACTTTGATGGGCAAGTGTCCAGCCCCATGGTATGTTAACATCTTTATGCACCATTTCTAGGAGCAACATATTTTGCATTAAAACACTTTGCAAGAACATGCAAAAATCTTCATACGGTACATTGATGACATCTTCATTATTTGGACTGGTTCACGCCCTGAATTGCAACAGGCCCTTGAGAAACTCAATCACATTGATGATCGCATTTAATTCACTTTTGAAGTTCAACAAGATACTATAACCTTCTTAGATGTACAAATACAAAGAGTTCAGGATAAATTGGTCACCAATATTTACCGAAAAGCTACCGATAGGAACAGCATTTTACATTTTAAAAGTTTTCACAGATCCAACTTGAAAAACAATTTACCGTATTCACAGCTCTTTGGAGTAAAACTCATCGTATCAGATCCTGAACAATGTGCACAACAAACTGAAGCCATGCTCACCAGGTTTAAAGCAAGTGGTTATCCTGTTGAAATCCTAGAACAAGCTAGATCAAGATGTGCCAACAGGAATAGAATGGATCTCCTGAGGATCAAGGACAAGCAAGCCCAGAACTGGATGGTAGTGGTATCAAAATACTCAGGGCCGGATTCACAGAACTAACTTAAGGCAAAATCCTAAACTTACTACCATTTTGGTATTCACAGAAGGCACTTATTCATTTCTGTATTCACAGAAGTTAGGAGTCCTAACTTTAGGACTCCTAAATGCCTTCTGTGAATACCAAAAGTCTTAAAGTTAGAATTTCCTCTCAGTTTAGGAGTAGTAAAGTTAGGACTCCTAACTTTAGGACACCTAAATGCCTTCTGTGAATACCGAAAGTCTTAAAGTTAGGATTTTTCTCAGTTTAAGAGTCCTAAAGTTAGGAGTCCTAACTTTAGGACTCCTAAATGCCTTCAGTGAATACCCAAAGTCCTAAAGTTAGGATTTTTCTCAGTTTAGAAGTCCTAAAGTTAGGAGTCCTAACTTTACTACTCCTAAACTGAGAAAAATTCATATGCAAAAAGACCTCGGCTTGTTCATCTTGTCTCAAGAAGAATATCTTTGATGAAACATGCATATATTATGACTGTTTTGCTTTGTGATAAAAAATTGTTGTGACTAATAGATCATTTTTGACATTGCTTGCAGGATAGTGCTTAATTGACCCTTTTTGTAATACAGCACCAAAATATGATTATTTGGGTGTGTGGTTTGCAGAGTCTTCCCAAATCCTCGTCCACAAAGGTATAAATCAACTGCCATTACTTATGGCTTAGCCATTCTCAATCAGAAACTGAACAGCCCCACATCCTCATCAATAATCACAATTATACAGGCCTCTCCTCTCCAAGCACTACAAATTGGACATAAGGTACTCCCCAGCACCCTGAAGCCAGCGATTGACAACTAGACCGCCCTCACCATACGGCGCACCATCAACCACTCCCTGGCAACCTCCTCATTCCCCAACGACTGGATACATGTCGAGGTCAACCCCCTCCTGAAGAAACCCTCAGCAGACCCCACTGACCTCAAAAACTACAGACGCATCTCCATGCTCCCGTTCCCAGCTAAAGTCATCGAGAAAGCCATCAACAGACAACTTGTCACATTCATCGAAGAGCACAACATCCTCAACTCCTCCCAATCCAACTTCAGAAAAAAACACTGCACGGAAACCACCATCCTCACCTCAACAGACGACATCCACACCCTACTGGACAAAGGAGAAACAGTAGCCCTCATCCTCCTTGACCTCTCAGAGGCATTCGAGATCAAGCAAGGGAAGAAAACCTGCCCTATCTGGTCTATTAAGAGGCCTCAAGGAGGTCCGCTATATTATGTAGCGTGCCCTGAACCCGGAAGGAACACTTCAAACATGCATTGGCTTGGGATTATCAACATTAATTTTTATTTTAAGGTTAATTTTTCTTGTAAGTGGGTTGAAACACTCCAATAGATAAAAAAATACATAAATATATCCATGCGAGCTACAAAACAAGATTAACAGTGGTTCTTACTCCACACTATCATACTACCTACACACATACTTAAACATTCATACATCACACAACACTATGCAGGGATGATCTTTGATGGAAATAAGGATCGATGGTTGAATATCCTGGTTGGCTCCGTGGGTCCCAAGATAGGGACAGACGCCAACGCACGTTTCGGTGTGAGGCCCCGTCCGGGGCTACACCTTCATCAGGGCAAGGTGAAGTGGAGGAGAAGGAACCACAAGGGAGGTGAATAATCTGTATAAACGATATATTAAAAACATAGTTTCAGAGAACATCCTTACATGGGTTCAGGGCACAACAGTATGAGATCAATAGTAACTAAAAAGGATGCTGACATCCAGATTGTCCAATACTAAATAGGCCTTCAAACAATAACTAGACTGGTGGAACAACAAGTATATATATATACACATAGTTCGTGTGAACACAGGACAATATACAACCAATGAGTGCACAAAATAACAGGCAAACAGTACACTACAGATAACACTATAGTAGCCAAATGCTATATTTTACCTGTTCCTAATGAGCTAGGTTAGCTTCAAATGGGGCAATCTACTTTTTAATAAGTTAATGTTCTCTGCCAACCCGGGGGAGCCAGGGTATCAGTGTCTTTAGAATCTAGGAAGATCAGGTAATAATAGTTTTTGATTAAATCGGACATTTTTCCCATGGGCTCAATTTGATACAGTGCGAATAAAATGGGGGAAGAACCATTGTAGGGAAGCGTCACATCATACCTGTAAAATTGTGGATGCGCTGGTAGCCCACACTGCACAGCTGATGCGATTTGCCGATTTTCACCACTATAAAAGGGCTTGATCTTAACATGCCCTTTGCCGATTCTCTGCCCCAGGGTGTGCTGCCGCCGCTGCCGACCAAATGCGCGTCTGCCTACGTTGTTTATGGTATGTCTCCCGTGCCTCTTAGACATCTGACAGCCCTAATCAACCATTGTAGTCTTCGCTGTGACAGAGCCTAATATCTCCCTACTTCAATCGCCATTATTCCCATTTTTAGGCCTCCGTCTCCAGACTGCATCTTCTTTGCCGTTTCCTATCGTCGAAGGAAACCCCACGCTCCGGATCTGCTGAATCCCCGGACTGTGTTATCGGATAGGGGAACAGGCCGCCTATTGGGTAATGACTACTTTTTTACATCCCTGTTTAAGCGGCCCATATACACTAGCATTAGCCCCCCCCCCTTTTTATAGAGCCTGCCCCCCCATCTCGGCCATGTCTCCAACCTTAGGGCAAGCTATGAATCCATTAATCCGAACACATATTAGCAGGTAAAACTTGTGATCCTTTTTTAGGTTCTGCACCAGTTATTTGCCGGCCGGCGGTGTGTGTGTTCTTCAACTTATATCCATTCTTCGTCTGGGGAACAAAAAACAAAAACCTATATTCGGATCTGCTTTTTTCCTTACCAGGTACTCTTTATTTCTTCTGAACCGCTTGAACTTTTTGCTTTTGAACCCTTTCCTGGTTAGCGTAGACTATTTATTTTGACTTCCTCTCTCTCCAGGGATCCACTAGTTTCGTTGTATTTTCTCCTTCAGCAGCCCCAGTCCCTCCATTCACCCACGGGCGCAGTATCCCACTATTTTACAGGTATGATGTGACGCTTCCCTACAATGGGCCTTCCCCCATTTTATTCGCACTGTATCAAATTGAGCCCATGGGAAAAATGTCCGATTTATTCAAACATTATTATTACCTGATCTTCCTAGATTCTAAAGACACTGATACCCAGGCTCCCCCGGGTTGGCAGAGAACATTAACTTATTAAAAAGAAGATTGCCCCATTTGAAGCTATCCTAGCTCATTAGAAACAGGTAAAATATAGCATTTGGCTACTATAGTGTTATCTGTAGTGTACTGTTTGCCTGTTATTTTGTGCACTCATCGGTTGTATATTGTCCTGTGTTCACACGAACTATGTGTATATATATACATGTTGTTCCACCAGTCTATTTATTGTTTGAAGGGCTATTTAGTATTGGACAATCTGGATGTCAGCATCTTTTTTAGTTACTATTGATCTTATACTGATGTGCCCTGAACCCATGTAAGGATGTTCTCTGAAACTATGTTTTTAATATATCGTTTATACAGATTATTCCCCTCCCTTGTGGTTCCTTCTCCTCCACTTCACCTTGCCCTGATGAAGGTGTAGCAGCGGACGGGGCCTCACACCGAAACGTGCGTTGGCGTCTGTCCCTATCTTGGGACCCTCGGAGCCAACCAGGGTATTCAACCATCGATCCTTACTTCCATCAAAGATCATCCCTGCATAGTGTTGTGTGATGTATGAATGTTTAAGTATGTGTGTAGGTAGTATGATAGTGTGGAGTAAGAACCACTGTTAATCTTGTTTTGTAGCTCGCATGTATATATTTATGTCTTTTTTTATCTATTGGAGTGTTTCAACCCACTTACAAGAAAAATGAACCTTAAAATAAAAATTAACTTTGATAATCCCAAGCCAATGCATGTTTGAAGTGTTCCTTCCGGGTTCAGGGCACGCTACATAATATAGCGGACCTCCTTGAGGCCTCTTAATAGACCAGATAGGGCAGGTTTTCTTCCCTTGCTTGATCTCTATTGTCCCCGTCGACCTGCCTTTAATTGATGTGGGGTCCCCCTCCGACCTGAAGTTTCTTCACAGCCTGGCTGCTGTGGGGGTTTGTTGTGCTTTATTCTCTATTCATCACCCCAGAATTGTCCATGCTCTAGCCTAGGCCTTCTTAGTATTAGGACATTTTTGTTTGTGTTTTAATATTTTTGAACACATTTAACTCTTATTGTTTTGTGCGATTCTTATTTTTTCTGACCTCCCTTTTCTGACCCCCATTTGGGTCGCCATCTTCCTTTCTCTCTTTTTTTCGTAGAAACGTATCGCCCAGAGATTCCATGATGGAGAGCATCAAAACTTTTGGTTTCTCTGACGAGGAATTTGCCAAGATGGTTGGCACTTCAGCTGGCAATGATGCTGCATTTACCTTACCCAAGGGGTTGCAAGGCGACTGGTCTAAACTACTCAATCTCTGTAAGAAATCCAAACGTACAGAATTCCATGCCAAGTTCATACTCGATTACCTTCGGGCAGATACCATACCCATTGGCCTTAGAGTACGAAACATCCCGGGTCTCTTTGTTGAGATTAGACAGTTCCTGGAGAAATGGGCCCTCATTTCCAACCGTTGCTCCAGGGACTGGATGATGCTCATCATAGAGACCGCCCGGGATGTAATAGACATCCTTACTAAAGAGATCGAGGCACTAGAAGCCAAATTGAAATCTGAAGATGCATTGGATCTTGGGAAAAAGAAACTTGAGGAGATTGAGGCAGAATTAGACTCATTCTCTGAATATTTATTAAAGAGGAAAACGGAAAAATTCCGTAAGGACATCCGCCTCTTTACTCAAGAGAAAGCATACCCCTACCTTACCAGCAATTTCTATAACACTCAAAATAGCTCTGATCAACAGAGCGGCTATCAAAAGTGGGGGAACCAACGAGTAACCACCTTTTCAGACACCACAGACTCTGAGGGCGATGACGGGCACAATTCCAACTATGACCCCAATTTTTATACCAACTATCCCCATTCTGTTAGACAGGATAATATTGATCGATCTTCCCGACCGAACCGTTTTTTAGGGAATCGCCGGGGAAACTACAGGACAAGAAATCGGTACCCCAACAGAGGGAATTACCATCAGGGTCCACCTCAAATGTATGTCTAAACCAGACAGCAACAATATTGGACAAGGTGAATACCATCCCCGTATTTAACCTGTCCACCAAGGAAATGGCCCCGGACTCTGTAGGACTCCTATCTAGGAGGTTATCTTTTGTACCCACCACCAACTTCAATAAATTTGAATTTCTGAGAGATCTATATTCATTTTTCAGAAAAATAAGACTCAAAAAATACTTTCTGACTCACTTAGCGCCGGATGGTGCAGAAAATAAGTCAGGCCTTAAACCCCCATCCACCTTTACTCCCAGCCTGGAAGAGGTCGGCAATGAGGTAGGAACCTTCGAAAAAACGGTTACCCTCAAAATAAATAAAATCCTGAAATTTATTCCAAGGGGACCTGGAAATTTGACCAAAACTGAGGAAAAAACTCTGAAGTCTCTTGAAACAAATGACACCCTTACCATTAAACCCTGCGATAAGGGTGGGGGTATTGTCATCTTTGACACCCCTAAATATATAGAGAAAATGAACACCCTTCTCTCTGCTACTGAGTATTACCAAAGACTAACTAGAAATCCTGAGCCAGCCCTTAAACGCCGCATCCTCCGTCTTGTAGAGAGAGGTGTTAATAATGGCGCTATCTGCGATAAAGAAGCTAAGTTCTTGACCCCCACATTCACCAGGATACCCATCATTTACGGGGTCCCCAAAACTCATAAGAACAACTCGATCCACCTCTGAGGCCAATCGTTTCTACGATAGGATCGGCATCTGAGCCACTATAAAAATATATTGATCAATTCCTTAAGCCTCTGGTCTCTTCACTGGACTCCTTCATCAAGGATACTGGCCACTTCATCTCCAAGGTGGAGGGAACCCCCTACCACTCCAACTGGGAACTCCTGGTCACCCTGGACGTGGAGTCCTTATACTCCAACATTCCCCAGGAGGGAGCACTGGCGGTCCTACAGGATATTTTAACATCCAAACCTGAGATTGATAATGCCAGCTTCATCATGGACCTTCTGAAAATAGTTCTAATGGAAAACTATTTTGAGTTTAACAACAACTTTTACCATCAGGTTGGTGGAGTAAGCATGGGTGCGGCCTGCGCCCCTAGTATCGCTTGTTTGTACATGGGGGCATTTGAACGCACCAATGTATACAACGAGATGGCCCCATTCCACGAGAATGTGCGGGCCTGGTCTCGTTTTATTGATGACGTGTTCTTTATCTGGGAGGGGGATGATACCACCCTAAATGAATTCATTGCATGGCTCAATGCAGCGGACCCCAACCTTAGGTTTACCAGTCATTTCAATCATGACAGGATAGAATTCCTGGACCTATGGGTTGAACACCACAACCAGGAGATCTCAGTTTCACTGTTCACCAAACCAACCGCCCGCAACACCATCCTCCAATATGGCAGCTACCACCCACAATGCCAGCGTGAAACCATCCCATTCAGCCAATTCCTCCGCATCAGGAGGAACTGTACGGATATCAGGGACTTCCTAACCGAGGGTGCTATTCTTAAGGACAAGTTGCTACAACTGGGCTACCCTTACCGGCTGGTTAAGGACAGTTTTGAACGAGCCCGCTACTATAACCGGGAATCTATGTTTGAACCGAGAAACACCAACACCAGGGAGTCCATTGTATGCATCACTAAACATTCGACCATCAACAATAAACTGAGACAGGCTATCAATTCCAGCTGGTTCCTGCTTAATCTGAATCAGGATCAAATTTCCTTGCCTAAACCGATCTTCGCATTCAAACGAAACAAAAACCTCAAAAACCATCTGGTTAAAGGTAAAATACATGGACCAGAACCTTTTGTCCAGAGTTCCATCACTGGCCCCCGCCCTGTGACTGGCAACCACAAATGTGGTAAATGCCAAGCGCACCCTAATGCGATAGTGGGAAATAAGATCACTATCCCCACCCGTACCATTCATCTCACTAAAATGACAAATTGCCGGTCCTCTAATATTATTTACATCATCCTGTGCCCCTGTAAATTACCCTATGTTGGTGAAACAGGGAGAGAGATCCGACTACGCATTGGGGAACACAAATCTAACATACGGATAGGCAAGAGGGGAGCCCCCCTAGTAGAACATTGGATGACCAAGGGTCACTCTGAAACTGATCTCATTTGGTCTATATTGGAAAAAATCCAGACTCCCAATGGTACCGATCTCACCTCTCAAAGGAAAAAACGTGAGGTTTTTTTGATCTTTTTCCTTAACAGTAAGGAGAAAGGCCTGAATGATGAATGCCCATGGGCGAATGCCCTATTGTAACCCCTCACCCTGTGTCCCTGCCACATGTTTTCATCAGCCGTGTCGACTCTGATTGACAACCTTTGATGACAGCTTAGATATTGCATCTCTGACACGACTGACACCTCCCATTTCGGCTTATTTTCTAATTTTTCTATGTTAATTTTTTATTTTATTATTTCTTCTATCTTCATTCATTTTTTGTTTACCTTTTATGTTTATTAACCCTATGTCGAGATATACGCATTCTCTTGAAAGGATCCCGTTAGCCGTTAAATTACGATAACTGCCCTTAGAAGTTTTGAATTTGAGTAGCGGGACACGTATCCCCCTTACAATATGGCCGCCGCACTACTCATTAGTTGGCCCAGTTTTTCAGATCCCTTGTTTATGTCGTGGATGCGCTGGTAGCCCACACTGCACAGCTGATGCGAGTTGCCGATTTTCACCACTATAAAAGGGCTTGATCTTAACATGCCTTTTGCCGATTCTCTGCCCCCGGGTGTGCTGCCGCCGCTGCCGACCGGATGCGCGTCTGCCTACGTTGTTTAAGGTATGTCTCCCGTGCCTCTTAGACATCTGACAGCCCTAATCAACCATTGTAGTCTTCGCTGTGACACAGCCTAATATCTCCCTACTTCAATCGCCATTATTCCCCTTTTTAGGCCTCCGTCTCCAGACTGCATCTTCTTTGCCGTTTCCTATCGTCGAAGGAAACCCCACGCTCCGGATCTGCTGAATCCCCGGACTGTGTTATCGGATAGGGGAACAGGCCGCCTATTGGGTAATGACTACTTTTTTACATCCCTGTTTAAGCGGCCCATATACACTAGCATTAGCCCCCCCCCCTTTTTATAGAGCCTGCCCCCCCATCTCGGCCATGTCTCCAACCTTAGGGCAAGCTATGAATCCATTAATCCGAACACATATTAGCAGGTAAAACTTGTGATCCTTTTTTAGGTTCTGCACCAGTTATTTGCCGGCCGGCGGTGTGTGTGTTCTTCAACTTATATCCATTCTTCGTCTGGGGAACAAAAAACAAAAACCTATATTCGGATCTGCTTTTTTCCTTACCAGGTACTCTTTATTTCTTCTGAACCGCTTGAACTTTTAGCTTTTGAACCCTTTCCTGGTTAGCGTAGACTATTTATTTTGACTTCCTCTCTCTCCAGGGATCCACTAGTTTCGTTGTATTTTCTCCTTCAGCAGCCCCAGTCCCTCCATTCACCCACGGGCGCAGTATCCCACTATTTTACAGGTATGATGTGACGCTTCCCTACAATGGGCCTTCCCCCATTTTATTCGCACTGTATCAAATTGAGCCCATGGGAAAAATGTCCGATTTATTCAAACGTTATTATTACCTGATCTTCCTAGATTCTAAAGACACTGATACCCTGGCTCCCCCGGGTTGGCAGAGAACATTAACTTATTAAAAAGAAGATTGCCCCATTTGAAGCTATCCTAGCTCATTAGGAACAGGTAAAATATAGCATTTGGCTACTATAGTGTTATCTGTAGTGTACTGTTTGCCTGTTATTTTGTGCACTCATCGGTTGTATATTGTCCTGTGTTCACACGAACTATGTGTATATATATACATGTTGTTCCACCAGTCTAGTTATTGTTTGAAGGGCTATTTAGTATTGGACAATCTGGATGTCAGCATCTTTTTTAGTTACTATTGATCTTATACTGATGTGCCCTGAACCCATGTAAGGATGTTCTCTGAAACTATGTTTTTAATATATCGTTTATACAGAATATTCACCTCCCTTGTGGTTCCTTCTCCTCCACTTCACCTTGCCCTGATGAAGGTGTAGCCCCGGACGGGGCCTCACACCGAAACGTGCGTTGGCGTCTGTCCCTATCTTGGGACCCTCGGAGCCAACCAGGATATTCAACCATCGATCCTTACTTCCATCAAAGATCATCCCTGCATAGTGTTGTGTGATGTATGAATGTTTAAGTATGTGTGTAGGTAGTATGATAGTGTGGAGTAAGAACCACTGTTAATCTTGTTTTGTAGCTCGCATGTATATATTTATGTATTTGTTTATCTATTGGAGTGTTTCAACCCACTTACAAGAAAAATGAACCTTAAAATAAAAATTAACTTTGATAATCCCAAGCCAATGCATGTTTGAAGTGTTCCTTCCGGGTTCAGGGCACGCTACATAATATAGCGGACCTCCTTGAGGCCTCTTAATAGACCAGATAGGGCAGGTTTTCTTCCCTTGCTTGATCTCTATTGTCCCCGTCGACCTGCCTTTAATTGATGTGGGGTCCCCCTCCGACCTGAAGTTTCTTCACAGCCTGGCTGCTGTGGGGGTTTGTTGTGCTTTTTTCTCTATTCATGACCCCAGAATTGTCCATGCTCTAGCCTAGGCCTTCTTAGTATTAGGACATTTTTGTTTGTGTTTTAATATTTTTGAACACATTTAACTCTTATTGTTTTGTGCGATTCTTATTTTTTCTGACCTCCCTTTTCTGACCCCCATTTGGGTCGCCATCTTCCTTTCTCTCTTTTTTTCGTAGAAACGTTCCGCCCAGAGATTCCATGATGGAGAGCATCAAAACTTTTGGTTTCTCTGACGAGGAATTTGCCAAGATGGTTGGCACTTCAGCTGGCAATGATGCTGCATTTACCTTACCCAAGGGGTTGCAAGGCGACTGGTCTAAACTACTCAATCTCTGTAAGAAATCCAAACGTACAGAATTCCATGCCAAGTTCATACTCCATTACCTTCGGGCAGATACCATACCCATTGGCCTTAGAGTACGAAACATCCCGGGTCTCTTTGTTGAGATTAGACAGTTCCTGGAGAAATGGGCCCTCATTTCCAACCGTTGCTCCAGGGACTGGATGATGCTCATCATAGAGACCGCCCGGGATGTAATAGACATCCTTACTAAAGAGATCGAGGCACTAGAAGCCAAATTGAAATCTGAAGATGCATTGGATCTTGGGAAAAAGAAACTTGAGGAGATTGAGGCAGAATTAGACTAATTCTCTGAATATTTATTAAAGAGGAAAACGGAAAAATTCCGTAAGGACATCCGCCTCTTTACTCAAGAGAAAGCATACCCCTACCTTACCAGCAATTTCTATAACACTCAAAATAGCTCTGATCAACAGAGCGGCTATCAAAAGTGGGGGAACCAACGAGTAACCACCTTTTCAGACACCACAGACTCTGAGGGCGATGACGGGCACAATTCCAACTATGACCCCAATTTTGATACCAACTATCCCCATTCTGTTAGACAGGATAATATTGATCGATCTTCCCGACCGAACCGTTTTTTAGGCAATCGCCGGGGAAACTACAGGACAAGAAATCGGTACCCCAACAGAGGGAATTACCATCAGGGTCCACCTCAAATGTATGTCTAAACCAGACAGCAACAATATTGGACAAGGTGAATACCATCCCCGTATTTAACCTGTCCACCAAGGAAATGGCCCCGGACTCTGTAGGACTCCTATCTAGGAGGTTATCTTTTGTACCCACCACCAACTTCAATAAATTTGAATTTCTGAGAGATCTATATTCATTTTTCAGAAAAATAAGACTCAAAAAATACTTTCTGACTCACTTAGCGCCGGATGGTGCAGAAAATAAGTTAGGCCTTAAACCCCCATCCACCTTTACTCCCAGCCTGGAAGAGGTCGGCAATGAGGTAGGAACCTTCGAAAAAACGGTTACCCTCAAAATAAATAAAATCCTGAAATTTATTCCAAGGGGACCTGGAAATTTGACCAAAACTGAGGAAAAAACTCTGAAGTCTCTTGAAACAAATGACACCCTTACCATTAAACCCTGCGATAAGGGTGGGGGTATTGTCATCTTTGACACCCCTAAATATATAGAGAAAATGAAGACCCTTCTCTCTGCTACTGAGTATTACCAAAGACTAACTAGAAATCCTGAGCCAGCCCTTAAACGCCGCATCCTCCGTCTTGTAGAGAGAGGTGTTAATAATGGCGCTATCTGCGATAAAGAAGCTAAGTTCTTGACCCCCACATTCACCAGGATACCCATCATTTACGGGGTCCCCAAAACTCATAAGAACCAACTCGATCCACCTCTGAGGCCAATCGTTTCTACGATAGGATCGGCATCTGAGCCACTATCAAAATATATTGATCAATTCCTTAAGCCTCTGGTCTCTTCACTGGACTCCTTCATCAAGGATACTGGCCACTTCATCTCCAAGGTGGAGGGAACCCCCTACCACTCCAACTGGGAACTCCTGGTCACCCTGGACGTGGAGTCCTTATACTCCAACATTCCCCAGGAGGGAGCACTGGCGGTCCTACAGGATATTTTAACATCCAAACCTGAGATTGATAATGCCAGCTTCATCATGGACCTTCTGAAAATAGTTCTAATGGAAAACTATTTTGAGTTTAACAACAACTTTTACCATCAGGTTGGTGGAGTAAGCATGGGTGCGGCCTGCGCCCCTAGTATCGCTTGTTTGTACATGGGGGCATTTGAACGCACCAATGTATACAACGAGATGGCCCCATTCCACGAGAATGTGCGGGCCTGGTCTCGTTTTATTGATGACGTGTTCTTTATCTGGGAGGGGGATGATACCACCCTAAATGAATTCATTGCATGGCTCAATGCAGCGGACCCCAACCTTAGGTTTACCAGTCATTTCAATCATGACAGGATAGAATTCCTGGACCTATGGGTTGAACACCGCAACCAGGAGATCTCAGTTTCACTGTTCACCAAACCAACCGCCCGCAACACCATCCTCCAATATGGCAGCTACCACCCACAATGCCAGCGTGATAACATCCCATTTAGCCAATTCCTCCGCATCAGGAGGAACTGTACGGATATCAGGGACTTCCTAACCGAGGGTGCTATTCTTAAGGACAAGTTGCTACAACTGGGCTACCCTTACCGGCTGGTTAAGGACAGTTTTGAACGAGCCCGCTACTATAACCGGGAATCTATGTTTGAACCGAGAAACACCAACACCAGGGAGTCCATTGTATGCATCACTAAACATTCGACCATCAACAATAAACTGAGACAGGCTATCAATTCCAGCTGGTTCCTGCTTAATCTGAATCAGGATCAAATTTCCTTGCCTAAACCGATCTTCGCATTCAAACGAAACAAAAACCTCAAAAACCATCTGGTTAAAGGTAAAATACATGGACCAGAACCTTTTGTCCAGAGTTCCATCACTGGCCCCCGCCCTGTGACTGGCAACCACAAATGTGGTAAATGCCAAGCGCACCCTAATGCGATAGTGGGAAATAAGATCACTATCCCCACCCGTACCATCCATCTCACTAAAATGACAAATTGACGGTCCTCTAATATTATTTACATCATCCTGTGCCCCTGTAAATTACCCTATGTTGGTGAAACAGGGAGAGAGATCCGACTACGCATTGGGGAACACAAATCTAACATACGGATAGGCAAGAGGGGAGCCCCCCTAGTAGAACATTGGATGACCAAGGGTCACTCTGAAACTGATCTCATTTGGTCTATATTGGAAAAAATCCAGACTCCCAATGGTACCGATCTCACCTCTCAAAGGAAAAAACGTGAGGTTTTTTGGATCTTTTTCCTTAACAGTAAGGAGAAAGGCCTGAATGATGAATGCCCATGGGCGAATGCCCTATTGTAACCCCTCACCCTGTGTCCCTGCCACATGTTTTCATCAGCCATGTCGACTCTGATTGACAACCTTTGATGACAGCTTAGATATTGCATCTCTGACACGACTGACACCTCCCATTTCGGCTTATTTTCTAATTTTTCTATGTTCATTTTTTATTTTATTATTTCTTCTATCTTCATTCATTTTTTGTTTACCTTTTATGTTTATTAACCCTATGTCGAGATATACGCATTCTCTTGAAAGGATCCCGTTAGCCGTTAAATTACGATAACTGCCCTTAGAAGTTTTGAATTTGAGTAGCGGGACACGTATCCCCCTTACAATATGGCCGCCGCACTACTCATTAGTTGGCCCAGTTTTTCAGATCCCTTGTTTATGTCGTGGATGCGCTGGTAGCCCACACTGCACAGCTGATGTGAGTTGCCGATTTTCACCACTATAAAAGGGCTTGATCTTAACATGCCTTTTGCCGATTCTCTGCCCCCGGGTGTGCTGCCGCCGCTGCCGACCGGATGCGCGTCTGCCTACGTTGTTTAAGGTATGTCTCCCGTGCCTCTTAGACATCTGACAGCCCTAATCAACCATTGTAGTCTTCGCTGTGACACAGCCTAATATCTCCCTACTTCAATCGCCATTATTCCCATTTTTAGGCCTCCGTCTCCAGACTGCATCTTCTTTGCCGTTTCCTATCGTCGAAGGAAACCCCACGCTCCGGATCTGCTGAATCCCCGGACTGTGTTATCGGATAGGGGAACAGGCCGCCTATTGGGTAATGACTACTTTTTTACATCCCTGTTTAAGCGGCCCATATACACTAGCATTAGCCCCCCCCCCTTTTTATAGAGCCTGCCCCCCCATCTCGGCCATGTCTCCAACCTTAGGGCAAGCTATGAATCCATTAATCCGAACACATATTAGCAGGTAAAACTTGTGATCCTTTTTTAGGTTCTGCACCAGTTATTTGCCGGCCGGCGGTGTGTGTGTTCTTCAACTTATATCCATTCTTCGTCTGGGGAACAAAAAACAAAAACCTATATTCGGATCTGCTTTTTTCCTTACCAGGTACTCTTTATTTCTTCTGAACCGCTTGAACTTTTAGCTTTTGAACCCTTTCCTGGTTAGCGTAGACTATTTATTTTGACTTCCTCTCTCTCCAGGGATCCACTAGTTTCGTTGTATTTTCTCCTTCAGCAGCCCCAGTCCCTCCATTCACCCACGGGCGCAGTATCCCACTATTTTACAGGTATGATGTGACGCTTCCCTACAATGGGCCTTCCCCCATTTTATTCGCACTGTATCAAATTGAGCCCATGGGAAAAATGTCCGATTTATTCAAACATTATTATTACCTGATCTTCCTAGATTCTAAAGACACTGATACCCTGGCTCCCCCGGGTTGGCAGAGAACATTAACTTATTAAAAAGAAGATTGCCCCATTTGAAGCTATCCTAGCTCATTAGGAACAGGTAAAATATAGCATTTGGCTACTATAGTGTTATCTGTAGTGTACTGTTTGCCTGTTATTTTGTGCACTCATCGGTTGTATATTGTCCTGTGTTCACACGAACTATGTGTATATATATACATGTTGTTCCACCAGTCTAGTTATTGTTTGAAGGGCTATTTAGTATTGGACAATCTGGATGTCAGCATCTTTTTTAGTTACTATTGATCTTATACTGATGTGCCCTGAACCCATGTAAGGATGTTCTCTGAAACTATGTTTTTAATATATCGTTTATACAGAATATTCACCTCCCTTGTGGTTCCTTCTCCTCCACTTCACCTTGCCCTGATGAAGGTGTAGCCCCGGACGGGGCCTCACACCGAGACGTGCGTTGGCGTCTGTCCCTATCTTGGGACCCTCGGAGCCAACCAGGATATTCAACCATCGATCCTTACTTCCATCAAAGATCATCCCTGCATAGTGTTGTGTGATGTATGAATGTTTAAGTATGTGTGTAGGTAGTATGATAGTGTGGAGTAAGAACCACTGTTAATCTTGTTTTGTAGCTCGCATGTATATATTTATGTATTTGTTTATCTATTGGAGTGTTTCAACCCACTTACAAGAAAAATGAACCTTAAAATAAAAATTAACTTTGATAATCCCAAGCCAATGCATGTTTGAAGTGTTCCTTCCGGGTTCAGGGCACGCTACATAATATAGCGGACCTCCTTGAGGCCTCTTAATAGACCAGATAGGGCAGGTTTTCTTCCCTTGCTTGATCTCTATTGTCCCCGTCGACCTGCCTTTAATTGATGTGGGGTCCCCCTCCGACCTGAAGTTTCTTCACAGCCTGGCTGCTGTGGGGGTTTGTTGTGCTTTTTTCTCTATTCATGACCCCAGAATTGTCCATGCTCTAGCCTAGGCCTTCTTAGTATTAGGACATTTTTGTTTGTGTTTTAATATTTTTGAACACATTTAACTCTTATTGTTTTGTGCGATTCTTATTTTTTCTGACCTCCCTTTTCTGACCCCCATTTGGGTCGCCATCTTCCTTTCTCTCTTTTTTTCGTAGAAACGTTCCGCCCAGAGATTCCATGATGGAGAGCATCAAAACTTTTGGTTTCTCTGACGAGGAATTTGCCAAGATGGTTGGCACTTCAGCTGGCAATGATGCTGCATTTACCTTACCCAAGGGGTTGCAAGGCGACTGGTCTAAACTACTCAATCTCTGTAAGAAATCCAAACGTACAGAATTCCATGCCAAGTTCATACTCGATTACCTTCGGGCAGATACCATACCCATTGGCCTTAGAGTACGAAACATCCCGGGTCTCTTTGTTGAGATTAGACAGTTCCTGGAGAAATGGGCCCTCATTTCCAACCGTTGCTCCAGGGACTGGATGATGCTCATCATAGAGACCGCCCGGGATGTAATAGACATCCTTACTAAAGAGATCGAGGCACTAGAAGCCAAATTAAAATCTGAAGATGCATTGGATCTTGGGAAAAAGAAACTTGAGGAGATTGAGGCAGAATTAGACTCATTCTCTGAATATTTATTAAAGAGGAAAACGGAAAAATTCCGTAAGGACATCCGCCTCTTTACTCAAGAGAAAGCATACCCCTACCTTACCAGCAATTTCTATAACACTCAAAATAGCTCTGATCAACAGAGCGGCTATCAAAAGTGGGGGAACCAACGAGTAACCACCTTTTCAGACACCACAGACTCTGAGGGCGATGACGGGCACAATTCCAACTATGACCCCAATTTTGATACCAACTATCCCCATTCTGTTAGACAGGATAATATTGATCGATCTTCCCGACCGAACCGTTTTTTAGGGAATCGCCGGGGAAACTACAGGACAAGAAATCGGTACCCCAACAGAGGGAATTACCATCAGGGTCCACCTCAAATGTATGTCTAAACCAGACAGCAACAATATTGGACAAGGTGAATACCATCCCCGTATTTAACCTGTCCACCAAGGAAATGGCCCCGGACTCTGTAGGACTCCTATCTAGGAGGTTATCTTTTGTACCCACCACCAACTTCAATAAATTTGAATTTCTGAGAGATCTATATTCATTTTTCAGAAAAATAAGACTCAAAAAATACTTTCTGACTCACTTAGCGCCGGATGGTGCAGAAAATAAGTTAGGCCTTAAACCCCCATCCACCTTTACTCCCAGCCTGGAAGAGGTCGGCAATGAGGTAGGAACCTTCGAAAAAACGGTTACCCTCAAAATAAATAAAATCCTGAAATTTATTCCAAGGGGACCTGGAAATTTGACCAAAACTGAGGAAAAAACTCTGAAGTCTCTTGAAACAAATGACACCCTTACCATTAAACCCTGCGATAAGGGTGGGGGTATTGTCATCTTTGACACCCCTAAATATATAGAGAAAATGAAGACCCTTCTCTCTGCTACTGAGTATTACCAAAGACTAACTAGAAATCCTGAGCCAGCCCTTAAACGCCGCATCCTCCGTCTTGTAGAGAGAGGTGTTAATAATGGCGCTATCTGCGATAAAGAAGCTAAGTTCTTGACCCCCACATTCACCAGGATACCCATCATTTACGGGGTCCCCAAAACTCATAAGAACCAACTCGATCCACCTCTGAGGCCAATCGTTTCTACGATAGGATCGGCATCTGAGCCACTATCAAAATATATTGATCAATTCCTTAAGCCTCTGGTCTCTTCACTGGACTCCTTCATCAAGGATACTGGCCACTTCATCTCCAAGGTGGAGGGAACCCCCTACCACTCCAACTGGGAACTCCTGGTCACCCTGGACGTGGAGTCCTTATACTCCAACATTCCCCAGGAGGAAGCACTGGCGGTCCTACAGGATATTTTAACATCCAAACCTGAGATTGATAATGCCAGCTTCATCATGGACCTTCTGAAAATAGTTCTAATGGAAAACTATTTTGAGTTTAACAACAACTTTTACCATCAGGTTGGTGGAGTAAGCATGGGTGCGGCCTGCGCCCCTAGTATCGCTTGTTTGTACATGGGGGCATTTGAACACACCAATGTATACAACGAGATGGCCCCATTCCACGAGAATGTGCGGGCCTGGTCTCGTTTTATTGATGACGTGTTCTTTATCTGGGAGGGGGATGATACCACCCTAAATGAATTCATTGCATGGCTCAATGCAGCGGACCCCAACCTTAGGTTTACCAGTCATTTCAATCATGACAGGATAGAATTCCTGGACCTATGGGTTGAACACCGCAACCAGGAGATCTCAGTTTCACTGTTCACCAAACCAACCGCCCGCAACACCATCCTCCAATATGGCAGCTACCACCCACAATGCCAGCGTGATAACATCCCATTCAGCCAATTCCTCCGCATCAGGAGGAACTGTACGGATATCAGGGACTTCCTAACCGAGGGTGCTATTCTTAAGGACAAGTTGCTACAACTGGGCTACCCTTACCGGCTGGTTAAGGACAGTTTTGAACGAGCCCGCTACTATAACCGGGAATCTATGTTTGAACCGAGAAACACCAACACCAGGGAGTCCATTGTATGCATCACTAAACATTCGACCATCAACAATAAACTGAGACAGGCTATCAATTCCAGCTGGTTCCTGCTTAATCTGAATCAGGATCAAATTTCCTTGCCTAAACCGATCTTCGCATTCAAACGAAACAAAAACCTCAAAAACCATCTGGTTAAAGGTAAAATACATGGACCAGAACCTTTTGTCCAGAGTTCCATCACTGGCCCCCGCCCTGTGACTGGCAACCACAAATGTGGTAAATGCCAAGCGCACCCTAATGCGATAGTGGGAAATAAGATCACTATCCCCACCCGTACCATCCATCTCACTAAAATGACAAATTGACGGTCCTCTAATATTATTTACATCATCCTGTGCCCCTGTAAATTACCCTATGTTGGTGAAACAGGGAGAGAGATCCGACTACGCATTGGGGAACACAAATCTAACATACGGATAGGCAAGAGGGGAGCCCCCCTAGTAGAACATTGGATGACCAAGGGTCACTCTGAAACTGATCTCATTTGGTCTATATTGGAAAAAATCCAGACTCCCAATGGTACCGATCTCACCTCCCAAAGGAAAAAACGTGAGGTTTTTTGGATCTTTTTCCTTAACAGTAAGGAGAAAGGCCTGAATGATGAATGCCCATGGGCGAATGCCCTATTGTAACCCCTCACCCTGTGTCCCTGCCTCATGTTTTCATCAGCCGTGTCGACTCTGATTGACAACCTTTGATGACAGCTTAGATATTGCATCTCTGACACGACTGACACCTCCCATTTCGGCTTATTTTCTAATTTTTCTATGTTAATTTTTTATTTTATTATTTCTTCTATCTTCATTCATTTTTTGTTTACCTTTTATGTTTATTAACTCTATGTCGAGATATACGCATTCTCTTGAAAGGATCCCGTTAGCCGTTAAATTACGATAACTGCCCTTAGAAGTTTTGAATTTGAGTAGCGGGACACGTATCCCCCTTACAATATGGCCGCCGCACTACTCATTAGTTGGCCCAGTTTTTCAGATCCCTTGTTTATGTCGTGGATGCGCTGGTAGCCCACACTGCACAGCTGATGCGAGTTGCCGATTTTCACCACTATAAAAGGGCTTGATCTTAACATGCCTTTTGCCGATTCTCTGCCCCCGGGTGTGCTGCCGCCGCTGCCGACCGGATGCGCGTCTGCCTACGTTGTTTAAGGTATGTCTCCCGTGCCTCTTAGACATCTGACAGCCCTAATCAACCATTGTAGTCTTCGCTGTGACACAGCCTAATATCTCCCTACTTCAATCGCCATTATTCCCGTTTTTAGGCCTCCGTCTCCAGACTGCATCTTCTTTGCCGTTTCCTATCGTCGTAGGAAACCCCACGCTCCGGATCTGCTGAATCCCCGGACTGTGTTATCGGATAGGGGAACAGGCCGCCTATTGGGTAATGACTACTTTTTTACATCCCTGTTTAAGCGGCCCATATACACTAGCATTAGCCCCCCCCCTTTTTTTAGAGCCTGCCCCCCCCATCTCGGCCATGTCTCCAACCTTAGGGCAAGCTATGAATCCATTAATCCGAAAACATATTAGCAGGTAAAACTTGTGATCCTTTTTAGGTTCTGCACCAGTTCTTTGCCGGCCGGCGGTGTGTGTGTTCTTCAACTTATATCCATTCTTCGTCTGGGGAACAAAAACAAAAACCTATATTCGGATCTGCTTTTTTCCTTACCAGGTACTCTTTATTTCTTCTGAACCGCTTGAACTGTTTGCTTTTGAACCCTTTCCTGGTTAGCGTAGACTATGTATTATTACTTCCTCTCTCTCCAGGGATCCACTAGTTTCGTTGTATTTTCTCCTTCAGCAGCCCCAGTCCCTCCATTCACCCACGGGCGCAGTATCCCACTATTTTACAGGTATGATGTGACGCTTCCCTACAATGGGCCTTCCCCCATTTTATTTGCACTGTATCAAATTGAGCCCATGGGAAAAATGTCCGATTTATTCAAACATTATTATTACCTGATCTTCCTAGATTCTAAAGATACTGATACCCTGGCTCCCCCGGGTTGGCAGAGAACATTAACTTATTAAAAAGAAGATTGCCCCATTTGAAGCTAACTTAGCTCATTAGGAACAGGTAAAATATAGCATTTGGCTACTATAGTGTTATCTGTAGTGTACTGTTTCACTCATCGGTTGTATATTGTCCTGTGTTCACACGAACTATGTGTATATATATACATGTTGTTCCACCAGTCTAGTTATTGTTTGAAGGCCTATTTAGTATTGACAATCTGGATGTCAGCATCTTTTTAGTTACTATTGATCTTATACTGATGTGCCCTGAACCCATGTAAGGATGTTCTCTGAAACTATGTTTTTAATATATCGTTTATACAGATTATTCACCTCCCTTGTGTTTCCTTCTCCTCCACTTCACCTTGCCCTGATGAAGGTGTAGCCCCGGACGGGGCCTCACACAGAAACGTGCGTTGGCGTCTGTCCCTATCTTGGAACCCACGGAGCCAACCAGGATATTCAACCATCGATCCTTACTTCCATCAAAGATCATCCCTGCATAGTGTTGTGTGATGTATGAATGTTTAAGTATGTGTGTAGGTAGTATGATAGTGTGGAGTAAAAACCACTGTTAATCTTGTTTTGTAGCTCGCATGTATATATTTATGTATTTTTTTATCTATTGGAGTGTTTCAACCCACTTACAAGAAAAATGAACCTTAAAATAAAAATTAATTTTGATAATCCCAAGCCAATGCATGTTTGAAGTGTTCCTTCCGGGTTCAGGGCACGCTACATAATATAGCGGACCTCCTTGAGGCCTCTTAATAGACAAGATAGGGCAGGTTTTCTTCCCTTGCTTGATCTCTATTGTCCCCGTCGACCTGCCTTTAATTGATGTGGGGTCCCCCTCCGACCTGAAGAACTCTCAGAGGCATTCAACACACCGCATCCTAATACGCAGACTCCACGACGCATGGATCCAGGACAAGGCCATCGACTGGATGTAAATGTAAATGTAAATGTGCTGGACTTGTAAAGCGCACAGCTGCCCGTAAGCGTCCCGGCGCTTGCTTAGGGAACCCGTCCTGGTATTCCCCTGTGAGAAACCCCGGCAGGGTGTCCACAAGGTGAAAGCCAGGCATCCCGCCGCAAGGGGCCGTAGTGGAGATTAAGCAATCTATTGCCCAGAGTCGCAGAGTGTGACCCCGTGAGTTGAGTAGGCACCAGAGCGAGAATTGTCGAGTCCGTGGAATTTTGAGCCCGAGACCCGCCGAGGCGGGGAATCGAACCCTGGTCCACGGTTGATCTCAGCTTCCGGGTCTGCCGCCTCTAACCACTGAGCCACGCTTCTCCACGATCCGCTCCTTTCTCTCCGGCAGAGCGCAGCAGGTCAGACACCCTTCCTCTCATACCCTACACCAACCACCTGCGGAGTCCCTCAGGAGTCCTCTCTCATCCCTACGCTCTTCAACACCTACATGGCTCCACTCTCCCGCATGGTCAGAACCTACAGACTCAACATTGTGTCATACCCAAGCGACACCCAACTCATCCTCTCCCTATCCAACTAACCAAACACCGTCAGACACAACTTTCGAGAAGGCATGGAAGCCATGGAAGCCGTCACCAAATGGATGAAAAACAGCTACTTACAACTAAACACCAACAAGACAGAAGTACTCATCATGCGCCCAAACCCCGATGCCTGGAATGACAACTAGTGGCCCCCCGCCCACGGAAACCCACCCAGCCCCACGGACCATGCACACAACCTGGGAATAATCCTGGACTCCGAGCTCAAAATGAACCACCAGATCAACTCCGTCTTGTCCTCCTGCTTCCATACCCTCTGCCTACTTCGTAAGACCTTCAAATGGATCCCCTCGAACACAGAAAGACCGTCACTCATGCCCTGGTCACCAGCCGACTTGACTAGGGCAATACCGAACATCCAGACCATCGCAGCAAGACTGCCAAGACTCTGCCACATCTCACAGCACCTGCGCACACTCCATTGGCTCCCCATCGAGGCTAGAGTCACCTTCAAGATGCTCACCCACACACACAAGGCCCTCCAAGACACCAGACCAGCATACCTAAACAGCCAACTCAAATTCCACGCACCCAAAGGACCCTATGATCAGCCCAGCTCTCCTTCGTTGTGGTCCACTGTGGTAAATAAATAATTAATTACCGGTTCTATTTTTCAGGATACTCTATAAACAGATAGCTCAATAAATAAGAGTCAAGATTCGAGGTAGCTGGAGTTTACAGGCTTTAATCAGGCATAAAGGACAGGAACAGGACAGCCTGCATGGGAATAGGATGGCAGCTGCCGGGGACAGGAACGGGATGAGCGCTACCTTTTTGGAACAATACATTAGTATATATACTTAACCAAATTACATTACATTCAATACAGTAGGCGTAGCAGTGGGCGTGACTTGTAGCCGTCGCGAAAGATAAGGCAGAAAGTAGGTGTAACAAGAGGCGTGTACATAGACATGTGATATGAACGTAACAGAAGTGTCATAAATGGGGCGGAAACATGGAGGGGGCTACCTGAGCAGCTGGGACCTCTAACCTAGTGGTGTGCGCAAACTGGCAATGACGTATTACCATGAGGAACTGGGGGCTATGACTTCTGCGCTAGAAGAAGAGACTAAAGTCTGGAGTGTCAGAGCGACATGTACCCAGGCATATCTAGTATCTGGTGTTTAGAGTACATGTTGATAGAATCCAAAAGTTATCAGGGCAAAGGCTAATGGACGCTAAGACTGGTGCATGCATATTTCTACATGTATTGTGTGTGCGAGGAATATTCTATGAATATTAATACAGTATTTCTCTTACATGGAGACAGAAAGGCTAGACTATGGCTGAAACTATTGATGCGATTCAGTAGCTTAGGAATGCAGAGAAGGAGGGCTGGACTGATAACTAGAAGCATAACATACTCTTGGCAGACTGGCAGGCAGAGCCAGGCCGGGCCAGGCACTGTGAGGCAGGAAGTAAGTGAAGGGTCAGGGATACAGGTGGGGGCTGTATCGCTCCTCGGAGAGAGGGTTCAGGAGACTGGAGCTGAATCTGAGTCCGGGCCCTTTTGAGGCCTAGAGACGGGGACAATTCAATGAATTAACATGCACACTGTAAAACGTGGCAGGGGCTGGAAACTGGCATACTAGAGATGGACACAACTGTAATTGCGTCTTTAATCGATCAGAGGGGAATATATGCATATCGATCATGCACATATAACTTAGGATGGGGAACACGTAGGCACATACAACATGGCAAAATTTACTTTTCCACATTCCCTCCTTGTGCCCTACGTTTCCATCAGGAAACATCAATATTCATGATACCATCTATCATTTCATATAGCATCATTTGCTCGTCTCGAATTGTCTTGGAACGGGATTTAGGACTAGGAATACAAGAGGTAGCGCAAATGCCGCAAATCGCAGGGCCACATTGTAAACAGAGGCAGCAACTGAATATAATCATTACTGCAATACCTAGAAATTACAATACTTTCCATCCCCAGGCAGATATGATACTCCAGAGCCAACCGGACCATGTCCAGGTGCCTGGATTCTGGTGTAACTGATGGGCAATTTTATGAAGTCTGGTTATAGCTGAATAAACAGACGGCGCGTTATTAGGAATGAAAATGCAGCAACTAGATCCGATGACTCTACATGCTCCTCCTCTATCGGCCAGTATGACGTCAAGAACGAGACGATTTTGGAGCACGACAAATCTCATAGCAGATTGCTCTTCGGTTAGGTTACCTAGAGCAGAAGTAGTCTCATTCACTACTGCTTCAAGGGTTTTTTTATGTTCTTGTATAGCGCAAGAATCGACCCCTTGCGAGGTATCTCCGCGCTTTGCTCGCAGGATGGAGTAGTTGCTATAGAACAAAGAATGTGGATGAACACTGATGTTTAGAAGTATTTAGTCTTCCTGGAATAATACAGTTTTTAATTTCTTCCTGAAAGAGAAGTGATTGTCGGTTTGTCTGAGGTCAGCTGGGAGGTTGTTCCAGAGCTTGGGCCCTACCAAAGAGAATGCTCTGCCCCCTTGTCTGGTTTTTTTAACAAGGGGGGTTTTGAGTAGCAGTTGATTGCTTGACCGCAAGGCTCTGTCAGGTTTATAGACAGGTAGCTTTTGGGCCAGGTAGTCAGGACCTTTCCCGAACAAGCACTTGTGGACAAGGCAGCAGATCTTGAATTTGGTGCGTTGTCTTATTGGCAGCCAGTGCAGTTCACGCAGCAGGGGTTTGGAGGGAGTTCTGGGGGGGGCATTCAGAACCAGTCTTGCTGCAGTGTTTTGGACTACTTGGAGGCGATTTATGGCACTCTCATTTGCTTGAATAAGGAGTCCGTTACAGTAATCAATTTTACTGATCACCATGGTCTGCACTAGGGTCTTTCTGTAGCTGTCAGAAAGGTAGGGGAAGACTCTTCTTAATAGGCCGATGGTGTGAAAGCAAGACCCAGCAACTGCATTCACGTGTTCCTTCATGGTAAGGTCCCGATCCAGTTTCACCCCTAGATTTTTTACTGTAAGTTTGGGGGTGGGTACTGGTCCCAAGTCAAGGGGCCACCAGTCGGGGGACCACAGTAAGGATGCTTTCCCAAAAAGCATTAGCTCCGTTTTTCCAACGTTGCATTGGAGGCGGTTGACAGCCATCCAATTAGAGATGGCCCTCATTCCTTCTGCAAAGTTGTCCCTGACGTTGGAGTTGAAGGAATGGAAAGGATAGAGGAGCTGGGTGTCGTCAGCGTAAGACACCGGGGTGAATCCATATTTTCTCACAATCTCAGCGAGGGGGGCCACGTACACATTAAACAATGTGGGGCTTAGGCATGAGCCCTGTGGCACCCCCTTCGTGAGCACTCTGGAAGCAGAGCGGTATGGTCCCAGGCTGACGGATTGTGAGCGCCCGGACAGAAAACTCTCCAGCCAAGAGAGGGCTTGACCTCCTATGCCCACACCCTGTAGACGGCTCGTGAGGATCTTATGGGACACCGTATCAAATGCGGCCGACAGGTCTAACAGCACCAGAATCATTGAGCCTCCTCTATCCTGTGACATCTTGATGTTATCGGTCACAGTGAGGAGAGCAGATTCGGTGCTGTAGTTGGGCCTGAACCCAGATTGGGAGTGGTCCAGGCCCCCTGTCGCCTCAATGAACCTGGACAAGTGGATGTTGACATGTTTTTCGGCCAATTTACCCAGGAGGGGCAACAAGGAGATGGGACGGAGGTTGGAGAGTTCTGCCCATGGGGAGGTGGTATTTTTACGAATAGGATTCACCACTGCCTCTTTCCATTGTTGGGGAAGTTTGCCTTCTGTATAGGAGAGGTTCAAGACTCTCTGAATAGAGGGACTGAGATAGGTGGAGAGCATGTTCATCACTCTGGGGGGAAGAAGGTCAAGAGGGGACCCTGTTTTCGTGGTGTTTAATAAGGATTTTATCTCATCCTTAGAGATTTCCGGAATCTTAAAGAAAGTTTCAGTATTGGTTTGTAGACAGGGAGCGTGAAGCATCTCTGTGTTGTTGGGGTGTTTGGCCAGTATTTTTTTATAAATGATATCAATTTTTTCCTCGAAAAATAGGGATATTTTGTTGCACAGATCCTGCGAAAAAGTATCAAGACTTTCGCAGGCTGTGGGGTTGGTGAAACTTCTTAGGATTTTATAGAGTTCTCTGGTAGAGTTGTCTGCTCCGTCAATTTGGGCCTGTAAGCTAGTTTTCCGAGCCTTTTTTATATTGTTGTAATAGGAGGAGGCAGCTTGCTGATAGAGCTCTTTGCTTTCGCTGGAGTGGTTCTTCCTCCATTGTTTCTCAAGCTTTCTACACTTTTGTTTCTCAATTTTTAGGGCTTCAGTGTACCAGATTTCTTTTTTATTATTGGTGGTTGGTAGTTTAACCAGTTTTTGAGGAGCTAAGAGGTTTATTGTATCGAGGAGGGAATCATTGAGTTTGGCCAGAGCCAGATCAGGGGTATCAGAGTCGGAAAAGGTAGGAGTTTTCCATGTTTTTACAAATGTTTCCGGGGATATCTTGTGCCAAGGTCTGCGTTTAATACTCCCGGAGGCAGAAGGTTCGGAAGGTTTATTGAGTTGCATGAGGGAGAACTCCAGCATGCTATGGTCAGTCCAATATACTGATTTGGGGGGAAGACAGTGAATTAAGGGATCATTGGTAAAGATGAGGTCTAAAGTGTGGCCTCCTCTATGGGTGGGACCACTATTTCGAAGGTGTAGGCCAAGTAAGGTTCTGGTAAGTCTACGTATTAGCTTACTATTCTGGATAGGTCCTATAAAGAAGAAGAAACCTTTATTGAAGTCTTGATATTGTTCTAGAGTAGTTTCAGTTTGATCGACAATCGGGGACTCGATCTCCCTTCTATGTCTGACGTGTACTAGATGTGTGTTTCTGTGATAATCAGATGGGGCTAGAAAAACTGGTGGCAGTAGGAAGGCAATATAACATGTTCCATCCCAATCTAGGGGCAGACGAACATATGCGGTCTGACCACAAACAAAATAAGAATGACGTGAGGCTTTGAAAATAGATTTCCCACTGTCACTATACTCGACAATAGTAGCACAATCACTATGTCCTACATGTGCGGAACCATTCTTTCTGACACATAATTCGCCTTTGACTGGTAGTACTGAAATAGCAGGTAGATCTGGAATAGTATCGGACTGAACATTCAGAACCATGAAATTCGAGGAATAATTACCTAAATTATAAACTTCATTTTCTAGGTCTAACCCTGTTCTATGGGAGAGACCTTGCTTGTCTGGAAAACATGTTCTATTCAGAAGGGTCATATCATTGGAGGATGACGTTAACGTGGACCATGCTCCACACGAACCATTATGTGAAAACGGATAAGGAAAAAGTGGCAGAACTCCCTTCGGTGTCTGGAAAGGGGGGAGTCGACCACACACCCAACAATTAGTGGCATTGCTGGTCTGGTGTGAATAGTGTAACATTCTGATGAATGTATTATTTCGCATAGCAAGACGATAGGATAGCTCGTGAGGAGGCAGATCACTAAATGTGTGCTCTACTGTAGCATTGGCAAACTTATTTACATGTGAAATTGGAAAACATAAATGTAATGCATAACTTGTGCAGGTAACCATAAGACTTAGGAACAATAAGAAACTTAGAATGACGATACATCTTATAGAGTTTTGACTAACTCTCTCACTATGGGGGTCTATCTCATACATGTCAGAAACCTGTCTAACCGTTTCACCCGAGAGGGACTTAGACAATTAAACTGGCTGACTTATTTTACTAGACCTGAGTTTCTGTTTATACTCCTGCTGCGGAGTTTCCTCTAACAGGGGAGGCTTGAGTTCAGAGTCTGTTTTTAGGCAGTCTTTAGAATTTTGGCAGTCCTTTGCAAATGTCTTTTCACGAACTCCATGGAATTTCTTGATGTGGGACAGGTGGACCCATCCTTTCCTGCCCTCCAACTTCACGGCGGTCCTTGTTGTTAACAAGACGAGACGGGGCTCCTTCCAACGGGGCTCCAGTGGACTTGAACGATCAAAATTCCGCACCAATACGAGGCTTCCTGGAATGACTTCATGCGGTTTCACCTCGGTGTTGTCTGGAAATGCGGCGGCAACCTGTGAACGACAAGAGTGTAGGGCAGACATCAAGGAAGCTAGGTAATCTGTCAGCATATTACTGGAAACATCTGTAATACTGCGGGGTCTAGGTGTACCCCACATGTTTGGGGGGCGGCCGAATACGACCTCATACGGGGACAGACCTGATCTGGAATGTGCAACCATTCGCATATAAAATAGAGCAACTGGCAAAGCTACTAGCCAGTCTACACCTTTTTCTTTACAAACTTTTGCAATGCGAATTTTCAGAGTCTGGTTATGTCTCTCTACGAGACCGGCTGCTTCAGGATGGCGCACACAATGGAACTTCCATTGGTACCCTAACAGAAGGGAAACATGCTTCATTAACTCGGATGAGAATGGCTGGCCGTTATCTGAATACACGACCCTAGGGAGTCCATAGCGGGGAAAGAATTCACGAACCAACTGCCTGGCAGTGGTCGCGGCTGTGTAATCTGGGACTGGGTATGCTTCTGTCCACCTGGACAAAGCGCATACAATTACGAGGACATACTTGAAACCTCGACATCGCTCCATCTGAATATAATCCATCTGGAGGACTTCAAAAGGGTGGTCAGGAGGTTGGAATCCACCTTGTTCCACCGGGACACTTTTACCTGGATTGAACTGGCAACATATCATACAGGTACGGACTTTCTGCTTGGCTGCAGCTCGTAAGTGCTTGTTGAATCAAATGTTTTGAATACTGTCTAACATAGCTTTTTCTCCTAGATGTGCTGGACTATGTGCGGTATTGATAATGACTTGAACCATAGAGTCGGGGAGAAACCATGTTGCTTTTCCCTTCGTCACCCATCCCTGATCTGTCTGGACCCCTCCTTGTTCGGACCATTTCTTAATTTCTTCGGAAGTAGCATGTGACTGTATGTCTATGACATCTTGTGTAGGGTCCTTAACTGTCATACAAGTAGTCTGATCTGTAGTGAGCGTCTGTGTCGTGTTAACTGGAATGTCTGGAGCCTGAGCTGTGAGCTTGGCTGTTCGATCTGCTAGATCGTTACCTTGGGAAATGATATCAGTAACTTTCGTATGTGCTTTGCACTTCATGATAGCAATAGCTATCGGTAAATGTATTGCATCTAACAGAGCTTGAATGAGGAGACCATGCTGAATCTTGGTTCCATGGGAAGTCATGAAACCTCTCTCTTGCCAGAGCACTCCGAAGTCGTGTACGACTCCGAATGCGTAACGTGAATCTGTGTATATGTTTACTTTCAGGTTCTTAGCACGTATGCAGGCTTGGGTCAGAGCAACTAGCTCTGCTGCTTGAGCAGACAGGGTGTCAATACGGTGCGTTTCTATAACATCGGTTTCAGTAGTCACTGCATACGCGGCTACTAGTTCTCCTGTACTTGTTCTCATACATGAACCATCCACATAAAGTGTCAGGTCGGGATTAGGTAATGCGATGTCTGTCAGGTCTTGTCTTGGCTTGGTCACAGTGTTAACAACTTCCACACAGTCATGTGTGGCAGGATTTGAAGTAACTGACGGTAACAGTGTGGCAGGATTTAGAATGTTGCAGCGTCTGATTTCTATGTGTGGCTGGAACAGTGTCAGTTCATAACCTGTTAAACGTGCAATTGTCAAGTGCTGAGTCTGTGTTCGGTTTAAAAGAACTTCCACGGAGTGTGGAACTTGTACTGTCAGGGAGTGTCCTAATACTATGGAATCACTTTGTCTGATAGCTAGAGCTGTAGCTGCAACTGACTTGAGGCACGCAGGCAGAGCCTGGGCCACTGGATCTAATGTGCTAGAAAAATAAGCACAGGGCTTGTATTGTCCTGCTTGATCTTGTGTGAGAACAGATAATGCGGTACCTTCGCGTTCAGTAACAAAAAGTGTAAAAGGCTTACTGTAGTTCGGTGTTGCTAGAACAGGTGCTTGGCATAAGGCTTTCTTTAATTCATTAAAAACAAGTGTATGTTCCTGGGTCCAAGGGAGAACAGTCGATACGGCTGCCTCCTGTGTCGTTAACTGTATCAGTGGCTTAGCTAGAAATGCATACTGAGGAATCCATTGTCTGCAGTAAGAAGTGAGGCCGATAAAAGCTCGTACCTCCTTCTGTGTCTTGGGCTGTGGAAGACTCGCTATTAACTGGATACGGTCTGGTGTCAACTGCCTACCCCACTTGGACAGTAAGTGGCCTAAGTAGATCACTTGCTGTACACAGAATTGAAGCTTCGAAGGGGACACCTTGTGCCCCTGCTCGGCCAGAAAATACAAGACTGTAAGTGACGCACGCTCGCAGTCACGTTCAGAACGGGCTGTGATCAATAGATCATCGACATACTGGAGCAGGGCAGTGTCAGTTGGCATGTGAATATTGTCTAGTTGTCTCTTGAGTGCTTGACTATAAATACTAGGACTTTCTGTGAAACCTTGAGGAGCTCGTGTGAATTTATAGCTTCTTCCATTTAAACAGAATCCGAAAAGGTACTGGCTGTCTGGATGAATGGGAACGCTGAAAAATGCGTTCTTGAGGTCGATAACAGTGAAAAATGTAGCTTCAGAATCAATGGCTGTCAATAAGGATGAAATATCTGGGACTACTGGGTACTGAGGTATGATACATTTATTAAGTTCTCGAAGGTCAATCACTAATCGATATACTGGAGGTGCATTTGGATCAGTACGTTTCATGACTGGAATGATAGGAGAATTACATACATTGGAGTCAGTTTCTACAACCACTCCTTGAGCAATAAGCTCGTCAATAATTTTGGATAAGGCTGTTACAGCCTCAGGTGGCAATCTGTACTGTCTGATTCGTGGCAAAACTATACCTTGCTTGAGAGTCACACGATGGGGTGTGATTTGCATAAAACCTACATCAGTTGGACCTTGCGCCCATAGATGCTGCGGGACATTCAGTAATCTTGGATCAAAATCACGTAATACATAGTGACCTTTAAAGTCTCGTAAAAACAATCGGACTCCTTCTGGGGAACAGCATATAACTGCACCTAATTCTTTTAATGTCTTGATGCCTAACAAATTTTCTGGACATGCTTTCGTGAGTAACAAATCAGTAGTTCGGGACAATGGACCTACTTCTAGAGTAACTGGTTTTGAAATTTCATTGACAATCGGTTTTCCTGAAAATCCAAGGGAAACATTTCTAGAGCCTGAGAGCGGAGCCCCTGGAACCTCGTCATGACTGATGGTAGTCCTACTTGCCCCTGTATCAATCAGAAACTTTCTGTCTTTCCCTAATACTTGACTGTGTACATAGGGACCCTCTTGATCTACAGGTATCTCGATGAGAGGCAAGCCTACCTCCCTCTCTAGGCTGTTTCATGAATACTGTTGATACTCTGGATACTCTGACTGGGCATACTGGTACATTTGCTGTGTAACATGCTGTGTTGCAGCGATAGGCTGCGGTACTGGAACTGTCTGTTGTGCATTCTGTGGTGACTGAGAAGTCTGTGAAACTTGTTCTTGTCTAGGCGGACGTGGTCTTTCTTTGGTCTTACCAGTAGCTATATTGTGTTTTAGAACTGCACACTCGTTTATAAAATGACCTGGCTGTTTACAGTAATTGCAGGTCCCTTTAACGGGAGCTGCAGGATGACTGGCTTGATTCGGACCCCTTTTCTGACTGTCTTGCGGAACAGATTGGGCAACTAATACTTTCATTTTCGTGTCTTTCATACGTCTCCTTTCGTGTTCTTGCTCTTCCCTGATTCTGTTCTGGTGATACTGGAGCATCTGAAGCATTTGTGACGGGGTATTAGCTTGTCAGGTACTTTCGACTTTCAAAACTCGATTTTTAACTTGTGGACTTGAATTCTCGACTAGTTTGGTAACAAAAAGATGAGGGTATGACTCGCTACTCGTTTTCAAACCACTGTTAATAATAAAACATTTTTCAAATCTAGAATAAAAATCACTGGTGTCTTCATCCTGTTTCTGTTTGCATGCTGAGATTGCATCCCAGTCTTCCTTTTTCGTGGCTAGTAACCTTGGCAAAACTTGTATCAATAACTCGGGCAATTCTTTACATTTGTCCCCAAGACCGGTACCTGGTACTCGTATATTATCTTCAGCTTCTAGAGCTGTCTAATCTATCTTTTTCTCTCCCACCTCCCATTCTTTTTCCTTGAGTTTTTCATATACCCCTGCGGGCAACAGGACCTTTAGCATTTTAATTATATCTGGATACGTGTATTCTCCCATACGGAGCATGTCTTTTAATTCTCGATGGAACCCTGCTGGATCTTTGTCGTGACAGGGAATTAACTTTTTCATCTCTAAGAGTTCCATCTTTGTAATGGGGGTGTAAACAAATACTCGTTCTAGGCCACCACCCGTTCCTCTAACTGGATGTACTTCTCGTAACGGATGCTGTCTGTCTATGTAAAATGATTTACTTTCTGGAGGTGAGACATGAACAAAATGCGGATTCAGAAACGTTCTATATTTGTGGCGCTGTTCTAGAATGATACTAATTAAATCGGTACCTAAACCTCTCCATCTATACTGGAGTAACTCGTTCAGAACATCATGTAACGGACCTGGATCAGAATGTTGTCCCTCATACAGTGTAATGAGGTGCTGGATCATATACATACCCACCAGTCGCTGCTCGGCTGGGGGCAGTTTCAGAAACGTTTGTGCCACTATTTCGTCTGGAAAAGTGGTAGAATCAGTAGTCCATCGGACTGCTGATCGGGCTAGTTCTTGTTCATGCATGGTACCAAGTTCACTATAACCGATTCGTGATTTCAGAATGTGATCGGTAGCTTGAAATACTTGTTCGAGAGAGCCTTGTTCTGGTGCTGGAGGAGGGAAAACTTTCTTGTGTTCCGGGCGTGAATGTCGGTCGGGAAGTCTAGTTCTACCTACATACGCTATTCTGGTGGGATTCTCGTCGTTTACCTCTTCAGTATCAGAGGTGTCTTCTTTCTCGGACACTTGCGCTGCTTTACGTTTCTCGTGTAACCTTATTATTTCCTTACGAATTTTCTTGTACATACTCTCTATACTAGCTAGTGTCTTGTGTCTTCCCTCGGCTATATGATCACTCCACCTTGTCAGGACTTTCATTTCGGTCGGATCTTTATCTGGATAATCTTGTTCCCTTATTAAACAATTAATTAGAAACTTTAAAAGCATGAGCTGAGTCTCAGCTTTCCTTTGAGACATGGCTTCGCCAATACTTTCTGGGTCTGCTCCTGTACGGATGAAACGATATATTCTGTCTAGATCTTCTTTCATATCCGGTAGGGTGTCCAAATACTCGGTTACCCGTCTTACACGCAATGAATATATGACCATATCATTATTTCCTGGGACTGGATCATAACGGCATTCGGTGAGAGCTCGCTTGATATCTGCAACGGACTGGGGTTTAGGCGTACGCTGTAACGCACGTTCATGTAGCTCAAGTAACGTTACACGTTTGTGTTGCGGCGGGGTTCCCGGAGGACTTCCCCCCGAGGCCCCTAGACTAGAATCATCGACGGGTATCGCACGGGCTGGGAGAGTGACGGACGTGGCGGGTACTTGTACTGTAGGCTGGACCGGGGGAACTGTAACAGATGCTGTAACATTAACTGGACCCTCGGGGCCAGCGACTGGAGGAACAGGAATTACATTATTTACGGGAGCTGGCGGAACAGGATTAGCATATTCTGGGACTGTGTCGTCCAAATAGGACGAGAGGAAAATATCAGCTGCGGTCGGTTTGTGACGTAGCTTAATCGGAACTAATGGCGGCGGGAAATTACTGGATGCTTCCGGGGTTGCTTTTGGCAAGCCCTCGGCAAGAAGAGGATACATACCCTTAATAAGGGCATTCCTCTGTCTGTCTGACTGTTCGGCTTTAACTCGTTCACCTACTTCGATTAATTCCCTTTCTTGGGCTCTTTCTGAGGATTCCCTACTTAATTCTGTTTTTCTGATTTCTTTTTCGGTTCTTTTATGAGATTCTTTGCGCCATAACTCGATGGCATCTTTCTGGGACTGTCTGGATTTCTTTTTCCATAATGCTTCTTCTACTCGCATGATGCACTCGGCATCCCATGTACCTGATACAGGCCATCTATATTTCTCCTCGAGATGTCTGGTATAATCAGACCATAAGTCTAGATATAATATGGCACTTATGCCATGCTTATGATACATAAAATGACCTGGACTGTCCCTAGGAGGGACGGGGACTGCTTCTTCGAGCAGACCTTTTCTGGTTTTTAACTGACGTAACTTCGAAAACAGAGGCATGACTTAGACTGGAATCTAGACACAATATAATACACAATAAACACAATAATAACTTGAAAACAAATCACTCATACCACGACATTGAAAACACATGAAATAACATTTAAAATAACAGTTCGAACAGAATACTACCTGGAATACTGAGAACAGAAACACATGAATTTCTCGAGAACAGAACTTACTGGAATGACTAAATGCACTGCTAAAACAGTACGAAACTTACCGGTCTCATAAAGAGACACGTCAGGACCCGCATCCACCTAGGTGGACACTTCGTGTTGGATCTGTGTACCCAAACCCACGGACCAGAGACAAATTAATTGACCCTGTCTAGATACTACCCCAGCAACGGTACTCACCGGGCAGCAAGAACGGAAGGCCTCGGACTGGACTGGACTGCTACGACGACGGACTACGAACTTCGGACTTCAGTTACAGGTGGGCCTCCAGATACCTCGGACCTTGGACTCTCGGCTTGGGCTATGGTCGGGACTCGCCGCGTTCCTCCACCGCCTCGTCTGGATGCTGGACCACAACCTCCGTCTCCTCCGTGGGCCTGAGGGATACTTGAAGCAGAAATATCTGCACGTGGCCGGTATGGTTCCGTCACGGCTGCAGAGGATCAGGGGGCCTGCGTGGCTTCTCCGGCGCGTGGGGAAAGGGCAAGTCCCTATTCGGGCGCCATTATGTGGTAAATAAATAATTAATTACCGGTTCTATTTTTCAGGATACTCTATAAACAGATAGCTCAATAAATAAGAGTCAAGATTCAAGGTAGCTGGAGTTTACAGGCTTTAATCAGGCATAAAGGACAGGAACAGGACAGCCTGCATGGGAATAGGATGGCAGCTGCCGCGGACAGGAACGGGATGAGCGCTACCTTTTTGGAACAATACATTAGTATATATACTTAAACAAATGACATTACATTCAATACAGTAGGCGTAGCAGTGGGCGTGACTTGTAGCCGTCGCGAAAGATAAGGCAGAAAGTAGGTGTAACAAGAGGCGTGTACATAGACATGTGATATGAACGTAACAGAAGTGTCATAAATGGGGCGGAAACATGGAGGGGGCTACCTGAGCAGCTGGGACCTCTAACCTAGTGGTGTGCGCAAACTGGCAATGACGTATTACCAGGAGGAACTGGGGGCTATGACTTCTGCGCTAGAAGAAGAGACTAAAGTCTGGAGTGTCAGAGCGACATGTACCCAGGCATATCTAGTATCTGGTGTTTAGAGTACATGTTGATAGAATCCAAAAGTTATCAGGGCAAAGGCTAATGGACGCTAAGACTGGTGCATGCATATTTCTACATGTATTGTGTGTGCGAGGAATATTCTATGAATATTAATACAGTATTTCTCTTACATGGAGACAGAAAGGCTAGACTATGGCTGAAACTATTGATGCGATTCAGTAGCTTAGGAATGCAGAGAAGGAGGGCTGGACTGATAACTAGAAGCATAACATACTCTTGGCAGACTGGCAGGCAGAGCCAGGCCGGGCCAGGCACTGTGAGGCAGGAAGTAAGTGAAGGGTCAGGGATACAGGTGGGGGCTGTATCGCTCCTCGGAGAGGGTTCAGGAGACTGGAGCTGAATCTGAGTCCGGGCCCTTTTGAGGCCTAGAGACGGGGACAATTCAATGAATTAACGTGCACACTGTAAAACGTGGCAGGGGCTGGAAACTGACATACTAGAGATGGACACAACTGTAATTGCGTCTTTAATCGATCAGAGGGGAATATATGCATATCGATCATGCACATATAACTTAGGATGGGGAACACGTAGGCACATACAACATGGCAAAATTTACTTTTCCACATTACCACACCAGAAAAACCAGATCGGGAGGCCACTCCTTCTCCTTCCTTGTGACCAAAGCCTGGAACGCCTTTCTGCTCCACCTCAGACAGGTTACATTGCTTCCCGTCTTTGCAGGAAACCTCAAAACCTGGCTCTTCGACAGACCCCTCGTTGATGGACTGGAAATGCACCCCCCCATCCCCCCCCCCAGTGCCTTGAGACCCTAATGGGTGAGTAGTCGCACTTAACAAATGCCTGATTGATTGAGTGATTGCTCCTGCTGTCTACAGAACACACAGTGCTGGTTATAAGAAAATATTTCAATTGCACAGGCGCCTCTGCAGAGCAAGAACTCGTTGGAATTTGGCCTGTCGAATTAAGCGCTAACTTGTGAGTGTGACATTTTGAAATATTATATACGCACACTAAAAGCACCAAATATTTCACTTAAGGCCTGTCTCAGAGTTATATTTGAGAGCGCAGGGAGTCCATGGCACAGGTAATATGGAGGGCAATTACATCTTTCCAAATTGAAGCAATAGGGCTTATTCTTGACTCCATTTCCTTTCTGATGTGGAAAAAGGTAATCAATAGACAGTTACAGCTAGCTTCATTCCAGCAAGATTCCATTTATTTAAGGTCCTCAAAGATTGTACTCCCTCTAAATTCATCACATTTGATTGGGGGACCTCAGCCATACCGTTCCATCAACATCCGGGTGTGCAGAAATATTATGTTTATGTGTTTGCTCTGCCTACCAGTAGCAGACTTCAATCAGGCATGGTCCAATCCAGGCAAGGAAGAGACATGTAGACTCTGTAGACTATGTAATTTGAAGCCGAAATCCGTTTAGTAGTTTTTGAAAAATTAAGGTTAAAAAGAAATTGAATATATCATGCTGTGGAGGATCATACTGAGATCTGATTGGCTGCCACCACAATAGCCAAGAGATGGTGGCAGCCATTTTAGGATTTGGGACTTGGTCCTGATTCCTAACAAAAATGCAAAAATAAAACATAAGGATTCAGGGTGCAAATACCCTCACTCCCTAGGCCTGGTGGTCTGGGGCCAAAAATGTGGTTTTTTTTTATTTTGTGGAGAAGCAGCATTTTTCAAATCACAACATGTTGCCCCCCAAGCCTCCAACAGGACCCTAAAGGGGAGACAGAAACACAGCCTCACTCCCTAAGTCTCCAAGAGGCCTGGTGACTCAATTTCCTGGGCTAATAGCTTAAATAAAGGCGAGGGGTGCCCTGCGATCCCCTTCCTCGAGCCAGGAAATGCCCCAGGGACACCATTTCCCAGGGTCGTCTTTCAAATAAAGGGGAGGGGGCTGCAAGGCCCCACTCCCTGAGCCGTACAATGGCCTCAAGTACCCCATCCTCCAGAGCTGGTTCAGTGACAGTCTACCAGGGTCCCCAACCCCTGGGACACAGTTTAATTCCCTGCCCGTGAACGCGGGAAGGGAAAGTGCAGATGTTTTCCCACCGGCAGGAGCACAAAGCTGCTCCTGCAGGATGGTAGAACAAAACATTTCCCTGCCCGCTCTCTTGGGCAGAGAAATGCTTTGATTGCTCCCACTGGAATCTGCTCCTACAGGTTTGGAGCAATGCCGGCTCCCGCTGCACCCGTGAGTAGTTAGTTGTGGGGTGCCCTGGGTAGGTACCAGGGCATTCAATTTAAAATAAAAATAAAAAAACTGCACTAGTTGTGACCTGCCCCAGGTGGGCACCGGGCATGCCAGTTTATAATAATAAAAAAAGAAAATGCCGGCTCAGCCGCTGAAGCCCTGGGGCTCCCTCCATGGCCCCAAAAAGTAACACCAGCACCGGGGCACCCCTTAGATTTAAAAAAGTGCCTGCCTACCTGCAGGGAGCCAGAGGGGCAGGGGGGCCGTCGGGCTCTCTCCCTGGCTCCTTATAAAAACAATAGTGGGTGTCTCTGGAGGGATCGGGACACCGAGAAAAACAACAAAACAAAAAATAATAACGTGAATACGAAATGAGTAGCCACAGACACTCATTTATTATTTATTATTAACTGCTCCTTCAAAGAGCACCCCATAAGGCCCTGGGAGGGCTACTTACATATATTTTGTTTTTTGTGATGTCCCTAGATGGGTCAGGGACATCACCTTTTTTATGTTGTGGAGGGACTCTATGGAGAACAGCAGCCCCCAGCAGCAATAGAAAAAAAAGTCTCCTGGGCCATTGAAACCTCCTTGACCCCCCGAGAATTTATCATATTTTTTCGAAGCATCTCCCAGGCTGGAGTTTTTGCTCTACAGCTGGAATTTCAGTGCCACCTAGGGGCCGGTTGAATTTGATGTGTTAAATTATAACACATAAAATACAAGCCCTTTATGTGATTATTTTTACCACTGCATTTTTGGGAGGGTGAAAATGTATAACAAAGACACATTTGTTTTATTTATTTTTTTTGTTAAAAAAAAAATATATATATCCCTGACTATTTATTTTCACCCCCAAAATGTAATAGTAAAAACTATGTAAAAGGAAAGAGTCACAGACATGTAGTTCAGACATGTAGTTCAACAAAACGTTATTAAATATTTTTTAAGAAATTATCGAAATATAGATTTGATTAATATTATTGGTAATTTTTTAAGAAAGATAAATGATTCGCTTTATATGTACGGTGTTATATATAAAGTGGGTGGTGGCTGTTGGGCATTGGACAGCAGTCAAGGCACTGTGGCCAACTCCCAATCATGCACGGCCAAAGGCTGAGCACAGCGTGGAGTTGTCTGCCAGTGATTTGCTGGTCGCAGGCCCTGTGACCCACCTTCTTCTGTGCATGGCCAAAGGCTGTGTGCAGCAGGAGGTTGGCTTTAGGCATGTTAATAAAATATTACTTTACATTAAAAAAACTAGAAATTCACTAAAGAAAACATTGGTTAAACAATGTTATATTTATTTGAAATATTCAGTAACAAAATAACGTTTTAAACTCTAAAAACCACAAAAATGTACCGGTATACCTTAAGTAACTATAAAGCATGCCCTAAAGTATCTATAACTTGCACCCTTATTATGCACTGCTAATTACAGCCCATATTACAACACACATGATATCTTCAATGACATCTTTGATAATGTCACTGCAACATTTCCAATTAAATTACTGATGAGAAAACTGTGCATGGCGGGGGCGCAAGTTATAGTTACCTTAGGGCACGAGTCTCACCCACCTTAACCTCAGCTCCTTGGAAATTTCATGACAATCTGTCAGGTGGGGTGAAAAAAGGGGGGTTCAAAACACATTTTCCCCATTCATTTTTTTATAGGAAAATTGAACAACAATACCACAAAAACTGCTTGTGATTTAGCTTATATCCTTAAGGATTTTTTGAGAAATTAAGCCTCAAAATGTATGGATATTTCATCCCAAGGAGGATCTGCAGAGCCAAAACATCTTTAGATAAGATATAATTGGCTGTCACTGCTACAACATAGATGCGGCTGATGCCATTTAGGACTTGGAAACTCAGTTCCTTGTCAAAAAAGTTTCAAAACATATGGGGGCAGGATAAGGATACCCCGCCCCCATCTGAGTCTGGTGGGAGAGTCCAAGAGGGACCACAATTGGGCCAAATTTAATTTGTTTTTATCAGCAGCACGGACAAGAAAGTGGGTTCTTATCTGTTTTCATTCTGAGCCCCCTGCGGTGCACCAGAGCCTGGGGATTGGTGGATGTATTTTAAAACAGGAGTGGGTGTGCATATCTCTCCCTGAGCCTTTTTCAAGCCCCAGGGACCCCAATGTCAGGCCACATTTTATTGAAAGGAGATGCACAGCAGGGGCGCTCTGCCCCTCTCCCTGAGCCTTAATTTGGCATTGGGGACAACAATCCCCATGGCTGCCTTTCAATAAAAGGGGAGAGAGTGTACTCCTCCATGAGCCTTAGTTAGACCCTGGGGACCCAATCCCAAGGCACCAATATTCTCAGTTAGAGGAGGGAAGCATGACCCCCCCCCTCACCCTAGTCTCTTAGTGGCCCCAGCGATCTCATCAACTGGGGCTGTTGTTTTTATTTTAGGAATGAAGTGGCTCCCCTCCCTGAGCATAGATATGCCACAGGGACAGCATCTTCTGAGTGCTGACACAGCTTCAGTGCCCCGGGGACCCCATCCCCAGGACACTAGTGTCCCCTGACCAGGAGAGTGTGGGCATACCCTGCCCGCCCTCTCCCAGGCAGGGAATACTGCTTTGATCCTACCCGTGTGGGAGTACACAAAAATGCTGCTCCTACCCCTCCAGGAGCAAAGTTACTAATAGGATCTGGTTGTGGAGCTGGCTAGGTCAGCGGGGCCTTTGGGGCTTCACCAACAGCCCTCAATGAATAGAGGCGTTATTGATGCCTTAGGTGGGCACCATCGCCCAAGACACTTGTTTCCTGACCAGAACAGTGTGGAAATACCCTTCCCGTACTCTCCTGGGTTTGTTACACACCTTGGATGCCGCCGGGGTGGGAGTACAGATAAATGCTGCTCCTACTGGGCCAATAGCAAAGTAACTGATAAGTGCTAGCTGTGGAGCCGGCTGGGGTAGCAGGGGATTTAGGGCTACATCCATGGCCCCCAATGAATGGAGACATTGCGGCTGCCCCAGGTGGGCACCTAAGCACCCACCGAAAAATCGAACTTTTGCTCGCTTCCTCCAGGGGAGCTGGCAACGGTTGCGGGTGACCTGGGGCTCCCCCAAAGCCCTGAATGAAGTGGAGATATGTGGGGGCCTTGGGTGGGCACTGGGGCACCCACTTTGAAAAGAAATGATGTATTCCACTGGCACCCAGTATGGGTGTTGGCTGAGTATCTGTCTGGGGCCGCAGGGCCTTTGAACTTCCCCCATAGCCCCCAGCAATTGTGGTGATGTGGGTGCCCCAGGGCACTAACTTTACAACAACATGCAAAAAATTTTTTAAATTAGCTGTATTATTCATAATTCCCTGGGGATGTTTTAAAAAAGACTTTTATGCCCAATGGTGCTGCTAGAATGGGCAGGAGCACCACTAACCTTTGTTTACATGTTGTGGAGGCTTACAGGGAGTCCAGCAGCCCCCCAGCAACATAGAAAAAAACACACCAAGTCTCCTGTATCATTGAATTCATGACCCCAGTAGAATTTACCATATTTTTTTAGGCACTCTAAGCTGGAACTGTACGTCATTCAGCTGGAGTGCATGGCCTATTTGTGGTTGCTTCCATAGCTGCGCTTTGTAGTTCGAAAAATGTAGAAAAAAAGACACAAACACGTTTAATGTTTTTATGAAAAATGCTTTCTTAAAAATTATTTGAGACTATTACTATTATTTAACATTGCAATGTGTGAATTTAGGAAATATACATTTGATTATAGGTATTGGTGACTTTTTTACAAAGCCTTTAGATCTTTTTTTTCATATGTTGATGTGCTGACCCATTGATAAAGCCAATAGGCCCACTGCTTTTTATATTTTTGTATTTTAGGCCTTTGGCACAGCCAGTAGGTCTGCCTCATTTAAAATAACACCATTTATATTGTAACATGACATAGTCAGCAATGCGCAGCAGCATGGGGTTGGGTGCAGGGCCAGGCTGCCGACCAGGCCCAGCACCCAATCCCACACCCGGCGCATGACATAGAGGGGGGGGCGCGTTGGTTGACCCTGCAGCGTAACATAGGCCTCCGCAGCCCCCGAAGTGCGTGAGGGCCCGAGCTGCATGGGGCCCCCTCAGCACAGGACTCTGGCCAGAGCTCCTGATTAAATCCAGAGTAGGGGGCCCTCAATGTACCTTGCAGGGGTGCCCATCAAGTTTCCTTATGCCACTAGGATGGGCATGGAGGGTGACGCCAAACCCCACCCCACACCACGCATAGCAATGGACATCTTACTTTAAATTGAAAAAAATGAAAATTACCGGAAAAAAACCAAAGAATATAGTGACATTACAGTTAGGAATTGTAATATTATGTTACTATACATTAGAAAAAACCTTAGAAATGCAATGAAAAAAATAAAAATTAAACATACGTTATAGATAGGTGAAAATATCAGTTAAACATAATATTTTAAATGAACAAAACCACTGAAATTCACCAGTTATAGTTATCCCAAGTAACTATAACTTGTGCCCTCGCCATGCGCTGCTAATTTCCGCCCATATTATATCACTTATTTTCTTTGACATTTATTATAATATCACTGCAACATCTGAAATTCAGCATTATTGACAGCACGTGTTTGGCGGGGGAGCGATTTTTAGTTACTATAGGGCCTTTCTTGATTTTTATCAAAGTAGGTGATGACATAGATGCATAGATACTAGCAGTCACTGTTAAATAGTGCCTTCAAATATGTAGCTTTTGAGGGACTTTTTTGGGGGGTAGATATCATTAACTCATACTGAATGTGTCCAATGTTAGAAATGTGTTGATCCATTGTTCTATGCTGTGTGCTGTGGTGGAATGTTGCCTCTATATGCTTGAATTTCAGTATGGTTTTTTTTAACGCGGGTGGCAAAAAAGCTATTGCTATATTTAGGCCAGACCTAAAATGATAACTATTACATGTTCTTTTCGTGGCACGTTTTGCTCATTGTGGATATATCAGTATTGGTGACTTTCATTCCTTACATTTAGTGGATTTAATTAGTTTGTGTATAATTCCCATGTAATTCTCTTTTCTATTTTCCGATTTGTGCAAAACTATCAAATGTCCACACATTCTGTTTTCTTTCCTGCAAGCAAATTAGCAAGCTCGCTTACTTTGTGTCATTACATCTTATTTAGCGATAAATAGTCTGAACTGTTAAATGCACTTCATAGTTAATGCACTGGGTTAAGGGCAAAACAACCACAGGCTTCTTAATTACTGCAGCCTTTCGTTATGATCCCTGCTATCATGTAAACCCCTAGAAATGGCTTAGGACATTAGCAAAGCACCTCTGAACTTCTCCTCAAATTATTAAAATATCAAATCAATTTGCAGCAAGCCGTACTCGCCGCGAGGGTTATTTAACACCAAGCGATGGCTTGGCAAAGTCGCGCCACAATTAAAGAACACGATCAGCTAACGAGGCAGGGACGAAGTCAAACCAATTAACTTTTTAAGAAGAGCCCCGATTTGCCTGTTCATATTAAAAATAATCAATTTCTTAAAAAAACAACTGTCGATCTTTTACTTTTTCTTTTAATCTTAGCTAACCAGAGGTCGTACAACTCTACGATGCATCAACAAAATTTGACGCAACGCCTTGCTGCGTCACAATTATCAATTACGTCCAGCAGACCCATTTACATCACTGTTGGCGCCATTGCCCCTCGCCTCCCCTCCGAACATTCTAATGGAACCGCACGCGCACCATTACAATCGAAAATTCATATCATAGGTGAAGTTGAAGAGCCTCCTTGTCTCTATTAGCAGCCATGGATTCTAAAAATGCCCACAACACTTTATCTTCAATTAATAATAAATGGTATCCTTTCATTGCTTCCAACAAAAATGCTGAATTTGTTCAGAGGCAGGGCCTGACTTATGTGCCGAAAACTAGGATGTTTACCTTCGGGTGCCCGAGGAGTGTGAAGGAATGGAAAATGCATTGGATAACAGGGCTGTGCAGAGGTGAGCCTGTGGACTGCGGTGAGTGTTGATTTATACACGGCACGAGCCAATGCCAACTTTGCATAATTGAACCGCAGTCCACTACAAGCCGCGAGGTTTCCAGTTGCTGAATGACTTAAGTATCAGGGAAATGGCTTCACGCTGTGATGAGGAAATCTCTAGCCACGAGGTTTCCAGTTCCTGCATGACATCAGTGTTAGTGGCACGGTTCTCCACCATAACGAGGATTACCGTGTTTATTGAGGGCAGAGCTGTCATATTGAATTTCAGTAAGGGCCATCCGTGCAATGGCATATTTTGTACCAACAACTCATTTGAATTATTTAGGCTTACCCAGCAGGAGACTGTAACATTTACTAGTGTGTTTGCTAATATGAATACTTATGCATCCCCTCGTTCGCTCCGCTTAATGTCACACCTTGTGACGGCATCTTTCCTGGAGGGACAAGTCCCAAATGTTTGAAAGGATGTCAGCATCACCCTTCTGTTAAACAAGCGAAATCTGGACGCTTTAACTTTGTCTAGTTATAGGCTTATAACTAACCTCCCCAGTGCTGGCAAAAACCCTAGAAAAATTAGCGGTGAGCCAAGGGGGGACCCAGGGAGAGCCAGGCGCGAGCTGGTCTCTCCCTGGGCGTGTTCGCGCGAGAATCAGTAAGCAGGTGGGGTTGATTGGGGGGAGGTATTAAAGGGAAGTCAGGCTGGCGGTTGGGCACGGCGTTAGAGGGAGGCAAGGGAAGGGAGGTTCTTTTTGCCCCGCCCGCTTACTGTTCTCCATCAGGGGGGCCATGGAGGAGGCGGCGGAGGTCGGGCGGGCTGTCCGGGCGCTTTGCGACGCCGGGTGTTAGGACCTCAGGTTGCCTGGGAGTGCCGGCGGTAGGCGTGGGTTGGTTCGGCCGGCCCCTTTCTCCCCCCCCCCCCCCCCTCTCGCACGGCTGCTGGGGCGGGCCGCGGGCGGCGGCTGCTGGTGTCGCTTGACGTGGACGACGGAGGCGGCGGGGGGCCGCCATGCCGGCGGCTTTCCAGATGCCGGCCCAGGTTCCTGCGGACTCGGGGACCCCGCCGGCGACCCGGGCGCCCACCAGCAGGTAGGCCTTTGCCTTTGTGAGTTGCTGAATTGTGTGGGGCGCCCGGGGGGTGGGCGGGGTCGCTCCGTGGGCCGGCAGGCCCCGCGTATGTTTGGGTCCCCCCCTGTCGGGACCCGGAAGTCTCCTGTTGTTGCTGGGGGCCCGGCGAGGGCGGAATTTTCGGCCCTACGTGCCTCACCGGGACACATGTCCGTGCTCCTCTCGCCGGGGGCCCCCCACCCTTCAGTGCCTGGTTTGTCAGGCGGGGCTTCGCCCCATTTGGGTGAATGGGCAGCGCTTCCTGCCGCCTCGCTCCACCCCTGTGCTTGGGCCAAGCCCTCCTTCATTTTACCCCAGCAATTTGGCCCAGGGCTGCCCAGAATTGCCCCTACCCCCTTTTTTTTGCTGTACTCCCCTTCCCCCCCCCCCCCCGTGGCCCTCCCCCCTGGCTCATGGTTTCTGGTTCCGCTGCCCCCCCCCCCCTTGTTTCCCTCCAGCCTCTGGCCATGGTGGGCGTCCTCTGTCACCAGCCCGGTGTTGTTCCCGGCTCGCCGCGCGATGCCTGCCGCCCCCCGGGGTGGGTTCGGCGCCCGGGTTGGGTGGTGCCCCTGGGTTGGCGCCGGTTGCTGGGTCCTCTTGGGGTGTTTCCCTTGCCTCTGTGGGGGGGAGGTAGTTTTTGCGGATTTTTTCGGTCTGGTTTGAGCGGCCGCAGTTTTCGAGCTGTTCCTCCGGCTGAGCGGCTGAGGACTGTTTCTTCGGGCTTGGGAGCTGTCCCTACGGCTGTTTCCAGTGGTGGGATCACAGGAGAGGGATCTGGAGCGGATCTCTCTTCTGGAAGTTTTCTGCGCGCGCGGAGCTTTCATGATGTTGACTGGCAGTTTTCTGATGGGGGAATTGTTGATGGGGCGCTGCCAAGTGGCAGGGCAAAAGTTTTCATTTTTCTGGGAAGATTTCTATTTGGATGTACAAGATGATGAATTGGTAGGTGGGGAGTTTTCGGGGTAAGGTAATTGGGCTTTTGGCAGCACGGGCCCAGAGGGGTGGGCTGGGGCAACCCCCTGTTTCTCGTATTTTTGCAGGAGTCATGTGGGACCACGCGGCGGTAAGTGACACAGGGGGAGTGGGCTAGCTAACTGGATGGTTCAGCGGAAGTCGGCACAGTTGCCGGGAGGTAAAGATGGTCCGTATGGAACCCTAGGGAGAGTCTCCCTGTTACGAGTACCACATCGTTTTGGTACAGGGGATGGGGTTCTTGGTGAGCGAGTCGCTCTGGCAACGGGGCTTGAGCGGCCTGTGAGTTTTTGACTGTTTCTGATGTGCAATCTACAAGGGATGTTTCTACAGTTGGGGATGGGGTGGCTGTAAAAAAAAAAAAAAAAAAAAAACGTCACGAAGCAAGGGAGAGTCTCCCTGTTAAGAGTATAAGATTAATTGGTGCGGGGGATGGGATTGTTGGTGAGCGAGTCGCTCTGACACTGCGGCTTGAGCGGCCGTGGTTTTGAATGTTTCTACTATGCAACCTACGGGGGAAGATTTTCTACAGTTTGGGGATGGCGTGGCTGTTCCAAACATGGTTACGGAGGATAGTATCCTGCCAAAACGATTGCCACGAGTGTGTGCAGTGTGGGGGGGGGCGGCATGCTCTCACACAGTGTTTTCACGGACTGCGGGTTGCAGGACGGGGGAGGGGTTCAGGGGGTAGGTGACAACCTCCGCACTTTGCACATGAGGGCTCCTACTCCTAGTGAGCAGCACATTCTGATTCTGCGGTTGGTGGACTATCCTGACTTTGAGGCTGCTGCGATTTTGTTCTGGGTTTTTTCAGGGTTGGGTTTCGGTTTGGTATCAGGGTCTCCGGGTGGGGTGGTGGTCTGACAATCTGCGGTCGGTGAGGGAGTGCTCTCAGGTTTGTGCAGCAGAAGTTGGTTGCTGAGGGATCGGTTTGCAGGTCCTTTTTCTGAGTTGTCCTCTCTCTGATTGGATCGTCTCTCCACTGGGGGGCGGTCCCCAAGAGGTGATGGGGGACTTTTCACCTCCTCCATCGTCGGTCCTGGCCTGGAGGGTGCATCCGTCACCGAATTCATTGACCCAGCTGCCTCAACCGTGCCCTATGCTTCAGGGGATGACGCCTTACGGCTCGTTCGCAGGGCAGGCGTTGGGGGTTTTTTGCTGGCAAAGAGTGACATCAGTCGGCTTTCCGGCTCCTTCCTATCCCTCAGTGGTTTTTGTTGGGTCTCTTTGGTATGCATTTTGGGGGCTGTTTTTATGTTCATAAAGTATTACCCATGGGCTGCTCGGTGTCATGTTCCCTCTTTGAGACCCTAAGTACCCTTCTGCAGTGGCACTTCAATTTTTGTCAGCGGCTGCTTCTTGGTCTGCCATTACCTTGATTAATTTCTTTTACAGGGGGGGGTGGGGGGTCAGTCCGGGCAGTATCAGGCGGCTTTGGTAATCTTTCAGGCTATGACCGGGGTTTGGGCTTTCCTCTGGCGCCGGTTACGGCCGAAGGTCCCTGTACATCTCTGACTTTCTTCGGGATTGCGATTGATACCGCGACTATGCTGCTGCGCTTGCCTGCTGCTACCGTGCGGGAGATGACTGATTTCATACGCTTGGTGTTGGGAGTCCACAAAGTGGGCTGCGGAACGTACGGAAACTTTTGGGGTGCCTCAATTTTGCTTGTTGGGTCGTTCGGGCGGGTAGGACGTTTTGTCGACATCTGGGCCTCTCGATGTCAGGCGCCGGCATTCCTCATCATTCGTGTGCGCCTTACAACTGCTGTCCGTGCTGATTTGAATATCTGGTTGCGTTTCCTGCACGATGTCAGTGGCGTGTCCTTGTTTTTGCGGACGAGGACATGGTGTGGCAGGTGGCAGCTTTTTCACGGATGCATGAGGAGCTCATGGCTTCGGCATATTGGGAAGGTCGTTGGTGCGCGGCTGGCTGGCCAGTGCGCGGGAAAGGATACGGTCGCAGCATTGCGTTTTTTGGAACTCTTCCCGTTGTGGGTTGCTCTGTGTATCTGGGGGGGGGGAATTCAGATTCGCGCCGTATTGTTTCATGTGGACAATATAGCGGTAGTTGACCTTGTTCACCAACAAAGAGCCCGCGATTTGCGTGTGCTACAGCTCATGTGCGGCTTCGTGTTGCGGTGTTTCTCAACTGCATATTGCCTTAGGGCTCGGCATGCTCCGGGAGCCATTAGTTGTGTCGCTGATTCTTTTTCTCGCTTTCAAGGGTCCGTATTCAGCGAGTGGGCTCCCGGGGCGGATCTGGCACTAACGGCAATTCCACGGTACGTATGGGACTTTGGGAATTGAGGGTCCGCCATTTTGGTAGCACATTCCGTAGCTGCCTCTGCACGGCGGAGTTCTTTGAAGGCCTGGCCTGAGTTTTTTGCAGTTTGGTGGGGATGGCAGGTACGGTCAGGGCTGGGTTAGCTGATGCACAATTTTATTGCGGTTTGTTTTTACGTTTAGCGAACTAAGGCCTTTCCCTCTCGATGATTTCCGGTTGGCAGGGGTGTCTTTTTATGGTCAGCTTTGGTGGGGGAGGGTTTTCGGTTGGGGGGGGTATTGTTTCGTACAGTTCTGAAAGGGTGGGTAGGCTCCGGGCTGGTGGTTGGAAGCTACGGCGGCCGGTGCCCGGCGCCCCTTGGATTTGCTTCATTTGCTTTTATCGCACTGGGAGGTGTGCTGCTATGATGTTTTGGAGTGCCACAGCAATTTCGTTTGTGCTTTGTGTGGGTATTCTTCAGGGCATTTCGGGCCTCTGATCTGCTGGGTTTGAGGGGTTGAGTGGGGGAGGGTCAACGGCGAGGTGGTGGGGGGACCATGTCAGGGTACGCCTGTGGCCGAGGATGTCCAACATTGATCAGATGGGGAGGGGCAGGTGGGGTGTTTCTGGGTGCAGCGGTGTGTATGCATGCTGCCCTGTGGGGGACTGGGAGGTTTTTTGTGTCTTCTCCTCGCCGTATCTCAGGGGACAAAGTTTTTGTCATACTGATGGCGGTCCCATCCTTGTTTCTCAGTGTTAGCTGTCCTCCGCAAGGTTTTGTTGGAGGAAGTAGTCCGCCTTTGCTTTGCCGGACCTCTCTTTTTCCCCTAGGTCTTTGGCCCCAGTCGCTGGATAAATAAGGGGGTGTGGATCCTGGGCGCTCTTTTGTTAAACTGGCTGCTATAGTCGCTGCGCGTCAGCTTTGTGGGAGATCTCTTGGTTTCAGCAGTCTGACACATGAATTCTCCTGGCATGGCGCAGGGGGCATGCGTTTGGGCGGTATTTTCCTGCTTTGGCTTCTATGGTTTCAAAGGGTTGGGGGGGGCCCTTCGGGTCTACTGGTGCTGCATGTTGGTGAATTTGCCTTAGTTTCTCTATCAGGTTTGACCTTGCTAAAGTTTATGTATCACGATCTCGTAGTCCTCAAGAGCACATGGGTGAGCACCATGGTGATGTGGACGGAGTTCGTGCCTCGATTGCGATGGACTGGGGCAAGGAGCTATTCCGCCATGGAGAAGGCAGGACGCAATGGAAGAGAACAATACGACGTTTTGTCATCATTTATGTATATACAGTTGGCTCATCATAATTGGAATATTTCAGGGAAGTATGTATTCTGTGTGGACGGGGTCCATCTATCTGCATTAGGCAGTTCTTTTTCCTTCTGGAGCTTAGAGATTTAATTGCCACAGTTCTTCAGGTGCAGTTGTGGGGTGCTCCTTCCCTTCCTTCTTTGGGTGGGGCAGGAAAACGCTAAAGGTTTTCCTGGGTGGCGGTTTTGGCTAGTGGGGTGGGCAGCCTGGAGCGGGTTGGCCATCCTGAAGGGTAGCTCGTTGGGTAATCCTGGGGGTATTAGTCAAGAGTTAGTTTCGGGTTCTGTTAGGTAGGGAGTTTAGGCATAATGTGTAGATTGGAATTTTGTGATATAAATAAATAATGAATGTGTTCAAGAAATGTATTATGCACCTGTCTTAAAATAAAGTGGCCTTTCTTGCTCCTTGAAGAAGTGTGGACAGTGATTTCTTGCGCGAGGGGGGACCCAGGGAGAGCCAGGCGCGAGCTGGTCTCTCCCTGGGCGTGTTCGCGCGAGAATCAGTAAGCAGGTGGGGTTGATTGGGGGGAGGTATTAAAGGGAAGTCAGGCTGGCGGTTGGGCACGGCGTTAGAGGGAGGCAAGGGAAGGGAGGTTCTTTTTGCCCCACCCTCCCTCCCTTTATTACTTAGTTAGGTTTTTACTTGACGGTGCTCTGGGCGCTGCTCTGGTCTTCGGGCCTTGCCACTTTTAGGACAGGTGTCTTTGTTCTTTTAGGAGGCGGTTTTGGCTAGTGGGGTGGGCAGCCTGGAGCGGGTTGGCCATCCTGAAGGGTAGCTCGTTGGGTAATCCTGGGGGTATTAGTCAAGAGTTAGTTTCGGGTTCTGTTAGGTAGGGAGTTTAGGCATAATGTGTAGATTGGAATTTTATGATATAAATAAATAATGAATGTGTTCAAGAAATGTATTATGCACCTGTCTTAAAATAAAGTGGCCTTTCTTGCTCCTTGAAGAAGTGTGGACAGTGATTTCTTGCGCGAATTCACCAATGTCTCAATGCCCACAAATCTTTCCCTTCTACAATCTGGGGTTAGACCAGAGCATGGCACGGAGAGTGGCTTGATCGGGCGCTGGAAGGATGTTTTAACGTTTTTAGATGAGGGGCAAGTTGCCTTTAATTAATGCTGGATCTCTCTGCAGCCTTTTGCACTATGGACCACATTAATTTAATTAGCAGACTATGCACTGTTGTGCAGGCCAACCTTGTCACTCTCAAACTGCTCAATAATATGCCACGTAGAAGCAACCTCAAGCCTGGCACCAAGAGGCCTCTACTAGGTGCATTGCACATTATAAATGTAATGGTAATGTAGTGGTACGTTTACGATGCAAACTTAGTTGGTGAACATTGTGTGCTCTACTGCATGATGTACGAAACGGGATGATTTACAAAGCAGCAAGTCAATGTATAGGTTTTGAAACAACAAGATTATTATTTGGGGAGTACGACTACCCACCTCAAGGAATAATCACAACTCTTGTCATCGTGAATCCTTAAAGTCAATGAGTTAACCTGAGTGCAACCCCTAGTAGATATGGCACCCGGCAGACAGGTTTAACTTACTGTAATTATGTAAAGTATTTATGAAGTACCAAAACATTATTAAAGTCAAAATACCATACAATAAAAGTCCCAAACCAAATTAGAAAAATGGAGAAAAATAGAATGAAAAAAGTTACACCAAAATGACAAAATTCCAAAAAGGGGAACTGGAGATATGATTTTTTTTAATATACGTGAAAATAGACCAAAAATTGCAAAACCACCAATGGTAGTCAATGGTCGCAGTAGTCTGGGACCTAGGCATGATTCGAGATCAGTTGCGATAGAGCCTTAGTCAGATACAGCAAATAGATTGGTCACATGAAAAACTAGCAGTCAAAAAGTTTCAAAATGTTTCAATTCTAAATCCAAAAGGGAGTTTGTCATTTTGAAAAATAAAAAGTTGTCTCCCTTTGAGTCAAACCTAGAATTGTAGCAGCTGACGAGCAGCTGCCAGTCGGATATCTACTACAGATTAGTCCTGCTAATACTCTGGGGCTTCTGAGGTTCTTGCTTGAAATTGTTTCTTAGTCACAAAACTGAAAGGGACTTTGAAATTTTTCAGAGACGCTGGAGCCTTTCAGAGAGATGAATGTGAAATTCAATCCAATACCTGGGAACGGCACTTGAGTGCTAGATCCGGTAAATCCGCTTGGCTTTGGAGTTCTAGAGCAAAAGCTTTTAAAATGTTCCAAACTTTTTTCTGGTGCCCAAATAACCACAGGAGTACTCTTGCTCAGGTGGAGGGATGTAGAGATTTCTCAGAGTATCGGGCAAAGGCCAATAGCAAAGACAATGCCAAATCCAGCTGCCACTGGTCAACTGGCCACTTTTGGAAAATGGCCCCTTGAAGCTTGGTGTGTCCCTGGAGCCACCAAGGAGTTTAGATAACTGACCCTTGGAGTTGACTTCTTTGTTGTGGGCACAAGGGGGAGGGAGCTCAGTCCTTCAGGGCTCCTGTCAGGTCACATACAGCAGGTCAAGACTAGAGGTGTGCAAAATTTGCACAATTTGTTTTTGCGGAATTACTAAAAATGTCAGCAAATTGACAAATAATTAGACATAGTTTTGTTTTTTAGAAACATTTTTATTATTTTCAGCACAAGAGAAACAAGTACAGAACAGGCATATCACTGTCAAGTCAAAGGCCCCGCACCCCCCCACCACATCCCCTCCCACATATTCCAACAAAATTTAGGTCCCTCCCAGTAATGGTCAAATACACATGTATTAATAGCAGATCATCAGTTCCATAATGTACATTCCTTTGAACCCAGACGGCTCTCTCTTGTGCATGCATCGTAGTTTTATACAAACGGCACCTCTCATAATCCTCCATCCAAACCATGGTAACGTCTCCATTTGCCCCATACTTTACGAAACTTCTTCGGGCACCCTCGCGCCCTATAAGTGACCCTTTCGGCCGCCATGTACAAGTCCATTCCCCTCCTCCATTCTCCTAACTTGGGGGTATCCGGTGCCCCCCATTTCCTGGCTATGTCCCTCTTGGCTACCACCAGCGCTAGAGCTAAAAAGATCAGCAGTGGACGGGCCAGGTCCACATCATTGGACATCCCCAGGAGGATGAGTTTCGGGTCCAGTGGGATATCCATCTCTAGTACCTCACCCAGTTCAGCCGTGACCTCCCCCCAATAGGTTTGTATATGTGAGCACGACCATATTATATGTAAGAAATCACCAGTTGCAATTCCACAGCGCAGGCAGCTAGGGTCAGACACTCTCCCCATCTTAAAGAGCCATACTCTGTCAAAGTATACCCTGTGTAGGATCTTAAATTGTATCAAGCGGAGTCGCGACTTAATCGCTACCTCCCTAGGGTGCATTAAGACTACCCCCCAGTCTACATCATCCATCTCCCCCACTTCTGTCTCCCAAACTGCCCGAAGGCCCTGCAGCCCATCCGGTTTATTATTCATGATCGACTTATACGTCAGGGAGACAGCCTTCTCTGGGATCTTTTCCTGCAACAGGCGGCCTTCCAGAGGGGCATATTCAGGGAGCGCCTCCTGTAGTGTCCTTTCCACCCGCCAAGCATGCCTGAATTGTATGTATTTGAAAAACTGTGAACGGTGTAGCCCAAATTCCGCTTGTAGGGACTGAAATGCCTTCAAGGTCTCGCTCTTGACTACATCCCCTAAGGAGGAAATACCTATTTCGTCCCAGCTCCGGAAGCCTCTTAACTTACTAAGCTCTTTCAACCAAGAGCAGTCCCAGATCGGGGTCTGCCTCGAGGGTCCATGTGTCCATCCTGTAGCTGCCGAGGCCCTCTTCCATGCTCCCAGTGTAAGTCTAGTGGCCGGTAACAGCCTGGCCTGTCCCTTCCCCTCATATATGTAGTGTAAGCAATTGTGCGTGCCCATAGTGTGCCTTTCTAATGCATAAGTGGGGTGTGTGGCCGGTGCATGCACCCATTCATTGACGGGTGCCAGGTGTTCCGCCCAGTAATAGGCCTCCAGGTCGGGGAGCGAAAACCCCCCATCGTACTGGTTTCTCTGTAGGGTCGCCAAAGCAACCCTGGGATGCTTCCTAACCACAAATAGGACCGCAGTTTCGCATGAATTTCTCGAAAAGTCTTGGGCTGCACCAGGAAGTATTTATTCTGAAATGCGTACAGAAATCTCGGTAATGAGTAACCCTGGGCGTAGTACTTCGCTACGCCGACGGAGTGGGCGTAGTGTTGCCTACTTCGCCATTTGCAAAGTAGGCGTAGCAGGCAACACTACGCCCACTCCGTGGGCGTAGCGAGGTTGCCCGCCACCCGCCTCCCTCCCGCCCTCCCTAAATACTTAAATTACCTTTTTTAAAAAGAATAAAAACCACTTACCTTGTCCGCTGCGTCTCCGGGGCTCCCTCTCGTAATCGCTCCGCCGTCTCGGACACTAATACGCATGCGTGGCCGCCCGCGCATGCTCATTTCTCACGAGAAATGCGCATGCGCGGGCGGCCGCGCATGCGCATTAGTATCCAAGATGGCGGCGCGATTACGAGAGGGAGCCCCGGAGACGCAGCGGACAAGGTAAGTGGTTTGTATTCTTTTTAAAAAGGTTATTTAAGTATTTAGGGAGGGCAGGAGGGAGGCGGGTAGTATTTAGCGAGGGCGGGAGGGAGGCGGGTGGTGCGTAGTGGGGCTACGCGAAGTGCATAGGTGGACGTAGTTTCTTGCCCACTTCGCGTAGCTTCACGTAGCCCCACTACGCCTACTACGCCCAGTTAGTAGTGAGACCATTTTGAACATGGCCGCCCTTCCAAGAATTGTCAGGGGAAGCAGTTGCCATCTACTTGCATCTGTTTTAAAATTACTAACAATACGGTTAATGTTGCGGTCATAGGAGATGTTCCTGTCTGTTGTTATAAATACCCCTAGGTATAGAAATCTCTCACTTGTCGTCTGCAATCTTTCTGGTAACTGAGGCCACTCCGTCCGTCCCCGGGGGTCCTAAAGTGTCGACTTGTGCCACTTAATTTGATATCCAGATCTAGCCCCGTACTGGTCCAGTTCACTGAAGAGCGCCGGTATCGTAGTCTCCGGCTGTGTCACATACAACAACACATCATCAGCATATAGGGACAGTTTCTCCTCCTGTGGCCCTGTCTGCCCCACTCGGAATCCCGTCACCCTCGGGTTCTGCCTAATCGCGCACGCCATGACCTCTATAGATAGGGCAAACAGAAGGGGCGATAAGGGCCAACCTTGCCGAGTTCCCCTTCGTATGGGAAAGGCCCTGGACATCGTACCATTTACCCTGACTCGTGCACTAGGGCCTGAGTAGAGTAGGCAAACTTTTCGTCTAAACTTGGGCCCAAAGCCCAGGTGCTCCAGGACGCCTTCCAAGAAGGGCCAATGTACTGCATCAAACGCCTTTTCAGCGTCCAAAGACAGGAACCAATGGGGCTCCGTCCTACCTACCACTTCACAGAGCCAGTTATGTGTCCTACGGAGATTATATCTAGTCGCCCTTTCCAGGATGAACCCTCTCTGGTCCATATGTACCAAGTGTGGTATGACTCGTCGCAAGCGAAGAGCCAGAACTGTTGAATAAAACTTTGCTTCGACATTCAGCAAGGAGATGGGGCGGTAAGACGCGCAGTCTTCGGCAGGCTTTCCTGCCTTATAGATCGGGACAATCGTGGCTTGTCTGAGGTCCAAAGGGAATTGGCCCTCCTTCTCGGCATCCCGAAACAGGCCTAAAAGGTGCCTGGTCAAAAGGTCTGCCATCTTCTTGAAGAACTCCGCGGGGAATCCATTGGGGCCTGGGGCCTTACCTGCACGAAGTTTCGCCAGTGCTACCCTGACCTCTTCCTCCGTAATCTCGGCCTCTAAGTCCTCGCAGTCTGCCTCCACGAGCTGCGAGATATCGATAGTTGCTGTATATTTCATCGCGTCTTCCCTAGACCCCAGATCAGGGGCCTCATAAAAGGTCCCATAGTAGTCAGCGAAAGCGTCCGCTATCTCAGCATCAGTACAGGCCCATGTATCCGGACCAACCCTTACTCTTTCCACCCACCTCTCATCCCTCTCCTTCCTACTTAACCACGCCAAGAGCTTTCCGCCCACATCATAGATGCGGTGTAGGGTAGCCAGTGCCTGTGTCTTGGCCTCCCCTGTCACTAATTGTTTATACCGGGCTTGGACATCAGCCAGTTGGGTCTTTAGTTCGGTGATGTTCTGTCTCCAATCTCAATATTTGCGTCTCCAGTGCTTGGACCTCCGCCTGTCCCTTCTTCCTATCATCAGCTAATATACAATGTGACCTGTCTCTAAGCACCACTTTAAGCGCCTCCCATAGGACAACCTTGGAGTCTACGGACCCCGTGTTTTCTGCTAAGTATACCTTAACATCGGCTCGCAGTCCCTTTAGGAGCTCCGGCTTTTGTAAGTCCCAGGCCGAGAGCCTAAGAATTCTAGGTCCGACTCGTCTCCTCCTGCCCACATCTATCATCAGCGGCGAGTGATCAGACACCCCTCGGGCACAGTACTCCGCTGAATCTGACAACTGTAGTGCCTGTCTCGTCATGAAAATATAATCCAGGCGGGAGTATACTCATGCGCTCCAGAGAAGAAGGAGAACGTTTGAGCAGTTAAGTGCAACCATCTCCACACGTCCAGGAGGCCAAGGGTAGTCAGGGTTTTGGCTAACGGAGTCAGGGTCATGGGTCTGTCTCGAACTCCCGTCCTATCGATCGATGAGCTCATTACATCATTGAAGTCCCCCCCAAGGATCTGCACCGTATCTGATGTATTAAGAATAATGTCTGACACTCCCCGTAGCGTATCCACCTGCAAAAGTGGAGCGTAGGCGGAGATAAATGTGTATTCCTTCCTTCTCCATACCCCGCGCACTCCCACATAGGTACCCAGTGAGTCGTTCCAGACTTGTGCTACTTTCATTGGTGGGCATTTTTTTATCAGTATCGCAACTCCCCTGGATCCCGAGGTAAACCCAGCGTGAGCCAGGACTTTATATTGCCCTCTCGCTAGGAAGGCACATTTTGCACCCTTCAGGTGCGTTTCCTGTAGGAGTACCACATCTGCTCCAGATCGCTTTATATAATTGTTAACCAGACCTCTTTTGATCTTACAGCCTAGGCCATTGACGTTCCAGGTCAGGACCTTAAAGCCTTCCCATGTGACGTGTCTCTATCTGGATTCCCCATTGACATCGTGGTGGAGTCTCATCAAACGACCCCTGACACCTTGTGCCGGTCTTCGCCGTGAGGTGTACGTATGCTGCCAGTCTTGTGTGTCAAAGAACCTCCGGTGACCTCGTAGGAATCGTGTTGGCGTGTGGTGTAGAATATGCGTGCCTGTCCGACAAGTGAATGCATTGTCCATGTTGTTCATCCCCCTTCCCCATCCCCCCAACTTCCCCTTCCCACCGGCCCCTCCCCCCCACTGCCCCAAACTTGCCCACCCAACCAGACTCAACAAAACTGAACCCCCCCCACATCTCCCACCCCACCTCCCTCCCCCTTCAGTTCCATCCCTCTGTAGGGTAGAACTGTCAGTAGGAGAGGGTCTGTCGCCCGCCCAAAGATCCTCCCCTATTTTCAACCTTCTCTGTCCAACTTAATGGAGAACATGGAATACCTTCCCAAGTAAACAACCTCAAGAGTCAGAGTGAAAGAATTTGAAGAAATAAAAACAGGAAACAAGTGAACACAAGAGGTATAAGGGGGGTGTATGAACTTGCGTGTCCCCTTGATGACGAGCTGCAATGTCAACTGCCCGGTCTGCCCCTGTTCAAGAATGTGAGTCCGGGGTGTCCGGTTGTGGGTCAGCTGTCTGCCCCGAAGCGTCCTGCTGCAGATCTCGGATTGCCTTCTCCAGTGGGTGGATGGAGCGCACTCCCCCTTCTTCACCTCCCGAGGAGCGGCCCTCCGATTCTTCTCCCTCGTCTCCCTCCGATCGGGCGGTTCTTTCCAGGCAACTGAATCTAGATCCCGTCGGGCCTCTCCTTCCGGGTGAAGCTGATTTTCCTTGTCGTCTGTCCGTCGGGGTCCGTCCCGGGTATAGCGTATTCGGAGTCTGTCTCCTATGTCTTTGTGCCCTCAGTCTCTGGGCCTTCGGCAGTTCCCATTGGGCTCTGTGGAGAGTTGGCCTGTCCGGTACTCCTCTTCCTCCGTTCTCCTGTCTGCGGAATATGGGTCGTTCCTCTAGCCATTGCCAGGCATCGTCCGGATGGTTAAAGAAATGTGTTTTGTCCTTATAGATCACCTTTAGCTTCGCCGGGAAGAGCAGCATGTAGGTAATGTTCATGTCTCTCAGTTTCGCTTTTACCGCGTCAAAGGAGCGGCGTTGTTTTCGGACCTCCTGGCTGTAGTCCGGGAATATCATAATATTCGTGTTTTCCAATTGGATCTCCCCCAGTCTTCTGGCCTCTCTCAGGATCAAGTCTCGGTCCGCAAAGTTGAGGAATCGGGCAATGACCGGTCGCGGTCTCGCACCCTCAGGTGGTTTCGCCAGCAAAGCCCGATGTGCCCTTCCGATGATAAAGCAGTTCGAGAACTGTGCCTTCGGAAAAGTGTTGATCAGCCAGGCATGGAGATAAGCGGCCATATTCGTCCCTTCGATTCCTTCCCTAAAACCCACAAAGCGCAGGTTGTTGCGTCGTGCCCTGTTTTCTGCGTCATCCACCTTCCACATTAGTTGACGATGGGAGGCGTGGAGTTCCGCCATGTCCTTTCTAAGGGTGGAGATCAAGTCTTCCGCCTCACCAATGCGCGTCTCCGCCGTAGTCACTCTATCTGTTAGCTTCCTGAAGTCCTGCCGCAGGAGTGTCACCTCCGAACCCACCTCGCCGATCTTAACTTCCAAGGCGGCCCGGGATTCCTGGATGTCCGCTCTGGATGCCTGGATAGCACCCATGAGCAGGTCAGTGTCTGAGCGCGCGCCAGGGGCAGTAGACGCGGGCTCCGCCAGCGGCCGAGGCACGGCATAGTTGTCCATGTGCCCCTGTTTAGGGGTTTTGGGGACTGTGTCCTTTTTCCCCATGGCCGAAGTGTCTGTGGGAGTTCACACGTGGGAGACCCCCTCCCTTGTTCTTTGCCCCCTCCTTCAATGGGCAGTGGGTGAGACTCGGTAATCTTCTTGTGCTTCCACGAGGGTGGCGCCCAGCTACTTCGCCCGTCAGGGTCTGGGGGGCTGAAGGCGTTCGCAAATTATTTTTGGGGGATCCACTCTTCGCACCGTACCCGTGATCAGAGTCAGGCCTTTACCTCGGAGCCGGGCCCGGTCTACTGCCCTGCTGGGCGCTATGCAGGCCCGACTGGGGTATGGTCTCGACGTCTCCTCCCTTGATGGCCAAGCCGTGGGTCGTGCGCCCCAGGGGGCGAGGGCCGAAATGCCACGCTGGTCTGTCCCACCACAACCTCCTTACCGGTCCAGTAGCCGGAGTCCCCTGATAGTCCGCGCTTTTCTTTAGAGCAAGAGAGCGCTGCCCCTTGCTTAAGTTGTCTGGAGGTTGGCGCCCCCGGCCTCTTCCCTGGCCCCAGACACCCAGCCACGCGGGGCACACGCCAGGCGTCACTCCCCGGCAAGCCGCCGGGGTCTAATGCTTCCTCGGGTCCCTCAGCGAGGCCCACCTCCACAGTGGCCTTGCAGTCGCAAATCAGCTCCTCGCCTCGGTGGGGGGTAGGGCAGACTCCCCCTCCCCGGCCGCGCTATTACCGTTGGACCGTTGGATCAATGGTGCAGGTAGGTGTCTGTACCGGGGCAGGCTCCCAACCCCTCTCGGAGTGCCTCGTCTCCCTCAGCTCGGCGGTGCTGCCGCTCACCTCCGTCCACCTCCCGCGATATCCACCGGGTGTTGCGTGGCCTCCACCAGCGTCAGTTGCGAGAAGTCCCAGACCTCCAGCGCGCTTCGCACGGAGCCTCAAGCCTTCCACCACACGTCTGCGGGACACTCTACTCCGCTCGAGGCACTACTACGGGTCACCTGCCGTGACCGCGAGGCTCCCTATGGCTATTCCGGTGTCCCTTTTCGTGTGGTGGGTCGCGGCAGTTCTCTACGCCCCGGAAGAATCTCCAGCCCTCAGCACGTCTCCGCCATCACGGGTCCGATTCCTGCCCGTTCTCGGACGCCTTGCTGCGTTGTGGAAGCGCCCTGGGCCGGACGGGACCCTTAAGTATATTTTCACGGCCGAGCGGGGTTTCTCAGCAGAGTTTTAATGTCGAATACAGTGCAGCTCGTCAGGAGCCACAAAGGAGCACGTCTTAGCCGGCCATGCTGTTGGCCACGCCCCCCAAAAATTATGCATAGTTATACAAAATGCTATCCATCTTTTTGCACTATATTTTTAGCATGAAATGCATACTCGAGTTGAATTTTGATGCAAGAAAGGATTCCTCACTAAAAATAGTGGCAAAAAAACAAAAGCACCGCAGACAACAGTTGCTTGTGTTTTTTTTTTGTTTTTTTTTCATCCTCATTTGCCTGACCCACTCTTATTCAGCCTCCAACTGCCATACGCGTATTCATAGTGCAGGGTTTCCTCTACACCAGATACTACGCTTGATGGGAACCGGCAAGAGATGGCCCGAAGAGTATCATGGGTGAAGACTCCAAACTTGGTGTTTGTTCAGTTGAACTAGCCATTCGGAGCCAATTGAGGGGGCCTAGTTCTTGGAGTTCCAAGGCATAATCATAGGACCGGGAACAAAAAAAAAAAAAAACCCCGGTTACTGTCTCCAAAGAACCAAAAAGTTCAAAAAAGCGCGACTGCGTTCGCCACCTGATCTCATCAAGTCTGTTTTCGAGGTTGCATAGAGAGACGATAGCCAGTTTGCGTGTGTTGGTGCTAGATTTTCAATCCAGACCTTGCATATCTCTCTTCTTGCAAGCAGTATAGCATAGAACAGAAATGTCCTTGCATAGCCCTTTATGCTGTTGTCCCATCCAAATATAATCAAGGAAAGTGAGATAGAGATCGAGATGTTAAGAATGGAGTCCAGGGTTGCTTTGACTTCGTTCCAAAAATGTAATATGCTGGGGCATTCCTTAAACATATGGATATCTGAGGCTGCGATATGGCCACATTTGTTGCATTTCTTCCCTGGGATTTAAGGTGTATCACTTCCTCCGGGTCCAATAAAATAGTTCGGTCAAATGACCAAGAGGGGTGTTTTTTTTTAACTTGGAGTTTTAATATGAACCAAAGAGCTGAATGATCGGATAGGTGAGAGGGTATATACTTAATGTTAGATATGGAGTTTTGGAGACAGTAGCTAAAGAGGGCAAAATCTATTTGTGACGTATGTTTGTATTTTAGATTCTTATAAGATATCCCTGGTTTGGTGCCGGCTCTTTCTCTCCATAGATCTGCCAAGCCTATATCCTCCATAATCCCCTTAAGAGATTGTCTAGATTGTGAAGGGGGTTGACAACTATATCTACTGCTATTGGTGGTTTTATCTAATTTTGGATTTAGAATAACATTGAAGTCCCCTGTCCATATTATGGGGTCCAAGGTGGTTATTAAATTGTTTCTTATTATTTCCAAAAAAGATGGATCATCTGTGTTAGGGCCATAATATCCAGCTAGATTATACACCCACCCATGTATAGAGAGCTTAACCAAAAGCCATCTTCCACTATTGTCTTCCCTGAAATCAAGAATCCACACATTTGCTGATTTTTTTGCAAATTAAGAGAATACCGCTTATGTTTGCGTTGTGGTCGGTGCTTAGAAATATATCTATCCACTTTTGTTTTTTTAGTATTGAGTCTGCCTCGCTTTTTAAGAGATGTGATTCTTGGATAATGATGATCTGCGCCGGGGAATCACGCAGATATTGTAAAATGCGTTCTCTTCTCCCTTGTACGCGCAGACCATTCACGTTCCAAGATAGAAAATGTACTGATGTCATTGTTCCTTCCTAGTGTATGCTTCCATACCACACAGTTTAATATTGTTTACTTTATTGGTTTTGATTATTCTAGCTATGGCAATTGGACTGTTAAAAAGAAGAATCTGTTTTAAAGGACCAAACTCCTGAGGATATTTTTGAATTTTTATGCTTTTGTGCCCCCCCCCCCCCCCCACCCCCTTGGAGAACCCGTCCATACTTACTCCAGCCAGTTGTTGGGCCGGTTTGCGCCAATCTACGCCCTCCTTCCCTCACCACAGAGTACACTCCTTGAAAAGAACTAGAAAATAGAAGATAAAAAAACCTGTGCTTTATCTTGTGCTTTTATTTTGTGCAGAAGCTTGCTTATGGTCAGCTTCCGCCATCACCCTATTGATTTGTTTATTTATATTCCCCGGATAGTGTATGTTTTTTTCCCTTTTTACCCCCTTTATTTTTCCTTTTTTTTTTTCCACTTTTTTTCACTTTATACTTTATACTTTCCTTTTCTCCCTTTCTCCCATATTCCACCTGCCTTTTCTGTTCTGTTCTTTCCTAGTTTTTGCCCTCAATAATTTGTTTTTTTCTTCTTTCCCTTTTTTCTTTATATCCCAAACTTCCTGAGGGTTTCCAGTAACTCAAAAAACAGTTGCTTGTGTTTTGTTGTTCCTGTGCATTTGTGGTAAATTTTTTCCAGCAAATGGACCATTTGGGTAAGGGTGAAGCAATTCCAGAAACAACGTAGATTATGCCACCACAATTTTAATTTCGCTCAGGCCTAGTCAAGTACTCCTGGTTTCCACTGCAGGTTCAGAAAATGTTCTGATGGGGTGCCTTGTTGTATCACATTCATAACTGGCATTAGCTAGAGGGTGGTGGTGAACCCCTGAACACTCCCTAACCAGCGGGGAAAAGTTCCTGTAGGCAACCCTACCCACTTTTTCAGTAGTTCCTGTTTTCCATACTGCTAAGAGGCCTAAAATGCCAGGTGGTGGAAGTCCTTGGCCACACTAAACTTCAGCTCTGAGGGTTGTAGTTGTGTATGAGAGAGCACTATGGTAATTACAATCAACAATGGTTTAAAACATTGGTGCCTATTGACACCTCTTCTCTTCTCCTTACACATTGCAGATTTGACGGAGTTGATGAGCAATGTAGGCGGTAATGCCCCAAACGCAGGGTCTCCCCCTTTGGGGTCACTACTTTATGCAGATGATACTGTGTTATTAGATCTGACACCAAAAGGACTGTAGAAACGTCTTAACTCTTCATCAACTTATGCTGAGATCTATTATTTGAAAGTCAACATAAATAAAAGTAAGATGATGAAGTTTTGCACCAGGGGTTGCCTTCCAACATATGCATCATGGTGCATATGTAATGATATGTTAATACACACAAAGCCACTTTGTCTGCCGTTGAATGGTGTAAAGGTACAGAGTAATGCATCGCTGGCCAAAATGCTGTGTAGCATCACAGTGTGAAAGTGAGGTCTTCCATGCGCTTTGTGGGGGTGTTGACATGCCACTCCCATGGTTCATCAGGCATGTCATATATGGTGTGGATGCTTATGGCACATGTACCATCACCTGCCCCAAATCCAACTGATGGTCATACGTTCTAATGTCTCTCATCCATACTATGGACAGAAAGTGCCAACATGTCACCCAAAATATGTGACACAAATGTTGCATCGGATAGGCTGTGATTTTCCTGACGCAGTATGTTTGCCCAAGTACAAATTTGAGCAGAACACAGGTGTGGTTGGGGTGTAACGCATACCTCAGACCATAATTTGAATTGTCAACAGCACATCTAATGTTGATATGCACAGTGGACTTTTACAAAAAAATGTTTCCTCCTATTGTGTTCATATCATACCATACACATGCCTGCAGATTACCATTCTCCACCCTACCAACATTACTACAGTCTAAATTATTGAAGGCATGTCAAACATTCATGCCACTAACACAGCAAATTGTTTTGTGATCCATACATGTACCTGCAGTACAGTGTCTGGCTAACGTTTGGATTCCAATGGACTTGGGTGACCATGTGAGTAGGCTCGGCATAGAAAAACATGATTCCATCCTAGTATAGATACTGCTTTAGTATTTGTGAGGTGGCATAGTTAACATGCATCGTTCACAATAGCATAACCAGTGAGCAAGTTACATATCCCCATTTGTTGCATTGAGTGCATAAGTCCATTTTCCATGTCAATGACTTACTTGGGTTTACCCCTATAGCCATCTCACATCATGGGTGCTAGTGCATCCCTCAGAGTACTGCATATCAGTGACATGTGAGATGAGGTGCCAGAGGGGAAATTTTCAAAATGGCATGGTGGTACAAAGGAAGCTGTGATGAAACTCAATGTGAACATGGAATCGGAGGGATGATCTGCCTGTCTGCTGCACATTGCTACTGTAGGTGTGCACATAGAAATGTGTAGTACTTTTTGTGTGGCAGGTCAATACAGGCCATGATGAACCCTACACCAGTGCAGGCTGAATAGGTATGAACGGATGTGGGACGGAGGGAATGGCTAGCAAGGCCAAGATTCCAGATGCATCCTAGGGAAGCTCTGTACTCCGCACTGCTGCCCCGTTATCAGGTGTTAATTCTGGACACCGCTATCCATCTGCAACAACCGAACACACTATCTTGCTTACGGGATCACCCTGCATCTGCCGCTGTCTCCGCTAAGTCATTTAGTGACGGTGACTGGAGTATCTCTGAGGGCCTGGTCGAGGCCTTACGCCATGAGGTGGCTGCCAGGAAGTTGGCACTGGGAAAACGTGGAGGCATACTAACCTCTACTGGTGCCGTGCTCGGCTGCAGAGATGCCCAATGACTTGAGCTTTGGAGTGGTGAGTGGAGGGAATTGTGACAGGTTGCTCTGCCACAGCTGGACACGGTGAGAGGTAGTGGCAAAGTCTGTGACCCCCATGGGAGCTACTGCCCACATTTAGTGACTGCTCCATTGGCTTCCCTAGCCAACCTATCGGGCCTAGTGCTGTGCCGTGGAGCCATACCTTTCCATTGTTTACCTCCTAAGCCTGCACCACCCTGGGTACCCTGGGAGGCATATCAGTTTGAATACTTACTCCTTTGGCCATATGTGGGGGCCACTCGCAGTGACTGGACAGGGTGTGGACCCTCTCCCTGGCCAAGACACCAGATGCCCAAGTGTGAAGGGCCATTAGCCACGTACTCCATGCGGCATTTGGCCTAACGTACCAGAGAACACAACAAGACCATTGTCCGGCCTCTGAGACATTTGTGGCCTGCAGAGCAGTAGGAGATGCTAATTTCAGTCCCACGTGAGCGACACATAAAGTGCTGCCAGCACCCCTCCTGGTCACCGAGCGACAGGTTGGGAAGGAGAAACTCCAGGTGTGTATTGCCCGACCCGGGCCCCTCTGATGCTCAGCACATGGCAATTGGCCATGGATTGCCTATACTCTGGTACCCAGCCTGTGACGCAATGACAGCCGTCACCTATGGAGAGGCCACCTGGAGACATAGTGACAATGGGCTCACCCGACTCAAGTGTGTCCCTTGGCACTAAACTGGACACTGTGCTACAGGCCATGGACAAAATAGGAGCAACTCTACAGCAGACGCACACGTCACTTGAAAGCAGAATTGATAAAGTGATGGCGGACTTCACCCTGTTACAGGAGTCCTAACTTTACTACTACTAAATTGAGAAAAATCCTAATTTTAAGACTTTCGGTATTCAAAGAAAGCATTTAGGAGTCCTAAAGTTAGGAGTCCTAACTTTACTACTAATAAACTGAGAAAAGTCCTAATTTTTAGACTTTCGGTATTCACAGAAGGCACTTAGGAGTCCTAAAGTTAGGAGTTCTAACTTCTTTGAATACCGAAATGAGCAAGTGCCTTCTGTGAATACCAAAATGAGTAAGTGCCTTCTGTGAATACCAAAATGGTAGTAAGTTTAGGATTTTGTCTTACGTTAGTTCTGTGAATCGGGCCCTTTGTCTCACAACGGTATTGGGAGTCTCTTCCTTTACCTGATTAAACTGCATCGCACCGTTGGCCAAAGTCCAATGGGTTCCTATATATCAGACCCTATCCCGATAGTCAGGGATACCCGCCAAAATTGCTCACTATCCCCATTACTTTTCTCTTCAGCTGTAGAGCCACTTGCAATAACTTTCCAGACACACAGCACAGACTGGGGTATCCCAATGGGAGATGAAACCCACACGATTTCTCTGTACGCTGATGGCCTTCTCCTGTATATTCGGGACATGTGATTGAAACAGGATACACTATTCCGAACACCCAATGAATTTGCTGCCTTTTTCAGTGTGTGGGTTACCTTAGCCATTTACTCCTTCGTACCCCAACCCTACCTTTGTCCTGTGTTCGAGTGGTATGACAACCCAACATGTTTCGCTATCTAGGGTGTCTTAGTATACCATCAGCTAACTGACTTGCTAGAGGTTAATCTTGTGAGAGTGATAACCACCATCAGGTCCCAAATGTCATTCTGGTGCAAACTCCCGCTGTTTGTCATGGTTTTCATAGCACTACTCAAAATGGTAGTCCTAACTCGACTACTCTATTTTTCATTAACCTGCACCTGTATTTCTCACCTCCCTTCTTCTGCTCACTTGAGGGAACCATGAGAGAGTTCATCTGGAACAAGTTCCGCTGTAGGTTGGTAGTATCAAAACTGTATTTACCTACAGATCAAGGCGGGCTTGCTGTACCAAATATAGAGCAGTACTATCTTGCTTCTCAGCACTAATTAGTGACTAGGTGGGTGGCAGGGTTGCAGCTCCCAGACACTGCCCTGTTGTCACCAGGCTGAACCCTCTCAGTGATACCCCTGCACTCACGAAAAGCCACTGGAGTCACTGCTATGCAGGGTCACATATAGGCGCTACCACCATAGCCTGTACCTTACCCAATCCACTATCCCATAAGCACTAGCGCTACCCCTGATAGGCACACCTAGGGTTGGTAACACCACCTCGCCCGTGGAGATCTCTGCCCGGCTGGAGGCTGGCCCGCACACACTAGGGGATTTCTACCCAGATGGTGCCCAAGCACCTTATGACATATTAGTTGAAGAGGAGGGACTACCTCCGGGCCAATTCCTTCTACACACTTCGTTACTTGTGGCTCTGCATGGCAAATGGGGAGACATGTTAGGGGAACCTCCAACACTCCTTACTGTCCAATATTTGCATTTTATGTGGACAGGTAGGCATCTCACAAGATGGTTTGCCATTTCCCTGCACCAGCACACAGTAGCATACTCATATCTCTGAAGTGACACTGGCAGGAAGATTTGGCATGTTCGTATACTTAAAAAGAGTGGGTTGCCATATTAGAGAGCCCTGTCCGTGTCCCTCGGAACGCTCGCTTTGGCCTCATCCAATACAGCATAATCCAAAGGGTTTACCTCAATCCTGCTACGATAAACAGATACTTTCAACGTGCTAATGCCCATTGCCCTATTTGTCACTTAGATGCAACTAGTACCTTTTTCTTATGTTATAGGCTTGTCAACTTCTCACTACTTACTGGTCGCACGTCATAGCCCAACTGACCATCTGCACAGGACGTACAGTGCTACATACGTGGGTGACGTGCATCATGGCTCTCTTTCGCAGAAGTTAGAGACAGAAGGTTACCTCCTGCTTTCTTGATTTGGTATTATTGGCAGCTAAGCGTTTAATCACAAGGTGCTGGAAATCACCTGAACCTCTTCCTCTGGTAGCCTGGAGACAATCACTTCTGGTGTGGGCCTAGGCTAAGAGTAATCGGTAACACAAAGAAGACAATTTGATGTAAAGCATGATCCCTACAGCCGCTAACTGGGACACTATACTACATAACTTCCATAGCGAGCAGCACCCAGACTCAGACCACTCAGTCACTTTAGCAAGAGTAGGAGAAGCAGATGTAGAGTCGTAACCTAACACTTCACAAACACAAAGCGAGACAATAGCATCACGCTTGTCCCTCATACAAACTAGGATCTGATGGGTTCCTTGAAGGGCAATGCTTCATTTGGGGTGTTGGGGTGAATGGGGAAGGCTGGGGATCCCCAAATTTGGCTGATTTGTCCCTTTGTTTTTGTATTACCCCCACCCTTTTTCTTCTTCTTGATGTCTCTTTTTGTTGATGATTTTGTATCGGATTTACACCTATGCCAACGCCACACGTCAGAGGCCCTGCAGCGGTAAATCCATGCCTTCAGCCTTTGAATACAACTCCATGTCTCTTCATTTCTGCATGTGACACTTGTATGTGTGGAAAACTCTGTGCTCTTATGCTGCCTCAATATGTTTTCTATGTGATGTTGATGTATACTTGCCACTGTACCTGGTCCTGAAATGTCAGCCTCTTAACCATGTTTATGCTTTAAAAAAATATTAAAACAGATTCAAACAAAAAAAATGAGTGGGTGTGGGACATGTCACCATTCCACTAATACCAATGCTGTTACATGCCTGACTCCTGCCCCATATATCCAATGCCCTGTAATAGGCATATGTCCATACCTTTGTAGTGTTTTGTGATATTTAAGGCCAATGTGTTAAGCACCACAGACATGTATGCACTGTGTTTTTTATCATACAGGCCATTTCACAGTCCACCTACTGCTGCCGTTAACCATTCTGTCTCCCCCATGGAATGTCACCATTGAACCATTTTCACCAATTACCTGCAAGATACAGCACAATATAATCATACATAAGAGATCTAGAGCATAAATGCACACACTCATCACATGGCTTAAGTATGAGTTGATGTGCATCTAGGTAACAATCCATACAGAAATATATTGACCCACTTTTGGATATGTGAAGAGACACATGCCATTGGTAGGTTTCCATTATGTGGCCTAGGTTAAAGTGTTCCAGGAATGTCCTTATTTCATCCATAGAGGAGTGTCTAACATTTCTGTTGATCTGAAGGGAGCTAGCTACACTCTCTCTATGTCTCAACTACCTGGCACAGTGTCAATCTATGCTGCAATGTGTGTGACCTTGTGTATCTACCATAACAGTGAAAGACTGCTGAGGCACAATACGTATACATGCTACACATTACTAATTAGACATAGGTGATAAGGCATTGATTTTACCCTCTTGCATGCTGCATGACTATCCCCAGCGAGTACCTAAATGGACCATGTGTACCATTCCATGTGTAGACTACATCATTGTGCAGAATCTGTCTTTGTATGCACATAATTCAATGTGCATTAGGCCAGACAATGCCATTTCCTGTACCTATAGGCCAAGACCTGAGTACTTTTGTATTGTTACTTTAGGAGAAGTACATGTTTCATGTGATGTTGGTCATGATTTATTCTGTATTATGTTTGGCTGGGCTTGCCACTCGTGCAGCTAATTGTAATTCCTGCACGCAAATGATGAAAACCTGGACAATTTCAGCTTGGGCTGATACATATGTCATTTCTCTCTAACAGACAACATGACCCTGATAAGGAACTCCAGTACTGCATCAGATTGGAGAGGTACTTCCACATTAATCATGTGGCCAAGGCCTTCTAGAGAATGGGGAGTCGGTATAAAAAGGCACAGGACTGGAAGTCACCATCTCGGTCCCAAAAGCAGAGGACAGGGCAAGCACCAGGCCTGAAGTCGACCTCTCCCATGCGGCTGATCCCAGTGCAGTAGCAGGATCCTCCACTGAACCCACAGCAGTGGCACCGCAGGCGGTGACCCCTACTCCTGCTCAGCTTACGGACTTTGAGAGGCAAGCACTGAAAGCAAATTAAAATTAAGGCTGGTAGGGCTGAAACTTCAGGTGCCAAAACTGATGCGAATGGTGCGAACACTACAGCAATCAGTGGACAAAATTGCTGAGCAGATATAGGCCTTCCCTCCATGGTCTGCCCCTACCAAGTTTTTGTTGGTATTTTGTATCATCGATTAGTATCAGTTTTAGCCTAGTGAAAGGGAAGGCTAGTGTTAGTGTTTTTATAGATTTTAATATTCATGTGTTGTTAGGTGGGGATATGGGTGGGTAGGTTGGTAATGGGTGGGGAGCTAATGTTTAGTATGTGTATATAAAAATGTAAACATACAAAATATATATTTGCTTAGGTTTTAATATTTATGTAGTTTGTGTATACGTGTAGTTCATATTTGTCTCATGTACAAATGTGTATCAAGGGAGGTGGGGTGGGCTAATGTTTAACCTGTCTGTTGTAGTATATGTGTAGACTAGTATAAGTTAAGGTGAGGTAGGTTAGGTTAGGTTAGTTTTAAGTTAGGATAGTGTAGTTGATTTAGCATAGGTTAGTGTAGGCATAGTTTAGGTAGGAATAGTTAGTGTAGTTTAGCTAGTTTTGGATATTAGTTTTTAATAGTGTTTTAAATAAAATATGTTTTGCACTTTCACAGCTGCTTGCTCATTGACTGCATGGCAGATGTAATATATGCTTTGGTTGGGTAGAGCTAATGCTGTAAGATTTCGTGGCAGTGTTTGTATACATGTGTAACTAGGCGAGGCACCTAAGGAGTGGATCCTTTCAAGTTTGCAATGGAATCACTTAATGGATCTTCAAACGTTATTGTGCACTGTAGGTGGCACTCTTGATGTGAATGGACACACGGGCCAAAACAGATATAACTTAATGTTGTACTGGGTGTGTACATGATACTACGCGTCTTGTATGGATGATTAAGTCAAACCATTGTGACTATACTTGGATGTATCGTGTGCCACACTGATGACAGCCACTTACACACTCTCCTTAGCACCGTTTTGTTGTTACATCACTGTTGTCTCCTTGACAATATGCATTGAGGCATCCCACACTTGGGCAGAAATGTCATTCAGTCAAACCACTGACTGATTGCTTATTGTAGCACTTCATGCTTGTGACCTTGGGTAACTACTAGTTTAGATGCACTTAGGGATCACAAAAACTATTTTGCTATTTGAAATCAGTTCCGGTAAGATGGCGGCTGCGTGACCGCTGTGAGAGTCACTCCCTGACCTGCGTGTAATGTACTGGTAATGAACCCATCTGGGAGATACAGAGCTATCGCTGTGATTTGAAAATAAAGCAAAGGCAGATTATGAGAACTGGTTGAAGGCAACTCGAGATTACACAGCAGCGCTTAACAGAACTGTTCTGGCGAGCAGCAAAGGTGCCTTTCGACGGAGTGCAGAAACTTAAAACCGGAACGTACCTGTGGCCCGTGAAGACTCTGCATACTCTTTCTGGTGCCTGGAGGTGCTCGAGAGGACCAAGGGGGTGCAGAATGCCCCTTCCCCCCGGGTAAAACCCCCAGTAAAGGAAGGCACAGCGAACGGAGCAAAGGCAATACCTGCCTTCAGGAAACCGGCTGTTCTGAAGGACGCTACTCGCACGCTCAGTCAGGAAGGGGCGGAGAGCAATGGAAGAGCGCTCCATAGTGAGCAGCGTCACAGCAATCCTGAAGTCAAGCCAAAGACCCAGACGGTGCGTGGGATGTTCTCTGGAAGAGGGGCAAGCGGCAAACAGGTAAAACTACCACCTAGGGATAAGACTGTTAGCAAAATAGCAGATTGGGATGGAGACTTAGACCCAGGAACTGCAGCAAATGATATGCTCAAAGCCACTCTTGAGACTGCTATATCTGAAACCCCATATTAGAATCCAGTGACTCTAATAGGTCTTATACAGGGGATAAGGAAGGCTGGAGACAGGAGGGAACAGAGCAGAAAGGTAATGTGCAAACTGCCAGTAGGGAACTGATTGGAGACTCTGGGCCTAAGGACTTTAGCATTGACTTAGTAAGGGCTGGTGACAAAAATCTAGGCACTCTTGTTTTCTTTTTTTTTGTATTGGTTAGGGAGTGACCTGGGAGCACAGCGGAATGCAGGAGGCATCCCAAGGGTCCTAGGACCCTTTTTGCTTTAGTGAATGGGGGGGAAGGAGAGGGAGGGGGTAGACCCAAATAAAGCTATAGGGGAGGTCAGATGTTTTAGACAGATGTCTACTATACCTGATCAGATGATTTCAGGGGGTGCTTTAATATGCTTTTTTAATGATGACGGGGAAGCTTAGGATTGCCGCAATAAACATTTGTGGGCTACAAAATCCTGCAAAAAGACGCAGAATAAGTCTTGATCTCCAATACCTGAAGGCTGATATTATCTGCCTTCAGGAAATGCACATAGAAGCTGGTAGGCAGAAGGTGCTGCAATTTGATGGATATCAATTGATTTCTCATACCACGCAGGATGTCAGGACAAGAGGGGTGGCGATAATTGCCAGGAGGGGCTTAGCCACTTTTCCACGGACCATCGCTGATAAAATGGGTAGATGGATAATTAAGCAGTGTGGTATGGGCAATAGCATGTTTACTTTGTGTTCAATTTATGGCTCTGTGATCGATGACGCTGCATTATTTGAGTGGCTGGACGTAGAACTAGTTGGGTGGCCACTTCCACTTGTCATCTGCGGAGATTTTAATTTAAATATGAGTTGCTTGGTTTCTAACAACCCTGAAATTATATATCAAGGGCGTAAACCCAAAGTCTATAAAGCATTGCTACAAATGAGAGTATTGCATGGTTTGACTGATATATGGGCTAAACAAGTAATGGATGACCCTGGTTTTACGTATGTTCTACCCCTCTTAAGACATATGCCAGATTTGACTATTTTTTTGTGTCACAAGAACCCCAGGGTGATGTCAGATCACAACCCGTTGGTTATTGAATGTAATATTCAAACAAAGGTACAACCTGATTGGTGGACATTTAACAGAGCCCTGCTTAGTGATGAAGGCTATACTCACCATATGGAGTTGTGGATTCCCAGATTTATTGAGGAAAATATTAATAGTACTAGTATACAGGTAGTCTGGGATACGCTAAAAGCTACCATAAGAGGGGAGACATCTAAATGTGGCTGGGAGATACAAAAGAAGGTACAACATTTGCTACATATATTGTATGAGAAACTGAGTAATGCTGAAGCTCGCTTAATTGAGGTTTTTTTCTGAGGGATGGAATTCAAGTGGATGTATGACGTTACAACGCATACTTTTACCACGCCTACCATTACCACGCAATTTTTACAACGCAGGATCCATTACAACGAATACCATTACCACGCATGTATTTACAACGCAGATACCTTTACAACGCATACAATTACAACGTAAGTATTGGTAAGTATATAATATTTTTTTAATGTGATTTAATTAAAATTAATATAATGTAATTTTATTTAATTTAAATAATTTAATTTAATTTAATTTAATGTAATTTAATTTAATTAATTTAATTTAATTTAATTTAATATTTTTTAAAATGTAATTTAATTAAAATTAATATAATGTAATTTAATTTAATTTAAATAATTTAATTTAATTTAATTTAATTTAATGTAATTTAATTTAATTAATTTAATTTAATTTAATATTTTTTAAAATGTAATTTAATTAAAATTAATATAATGTAATTTAATTTAATTTAATTAATTTAATTTAATTTAATTTAATTTAATCAATTTAATTTAATGTAATTTAAATTTAATTATATTTAATTTATACCCTGTACCTTTTTACCCAAAAACCCAAAACTGACCCTGAACCCTAAAAATACCCCTTTACCCAAAAACCCAAAACTGACCCTGAACCCTAAAAATACCCCTTTACCCAAAAACTCAAAACTGACCCTAAACCCTTAAAATACCCCTTTACCCAAAAACTGAAAACTGACCCTGAACCCTAAAAATACCCCTTTACCCAAAAACTGAAAACTGACCCTGAACCCTAAAAATACCCCTTTACCCAAAAACTGAAAACTGACCCTGAACCCTAAAAATACCCCTTTACCCAAAAACTGAAAACTGACCCTGAACCCTAAAAATACCCCTTTACCCAAAAACTGAAAACTGACCCTGAACCCTAAAAATACCCCTTTACCCAAAAGCCCAAAACTGACCCTGAACCCTAAAAATACCCCTTTACCCAAAAACGCAAACTTATAATATTTTTAATAAAATAATATACTTACCAATACTTACAATGTAATGGTATGCGTTGTAAAGGTACCTGCGTTGTAAATATATGCGTGGTAATGGTATGCGTTGTAATGGATCCTGCGTTGTAAAAATGCGTGGTAATGGTAGGTCGTTGTAAAAGTTGCGTGGTAAAGGTTGTATACCAATTCAAGTATGGCGCAATCTAAGATTATTATCGCTAGGTCTGCAATTACAGAAATCTCTACAAAAAAACCTGCTGATAAATATATGGTTTGGCAAAACAGAGCCTATGAGAGTAATGAAAGGGTTGGGCATATGCTTGAAGTTCAGACCAGGGAAAAAGCTGTACAATCTCGGATAACTGAAATTAAAGATCCCAGCATAGGTTAAGTTAAAGATCCTGACGCTATTCTATCTGCTTTCTAAAGATTTTATCAAAAATTATATACAGAGGATAAGCGTATGGAAGTACGTGAGATTGAGGAGTATTTAAAGGAAATACATTTGGAACTATTAACCCCTGAGGAGAAGGATATGCTAGATTCTCCAATTGAAATCAAAGAAGGAAAAGGGGCCATTGATTCTTTGCCATTAGGAAAAGCCGGGGGAATGGATTTCATACCAGGGGGATTTTATAAAAAGTTTAGGGCACAGCTCTTGGCCATTATGTTAGAAATCTTCAGCAGAGTTCAATCGGGGGAGGCCCCACTGGAATCCTGGAAATAGGCTAATATTGTAATTTTCCTGGAGAAAGACAAACCTTTAAATGAATTAGGGTCATATCGACCTATTACGCTAATTAACAGCAATGTAAACGTCTATGCTAAAATTCTTGCTAACAGGTTGGCCTCGGTGTTAAAGAAACTAGTATCCTCGTGTCAACACGGATTTGTGCCTGGTCAGGGGACTACGGAACATATACGTCAGACCATTGCCCTATTTGACTACACTAAGGTAATAGGAGACCCTATGGCTTTAAGACTCTTAGATGCCAAAAAGGCATTCAATAGGGGCACCTTCCTGCACAAAAGCAATCCATGGAGGCGTTCTCCTCTTTTCATGTGTGTTGCAGAAATCAGCACACATAGAAAGAGCAATAAATGAGAAGTAAAGTTATTTTTCCTCTTCACAACTCCCCTAGGGAAGACCACATTTTTGATGTATTCCCAGGTTTACAGATCCTTCTACATTTAGGCCTGTGATAAAACCCATGGGTGTTGCAGGAGAAAACCCACCACAAAGCCCATGGCATACCTCCTTGATGTAGAGAGATAAGGCAAGGCAGCGCTTTGCGCTGGCATGCCTTATTCCATATCTATGAGGCCATGCGAAAACACACAGGGTAGCTTTGAGTAACCTCCTAAATAGGACTTGGAGGCCTACAGCCACAGAGAATCATAAAAAGTGATGCTCCAGCAGTGCAGCCCTCTTGAACATGAGGTACCATGTATTTTGCTTTGTATTGTGGGACTTGTAGTTCTAGTGACTCATATTATACATTGCACTACAAGTGCCAGTATACAAAGGTGAACCTGGACTGGTGCTGCACTTCACCCATGGAAGGGATAAACGCGAGGGAGCCGGACTGAGCTGTCTTACATGTGACTGAGCAGTGTGGCTTAGACTTATGTGATCTTCAACAGTACATGCCCCTGATTCCTGCACTTTGCCCAGTGGCGTAACAAAACTTGAGGGGGCCCCCTGCGAAGTACATGGTGGGGACCCACCTGGCCGCCCGGCACACCACCTACCACTTTGCTCCACTGCCCAGAAATATGGTATATTTTGATTTTTAACCTCCAACATTTAATGAAATGCCTCTATATTGTCTTGCTCAAAGTTCTAATGAGAAAGTGGGAAACTCTCTTAACATATAAAACTGCGCCATTTGTAACATCATCAAGAGCAGATTATTTAACTGTGACAGTAATCAGAACAATTCCAAGAAGTGGTCCGGTTGTCTCAGAAACTGCCTATCACTGAACAACAAAGAACAACTCTCTAGGGTCTGAATTAGAAGTTATATTGATGGACAATAACTTGAAACTGTCACAGCAGCTGTACGGAAACGAAGGTCATCAATAATGCCAACTGCTGAGAAAAATACCTAGAGTGTATTTCAAATTTAAGAAAGCCAGGCAGTGTTGTGTTCCATCATTACCACCCACTTGACCTCTAGTTTCTAAGACACTATGCTGGGCTAACATTATTTACATTATGTTACTCCCTGCATTTCTCATGAGTTTTCTAGTAAATAATGTGGGAGATTGAAATTAGTACCTCCCATGTGACTGATAAATACTTTTTTTTAAAAACATGCATTTGATTATAATTTAGGCCTTCTTACGCTGCTCATCTGGTTGTACCATTCTTGATGACATGAAGTGAGAATATTTGCTATTTTGACATTAGGCAGTATACAAAAGAGGAAGTTATTGCAATCAATATTGAGTGATACTTCTGAATACTACCAATTTCTCTTACATGTTATAGTAGTGTAGTACGTATTAAAATAAATGCCAGACTGCCCACTCCCCATGTCACACACCCACAAACTTCCAGCTCGCATTTGAAAAAGGCTTTGTGAGTTCAACCAACTCTGATTTCTGTGAATTTTGGGCAATTCAGAATTCATCAACCTTTATTTACTAAGAGATGTGTGGATGACATACATCTGTAGATGTAGGGTTCGTTTCTGCATCATGATGCTTTTTCCCTAAGGTAATAATTCACATTGAAGGAATGTGATGTGAGCACACATGCATTACAAAGAGAACTGATATACAGGGGCTGTAGCATTTCATAAAACCTCAGAAACACTTATGTAGAATTTAAACATTTTGTAGCTTTGCTATAATTTGCTTTTTTGCTGAACTTTGTTCACAAAATGTATTTTCCATGGGCCTAGGCATGCCAGCACACGTGGTAATTGTGGCCATCATATTCGCAGATGGCGGCACCAGGGATATCCTAAGGATTTTCTGGGGCCTGGGCCAAGCATATTTTGAGGGCACTTGTAAGGGACAATTTTGAATGTATGATTCTATTTTAGCTCTTTCATGCCCTCTTTGGCCAAGTCATTGACAGAGCCCAGACCTACTTGTCCAAATTCTAAATGAGTTTAAATGCAATATGCAGGGACAGTCATGTGTGTTTTCAATATTGTAACACAGCAGCTGCTTGCTAATATTATTGCAAATAATCTCTGCAACACACTCCCATTTCCCATATGTGAGGTCATTATTTGATCCAAAGGAAACTATTTTATGGATGTTGCATGAAACATAAACACAACAGTTCTCTGCAAAATTTAATAGACCCACAGTGAAAATAAAGCCAAGGAAAATGATATTTAAAACAATCTGTTTAAGAATCATTCAAAGCCATCAAGTAAGCAAGCCTCTTAGGAGCGAGCTGGTTCTATCAGAGCGCCCCTGAAATGCTGGGGCCCTGGGCTAGAGGCCACTTTGCCCATGCCTTAAAACACCTCTGGCATCGGTCCTTAATTGGTTGCAACAATCTCCCATCCAGTAATGGCAACTTAATAAAAGGCAGCAATCGTGACCTTGGGAAAACAAAGGAGGCCCTAGCAAGAGGCCGCCTAGACACACTGAGTCGGGTGCCCACTCTGATGTACTTAGTAGCAGCAAGCAACCCAAAAAAAAGCAGCAGTACCGTCACAACCCCCATAGGTACGCCACCTACCCCCTCCCTCCTTTGCAGTGACTGGGGTCACTGGACCCTCCATTAAAAAATCATCAATCAATCCAATGCCCTTACAGGACTACATGCAGGCTAGACTGGACTGTATGTAAAACGATTGCATAGAAAAGGCCTTGCCTACGAAAGCTTGGTATATCGTAAAAAATGCAGGCCAGCTGCAGAGGCCGTTGTCAGGTCTTTAAAAAGCTTTAGAGTGTAAATTAAAAACATGATGTCTCTTCCAGCTCAAGTCGGGCTACAGCACTGTGTGTGATTAAGACACTTCTTTAGAGTAGCAAACACATTTTAAATGGGTCAGCCATTTTAATATCTCTAACATTTGTTGTTTATACCCAAGAAAGTACACCAGGGGCAAGAAAATGTATTCCCCAACCCAACTGCTGTCATCCGAGTTGGAGAACAGCAATAATAATAAGTCCTTTAAATGGAAAAAATAAGTATAGGTACTCATTAAATAGAGCTGGGGTGTAGCTAGTGGGCGGGGTTAGGGGTGGGGCAAGACATGATGATGCAAAGACATTTCTATTGAGTATTAATTTTGCTCTTGCATTTTCCTTGCTAGTACTTCCCATATATGCTCATTAACAGCTTTTAAATGAATACAGTCACGCCATCAACAGCCCTATTCAGGCTAATAATCAGTGTGGCTCAGAACATAAGAGACTTTGGAATAGCCTCAATAATAATGATTACTATGCCAGTTGCAGGACATAACAAAATGTGAGAAACGTATCAATATAAACAAAACGTGTTAACTCATTACACCAAATAAAGGCCTAACAAGATATGTTAAGGTTTCCTTCTTTGGTAATATTTGCAGCTTCTTACTGTTATACTGTTCCAACTTGGTTACTTTTGGTACAATACTTACATATACACAGAAAAAAGCAGACATGCACACACAAAAGCATTCCACGCCTTTCTTTAAAACTACCTCTTGAGAGTGTCCCGAATCTCTTTCTCACTGAGCTTGCTTTCTCTCTCACACTCAAACATACACAGAGTAGGCAAACACACAAACACAAGCAGACAAATACACACCAAAAAAGGTTAATTTGGGATTATTCCTATGTTACTGCACAGCAAGCAACAGTGTGAATGGGATTGACTGAGCAGAACCTAAATGGGCCCTACTCTATCAAACAGAGCAGGACCTAAAATCCTGGGTATCTCTTGCATTACAGAAATGATCCGCTACTGAATGGTTAAGCAGTGACTCAGCTAAGAACTAGAGAGGCGCTTGGTTGTCAGAGTGCCCTACAGACTACTCCACTCTCTGCCTCAAGCTCAGCTGCAATAGCACCAATGAGCTTACCTTCAATGAGTAAACGGTACTCTCCTTTGCAGTGGAGAAGTGCCCCTAATCTGATCGATAAAATTAAGAAGTGACGGTACTCAGTATCTGTGAGTCTGAATAACTGTCTTTGGTGTAGTTTGTTTTTGTGATTTTTTTTTTTAAAACAATTTTTATTGCAGATCCATACATATAAAACGTCAATCACTTAAGTATCATCAGTGTGAAACCCCCCACGCGGTTCGAGGTCCCCAACAGGTATACACAGCCGTTTAGCCCACAACCCGGAGGTCGGGCGGTATAGTCACAAAACGATGCAATACTCACAATCGGTGGATTTTGCACAGCGCATGTGGGGGTTCCATTGTCTGCTTCTCAGGTTTGTAGGTCTAATCCCCCCCTCCATGTAGTATCTATAACTGAACGTCCCAACTACACTACTGGTGAGGGAAACCCTTTCCCCTCCCCCTCGTCCCACCCTCCCCCCCACGTGTCATCAATCGTTCCCGGTCAGGAATTGGGTCTGTATGACTGCAATCAGAGGGTCCTAGTCATCTATTGTGTGTGTGTGACTGGAAGTGGTGCCGGTATCTCCTGGCCATTAGTCGCCCCAAGCGTCATTTCCCGCTCATCTTCCTCTTCGTCCAGTGCGCTATCCCGTAGCGCCTGCACCAAGAGTTCCCACTCCATCGCCGTCTCCAGGGCCCGCTCGTCAGCTCTCCTGTGCGCCAATTGATATCTAAGTGTGCTCTCACTTGATGCCCATTTCAAAAACTCAGCAAGCCACCTTCGGTGTGTCGGGCAAGTTTTCGATTTCCACCCCCTTGTCAATTCGCGTTTGGCCAATAAGAGGCCCATATCGATGAACCTGCTCGACTTCCTATTTTTGGGTGTGTGCGGGAACCAGTGGAGAATACTGACAGCTGAGGTATATTGAAGGTCCCTGTCTGTAACTTCATTCAAGGTGTCTCCGATGTCCCTCCAGTAGTCGTGCAGGTGGGGGCATTCTCTAAGCATGTGGGTCAGACCCGCCCCTAATGCATTGCAGCGTGGGCAAGCGGCTTCCTCTGCCCCAAAATATTTCCGAATGTTGCCCGGGGTAAGGTAGGCTCTGTGGAGAATATAAAAATGAATGAGCTGGAAACGTGCGTTTCTCGTGCTCTTCCTAGCCCGACCCACCAGTTGCGTCCATGTGGTGTCCGGGATCTCCATCTGTGGATCCGATTCCCATTTGGCCTTCAGAGTAGTCAGCGGCTGCAGTGTTTCCCTCAGCATTCTCGAGTATAAGCACGTAACCGCCTTATAGACGCCTGCCGACATCATAGTGTACTGGCAGGCCTGGGCTGTCGGCGGCTCCACGAGCCCCATACCCCAGTGCCCTTGTATGGCCCGCACCACTGCCGCATGCAATAAGTAGTCACCTCGTGGGAGGTCAAAACGTTCCTGCAGCGTCTGATATGGGACCAATGCTCCATCCTCGTACAAGTCTCCGATCATCTGCAGCCCCGCCTCTTCCCAGCCCTGCAGGTGTGACCAGTCTCCCCCGTGTGGGAGCGCCGTCACCATGCCGAGAGGGATCTCGGGTGCATATGGACATTTAATACCCGCGCGCTTCGCCGAGCGATTCCAGCACAGGCGGAGAGTTCTCTCCTCCAGGGATAAGTCTCTGAGCCGCAATCTCTGTCGCAGGGCAATGAAGGCAAGCACATGTCGGGGGATGCCGCTCTCTCGGTCTTGTTCTGGGCCACGGTACGCTCTCGCAATTTCCTGCGTTAGAGTTTGAAGCTGGGCAGCTAAGTAGTAAAGCTCAAAATCTGGGACAGCCAGGCCGCCCTCGTCTTTCGGGCGGATCAGCGTGGACAGTGCCACTCTTCGCCTGCCCGTGCCCCATAAAAAGGAAATAATCATTGAGCGCAGCTGCCGAAAAAACGCGGCTGGGACCCAAACAGGCAAGGTTCGGAAATAATATAGCAATCGGGGCAATGCTATCATCTTTAGCAGCGATATGCGGCCCGTCATTGACAGCGGGAGAGTGGCCCAGAAAGTCATATTGCCCTTTAAGGCCCGGACACAGCGTCCAACGTTCCCTCCTAGTAGGTCTGTCTCTTCGTGGTAAATGTGCACCCCTAAGTATTCCAAGCAGCTAGGCTCCCATCTAAGTAAGGGCCGGAGGGAGGGCTGGATCTCATGCTTACGTAGGGGGAACAGACAGGTCTTGGCCCAGTTAACCCTCAGGCCAGAGATTTCCCCAAAGCGCGCAAGGAGTTTTTCCGCCCCCAACAGCGCCTCATCGGCGTCTTCCAAGAAGAGGAGGAGGTCATCTGCATATAGCGAGATAAAATGGCGGGCTCCATTGTGGGTCAGGCCCTCATAGTAGGTGCCCCTCCTAACCATCGCCGCCAAAGGTTCCACCGCCAAGGCAAATAGCAGTGGAGACAGCGCGCAGCCCTGTCTGGTGCCACGAAGCACTTCGAATTGGTCCGACACCAGGGTGCCCACTTTCACTCTTGCCTTCGCCTCAGCGTATAACACCTTAGTCCATCGTATATAGACCTCTCCGAGCCCAAAGCTTCGCAGCATCTTGTAGAGGTACTCCCATTCCAGGCTATCAAAAGCCTTCTCTATATCCACTGCCAGTACTAAGGGAGCTCTTGCTTCTGGTGGTGGGCTGCTCAACAGGCGGGTCAGTCGCCTTATATTGTGGCTGGTATTTCGCTTGGGAATGAACCCGGACTGATCATTATGGACCAATGTCCGCATGTGTTGTAATAACCTAGTCGCTAGCACCGTGCTCAGGATCTTGTAGTCGGTGGTCAGCATCGATAGGGGCCGGTAGGATGCAGTGTTAGTACTCTCTCGCCGCGGTTTTAACAAGGGGATCATTAAAGCTTCACGCATTGAACATGGCAGTCGTCCCTGCCGCTTAGCCTCAGCATAAACAGTCTGGAGCCGCGGGCCTAGTTGATCGAGGTATCGCCCATAGAATTCAATCGGTAAGCCATCTAGGCCCGGGGTCATTTTCGGGCCATCCGCTTCACCGCTCCTCTGATTTCCGTTAAGTCTATCGGGCCTCCCAAGGCTTTCGCTTGGTCCCGGTCTAGCCGCGGTAGCTGCAAGTCTTCCAGGAAAGCAGCTGTATCCCTCCCTTGTCACCGAGGTCGCTCCTATACAGTTGTTCATAATAGGCCCTGAAGCTGTTCCGGATCGTCAATTGCGTGGTACACATGTTGCCCTCCTCCCCTGAATCGGCCAGAATCGGGTGGCTGCGCCTGGTGGGGTCAGCAAGCCAAGCCAGCAGGGTCCCAGCTTTGTCCCCCTCGGCATGCGGTTTCACCAAATACGACTTATAATCGTAACTGCGGAGGCGTTCCAGCTCCACTGCCACCGCCTCCCTTGCCGCACAGAGATCTCCCTGGAGGTCAGGTCGGTCTGGGCGCACCCGCTCAATCTCACGCAGTTTACGCTCCTCCCTGTCCAAGTCATCTAGCAATGTTTTACGGGCCCCCACGAACTTTCCGATACAATGCCCGCGGATTACCACCTTAAGGGCATCCCATTCCGTGGCTCTGGAGTTGGTGGACCCCTCATTCTCCGCAAAATATTGCTCAATTCTGTCTCTCAACGCCTCGCGGAACGGGGGGTCATCCAGTGTATCCGGTCGGAGCTGCCAAGTCGGGACCTTAGAGATTTCAGTCATCCAGTCAAGCGATAGTAACAGTGGGTTATGGTCCGAAATCGTCCGCGCTAGATATTCAGTGTGGGTTACTGCGGGGAGCACCAGCGGCGAGCACAAGAAGGCGTCTATACGGACGTGGAGGTCATGGAGGCCGGAGTGGAACGAGTAGTCCCGCTCGAGTGGGTGTTGCGCGCGCCAAGCATCAATCATTCCCCATTGTCCCTGCCAGTCAGATCTACATTTCGCTAGTCTGCGTACGGGTGACGAGTGTAATGGAGGATGCGATCTATCTAGGTCAACATCTACCACTGAATTAAGGTCTCCCCCCAACAGCACGGGGCCTGCGAGATAACTAGCCAGTTCCCCAGAGAGCCGCGCATAATATGCAGCCTGGTCTACGTTGGGTGCATACACACTGCAAAGCACTATGTGTCGCCCTCTAAGGGTACCTTCCACCGCCACGAATCTCCCTTCCGAATCCGCCACCTGCCGGGTGGCTTGGAACGGTGTGCCCGCTCTTATCCAAATCAAGGCCCCCCTAGCGAAGGCCGAATATGTGGTATGAAACAAGTGCCCCCTCCATCTACGCTGCAGTGCTATTCCCTCTTGTTTCGTCAAGTGTGTCTCCTGTAGTAGGGCTATGTGAACCCCCCTGCGAACTAGATAGGCATGAATCTTGTGGCGTCTGGTCATGGTGTGCAGCCCCCTCACATTCCAGGACACACATTTTATCACTCCCGTATTAGTCATTATCCCATGTAGCGTGGTACAGTGTTCCATATCCATATCCCCGATCACTCATGATGACACAATCCCTCCACCCCGCAACAACAATCCCCCTCCTCCCTCCCGCAACTGCGCCTCTGGCTACCCCAACTGCCTCAGGCTCCCCACCCTCCCCCAGAACAGGACCTAACGGTACTATAGTCGCTCCCATCCAAACAGTGTGCGGGCAACCGTGCCCCCTTCCCCAGCTAAGCCGCAGTCTGCACTACGGAGGCCTTATGGGCCCTAAGAGGCGTGGGTTGGCTACGGGAGTTTTGATCCTCAGTCCCCTCCCCCCGCCCTCCAAAGAACGTTACTCACACCATTATCGTCCAAGTTCAGCCTGCTCCGGTCATTAGGTCAGCCAAGATCCAGCAAGCAAGGGAAGCACCGGGCGGGCAGAGCACCCCTAGCCTTCGACAATCTCCCCCGAGGTTTGCGGCGTGACGTCCGGGCCTTTCATGCTGCCTAATTCCGATAGTTCAGTTTCAGAGCCCGTTGCCTGAGCCTCTGAGCCCGAGGCCTGCTCCGATTGTGTCAGCACAGCACCTGACACTTCAATTACTGCTTGTAGTGCAGCCTTCCGTTCGCTCTCCGTCTGCGAGACCGTCGGTCTTCCAGTTCTGTGTCTGCGGCCTCGCACCCTTCGAGATCTTCGCAGCGGCTGCTTCGGCCGTTCCTCCTCCTCTCTCATGCGCGCTCCGTCTGTTCCAGCTTTGTACGTGTCCCACCAGGCCCATGCATCCGCTGAGGTAGGAAAGAACAGGGACTTCTCGTCCACCACCACCCTCAACCTGGCTGGAAAGAGTAGCGAATACTGCAGGCCCTCTGTTCTCAGTTCTTTTTTGATGGAGAGGAAAGAGGCCCGTAACTTCTGGGTCTCGAAGGTATAATCCGGGAACAGCGTCACTCTGCAATTGTCTACTTGGAAGGGACCCGCTGTCCTCGCTCTCTGCAGCAACCAGTCCCTGTCCTTTTAATGCAGTAGTTTGATTACCACTGGCCGGGGCGATTGTCCCAGACTGGGCGGTGTAGCTGGTACCCGGTGCGCTCTTTCAATGGTGAAGAACGGAGAAAGGCCCTCAGGTGCCACTTCTGCCTGTAGCCAAGTGGTCAGGTAGTCCACAATGTCAGGACCCTCTTTCTTTTCCGGAAGGCCCACAAGGCGTACGTTGTTACACCTACTGCGATTCTCTGCGTCCTCCGCCCTCCGCTCGAGGGTCTGTATCCGGTCCAGAGCTTCCGTTAGACGGCCTTCCACGGATTTTTGCGCGGGTACCAGTTCTTTCAGGGTGATTTCTGCAGTCTTGACCCTGTCCGACAATTTCCCATGATCCGCGCGTAGTAGTCCAAGGCCCGAGGCCACCTGCGCTATGTCCTGGTGTAGGGCGTCTTTTGTGGCGGTGATGGCTTCTAAGATCCGGTCTTGCATCTGCTGGAGGTCTGGTGGGGTCGGTAATGTGTCATCAGGAGCCTCCGAGCCAGTGCCCCCCTCTCCCTTTGGGCCTTTGGGCTTTCCCATGTTGACTTAGTGTTCCCGGGCCAGGGCCACTCAGCACTGGTGGTGAAGGTTGGCACCCGCCCCAGTGAGGAAAGCAGCGCACAGTCAGTGTAGGCCGGCAGGTCGACAAGTCCAGGATGAACGTCCAGTACTCAGTCAGGGCCACTGATCTAACGCAGCACCCAGTTAATCCAGCCCCCCTTCTTCTTGTTTCACACCATTGAGCAGCTCTCCCACCGGTGCAATCTTCAAGGTTGCGCGGGAGCGACACTCCCGCCGCTCCCCCACCAGCGGTTAGCGCCCAAGTCGGCGTCTGCAGGGGGCAAGGCAGCGCCCAAAGCGTGTGCGCCTATGTCCACCACTTAGCAGGTGCTGCGCTCCAGTCGGGGGGGGCTAGGTCCAGGAGGGCACTCCCAATATTGCACTCACCAGCGCCGGATCTCCACGGGCCCCGCCGGGGCGGGCCCCAACGGCGGCTAATGAGCAGGCGCGTGCCTCTGGGCCCTCGGCGCTCTAGAAATGTGGCCCTCTCGGCAGGGCCGACCCAAGGACAGCAGGTGGGCGTCCCCTCTCTGCCCAGCGAGGTTCACGGTCGTCAGGCGTGGCTGTTGCGCCAGTGGCTCCGGTGCTTCCGGCCTGCCAGGCATCCACAGATGGCCAGCGGCCCCCCGGTCATCCGTCTCCTCCAGCCTCGGCCCCAGAATGCTGCGTCAGTGGGTCCCACTTCCGGGCCGACCCAGAGTGCACCCGCGGCTCCCTCCCCTCTCGGCCGCTCCGGGCCGTCGAAGATCCGGGTCCCGAGTCAGTAGGCAGTCGGGTGGGGTGGAGCAGCGGTGTCTGCAGTTCCAGCGGCCGGACACACAGGCCACACAGCACACAGCGTCGTCGCAGGCGGGGCCGCCACTCGCAGCCGGCGGTCCCCGCAGCTCGATGTGCACAGGTGAACAGGGGGAGGCGGGGAGAGCAGCGCAGCCCGACTCTGTGTACCCCCGGACGCTGCAGGCCACCGGAGCCGGGGAGTCGGTTTGTCCCTCCCTGGACAGGGGAGGGGCCTCGCCGGGGCCGCGGAGTGGCGGCAAGCACGGCTCCGGGCCAAGGGTCCCAGCGGCAGCCGCCCGCTCCTCCGGTCAGCTTCAAGCGCCGGAGCAACTCTCGTTGGGAGGCCTCAGGAATGAGTGGGCTGGTGGATTAGTCAAGGGTGCAACTCAGGTCCCGGGATCGCCGCCATTTTGTGGGTCTGCAGACCGGAGCTCCGCCGCCAGTGCGTCCCCTTTCCAGCGATTGCAGGAGTCCTCCGCCACGACCGGAGCAGGCACAGGAGCTTCCTCTGGAATCGCCCGTAGTTCTGCGGGGATCCCAGTGCCTCAACAGGATAAAAGGGCGGATTAGTGGGCAGGGGGTCGGGAGCCTCGTTAGGCTGCGACCATCTTTGTCGGCTACAAGCCCCGCCTAGTTTGTTTTTGTGATGTATGTTTTTCTTCTCTTTTGTGTGATCACCGAGGTGGTATAGATAAAATGCAATATATTGGATATTGATATGTAACTGCCAACATTTTTGTTTCAGATTACATTGGTTATTATACAGTCTCCAATTGACATCAGTCCTGAAGATGGTCTCACGAATGATTTTTTAGGAGACCGAAACGTCGACCTTCGCCTTATCCATATTCTATGATTTATACTAGTCTGTTGGATAGGTGTTTTAGGTTCTGCTGAGTCATGTATTGATATATTATCCTTGTACCTGCAGACCTAATCTATTTTCAAGCATTTGCATCTGTATATGAAACTAATCGTTTAATTATTTGATAAATTCTATTTTCCTATACACCTTTGTGTTTGTGTTTGTTATCTATGTACTCTTTTTGTGTTTTTATAATTATCAATTGAGTTCTGATGAATAAATTTCTTACAAGGATTACTAAGAATTCCTTCATAGTTGAACTTGAATTATCAATTGTGATTAAAATAAATTCCCTTGAAGGCACCTTTACCCTTCCACATAATCACCCAAGCCCTCAAGGGTATTTTGGGTTGCTCACTGCTTCATACTCTCATCAATAAAGCATGGCACATAAGGCTTTGCTGCGCTGGGGAGAGAGAATGGAGCCACCATCTGCCGTTGGAAATGAAAACACGGCCACAGGATCAAAACTCTCAGAACCGTTTTGGTCCCCAAACTTGCAGAACGGCGACAGCACGCCCGACAGTGGGTCAGACGCAGGCTAAGGGGAGATATGTCAAAAAGTACAAACAATCACCAGTACGTTAGAAGAAGAATAGTAAGGAGGCCATATTTTTTAAGCACACTAAATACAACAACGCAGAGGATGTTAAGCTCCCAGTCTCTGACGTAGGATAAAACCGCTGACTGGGTCTACATTCAAATATTCCCAGTCTTTACCATCTTTTTAGATTTGGTGAGCTGCACTTTCTGAATTCAGGCCTCATAACGCCCAATGAGAACAACCAATACACTTAAATAGCAAACCAGAGAGTTGTATTGATAAGAATTTAGATTTGGTCATTTTGCTTTCTTTAACTTGCCTATTCGCTGTTGCAGAAGTCAGTTTTGCTAATCTTCTACTGCGGAATTACGCATAGCTGCCAAGGTTTCAGATTGCTATGTGTGACGTTTTCTGAATTTCTGTCTAATTATGAGTGACATTCCAACAACTATGATTGACATTTTCTCGTGTGCAAAATCAAACAATAAAGATGAGGGGAAATATATAAATATCAGAAATAAAACCCATTTGAGCAAGGAATAACTCCTAAGATCATTTTAAAACTGCAGCAAAACACTAGTAATGGAAGAGCTTGACATCAGGGTTTTAAGTGGGAAGAAAACTCTAGAAAGGGAATGCATGGCTTAAACACAAACTATATTTCTCCTCTGTCAGCACTTTGCTGGAAGGATTACTTCTAAAACGATTATTGCCAGTTTATTTCACACTCCACAACTGGGGCAGAAATGTGCATGGTGCAGTCAGAACAGAATGCCCCGTCTTGTTCCCGTGGTAAAATTCTTCCCTCGTAACTGCTATGGCCTGAAACTCTTCCTATAAAATGAAAGAATGAGGGGAGTGGCCAAGATGGCTGCGTAGACAGACGCGAAATCGCCGAGCTCCCACCGACGGCCTTTCATAGCACCGGCCGGGGGCCGCAGTAGCTACGGTCGGCACCGAGACGCAAGCACCGGACATCCCTGAGGCCACAGTGATACGGGCGGACCGCCGGTCAGCCGGCAAGAGAAGCCCTTTCAGCGCCAAAGCCTGCTGTCTCCGTGGTTGGAGAGGGGGAGGGGAAGAGCCCGCGACGGACTGTGACGCTCCGAACTCTGGACCGCACACACCGTCGGAACCCCAACGCTGAAGTGTTTAACAGGCCAGGAAACAAGCGTAGAAACCTGAAAGGGGCTCTGGTGCGGAGAAACGGAGCCCCGGGCAGCAAAGGAATTGTAGCCGCCATCTTGCTAAAGGTAGGCGAGTGCTGCGACCAACGGTGACCTAAAGGAGTTACCTAGAACGCAAGGAGCATAAACTGCAAGGGGCAAGGAGCGTACACAGCCCCACGGACGGACGGGGTGGAAACCCAGGCACCCCCAGGACAACCCCCACGGCGGACCGGCCTGCTCGCAGGGACATAGGGAAGCGTCCGCCATCTTGGTAAAGGTGGCCAGGAAACGCGGCCGCAGGACATTGCAGGACCACGAGGGGACCGCATCCAAGGGGCCAGAACTGTGAGATTGCATAATGCTGTCGGAGGGCCCATATCACACCAGCGCACAGCCGAGATATGAGAGACGAAGTGATGGGGAGCACGTGGCGGCACTGGTGGCACAGCTGTAGTGGAGGAGGTGGTGCGGCTGGATCGCCGCAGTGAACCTGCACCACAGACGACGCTGGGGAAACCCCGGGGGAACGGCGTTGCCATAGGTTCCGACAGGCTCAGGAGGGAGCGGCCGAGCTACGTGGTCCCACCATTCTGAAGGCCAACTGCACTAATCCAGGCAGGCTGAGTTGTGCTGGAGACATCCCAAGAGGGGCGGCGACAGCCAGCAGCCACCCGAGAGGCAGCGGTCCCGCCGGAGAGACGCCACAAGAGCAGCTAGGGGGGCAAAAGGTGCCCGGAACGACGGATTACACTCAGCACACGCCGCGAACCGGGGTCCAGGGGGTGTGGAGCGAGGTGCAGTAGGTGCGGGCCCTGTCCTCCCTAGCATCTGGTTGGGAGCCCGGGGGGCCCATTGACCCTTGAGATACAAGCAGCCTGGGCAGAGAGGTGGCGATTGGTGGACAGCATGGCCCTGTGACCCGCAGCCGGAGCTCCGGGGGAGCAGCTGAGGCCCATGGCCTGGGACTAGCGGAGAGGAGTCCTCGCTATCCCTCTTGCCACTTGGGCGGCGGAGCTGAAGGGCACTGCCCTACAAAGGGGGACTGAGACGACACCCTGAAGAGCTGCCCCGCGCGTGCCTCGGGGGCCTGGGAGGTGCAGCCGCGCCGCGGTTTTGATACGCCCGACCGCAAGCAAGCGGAGACTGCACTCATCTGGAGTCCGGTGTGCCGGGGCAACTCTCCACGGGAGGCCCGGGGCTGCGGTGGAGTTGGTCTGCTTCCGCTGCTACAAGCACCGTTATGTCCTTGACGAAGGAACAGGAAAGTCGGGACGGTCAAAGAGCTCTTCGCCAAAGTGCAGGCGAATCAACGGTCCACGGACATGGCGGCAGGCACACCACGGTCCGCTGGAGCACAATCGGAGGGGTCGGAGCCTATCACCAAGGCCTTCCTGGAGTCACTCTTCACCACTCTACGGGATGATATCCACACCCTACAAAAAGACTTCGCGGAGGAGATGAAAGAGGTGAGACGAGATGTGGATGGCATTGGGGAACGGGTGGCAGTCCTCGAGACCAAGTGCGACAACCGGGACACTGAGATGGAGGCGTTGCGGCAAGAAATTGTGCAGATCCATGACCAACAGGTTGACCTACAAGCACACGTGGAGGAACTAGAAAATCGCTCCCGTCGCCATAATGTACGCATCCGAGGGGTCACGTCCACAGTGGACACGTGGGATCTGCATAGCTTCACCTGCGAACTCTTCAACCATATCTTGGGTCGCCCGACAGGCTCGGAGCTCAGGATCGACAGAGTGCACAGGGTGGGTCCCCCTAGGGCGGCCTCGGCTTTCCCTCCGGATATATTGGCCTGTGTGCAGGACTTTCGCACTAAAGAGGACATCTTGCAGAAGGCACAACATCAGCAACCCCTGTCCTTTAAAGGCCAATCCCCTGTGCTCTACCAGGACCTGTCTGCGCTTACACTACAGAAACGCAAGTCCTTCAGACCAGTTACGACATATTTGCAACAACAGGGCATTCCTTACAGCTGGGGCCACCCGTTCCGCCTGATATTCAAGAAGGACAATAAACTGTACCAGCTCCGGTCTCTGAGGGAAGCATGCGGTATCCTTGGAAGAGACCCCCCGGAAGAAACCCTGGAGGACATGCCTACTGCTGGAACCGATGATGGTAAACCACGCTGGTGGCAGCAGACCAGGCACCGGCGTGCGCGGAAGCCTTCAGTGGAGGTAATTTGTGATGGATAGTGGGCAGCGGTTGATAGCGGTCTCCGCGGGGCCGGACGTGCCTCTGCCTAGTTGAGCTCATGGGCAGCCGAATGGCCAGTTGGGCCCTGGAGAGCATGATGATCCAGCTGTCGGCGGGAGGGACGGCTCCCGCCGCTGTGAGTACTGTACCCCATTATTGTACTTTCCCAATCACCTACGGATGATGGACACTAAGTATGTTTTGATTTGTTGGATGCTTTTTGTTTCTCTTTGGGGGGGGGTCGGTTGGGGTGGGGGGGTCGGGGTTGGGGGTAGGATGGGTTCCAGGTCCAGGGACTCTTTTAGACTTGAGTGGGATGACCGTCTTCTATACCAGCAAGGTCCAGGTTATAGGATGTACCTCGGGGAAAGGCTTGTTTCATGGGAGGGGAGTTTGGTTAACGCTTGACACTGCCCAGATAGAGGGCCATATGCCCCGTATGTTTACCCATGCCCCCGACTGAGTTACGAACCCTCACACTAAATGTGCGAGGACTCAACAATCCGGTGAAAAGGAAAGCGGTTCTCTCCCTTTTGGAGGCCTCTAAGGCTGACATCTGCTTGCTGCAGGAAACCCACCTGCTGCAGAAAGACTGCCCCAGGATGCGCTCTCGCTATTTCCCTCACCAATTTTACTCTTCCTCTTCCACTAAAACTGCGGGGGTGGCAATCTTGGTGGCCCAACGGTTCAGGGGGAAGGTCCTGCAGAAAGGGGTAGAGGTGAAGGGGAGGTTGTTGTCTTATAGATTTTCCCTGGGGGGGTGGCCTTTTCGATCTGTTCCATATATGCCCGAAACGAAGTCCAAGAGAAGTTTTTCCATTCCGCACTCACGGAGGTGGCCACGTCTCCTGATCGACATGTGCTGGTGGGTGGGGATCTGAACCTAGTTATGGACACTTTGCAGGATAGGTCAGCCCAGCGTTCCTCTCAGGCCGGGACGCTCTCCGCCGGGGGGTTGGCTAGAATGAGAGACATTGGCATGGTTGATTTGTGGCGTAGGTTCCATCCAGGCGCAAGGGAATACCCGTATTACTCAAATGCCCACAAAACCTATGCCCGCTTAGACTATTTCTTGGCTTTTTCCTCCCTGCATGCGCTCACAACAGAGGTTGAAATAGGTGCTGCTACCCTTTCGGACCATTCTCCCATGGTGGCCGTGTTTTCCCTTCCCCCGATGTCGCAAGCACCACGCTGCTGGAAGCTGCGCGACACGTTGCTACACCGCGCTGAGGTGGTGGAGAGGGTTAGAGGGGTTATCAGGGACTATTTGGTGCACAACAGCACAGAAGACATATCTTTGGCTACTCATTGGACGGCACTAAAAGCGGTACTGCGCGGTGAGCTAATCGCGGTCGCTGCCGCCGAGAATGCAGAACGTGCGCGTAAGCGAGAGGAATTGTCGCAAAGGACACGAGAACTTGAACACATGCACCAACGAACCGGGGCGCCGAGGAAATGGAGGCAGCTACGACAGGTTAGGCAACAGTTAGCAGCACTTGACCAGGACCGGGCGGAATACGCAGCATTGAGGGTGCGACACTTATATTACACAGGGGGAGACCGTTGTGGGAGGCTGCTGGGTCATGCGCTTCGGGAGGTACGGCGAAAACAGTCGGTTCAGGAGATCGTCACGCAGGAGGGACGGGTGATTCCCGAGGACGCGGACATTGCAGGGGCCTTTAGTGCCTTCTACACCTCTCTATACACTGGGTCGGTGCTTGACCCGGAGGAAGGAGAGAAGTTCCTGGCATCTATCTCCCTCCCTTCACTGACCCCTGAACAGGAAGATTCTCTGGACCGGCCCATCCGGCCGGAGGAGGTGATTGCGGCCATCTCGCGTCTCAAATCAGCAAATGCGCCCAGCCCGGATGGCTTCTCGGCGATCTTTTATAAGACGTTTTGTTCGCAGGTGACGCCGCTGTTGACCACCCTCTTTAATTCTTTCACGGACAATGGTGCGATCCCGAGAGATCTTTTGGAAGCCACCATCTCGGTCATCCCCAAACCAGGGAAGGACCATTTGCGAGGCAAAGCATATCGCCCTATATCTCTACTCAATGTAGACCTCAAACTCTACACCGGCATTCTGGCGGCCCGGCTCGCACCGCTGATGCAGGGGCTGATCGACCCGGATCAGGCGGGATTCATCCCTGAACGGCAGACAGTAGATAACACTAAAAGGGCGCTACACCTTATAGAGAAAGCCACAAGGACGATGGGAGAGTACATGATGCTCGCGATAGATGCCGAGAAGGCGTTTGACCGAGTCCACTGGCCTTATCTTGAACAGGTGCTGATGAAGGCTGGGCTGGGCGACAGATTCCGCACGCGGGTCCTTAATTGTTATTCTTGCCCCACCACGACGGTCAGGGTCAATGGCTTCGCCTCACCCCGATTCCCTATTGAACGTGGCAGAAGACAGGGATGCCCGCTGTCACCCCTGCTCTTTGCCCTGTATATGGAGCCACTGGCACAAATGATGCAAACCACTCCGGAGGTGCATGGCATCAAGTTTGGAGCATACGTACACACCATCAGCCTGTACGCTGATGATATCCTTATGTCCTTGTCCTCTCCAGACACCTCCTTACCGGCCTATGTGGAAGTCTTGGATGCAATTTCCAGGGTGTCGGGGTTCAAGGTTAATATGACCATTTCGGAAGCGCTGGACCTCTTTCTGGAGCCGCACACTCGGTACCAACTGCAGGGGCGTTTTCCATTCCGCTGGGCACAGACGACGGTCCCCTACCTGGGAATTCAGCTGGCACCAACACTGTCGGACACGGTTAGGATCAACTATACACGTCTGCGCCGTCTAATTCGCAGTGAGCTGAGTAGATGGAAGCACCTCCTCATGTCGTGGCTGGGTAAGGTGGCGGCCATAAAAATGACAGTCTTACCGCAGATTCTTTATTTATTCCGGGCCATCCCCCTACGCCCGCCAGATGGCTGGCTTCGCCAGATGCAGTCAGAGCTGGCACAATTCATCTGGAATGGCAGGAAGCCCCGAATGAAACTTAGAATCGCGACATTACCTCCTGAGAAAGGGGGTCTTGGCCTACCGGATCTCTTGTTATACTATCAGGCGGTACAGTTGCGCACCCTGGTGGAATGGAGCAGGTGGGAGTCAGACAAACACTGGCTCTTTCAGGACCAGGCAGTAGCAGGCCGTCCGCTCCAGGAAGTGCCCTTTCTTCGCCGCCAACACAGACCCCCTTATATTTACGCCTCATACATCACAAGGGTACCATTAGAGGTGTGGGATAGCACCAATCTTAAGTATGAGCTGACCACCTTTCCATCCCCGCTCACTCCCTTACTTGAGAACCCAGAATTTACTCCTGGGTTGGATGTGGTGGCATTTGCGAGGTGGCGCCCGGCGGGATGCAGATCCCTGTGCCATCTGTATACCAGGGAGGGGATCATTCAATTCGAGACATTCAAACAAGAGTACGGCCTGCCGGAAACGGAACGACTTTGGTACTTACAGGCTCGGCACTGGGCGCTTCATAGTCAGGTGCGAGATGGGGCCGACCGACGGTTGCGGCCATACGAATATTGGCTGATCACAAGAACCGCGGCTAAGCACCTCATTTCTGACCTATACCGCACGCTTCTAGACCGGTATTCCCAGGTGTACAATTCAGGTAGGGCTCGCTGGGAGAAGGATTTGAGGCGCACCCTCAGCACCAAAGAATAGAACAGTATTTACTACCGCGCGCGACACTCTGCCTATCACATGGGGCTAACTGACACTCTCACTAAAATAGTAACATATTGGTACTACACTCCTGAAAGGCTGCACGAGATGGACCGTAAAAGGGAGGCGACATGCTGGCGCGGATGTGGGGAGAGGGAGTCTTAGGTCCATCTTCTTTGGGACTGTGTCCATCTCCAGGAGTACTGGAAATCAGTGTTAGATGAAGTTGATACCCATTTTGATACTGAAATCCCTCGCTTTCCCTCCTATGTGCTACTGGATCTACCCAATTCATTCACATACCCTTTGCGGTCCCGTAGGGGCAGACTGATCACCATCGCTATTGGGTCAGTATTGCAGAACATCATGTCTTACTGGCGCACCACACACATTCCCCACTTTTTAGGGGTGGCTTAATCGTCTGTGGGCGGTTCTGGGCAGACTGTTTGTTTACTCCTGAGGCGGAAGCCGGGAGATTGCTTGTTTTTAAAAAATTGGAGTCACTTATTCAACTGTGTGTTTTTAAACTCACTCGCCTATCTCCCTGAGCACCCCCACGCAGCGGACCCTAGCGCTGACGTAGGGAATCTTGCCTAATTGCTGCCACCTGGTCGAGCACTCAGGCCACGCCCACTTCGCTGACCACGCCCCCCGCATCCAGTACAAAAGGTGCGCCGATTAAAATCGCGCCCAGAAGACTGTTTGTTTACTCCTGAGGCGGAAGCCGGGAGATTGCTTGTTTTTTAAAAATTGGAGTCACTTATTCAACTGTGTGTTTTTAAACTCACTCGCCTATCTCCCTGAGCACCCCCACGCAGCGGACCCTAGCGCTGACGTAGGGAATCTTGCCTAATTGCTGCCACCTGGCCGAGCACTCAGGCCACGCCCACTTCGCTGACCACGCCCCCCGCATCCAGTACAAAAGGCACGCCGATTAAAATCGCGCCCAGAAGACTGTTTGTTTACTCCTGAGGCGGAAGCCGGGAGATTGCTTGTTTTTAAAAAAATTGGAATCACTTATTCAACTGTGTGTTTTTAAACTCACTCGCCTATCTCCCTGAGCACCCCCACGCAGCGGACCCTAGCGCTGACGTAGGGAATCTTGCCTAATTGCTGCCACCTGGTCGAGCACTCAGGCCACGCCCACTTCGCTGACCACGCCCCCCGCATCCAGTACAAAAGGCGCGCTGATTAAAATCGCGCCCAGAAGACTGTTTGTTTACTCCTGAGGCGGAAGCCGGGAGATTGCTTGTTTTTTAAAAATTGGAGTCACTTATTCAACTGTGTGTTTTTAAACTCAGTCGCCTATCTCCCTGAGCACCCCCACGCAGCGGACCCTAGCGCTGACGTAGGGAATCTTGCCTAATTGCTGCCACCTGGTCGAGCACTCAGGCCACGCCCACTTCGCTGACCACGCCCCCCCTCGCTACTAAAATGTGTCTATTCCGGAAGTGCAGCGGACGAGCGCAGCGGGAGCGCCGTTTGCGCGCCGAAGGCGCGCCTAAGGCAAGCCCGTCTGCGCCCGTCCGCGCCAGACCGCGCCCAGACCCCGGACCCTCGGTTCGCCCTTCCCAACTCATCACCTACACCAGTGATACTTTGCTTGGACTTCGAATTCCTGAAACCCCCCCTGCAGCAACGCGATCTCACTCGCCGAAGGGAACTCTCGCTGCCGCTCATGCTCATACAGTCTTATCCCAGAGCCAACGCTGAAACCAATCACCCTTAATATGGCCCTGCTAAACTGCAGATCGCTCCCAAAGCACCAAACGGAAATTAATCTGCTCCTGAAAGACTCCGATATTGAAATCTTATTCCTTACGGAGACATGGCTCACAATAGGTTCAGAGCCAGACATCGTTCAGTCACTCCCCCCGGAATACCTAATTAAGTTCCACAACCGACCCGAAGGCATAGGCGGAGGAATCGCCATCATATATAGAGACCACCTCTCATGTCAATTCAGAGACAGTCCGATACTGGACTGCGAAAATATCCTTTTCTCCGTGAGTCGTCCTCCGTCGCTTACACTCTCGGGACTATTAGTATATCGTCCCCCTGGACCCATTCGTCACTTTAGCGAGTCACTCATTGACTCGGTTTCGTCCCTAGCGTGTATAACACCGAATTTCACGATTCTGGGAGATTTAAATCTCCATCTCGACGACCCCTCCAGCAAACCGGCGATGGATCTCAAAGCTGACCTGGGCTCACTCAGTCTCGAATTGCTTAAAAAACTTCCCACTCACCTCAAAGGGCATCTTTTGGATCCCGTATTTTCCAACCTCCCCCGTCTTACAGCTAAGCCCCCTATCCCCCTTCCATGGTCAGACCACTTCTTGGTCCCCTTCGAGCTACAGCTTTCCACCAAGTCTCTTGGTAAACCTCCCCCCCAACCCCCCGATCGCCCATGGAAAAAACTGGATCACATCGCCGGGCCCAGGCCTTATCCTCCACCTCCCCCTTCCTGGACGATGACCCTTCAATTGCAGAAACTCAGCTACAGGATTGGATTCATCAATCCCTAGAAACCACTTTGCCACTCAAATAACTCCCGAGCATGAACAAAACGCCCAAATCTCCATGGTTTACCCAGGAACTCCGCACCCTAAAAAAAGGCTGTAAAACACTAGAACGCATCTGGAGAAAAACCTGGTCTACAGCCCACAAAAACGAATACAAAGCCGCTATCAAGCGCTATAAAAATACAATTAAATCTACCCAGGCCACCTTCTTCGAAGGAAAGATTGCTGCAGCGACTAACTCCGCGAAGGAAACATACCGGATAGTACGGCTCCTTACCAAAATCCAGGACCCTCCCCCCCCCCCCAGACCCCGAAGGCGTGAGATGCAATCAAATGGCCAACTTCTTCTCCGCAAAAATTGATAAAATACTTATTTCACTCCCCGTACCCTCCGCTTTTCTCCACTCCTTGCCTTCCCCCCTTCACCCGGAGGCTCCGTACTTGCGAGCCTTTGACCAGATCTCCACGGAGACATTCTTAGACACCCTGCAAACTGTAAAAAGTGGCTCACCCGCGGATCCCGCTCCCATCAGCAAGCTGAAACTGGTTGCCCCTACTGTAGCTCAACCCTTTACCAATCTCATAAACGCCTCCTTTAGAAAGGGCGTCGTTCCAGCCAATTGGAAAAAGGCCACGGTCAAAGCCCTCTTGAAAAAACCTCACCTGGACCCATCGGCTCCCTCCAACTTCAGGCCAATTTCACTCCTACCAGGGATCAGCAAAGTGGCTGAACGAATAGCTAACCAGCAGCTATCCACCTTTCTGGAGTCAAATCACTTATTGCGAGACTCCCAGACCGGCTTCAGACCTGGGCAAGGCACCGACACCGCCTTTCTAGCAGTTGTCGAAGAGGCTAGAGCCATCATAGACGCAGGAGGATCAGTGACAGTGATCCTCCTTGATCTAAGTGCCGCCTTCGACACAGTGGACCACGCCATCCTGATCCACCGGCTGAGTCAAGTGGGTATCTCGGACTCAGCCCTCGCATGGATTAAATCCTTCCTCGAGGGAAGATCTTTTCAGGTGTCAGACGGCTTTTCCACGTCCAAACCCCTGGCCATGCAGTGTGGGGTCCCCCAGGGCTCCTCCCTCAGCCCCACGCTTTTTAATGTTTATATGTCTCCTCTCGAAGACATTATCACTCCCTTTGGGGTCAAGACAGTGATGTACGCTGATGACACCCAGCTGGTGGTGTCCATCAACCACTCAAACAGTAGCCTAGTAAACTTGGCCAGCTGCCTTGAAGGGATTTCAAAATGGATGTCGGACTCTAGACTTAAGCTCAACGGCGATAAATCCGAGATCCTCTTTCTGGGCAGCCAAAACAAATTACCTTCAAACCTTTCCTGGCCACCATGTATGGGTATCTACCCCACTCCTAAAACCGAGGTTAAAAGTCTAGGTATCTGGCTCGACCAGGACCTTAACTTCAAAACCCAAGCCAGGAAAACAGCAGGGACCTGCTTCGGCCTAATCCGGATGGCCCGTAAGATCTTCCACCTGATCCCTTTCCATTCCAGAAAGCTACTGATGCAGGGACTGGTCAACTCGAGACTAGATTATGGTAACATCTTGTACCTGGGAGCCCCTGCATCAGTCATTCAAAGACTTCAGGTGGCCCAAAATGCCGCAGCTAGAGTCCTCATGGGAACCAAAGCACGGAGCTCGGCTAAACCTGCCCTCAAAAGCCTACACTGGCTCCCAGTAAAGGAGCGCGTCACTTTCAAGACGCTCTGCACAGCGCACAAAATCCGTTGGGTTCGGGGGGAAGGGTAGGGTTGGGAGTTTTTATTTCTAGTTTTTTGTTCTTCAGTTGTCTGACAATGTGGCCTATATAGTGGCATAGCCCATTTTGCGGAGTCTGGCTTGAGAACCTTCGGGGCGGCACATTGGTCGGATGTTCCCTGATGGGGCACGCGACGTAGCCCTGGGACACGGGGGCTGTAGGACTTGTGCCTGCCCGGTCACTCGCAACATAGCTCCGCAGCTTCGGGTAGAAGGGGGTAGCTGATACCGGGGGTCGGGTGGTTGCTGGAGCCCAATGGTACATTTTAGTTCACTTGGACGACTGCAGGGTGCCTGAAAGGCACATTTTCTACCCTCTCACCCTTCCCTTTCGATTTAAGACGCGGCCAGCCCTTCTGGGTTGTAGGCGGCTTGCTGTGTTGAATAACTGATGTATCATTGTTCTCATTGAATCGAATGCACAGTATCACATTTCCAAGCCGGCCCATTGGGTTGTAGGCAATTTTTGTTTATGATGTTTGTTCCTGAAAAAGCTAATAAAACAGATTTAATACTAAAATGAAAGAATGAATGAACATGTCAAGTTAACTGGGCTTTAAAGACACTCCTATTTGCCACTTAGCTCAGTTGGGACATGGACGGATTCCACCAGCTGGAAAAGATAGTGCCTTATCAAATCACCTTTGACATAAAAGAATAATTTACTACCAAGTCTGAAAAACGGGGGGAGGGAATTCACATGGGAAAAACAGACTTTTAAAAATGTATTTCTTGTGAAAGCTAATAGGATTCAGAAAACTATGAGGGCTGCGGCAGAATGCAGTGCATGTCTGCTATGTTGGCGAAAGACACTCTGAGTGATAAAGCAGTTCTGGCAAATAAATGCTTTCATTTGTCTAACAGTGTTTTAAGTAGCACGTTGTAACACTTTAATTTTCTAAATGCCCGAGTCTTCCGTAAACAGAAAGGAACACAAGCTGAGGTGCCGATATGCTGTGCAGCAAAGGTAATGCAACTTTTCAAGCGTTATGGCTTAAAATTGAACCATGAGAAGTGTTCCCTACTGTGATAGCACCTCAACAAAACCTTCTGATCGAATTTGCTCTATCTATAAAACTGTTGAAAACTTAGTGGGCTGCCAGCAGGATATTAACCCGAGGCCAGAGAAATAGAGTCGCCGCCCCCCGGACAAACTGCCGGTCAACTCACTCAGAGAGGCGCTCGGCTTGATGTGTGAGATATTTAAGCATTGAGGGCCTGTTAAGGAGTGTAGAGTTTGTTACAGCTGTGCCATTTAGGAAACGATCCCCATAAGGGACTAGGACTGCAATTTTAAATATGGCTTCACTCACCGCTTCAGTGCTCAGAACCCACCAGCCTGCTGCCTCAAGTGCAGTTTACACTGCGCATGAACCTTCCAGTTTAGCCCTGCCGCTGTCGAAGACCACCAAAGCTGTGTGCGGAGCACCATGCAGCATTTCATTTATTTAAGGAGACTGTCTGGAGCGCATAGCTTTTAAACTAAGTCCCAGCATGGTGCTTTGATCATGCTGTAAATTACTGTACTGTGTGGCGTGGCTGAGGGGGCCCCCTGGAGCTTGGGCCCCCCCACAAAGCGGGGGCTGCGGGGGCCTGTGTTACGCCCCTGCTTTGCCCTGCCCACAGTGCAGTGGAGCGCTGGGACCTAGCTAGCTGCATTGCACAACACTTCCTTTTTTCCACATTGCCCCTTGTTGTGACATACCCTGTAGGTCTTGCTGTTCCTTGTGGTCTGCACTGTCTTGTCCTGGGACTCCTGCCATCAACTCCTCTGGGATGATAGCTGCCACTGCTCCTCCAAGGAATCCAACTCCTCCTGTTGCGCCAGGCTTCCACATCCGGACTGCATGGCTGCCTTCAGGGTGCTGGCCAGTTCCTCTTTTGTCTGGCACTTACAGCCATGCCAGCATACTTTGCAGTCCTCTTGACCTGTCCCACGCTGTTGATCTTGTCCACTACGGACTGCCAGATGGCCTCTTTCTTTCCTAACGGCAATTGTGAGGTGACAAAGAGCTTATATTTGTGCTCTGTCACCTCAATGATCAGTAACTCAAAGTAGTGCTTGCAACAACAGTGAAAGCATCCCCTCGTGCACAGCTCAACGTTCTCCTGGATCTCCCAGGACTCCTTATATGAATGTTCCACAAAGATTCAATTGGTCAATATCCTTATTTTATTCATAAAGTATTCGAATAATTCTGTTCAATTCATATCACTTTGAATTTTCATTTCATTATTTTTCATAATTCACATCGTCAGTCCAATGCATTCCGGGTATCAAGACCCTTCATCTGGGACTATAAACCTGAAAACAAGGTACAGTAACATACTATCAGTATCAATAAAAACTAAAATATAAGTCAAACTATCATAGTGTGTCCAATAAATATGGTGCGAAAACAGTGCAAAAACACCCCGTGACTTAGTGCAAAAGTGTGAATGATCGTAAAAAGTAGCCCTCAGGCACTCACACATATGTAAATATCACATAAGTATTGTCCACGACGTAGATAGGTCTATAACGCTGTAAAACATAGATTTCTGTTAGTTTATTTCCTGCTCAAACGCTTGCATCCACTAACTTTCATTGAATGTTCCAATAAACCAAACTCACTTGATAGACGCGAAAGCGTCTCCTTCAGCATTTCCCCCGCCATCCAACTCGCGTATGTGATTTAAACAGCGGCCGCATTAGCAGCCAATCATCAAGTATAACACATTGCGTGTACGTGCAAGGTTCGTTAGCTATATCTTGATTGGACTATCTTCCGATCACATGACCAGAAGGTCAATGATCAGGACATCATTCTCCTCCTTACTGAAGTTGCACTTCCTCTTCCTCTTCCACTAGGAGTCTGCCTAGAAATCCTGGCTGGTGCTGGAGTGTTATCCTGCCTGCTGCTTTGTTCTCGCCGCTCCATGGCTGCCTTCTGTGAAGTGTGCCAATGTTTTTTCCCCACAGGTTAATTATTTTTATGTTTTTTTATGCATTACGCAATGAAAAGTGACGCTAGGGTGGTTAGCGTCATTTTGCATGCCGCTAAACTGCCTTATAGTAAACAGTAATGGGGTGACCCTGAGTCCCTCAGAACCTGGGTATGAGTATACAAAACAACAGTGGTTCTGTCAGGGAAAAGGCTATTTCTTTGGCAACAAAAGATTAATCAGAAAACAAAACACAATGTTTTTTAAGGAAAACAGGCAACATGGAACACAAGGAAAAGAAACTTAGTTCTACACATTTTTCGAGGAATTATATTTATATAATCTCCAGCATTCATATATATGTTTACAAAAACGACATACAGGCTGTCAAACTGGGATAAGGTAAAGGGTGATGTGTACTAAGATGACATTTCAGTGCTGTGTGACAAAGTGCAGTGCATGTTTATATATACAGGTGGATGAATATACAATCTATACAAGGGGAAGAAATTGTTGCCAAAGGAATAGCCTTTTCCCTGGCTAAACAGCCGTATGTCAGTTTTGCTACTGCTCCGTCAGTTTCCAATATGACATAATGTAGGCACCTGCGTCACTTTTTTTTACACTGCCTGATCCTTATGGCATGGTGCACCATACTTAAACATGGAAAATCCATAGCATTTAAAAATTACTTAGCGACTCGCAAGTTCTTTTTAATGCATTGCTGACCCAATGCAGCGATGTGTCAGTTCTTGAAAATGAGGGCCACAGTGTGTATCTGTGTTTCACCCTCATAAGCTGCTGAGTCCGAAAGCACAAGTTGAACAATTGTGTCAGAAAAGATAAATTTAAAGCCAGATGCTATAGCAGTAGCAAAAGAGACTCTATTTGCCTAAGCTGCCGGATGCTTCTCAACAGGGCAACAGCACATGCTGAGGCCCTGATTTAATAATATTTGATGCCTTTGTGAAAAGGGAAGAGAAAAAGTGATGATGGATTATACCCAGATCAGTTGACTGGGGGTGAGTGCTTGCAATGTACAACACTCCGTCCATCATCCCCTTTGGTTTTGCTTTGTTTGCCCTAAATTGGCAGGGTATGCCCAAATGTGGGACCTTTGCTCACCTTGCCACTGGATTCAAGCTATTACTATTCCCCACTGGGCATGGGCTCCCAAGCAGCAAGGCCAAACCCTGCCTAATATGTGTCACAAAAAAGATGCCAGCGCTGCTAATCCTAATTCATAAATTATTTATCTTCCTCACACACGAATAGAACACTATGTGAGAAGGATTTGATCTTTTGAATAAATCTTTTAGATTTGCATTTTATTTCAAAGTTTCGTTTTTCATTGAGTTTTTTTGCATTTAAATATTTCGACAAAACATTTCAAGAAAGACATAACAAAAACAAAAACATTTACTAATTATTATTGCTCCTCCCTTACGAACTCATTCATGCACCCTATCACTAAATATCTTTTTCATACATACTTCACACACATTCATCCTCCTAACACACTAGTAACAAGAAGATATAATTTGTACAATTTATATACAATTTATGAAATTTAACCATAGAATCACATTAGAGAATATAAATCGCTGTGATGGAAATATCGTTGAATTTTCTTATGGTTTCAATATGAGAAAATCATATGGCAAGGTCTACGCGTTTCGAACTCATTTTAGTTTAGAGTTCTCATCAGGACCATAGACTGAAAATGAAAAAAAGGGAACCTCTGTTAGTATTCATTGTTTGTTTGAAGAAGCTGATGTGGGCTCAACAGCCACTTCTCTGCTTCTTACCTCTCTAATTGTCAGCCAGTCTTTAATCCCAAGAATCACCAAAAAGGCCGCTAGCGGGACCACCTAGATAACAAATAAACATTCTTATTTTTCTAATATCACTGCATGTATTCGTGATCAAACAACCACTATGGTGTACTCACTTAATTTGTGATATTGTGGCGCTTCTCTCTGTAAGAGATAACAAATATGGTTGTTTTAGATAAAGCGGTCCTAGTCGCCACACAGGTTAAAGGGTGCCCTGCTCGGGGACTGGGTCTCTTACCGATTTTGTTTGTCCTATGTTCTCATATATTTTGGGAGCGGGCCAGGGGAATATGTTTTGGCACGAAGTTCACGATGCACCTAAAAAAATGGGAAAGGTGCTTTAGTTGTTTAAATCAGGCATTCCATTTTCTGATACGCTCCGAGGCGGGTCTTAGCTCGGGATGTATCCGGTGCTTACCTTCAATCCGTATCGTATTCAGGCTTCAACCCAAACTGGTCTCGCGATCGTGGGCATTCTGCTTGGTTCCACTAATGTTTCCCTGTTTGGCAATGTCACATGACTATCATGTGTATTGCGGGCGCCATCTTGAGATGGTTCCAATATCTCTATTCTCTATGGAGGTTTAGCGTCATGTTTTAATGGTGTGGTTTTTTGAAAGAGGTCTTTGGCATTTATATTCAATATAGTTGGTGGGTGATATATTTGGGGTATAGAGACAGCACTTGGGAGTGAATACCTTAGGAATTGACGTGTAGTTCTTTACGTTCCATTTAGGGTGGCAGCCATCTTTAATAGGGGAGTCCCACACATGTATTCCGAATTATCTGTGATGTTTCGGCCAGATGGAAAACCTAATCAGATCGCATTCTTGATCTGGATTATAGTTTGTACATCTCGGAAAGTTCATTTAATCTGTCTGTAGCTGTATTGAATCTCACAATCATCATTGCTTCTTTTTTTGAAAGTTTGTCATCCAAATCTCCTCCTCTGAAGTCTTGTTCGACTTTTTTAATCACTGTCCATCGTAGTTCATTATCTCCGTGATTTTTTTATTTGCCAGTGGTTCACCAATGGGGCATTCTGAACCTTGCGTTTTATCCGTGATTTATGTTGTTGGATTCTTGTACGAATCTCTTGATTGGTTTTGCCAATATATAGAAGATTACATGGACATTTAATTCCATAGATCACATACCGTGATTTGCAGTTTGTGAACAGATCGTGTCTCCATGTCATTTCATTGTGTTTGAAAATTGATCCTTCTTCAGTGGAATCGCAACAGTTACACCCCCCACATTTATGGTGCCCCGTGACCGGAGGCAATCCAATCATACGTCTTAAATTGGTAGTGCTGCTCTCACCAATCTATTGGCTTGACTTGATTCTTTTTTAAAAGCGAAAAGGGGAGGTTTTTTTAATTCGTCGCATAGATTTTTTACCAAGTGCCAATTACTGTTCACCACCTTTTTTAACTTGTTGGAATTGGGGCAAAATGTGGTAACTAATACTGTTCGATCCAGTTTATTTTTGACCTTTTTCTCCAAAAGGTGCTCTCGTGGTGTCCACCATGCTCTTTTTTTGGAACGTCGAAGTAGTTTTTTTGGGTATCCACGTTCTATTAAGTTAGTAGTCAATTTTTCCGCATGTTTTAAGTATTCTTCTTTGTCTTGGCAATTTCTACGTATCCTTAAATATTGCCCATATGGCAAGTTTTCCTTAAGGCTTCGAGGGTGATTGCTGGTGAAGTGTAATGATCTGTTGCGATCAGTTTCCTTTCTGTAAAGAGTAGTCATCAGACCTCCTTCGTCCGAAGGGTATATCTCCACGTCTAGGAAAGGAATTTTGTTTTTTTAATACATCAGACTGAATTTAATTTCCTTTGTTCTGTTGTTAAGCCAATTGTTAAAATGCTTTAGTTCTTCTTCAGAGCCTGACCACACAAAGAAAACGTCATCGATATACCGACTCCAACTTTTAATCGATGATCTAAAGGGGTTATCTTGGTAAATGAATTTCTCTTCGTAGCTCGACATGTAAAGGATAGCCAGTTCTGGAGCGAATGGACAGCCCATCGCCACCCCGCCTACTTGAAAATAAAAGTCTCTGTCGAAGTAGAAATAATTCCGTTTTAATGCGAATTGTGCCAGTTGTGTAATGAATTCTGTTGGTACCTTTTCAGGTCTTTCTCTTGTTTCCAATATGGATTTTACAACCTGTATGCCCTCATCTTGTGGTATTTGGGTATACAGGGATGTTATGTCCATCGTGACCATCCAGTCATTCGTCTTGTCAAATTTGACTTCCTGTAATTTATTAATAAAGTCAGTTGTGTCTCTGATATACGATTTTACATATGGAATGAATGGTTTTAAAAAGAAATCCACAAATTTGGAAATTGGTTCCATGAGAGATTCGCAACCGGACACAATGGGACGTCCAGGTGGAGTTTTTTCATTCTTATGTACTTTAGGTAGTACGTAAAAAAGCGGAGTTCTGGGGTGTTTTATTTTCAAGTATTCAAATTCTTTTTTTCAAGAAAGCCTTGTTGGAATGCTTCATCAATCATTGCATGTAATTGATGTTTAAGTTCAAATGTTGGGTCTTTGTTGAGCTTTCGGTAACAATTGGTGTCATTAAGTTGTTTTTTGACCTCGTTGGTGTATAGTGAACGGTCCCATATCACAATTGACCCACCCTTATCTGCTTGTTTTATAATTACAGATGTGTCTTTAGTTAGATTTGTTAAAGCCAGTGATTCGGATTTGGTGATGTTATGTTTGATCCACTTGGTCTTCTTTTCCATATCAGCAATTGCTGATAGGATAGTTCTTTCAAATGTGACTAATTCCTTTGGAATTTTATGATTTGGAGGACAAAAGGTGGATTTATTATGGAGTCCAGTGGTTTCCATGTTTGAATCCATCGGAGTTTCTGCAAAAAATGTTTTTAATCTGATTTTGCGAAAGAACTCTATGGTTTCAGTCTTCAGTTTGACAAAATCTGTTCTTTTTGTAGAGACAAATGTAATCCTTTTTGGAGGATGCTTTCTTCGTCCTTTGTCAGAATTTTTTCGGAAATATTGAAAATTAATGAAGGTGTCAGTTCTTGTAATTCTGGCGTCTGGTCGACATTTCCCATGGTTGAGTGTATCTTGGTTTTCCTCTGGGTTTTGTCTGGCCTCTCCCTAAAAAAGTTGGGCCCTGTTGGTTCTGTTGGAAAGAGCCTCTTCTGTTGGTAGTTCTTCTAGGGTCTGTGTTGTCTCCTTCACTGCTACTACCTGAGGATGAAGTGTCCGAGAAAGTAATATATTTCTGGAAAGATCTTCCTTGATACTCCTGTAAGTGTCTTCGGGATTCAGGGCGGGAATAGAAATCAGGTTGTAAAAAAGGATATACCTTCTCTAAGTTGAAATTTTTTTGATCTTTGTCAAATTGGTTAGTTTTTTGATTAATGGTATAGTCCTTGAATTCACTGATTTCCTTTTCCACTTTTTCTAACAATCCTTTGGCGTCGGTGATCAATTGATTCGTAGCAATACTTGATTGTAAATTTTCTATTTCCTCTAGCTGGACTTTAGATAGTCTTTGCGCTGTCTCGATAGTCAGTACCATGAAGTCCCGGCTACACTTAGTTTCTATGAAACTATAGCCCTTCTTATAGATAGGATCCTCTGTGAAAATTACAGGTATATTTTTTATCTGTAAGCCTCCTGGAATAGTCCCAGCTCTCAACATTTGTTGGAGCAAGAAGTGCCCATGTAGGTCTGTCCAGGTCTGTTTTTTCTTTAGTCTAAGGAGCTTTTCTGTCTCGTTTTGATTTTGTGCTGACACACTTAGGGAAGCTGATGCAAAGAGGGGTGGAGCGGCTAGCAACTTCTTTATGTGATCCTCACTGTAGGCGAACGCCTCATTTTCTGACATAGTTTTTCTTACACACTTGACACACTCACTCAAATTCAACCCTACAAAAAACACTCAAGACCGACGCAGGACAAAATTCCTAATTCTCAAATGAGAATTCTCAATTTAACACATAACAAATACCCACAATTCTTTGAAAAAAGGGGCTACCACACAGGCAATTGCCTGCTAATGCAATTACTATTCACCACTGGGTATGGGCTCCCAAACAGCAAGGCCAAACCCTGCCTAATATGTGTCACAAAAAAGATGCCAGCGCTGCTAATCCTAATTCATAAATTATTTATCTTCCTCACACACGAATAGAACACTATGTGAGAAGGATTTGATGTTTTGAATAAATCTTTTAGATTTGCATTTTATTTCAAAGTTTCGTTTTTCATTTAGTTTTTTTACATTTAAATATTTCGACAAAACATTTCAAGAAAGACATAACAAAAACAAAAACATTTACTAATTATTATTGCTCCTCCCTTCCGAACTCATTCATGCACCCTATCACTAAAGATCTTACAAAAGTCGAACAAGACTTCAGAGGAGGAGATTTGGATGCCAAACTTTCAAAAAAAGAAGCAATGATGATTGTGAGATTCAATACAGCTACAGACGGATTAAATGAACTTTCCGAGATGTACAAACTATAATCCAGATCAAGAATGTGATCTGATTAGGTTTTCCATCTGGCCGAAACATCACAGATAATTCGGAATACATGTGTGGGACTCCCCTATCAAAGATGGCTGCCACCCTAAATGGAACGTAAAGAACTACACGTCAATTCCTAAGGTATTCACTCCCAAGTGCTGTCTCTATACCCCAAATATATCACCCACCAACTATATTGAATATAAATGCCAAAGACCTCTTTCAAAAAACCACACCATTAAAACATGACGCTAAATCTCCATAGAGAATAGAGATATTGGAACCATCTCAAGATTCAAGATAGCGCCCGCAATACACATGATAGTCATGTAACATTGCCGAACAGGGAAACATTAGTGGAACCAACCAGTTTGGGTTGAAGCCTGAATACGATACGGATTGAAGGTAAGCACCGGATACATCCCGAGCTACGACCCGCCTCGGGGCGTATCAGAAATTGAAATGCCTGATTTAAACAACTAAAGCACCTTTCCCATTTTTTTAGGCGCATCGTGAACTTCGTGCCAAAACATATTGCCCTGGCCCTCTCCCAAAATATATGAGGACATAGGACAAACAAAATCGGTAAGAGACTCAGTCCCCGAGCAGGGCACCCTTTAACCTGTGTGGCGACTAGGACCGCTTTATCTAAAACAACCATATTTGTTATCTCTTACAGAGAGAAGCGCCACAATATCACAAATTAAGTGAGTACACCATAGTGGTTGTTTGATCACGAATACATGCAGTGGGATTAGAAAAATAAGAATGTTTATTTGTTATCTAGGTGGTCCCGCTTCGCGGCCTTTTTGGTGATTCTTGGGATTAAAGACTGGCTGACAATTAGAGAGGTAAGAAGCAGAGAAGTGGCTGTTGAGCCCACATCAGCTTCTTCAAACAAACAATGAATACTAACAGAGGTTCCCTTTTTTTCATTTTCAGTTTATGGTCCTGATGAGAACTCTATACTAAAATGAGTTCGAAACGCGTAGACCTTGCCATATGATTTTGTCATATTGAAACCATAAGAAAATTCAACGATATTTCCATCACAGCGATTTATATTCTCTAATGTGATTCTATGGTTTAATTTCATAAATTGTATATAAATTGTACAAATTATGTCTTCTTGTTACTAGTGTGTTAGGAGGATGAATGTGTGTGAAGTATGTATGAAAAAGATCTTTAGTGATAGGGTGCATGAATGAGTTCGGAAGGGAGGAGCAATAATAATTAGTAAATGTTTTTGTTTTTGTTATGTCTTTCTTGAAATGTTTTGTCGAAATATTTAAATGTAAAAAAACTAAATGAAAAACGAAACTTTGAAATAAAATGCAAATCTAAAAGATTTATTCAAAAGATCAAATCCTTCTCACATAGTGTTCTATTCGTGTGTGAGGAAGATACATAATTTATGAATTAGGATTAGCAGCGCTGGCATCTTTTTTGTGACACACTGGATTCAAGCTAGCCTGGCTGATGACGGCTGATTAGCCAGAAACCGGTCCCAGGATGCTTGTATCTGGTCCAGGGAAGACATGGCTTAGCAGTTCGGGCTGGACTGTTCCCATGAGGCACAGGGTCAGACTGAGTTGCATATGGCCATGTCTGAACGGGGTGGCGGAGTGAGCTAAAGAATGATGATTGATTAAACCCAGATCAGTTGACTGGGGGTGAGTGCTTGCAAAGTTCAACACTCCGTCCATCATCCCCCTTTGGTTTTTCAAGGGAAAAAATGTGACATATCTACTAAGATATGGCACATTTTTTCTCTTTCCCAGTGCTGGTGCACTTATGATTGCCATGACCCAACACACACATCCTTGCACCACAGGGCAAAAGTGTGGGTGTGATATCTAAAGCATATGTTTTGTACAAGAAGGGTGTTCCAGAACAAAAACAATGCTTTAAGATATTTCCTACTTTCAATGTGTGCTCAACAATGAAGCACATATGCAAAGTTGAAAAAAATGGACAAATGAAACACCTGCCTCAATGAGGCGTAAGGTTTTGGAGCAAATCTCCTTCTAGCCATGTTAGTGGGCAAGGATTTCTTGTACTGCCCCTGGAACACCTGTTCGATGCACAGTAGCACATAGTAAAAGTGTGCGTTACTTTTGGGAACTATTCAATGCAAATCCTAGTTTGTGTTGGATAGTAAATCCCACCTCAACTGTTTGCAACCGGTTTGCATCTGTTTTGTGATGAAAACTGGTACAAAGCATTAGTAAATCTGAACCTTGGTGCCCCAGTCTGTAGTGGGTCACCGTGTGGACTATCCTTTGGGGTGGAATCCAGTAGAATCCATTTGGTTCCTGCTTCATGTTAATGCTGTTGCTGGAAAAGTTAAAGATCTAATTTCATCTGTGCTTAACAGATCCTCTTCTTCATTTGTTCCTCACTGTATTTCCGATTGAAAGTTAAATGCAATCTAATGTGCAAGACCCTGATCAACAACTTTGTTGCAACATGTTTGGTTAACTAGAGAGTTTTAATGATGTCGCCAGTCTTTACCTTCATGATCACGTGTGGTGTATTTTTCACATTTGACAGACATTTCTTTGGTGCATAATAAAATATGTCTAATTACCCATAAGTGGGAGTGAAGCCTTCCCAGAGCTCTAAACTTCCTTTGATGCCACTGACTCTCTGATGTGTACGGCTAATACTTAAGACATTACTCTGAAAGCTTTATATAGTTAAATAATTGCTCATAGCAGAAATAGGATTTCCTTATGGGGATTTGCAATATGCATTTACCAGCACGGAGGCTGATGTGTCATCACGAGGCTAACAATAGTAATATCGACTACGTGCTGAAATCCGAGGGCCTCACTATCAGAAAAAGATGACGCTTACTAATAGGAAATGAAATAAGCCCAGATGAGCAGCACACGGGGTTCATCGCCTGTGGTCAGGTCAAAATATGAACGAATAAGAGAAAACTTCAATAACTGTTTAAGGAGAAGTGAGAAAAGCAATATGCTATAATGGAAATATGTGAAAATACAAAAAAATACAAGTGTGACTGAAAGCAAAATTGGGGTGCAATGAAAGGTGGATCAAAGGCCAAATAAGCGCTTAAGCTGATTATTATGAAGAAATATGTTATTAAAACACATGGGGCAAAGGGGAATCCCAGCGCTTCGCAAAAACTCCCAAAATCATCTGGTAAAACCCAGTGGTTATTGTGTTCTTTTTTAATCATTTCTTTAAAACCAGTACATTAGATTGACAGTGGAGGGTGTATAAAGTAGAAAATTGTTTTACTACCCAAGCTGGCTGGATATAAGCAAGAAATAGCTAGCAGGAAAGTAGAAGTGGCTACAAGTGGGCCTCAATTAACATATCACTGGAAATGCGGCTCTGTACATTAGGGCCAAAGCCGTGAATAGCCCTGCGGTAGAAGCCTAACGCTTTAAAAAAATAAGTGTTGCCATTGAAAGCTAGTAGAAATATATGGATCTTTAGAAAGTGACTCACCACGGGGCAGTCACAGCACCAGCAGAACAGAAACATATGGCAGAAGTTTAGCCATTAATCCTGAAGGCAAGCCCAGATGATGGCGTGACACTTATTTTGCATACTGGGGGCACAGTAAGTAGATGAAAGAGGCCAAACATCGAAATATCGAAAAATGTATACAAAGTTAGAGAGAAACAAAGAGAAGTAAGTGGGTTAGAGGGTGTCTATCCATTTTGCTAGTTTAAATGTGAGAAATAAATAAATGAGTATGGGGAGACAGATGAAAGGGGTGTTTATGTAAAACACATTTTGTGGGATTTCAAAAACAAGGTGCACATGATCAACAGGCCTGATTCTTCTTAACACACAGGAAAAAAACTGGGAGATGGTACAGGAAGCACCAGGGATTAAAATATGGCATTTCTTTGGGCTGTGTCTTAGATGGACTTAACTCTCGTTGCAATGGTTTTATGATTGGGATGTTGTAAGAAATTGGGATTTTGGTTGGGGGGTGGAGGGGGAAAGCTCTAGGAAAGCAGGAGCCACAATTCTTGCCAAGGTGAAGCCACAAGCAAACTCAAAATTATCCTGTGCTCAACCACATGGTAGCTTGGCACTGAGCAGTCAGGTTTACCTTAGAGGCAATGTGTAAAGTATTTGTGAAATACTTCAAACAGTAACATAGTAAAAACACACCACAAAAGGATCCCACGCCAGATTTAGAATAATAGATTTTCCTTAAATAAATAAAATAAGACCAAAACAACAAAAATCCAACCAGTAGAACTGGAGGTATGCAGTTTTAAAGAGATCAGTGAAAATTGCACCAAGAAGCACAAAGTGCCAACTGTGAATATGTGGTTGCCTGGACTGTTATGAAGTCACAAGGTCAGACCAACCGCGATGGAGTGCACTGCAATTTGGCCTGCTGAACAAGAGTACCTTTAGTCCAGGTTGCAGACCATTGCAAGATCTTGTGTTGAGGATGCGTCAGGCAGCCGAGGCGATGTGTCGGTTCTGAGGAGCTGCCAAGCTGTGAAAGGACGACCTGCGTCTTTAGCGAGGATCTCATTGACAAGGGCTTGTGATGCGATATCCAGCATTGGGAATGCATCGCGCAGTCGAGGCAATGCATTGGTTTGAAGGAGCTGAGGCTGCAAGGAAAGGATGGTTGTCATCGTTGTGGCTGATGTTGATGAGAGAATTGCGATGCAAGGGCCTGCTTTGGAAAGATTCACTCAGCGGCGGTTCTTATGCAGGCTGTGAGGTTGATGCAGAGTCTTTGCGCTGAGAGAACCTTCAGAGCAGAGACAATACGTTGGTTCTGTTTTGAATTTCCCTGCATAGCAGAGGTGATGCATGTGTTCTGCTAGGTCCACAGATTGGCTGGCAGAGCAGCTTCAGGCCCACTTTCAAGGGTCCAGGATCTGGGTGGCACCACTTGGCAGGGAAGGTTCCTTAGATGACAGAGTCCAGGCGCTGGGTTCAAGGTAGTTGGAGGCTCTAGCCAGGAGGCCAGTCAACTAGCCATTGGAGTCACTCTAGGTACCTCGGTTCAACAGATGCAGATCCAGCCACTCTCACCCCAACAAGAGGGCAGCAGGTGGCAGGTCAGCACAGCAGGGCAGCTGGGTTTCAGAGCAGCAGTCCAGCAGATTGTCATTCCTTTTAGCAGCACAACAGTGGCATTTTAAAAATTGTAATTTAAAATCTGACTTAACCATGAGGGAGGATTTTGCATTATAATTCCAAAAACACCAAACATGAACTGCTTACCGGTTCCCATTTGAAAATTACAGATTAATAAGTGTAATAAGGTAACTCCAATGTTATCCTATGGGAGAGATAGGACTTTCAATAGTAAAAAACCCCAAATGTAAGTGTTTTTCACTATGATGACATGTAAAACTAACCAGTATCTGACCACCCTTTTAAATACACTGCACGGGCAGTCTGCCCTCTGGGCTGTCCAGGGCCTTCCCTAGAGGGCACTTACACGTTTAAAAAAAAGAAAGGTTTGAGTCTGGCAAAATAATTTGTTTGACAGTTTGAAATGGCAGTTTAAAACTGCACATACAGGTTGCAATGGCTGACCTGGGACATATGTAAAGGGCTACTTAAGTGTGTGGCACACTCAGTGCTGTAGCCCCACTAGCAACATTTAATTTACAGGCTCTGGGAAAATGTAGTACCACTTTATTAGGGACTTACAAAGTAAATGAAATGGCAATTAGGGATAAGCCAATGTTACCATGTTTTAAGGAATGACCACATGCATTTTAGCACTGGTTAGCAGGGATAAAGTGCACAGAGTCCTAAGGCCAGCAAGAACAGGTTCAGCAAAAATAGGAGGGGTGATGGCAAAACGTTTGGGGGAATAACCACCCTAAGACTGACAGGTCTAACAGTTAGTCAACTTAAAACCAATTTCCTATCACATTGGGTATAATATAGAAAGTGAGCAGGGCAATATTCAAGACACTAGACCTCATTGGCAGGAGGAACAGGATATAATATTGCAAAAGCGAAGATTATAAGAAAAGCAATACCAACATGTATTTGAGAGTAAAGGGTGACTATCAAAGACTTTTTTGGAAATATTAAGGCATTTTAATGTTTTATAGTCTCCATGGACATGTATCTTCTTTGTCACCTTTGGAGCAGTGCCTTCGTGTGTAAACATGATAGTGGGTTGGATGAAACGGCACTTTTGAAACTGGCCTTACTCATCATTTATGTCCTTCATCTTGCTTTGTCTCTCGTCACCAGGAATCTAACCCCGACGTCATGTTCTAGAGATAGTTGTCCAGTCCCTGGTTTCTTTAGAAATTTCCCAGTGCTACAGCATATAGTGTCACAGACTGTCATAGGGTACAAATTACCTGTAATTGTGCTTCTTGCAAGCTTTAATTCTTGGGCCAACTCCATTGACATCTCAAGTTCCAACCAGTACTGCTGACAAGTCTGCCTGTGTAAGGTTCAACACTTTGATCAGTCTATGTACTATTTATCTGTTTCTTCTGGAAACTGAGAGGGTATTAGTAGTGGTCAGTAAAGTACTTTGCCATTTTGTTTTTTGGATAGTCATTACAGGCCTGCCTTGCTCTTGTCACCTTTAATTGTGGTATGCACGTTCTTGCCAGCTATACTCACAGGGATTGATCTAAATGCAGATGTGCGTACTAATGTTATTGCAGCGAGTCTGGCCAGTGTGAGCAGGCAGCTTTTTCCTCTGTTGACATGGATGTGCTCTTTAATGAAATCACATATTTGTTTAGGGATGGCTGGAGTGGTTGTTTTTGGAATGATATGCTGTTTGTCCAAATTCACTGCCCTACTGGGTAAAGTTCATTATATATCTTCCTACCCAGGTTTTAAGACAGCCATATCATCTGTACTATGTGAAAGCAGCTTCTTTGATCCCTTTAGAGGTCTTGGAGTAAGGCACACTTATTTGTTACTATGCTATCTAGTGATAGACTATTGCAGGAAGTAGAGTATCATTTACATGATGAATGTGCCACATCCTCTCCTGACTTTGGCTGCATATCTAATATGTATTTTAATACTGCCGGTAGGGAACCAGATTGTTTAGCTATGGGGTAGGGAGGCTACAATCTTGTCCAGCTCCCACAAAGTCCAAACAATCTGACTCCTAAAAGTTAAATTGGCTTTTGTGGCGAATCCCGGGCTCACAGTTGTACCTTAGCTATTGGAACTGCGCTTACCTTAAATAAAACTGCATTGTAGCTCTGAAAAAAGAACTTAAAACAGCCACACCAAATGAGGTTAACAGAGATTAAAATAATGAGTAGAATAACACAACATATTAAGAAGATTGAGGAATAAATTAAAAGAAAAAAATGGGCTACATTAAAAGACATAGTAAAGAGAAAAATCAAAGTTATTCTATGATGGATGGGCTGTAGAGTGGGTAACAGGATCTGGTTTGGAATGGTTCAGTTGATCAAATGACACCATTATGAAGTCAAGTGCCCACAAAAATAAAGAGGATATACGTTCAGTTTTAGGAATGATAGATTTTTATAGCAAATTGATTGATAGTTTGTCAAAAAGTACATTCAATATGAGAAAGTTGTTGAAGAGCAAGGGGACTTTTGAATGGGGCAAGATTTGTAGTGAAGAGTTTGAAAACAAAATAACTCTGGTTGAAGGCACGTGTCCCAGGACAAAATATCATTATAACAATGGACGCAAGTTCAAAAGGTTTAGGGGTCATTCAGTTTCTAGGAAAGTTGACAGGATAAGTGGAAGTCAGTTGCTCCGTCATAGAGAAGAACATATTAGCTGTGTTTTGGGTTTAGATAAGTTCAAGATCTTAATTTGAGGTTCTGCATTTAAAGTCCATACAGACCACATGCCACTCAAAGACATTTTTTTGAAGAAAAGGTTGGAAGTAGTCCCAAGTAGAATTAGATGGCGGGTCATCAATTTGCAAGAATTTATTTTTGTTGTTAAATACATACCTAGAATCAAAAATAGGGCAGTTGATTGTTTGTCTAGTTTGGTGAATGATTCACTTGTAGAGGGAAGTGTTGCAGAAATGGAAGGTGAGGAAGAATGGTTGACAAAGAGGGGGTGTGCAGGAACATATAGTGTAGTTTCAGAAGAAAACTGAAAGGAAGAAATGGAAGGTGACAACGTTGTGGAGAAGGTAAGGAGAATGCTTACTCATGGATGGGACCACAGAGGAATAGATTGGGACCAATAAGACTACTTAGGATGGTCAGAAGAGAATTAGTGAAGGTTGATAATTGTTTGCTTAGAGATACAAAGCACTTTTTTGAACTTTTTGGTGACTGCACAACGATGTCTTGCAGGATTTAGCACATACGGATTCAGATGCAGACATAGGCTCGAACTATGCATGCAACTAATGACCATACAGTTTTTACTGTGAGAAAAATACCTACGAGAAATAGAATGTTATAATTTGACCCCAAAAATAAGGTGTGAGAAGGATATACCAATTGAGCAGCAGTGGAGTGGTGTGGCTCACTGGTTAGAGGCGGCAGACCCGGAAGCAGAGAACGGCCCGGGACCAGGGTTCAATTCCCGTCGTGGACCAGGGTCAGCGGACTCGATAATTCTCGCTTTGGTGCCTACTCTAACCAGGGATCACACTCGGCAACTCTGGGCATTAGCTTGCCTCATCTCCACAACGGCCCCCCACATACACCGGGGATGCCTGGTTTCACCTTGGAGATACCCAGCAGGGATCATCTCACAGGGAAAGCCAGGACGGGTTCCCCAGTGGTCTACAGCGATGGGACGCCCCATTGCTGGGGTAGCCATGCGCTTTACAAGACAACCTAACATAACATAACAAACATTAAGTCATTAAATCATATGGTGGGCTCCATACACTAGTCAACATAGGTGCTACTATATTATAAGCCCTGAAGAAGTCTCTTTTACTGGGCAAAACATGTTGCCTAGACTGGAAGAAAAGTTTTTTATAAAAAGAATAAAAAGATGTAAATAAAGGGACACTTTTCGGAATAACATGGCTGGAGTCTTCACACTATGTTAAATGGAATAATATATAATTGAAATACATTGTTTATAATGGATGGTGTGTGCTGATCACTTTCATGCAATGACAAAGCTGATTCCACCCAGGGTGTTACAAGAGAGATTGATAGATTTGGCACATGAAGGTCAATTTGTCAAATACAAAATGAAAGAAAGACTAACTTAAGATTTTTGGTGGGAAGGCATGGACGTGAAGTGGTTGATCAGGGATTGTGTGCAGTGTGGTAACCGTGATAAGACTTTGTCAATGAGACAACTACCAATGCATTGCCATCAGCTTCTGGATGGGCCATAGGTGGAGATAGCAATGGATACTGTGGGACCATTGGCTCATGAGATGAATTGTCTGTACATTTTGGTGCTTGTGGATATATTCCCAAGATGGCCAGATAGAAAGTGTTACTCTGATATCAGTACTAGGAGTGTTATCAAGTGCTTAGAAGAGAAATTCACTAGAGAGGGACTGCTTATGCCAGTTCTTACTTACAATGGGATGCAGTTTTGTTCCATGGAAATGCAAGCATTTTGTAGAGCATTAGAAGAAAACAGCATCACCTTGCATTATGTCATACCGAAACTAAAGGTGGAGTAGAGAGGTTTAACAATACACTACAGGAAGGGATTCAGTTGGCTATGTAAAACAGGGTGAATTCGAAGAAGGAAGTAATGAAGCATCTTCTAGCATATCGACTAACACCACATCAAACAACATTTGTGTTGTTGAAAGTAAGGAGATCTAACTCCAAGCAAGTCTGGATGGTTGAAATGGCAGAACGAGTGGATGAGTGTGGATATAATGGATTCCTGGGGACAGACAGGGTTGAAGTTGCAACATGAATGGAGGAAAGTGTATGTTAAAGTGCATAACACAAGGACAGTGGGAGTAAAAGTAGGGGGTTGGGTGAGCTTACAGCTCCTACTAGGAGTGGGGCATGGACAAAATCTACCAAGCCTGTGAAAGTAGTGCAGATGTTTTGGAATGCAGTCATAACCCAGGAAGAGAGGATTTGGAACCTATGAAGATATGCTGATTGTTCTAGATCCAGTTTGAATGGTGCAGGATTTCTTGAACATCATGAAGCAAGATGGGACAGTGAGGAGGATGACATCAGATGTGCACCCAGTGATGGTAGAGGTAATACTGTTGAAATTAACCCACAATGTGTAGCCTGGAGGCTGGGCAGATGTCTTTCTCAATCTCATGATTTTTTAAAAGACTATGGGTCAGATGTACGACCATTTCATTTTGCGACTTGCAAATTGCAATTTTTAGTGACTCACAATTAGCAAGTCGCTAAATGAAATGTAGCGATTCTTAATGAGGTCGCAAATGACTTACTTTATTAATATTCATGAGGTAGGTTGCAATTTGTGACCCATTGGGAATGGCCTGTAATCATAGGGATGGTGGCCTGCTGGAGTCAGCTCAGCAGACTACCATGTCTGTGATTGCTTTTTAAATGAATTATTTTTTTGCCAGAAAAGCAACCCGAAAATGGGATGCATTTGAAAAAAGAAAAAGTTTCCTTTTCATTTTTTAAGCGTAGGCAGTGGACTGTGGAATCCCTGCCTGCTCTTAAAAATTTTACCGCCCACATTCACACAGGAAAAGGGGTCCCCTGGGCCCATCCCCGTTTGCGAGTGTGTTACCACAGAGTTGGTTTGCTGAACCCTATTTATCGAGTCAGTAATAGGTTACTGACTCGAAAAATAGGGTTAATAGATTGCAAAAGCAGTTTTAGTGGTCGCAAATGGCCCAAATCTCTATTTGCGACCAGTCGTACATCTGGCCCTATGTTACCAGATACATTTTCTAGGGATCAGTGACAGAATATTGGAAACACAAATATCGAGTGGACAGAATATTGTATAAAAAATATCAAAGGCAAAAATATAAGGAAGGTAAATGTAAATAGGTAAGTATAACTTTACTACTCTTAACTCCAGATCTATATATGTATATTGTCAAGGTACATATATGTGGAGTTGTATATAATAAAACCCTACTTATCCATAGAAAACCACCTACACAATATTTTTGTCCTCAATATTTTTGACACAATATTCTGTCCCGTGATATTGTGTTTCAGACACTTTGTCCAAATTCTGCTTTCTAAATTTACTAAGGGTCCAATTTACAAAGGAAAACTTACACTTCAGTCTGAGTTGATGATTTTTTTGGTATTCACATAAAGGTCAGTTACGAGAAGTCACTTTATGAGTGCAGAGTGCACGCACTCAGGGCAGAGTCTCCCTACTCAGGGCAGAACTCCACACTCATACAGTTACTACTCGTAACTTACCTTTGTAAATACCAAATAATCGTAAACTTAAACCAAAGGCTAAGTTTAATTTTTGTGAATCAGGCCATAGTGTTTTTATCCATATAGGGCTTGATTAGGAGTTTGTCGGTTAATTCTGACCATGTGCAAGCCCCTGTTTATGCATGGGTCGAAATTACGTGATTGCAGGGATTCTGATAATTGACGGTTGCGTTAAATATCACAATCTTTGTTAGATATTGACAGGTCAAACATCCCCAAAATGTAAAAGGGGAAATATCTACGTTTTTTTACAGCACCATGTGGATTTTGGTGCATTATACTCGTAATAGGTGCTTTTTAGTGCAGCTGATAAATAACGTACCCCATTGCATAATTATTTATCAAGTGTGGTAAAAAGCACCCATACGTATGTATATTCACTGAAAAAAACAAAGGCTACAGGGACGTTGTAGCTAGGAAATATAATTTTAAAAAATACGTAGAAATTCACTGAAAAAACAAAGGTTACAGGGACATTATAGTTAGGGTGACATTTCACTCAAAAAACCCCAGAGAACTTCAGCGGATATAGTTAGTTGACCTAACTATAACTCGCATCCACCCAATGCACTGCATATGACCTCACAATTACATCACTCATGACATGGTCAGTGACATCACTCATGACATCTCAAATTACATCACTCATGACATCATCAAGTGACTTTGAGTACTTTTAGAAAGTTAATGAGTGTTGAATATATATACTAAGGTGTATTGGTGAATACGCAGGTGTTTATAGTGCCTGTATGGATGATTTAGTGGGTGTGTGACTGACTGTATAAGGGAGTGATTAGGTGTCTCCGTGAATGTATGGGTGAGTGACTAGGTTGTGCCAATGTCTGTATCTGTCTGTCAGTTGGTGTCTAAGTGACTGTATGGGGTGGTGAGTGGGTACATGAGTGGTTGTATGAGTGATTGATTGGTTGTTGGAGTACCTGTATGAGTGTCAGTGTGGGTGGGTGAGGGTGTGTGTGACTGCCTGCATGGATGAGTCAGTGGGTGAGTCAGTGGTTGAATGGGCTAGTGAGTGCATCTGTGAGGGGTTGTATGGGTGACACAGTGTGTGTATGGATGTGTTTGTAAGTGAATGGATGTGTCATTAGTATATGGGTGATTAACTGCATTTGTGAAAGGAAGTGTAGGTGAGTGTTGGAGTATATGAGTAACTGTATGTGTGACTGAGTGATTGTGAGAGTGGTCGTAAGGGTGAGTGTGTGCTTGTGTCAGTGACTGTATCGGTGAGTAAGTATGTGTTAGTATCTGTATAAATAAGTGAGTGGGTGCGTACAACTGTATAGGTGAGTAAGTGGCAGTGTAAGTGACTCAATGGGTGTGTGAGTAGCTCTATGGGTGACTGGCAGTGTGTGAGTGGCTGGAAGGGTATATAAGTGGATTTATCATCGTCTGTATTGGTCAGTGAGTTGGTTATGAGTGGCTGTATAGGTGAGCTTGTTTTTGTTGCCTGCATGAATAGCTGCGTATGTGTTAGTATCTGTATGAATATGTGGGTGGGTGTGGGTGTAACTGTATAGGTGAATATGTGGCTGTGTGATTGACTTTATGGGTGAGTTAGTAGGTTTGATAGTAGCTCTATGGGTGACTGACATTGTGTGAGTGGCTGTGTGGGTGTATGAGTGGATATATCAGAGGCTGTATTAGTCAGTCAGTTGGTGTATGTGTGGCTGAAGGGGTGACTGAGTAGATGTGTGTGTAGACCTATGAATCAGTGAGTTGGTGTGTAAGTATGGGTATGGGTGTGCCAATGGTTTTGAGATTGTTAGTGTGGAAGTTGGAGTTGGTGTTTGAAAGGTTCTATTGGGGTGTGAGTGGGTACATCAGAGATTCTTTGGATGATGTTATCAGTGAAATCATTAATGTCATTTGCGATTTCATCAGTGATGTCACTGACCATGGCATGAGTGATGTAATGTGTGAGGTCATAAGCGGTGCACAGCTAACTATAACTGCTGAATTGTTCTGGTTTTGTATGAGTGAAATGTCGGCCTAACTATAACTTCCCTGTAACCTTTGTTTTTTTGTGAATTTCTAATGTTTTTAAAAATTATATTCTCTATATTTAAAGTAGTTGTCACATTTGCAGAGTGGTGGAGAAAGGGGGTGGGGCCTCAGACCAGCTCTCAGAAATTCAGCTGTGTAAGACTTACAGTAGGTACCAGGAGGGCTTCTTGCCCCCCATGGTCCCTCGGGAGTTAAGTGGACTTCATCCCCCAACCAGCAGTGCGCCAGGAGCCTTGTTTACAGAGTGGTGGAGAAAGGGGCATGGCCTCTGAATACCTCTTAGCAATCCCACTGTCTCGGACTTACTGGATGTAACAGGAAGGGTAGTCGGCCCTCAATTGACATCACAGTAGGATTGCTGAGAAATTGTCAGAGGTCATGCCTCCTTTATTCACCACTCTGCAAATGAACCTCTTGTCGCACTACTAGTTGGAGGATGAAGTCCCCTTGCTCCAAAGGATCTTTGGGGGCCATCTTACATTTTACAACAACTACTGAACACCAAATATGCAAAAGACACTTCCTTGTACCAACATCTACCTCCCTGCTACATTTGGTGTAAGTCTGTTCAGTGATTCGGGCTGTAGCTGTGGCTAAAGATTCCTATGGGAATTCATATTACAAATGCACCCTTATTTTGGGCCCCAATTTCTCGGTCCCCACTGCACAGATCAGCCCCACATTTTCCAGGACACACAGAACCTACCTTGACAATTTTTGGGGAAACTCTATGAAGATTGGTCAAACAAGGCCAAAGTTATAGCCAAGTAAAAAAATGGTTTTCCTATGGAAACTAGGTTCTAACTATAACTATATATATTATCTACTGGTGGTCGCCAGTAGGTAGTTATAGTTAGGACCACGTTTCCATAAGAAAAGCATTTTTTCATGTTCTTATATCTTTGGCGTCGTTTGATGAATCTTTACGAGATTTCCCAAAAAGTTTCTCTTTTTTGATCAGCTGCTATCTTGAAAGATTTGGGGTGATTGGTCAAGGAGGGACTGAGAAAAAAGGGGGGTCCCAAAACATGTTTCCTCCATGCAATTTCCATAAAAAGCTTTAGACAAGGCTACAGGTCAAACTGCTAAACATAAATACGCCAAATTTGGCAGGAAGAGAGGTATTGGTGCAGAAAGCACGCTTTTGTTTAAATGGGGTAAATCCGTTCAGTAGTATTTGAGAAATATCAAATTTTACAGATATCGATATTTGAGAATTCTGACATCTGATTGGCTGAGGGGTTACGAGCACGAGGGTGCGGCTCATTGGCTGCGAACGGTTGAAACTAGGAAGTGTTGGTAGCCATTTGACTCAGTTGAGAGGTGTAGGGGGAAAAAAGAGAAATATTGTATAAGAGGGTATAGTAGGAACATTGTGGAGTTACTTTAAGCAGTCTGTACGGTGCAGAGGCAGGGAGTTTGAATGTTGCGTTGGCCGTGGAAATCACGTCTGCAGAACAAAGGTGCGCGGTATTGAGGAAAGGTTGCGTAGGCTCTGTAAAGTCCGTAGGGAAAACAATGCGCCGTATTGCGACAAGCAGTGTGTAGGGTGCACACATAGGTAGTGTGAATGTTGCATAGTCCATGGAAACCATGTCCTCAAAACAACGATGCGCACTATTACGGCAATGTTCAGTAGACTGTGGAAATCATATCAGGAAAACAACAATGCGCCCTATTGCGGCCTTCCTTTAATATAATGCGGAGTAATGTTTACTTATTATGCGGTGTTCACTTTTATCATGGATAGTGTCACTTTGTTAGAGGAAAAGTAACATTATGTGGGAGGGCGTGTTCTCTCCCTGTGTGCGGAACATAATAAATGATTAATTGGCTGAGGTGTTCCAACAACGAGCGTAATGTTCATTGACTGCCAACCATTGAAAGTAGAAGTGTTTCCAGCCATTCCCTTCTCCTCCGTGGAGTAGCAAGAACATTTGATTGGCTCACATATTCCAAGGAGGAGCTTCCAGGGCTTAATGTTCTTTGGCTGTAAACCATTGAAAGTAGAAGTGTTGCCAGCCATTCCCTTACCCCCCACGGAGTAGAAGGGACATCTGATTGGCTGACGTGTTCCAAGGAGGACCTTCCCAAGCCTAATGTTGATTGGCTGTAAACCATTGAAAGTAGAAGTGTCGCCAGCCATTCCCTTCCCCTCCATGGAGTATCAGGGACATCTCATTGGGTAACGTGTTCCAAGGAGGACCTTCCCAAGCTTATTGTTCATTGGCTGTGAAGCATTAAAAGTAGAAGTGATGGCAGCCATTCCCTCCCCTTCTGCGGGACACCATGGACATTTTATTGACTAAAGTGTTCCGAGTACAAGTTTGCTCCTTATTGGGTGGGAACGGTTCACTGTTGGTAGCCATTTTGTGACGCACTTCAAAGGAGTACGGGGAAACAAAATAGTAGAGGGGAGGGTAGGAACACTATTAACTCTGTACAGTGGTTACAAGGTGGTGGACAGGGACCAAGAAGGTAAAAATAGTTTTTTATATATTTTAAGGGCCATATATATTTTGCATGGGGCCTACAAATCAGGTTGGGAAAATAACAGAGTGTTTTGCGGTCTTCTTTTTATTAAGTCAGCAGGTGGGACACTTCACAGGAGCAGTATTTACTTATAATGTGGTGTTTACTTTTCTGACGGGGAGTGCTACATCTTTGGAGCAAATATTATAATAAGGAGGAGGGGGTTGAAAAAGAAAGTGCGGTGTTAGAGTCTTCATTTAAATAAGGTTCTGAGTAAGCTACTTCTCGGGAGCAATGTTTACTTATAATGTATAGTTATAGTGCAGTGCTTACTTCTGTCGCGGGTAGTGCTATTTCCTTGCAGCAAAATAGTAAGTGTGGTTGCGCTGCAAAAAATTAAGTCTAGGTTTGAAACAGTTTTTTTGAGCAATCACAAATATACTTTCTTAGGAAAGTGTAGCTGTATATATCAGACGGGTGACAAACAAAAAACGCAATTCATAAAATATCCCTTAAGCGTGGCCACACCTTTTTTTTTTTGCCTATAGTTTGTAAAAGTGTTGCCCCATATTCTTGTTAATATAAGAGGACATCAGTTACTTTTAGATAAAGTAGAAAAGAAGTGCTACAAGAAACACTCCTGCACTACATCATCTCAGGTCACAACAACAATAACAAGTAAAAAACAGTTAAACACAAATTACGTCATATTACCTGTGCGCTTCATCAAAACATTAAATAAAACACTATGCGTACACATTTTTTTTAGGGACTACTATTTTATAAAATATTAGCAGTGTTACAAACAGCGAGGTAGTAAGTTATCAACGGAAATAACTGTAGTGAATGTTGTTAATATGTCGCAGAGCTAGATCTCCAACCCCTCTGAAGTACTATAAGTTCACAGTATTAAAATGTACAGGGTGAGTATATAGTATTTCACAGGAGAAGAATAAGTTGCACAAAAAAAAATATTTACACTGACCATGCCATGAATCATGTAATATGTGTCGTAATGAGCAGTGCATTGCGGGGGCGCGAGTTGTAGTTAGCTGATCTAACTATAACGGTGGAATTTCTATGGTTTTGTATGAGTGAAATGTCCAGCTAACTATAACGTCCCTGAAACCTATGGTTTTTTCAGTGAATTTCAAGGGTTTTGTAAATGCTAATTCCTAACTATAACACGCCTACAACCTATGGTTTTTTCAGTGAATTTTAAAGGTTTTGTAAATGACAATTTTTAAATATATTTATTCTTATATTTATTTTTTTGATACTGATTTACTAATTTTTTTAAAACTATTTATTTTTAGATATTTTATTTTTTAAATTACATTACATTGTGTGGCCCCCCTTCTTTTAATTTCTTTTGGGCCCTGGACCCCCATCCCCTAGAGCCTAACCCGCAAATCTAAATGTATTCATTTTTTTATAGGAATGGGATTCCTATGGAAGGAAATACAAGTTACTTGTAAGTATGCTTGAAACTACTTGTCATGGTCAGTGCTGGGCTAAAAGATGCAGCACTGGTTTCTTTCCTGATAACAAATGAATACATCGGAATTCGTTCTTCGGATGACTTAAGGTGAATATTTTTAAGTTCGAAAACTGCACACTTAGAAGAACTTGCAACTGAAACCAGTCAATGTCAGCCTATGAATTGAAATTCACCTAGCAGGTAAATAGTGTTATTATTACTTTTTCTTACTTAGGGGTGGATCCTGAATCCAGCACTGCTGCATAACCTCTAAATAGTTCAAAGAATGCAAATTACCAAAGACGCGCGGAAGCCCACGTCTCTTTTTTTTTTGGGGCCAAGGGGGTCCTTGTGGAACCACCTGAGCAGACCTAGAGGGTCATGGTCTGTCTACCCTCCCCCTTTTCACGTTTTAAACTCATATTTCACACGCTTTGTCAACCTCCCTTCTACCGAGGAATAAAATGTCTGCCAACAGTTTCAATTTTGGAATGTTGAGAAGCACTTGACAGCCAATTAGCATTCAGCGCGTGATCGGAAGGCTGCGCTTATGGTACGATGACAATAGGCGGAGTATCCGTATTAAATTTTTTATGGGAACGGGGCCGCATGGTCCCCCTCCTCTGGTAAATTCTGGGCACTGAGGTCCCCTCCCCCTGGGGCATGGCTAATTATATATTATTATTTTATGGAGGAAGGCTGCATAGCCCCCCTACTGAAGCCACTTCAAGGCCTCGGGGTCCCCATTCTCCGGGGACGGCCTTTTTTAAAAATGTATTTTGGCCGTCACCGGTGGGGACCGTGCGAGGGTCTTCAATTCCCCCACTGTCCCACCGGCTCCCCGCCTCCTGCGGGAGCCGGTGTTCTATCGACATCCGAAGTCCATCTGTGTATGTACCACCTAGGAGTTGCCTTCACTTTGCACCTGCACGTTTGTGGTAGCGCATGCGTGTTAATATTATGTATCCGCACAATATGTCCCACCATCAGGCTATGTACCCCTAACGTATTTAATTTTATTTGCGCTCAATGCTCAATGCTCAATTACAACATGCCCAATCACAGCTCTCACACCCAGTGACATCATGCTCAACCAATCATCCTTCTGCAAAGCATTTATAACCTGCCAACCTTCTCAAACTTTTCCTATTCCGCAGTTACAGCCATTTATAGTGTTCGCATCCACTTCTTCGTAGGTGAGCACTTTTTTTAAGAATAATTAAATTAATTAATCTGAATGATGTTTAAATACCGCGTAAATGCAAATTTTTGTTTGATTTGACAATGTTGTTTTTAAGCACGCTTTCCTACTTATTTATATCGTTAAAGTTGACTTCGTAACTTTTGTTTCCGAGCAAATCACTTAATCCTGCCGCCTTCAATTTTATAAGTAGTGCGCCACGTGCTGCTTCCTCCCCATGCAGTGCACATGTATTCGTTTGGCCAATGTTGTATTTTAGCACGCTCTCCATGTTTTTTAATAATGTTAAACTTGATTTCTTTTTTTCTTTTTTTTTAAAGAATTTTTTATTGACAGACAAGCCAAGGCAATAACAATCTTAATTTACAAAGAAAATGCAGCAAAAAAATACCGACATATACAGTATACAGAATGCAGTCACTTTACATTTCCAGTTAACTTGTTTAGCCGCGGTTAAAGCCCCCCTAAGAAAGAAAAGGGAGATCATCCCCCCGAACAACCACAGTCAATAGCAAAATAAATTTCACAAAAAGTTACCCCATGTCTTAGCAAACTTCCCCTTTGCTTTAGTACCTCTAATCTTGGCAAGTGACCCTTCCATAGTATGAATCTCATTAACCAAAGCCCACCACTCAATCGTGTGAGGAGGATTCTCAGAGATCCAGACTCTGGCTATAACCAATCTAGCACAGGACAAAAGAATATTTAACAAATCTTTATTAGAACTATTAGTAGAGTGTATAGCCAATAGAACTGACGCGGCCAATAATGCAGAATTGATCAGTTGTTTTTGGAGTAAGATATTTTCGATTGCTGTCCAAAAGTTAGCTAATGATGGGCAAGAATAAATCATATGTATGAGGTCTGCTGCCACCAGACCGCATTGAGGGCATTTAGTACGATCGCTAACTAAACTGTTTTGTGACCATTTGAAAATTCTTTGTGGAGTGTGATATAAGTGACATATAGTTTTGTAAGATTGAAGCTTTAACCCCTTCGACGCTCATGACGAGCTCAGCTCGTCATGGAGTTTCCATTGATTTCAATGGAAATTGTTAATAAATCTTTCCAGGGCCTTAGCATCCAAGTGGTTAAACTAGAAGATTGAACCCCTTTATTGGTGTTAACTAATGCCGCAGAAATATTCTGGGCTGTTACATTAAATCCTAATCTGGTGGACCATGTTAGGGCCATTTTAGGACAATCGTCTATTTTATATTGACTCAGACACCTATAACCCACACTAATTAGTGATTTCCTATTGTCCGAGTAAAAACATGTCCAAATTTCTGATCCAGTCACTTCATTCAGACTCATCTTACGAATGAGAAAATCCCTTATTTGAATATATTTATAGAACATAAATTCGGGTAGTTTGTACAAAAGTTTCAGGGTTTCGAAGTGTAAGAAGCCCGCTGTGCCATATAGATCTCCTAGTGTCCTAATACCATAAATGGCCCAGTCTCGCCCCGCTTTGTCACTAAAAATACCTGGAAGCCCTGGGTTATCCCATAGTGGCAGATCAGTATGAAAAAAGGAAGTACTACAATTAATAAATATCAGGTTCCAGATACGTACTGCATCCTTCGCCGTCTTAAATTTAACACGTTTAAAATAATTCGGGTCTTGTACTCTTGCCAAGAATTGTTTCGCGTCTCTACCAAGCATAAATTGATGAAAGAAAAATTGGTTGTTTACAGCATACAGACTGCGGAGTCAGCCCAAGAAAGACGCAAAAAAATAGGCTCTAAAATCAGGGAAATTAAGACCACCCTTATCAAGTGGGAGTTTCAATAGCAGCATCGATTTTCGAAGCTTTCTATAGCCCCATATAAAACTGCTGAAAATGCCATCTAGTTTTTTGAAAAACAAATTATAAACGCGGAAAGGAATAGACCTAAAAAGATAAAGAAATTTCTGCAAAATGTTCATCTTAATTAGATTAATTCGCCCTAGGAGATTAAGAGGGATTTTATGCCATTTTTTCAGAAGGACAACCACTTCTTTGAGTAAAGTATCATAATTAAGTGCATTTATCTCACTAATCTTAGCAGATATCTTTACTCCTAAATAAATCGCGGCCTGACATAAACCCTGCACTGGAGGGTTAGATTGATAGTTCATAATACCTTGGGTTTTGTTTAAATTTAGTTTGTATCCAGAAATAAGACCAAAATTATTAGATTCATCAGTTATCCCTACCAAAGCATGCGCCACATTTGTCGTATAAATCGCTAAGTCATCAGCATATGCTGTGATTTTAAGAGTTTTATCATGGTGCCGAAAAGGTTAAATTTTGGTTTGCATTTGAAGAGCATTAATGAATGGCTCCATGGAAAGAGCAAAAAGCAGGGGTGACAACGGGCACCCCTGCCGAGTTCCCCTTGAGTTTGAAAAGTTAGATGACAATATCCCAGCATAGCTTATTTTGGCGTTAGGGTGCCTATAAAGAGCCTGTATATTCCTCAGATAACGACCCGTCAGGCCAAACTGCTTCAGAACCCCCCACTGATAATCCCACCCCACTCGGTCAAACCCCTTCTCTGCGTCTAAGAGTACCATGCCGAGTGGGGTGAGATTAGCAGCCGCCACATCGAAAGAAGTTATAGCCATGTTGACGTGAGTAGTGGTATCCCTCCCTACCACAAAGCCATGTTGTTGATCATTGACAAGCCTTGGCATAAAAGGAGCCAATCGTGTTGCAAGCATTTGGAGTAAGCTTTTGCGTCCGCGTTAGTCAAGGAAATGGGTCTATACGACCCACAGTCCTTGGGTGTTTTTTTCTTTTTTAAGAAAAACATAATTTTGACTGTCTTCCATGAATCAGGGGCAACACCCGTATTACCAATTTGATTAATAACTAAGCAAAGAAGTGGTAAAAGTTCGTCCGCACAAATTTTATAAAGTTCTATAGGAAGAGTATCCTCACCTGCTGCCTTATTAGAAGGAAGAGAATTGATAGCTAGGCGCAGTTCCGTTAGTGTAACCTCTTCCTCCAAACGATCGATACATTCCTGATCTAAGTACTCCCATACAGGCAGATTCTTATTAATATACCTTTGTATATGGGCCCCGCTGGGACAGCTCTCAGGGGTATAGAACTTTCCATAGTATGAAACAAACTGTTCCAATATTTGCGCGGGTTGGGTATATAGAGTATCATTGGGGCCCTTGATTGATTTAATTAATGTGGTTGCACGATCGTCCGCAACTTTATAGGCCAGGACCTTCCCAACTTTGTCCCCACACTCATACTGAGATAGTTTGTACTTATTTATTTTGAGACTAGCTCTCTCCCTAAACGATCTTTTTAGTGCCGAACGTAAAGTAATTAACTTCATTTCTAGTTCAGCAATATGTTGCGTACTTAGACCCCCGGTTCTGAGTGAGTCAGCAAGTTGTTTTTCTAATAGCGAAATATTCGATGTAGCTATCTTGATCTCACTCATGCGCTCTGCGTTTTGTTTAAATATATATTGTTGTACAACTCCCCTGATAGAGGCCTTACAAGCATCCCAAACCGAGAGTAGTGGGGCAGTATCAATATTTAGATCAATATATTCTTTAATGTGCGCCTTAAGTCTTTCTATGAATGCAAGATCAACTAATAAATATCTAGGAAACGTGAAGGGTCTAGATTCCAGTGTCTTTTGAACTATGCTAAATGAGAAAAATATAGGGTTATGATCAGACGTTACTCTTGGGCAGATCTCCATGTAACCTGATTCAGTGACTTTGTCCGAAGCCCAGGCCATATCGATTCTTGAGCACAATTTGTGAGGTGGAGAATAATACGTATAGCCAGGAAGGCCTTCTTATCCTTTATTCTGTGCAAATGAGTTAATCCTGCCACGTTTCTTTAATTTGCCAAGCGCCACGTGGCCCTTCCCTCATCAGTGTGCTACATACTGTTAAAGTTAATGTGATGTAGTTTTTCTCATGTAAGTAGCGTGTTTCATGCCCCATGCATTGCAAAAGTAATGTTTTCGGGCAATAGTGTATTTTAGCACGATTTCCAGCTCTTATGCCTCAAATATCTTACCTTGGTAGGCAATGTTTCTAGGCAAATCACTTAATCCTGCCGCCTTTAATTTTGTAAGGAGTGCGCCACGTGCTGCTTCCTCCTCATGCAATGCACATGTAATCAATTGACTAATGTTGAATTTTAGCATGCTCTTCATGTTTTTAATAATGTTAAACTTGATTTGCTATCCTTAGTTCTGTGCAAATCACTTAATCCTGCTACGTTTCTTTAATTTGCCAAGCGCCACATGGCCGTTCCCGCAACAGTGTGCTCCGTGCTGGTAAACTTAATGCGAGGTCGTTTGTCGCATGTAAGTAGTGCGTCACATGCCCCATGCATTGCAAAAGTAATGTTTTCGGCAATAGTGTATTTTAGCACGTTTTTCAGCTCTTATACCTCCAATACCTTACCTTTGTAGACGATGTTTCTGGGGAAATCAAGATCCTGCTGCCTTTAATTTTTTAAAAGTAGTGCGCCACGTGCTACTTCCTCCCCATGCACTGCACATGTAATCGATAGGCCAATGTTGTATTTTAGCACGCTCTCCAAGTTTTTTAATAACCTTAAACTTGATTTTTACCCTGTTCTATCTTATTATACAGATATCTCAACCATGAGACGTACTGGTTGCCACAAGCTGTGTATTCCTTCCCATGTACTAAACCAGATGGTGGTCAACCACTCGACATACCCGATCCACTGACTGCTCTCCATGTGTTATCAGCCGAAATTTGCAATGGTTCTAATGGAGTTATCAGGTTTGACTTTAAGATTTCATGATTGAAAAGCATTCTGAGATAAACATTTGTGTATTTCATGTATTTGCAGACAGATGACTGTGCTGTTCTCATGTTTTGGTAGAATAAGTGGGCATTCTGGTATCTGGAAAACGAATAAAATCATGTCCTCGCAATTTTATTGGCCAAATATGTGATTTGAAATTGAACAATGTGTTTTATAATTTTTCTTGCTCCTATAAATATTTTTTATAAAATGTAAATCTCCATTGTAATAGTCTTATAGACGTTTGTTTCTGAAACCCATGTTTCTCATTTAAATGCTCGGTAGACGTTTTCAGCATGCACTTGAGATACAAAGTGAAAATGTTGTTTTGAATATTTTTATTTGAAGACGTGTCTTTCAATTTTTCTTGATGTTTATTTCTCAATTTCTAGATCATGGAAGACCAAAAAGGCTTCTATCAGATCAAGGCCAGGAGTTTGTAAATGAAGTGAGTGACTAATCTCGGCCTAACATTTGTAAAATGCAATGCTATTTCCTATTTTGCTTGCCAAATATAACCTCTGATGATTGCTTTTCACCCCCAATCCTATTGAGAACAAATGTTTTTATGTACATTTAAATTAATCTTGGACATATGTACAACATATACATTTTTAACTCTTTTTTCAGTTTGCAAAATGTTTGTGGCCGAGCTTGAAGAAAAGTATATCCTCCTTTTCCAGCAGATTACACAGATGTCTCAAATATGGCATTTACTAGTTGTCCGAAGCCATGGAGATTCCCAAATTTTTAACGGACAACGTTAAGGTAAATACTCTCAATATGAGCAGTCGACGAAGTTAAAAAGTAACAGATATAAGTACTTGAGGGGTTTTTGGTGGCAGATACTGTCCAATTCACACTTGTACCAATGAGTCTGATACAGTGTGGATGTCTGTATACTAATGGATGATTAGGTATTAGTAGGATGGCATACAAAGCTTCCAACCTTCTTACTTTTTCTCTTAAAGGGTTCCAAATTGGGGACGAATATTAGGCTGTGCAGTAGGGGTTCACGGTGTTGCTCCACTGGTACTTGGGCCTTCTCATGAAACAGAAGGAGCCTCTCTCAATATCCTTAACTCTTTCCTTCAAAAGTTGACCGGATTCTTAGTCTGCAAGTCCTTCCGCATACTTGCAGTTCCACACCAGTACTCTTTAAAGGGGTCTCCTCTTGAAAGCAGTCTTGCATATCCGTCAAGTAACCAACCAAAGCGGAGTTCAAGTTCTGAACTCTGTTGGCCACAGTGTTTACACAAGGTAAGCAGAGCGGCCTAGATATACAATACCTCCAATTAAATGCATTAGAAATAAAAGAGCTTATTTACAAACCCTTCGCGCCACTTTTGCGTCACTTTCAACATGAGAAAAGTAACACAAAAGTGGCACAAGAGTTTTGTAAATAAGCCCTAAAAATTATTGTCCTGCATAATGACTTCATCCCTCACCTAATTCTGTCTCACCTGTGAATCATTTTTAAGTATGGGTGAATTTTGCGGATCTGTGGTCCGCGAATTCGCGCTAAATCGCAAAAAAGTCCGCGAATTTGAGGATTTTCCAGCGAAATCGCAGATTTTTTTGCGATTTCCATCTACTCAACTGGAGTACTTTCTACTGGCTAATCAGTAAGTGCTACCTTGTTGGGTAAATGTATAGTGCTTTTCCTACACTGCAGCTGCGTAAAGGGCCAGAAGATTTGTCTCCACTGGCCATGTGTGCCTGTAACTTTGTCACCGCGTCAAAAGGCGCAGAGGTCCCTTGAGTGAGCTGTCCATCATAGTTGGGAAAGGGCGGGAAGACGTTTGAAACCGCTAGTGTGTGGTGGGGTTAAAGTACACTTGCCCAGTCTCGACCGTGCTCACTAATGCTTTTGGGCTGATTAAAACGTTACTGAATTTGAGCTTCAATTCATTCGGGCAAATGCTTTATTTATATCTGTAAGTGCTTCCTGTTGAGGTTTAATTTTTGTGACAGGGGCCTCGTGCCAGAATTAATCCTGCCCTGCATAGTTATCCACGAAGATGCCACCGTTTTGTGCAATACCTCTACTCAATTGGAGTACTACTGGCTAATCCAGTAAGTGCTACCTCGTTGGGTAAATGATAGTGCTTTTCCTACACTGCAGCTGCGTAGGGCCAGAAGATTTGTCTCCACTGAACATGTGTGCCTGTAACTTTGCCACAGCGCTAAAAGGCGCCGAGGTCCATTGAGTGAGCTGTCCATCATAGTTGGGAAAGGGCGGGAAGACGTTTGATACCGCTAGTGTGTGGTGCAGGGCTTCTATGCGTGTCAACATGCCTTGTGTGTAAAGGGTCAGAGAGCGAGCAGGGCAACAGGTGATGAGAAAGCAGCCTCCTGGTCACAGGAACAGGGATTTCGCTCGAGAAACTCAGGGATGCAAAGACCTCCCTCGGGTATTACAGATAATTTTCGACGGCAGATATGGGATTAAAGCCCACTTGCCCAGCCTTGACCGTGCTTACTAATGTTTTGGGCTAATTAAAACGTTACTGAATTTGAGCTTCAACTCAAGCAGCTGCTTTATTTATATCTGTAAGTGCTTCCTGTTGAGGTTTAATTTTTGGCCCACAGGAAGCACTTACAGAGTTAAGGCAGGTGCCTGAGTTGAAGCTAACTTTGTAACCATTTTAGAATGGTGCCAGCAGGCACTCTGGCAGCTTGCCGGCGCCATTCTAAAATGGTTACAAAGTTAGCTTCAACTCGAGCACCCACCTGCCTTAACTGTGCTTCCTGGGGCCCAAAACAAAATCCGCCCGCTCGCGAATTCGCAAATTGTTCGGCAATTTTGCGAGCTTCGCGGGTCGTGAAATTGCAGAAAATTCGCAAAATTCACGAGCGGAGCAGATTTTGCGCCCGTACTTAATCATTTTAAAGACCTGTTCATCTGTAATATAAATATGACGCAGTAGGCACTTCTATACAGGCACCGTTTGAATACAAGCCTATAAGATAAGTGAAATCTATCAGGTACACTGCACACATTAAACTAATAGAAAATATCGTCGTGTTACTTTGACTTGTAATGTGTGACCTCATTTGGTCACATCGATTTAATTTTAAAAACGAATTTCTTTTTTGTTTTGCAGATTAACTACAGTACTTCTATTGGACTCCATATTATATGTTGTTTGTTATATTGTTTTGTTAAAGTTATGGTACTAGTTATTTATTGTATTGTTATCATTTAATTATATTTATAGTTATTTATTGTTTTAATAAAAGGTAATTAAAAAAATACATACGTCTTTTTTTTTAAGTGGGGGTAGCAGTCCACAATAGAAATTATATTTATAATTTGAAGTATAATTCCGAGGCTAGCTTTTCACCAGATCTTTACCAGAGTGAACAGCTACAACTTACGGTTCCAATTCAAAAGAATAAAAAGTACAACGGCATATTATCAAGGGGGGCCATAGGCAATTTTCATCGCTTTAGCGGCCGTTTTCAGCCACTAAGCGGCGATAATACTATCGCCCTATTAGCAAGCTGTCGCTAAGAGCAGTTAGCGATAGCTTGTAGGCGATAGCGAGCCGTTTGGGGCCCGCTTTGCATGTCAGCGATATTTATCGCTAATGACATGCAAAGTGGGCTTACCCAACCTGTTAACGACTGAAAGCAGTCGCTAACATCGCTATCGACTATTACCAACACAGGCGTAGCGATGGAAATATTTGCGCTAAGCGCGAATATCTCTAAAAACTAACACCTGCTCAGATCAGTTCTTAGCCACTATATCCAATGGGAGGTGGATATAATGGCTAAGACCCTGTTAGCGATAATGCGTGAATATCCCTGTATTCTCAGCGATATTCACGGATTTTGCCGCTATCGCCAGGAATTTTATCGCTTTTGAGATAAACGTTGCTAATAGCACGTTATCTCAGCGATAAAATCCCGTGATGCGGGGCGATAAAAAAATTGCCGCTAACCCTACTTAGTGATAAATATCGCTATTTGTTGATAATATGCCCCTTGGTGTGGTGAACTTATAACCACTGTGCTCACGTAAGTATTCCATGAACTGTTACTATAGTAACAGGCAGAAAGCCGTTTGGGGGTAGGGTTAAAAGTTACTGGCTGTACAGAAACCGTTATATTTACCCTGGATCCTCTACATGACAGAAAGGAAAGCAAAGTAAAACAAAACACTGTACCAGATTTACAACCCCCTTGCACCACTTTGCATCCACCCCCTTACAAAATTACAAGTCTGTGGCCTTAATTACCCCCCTCAAGCTCCGGGGATCACCACTCCCGGGAATTTGTGTATTATGGGAGGCAGACTGCGTGGCCCTCCGCCTGGTGCCCTGGAGGGCCCTGGAAACTACTACGACAGGCTCCTGCAGTGTCCCGGGGTGCTTACACCCAGTATACTGCTGTTTGCTTTGACAGAGTGGGGCACTCATGACTCCCGCCCTCTCATAGCAAACTAAGGGGCCAATTAGGATGGCGGACGGACCTGCGTCCGTCCACCACCCCAGAGGTGGAGGGACCGTCCGCAGGGGCAGCGGCGGTCCCTCCGTGCACATTAGGATGTGACCGCCACCCTGGCGGTCACATCCGGTATTTTTAACATTTACATGCACAAAGCAGCAGGCACCGCGCGGTGCATGTAAATGCTGGGGGGTACCATAGGTACCCCCCATGTGCACCCCCCACCCCGACACCCTGGGGGCCTGCAACGGGCCCCCAAACGCCAAAGTCCATATGCTTTTCCACGGCGGAAAACCCACCGTGGAAAAGCATGTTTCCCCATGCATCCTAATTTGGCTGGCGGTATCTGATAGACACCGCCACCATATTAGAGCTTTTCCCCCGCGGTCTCGCGGCGGAAAAGTGGCGGACGGTCTTGCCGTCCGCAGATGACCCCCCCGGCATCCTAATCTGGTTGGGGGTCATTTGTCTCTCCGCAGCGGTGAATCCGCCGGCCCGGAGGATGCGGATTCACCGCAATCGTAACCGGGCCCATAGTTTGCATTTTGAAAGACAGAGCAGTGAAATCTATTCTCACTTTCAAAATCCAAAGCAGATTGCATTTCCATATACAAATTAGAATCTACCCATGCAAAAAAGCAATACTGGCTACAGTGTGGTAAATGCAATATGAGTACAATACATCAAATAGGGCACTTTCCATTTAAACTCAGAGTGATTGACAAAAACTGTCACCATTTTGCTAAATAATATAACGGAAAGGAGGGGAATGGTATAAAAGGAGAATAAAAAGAAACAAAACCTGAACTACAACAACAAAGTAAATAGCTGCAAAACATTTTAATAATGCACACCACTAACTCCCCCCACCCGCCATATTCCCACAGACATGTCACCAATGTTAGGAATCATGTTTATAGTTAATAGGCTGAATGTTCAGTAAAGAAGGGTGCTCGTCTCAAGTAACGCCTATAAAAGCTGCTGTAGTGTGCATTCATGTTAAGCTGGTCATCGTCAGACAGGTGGGCCCGTTGGTTAGTTAGTGGTAAGTGTGGATACAATTGTGCCCAGTAGGAGGCTATTGGGTATTTGTGGAGTCCTTGGGTGTCTTCCCTATGTAACACTATGCTTTCCACCTGGGCCTACACAAGTAATGAGGTGTTCCAAGCTTCAAATGTCGGTGATTTGGGTAATTTCCACGATCTGATGATGAGGCTTTTGATCATTATGAAACCTAAGTCTATGAAGCTGGTGGTGGCTTTAGCCTTCTTTTGCCTACGGTATAAACCTAAAAGCCGCACCTTCTACATATGCAAGCCCTGTCGGCTGGTACATTCTGACAAGTGGGTCGTTATACCCTGCCAGTGGACGTGTGAACATGGGCAGTTCCACACCATGTGGAGTAGATCTGTGTTGATGGTGTTGCAATGAGGGCAGGTAAACCAAAGACACACAATCGATGGATGGCATGCAGAAAAAATCAAAACATTAACCCCCAGTCAAGTGATCTAGGTTAAATCCATCATTCTTCTGCTCACCATGCCACCCCAGTTTAGACCTGGCCATATGCAAATCAGTCTTGACACTGTGCCTCATGGGAACAGTCCAGCCCCAACTACCAAGCCATGTCCTCCCTCGACCGGAAACAAGCATCCCAGGACCGGCTTCAGGGTTTCACCCTTCTTCAGCCAGGATAGCTTTATTCCAGTGTGTACATAACAAGGACCCCCTGTAGAAAGTGGATACAATTCCTAGGACAGGGAAAACATAATGTGTATATCAAACCTAGGCATTTTAGAACAACGTTGAGGGAACCAAGATTGCAATAGAAGAGAACAATTAAAGCAAAATCTATTAAAAAGCTATATTATCTTTAATTGGGCATGCATGTAATAAAAAATACAATTCAAATTTGACAATTACAATAATAAACAATTAATTACATAAAATAATATACAAATTATCAGAATAATCAGTTTAAAATCAAACAGTGGCAATCATTAGTGTCGACGCGCGTTTCGGCGTTGGAAAAACGCCTTCTTCAGGAGCCACAGATATTTCTGAAAAAAACACAAATGAATATAACTATTTTTCTTTCTACAAAAAACAATTTTATAAGTTTAAAACCATTCATAAAACTCTTTTTCCAAATACATGTTCTCATCCCATAACACAGCAACCTTTTTCCCTCTATATATAACAGACATGGTATACATAAGTTTAATTAAAAAAATTAGTAGGAAATATGAGCAGTTGCATTTAGTAGAACCCGAAGGACCCTTATCCTCTAGTTACACCAATTGTCAATGTAACCTATTCGGGTGTATTAGCAATACTTAATCATAATGTTGGGAATTTAGAGGAGAGGTGGATGTAACCTTACTCCACATAAAGCTAAGATAGGGAAAGCATATGGATAAATGATGCCAAACAAAACGATGAGACCCATCTTACGAGACACCTTTTTATATAAAAATAACGATGTTATGTCACGAGGTCTTGGCTTATTAAAGAATATTTACAACCACCATTAAAGACTTACTTAAAAAATGGTAGATGTTGTTTTCAATTATCAATATTCAATATTGTGATAACGATGGCCTAATTTTATTTATGAATAAGAGACGGCCTTGTTGGAGATATCACAGTCTGCACCTAATTGTAATTGATGGAAAAATAAAGGCAAATATTATATTTCTTTATTTATAGAAAAAAGGGGTGGAGATTTTTTTTAAAATTAAAAAAGTTCTAAACACCCTGTACAGCGACTCGATATTCACAGGAATAAGGCTATTACACTTCACTCACCAATTAGGACTTGCCAGTCATAATGTCTTTAAAAATATAGTCCTTCACGGGAACGAAGCGACAACGGTTTGCTGATGTATTTTCATTGAGGTGATGTTTTTACCTATTACCACTGTTGTATCTAAAAGGTATACAAATAAATATTGAAGTCTTTCAAGTCATAAACTAATTGCAACTAGAGGGCTAAATTCAAGTGAAATACTTAATAAGTTTACCTTCTTAATCATTACGATTGTCCTCACGATGGTTTATTTCTTTTTATGTGTTCCTTAAATTAAAATCATGTGCAATCGAAAGATATTCGGTAGCACTTGTTTCATATAACTCGTTTGGAACTCCTTGACCTGAGATATCTAAAAACGACACAAACGCATAAAGGTACTTAATTGCGTGTGTCTAATATAAACAACGGCTACCTTTTAGTTACTTAGTGATATCAATGCAGTCTATACTCACCATAGGGGGTTACAATATAATCCCCAAGGTGGTCGTAGTAAATTTGGAATACTTCATACGGATCAAACACAGATGTATATTCAAGTGTGACTTCCTATTTCGTAGTCGGCCGCTGTGGCGCAGGCTCGAGTTATGCGAGTCTATGTACACAAAGAGGAATAAAGACATAAATAGTAGTCAGTTTATATTCCGACCGTTTCTATATCTAGACTTAGTAAGTTAAGTCGGTGCCCTACGCTACAAATCACTTACCGAGATGTGGTCATTAGTCAGGTTAACAAGAGCCCGGACAGAAGATGGCTGTTGGCGTCCTCTTGGAGGTTAAAATCGACAACACCCACCCTGGGCCTGACTCGATTTTAAATACGCTCCTCTAAGCGGTCATGTGATCTACCTCGCATGTAGTGCAGGATCAGAGAGACTACCGTCCTGACTATGGCTATGTGACTTAAAACGCGGTAAAATTTAAAGTGACAACGTCAATTAGGTAACGCATGCCACTGGAATCAAGCTATCCTGGCTGAAGAGGGGTGAAACCCTAAAACCAGTCCTAGGATGCTTGTTTCCAGTCCAGGGAGGACCTGGTCTGTCAGTTTGGGCTGGACTGTTCCCATTGGGTGCAGGGTCAAGACTGATTTGCATATGGTTGGGTCCAAACTGGAATGGCATGGTGAGCAAAAAAACTATGGATTTAGGCCCAGATCTCTGCACTGGGGTGAATGTATGACATTGTTCTGCAATCTGTCCATCAATAGTTCTTTTTGCATTTGTCACCCCAAGTGGGAGGGGTATGCTCAGACGTGAGTCCTGTGCTCTCCATGCTACTGGAATTAAGCTATCCTGGCTGAAGAGGGGTGAAACTGGTCCTTGTTTCCAGTCCAGGGAGGACCTGGCCTGGCAGTTTGGGCTGAACTGTTCCCATTGGCCGCAGGGTCAAGACTGATTTGCATATGGCTGGGTCCAAACTGGAATGGCATGGTGAGCAAATAAATGATGGATTTAGGCCCAGATCTCTGTAGGGGCGTGGCTTCAGCGCCGAACGGGATGGTTGCGTGAGCGAGTTGCTCCGCGCCGAGTTCCGCTATTATCTTGATCGACTGCCCCTGGCGCTCCTGGCGGCATAAATCATGATCGGGAAGGGTCGCTGACCCGGAGGGGAGAGTCTGGACTCTATAGGGACCCTGGAAGGCACCCGCGACCGGATCTGGGGGTCTGGCCGGCTGGACTGACGAACAAAGGCAAGATGGCGGCGCTGCCGGATCGGGAGCGCTAGAGGCCGTGCACCGAAGAGAAGCGAGCGCGCTGGCAACTGCTGGGCGGCGCTAGCTGTGCAGAAAGCCGGGGTGAGGATCGTTGGAGCTGATCCTGAGCGGCAAAAGAGGCCCGCGGCGGAGACCCGGTAGGAGCGGTGCCCCTCCCCCTTCCTGCTCTCCGGTCCCAGGCTAGAGGGCTTGGCCTCGACTTGGGCAAGTGACGACGCTGTTGGCCTGTGAGGGTTGCCCACCGATAGGACTGCTGCTGATGGGGCCGGGCAGCCGGGGTTAGCACTGCTTGGGGGCCCGAGCGCCCGGCTGAGGACCGCTGCGGAGTAGCGGCTTGCAGTGGACTAGACTTGGGGTTGGACCGGGGTCCGGCCCCCCACGGTTCCTGTGTGCCCAGGGGAGCGGACGGACCTGGAAGTGGATGGTGGGCCTACCACCGGAGGCGGGGTCGGCTCGGTGAGGGGCACTGGGCTGTTGGCACAGTGGCTGGAGGCTGGTGCACGCTAGAACCCGTGTGCTGGAGTGCTGATGTGAGCGGCGAGCTCAGTTTGCCCAGAACTACATCCGCCGGTTCTTCCTGGAGGAGCGCACTAAGCTCGCTGCCCTAGCCATTGTGGATCCCAGAGGCGCTGTGAGCATGTGGGCGGACCTATGCAGTGCACACCTATAGTTCGGTGGTAGGCGGTTGCACGCAGAAGGGGGCCTGTTGGTCTCGAGTGGACAAGCTGGATCTGGAGCAGAGGGTGCTGAACGTTTCGTTATCTGCCATTGGGCGGTGTTGGGAGGGGCCGGGCACGGTGCGGCCAGTGGGATTGCCACGGTGAGCTGTAATCGGTGGAAGCGGCTCGAGTGGCGCGTTTCTCGCAACCGAGATGGCCGCGCTGGATGCTGGCCTCGCTGCGCCGCCAGCGCAGGGGCACGGGAATGCCTTGATCCCAGATGGCGGCGCCCCAGCCCCAATGGAGGCCTCGCAGCAGGAACAGAGGCTGAACCAACGCCTTGACGCTATTCTGGACGCGATCACTGCTACAAAAGACGCGCTGCACCAGGACATTGCGCAGGTGGCGACGGGGCTGGGCCTGCTGAGAGCAGACCACGCCAAGCTCTCTGATAGAGTGAAATCGAACGAACAACTGCTTCAGGAGCTGAAACCGGCGGTGGTCACCGCGGAACATAAAATGACAGACATTATTGGCCGACTGGCGCTCCTAGAACGACGAGCGGAGGACGCGGAAGGTCGTAATTGGAGGAACAATGTGAGGGTGGTGGGGCTTCCAGAGAAAATTGAGAAAGATGATGCAGTGGCCTATATGGAGGACTGGTTCCACACGGTGGTGGCGCCGGAAGGTCTGTCCCCCTTCTTCCCCCTGGAAAGGGCGCATAGGGTGCCTGCCAAGCCGCCCCTGGAGGGCCGACCGCCTCGGCCGATGGTGGTCAAACTGTTGCACTATAAAGATCGTGATCTGTTAATACAGAGAGCGAGATCCCAAGGTCCCTTCCAGGTGGATAATAGCAGGGTCACGATCTTCCCAGACTACACGCAGGAAGTGCAGCGGGGCAGAGCATCCTTCTTATCAGTGAAGATGGAGCTGCGAGAGGAGGGGATCCAATACTCCTTGCTTTTTCCCACCAAGCTGAGAGTGGTCGTTGATGACAGAACCCACTTTTTCCAAAACACCCGACGAGGCATGGTCCTGGCTTGAACTATATCGTGCGGGGACGGATCGTGTGCACAGAGCCAACAGGGATCGGCAGCAACCAGTCAAGCTCAGGAAATCCCAGCGCATCCGCTCCCGGAATAAGCGCCAGCGGGCCGAGCGAGATGCACAAATGCTGGCCGATAGGAAGAGTGCGTTGGCGGCCACAGCGACCATCACGGGATCGCAGCAGGAGAAAACGTCTGGAGGCTCGGCATCAGAAGAGGAAGAGGAGAAGACCGGAGACGACGATTCGGTTGTGGGGGGCGCACGGGGGCCGGAGGTCACCCCACAAACTTCGGATGGCATGTTTAACGAGTGAGGATCGTGGCTCATGAACAATTCAGGAATGCCTGTCGGTATGGACTCTCCAGACTTATGTTGGACTGCCAGGTATGGGGCTGCGTAAGCAGTTTGGGACAGCGGGCGCGGGGTGGTAGCTCTGCCGATCTGGTTTGGGGCTCCATTGACCTCTTCGGACCCTTAAGGTCTTCTGTGGTGACGACCACAGGTTAGTGTGATGTGTGGGGTGTTTAAGGTTTGGAACGGGGCTGAAGCTGGGTTATTAGGTCCTGTCCTGGGGAGGGGGGTACAGGGAGTTTTGGGAATTGTTTTGAAGGGGCTGCACAATTGCTGCAATGCGGGAATCATTTATTGGCTAGCGCCACTGTGTAGAACGATACTTTATGGGGACGTTACCTAACTTGAAATGTGTCACATGGAATGTCCGTGGTATTCGTACGATGGTGAAACGCCACAAGGTGCATGCCTACTTGGTGAGAAGGGGCGTTCAGATTGCGATGCTTCAGGAGACTCACCTGACCAAGAAGGAGTGCGGGGCTTTACAGAAGAGGTGGCGAGGTCAGGTATTTGGCACGACATACTCGGCATTCGCCAGAGGGGTATTGATATGGATACGGGCGGGTACGCCATTTCAAGTCACGAGCCAGAGAGTGGATCCAGAGGGTCGATATGTAGCGGTTGAGGGACGTCTCTATGGTAGGGAGGTGGTGCTGTGTAATATATATGCCCCCAACTCTGATCAAGCTAGTTTTTTTGAGGATTTATCGCGCTCACTGGCGTATTATTTAGCGGGCCCTATTTTACTGGCGGGGGATTTTAACTCCATCTCTGATGTGCTGTTGGATAGATCGCACCCACCACTAGTAGACTCCCCGGTAAGCCGGCTAGCAACTCACAGGCGGGAATGGCAGGACAGGTGGGGGTTGGTGGATGTGTGGAGGGCACAACATCCTGAGATCAGGGATTACTCTTATGTTTCCATGCTGCACGACCTACATGTTAGACTTGATTCAGTGCTATGTAGCAGCTCCTTGGCGAATGTAGTGACTCATTATGAGTATCTGTCCAGGACCATTTCGGACCATAATCCCCTGTTGATCTCCATGCAGTGGCAGCTGACGAGATCAGCAGTTCCTTCATGGCGACTGCGTCCGGACACACTGGAAGACCCGGTGTTCAGCGACACGGTCCATCAGGGCCTTGACAGCTATTTTACAGAAAATGCAGGTTCAGCAGCAACAAGGTCGATTGAATGGGATGCAATGAAAGTTGTGGTGAGAGGGATATGCATGGGTAGGTTTCTGAATGTGAGAGGGACGGTGCTGCATGACCTTGCGAAAGCGGAGGAGGTGTTGAGAGGGCTGGAACAGCGAAGACCAGAGAGGCTGGAGTTGCAGGAACAACTGATGCGAGCTAAAGAAGTGGTGGCGACTGAGACGGAAAGACTGCGGTGTTATGACTATAAGTTGTATGTTGTTAAAGTGCATGACGAACGGGATAAAGTGGGCACGCTCCTTGCCAAGCTGGCTGATCCGGTACCTAGAGGGTGTCCGATCATGAGTATACGACGCGAAGATGGGGAAGTGATTTATTCTCAATCGGCGGTCTTGGAGCGGTTCAAGTCCTACTATATGGGACTGTACGCGAGCCACCTGGAGGTGGAGGATTTGGAGATAGGTGAATACCTGGATCCGATCCCTTTACCGTCGATGGATAAAGAGGAGGCAAAGGACTTGGGGGGCCCCATCACTTTAGCAGAGATAAGAGGGGCAATTAAACACATGGCACGAAACAAAACGCCTGGGGTGGATGGGTTACTGATTGAATTCTACGCCAAATTCGTGGATATCTTGGCGCCCAGACTGCTGATAGTGTACGCGGAGGCGAAACAGGTGGGGCGGTTACCAGAATCCATGAGGGAGGCGCTGGTGGTGCCGCTGTTGAAACCAGGCAGGGATGCGTTAGACGTGACCTCCTACCGCCCATTGTCTACGTTAACGGTGGATTACAAGATCTTGAGTCGCATTCTAGCTACCAGGCTCCTACCGCTGATGACCACCTTAGTACATAGGGATCAGGCGGGATTCATCCCGACCAGGAGCACCTCGATGAATATCCGTCGACTGGTCCGGGTCATTGACGTTGCCGCTACAACGGAGTGGGATCCTGTGGTATTAGCAGTTGATATCGAAAAGGCATTCGATAGCTTAGAATGGGAGTACCTGGATGGTGTGCTGCTGAAGTTTGGAATTGGGGAGGGGTTTCGGAGTTGGACGAGAGTGCTTTATTCCTCAGCGACGGCGCGAGTACGGCTGGGGCCCATAGTATCTCCAGCTTATTCGGTTTGTAGGGGCACGCGGCAGGGCTGTTCGCTGTCTCCTCTGCTATTTGCCTTGGCGATGGAGCCCCTGGCTGCGCAGGCACGGTCAGGCACCGTGAATTACGGGATAGCGCAGGGACCTGAATCGCACTACATATCACTATACGCCGATGATCTGTTATTGTACCTGGCGGATCCTGAGAGAGCTCTAGAAGGCGCGGTAGACATGCTGGGCAGGTTCGGGAGGCTGTCAGGCCTCAGGGTGAATTGGACCAAGACATGTGTGTTCCCTTTGCGGAAGGCTACGCTCTGCCCGCAGCTCACGAGAACGGTGGTATGGGAACCCTCCTGTTTCATCTACCTGGGGGTGCGCATCTACCACGATGCAGGAGACCTCTTAGAGGGGAACGTGGAGCGCTGTATTCGAGCGCTGAATGGCTGCATGGATTTCTGGGCGTCTCTCCCACTATCCGTGTTGGGTCTGGTAGCACTGCTGAAGATGGTGGCACTCCCGCGGCTACTTTATTACTTCCGGACACTGCCAGTGTGGATCCCGCAGAGAATCTTTGAAGACATTGGTGACCGGCTTCCTCTGGGGCACGGATGACGAAGGGTGGCACTGACTACTCTGACACGGCCCAAGAGCGAGGGGGGGATGGCCGTTCCCGACTTTGAGTTATATTATCTAGCGGCCCAACTCCAGGTTTTGACGCAGAACGTAGCCAGGGAATTCAGGGGTCCGGATCGTGACCGGGGGATTGGCATCCAGAGACATGTCTTGTCGTCTATCGTAATGCAACAGAAACTGGATGTGAGGGATCTTGCGATAGAGGAAAAGACGCTCAAATTGTGTTGGAATAGGAGCCTGAAAAGAGCAAAGAAAAACCGCCCGTATGCACCGGAGATACCGCTGGGAATGTTGACCGCGCTACCGCACGGGGCGATTGGTCCAGATTATTGACGTGGGAAGAGGTGGGCTTGCAGATGGTAGGAGACCTCTATATGGACGGGACGCTAGTCCCGTACCAGACTTTACAGGAGCAATTTGGCTTGCCGGATGTAACCTTCTTACTACATGCGGCGGTGGTGACAGCGATGCAACGATATTGGGGGGGGGGGCTGGCGGAGCCGGAGGTGACCATGGCATGCCAATATGTGGTAATGGCCGCGGGCGCCGTCAAGGCTGTGACTTGCCTCCACACCAGAATGCTGAGTGAGGGACTGGCGCCCTTGTTGGCACTGAAGTCGCGATGGGAGGCCAGCATAGGTAAACAAATACCAGACACCGTATGGGGCCAAGTGCTGCATAGGACCTGGAAAGGGACGAGGAATGCACGGTTTCAGCAGGTGCATTTTTTCATTGTCCATAGGGCGTACTTGACTCCGGAGAGGTTGCGACGGCACTTCCAGGTGCTTGACGCCATGTGCCCGAGATGTTTGGAGCCAGAGGTAGATCTGGATCACATGCTGTGGGGATGCTCGAAGTTAGGGGAGTATTGGCCGGAAGTCGGTGAACTCCTGAATGCTGTCACGGACAGGGAGATAGACTTTGATATGGCTGCGTGCCTGCTCCTCTGGTTCCCGCATACCAGGAAGACTAAAATAACAAGCAAGTTCATTGATTTGGGAATCATGCTGGCACAGCGTGAAATAACCTGGCATTGGAAGTCTAAGGAAGGCCCGTCAGTGAGGAGATGGAGGAATGAGCTGTTGAGGTGGTCGGGCTGCGAGAGTGTGCTTAAGATGCGTCAGGCAACTAGAACTGGCAACGAGAAATGTCTGGAACTGGCGCGGTCCTGGGAGTTGGTAGTACAGGCGTTACGGGACTACGTAACAGACGACGCGGAGGAAGATTAGAGTTTGGCTGGAATTCCATGTGATATGCATGTTTGTCTGGATATCCTGATGGATGACGTACCTCAGGGATGGGAGAGATTCTGGGTGCCCGCATTAGCAGCAGTTGTGGGGGGAGGAGGGAGGAGGGGGGGTGTTCGTGGAGTAGGTAGTTTAGCGCCGCGCAGCAGTTTATCAGACCCGGATGGCCCAGTGAGGACGTAGATTGGATCTGCGGGGAGCGACCTTAGGGGCAGCCTGGGGATTGGCGGTGCAGGGGGGGGAGGGGTGTTGTGGGGCAAAAGCAGATATTACACGACATAACTGACCTACAGCCCGGACAGGGCACACACTGAGGCATTTCCCGAAGAATGATACTTTGAAGCGCCGCCCAGCCTCCGGGATGTGGGCTAACTGGCTGTGTATTGCAATTCTGTCATGCTAACTGTCGGGAGGCCATAAGTGTGTGGGTTGGCCTATTGAATGGTTTTATTTCTGATTCTGCAATAAAAATATATTTACAAAAAAAATTAGGCCCAGATCTCTGTACTGGGGTGATTGTATGACATTGTTCTGCAGTCTGTCCACAATAGTTCTTTTTGCAATGAGGGCAAGTGGCATCAGTACGCTGGAAATATCTGTAAATGTTGTCGGTGGTAAGGTAAGCTTGGTGTATATGTATAATTGTATCTGTTTAAATCGGCAGTAAGCAAAATGTGTGTTGGGCAGTCGTGGCCGGCACAGGTAAGAGCGGTGTGGCGGGGTGGGGGAAATCGACATTCGACTGTATAAGTTCAATTAAATTAAAAAAACACTAACCTTACGGTGATGCGGCAAGTGCCAGGCAAGTGGACCTGCCTAGGACCTTGGAGTCAGGCAAGGCCAAGGAGAAGAAGAGTAGGAAGAACAGATTCAGTCCGCAGGAAAACAGGATCCTGATAACCAAGGTGGTCGAACACCATCAACAACTGTTCGTCACCTCCACTGTCATTGGCAACAAAAAATGGACTATGGCAGTCAATCGTGGACAAGGTGAGTACAGTCGGAGTACTGAAGAGGACAATGGAAGAGGTCAAGAGGCGCTGGAATGACGTCAAGTGCAAAACCAAGTTGAAACTCGGCAACAACTGGAAGGCAGCAATGCAGACTGGAGGTGGGAGTCCTGCGCCACAGAAGGAGCTGGACGATACGGAAGAAATGGTGTCCACAGTCATCAGTGGGGAGACAGTGACTGGAGTCAGGGGACCGGACACTGCTCAACATGACTGGACACAACAGCACCAGGGTGAGTAACAACCAGGGACTGGGGGGACGGGGAGATGGGCACAATGGCACATATGCACGGTAAATATCACTTACAACGAAACTTTTGCAACGCACTACCATTACAACGCGGTCATTACAACGCAAACCATTACAACGCATTGCGCTGAGGGGCGCTCTAGGATAGGGAATAAGTTTAATTTACTATCCAACACCTTCCCTAGTGTCCACGGGGACTGGAGTTGGAATAGTAAATTAAACTATTCACTATCCAGCACCCAAAAGCGCTATGTGTTGTAATGGTATGCGATGTAAAAACCGCGTTGTAAAGGCAGGCGTTGTAATAGCCTGCGTTGTAACGTCATACATCCATATGCACAACTGAGCTGAGCACATCTGAGGACAAACCATGCCCCAGCCCCCAACTCCCACCAAGAGACCAATGTACCCAAGTATGCAACATCTCAGCACTGTATAGGCACAAAAGTCAAAGGCACATTGCAGGAAAGGGATGAGGGCAGCTAAATCAGAGCAGCAGTGGCTACTCCCCCAAAATGCAGCTCACACACACTACATGCAGAGCACATCAACACTGATAACAATGTGGCACAAACCGCAACACGTCCATAACAGAACACAGGACACACCTGGTGCCGACTGTGTGTAGACACTGGCCAAACACAAGTGGCATTGCAGGAAAATGTGAGTTGATAATGTACAAGTAGAAACACACACACTTCTGTTGTCGAAATGTCCACTGCCCCCTTCAAATAGGCAGCTCCTCCCAAACATCCATGATGTACACAGTGATGCAGTCTGTATGTAAACATGTACAATGCAACAACATACATGTGAACACATTGTTAAACTGCATCTCCCCTTCACATTGCAGAGGGACTATCAACACCTCCTGCTGAGCAGCTAGATCCTCTCTTCTCTGATGACGAAGAAGACCACCACAGCTTCGACTCCGATGCCCTCCAAGAGGTCATTGACAGCCTCCGCAGCCCACCTCCAGGAGCAAGGCAGCCCAGCTGCAATGAAGACACCCCACCCCCTGCACAGACCACACAGCAGGCAGCACCCACCACCACTGCTGCCTCCCAGGACCCCCACGAAGAACACATGACCTTCCAACGCTGTGTGTTAGGGTGCTAGGAGCAGATGACTGAACAGGTATGGGTGGGCTTCGACCGCACGGCAAACAAACTAGATGCTATACATGGGTGTCTAAGTCCCATCAGGAACCACTCACATTCCCTAACGGACACCCACATTTTGCTCCATGCTCTCCAACGGACCATGACTGACATCGCTGGAGACCTGATTCAGAGACTAGAACAACTGTCCAGTCAGAGTGGCTTTAGAGATGTCACAGGGGAGTTGGGAAAACATCCGGAGGATAATGGAGAGGGCCAATGCGGAAAGAGCAGCTGCCACAGCTGCACACCAGCAAGTGGTAGCTGGGTTCCTCAATTACCTCAAAACCATCCTCATGGCATTGCTGCCACAAGGCCTAAGGCTGATGCATGCTGCTGCTACCACTACATCCACATCTCTGCCCCTGAAGTGTCAGTGCCACACAGTGCGGCAGGCATTCCACCTCCGGCCCCTGAGGTATCACTGCCACACAGTGCTGGAAAAAGGCCAGCACCACCCACAAGTGAGGCACATGGAACAGCAAAGGACAAAGATGCAGATGAAACCCCCTTCGTGGTAAGAAGGATGCAGTAGCATTCATCTTCACCATATTTAGCCGGTTTCAGCTTGGTTCTGCCCTCTGCATCATCACCTTCCACTGTCCCCGATGCACTCTGTGACACTCACCTTTTACCTCGCAATGGACTGCCATATTCTGTTTAATCGCCAATGACACAGCAATCAGACAGGGGACTGCACTCTTCCTCGTCCTTTGGACTTGTCATTCCCTGAAGGACTCTGGCTGGCCCTCCATGGGCCAACATCGTCATGTGGGGTTTGCATGGCCCTGTACTGCTCCAGATGCAACACACCACTGAATGAGCATTAAATATTCTGAATCACACAGATGTGTTGTGTCTATGGTCTTTCAAGTGTGGTAGTATGAATGTATGTAGGGTCATGAATTCCTCTTACGTCTATGTGGCTCATGTCGTCGGACTTGGGTCACAGGGTGACACATTGCCGAATGTTGTCCCGGTGGAGCTGACGCAACAACAGCGACACACGCATTTGTTACTTTCTTGTCCATCCCAGTACGGAACAACGCTCAGAGCCCCGGGGTCAACGTTTAAACCCTTACACTGGACTGGCATACACCAGGCCAGCCCACTATGCTTACGCACACAGGGGGGACAACAATGCTACATGTGCCAGGACTTCTCTGTGGTGATCTGCTGACCACAGGTCTAGTTGTCAGCATGCCACAGCCACTCCTTCACGGCTGGTTTTCACCCACACCACACCCGTCCAGCACACTCATCACAGGACATCAAACCCTGCCAATAAAAAGGGCCGGGCGCACGTGCTCGACGCCATTTCCAACCTCTCTCCGGGTGTATCTGTCTGGTGTGCATGTAGACATGGGGGCCCAGGGGCATGTAACATCACATTCCACTGGCCCGGAGGAGACATGATGGCGTCCGCACCACAATACCCAATCATAGAGGGTCCATGACTTGCGGGGCACAGACTTGATGGCACCGGATACACTGCTGCCAGCACATGCACAACACCACAGGACGGTGACTTTCGGTGCACTGAGGTGGGGCGCTTGCTGAGTGGGTGTGCAGCCTGCAATGATGCTCCGTCCCGGCGGTCCGGACTGGTCAGGTTTTTTATGTGCCCTGCTGGACTGCAGTGTAGCCCTGAGGCAGCGGACAGTGGGGGCCAAGCGACACATGGCGTGGCCTTGTGGGTCACAGAGTTAGTGGCACCTCAAGGGCTGAGCGGGTGTGCAACCTGCAATGATGCCCTGTGCACTGGTATGTCCTCTGCAATGGTGAAATCAAGACCCAGTAGCAAAAGTGAGACTTGGTGGCCTGCGGAGCGGGGCTGCATGATGTGGAGGGTACCATGTCCACGGGCCCCTGGCTTGGGGCTTGCAGCAGCATATGGTGGGCACTCTTTTCTACACGCCGGTGGTGGAAGGTGAGCAATGAGGCCTGGGTGCGGACATGCACCGCTGGGCAGCGGGAGGGTCTAGGATACATTTGCCTGGGTGCACAGGGACAGGTATGCATCGCTGGGTGGTGGGAGGGGCTGGGGTGCAGCTGCCTCGGTGCACAGGGGCAGGCATGCACCACTGGGCAGCGGGAGGGGTTGGTGTGCATCTGCCTGGGTGTGCAGGGGCGGACAGGCGATGATGTTGTGTGCAATTGTATGTACTTTGCCATTCATGTATCTGGACTCTGTTTCAGATGAAAGATCTGTTTCAGATGTGGGACCTGGTGAACTGCACTACATGCCTGCACGTGGTTGGAGACACACTGGTGGCAGCAGGTGAGCAGTGTGGTCTGGGTGCGCAGTGTCGAGAGCCAGAGCCTTTTCTGTAGTGGCCCCTAAGCTTTGGAACTCTCTTCCAACTGAGGTTAAAGTACTTCCCTCAATTGATCTTTTTAAAAAAGCCCTGAAGACCTGGTACTTTACCAAAGCTTATCAATGATGGACTGTTCGTTGATCTGCTAGCTGTGTCATTTGTTTTAGGCGCCTTGACGCCCATTGGGCTAAGTATGCGCATGATAAGACTTACATCATTCATTCATTCATTCACTCTCTCTCCCTGTCCATCTCTTCTGTTATCTGTGTCTCTCACCCCCTCTCTGTGCCTATCTCTCTATCCCCCTCTCTGTCCGTCTATCTCTCTCTCCCCCTCTCTGTCCGTCTATCTCTCTCCCCCTTCTCTGTCCATATATCTCTCTCTACCCCTCTCTGTCCGTCTATCTCCCACTCCCTCTGTCATATAGCTACAATATATCTTTATAATGTGTTAAGTTAGCATAGGCTCATTAAATGTTTAAACGCCATTTTTCCTTTGCTGCTTCTGCACACGACACTTAATTGTTGATTTAGCTTTCAACCTAGTAGTTTGTTGTGGTTTACTTGAGAATAATATGTTATTACTCTGATATCAGCTTTGCTTAATAAACTATGTCTGCACATAGAGTGCTGAAGCTTCAGGAACAACACGATACAGAATTGTTATGAGGTCTGATCTTCGCGCCTTTATAGACATAACATAAGTGCAGCTTCTGCCAACTTTGGCTTTAAGGCGGGTTTTATATTGCTTTGCTTGAGACACACATAACACACTTGATGCTGTTCGCATGCAGAGAGAGCTGGTGTATGCTGATGTGATCCCTTCATTCTAGGACACTGAGGTATGGGCCCGCTCTAATTCAACCCAAAGAGACCTTCTTAGCTATTAATATAATATGTGAGTTAGGGAGGGTGAGAAATAAGTGTTGTTAACCCTTATTGATTTACAGCATGGTAACATGCTGTCACCGTTCGCTTTCTATGGACTAGTAACTATGCTTTTAGCTTTGTTGTTGATAATATGTTTACTTGTATTATCTAAGATACTGCGCCTGAGAAGACGGCATTAGTAAATAAACATTTCAAATGCTCACGTGTTCTTCTTTACTCCATGTTCTGGTTTGTAAAGATTGTATAACGAAAGAGTGCTCATGTGTTCCACGTAACCTGAGGTTGGTGAGTTCATGTTCTGGTTTGTCTAAACATTGGGAGTTGGTTATGACCAATGAGACACTGTAGCTCGCTCGGTAAGGGGTTTGTTGGGTACTAAGGTGAGTTTTGGGTCACCCTAATTCGCTGAGGTTCCAATCCTCTGTGCACAGTTCTGTGGGAGAACAGAAACCCTGCTACATGGCGCCCAACGTGGGGCTCGAGTAGTATATCGTTCAAACCTTAACTCCTTCACTGTCGTTTCCGGAAGACGGTGGTGTCGGTGAAACCTGCCTGTTTTTTGAAATAGGTCTTTATTCAAGCTTGATTCTTTCTAAACGGTTTCCTTGAATTACTACCCAGTTGTGCTACAAAGTTCACTTTGTTTTTCAGTGTTTCCGGTGGAATCATGGCTGTGGCCATTGCGCAGCATAGTCGCATTGCAGTGCGCAACCATTTACAAACTTACCAAGTCCCTTTGGAAGGCATGGCTGTGATTTTGGTGGTGTGTGCAGATCCGGCGTACCCTTTCGAGCTATTTTCCTCGTGGGTCACATGTCCAGAGGTGGCCGCTAATTCTGAAGTGTTCCTCCACTACACACCCTCCCCCCTACCGGCTGAATATACACCGTACAGGGCACTGGAAATACCTATTGATCATTGGCAGCATCGCGTTTGGTTTGATGGCGCCCTCCCCCACTCTTTGTCCGCTGCGAGGTTAGGTCCACTGTCCATTCCAGGTACAAATTGGCCTGCTTTGGGTGGCTTCACCCCGCACCCGAATCACGGCGCTTGTCCCCTTGCGGATATTCGCAGACTACATGTTGTCTCGATTGCTGTGATTCGTGCATTAGTGCAATACATAGGTCATCATCTCCCGGGTGGTCCCCCGGGGGGTCCGGACGTTCAAACGGAACGTGGTGGTTTATGGCTCAATCCGGTTATGGTAAACTCCGTTTTTGGTCAACGCCCTGATAATAAAGATGATTCCTTTTTGGCTGGCCGAGAAATTTGACCAACTGGAAGCCGTGTTTCCAAATTCTACTCCTGCTGATAAACATAGAATGTTGACGATTACTTTACCTAAGGATATCACTCCCGAACTCGTTGACTGTGAAAGTTGGGGTAAAACTTTTGCGGCTGTTTATGCGAGGTGTTTCGGCACCCCATCTATGGCTGTACTGCCTACGATCATAAAACGTGTTCAGAATGATCACGGTCCAGAGGCAGCGGTTGAATTGGGTATGCGCCTGTGTGGTTCTTTTGAGATTGTAAGTGATCTCATACTCTCCAACATCAAGGGAGATGCTGTGAACTTCCAGGTTTTTAATGCATTGGCGGCATTACCCGATGCCGAAAAGCCCCGCCAGTTGGCGAAGATTGTGGTGGCCGCTTATAAAACTATCGGTCGCACAAGTAAGGGTTTGAAGTACTTCGCGGTTTTGCAGAAGAGTGGGCTCGGGCTCTCGCACCGGCTCTGTTCCGTAACCAATGTGGTTGGGATAAATTGACGCCTTGCCACGAAATTCCGTTGCGGTCTCAGCCGCAGCCTCAACCTCAATATCCCATTCGGCGTGAAGCCAAAGTTTCCGTCGCAGAACTCCTTGAACAATTAGAATATCAGGGAGTTATTGAAACTTGTGTGTCACCGATGAATAATCCTCTTTTTACTGTGACCAAGGGTGACGGATCATATCGTTTGGTATTGGTTTTCCGGCATTTGAACTCGCATTGCCGTAACTGCACAGTACAGAATACTCACGGCTCTGCCCTTGTGGATAGTCTCGTGCGTAAGCGTTTTAAGACAACGCTTGACATATCCAACGGTTTCTATGCCCACAGATTGGACAGCTTTAGCTCCCAATGGACCAGTTTTACGTGCGCTGGGGTCTAGAAACAATTCCGGCGTCTCCCAATGGGCTATAAGTATAGTCCTGGTATATTTACCGCTCGCATTGTCTCTATTCTGGAGGCACTCGACCCAGATGCTTGTTCGTATGTGGATGACATATATCTCACAGACGACGATATTTGGGAGCATCTGTGTCGTGTAAATTCTGTTATTTGTAACTTTGCAGACATGGGTTACAAATTTAACTTTGCAAAATCGCACATTGCTGAGCACACAGTGTTGTTTTTGGGCTATGGGCTCAACAATGAAGGTAGAGGTTTGGCTCCTCACTTCTTGGAGAAGTGCGCACAGTTGCGCGCTCCTACTACACTGAAAAAATTACATTCTTTGCTGGGTTTTTTAAATTTCGGGAGGACATACATTCCGGAATATGCCCAGCGTATCAAGCCTCTGTATGCTTTGATACAACCAAATTTTTCGAAATCATGCTGGCTGCCTGAGCATTCAGCCATTTTGCAATCCTTGCAGGCTGATTTGCTCGCTTCTAAGTTCTTACTGACTCGTGACAACCATACCAACCTGGTGATAAGAATAACACCAGGGACAGTGGGTTTCACGTACCTCACTTTTAATGAAGGAGACACAGTACCTATTGCTTACAAGTTACACTTGTACACTTCGGCTGAGATGCGGTTTCCCACTGTGGAAAAGGTTTTAACAGCTGTACAGATGGCTATTCTTAAAGAACGGGCTCTGTCACAAGGGAAACGCATGTTGGTTGTAACACCCTGTCCTCATTTGGAGACAGTCACGAAAGCCAGTGTACCAAATTCAAAAGCTTTGCACCCTCGGTGGATTCAATGGGCTGCGTCCTTGACGTCCACGGATGTCACTTTTATTTTTGACGCCTCATTACGGTCGCAAGAGTTCTTGCAGTATGAATTCGTTCACCCTGCTCCTCTGGCTATGCGACCTTTGGGGGACTTCCATTGCATCATATACACTGATGGTTCGGCGCAGGTTGCGCATGGCTCTAAACACGCCTACGTTTCCGCATGCGCCATTGTGGTCGGTGCAATGTTGAACGATGAGTTCGTTTCCAGGGAAGTGCACACGTTGCCACTGGGCGATTGCACCGCACAATTGGCAGAGCTTCGTGCTCTCTTACTAGCGTTGGAGTACGCTGATCCTAGTGTTACTACTCTTATTGTGAGTGATTCTTATTATTGTGTCCAGTCTTACATTGAAAACTTGTTCTTTTGGATTCAGATTGAATTTCGTGATTCCAAAAGTAGCACAATAAAACACAAGATGATCTGGGTTCGAGTGGCGGAACTTAAGGTTAAGTTGCCGCTCGTTTACATGATTCATACTCTTGGCCACCAGCGTATTGGGGTTCACGCTGTTGGTAACTCGCTTGCTGATGAGGCGGCGAAATCAGCAGTATCTTCATACTTGGTTGCAGCAGTTACTAGGTCCAAAACTAAGATTGATAGTGAAATCTTGGCGGCTGTTGCTGCCACTGAGAAGGGAGGTAAACATCCTTCGGGGTTCTCTTCGAAGTACACATACCACTTAAGTACCGAAAAGGTTCCTTTTGTGAAAATACCTGATGTTGGTGAACGTTTGATTCCCAACGCGGATCGCAGGGCAGACTTGATTACTGCGGCCCATGAAGGTGTGGCGTCTGCGCATGCGGGCGTCTCAGCCACTGTAACTCAATTACAACAACGTTTCTGGTGGCGGGGACTGTACAAACAGACGCGTGATTATGTCCTTCTTTGTGACATATGTCAGCAGATTGAACCTTCGACTGCTGCGTGTCCGCCACAGACTCAGTTGTACATTTCTAATAAACCACTAGGTTGTGTTTATTTAGATCACTGCGGTCCTTTTTCATCTGATACTGCGTATAAGTACATCTTAGTTGCAGTTGATTCATGCACACGCTTTGTGTGGGTCTGGCCCCATCGCAGCGCTGATTCACGGACTGTCATTAGAGATTTGCGCATCTTTGTAGGGATTTATGCCTGTGGTACCTTCCATTCGGATCAGGGTCCGGCTTTCGCCTCTAAGGCGTATAAGGATGCCATGAATTCGATGGGGGTCCAAGTCAAGTTTTCGTCTCCCTACAGACCTGAGGGTAACAGTGTAGTGGAGCAAATGAACCGTGATTTAAAGCAATCTTTGACAGCTCGAGTTATAGGCACTGGCAGAAACTGGCTAGCCCACCTCTATGGCATGTAGCGTGCTCTTAATAATCTCCCTAGAAGGTCTCTGGTTGGGCGGACCCCATACGAAATGCTCTTTGGCATCAAGATGTACGTCCCTGACCTTGACGGTCTAGACTGTGTGGTTCGCGCCACTTCCTTTGACGCAGATGAACATTGCAATGTTTTACAGAATCTACAAAAGACCAGAGACGGTCTTGCAAAGGAACATTTGCCCTCCACGTCGGATGTTGCATTGCAGATCCCGGTAGTCGGCTGGCTACCCCAAGTTGGAGAACTGGTTCGTGAGAAGATCGATAACAAGAAAGAATTTGGTCTGTCCTATCGAGCTCCGGTTCCAGTCCTTGGAGTGAAGGGCACAAGAACAGTCATTTTACCACCACTTCCTGGTCATAAAGAAAACAGGTTTATTTCAATTGACAATGTCAAGATACACAGAGTGGCCGATTCTTCTTAGTATGACACTGGCTGTTTCCTGTCCTTCCATTGTGAGAAATTCAGTTATGCCCACTGCTTCTAATAATGAAACTGAAGTGGCCCTCGAATTACCTGCAATTTCCAGTCCTTTATTAAATACTTTGCCCGGAACAAACCATGATGAAATAGACTATACTTACCCCACTGATTTGTCCATGCCTGACCTGCAAGCACGTTTAGCCACGGAATCCAGATTTTCATTTGACTCTGTTTCCCTTGCCTCGAAGAAACCCTCTCGTTTTGCAGTTTATGCATCCTTATTCAAAAAACATTTTTTGATTCCCCCTTGGACCTATATCTGGCTGGTGCTTTTTTCAATATATCTTTTTATGTCAATTGGTTTTGTGTTTTATTTTTTCCGGTTGGTAAATGGGCACTATGTCGAGGAAAGAACATGCATTCGCCATCTCAATGGAACTTTGGCTCCCCTTTCCTCATCACATTCTGCACATAGACTGAGAAGAGACTTAACATTTGTTAACATCACTGCTTGGCCTGTCCTTGATGGGATCGTGTGGGATGCCGTTCGATTTCAAATTCATGGCCCTACGGAAGTTGTTAATGTCCCTAACGTGCTTAGAGTTAATATGGGGGATGTGGTCAAACAAAACATACGTTCTGATGATTGGGATGTTCAGGCCGTTGAGTCTTTATTTTCTGATTTGAAATACTATGCTGCCTTTGATGCTGAAGATTTATATTTAGAATCTGCTAATTATGGTGATTTATTTTGCTTTCAACATTTTGGCAATCACTTCTTACATAAAACAACATCCAGAAGGAATACTGTGAATTATACACAATGGGAGCATTGTCCGGCTCCTACACAAGGCAGTTCAAGTACTTTTTTGAAAAAGTACACATACTTTACTGACTTCAATCAGTCTAATCCCGAGTCCTTTTATTTCAAAATGACACAGAAGCCTATGTCCAAGGTTAGACTTACCAATACCAAACTATTGTATTCAAAGTCCTTTCTAGATCAGCTGGCTATTGGCGGTTATGAAGTATGGAAGGAAATAATTGACCTAAAATCAGTTTGGGGTTCTAAGGACTGGCAGGTACAAGGCGCTGAGGCTTTGCACCATGCATGTCTCATCCCTAATCAGATTTTGTTTTTGAATTCTACTATTTCACAAACGACATGCTTTGGATTGGCTACTGCTAAAAAACTAAATTTTCCTTCTATCCCCGAGTTAGAGGAATATTCAGGCTGGAGTAATCATACTCAATTTTCGATTAGAGAATTACAGACCCTATTGCTGAATTCTTCTTTTAACATATCCAGTATAGACCCTAAAGGTTGGCTAGTGTGGCACAAGAGTGCTGATTCGTGCCAGCGCCGTTTTCCGGGTTTGTCTGACGGCTATTGCTCAGGTTAAACTAGATTCACGTTTTGAAACTGGGCATTCTGTCACTACTTACTCTGTGGGTAAATTATGTCAAACTTGGCTGAAGCATTCTAAATTATCTGCAGTTAAATTACATCTTGCAAAACTAAATGATGATGTAGATTTAAATGATTTCAAAAAAGGCCCGGCTAGTGGTAGGTCGAAAAGATGGATATATGCCGTGTACAATGAAATATGGAAAACATCGCAGATTGAGGCTGCAACACGACTTAGGGCTATAGATCAAGCAAATCTAGAGAAAGTCCTTGCAGTGGTAGACAATAGTATTAACATGCTTTCTTCACGCATTTACACTTTAGATAACATTGTGTCTTCTGTAGTGGATAGTGTGCATGATGAGGTATCTGTTTTGTACCATGGTCAGAACCAATTACGTTCTATCATGCAATTTGCATGGACCCTGCAAACGCTTAAATCTGGCAAGGTGCCATGGGGCTACATGAACGTGTCCTCTCTCTTTGCACCCTTTAATTTGACTGACAAACAACGCTTGCTTTCTATGCGAGATGCTTCTTTTTCTATGTTACATATTGAGAAATTGGAATCCTTGCCTTTTTCTGTGGCAGAAGCCTCAGCTGCAACGTGGCTTATCCACGGTCTGTTAACATTACCTTTTACTTTGTATAAATTTACTAACTGTATGAAATATGTTGCCATAGGTCGCTATGAGCCTTTGGGTAGTGGTTTTCTCCATGAAGTATGGTCCCTTCCTTTCACTTATAGATGTTTGAGGGACGGCCAAGAAGTTTATCTAAATGGGGAGGAATGTACAGAAACTCCAGATCATTCGTTAATGTGTAGACACATACAATTACACGGTTCTTGCAACCAGGACCGACCAAACTTGGCCTGTGTTTTAAAAGGCACTCCTGTACCAGCAATTACCCCGACTTTTACCATGTTAGGGAACGGAAGTTATTTACTTTTGAATAATGAAGATTGTTGCGGGTTAATTAGAGGTGTAGCTTATGTGGTAACAGTAAGTGAACGTGTCGTTTGCTGCAGAAATGTCCTGTACCCACCCACACATGAAAATAGGGAGGTTTCCATTTGGCCACGCATACCAACCTTGAAGGCAGAGTTCAACGGCATGACTAGACTGAGGGCTCTATTGTCCCAGAAAGAAGTGGCCTTGAGTTCGGCTCGGGAAACTTTCGTGCTTCACATAGCTAACACCCGGACTGAGGTTCAGGCCCTTTTAAATACTGATTTACCGTTGCATTTTGGCGAAATGATACATTCTATCTTTAACGCGTCCTCGACATCTGGGCTAGCGCATTTTTTTAAAGCAGTTAGCATGGCCTTGTGACTTCATTTGAAAAAATATTTGGAGTAATCCCTAGTTTCTTTCATTCCATTTTCTCGAGTCTGTTTGGTGGATTCCCGGTTTTACTGGCACTAGCGGCAGGCGTCCTAGTTGTTCTCTGCTTCCTTAAATATGGATGCCCCACATGTGGAAGAAGCGGCCCAGCCTCTGCTGCCGCTGTTTCGCAACCGAATGCTTGAATATTTTGGCACACTGCCGCTTGCGATTTTAAGCACGGCATATGGATTATCGTTTCGATTTTCCTACTTCACCTGTGTCCAGCCTGTGTTTCACTGCCTGAGCTGTGATTTTGATTGGGCCATTGATTTGTGTCTCTGCGGGCCGGTTTCTCCTGGCGTCGATTTTAATCAGCTGATGAGTCCTATCACTACTAACGAGTTGGTTTGTTCTGACGAGAGGATTATGGCAATAGCAGCGGTGCATGGACTAATGGGTCCCTGGGATATATTCACGGCAGCGCAGGATTTCTTGGCACTGAGCTTTCTGGAGAACCCACCGAGTTGTCCTCTGATGGTAATAGAGGCTCCGATACTTGGGGAACACGTATGTTCTTTTCCACTTTTGAATTGGATGGCTGAACTGTTTTCTGATGAAGACGGTGATTTCATGCTGGAGGCTGTTGCTGCATATTTTGCTTATACGGTCTTGTCCTAAAAACTTTTCCATGATTTCTTTCCGGATTTTTGACTTCCAGCTTGCATATTTTGCGATTTTTCGTACATTGATCAATTTCCCAGACCTATTGACTTGAGCAAAATATTAAATTTTTTTACAGTTCTTGAACTCTGCTTTCATGAAGTTGCCCTTATCTTATCTTATCTTATCCGTCCTCGGATCATGGGGGGGTGTCATATAGCTACAATATATCCTTATAATGTGTTAAGTTAGCATAGGCTCATTAAATGTTTAAACGCCATTTTTCCTTTGCTGCTTCTGCACACGACACTTGATTGTTGATTTAGCTTTCAACCTAGTAGTTCGTTGTGGTTTACTTGAGAATAATATGTTATTACTCTGATATCAGCTTTGCTTAATAAACTATGTCTGCACATAGAGTGCTGAAGCTTCAGGAACAACACAATACAGAATTGTTATGAAGTCTGATCTTCGCGCCTTTATAGACATAACATAAGTGCAGCTTCTGCCAACTTTGGCTTTAAGGCGGGTTTTATATTGCTTTGCTTGAGACACACATAACACACTTGATGCTGTTCGCATGCAGAGAGAGCTGGTGTATGCTGATGTGATCCCTTCATTCTAGGACACTGAGGTATGGGCCCGCCCTAATTCAACCCAAAGAGACCTTCTTAGCTATTAATATAATATGTGAGTTAGGGAGGGTGAGAAATAAGTGTTGTTAACCCTTATTGATTTACAGCATGGTAACATGCTGTCACCGTTCGCTTTCTATGGACTAGTAACTATGCTTGTAGCTTTGTTGTTGATAATATGTTTACTTGTATTATCTAAGATACTGCACCTGAGAAGACGGCATTAGTAAATAAACATTTGGGAATTTCCTGCTGACCCTTGAAGATTTTAAATACTTTTAGCCTGCTGGTTTTGTTCCCTTTATCCTGACCCACGAGGACCTTGGGAAACAGACGGACGCTGCCGGGGCCGGGACTGCGAGACCCAGGGTGCCCAGCGCTTCAAGATCTCAGCGCACCTGGTGTCTCTTCCCGCCCCCAGCTCTCCGCCCTCCGTTGCTCTTACAGGCTCTTACCGGCTACTTAAGGCTTGCGGCCCCCGCTCCGCGGGAGCCGCTCGCAGCCTCCTGGGGAATTTCCTGCTGACCCTTGAAGATTTTAAATACTTTTAGCCTGCTGGTTTTGTTCCCTTTATCCTGACCCACGAGGACCTTGGGAAACAGACGGACGCTGCCGGGGCCGGGACTGCGAGACCCAGGGTGCCCAGCGCTTCAAGATCTCAGCGCACCTGGTGTCTCTTCCCGCCCCCAGCTCTCCGCCCTCCGTTGCTCTTACAGGCTCTTACCGGCTACTTAAGGCTCGCGGCCCCCGCTCCGCGGGAGCCGCTCGCAGCCTCCTGGGGAATTTCCTGCTGACCCTTGAAGATTTTAAATACTTTTTGCCTGCTGGTTTTGTTCCCTTTATCCTGACCCACGAGGACCTTGGGAAACAGACGGACGCTGCCGGGGCCGGGACTGCGAGACCAAGGGTGCCCAGCGCTTCAAGATCTCAGCGCACCTGGTGTCTCTTCCCGCCCCCAGCTCTCCGCCCTCCGTTGCTCTTACAGGCTCTTACCGGCTACTTAAGGCTCGCGGCCCCCGCTCCGCGGGAGCCGCTCGCAGCCTCCTGGGGAATTTCCTGCTGACCCTTGAAGATTTTAAATACTTTTAGCCTGCTGGTTTTGTTCCCTTTATCCTGACCCACGAGGACCTTGGGAAACAGACGGACGCTGCCGGGGCCGGGACTGCGAGACCCAGGGTGCCCAGCGCTTCAAGATCTCAGCGCACCTGGTGTCTCTTCCCGCCCCCAGCTCTCCGCCCTCCGTTGCTCTTACAGGCTCTTACCGGCTACTTAAGGCTCGCGGCCCCCGCTCCGCGGGAGCCGCTCGCAGCCTCCTGGGGAATTTCCTGCTGACCCTTGAAGATTTTAAATACTTTTAGCCTGCTGGTTTTGTTCCCTTTATCCTGACCCACGAGGACCTTGGGAAACAGACGGACGCTGCCGGGGCCGGGACTGCGAGACCCAGGGTGCCCAGCGCTTCAAGATCTCAGCGCACCTGGTGTCTCTTCCCGCCCCCAACTCTCCTATTTTAACGTAGTGGTGAGCGCGCACGCGGGACGCGCGCGGGACAAAGCCCGGGGCTAAGCCCGGGCAAAGGGCGGGCCCTCTGAGGCCCTCCGAGGACCGAAAGGACTGGACTGGCCGCAACCCCTTGCAAGTTTTATTAATTGTCTATTGTTGTTGTCATTGACGTGCTCTATTCTCGTATGGGATGTTATTGTTTAGTCTTTATCACCACCAAGTGTACCAGTTTTTATTAGGTAATATTTAACATTACAGGGGTTGCTAATTAAGCATCTGTCCTTCTACTTTCTGACTAGAGTACCCCTTGATAGTTACTTGCTGGTGTAATACAATGTCATCACGAAAAACCCGAAGTCAGGAGGTGGCGGGGATAAAGAATATAAAAACCAAAAAACTTACAAATACTCTGGATAGCTTTATCCTTCGCACTAACACCCTAATTGATGAGGGTATTATATTGATGGAACGGAGGGTTTCTCAAGATTTGCTCAAAGCCAAAAGATCGTCATTGGGTAATATAGCCTTGGCTTGTACCCCGAATAAACATTTGAGTTTATCAGATACGCCCCAATCGTTAACCACTCATGTGACCCCTACATCAGTTGTGGCCCAGCCTCAATGTATAAATATACCCCCGGTACCCATTCTACCAGTACCCTCAATTGAGTCCGCCACTCTTACTATTCCAGTGGTTACCTCTGCTATTATACATACAGACCCTTCACAGGCAGAAGGGCTCCCTGTAGAAGGTACAACATCCTCCCCAAAATCATTCGTTTTAGAGGTGCCTAGTGATACTGTAGTAAACCAGATTACCTTGCCTTGTATGGGGAATTCAGTTTGTGTGGGAAATGGTTTACAGGAGGGAGGGATAAGTGTGGATGCCTCAGTTGACAATGTTAGGCCACATCGTGTATCCCACCCCCTGCCCCTAGAGTTACCTGACGTAACTGCATCCGATACAAGCTTGGCTAGCATTCTTGATAATGGTAGCCTTGATGAATCTGTAGAGAATGAAGAGAATGAGAATGCGCCCTTTTTTGATTCTCTAGCGACCCTTATTAGGTCCTTGCTTTTGCCCTTGGAAACTAGACTCCAGGGTATTGAACATCAACTTGGAATTATATCCAAGGACCTGAATTGTAAGGGGGAAAAAGCAACTCAAGTAATCCAGAAGAATACCCCGGGTACATCAGGAACCCCACTGCCATTGGCTAAGAACCCTTTACCAGCACCCAACCAGCAAACCAAGACTTGTTCAACCGTTTCTACTGGGCAGAAGGTTGGTAAAGTGGTCACTAAACAAGTTTCTGCAGACGTTAATAAACCTCTGGAAAAAGCTGGTCCTACCGCTTTAAGCGCTGTCCCTCCTCCACCCCCAGTGAAGACACCAAGGGTACGGCGGAATATTAGTTTACCATCAGACGCCTGCCCATTTGTGATAGTGTTAACGGGTGTCCCTGAGCTTACATCAGACATTACCGAAACATTTTGGGGCCTTAAAAACAAAGTCTGTCACTGGTTGGATAGGAATTTCCCACCCCCTCCCAATGTCAATAAAAATATCCTTATGGTTGAGAGAGCACCATGGGTAGGAGAGAAAAAGAAACATCTCAAAGGTGACTGTGTGGTGATTACATTTGAAGATCCTTGTATAGTAGAGTTTATTTGCTCTGGGCATTGCCGTAACAATGACTCGGAGATCCTTGTTAAACCCCTGTCATACTTTTATATGCCCGTGGGGAACCATGATAACAGATGGAGTTGGCTAAGGGCTACCACACACGAAAATGGTAGGAGGAGACTTGAAACCCAAGGGAACCAACGCTCCAATAATTGGGGAGGGGCCGCAAACGGAGACTGGCAAGAAGTCCGAAGAGGGAGAGGTAGACCATATAATGGTGGAATTAGGTTTAAGGAGGGATGGTTGGGCCCCCAGCTGGATTACCCTATTCAATGCTACAATCGTTTCAATGGCCTGGAGGAAGTCGATTGACTCACTAACAGGCCCATTGAGCGATTGGGTAGTCGGGGGGGTGCAGGTTTTACCTGGAGATCAAGTAAATCCGCCCTTAGACAGAGTGGCTACTGCAGGTTCCACTAGTATAGGTACAGATATTATTGAACCCATGGTTGCAACTGGTAACTGTACGCTAGATATAGCTACTATAGGACAAATGGAATCAAAGGCACCGGGTCCCTTTATCAATATTTTATCATGGAATATTGCAGGTTTAAAGAAAAATTTAGCAAACCCTGATTGGAATGTTTTTATTAACAAATTCGATATTTGTATGTTTCAAGAGACGTGGTGCCCATCCCCCGAATACATGAATGGTTATTCTACCTTTTATGTTCCAGCTGTTTCATTGGGGAGAGGGCGCCCCTCTGGTGGGTTACATATTTGGGTGAAAATATCTCTGAACTGTAGTGTTATCACTAACAAGTATGTTTCTAATGACATCTTACATATTACTTTAAAGAATTGTGCAGGGGGCTATAGTTATGAAATCTTCTGTATTTATGCTAGAGGCCTCCAGGGAGGGCTCGCTTCCCCAATATTGGAACTGTTGGATGTGAAGCTATCAAACCTCCCGACCAGATCTAAAATACTGGTCGGGGGGATTTTAACTGCACATTCGAACCTTTAGATGTAGAAGAAGCATTGGGGCCTAATGTAGTGGAAGGTAGTCAGATCATTCCACCATTAAATCTTAGCCCAATTAAGAAATGGTCTTCGAGAGTTATTCAGTTGAATGCCCTGGTGTTAGATCATAATTTATGGGCTCTTAATGGCCGTACAAAATCAGATCGCAAAGGAGCGATGACCTTTAATAGGCTGGGGTGCCCCTCTCGTATCGACTACATCCTTTTAGATGAACATTCCTGGCCCGATGTAATTGATATGGAGGTCAGGGAGTCCTCCTATAGCGACCACAACCCCTTATGTATGCAATTTAAGTGGGTAAGTAGCCGCGATCATAGTTGGAAAACAGAGTTGATAACTAAAGAAGTTTTCCCTGTAAATAATAATCGGAAGCTAAAAAGGAATGTGGTTAAATGTGATGAGGGGAAGCTCCAAAATATTAAGGATTTGGTATCTAAAGAAACCAGTAGATTGACAGCTCTAGTCTCCTTGCCAGTTAATCTAGTTGATCCCAGCTTGTCGATCTCTTATAATAATTTAACAAGAAAACTGGGAGCCCACTTTTGTAAGAAACCAACGGTAAAACCCCGCTCTAATGGTATTAAACCCAAAAGTAATCCATGGTACACGATTAATTGTAGAACCAAAAGGAAAGCAATTACTAAAGCATTGCGTAGCAAGGATCCTGTGGCCGTCCGGTTGGCCAGGAAAGATTATTTAAGTAGTATAAAATTTGCTAAAAGAGATTAGGAGGAAGAGCATTGGCAGCAGCTGAAGGAAGCAGCATGTGGGAAAAATACTGTTATATTCTGGAAACTAATTAATGTTCTAGATAGAAAGGGAGCAGGACCTATTTTAAATCATATTACTGAACAGGAATGGTATTCCCATTTTTTAAAACTGTACTGTGAGGATAGCTTGGATAGCTCGATATCTCTATCAGCTACTATCCCCGAAAGTATGCCTTGTGAAAATGTGATCCCCAACACAGACTTATTTTCCCAGAGTGAAGTATTAGATGCTATCTCTAAATTATTGCCCGGGAAGGCCCCAGGCCAAGATGGTCTTCCAGGGGATATGTTAAAGTACGAACCAAATGTGTGGGCTAAGTATATATCATGTCTGATGAATCTGATTCAGGCTGGTCACTCTGTTCCTGACTCCTGGAAAGGTGCTGAGGTGATAACCATTTATAAAAAGGGCGAAAGGGATGACCCCACCAATTACAGACCGATAAGTCTGATAGACATTATTCAGAAGGCGGTTGGAAGGGTGATCATAAATCGCACAGAGTCTTGGCTTGTGGATAAAGGCATTTTGTCCCATTTTCAGGCCGGGTTTAGATGCAATATAGGTGCAATAGATCAGGTCTTCAGATTTTGTGCAGTCTGTTGGAAGTCAGTGTTAATTACTAAGGGCAGTCTATACCTGGCTTTCATAGACTTGAAGACAGCATTTGACGTCATTCCACGGGCTAAGCTCTGGTCGGTATTATCCGATATGGGTTTTCCTAGTTACCTTCTACAATTCATTATTAAACTTCATGAAGGGAATTATGCTAGGATTCGCTGGGGAACCCAGGGCCAACTGACTGAGAAGATTCCGGTAAATAGGGGAGTGAGACAAGGGTGTGTGATGGCTCCAACCCTGTTCTCCCTCTTTATCAATGGGGTGGTAGACCATTTGAGGGAGGATCCTGCTGATGCCCCCGTCCTTGCAGGAGAGAAAACACCCACTCTCCTCTTTGCCGATGACACCCTTCTCATGTCAAAATCCCCCATGGGTTTACAAAAACTGCTTGATCGTTTTTGCAGTTTTTGTAAAGATAGGGGGTTGTCAATAAATACTTCGAAAACAAAGTTGATGGTGCTGACTGCCAAAAAGAAACACAGGAGGGTAAACCTCTTGTTGAATGGCACTTCGCTGGAGGTAGTAGAAGAATTTGATTACCTTGGAGTGAGACTTTGTAATAATTTGAGTTGGTCTGCCCATATCGCTAAAAGGGTTTTAAATCTTAAAAGGGTTTCAGGAATAATTTCTAAGAACCAGCGACGATCCATTAGTAGACCCATTGCTCCTACCCTGGCAGTTTATGAAGGGAAAGCATTGGCAGCGGCAGTTTATGGTTCAGAACTTTGGGGGGCGGAAAATACAAAAGCTTTAGTAGTGGCGGAAAACAAATTTATTAGAGATATGGTTTCGCTACCCTTATCGTCCCCCTTGAAACCTTTGTTTTTAGATCTGGGTAAAAAATCAATTTCTGATCTGGTGCAAATTCGCCCCTTGTTATTTTGGGTTCGTCTCAGAAGGACCCCTGAACTTTTTTATTATGCTCAGGTTTTGGATGAGCTGATTAGCTTGAATGTAGCTAATAAAATTAAATGGCTCAACAATTTAAAGAGGCTTGTGAAATCAATAGGTCTGGAGGAGAGTTGGATTTCTCAAATGCCACCCTCAAAATCAATTGTCAAAAAACTTTACTGGGATTGGGTTGTTGCAAAAGAACTTAGGAATCCAAACTGGGGTCATTTAACTTGTACCTTTCTTGACCACAAGCCCCTTAGAAAGTTAGAGCCTTTTATGGATTTCATCCAGGTCCATCACGGAAGCCACTGACGAAGGAGGAAGCACTGAGGTGTGGGGGTTGATTGGACCCTCTGTACCCTTCGCCCAGCTTGGCTCATGGGGCATTGCCTCCTCATTTCAAAAGCTTATATCATCAGTATTTCTGACCTAGCTTTTTCACGTGTATCTATTAAGTCTATCTATACACATTGATAATACATAACACTCTCCATCTGTGGGAGCACATTAGTGAGTGACAGGGGGATCTATATACCCGGTCCTGACGAAGGGGCATGTCGCCCCGAAACATGTTGACCCACACAGGAGAGCAAGACTAGTAACCCGCTCTTGCCCTCCGCCTCACCCTTTTTAACGATACCAGCCAGTGCCTATTAAACAGTTTTTTCTAACACCAGGCCAGGTATCTTTTAAACTCACCTATATCACTCCTGACCCCACTGACACTCACCTCATTATCACTTACATAGCACTCACATTTAAAAGGTGCTCCGGCGTAGCCGCTTGTCGCAGCACTGCCCCGTCCCGCAGCAGGGGCGGGAAGACCCCGATGATGAAGCATGACACCAAGGGCCCTTTTGGTGTGTGAGGGGTATTTTAACACACTGAGTGTATTCCAACAACATCGGAATATCTACTGATTTATTTTCAGGTGGTCTTTGTTGATTACTCATACTTTCATAAGAGGAGGATTAGCCCACCGCGGTGCCGAGTTGCACCACCTCTTCACTCCCTTTTTTGATATCCCTTACCCTCGCGATAGAACACTGTTTCTGAAATTCAGATATGGTATTTTACCCCTTAATTCATTCAAAGAAGGTTGGAAGGGATACAGAGGAACAGAGCTCAAATATACAGGTTGTTCCTGCCCGAAAGAATCACTGGGCCACTTCCTATTTGCATGTGTAGCTTACAAACAACCAAGAGAAAGGTGGTTGAAACCTGTTTGTAGGAATTTGGGGGTGAGGGACCATAGAGTAGCCATGCGTATCATTCTAACTAATGTCATTTCAATGCATATGGTTTGCGGGGTGGCCAAATATGTGGCGAATGCTTGGTTCATCAGGTCAAAACTTTTACCCGATGTCTGAATTGTTTTCATGTATAGCCTATTTTTGTTTTATATTATGGGTTGGAATATGTTAAATGTATTTCGGATATTGTATATTGTACTTTTATGAAACTTGTTTCGAATAAAGTAATTTCACAATAAACATTTCAAATGCTCACGTGTTCTTCTTTACTCCATGTTCTGGTTTGTAATGATTGTATAACGAAAGAGTGCTCACGTGTTCCACGTAACCTGAGGTTGGTGAGTTCATGTTCTGGTTTGTCTAAACATTGGGAGTTGGTTATGACCAATGAGACACTGTAGCTAGCTCGGTAAGGGGTTTGTTGGGTACTAAGGTGAGTTTTGGGTCACCCTAATTCGCTGAGGTTCCAATCCTCTGTGCACAGTTCTGTGGGAGAACAGAAACCCTGCTACACCTCTCTTTCTCTCTCTCTCTCTCTTTCGCTCTCTCTCTGTCCCTTGATGTGCGCAGGAAACACCTTTTCATCATAATTTTTGTCTTGCAGGCTGTGACCTACGGATTGTCCTGAGGGGAGCTGCTATGTGTCTTCATTTCTGTTCTGTGTTTCTTTGAATACATTTCCATTTGTTGCATCGAAGGTGAATGTGTGATGCTCGTTTTTGTGCCGACACATGCATGTCACCAGAAGTGATTGTGCGACATCAGGCAGATGTTTTGGTACATGATTCCATGTAGTTGATGTGAAATGTCTTTGGCCGAGGAGGGGGGGCCCAGGGAGCGGGGGTCCTGAGAGTGGTGGCTGTGGGTGTTATTGCCCTCTTAGGTGTCCGGCCTGCATGATCAGTGGCTCCATGGCATCTGTTACCCTTCAGGTGTGGCTCTGGCCTTAGCTCCCTTTTGTGGTGCAGGCTTTGGTCCGACTGTACACCAGGTCAGAGCAGGTGTTAGTTTCCTACTGCTAACGCGCCTTATTGCATGTTTTGTGGTCGTATCGCAGATCTGGCTGGTCGTTGAGCATGTTGCAGAGTGGTGTTGCCGCGGCTTTTGGCACGGGAACGCCTACTCTGTATCTAATTAGCGATAGTTGCGGGGGTCATCTGTGGAGATGTTTTTGCGGCTGCTATCGCAGGTAAACTGGTGCTGTTAGCACCAGCTTGTGAATGGGGTGAAACATTTATCATGACTTTGGCTGCGATAAAGTGCTGTTAACTCGGCAATAGCTTCTTGAGAATATGCCCCTCAGAGTCTTAGCAAAACTTCACGCCCTGGAAGTAAGAGTAAGAGAATACCTCAGCACTCTCAATGTTTTAAAACGTTTAAGGAATTACGGTCTTTTGCGCTTCCAACATGGACCATAATAGTAGAGGAACTGGTATTTTACCGACCTTCCTAAGTAGAAATGACGCAAGGATTATGAGTGCTACAGCCCAAAATGCATTTTTGCTTGCAGTTATTTCTCCCTCAGAAAACGTAGCCTATTTGCTGCTCCCAGCTATGAGATTCTGATGTCCACTGCGATGGTGCCTTACAATGAATTCCTTACCTCACTTTATTACTTTATATGTTTTTAAATAATACATTTTGTATGTTGAACTTAAAAGCTAATCATGCTATTTTCTGAAATCTGCCTCCAGTATGTCATGCTATGCTATGTTTTGTTATGTTAATTTGTAAAGCGCACTATCACTCGCGAGGGCATCCTGGTGCTGAGTAAATATGTGTGCTTAGGCCTACCTAGGGCAAATGGGTTAATTGAAAAGCCAGGTCGTCAGCTTCTTGCGGAATTCAAGAAGACAGGAGGAGTTTCTGATGTGGAGAGGAAGGTAATTCCACTCCTAACGCTCAATGTAAGAGAAGTCTTGTACTCCTGATCTGATTCTGTGTTTGCATGGGATGGTTGCATGTAGGAGTCCTGGGGAGCGGAGGTGTCTGGATGGTTGGTTGAAGGAAATGCAACTGTTTAGGTAGGTGGGGTCTGAGTTGTGGAATGCCTTGTATTATTTGTGTGTGAGGGGTTTCAATTGAGAGCATTTGTGTTTTGGAAGCAAGTGATGTTCCCTCAGGTGTGGTGTAATGTTTGTTCTGTTGGGGAGGTTGAGGGTGAGTCTGGCTGCTGATTTCTGTATGGTCTTTAGTCTTCTAGTGAGTTGCTTGGTGGTCCCGCCATAAAGGGTGCTCCCACAGTCCTGGTGACTAGGGCGTGAATCACAGTTTTTCTTCTGCTGCTTTGAAACCATTTAAAGATCTTCCACAACATCTTCAGGGTATGAAAGCAGAATGCAGTTGCACAGTCATGTCCAGTTTGCTGTCAATGATTATTCCAAGCTCCCTGGACTTTCTGGGAGAAGGTCCGAGTTCGACCAGCCAACAGTTGGAGTCTCATGGTGAGGTGTGCTTGCTGAAAATCACTAATTCTGTCTTGTTCGTATTGACCTTGAGACAGCTGGCTTTCATTCACTTAGCTACTTCCGTCATGCAGGCAGTGAAACTCTTTCTCATGTTGTAGGTCTTGTCCTAGAAGGAGAGAATGCATTGCGTGTCATTTACCTATGATAAGATGTTGATATCGTGGGTGCGGATGACATTGGCCAGAGGGATCCTGTGTGCTCTGAAGAGAGTGGGACTGAGTGATGAATCTTGAGTGAATCCACAGATGAGTTTGTGGGCTTCCAGGTGTAATGTGCTAGGCTGACAGCTTGTGTTCTATCCTTGGATGCCAGTCCAATGCAGGCACCTGATGAGGATGAGGTTTGAGACCATGCTGAATAGAGGTTTGGGAGAATGAGGGTTGCTGTGTCTACTCTGTCAAGGAACATGCAGATGTCATCTGTTGTGGCAATAATTGTTGTTCTGTATTGTGTTTGAGCCTGAATCCAGACTGCGTGGCACCGAGGAGCTGGTGGTTGCTGAGGTCGTTGATGAGGAATTGGTTGATTCGTTTCTCAAAGTCCTTTGTCAGGTATGGTAGGAGGGAGATGGATCTGTAAATAACTCTCCAGAGCTCCTTATTCCACCTTTATATGGATATGAATTAACATCATCTTCAAAAGAGCTATCCATCAGTATATCTCCTATCTCCTCTGTCCTCTGTTCCTCATAGATAGGAAATTTACACTTGGGGGATTAGAGCTCACATTTCACCTGCTAGCACTAGCCCTCCCAATGTAATCTGATATTCTGTACCTCCCCAAGTCACAGAAGTGTCTCAGGGTTCGTATAATCAATATTGAGGACTGCATCTACCAGAATGCATTAGGAGGATTGGTGCTGTCATGCTAGCAATGGGCTCCCTTCCACCCTAGTTTAATGTTCCTATAGGATGTTGGGTTGACGAACTCAGGATGCACAGGTGGCTAGGGGTGGTACAGACCTGATGTACTTAAAGGAGCATGCCGAGCACCCCCAAACTAATAGACTGCTCCTTGCCCGTGGGTGCCAATTAAAACGAAACATGTTGAAGAATGTAAAGTACTTGCATTGGGTTGACTGACGCTGACAGGCAGGCAGTGTGCTCCCACCCCCTATGTTTCCCAAGACCATACTTAGCTTCCCTTTCTTAGTCCAGTCATGCTGTGCGTTTAAACTTCTGTTAGAACATCATCATATCTGAGTGCCCGCTCCTCACTGATTAAATCCTTATTGACCTCTGGCTCTATTCGTGAGTACATTTAAAATGTGTCCCATGAAGGTGACAGATTACATTCACAGGACGAAGGAACAATAGAGAAAGAGAAATACGCAGGTGTATACGCCCTGGGGACGGGAAGTTCATACATTGCCCCTTGAACTAGATCACTGAGGCAGGACCCCCCTTTAGTGCAATAGACTGGCAATATAGAAAGCCGGACTAAGCGATGTGATATTCTCTCGTATGCTATAGATTTAATTGCTGTATCTCTGATGTCTATTTCTAAAGTTCTGCGCTATGGATCAACTACTTTATGCATGCCCTATGATCTATGGAATGTGTACGACTCAATGCATGTTGCGAATGTACTGTAACTGAAAATGTCAAAATAAAGTTTAAAAAAAAAAAAACAGAGAAAGAGAAAATGCTCGTGGATAACAAATGCAGCCATGGTTAAAAAGAATGATTTCTAAAATCCACAGAACAGTAGCACAGTTTCCAGATATTCCCTAGAGGTCCATTTTAGCCAAGTGAAAAAATAACAGAAAGAGAGAAAATGCCGAACAACCCTTACATGTCAGTAATATTCGCCAGCACGGCACCAGCAGATGTTCCAGTTTTTATGGGCAGTCTGAGTTTCATAGGCATTTTCTTTCCCTCCCAGCAACATATGCAAGATTATGCCAACGGGATGCATTGCACGCTATCTTCTGACTCGGCCGCCATGTGTGTGTACAAGAAATTCACCAGTAGGTCGGCCAAATGAAATATTGTGGTATGGCACAGCCTGGACAATGCCTGTTGTAAAACCACGGGGAATGAGTCTTGTTTGAACAGTTGTCTCTAAATTCAAGAGAATTGAGCTGCTGATAGCCTCAGTTATCAAGAAGGGACCGTCTCTGTACTAATCCATTTGTCCCCTGATCACAGACATTGTTTTTAGACATATGATGTCATTTACCCCTTATTTCTACACAAACCGTACTGCCTTTTCGTGTGGTCGAGGACATTCCTATGCAGCTCCTGTGTTCAATGTGAATTTCAATTGTTTTTATCTGCCTGTAATCTATTTAAGGGCATAGGAAATTACTCATATGTTCTTAAACATTCATATATGTAATGCATGTGCTGTGTACAGGGTTAACGACAGTACTTGAGGGTTATTATAGAGATTGCTATGGTGCTCTCCCACAACAATAATTATCCATGGAGTATTAAACACAACTTTAAAACAAGGGTTTGGGGAGGCCCCGACTACGATTACAAATACCACAGATGAGATTGTAGAACTGACTGTGAGTGTGTTCAGTACAATACACACGTTTCTATTGGTATCATATACAATAGCCTTAGAATACAAGAACCATGTAATGATTGTGCTACAAGCGGTTTCTAGAAAATCATAATCACAGTACTAAGGGTCAGATGTAGGTAGCCCAATACCGGTCGGTAACGGCCGAAATTACCGAATTTCGTCCGTTACCGACCGGTATTGGGCATTTGAGATGTAGAGGCCAAATTTAAGGATTCGGTAATTTACCGAATCGGTAATTTAAGGAATCGGTAAATTACTGATTCCTTAAAATACCGATTCGGTAAATTACCGAATCATTAATGTAGGGAGCACTCAACTGAGTTCATTTCTGAGTTAAGGATTCGGTATTTACCACCAACTAAAAGTTGGTGGTAAATATAGAAAACCTTTGAAAAAGCAAATTTGTCCTTTTCCAAAAGTGCCATGTGGCAGACATACATGCCCTTAGGGCATGTATGTGTGGCACATGTGCACCCATGCACTATTCAGGGGTGCAACAGGGTGTCAATGTGACAGCCTGCCACCTTTGTAAGTCTTCCCCCTATTACCTATTCGGTATTTACCGAATCGGAAATTCCCATTCATTCCTATGGAAGGAATAGGAATTACCGAATCGGTAAATACCGAATCAGTAATTACCGAATTTTACCGATTTGGTAAAATTTACCAAATCAATACCTACATACCATTTACCGATTCTGAAATACCGAATCAGTAAAATTCGGTATTTTAGAATCAGTAAATAGTATTTAACTACATATGGCCCTAAGATCCCTACGGCCCAACCAAAGATAAAGTATTAAAAATATCTAAAAAAGCTTTGAGTTTAGTTTTGCTCCAAGCTCCTACTGAAGGGAGCCCACGACAGAGCATTTGAAATATCCAAAGGCGTGTCAACACACTAAAGCAATCAGCGTGTGTTTCAGCCAATGTGTCCGTTTTGGAGGGTCAGCAAATTGGTGCACGTGCAACTTTTATTTATAGACAAAATGAATGCTAGCAAAGATACTGTTAGCTGGACGGTGTATTCAATCATTTAAATTAAGTACGAGTTTGAGTTCCTGAAAAAAAGCATTATTACTTGTTCGCTTTCGAAAGCAAGCTTTAAATTGTCCACTGTTGTATTCTCTAATCTATCCCGAACTGTCTCACCCAGTATGTCAAACATTTTAACTCTGTACTTGCTATTCACAAATCCTATATTTGTGTTTTTTGAGAAAGGCATTTTAAGTTCCTTCTTTTTTTAATACAGATGAGAAATATCTACTCAATAGCACCATTTTCAATTAAGGAATTGGAGATTACAAAGGAAAAGATATTTCAGAGAGAAATGGCATTTGAATTCATAGGTTCACTTTAGATTTTCTGGAGATTATTTAATGCCGGGATGTAGTATGCAGAAATAGGTTATTATTTCCCTCTAAAAGCACAATACTTTGTCACCACTATCACTTTATTGTAAAACAAGTCTGAGTTACAGAATAATAGGTTCAAATATTGATAAACTCTCTAAAAATGTATATTTCTTTCATGCAATTCTTAGGCGCTATACTGGAGGCTACGGGGAAGACGTCACTTACCATGCTTCTGACATTTGACGGGGAAGATGGCAGAATGCACATCCAGTGAATTTTTCCTACGTGATGCCTGCACAATTTTATATCACGAACATGGCACACAGGAGCCTTGCTTTGCGATTGTGAGCCAGTCAGGAACACCACAACGTTTTGCAGAAATCACTTCTTGATCAGCACATGCAAACACTGAACAGTATTTTAGGAAATGGGACGTTCACTGCTTTGGTTGGTACACTCATGGTTGTATTAACGTTCTGCCTCAGTTCTGCATTCATCACCCTTCTACCCATCTCTCGTAACGTTGTGTTCTTTCTCCCGCGATTTCTACGGGATTACAACACCATCCATTTATGGAAGTCCTCTGTGCTTCTTTCATTGTCTTTCTTATGCTTCGTCATTATCCTTCTGCGAGAAACACAGGGCCAAATTTATGAGGCCCCTTGTGGCACTTTTGCACTGCCGGTTCGTCACTTTTTTTAATGCTCTGGTGGAGCAATGTGCCACAGCATATTTACAAGGCCATGCAAAGCACTTTAAATAGCTTTTCATGGCCTTGTAAATAGGTTCCCCGTTTATACAGAACACTGTGTGAAAGGGAATTTCATGTGTGTTGCTGTGGGCGTTGCCACGCAACACCAATGGAATCTGATACATTCCTAAATTTACAAGGAATAGTAAACCTGGAATTGTGTCAGATTCTACCGCCGTTAGGGAGCTGCAAAGAGGAGAAACATTTTTATGTCTCCTAATTTTTGCTGCATCAGACATAGAAAGAAGAAATCGCCTCAATTGATTGATTTTGTGCAAGAAGGTGTACCTTTCTGCACAAAATCAAACAGCTCAACAACACTGGCACTGTTGTACCATGGTGCGGAGGTGCCTACATTGGCACATGGCAGCCAATTGTGCACCAGTGCTGAGGAAAAAGACAGGAATATGCTGTAGCTCATAGATACAGTGCATTCCTGTCCTTTTCTTTTGGTGCAGTGCAGTGCAGCAAGATTCCTTGTGACGCGCCAAAACCTCGTAAATGAGGCCCTCAGTTTTTATGTGCTCTGCCACCTGCATCCACTGTCTGCTCAAAGGCTCATATCATTCGTGGGTCCACAGACTTTTTAGAATTTATACTTTAGGTTAATTGATTATATGTACTTCTAAAACATACAGTAATGCTCTGGTATCAACCATTAATGTTGTAATATTGTTTTCTTCCCCATACGAGGCATTAAAGCGCTTTTCCACGAGCATCAGCTACTTCTGATCCCATCGAATTAGTGGTGGATTAGTACAGGGAAATATAAGTAGTTAATTTGAGTGAAGGACATGGGAGTCTGTTAGTTTGATTGAATATGATTAAGGAGGGGTACTGGAAATTCTTTCCGTTTTTAATTGACACCCAGCCAGCACAAAATTGATCAGCAACACCCATCCAAAAAAAGTTCAAACGCCGGACGCGTTTCGGGAACTCATTTTCCCAGAAGAGCGGGTCCTATCAAAATGCCGATGGGTGTTTGGTAAATCAGGAATGAAGAAGGAGCTGGCGCTATTGCAGGATAACGCCTGCTCGCCTGGATGGGCAGCCACAAAGCGGGGCACAAGATTGCAGCTGGTCCTTCCATCTACCCACTGGGGAATAAACTATGTTCTATTTTGGAACTGTCGAGCACACCCACATGGGCGAATTAGCAGCGTACTACAATGTCCAAGAGGCATTGCATTTAGCCACGCCCGGGAGGCAGGCATTAAATGAAGGTGTGCGCGATGTTACGTGCTTTCAGTTTCTTTGAACTATACACCGCAAAAGAAGGGAAAATGAGTTCCCGGAACGCACCCGGCGTTTGAACTTTTTTTGATGGGTGTTGCTGATCAATTTTGTGCTGGCTCGGTGTCAATTAAAAACGGAAAGAATTTTCTTCGTGTGACCTCCTTCGTATGGGTAACCTGCAGCGATGGATTTACAACGGCTGACCTCGGTCGTGAAGTGAGGCCCACCGCAGAAGAGCAGAAGAGCGGGTCCTATCAAAATGCTGATGGGTGTTTGGTAAATCAGGAATGAAGAAGGAGCTATCAGTGATGTCGTTTGAGATGTCATCAGTGATGTAATGAGTGATGTCACTGACCATGTCATGAGTGATGTATGTGACGTCATCAGCAGTGCATTGCGGGCGCACAAGTTATAGTTAGCTGAACTAACTTTAACCGGGGAATTTCAATGGTTTTGTATGAGTGAAATGTCCAGCTAACTATATAACATGTGTGAAACCTATGGTTTTTTTCAGTGAATTTCTAAGGCTTTTTAAATGCTAATTCCTAACTATAATGTAGCGGAAACCTATGTTTTTTTCAGTGAATTTCTAAGGTTTTTTAAATGCTAATTCCTAACTATAACGTGGCTGAAACCTATGGTTTTTTCAGTGAATTTCAAAGGTTTTGTAAATGATAATTTTTAAATGTATTAATTGTTATATTTTTTTATACTGATTTACTACATTGTTTCAAAATATTTATTTTTAGATATTTTATTTTTTAAATTACATTACATATTTTGAATAGAAATTGAAAAAAAATATTTTTAAAAATATTGAAATTGTAATATTTGTTTTTTTTATATATATTTTTTAATTTATATATATTTTATATAGTAGGCAATGGTATCCTATGGAAGGTAATTCAAGTTACTGGTAAGTACGGCTAAAATTACTTTTCAGGATCAGTACTGGGCTGAAACAAGCAACACTGAGGTCACTCCTGATAACAGGTGAGTAAATCGGAATTCGTTGTTCGGCTGATTTTAGGTGAATATTTTCAAGTTCCAAAACTCCACACTTAGAAGAATTTCCAAATGAAACTACTCAATGTTAACCTATGGAAGGAAATTCACTTAGCAGGTAAGTAGTGTTATCGTTACTTTTTCTTACTCAGTGGTGGATCCTGGATCCAGAGCTGGTGCATCTCCTGTAAACAGTTGAAAGAATGCGTTTAAGTCATACAGGCGATTTTTAAGGAATACTTTTAGTTTGTAAAATTAGACACTTAGAAACTTTTCTGGTGAAAACCAGACAATGGATTCCTATGGAAGGAAATATAAGTTACTGGTAAGTATGGTTAGAATTACTTTTCAGGGTCAGTGCTGGGCTAAAAGAAGCAGCACTGAAGTCACTCCTAATAACAGGTGAGTAAATCGGAATTCGTAGTTCGGCTGATGTTAGAGGAATGTTTGTATGTTTCAAAAATCAACACTTAGAAACTTTTCTGCTGAAAACCACACAATGAATTCCTATGGAAGGAAATACAAGTTACTGGTAAGTACGGTAAGAATTACTTTTCAGGATCAGTACTGGGCTCAAAGAAGCAGCACTGAGGTCACTCCTGATAACAGGTGAGTAAATCGGAATTCGTACTTCTGCTGATTTTATAGGAATTTTATAAAGTTCAAAAACTCCACACGTAGAAGAATTTCAAAGTGAAACCAGTCATTGTTGGTAGCCTATGGAAGGAAATTCAAGTTAATGTAAGTACGGTTAGAATTACTTTTCAGGGTCAGTAGTGACCTGAAAGATGCAGTAATATCCCACAGCGAACCATACAGACAGTCATACTGATACTCAAAAAACCAACTAATAACCCATATACATACTCATGTAGCTACTCACCAACCCATACAGCCAGTTATACACAAAGTGAGACACTGATAGAGATATTTAAATGTTTAAACATTACTCTCTAATACATGTATTCACTAAGATACACTTAATAAGTCAGTTATACAATCAATTTTACAAAAAAACATCCATTTAGACACTTATTTACCCATTTATTCTTCCATCGACCTTTAGATATAAATCTATAAAAAATATTTATTTTTCAGAAAGACACACATTCACTGGATGATGTCATCAGTGATGTAGTTTGAGATGTCATGAGTGATGTCATGAGTGATGTCACTGACCATGTCATGAGTGATGTAATATGTGTAAAAGAAATAGAGGGGCCCCTTCAAACACCCAGTGGGACAGGGGCACTATAACGAATCTATGACATAATATGGACAGACAGAATATCTACATACAAAAATATCGACACAAAAATATCGAAGTCAAAAATATCGGAGTTATATCTTCATAAAGGTAAGTACAAAAATATTGAAACATTAATATCGTAGTACAAAAATATCGAAATTAAAAATATTGTTTTTTAAATGTATTAATAATAATGTAAAAATAATTTAAAAATACATATACTTTTACAAATATTAAATAAAAACATTAAAACATATTTTAAAAATTATAACTAATACATATACATTTAAAATAAATTAAAAACTCTACATATAAATTAATATATATACGTACTCCACATATTGCAACAGTAGGAAAATCGTTGGATAGCGTAGGGGTCACAAATTACTATTCCCACTCCAGAGGGTGCAACAGTAGGGAAAGCGTTGGATAGCGTAGGGGTTTAAATTACTATTCCCACTCCAGAGGGTGCAACAGTAGGGAAACCGTTGGATAGCGTAGGGGTAGAAATTACTATTCCCACTCCAGAGGGTGCAACAGTAGGGAAAGCGTTGGGTAGCGTAGGGGTTTAAATTACTATTCCCACTCCAGAGGGTGCACCAGTAGGGAAAGCGTTGGATAGCGTAGGGGTAAAAATTACTATTCCCACTCCAGAGGGTGCAACAGTAGGGAAAGCGTTGGATAGCGTAGGGGTAGAAATTACTATTCCCACTCCAGAGGGTGCAACAGTAGGGAAAGCGTTGGATAGCGTAGGGGTAAAAATTACTATTCCCACTCCAGAGGGTGCAACAGTAGGGAAAGCGTTGGATAGCGTAGGGGTTTAAATTACTATTCCCACTCCAGAGGGTGCAACAGTAGGGAAAGCATTGGATAGCGTAGGGGTAAAAATTACTATTCCCACTCCAGAGAGTGCAACAGTAGGGAAAGCGTTGGAATGCGTAGGGGTAAAAATTACTATTCCCACTCCAAAGGGTGCAACAGTAGGGAAAGCGTTGGATAGTGTAGGGGTAATAATTACTATTCCCACTCCAGAGGGTGCAACAGTAGGGAAAGCGTTGGATAGCGTAGGGGTAAAAATTACTATTCCCACTCCAGAGGGTGCAACAGTAGGAAAAGCATTGGATAGCGTAGCGGTAAAAATTACTATTCCCACTCCAGAGGGTGCAACAGTAGGGAAAGCGTTGGATAGCGTAGGGGTAAAAATTACTATTCCCACTCCAAAGGGTGCAACAGTAGGAAAAGCGTTGGATAGCGTAGGGGTAAAAATTACTATTCCCACTCCAAAGGATGCAACAGTAGGGAAAGCGTTGGATAGCGTAGGGGTAAAATTTACTATTCCCACTCCAGAGAGTGCAACAGTAAGGAAAGCGTTGGATAGCGTAGGGGTTTAAATTGCTATTCCCACTCCAGAGGGTGCAACAGTAGGGAAAGCGTTGGATAGCATGGGGGTAAAAATTACTTACCACACTACTCCCCCTTTAACACACAACACACTACACATACAAAAAAAACACAATTAATATAAATTTCTATTAATCAATTAATAACAATTAATATTACTAAATTGATGTAATTATAAATGAACTAATTAACACATATTAATTACTAATTAATTAACAATAAATACCAACAAATAAATACAATCTCTTTAATTAATTACATTTAATTATATCACACCCTATACCCCTATAAACACACAACCCACTACACATAAATAAATCACATCATTTAATCACTTAATAATTATTAATTGGCAATTATTTATTAATTAACAATAACAAAAAAATCAAATATATTAGCACATTAACTCTAAATAATTTAATTAAATAATTAATATTATTTAATTACCAATTAATTATTAATTAACAATAACAAAAAATTAAATATATTAGCACATTAACTCTAATTAATTTAATTTACTAATTAATATTACTTAATTACCAATTAATTAATTAACAATAACAACAAAATTATATATATTAAAACATTAACTCTAATTGGTTAATTAAAAATATTTACAAAAATATAATAATTAATTACCTGATTAATATTAATTAATCACCAATTAATTATTAATTAAAAATATTTACAAAAATATATTAATTAATTATTATTAAATTACTTCCCACCCTATTCCCCTATAAACCCACAACCCGCTCTGATACTAAAACGCAAAATGTAAACAAATTTACAAATTTTCAAACATACATTACAAAACATATTTAACAAACATATAAACAACATAATAAAATACATAACACTAAACAAAATTTCGATATTAGTAAATTTCGATATTAGTAACATACATACCTTAAAAAAACGATATTCTGTCTGTCGATATTTTGGACATCGATATTCTATACCATCGAAATTAAAACATCGATATTATTGTATATCGATATTTTAATTTCGATATTTTGTCTCACTACCCACTATAACAGTCTAAAATAGCAAAATCCCAATGGGCAAGTTACTTCTTCAATGAACCACATCCACTCAATAAATCTCAAAATGTCATTCACACCATTCGCTCACCTAGAACATATTACAGACCCATTTCTATATATACCTAAGAGACCAGTGAATTCAATTCTTATGTAATTTATTTGGTTACAAATTCGTTTAAAATCTCACATTAAAAGCTGAAGTACAGCTGTACATACTAACAAATTAAAAAACAATGCACAGTATTCATAGTCACAAATAAATACAAAAGCATAAGTAAAAACTCATGAAGAGAGTATTACACCAGACCTATATACTTGGTCTTAGAAATCTACACACCCCCTGTTCCACTATATGGTAAATACATTACTTGACAACATTTACGTATTTTTTGCCGTTCAAGTAGTGCGAGGCAAGGGGGTTGTGTATAAATCAGTGTGCGTCGACGCGTTTTGATGGGTTCTCTATGTAGTCCATCTTTATCAAGACCAAGCGATCACTCTCATTAGACAGGATACAATTGTAATAACAGTGCACCTTATATTTACAAGGTCAGCTATTCTGTTGACACCATAGCTTCTATTGCCCCATTCAGTCTGACTCTTGGCCTGGAGTGGTTTTCAAGTTCTTTGTTGTAGGGGGAGCTCTGTGCACTGTTGATGGATGGTGACTTCACTACTATTTTCTTCCTTCCACGTGTTATTATTTTAGTAGTTCAACCTCAAAATGCAAAAGCGATGGGCCTCCTTCTGTCAAGGTACCGTCTGTTTCCTCCTTTTGTATTTTTGGAGATAGCCCGGAACTAGTTGGCTCAACAATTATTTTTATCGATGGGCTCAGTGTCTGTATCCAACATCTGAGTTCTACGTGCAATCCAGTTCCTTCTCGGGGTAAAGACATCATCAGCAGTGGATTGCGGGCACGCAAGTTATAGTTAGCTGCACTAACTATAACGGGGGAATTTCAATGGTTTTGCATGAGTGAAATGTCCAGCTAACTATAACATGTGTGAAACCTATGTTTTTTTCAGTGAATTTCTATGGTTTTTTAAATGCTAATTCCTAACTATAACGTGCCTAAAACCTATGTTATTTTAGTGAATATATATATATATATATATATATATATATAGATATATATATAGATATTACCTACTGGCGGTCGCCAGTAGGTATATATAGTTAGGATTTTTTCCCTATGGGATTTTTGAAAATTCTATGTCTAATAACTTTGGCGTTTGTGGACGGAATTGGCTGAAATTTTCTGGAAAATGGAACATTTTGTTTCTGAGCAGCCACTGGAAATTTGGGGGGAGTTGGTCCAGGGGGGGCCGAGAAAAAAGGGGGGTCGCAAAACGTGTTTTTAACATTGAGTTTTCCATAGGGCGGTTAGCCTCACTTTTAGCCCGAACGGCTGAATGGATTTGCACGAAACTTGGCAAAATTGTAGGGACTGGTAGCCCGATGTGCCTTTTGTAGGTCTCAATATATGTGCTGCAGTGGATTTTGAGAAAATAACGTTCAAAAAAAGATATATATCTGTAAGCGCGGACCAGGCAGCGCCCCGGTACGCGTACTTGACGCGTAACGGAACTTCGCGTAGCGAAGTTGATTGGCTCTCCGGTGTCTGTCAACATTCTAAACAGTCCGGAGCGGCCGCCATCTTGTCTCTCGGTAGGATCGAGAGACAAGAGGAGGTCAAAAGCGAAGGGGCAAATGACCTTAAGGGGGCATAGTAGATACTCCCTGACCCCCTAGGTTTGATGTGGAGGCTTTAAAGGGGCCCCGCTAAGCAAAAAAAAAAATAATTTTTTTTGTTTTTTTTCGTGGTTAGCGCCCGGTACGCGAACCGGGAAGCGTACTGGGGAGCGTATCACAATAAAAAATGAATGATAGACTTTTCAAATGCTGTATGTTAATTGATTGTTGGTTTTGTTGATTATTTTTTTTTTTTTTTAAACTTTTTTTATTGTGTTTCATAATTTATTAAACTTTCTAACATTTCATTGTCAGAAATTTCATAATCATGGAATATAGATTGTAGTCTCTGAGGTTGTAAAATGTCCTCATTTGCAAGGAGGTTATCTACTGCTTGCACACATTGCAGTAGTTCTTGGTCCCATGTTTCATCCATAAATTCAATCTCATTTGGATCAATGATTTCTGTGTTGGACTCTGGAAGGACAATTTCAAATGAAATGTTTTGTTCACTTTCCATTTTTCCTGAAATTTGCATAAAAAAAATATATATTAGTAGAGGTAGGGCACTGTTGGGATTAATTTTAGATAGGCAGTTTTTATCAGAGAATTTATCTTTGGGCAGTGTATAGTATCAGAGTGGAAGTAGGAATATAAAAAAGTGTATCTAAATTTATAAGTACTACAGAGGGATAGTATATAACTAACAGAAAAAGTTTGCCATATTAACTTAAAGTGCACAATATACTTCAGTTTTAAAAATAACAACTTACCTTTAAAAAGAAGTTGAAGTTATTAATGAAAATCCAAATGAAATGTACACCAGGAAGTAGTAGTCAAAATGTACTGTTCTTTTTTAAAAAATATTTTTTTGGTTAGCTTCCGGTACGCGTACCGGGTAGCGCTCCGGGAGCGAACTAAGAGAAATACAGGTTGGCAGAGTTCCAAATATTCTACCAATTTTTTTATAATGGGGAGTTAGTTCTGAAAAGAACTTTTTTTTTATGTTTTTGTTGTTTTATATTTTTTTTAGTATTTTTTGAACATTTTTTTACTTTTTTTGTATTTTCTGAACGTTTTAAAAAATTTTTTGGTTTTTTTGGGGGGGGGGAAACAAAAACGATCCATTATAAAGGGCTCAACAGGAGCAAAAAAAAAAAAGAATTTATTTTTTGGTGCGTCTTGTGCAAACATTAATATGATTTTGAATTGCTCGCAAAATCAAAGTGATGCTACTTTCTCTGTAGCAGATGAAAGCGCCACATTCCACGCACACTTGTTTTACGTGCCCAAACAACATTTGGATGTTTGCAATCACCTCCCTCGCCTCTGGTCCCGACACCTCTGGAACCACCGATCTTCTTGCCATTTGGAGGGGATTTTGTTGTTGGTCACGTAGCTGGGCAGCACTATAATTATTTGGGTGCCACCTACTCATATGCCGATGCATAGTATGATTGCCATAACTATATTTTTTATCAGTGCCCCTTGACAATCTGTCACCGCATATGCGGCAAAACACGTAACGAGCATTCACTTTCTTTTGCCCCTCAGGAATTCTGTAGAATTGCCAGATATAATTCTCCTGTCGATTGTACCTCCTGGGCTCCTCTGGCAAAAACTCATGCTCTTCCTCCTCTTCCTCCTCTTCCTGTTCTTCCTCTTCTTGCAGAATTACTTCTGCAGGTGGTCCTCTCTTTCTTGGATTTGGTGGAGGTGGTGGGCTAGCACCAGCTGAAGCTACTAATGAAGCCATCACAAAGTCTCAATAAAGGGTCTTTCTCTCACCAAGATGAAAGTCAGAGTGATGAAAGAAGGAGGGGTTTTCATCATTTGGGAAAAACAAAAGTTCTAAACCAATGAAAAGTGTCCATTTTAGATCACATGACCTTGTATTACATCATTAGGAAACCAAAAGTGAAATGAACCAATGAAAAGTGTTATTATCGAGTCACATGACCTGCTATGTTTACATTACGCGGTCGGCGCCGCGCCGCGGATCGCTTCCGGTTCGCGTACCGCTGCGCTTCCGGGTACGCGAACGTAGCACGTAATATGACGTATTACGCGAGAACGCGAAACGTCATGCTGACGCGAAGCGTCGCGATGTTGTTTTGTAACGCGAGAGGTGCGCTAAAGGAACGTTTACCAGTTCGCGTACCGGGTCGCGCCTCCGGATTGAGCTAACGGGAAGCTAACCGGTACGCGTACTGGGAGCGAAACAAAAAAAATACAAAAAAAATTGTATAAAAAACATGTAAAAAATATTTTTCTTTTTAAAGAATAATACATTGTAAAGGTTTTGATATTAGCTATTAAAAAACCAATGAAATTCACTGAAAAAACCATAGGTTATAGACCATATATAGTTAGGAATTAGCATTTACAAAACCTTAAAAATTCACTGAAAAAACCATAGGTTATAGACCATATATAGTTAGGGATTAGCATTTAAAAAACCTTATTTTACTCACACAAAACCATTGAAATTCCATATATAGTTAGTTGTACTAACTATATATCACGCACCCGCAATCCACTGCTGATGATGTCACATATTACATCATTCATGACATGGTCAGTGACATCACTGATGACATCACTGATGACATCTCAAATGACATCACTGATGACATCACTGATGACATCTCAAATGACATCACTGATGACATCACTGATGACATCTCAAATGACATTACTGATGACATCACTGTTGTGATAATACGATGAACCTCTTCAGACTCTAATATAACCTTAGATACACTCAGTGTAAACACAGACTCACAGATTGTCACTCATCCATGAAGTTACACACACACCTAGACAGTCATGCAAACAATCAATCACACCTCCATTTCCTTAACTATACAGTTAAACACACCTTACTTACTTATTCAAACAAATACTAAAACATATTTACTCACTTATACAATCCTGGATACAAGTTCACAATGATCCATACAGCCACTCACACATTCACTGGCTCTTATGCACAGTTATTTATATATGTCAACTCTCACATGTACTGTATTTTACATATGTACTTAATTTGACATGTAGCACTGAGATATCTATTCACTCACCAATACAGTCATGCACACAGTCAACCGCCCATACAGCTGTTTCCAACATGCACTTTTGAACCCATACATCTATGCACAGAGTCATACACTTCCCAGCCACTCACACACACACTCAGTCTCCCATACAAATGCTTGGGCAACCAATCAATAACCTATATAGTTACTCATATAGCTACTGATCAACACATGCAGCAGTTTACAGAACAACAGACATAATGATGCACAAATTAAGACAGTTTAGTCACTAACCCATGCACTCAGTGAGACACATTTAATCACTCACTCATACAGTCAGTCACGCACCTACTAAATCCTTCATCCAGACACTTCTACATCTACTCATTCTTCAATATGTAAAACATATTTAAACTTTACAGAAACACACAGTCACTGGATGATGTCATCAGTGATGTCATCAGTGATGTCATTTGAGATGTCATCAGTGATGTCATCAGTGATGTCACTGACCATGTCATGAATGATGTAATATGTGACATCATCAGCAGTGGATTGCGGGTGCGTGATATATAGTTAGTACAACTAACTATATATGGAATTTCAATGGTTTTGTGTGAGTAAAATAAGGTTTTTTAAATGCTAATCCCTAACTATATATGGTCTATAACCTATGGTTTTTTCAGTGAATTTTTAAGGTTTTGTAAATGCTAATTCCTAACTATATATGGTCTATAACCTATGGTTTTTTCAGTGAATATATATATATATATATATATATATATATATATATATATATATATATATATATATATATATATATATATATATATAGATATAGATATAGATATATATATATGCACTGGAAAACTAAACACCCACTTCCCTTACAAAGAAATAGAAAGTTTGCATCTCTGCAGCCTCTCTTATTTTTCACCTTATTCATCTTCCGCTCAATCAACACATCATCCACAAATACACACACCTAGTTGCTGCCTTTCTTGGCTGGGCTTATCAATTATTCTTCTTTAATTCAAATTCAAAGTGCAGGCCCTTTATTCAGCCTTCTTGGTAACTACTACCCGTGAATAGCAGTGGATAATTTGCACACTTCCATCCTTTCTTGCGTCCTTTCTACCGCACACTGTGTGTACTTTATGCACTAACTTGCTTCCTTAGATGTGATACTCGTTTCTCTTGCTCCCACTGCGGAATCCAACACCCTATCTGTGTAATGAGCTGGAAATCCAAAGATCCACTTCACTGACAAGGCAGTGGGTAGTTTGCGTGTCTCCAGCCTTTCTTATTTTTCACCTTTTTCATCTTCCACTCAATCAACACATCATCCACACATACACACAACTACTTGCTGCATTCCTTAGCTGTGATTATCAACTATTCTTCTATTTCATATTCCTATTCAAAGTGCAGGCCTTTATCGACCCTTTTTATTGTAACAACTACCCTGGCCAAAGGCACTGTAAATTTGCACACTTGCTCCCTTTCTTGGCTGGGGTTATCAATTATTCTTCAATTTCATATTCTGATTCAAACTCAAGGCCCTTTAGCGAGCCTTTTTGTTGTAACAACTGTTGCAGGAATTCTGCTCCTACACCGAACTGTGCATAAAGATTTAGGACCTCAGTGAATTACAGTGTACCAAAACCCGCCTTAGTACCCAAACCCCCTACCAGACTAGCAATCAGTGACTCATTGGTTCTTGGTCCTATAGCAAAAACACCAATGACTAGTCAACCCAGAACATGCAACTTAGATTACCTCAAGTAAGGTGGATAAAAAGAGCACTATTTCGTTATAGTCTTACACGAGTCCAAAACAAGGAGTAAATAAAGACACGTGAAAGTTTGAAATTCTTATTTCTAACGTTGTAATCTCATGCGCAGTACCTTAGATAATACAACCGAACATATTATCAGAAACAAGGTTGTTAGCATAGTTACTATTCCATAAAATACAAAGGGAGAAAGCATCCTATAATGCTAAAGGGAAACAGATTTAAAATATACCTACATTTCACCCTCCCTACCTACCAGGTTAGTTTAAAACTACAGAAGGTCTCATAGGATTACATGGGCGGACCCATGCCTCTGGTACTTAGAAGTAGTCCGAAACAAGGAAAACAGTCACCCACGCTCTAGTCACGAGCCGACTGGACTACGGAAACACCCTCTACGCAGGTACCACCGCTAAACTCCAGAAGAAACTACAACGAATCCAAAACGCCTCAGCCAGACTCATATTAGACATCCCACGCAATGAACACATCTCTGGTCACCTTAAAGACCTCCACTGGCTACCCGTCAATAAGAGGATTACTTTCCGTCTGCTTACCCACGCACACAAATCACTCTACGACATCGGACCAGATTGCCTCAACTCTCGACTGTCCTTCTACACCCCCTCCCGCCAACTTCGCTCTTCCAGCCAAGCCTTCGCCACTGTACCTCGCATCAACAAGACCACCATGGGAGGCAGATCCTTCTCATACCTGGCTGCCAAAACATGGAACTCACTCCCCGCTTACCTTCGCCTCACCCAGAATCACCTAGCGTTCAGAAAGCAGCTTAAAACGTGGATATTTGACAAATAATCCTCCTCCCCTTCCTAAGCGCCTTGAAACCCTCTGGGTATGTAGTGCGCTATATAAATTTTATGACTTGACTTGACTTGACTTGGATCACATTGAGTTCTGCACAAACTGTCAGGATACGAATGTTCTCCAACTGTGTCTAGTTATGCCTACACAATATATTATTAAACATGCCAGTATCAGAGGTGGCCACAGCTGCATATGTGTTATGGGTCGAACGTGCGAGGATCATTCCGAATAACAGACACAGTATCCAAGATAACCTTGATGTTCCATGCTCTCACTATACACACTAAACTAGCGAGGCAGTCTAGAAATGTAGCATAACAAATTATTTTCATGTGAAGCAAAATACTCAGCCTTCTCTAAACAATATCACAAGTGCGTGCCATGTGCAAAGCAGAGCAGAAAAGCAAAATTGGCGTTTAAGCTTCTAATAAACCCATGCTAACTTAACACGGTGTGAGTGCAAGGCTCAGCCCATGACACCCTCCCTTGATCGAAGCACGTGATATAAACGTGGGCGAATTAGCAACGCAGAGTCCAAGCCTGAAAAGCAGAGTCAAGTTCAAATTTGCAAAACAAATTATTCGCTGTTTGATAGAAAACAGTAACTAAATAATAAAGAATAGGTAGAAAAATCAAAGAGTCTTAATCCAACAGCGTATAAGCACAGTATGTAGCACCAGCCTCCAAGAGGAAGTCATTGTTCTCATCTGAAAACATTTCAGCCATCCAATTAAATAGTGAGAATGAGCATACATATTCCTCAATGACCGGAGCCTCTATCACCATCGGAGGAAAACTCGGGTCATGTTCAATGTAAGTGCGTGCCAAGAAGTCATGTGCCGCTGCAAAAACATTCCAACGTCCCAATATTCCATGAATCGCTGCTAAGGCCATAATCCCGCCGCCAGAACAGAGCAAGTCATGAACCACTAAGGGGCTCATCAGCTGGTAATAATCCGCGTTGGGAGACACCGTACAGCAGAGACACAAATCCAGGGCCCGGTCGAAATCGCAGCTCAGGCAATGGAAGACAGGTTGAACGCATGTGAAAAAGGAGAATTGAAACGATAATCCATAAGCTGCACTCAATGTAGCCAGAGGCAGTGCTCCGTAATAACTAAGCATTTGGTTGCGGACCAGCAACAGCCGGGACATATTCTCGTGTGCTGCAGGATGTGCATCCATATTTAAGTAAACAAATTAATAGAAGCAAACCGGCAACTAATGCGAGTATTAAGGGGAATCCACCAAAGATGCTGGAAAACATCGAATGAAAAAATGCCGAGAATACACCAAATATAGTTTGAAAAGAAGTCACAAGGCCACTGCTTCTAACTTTAAAAAAGTAAGGTAACCCCGTAGTCAAGAACGCATTAAAGATACTCTGAATTAACTCCCCAAAATGCAGGGGCACGTCTGTATTTAATAAATCATGCACTTCTGTGCGGGTGTTTGCTACACAAAGGACAAATGTTTCTCTAGCAGATGTAAGAGCGACCTCTTTTTGAGACAATAGCGCTCTTATACGGCTCATTTGGTTGACTCTTCTTTCAAGGTCGGAATCGACGGCCAGATGGAAACATCCAGCTTCCCTTGCAGAGGAGTAAACACAACTTTATTTATAGCAAACCACACGCTCAGTTACCGTAATCATGTAAGCGATGCCTGCTAACATTGCACAACAAACTGCATTATTTCAAATTAAGGGGCCTATTATGATTGCGGAATTTCCGCATCCTCCGGGCCGGCGGAAGCCACCGCCGGCCCGGAGGATGCGGAAAAACCGCAGCGGACCCACCAAAGACCCACCGCCACATTAGGATGGCTGGTGGGTCCTGGTTTCCGTCCGCCGCTTTTCCGCCGCGGTTGGCTTACAACCGCGGCGGAAAAGCTCTAATATGGTGGCGATGTCTCTCAGACACCGTCCGCCATATTAGTATTGCTGCCAAGATATGTTTTTCCGCGGCGGGTTTACCGCTGTTGAAAAGCATACGGATCTTCACTGCAGGGGCCCGTTGTGGGCCCCCTTGGTGAAGGGGGGTGGGGGGTGCACATGGGGGGTACCTATGGTACCCCCCTGCATTTGTATGCAGAAAGCGGCAGGCACCGTGCGGTGCCTGCCACTTTCTACATACAAATGCAATGCGTGCATTTTTAACATTGCTGCGGATGCAGCTTGAAGCTGCACCCGCCGCAATGTTAAAAATAGAGGATGTGACCGCCAGGGTGGCGGTCACATCCTAATAGCACAGGAGGGAACGCCGCAGCCCATGCGGACGTTCCCTCATCCTCGGTGATCACGGACGGACTCAAGTCCGTCCGCGATCATAATCGGCCCCTAAATAACTTACGTTTCCAGTAAACTGAACGTTGGTATGATAGCAGGTGTCGGAGTGCCTTTCAAAACTCAGGGCAAATTAGGCGCATCTTGATTACAAGAGCCATGCAATTGTATGTGTCTACAAATTAAGGAGTGATCTGGTGCTATTGTGCAATCCTCGCCATTCAGATAGACTTCTTTTCCCTCCCTCAGGCACCTATATGTAAATGATTATAACCAAGCTTTATGGAGATAAGTGCTGCCTAAAGATCCATATCTGCCTATAGCATAGTATTTCATGCGAACCTCAAACTTAAACAGGCTAAAAAGTAATGTTATGATACCGTGGATAAGCCACACAGCTGAATCGGATCTCCAACGAGTGACCACTTCTAACCATTCTCATAGCGCGCCCTTTGCTCTGATTTGACATTTGACCATAGTTTGTACTGCTAATCATTCTCAGCATACGCTACGAATACGCTTTCACGTTACACGTCACATCAAAGCTTCCGTGTGACGTCATGTACGGCGCCCCGTACGCAAAGATGCAAATGTTTTTAATTGTTTAAAAACATATATTTATGTATTTAATGAACATACTAACAGAAGACATTATCTTGGATAATTATGAAAACTTTTTTTTTTTTAAGTTCCAATAATCCTATATTACTTTTAAAAGCAATTACACAAATTGCGGTGGAACGTCATGCGTACTCGCATCGTAAGAGTACCGTAATCACAGCGTAAGCGTACGCAAAGCCATGTGACTTTAAAAGAAGAGATTTGATTGGTTCATAACACTTCCTATTACAACTGTTGAAACTTCCGTCCCATTTTAATAATTCTACTTTGACTTTCTAAGAAGAAGCATCTCTTCTGAGAATCTTGTCAAATAGAACAAAGTTTACCATAATAATAGCAAAGCACTCATCTTCCAGCCATTCTTCAGAGGAATATTTCATTCCTGAAGAACCTCCAAGGAAGAGGAAAGAAGCTCTAATTTGGCAGTTTTTTACTTTTCCAGAAGGGCAAAAAAAGGTGAATGCTCCAAAAGTAACCTGTACAATTTCCCAAACTCTTTCAAGGGGTGATCCATCTAAAAAATACTCCTTTGGCACAGCAAATATGGAGCGACACGTGAAGAACTTACACCCCAACAAATTTGCTTCAGCTGCAACACAGAGATTGAAGGACAACCCACCTGCTGCTGCACCAAGCACATCAACTGCTGCACCAGCATTTTCAGCAAGCAGTCCACACCCACAAATTGATCCTGATTTTGCTAAAGTTAAAATTCTATGCATTTATTGCAATAAACTTTTGTGTTATGGGAAACAGTCTATTGACCTGATAAAATGCAGGAAGCAGGAGCATCGCTGTCCTCGACATTAGTATTTTTTTTCCATTCTTTTGTTCCTGTTGGACACTTCCAAGCCCCCCATTATAGAAAAAAATTCCCCTGGGGATTTGCCCCCCCCCCCGGGAGCTAATTAAGAATAAAACGGACTTCTAGTTTTTTTTCTTCCTTTTCCACCGCGTACGAGTACCATACACGTACCCAGCGTTTTTTTATTTTAGAAAAATAAATAAATGTTTGCGCCTAAAGATCCATGTGGGACCCCCTGAGCAGGCCTAGAGGGTCAACATGTTTCTACCCTGCCCCCTTTCCTTATTTTTCAACTTTGTTTTACTGTTTTCTTGTGACTCGGTGCTACCGAGGCACAAGATGGCTGCCAACACTTCCTGGTTTGGAGTGTTTTTCTCCAATATTGGTTTATTGCGATTTTTTGAATTAACTACGCATGCCTGCAACATATTAAACATACATCGTTTATTATGGGCCAATCAACATAATGTGCATTTATGCACTACATAACATCTCACAGAGTTTCTATAAATTTACTTATACTGTAGGTATTGTGTCCAATTTACACTATGAAGTTTTGTTTACAGATGATGCGTATTTTGCACATTCAAAAATATGCACTTTATTGCTAACTATTTGCACAGCGTATTTTGCACATTTCAATGCCGGCATTATTTTGTACATGTACTCTGTTGAACAGATATATATAGAAAAAAAAACAGAATTAGGTTTTTAATCTGTGATCAATTGCTTTTATTGATGTTGACCTTTGCATTTATGCAGGAATGTGAACGATGTTTGGTTTTTAATCAGATGCGTAGTCTTTCTTTTATCTTGTCTATTATATCTTGACATGTGCGCTTATGTGAATTTATACAATTTTTATGAATTTTAAATCATTGTAGTTTATAAATTAATCGAATATTGTGTTAAATGCACAATCGCAATTATTTTCATTTATAAACTGATTTTAAGCGGAGGAAGGAAATTTGGGAATAAGGATAAGCAGACCGCTATGCCTATGCTTTGTAGTGTGTCCTCTATGTCCATTAATCACGTGTGAGTTTACAAAAAAATGGTGAAAAAAATCAAAGAGAAAAAAATATGTACTTAAACTGTGGAGAAATCATTGTCTGACGATCTGTGAGCAAGGGCGGACGCCCGAAACGCGTCGGATCTAATGGCTCTGTTGGATTAAAGAATTTATGCCAAATCTGCACGTTGGAGTTGCGTGATCTCTCTTTCACTCGCGCGAGCGGATGTGTTGAAGATTGCACCTTTGTGGATATATATATATATATATATATATATTACCTACTGGCGGTCGCCAGTAGGTATATATAGTTAGGATTTTTTCTCTATGGGATTTTTGAAAATTCTATGTCTAATAACTTTGACGTTTGTGGACGGAATTGGCTGAAATTTTCAGGAAAATGGAACATTTTGTTTCTGAGCAGCCCCTGGAAATTTGGGGGGGGTTCGTTAAGGGGGGGCCGAGAAAAAAGGGGGGTCCCAAAACGTGTTTTTAACATTGAGTTTTCCATAGGGCAGTTGGCCTCACTTTTAGCCCGAACGGCTGAATGGATTTGCACGAAACTTGGCAAAATTGTAGGGACTGGTAGCCTGATGTGCCTTTGCTAGGTCTCAATATATGTGCTCCAGTGGATTTTGAGAAATTAACGTTCAAAAAAAGATATATATCTGTAACAGCGGACCGGGAAGCGCTCCGGTTCGCGGACTTTTCGCGCAACGGAGCTTTGTGAAGCGAAGCTGATTGGTTCTCCGGCGTCTGTAAACATTCCAAACAGTCCGTAGCGGCCGCCATCTTGTCTCTCGGTAGGATCGAGAGACAAGAGGAGGCCAAAGCGAAGGGGCAAATGACCATAAGGGGGCATAGTAGATCCTCGCTGACCCCCTAGGTTTGATGTGGAGGTTTTAAAAGGGCCCCGCGGGGCAAAAAAAATAAATAATAATAATAATCGAACGGCTGAATGGATTTGCACGAAACTTGGCAAAATATTAGGGACTGGTAGCCCGATGTGCCTTTGCTAGGTCTCAATATATGTGCTCCAGTGGATTTTGAGAAATTAACGTTCAAAAAAAGATATATATCTGTAACAGCGCTCCACTTCGCGGAGATAAAATTATCTCCCTATTACCTAGCTGTTGCTAACACCAGTTAGCGACCGCTAGTAGGAGATAGCGACCATCTTGGGCTCCACTTTGCATGTCAGTGATATTTATCACTAATGACATGCAAAGTGGGCATGCCAAGATGTTAGCGACTGGAAACAGTCGCTAACATCGCTATCTCCTATTACCAACTTTTGGAGATATTCGCGCTAAGCGCGAATATCTCCAAAAAGTAACACCTGCCCTGAGCAGTTCTTAGCCATGTTATCCAATGGGAGGTGGATAACATGGCTAAGAGCATTAGCTCGGTAATGCATGAATATCGCTGACTTTTCAGCGATATTAATGCATTGCGGTCGTTTTTCATCGCATTTGCGATAAACCTTGATAATAGCAAGGTTTATCTGCGATAATTTCTGACGATGCTTAGCGGTAAAAAATTTGTTGCTAAGCATCGTTAGGGATAAATATCGCTTAACTTTGGTAATATGCCCGAACGTCTGCTAACGTTCGATTCGAAGGAAATCAGGAAGTGTTGAAAAACATTGTCTGCGCCATCTTGCCTTTTTTCAAATGCCACACTTTTGTCGTGCACGGCAGCCATTTTAGATGCCTTGACCAGACCCACTCTCTGTACGCTGTCGATCCTTAGCATGGCTCCCCACCCTCGCAAGCATCTCCCCCAGGCACTGGTCACCCCCGCTCTCTGTCTTATGCATGGGTAATAAACCTCCCCCCATCTGCGCTGCTCTTCCCTGAGAATCACACCCTGTGCCCGCCCGACACCTCCCTTTCGCCCTATTCACTACCGCACCCTCTGACACTCCTTTTCCTCTGTGTCCGATTGTCCAGGCCGGTCCTAGGCTATCAGCTAGCCCTGCAGATGTAGTTTATGGCCCCAGCTGTAAAGAATCACCCCTCTTCAAAGGAGTTATAGTAGATCAAGGCCCACACCCGATGAGATCCGTCACAGCACACGCGTTCCTACTATCTGAAAACCATCCTGTATTGTGATTGGGGAGGGGACCGAGCCTGAAGCGGAAGATTCCAGGGATGACTCTTTGTACATCAAAGTTTTTACAATTATGTGTCACATTAAAAATATATAGCACTCCAACAAAGTAGTAAGATTATAAAACTTTAATAACTTATAAATATATACAACAAAACAAAAACAGTAAAAACATTTAAACATTTTTAGGGAAAAACAACGAAGTAGCGGTCGGCTGTGCGAATAGTCCCAATGCAGCACAACGTCCAGATTTCTGGACGGCACCCAGGTGATGTTGCCTGGGTGCCGCACTGATTTCGGTATCCGGCGTGGGGCGTCGCGGGGGGTGGGTCTTCAGTAGCAAACTGTTGTGCGAATAGTTCCAAGGCAGCAGAACGATGGCACCAAGGCGATGTCCAGTAAGTTGCCGCCCTCCGAATAATGGCGTGGGGCGCCCCGGGGGGGGGGGGGAGGCGGCGTGAACGGGCCTCTCCAGGTGGAGTTTCGTCTGCTGTAGTGGGGCGCCCCTTTACCGTTTCAGTTGCCATTCTGTCCGCTTTTGGTCTACTGTGTCAAAAGCCGCAATTCAGCTGAGTTGCGCCCACTCTTGCGGTGTAGCGATAGGCGGCTGTCACAGGACTCTCAAAATGGCGGCAGGCTCTTTCCTTTTTGGGCCTGGTCCACTGAAATGGCCCTGGGACACCTTGGAAATCGCACGCTTGTCTTGTAGGTCTTGGACCCCATTCTCGAAAGCGTCCCCTCCGCCTTGAGGATTCAACAAAAGTTTTGGGGGCCCCCGACTCCTGCAGGCTTCTGGTGGGGAGCGGCTGCCATGATTGCTCGCGGAATGACCACGACGGAGCCACGAGATGGTGGTGCTTTCATGTTGATGCCAGCTTCAGTCTGAAACATCCAGAAACAAGGTGGGGCTTTCATCGTTTGGGAAAAAAAAAAGTTTTCATCCAATGAAAAGTGTTGTTTTTAGGTCATATGATCAAGCCTTCCATCATTAGGAAACCAAAAGTAAAATGAACCAATGAAAAGTTTTATAAACAAGTCACATGACCTGTTATGCGGCATAGGGTATAAAATGCGGAGAAAATACGTTGGCACGTGAGGCGGCGTCAGTAGCGGACCGATGTGCGAATAGGCCGAAGGCAGCACAACGCGCCAAGATCCGGTGGGCACCGAGGTGGTGTCTAGTAAGTTGCCGCACTGGTGTGGCCATCCTACAATGCTGAAAGTCGGCGTGGGGCGCCCCGTTGGCCTGTGAGATGGCGTCAGTAGCGGACCGATGTGCGAATGGGGCCAAAGGCAGCGCAACAATATTTTCTGATTTGAAGACACCACAAGGCGCTGAGATGCCAAGATCCGGATGGCACCGAGGTGGTGTCTAGCAAGTTGCCGCACTGGTGTGGCCATCCTACAATGCTGAAAGTCGGCGTGGGGCGCCCCGTTGGCCTGTGAGATGGCGTCAGTAGCGGACCGATGTGCGAATGGGGCCAAAGGCAGCGCAACAATATTTTCTGAATAGAAGACACCACAAGGCGCTGAGATGCCAAGATCCGGATGGCACCGAGGTAGTGTCTAGGTTGCCGCACTGGTGTGGCCATCCTACAATGCTGAAAGTCGGCGTGGGGCGCCCCGTTGGCCTGTGAGATGGCGTCAGTAGCGGACCGATGTGCGAATGGGGCCAAAGGCAGCGCAACAATATTTTCCGAATAGAAGACACCACTAGGCGCTGAGATGCCAAGATCCGGATGGCACCGAGGTGGTGTCTAGTAAGTTGCCGCACTGGTGTGGCCATCCTACAATGCTGAAAGTCTGCGTGGGGCGCCCCGTTGGCCTGTGAGATGGCGTCAGTAGCGGACCGATGTGCGAATGGGGCCAAAGGCAGCGCAACAATATTTTCTGACTAGAAGACACGACAAGGCGCTGAGATGCCAAGATCCGGATGGCACCGAGGTGGTGTCTAGTAAGTTGCCGCACTGGTGTGGCCATCCTACAATGGTAAAAGTCGGCGTGGGGCGCCCCGTTGGCCTGTGAGATGGCGTCAGTAGCGGACCGATGTGCGAATTGGGGCCAAAGGCAGCGCAACAATATTTTCTGACTAGAAGACACCACAAGGCGCTGAGATTCGGTTACCACCGAGGTGGTGTCTAGCAAGTTGCCGCACTGGTGTGGCCATCCTACAATACTGCTCCGAATAACGGCGTGGGGTGCCCGAAGGGGGGGGGGGAGGCGGCGTGAACGGGCCTTCCCAGGTGGAGGCTCGTCTGCTGTAGTGGCGCGCCCCTTTACCGTTTCAGTTGCCATTCAGCTGAGTTTCGGCCGCTCTTGATGCTACAGCGACAGGCGGCTGCAACAGGACTCTCAAAATGGCGGCCTGTTCTTTGGATTTGGGCCTGGTCCACTAAAATGGCCCTGGGACACCTTAGGACACCTTAGAACTTAGAAAAAAGGTAAATGCCCGGTACGTTACACGCTTCATCTGCCACGATGTACTCTCCAGAGGAACCGAAAAAAAATATAGTTATGGTAACTATACCATGCATCGTCATATGGAGAGGTGGCACCGATTAATTATAGTGCTGCATAAAAGAGAGATTTGGAGGAGAACCCCCGACCTGCCAGTACATTCATCAAAGAAGTGGCACTGACAGCATCAGAGGCAAGGGAAACGGTCCCAATTATTTAGAAGAACTTTGGAAAGATTAAAATGACATGTTTAGATTGTGGTAAATTAATTTCATGTGGACAGATGAGTGTTACTCTAATAAATACAGCATATGAACATCATCATAGTCGATGGTTGGTAGAGACATTTTGACTATATCCTGGACCTGCCCGTCCTCGCCCAAAATGGCGCCGGAATAAATGGGACTCGTAACTCCTTGTTGTGTACTTGTTGTACAACTTTGATATCACGAGATACGTATGCAGTTTTGAAGCACATGGCGGGCGGGGACGAGAATAGATTGAATATTTCGACATCTCTATTGATATTAAGTTGTGATGTGTTATTGATTACTGTACTATTGAAAGTTCGAATTAACGTCACCCATGGTACTTGTCCGCAAATGTATATCTAGATAATTTTATTGTAACTGGCCCTGTCGTATTTTAATTATAAAATGTACGTCCACCGATTCCGCAACTGTTAGACACCTTAGTTCTTGCAACCTAATGGCCCGCCCGTTACGTTCCTCTACAGTGTAAATGTCTCCTCATCATATACGATTACAGTTTGCTCCGTGGCCGGCGCACGTGGTTATAGGCCCGTATTTGTATACTGACATTTTCACAATAAAGGTTTTTAAAAGAAAACATGGTAGTAGTATTTACATTGGTAAAGTTTTTAATAATAGTCACTGTTTTAGAATCAGTAAAAGGCAAGTGAAATAAAGCAGACCAATTACATGAAGGGTAAAAGGTATAATACGCAGGAACGCAGTAAAGATAAATGGTCAAGGGCTGTTGTGTTTTCTACTCCATAAAGTGATCGATAAGAATCTCATATTCAAGCGTATCGGCGACTAAGACAGCAGGTCGACCCTCTTTTGCTCAACCGCTCCGTCATGGGACGAAGAAACACCCTTTTTCTCGAAAAAAGAATATATTTTACTTGCAGGACAGTTGTAAATTTTCCGGGAAAGTACATTAGCCTGGAACATTATAACATATATGTTTAAGAAAAAATAATGTTCGGAAGTAATAAAAAGCGTAATTTTTAGGTCATATGACCAAGCCTTTCATCATTAGAATAAGAAAAGTAAAATGAACCAATGAAAAGTTTTATTAACAAGTCACATGACCTGTTATGCTTACGTTACGCGCTGCGCGTCGCGCCCCGGATCACTTCCGGATGCGCTAACGCGGCGCGTCATATGACGCATTACGCGACAACGCAGGTCCAGAATATAGTCGAAATGTCTCCACCAACCAGCGGTCGGAACACAACCCCTTTCAGCAGGCTAAATAGTTCTGTTAAATGACAACAGAAGGGACAGGCAACAAGAACCATCAGTCAAAGAGGGGAGGGCTAGTTCTTCTCTACCGGGTTACGTTGGGGCGCTACCGGAACTGATCGAATTGGTAGTCTACAGTGTTTCTGGATGTTTCAGACTGAAGCTGGGGTTAGCATGAGAGCACCACCATTTCGTAGCTCCGTCGTGGCCATTCCGCGAGCAATCATGGCAGCCGCTCTTTATCGTTATTTTGGGCGGGGTGGGTGGCGGAGTCGAGCTGTATTGCAGCCATCATGGTGTGGAGTTTAGTTCATCTCACTAGTTTCGTATTTGTCATAAGGGGTTGTTCCTAATGTTTCTATTTTAGCGAGGTCAAAAAGAGATCCCATTAGTGGCCTACTGATTTTGCTCGATTCCTTATGTTTTTTTACACGATTTTTCGTTATCTGCAAAGACTAAACAGAGTATTGCGACTCTGTGTTTGTTTGTAAATAGAGAATGAACCAAAGAGAACCAATTCTAAAACAGTAAATGCTTGGATAACAATCAATCAAATGGAGAGAGAAGCAGGCACGACGTATTACAATGGGGGCAAAGGCCTGCGTTAACTACCTTTCACTATCTGCAAAGAGAGAGTACTCCTAATAGAAATGAGGGGGGGGGCAGCATTCAAAGCAGATCAGTGTGCATAAACACGAAAATGTTTTTACTTACCACGTATTTGACATTCGACAGCTTATGATATTTGCTATTAAAAAACCATTGAAATTCACTGAAAAAACCATAGGTTATAGACCATATATAGTTAGGAATTAGCATTTACAAAACCTTGAAAATTCACTGAAAAAACCATAGGTTATAGACCATATATAGTTAGGAATTAGCATTTACAAAACCTTGAAAATTCACTGAAAAAACCATAGGTTATAGACCATATATCGTTAGGAATTAGCATTTAAAAAACCTTATTTTACTCACACAAAACCATTGAAATTCCATATATAGTTAGTTGCACTAACTATATATCGCGCACCCGCAATCCACTGCTGATGATGTCACATATTACATCATTGATGACATGGTCAGTGACATCACTGATGACATCACTGATGACATCTCAAATGACATCACTGATGACATCTCATTTGACATCAATGATCACATCACTGATGATATCATTCATGTGATAATACAATGCATCTCCTCACACTCTAATATAACCTCTGTTACACCCAGTGTTAAATACAGAGTATAATTTTTGAAACCATTGACACACCAATACTAGTTACTACCTACGCACTCACTGATTCCTATGTCTACACACACATTCACTCATTCACCCATACAATCATTCATACATACAATCACTCATCTTTACAACACTATCATATGCACTCATACACCTATACAGACACTCACACTCTGCCACTCATCCATGGAGTTACTCACACACCTAGTCAGTCCTGAAAAGAATCAATCACACTTCCATTTTCTCATCTATACAGTTAAACACAGAACACCTTACATTTTTTAAACATATACTAACACATACTTACTCTCTTATAGAATCACTGATACAAGTACACATTGATCTGCACAGAGTCACACACCTCCCAGCCAGCCATACACACACTCAGTCTCCCATACAAATACTTGTGCAACCAATCAATAACCCATATAGCTACTTATATAGCTACTGATCAACACATGCAGCAGCTTGCACAACAACAGATATACTGATGCACACTTTCAGACAGTTTAGTCACTAACCCGTGCATTTAGTAAGACGCATTTAATCACTCACTCATACAGTCAATCACGCACCTACTAAAACCTTCATTCAGACACTTATACATCCACTCATTCTTCAATATGTAAAACATATTTAAACTTTACAGAACCACATAATCACTGGATGTTGTCATCAGTGATGTCATCAGTGATGTCACTGACCATGTCATGAATGATGTAATATGTGACATCATCAGCAGTGGATTGCGGGTGCGCGATATATAGTTAGTGCAACTAACTATATATGGAATTTCAATGGTTTTGTGTGAGTATAATAAGGTTTTTTAAATGCTAATTCCTAACGATATATGGTCTATAACCTATGGTTTTTTCAGTGAATTTTCAAGGTTTTGTAAATGCTAATTCCTAACTATATATGGTCTATAACCTATGGTTTTTTCAGTGAATATATATATATATATATATATATTACCTACTGAGTCATCTATTTTGTAGCAAATCAGCTGCAGAGAACCCACTTCTAATCCCCAGGTCTGGAGGGGGCACCTCAGGCTCACAGACGGCATAGTCCAACAACACCAGCAGAATTGCAGAACGTCTTTGGAGTCCCTGACTTCAGAAAACAGGAGGTAAGCCCTTGGAGTCACTTTGGGTTCAAGTGAGACGGGCCCAGTCCTTGTCTTCAGCAGGGCAGAAATCAGCAGGAAGCAGGGGTAGCTCAGCACAGCAGTGAAGCAGATCCTTGAAACAGTCAGTCAAGCAAAGTGACAATCCTTGTAGCACTGCAGTCCTTACTCCTGGCAGAGTTCTTCACAGGTCCAGTAGTGTACTGTCTTGGTAGGGTCAGAGCCCCAGTATACATACCCAAATATGCCTTTGAAGTGGGGGATGACTTCAGAAGCAGCTCCTTGAAGTGCACAGGTCCCCTTTCATCCTAGCCCTGTCTACCAGGCTATCTGTGGGAGGTAATTAGTCCTTTGTGTGGGAAAAGGACATAGCCTAGTCAGATGTAAGAGTCAGCTTTGTCTCCCCTTACTGTCCAGGAAGGCTGTTAGAATGCAGATGAATGCAGATGAGTCCTCTGTCACATGCAACCTTTCTGTGTTTGTTGCTGTCTAGAGGGAATGCCCAAAGTGTAGCTATCACCCACCCCAGACGTTTATTGGAGACAGACAGCAGAGCTAAGTTAAGAGCAGAGAAATGTCCACTTTTTAAAAATAAGAGAAAGTGGTGTCCTAGCCGTCACATTCAAATGCTGCTAAGCCAATTTAACAGCCTAAAGGCCATCAATTCAATTGATATGGAATTGAAGTATTCGTTTGCTACTTCATTCTGTACACTTTATTGCACATTTAATCATGGATCAGATAAGTGTGGATACGTTTCAGTCAAATACAAATTATACATTATGCAAAAAATAACAAAAACATAGACTTTGTGATGAAGTAATGTGATAAAACAAACAATACATGAAGCGTGATACATAAAAATAGTTATCTATACTTTATATCACCAGTCTTAGTTCACAAAAGGAGCAGCTACTAGGACATCCTTTAGCATCCACATTGTGTAACAAATTTGAGAAGCTGCTACCCATGGGGAAAAAAGACCTTAAACCCAGTAGTGAGACAATTCAAATAACATTTCTACTGGGGAAAACGTAGTAAAGTGCGAAAGTCGCTTTTTCAATTTGTGCTGCCTTGTGTAGCACACATGCAAAAAGCAAAATGCCATGGTTTGTTTATATACAGAAACGTGTCCCTTCCTGTACATAAACAAACCTTTTAAAAAAAAATGCAATTCTGTCACTTTCATGTGTTCTGCATAAAGCAGCACACATAAAAGTGACAGGATTGCATTTTAGAATTCTTTATGTGCAGGAAGGGGCACCTTCCTACACATAAACAATCCTCCCCTGCACGCAGACACCCTTGCACTCATTTGTGAGGGTGCCTGCATTGGTGCTAAGTTGTAAAACTTAGCACCATCGCAGGGTGAAATGCAAGGCTGCACCACATTCTTGTGAATATGGTGCAACCTTGCGTTTCCGAAGTGGCAGAGCGTGTCGTTAGGCCAAGGAGGCTAACGACACACTCTGCCACTTAATTTACATATCATCCTTAGTTCTTTGCCTGCATATTCTGCCTTTTCCCCTCTCCCCATTTCCAAAGACCTAAAGATCTAAAGAGCTAAAGACACCATCGTATGCTACCGAACTACATTTAATCAAACCCACAATCAACCCCAACCTCCAGCTCCACGTACATTTCGGTACTTGTCTCTTGACTTCTGAAACTAAAATTATTACCTTTTCCATGAGGACCATAGAGTATTCAGGTAGGAGTGGTTGGTACACATTAGATCCAACTTTTACAAGATAGAAGGCAGTTGCTCTCAGAAGAGGAAAGAAAATCAAAGCACAAAAAAAAGCATGAGGGGCAGATTTACAAGCCCTGTGCGACACATTTGCGCCACCACTGAGCCAATCATGTGATGCAGTGGCGGCGTAAAGAAAGCGCCTCGTTGCAACAGATTTACAACGTGATGCATCTCGGGAGATGGGTCATGCTGTAAACCCCTATGCCACATTATACCTGCGTCAGGTATAATGTGGGCTTATCGTTGCAGTGTGGGCGTTCCGCCGCAGGAAAGCCTCGAACTCAGTCACTTTTCCAACGACACTGCGTCAAAACCTTGCGCCTGCTCGAAGCAGGCGTAAGGCGTGACGAAGAATGTGAAAGATAGGCCAATTTGGAACAGTGCTGAAGTTGCATCGCACCCGCGACACAACTCCAGTACTGCACCACAATGTAAATGCGGCGCATCCGTGGTAGCGCAAGGGTGGTTTTGCGTGTCGCAAGTTTACTGGTGCATCGCTGCTGATTTGCAGAGATGCGCCAGTCCATGTAGATCTGCCCCTTACGTGCACAATTCCAAATAATGGACATTCCCAACAAACATCCCTCTGTGGGGCTACTTTGTCTGTCTTTCCTTAGCTTATCCCACACATCCTCTGCTTTTGTTGAAACGCTTCGTTTTATAGAAAAAAATTAAAGGTTTCGCTTGTCATGAAATCCTGAACTTGCTTTTTTTGATGTGAGTGACTAGCCAAAAAGTTCTGGCCAAATAACCTGCACTCACAGTTTAAAACAGACCTTTATCCACCAGAAACCTGGGTAGAATGCAAAAAAGTTTCAAAACCAAATCTGATATGTATGCTCCGATTACAAGTGGGTCGATGGAGGTGAGGTATTTACCGCACCCAGTAAATACCAATGTTGCGAGGTTTCCTAAAGAAAATGAGGCACTACCTATGGAATTTGGAGCTTTCCCATCCAAATTAAACATATATCAGTATTTACTGCTTGTATTCGCCAAGTAAATTTCGGCAGATAAGATCTGATAAAGTTCACCAGGGGGAAATTGTGCAGAGTGGGGTTTACCACAAATTTCAGGATACTGAACTCAGGCAAAGAGTAGTTATAGAGGATCGGAACTGATCAGCTCTTTTAAAATGAGGAGGACCTTTGCCTTTCATCTTTACAATTTACATGTGATTTGTATTTAAAACGTGCTGAAAAAGCACTCTACCAAAAGGGGGCTTGGTACTAAATTTTGAAAAACACCAATATTTAGAATGCAACCGTGTTAGTGGATCTGTTCGCTCAAGCATCTTAGTAAACAGGACATTCTGTCAACAGTTTGCATTTCATGCTGCATTAAGTAATGTTGTGCAATGTTGAAAATCATTAAACAAGTCAGTCCCCCAGTTGAAGGTCCACTGAGAAAAAACTTAAAAGCATTCAATAATCTCTTAATATTTAAGAGCATAATGGAGCTTTAAGAGAGCTCAATGTTTATTTTATCAATATACTTTCAAATATGATCCAAGAGCTATACAGAGCAAATGATAAATCATAAGATGCCAATCAAATCAGTAAAAAGTAATGCAATACAATCCTAATGCCCTTTGTCTATATTTAGGAATTAGAGTACAGTGTGTTGTGTACTCTTCGGCTAATATTGTGCAGTAACCACTGAGGTGTCCTTGGGATAAAAAGCGGCCACTACTGACTGGCTTTTACCAAAGAGAATATAACTTAAAAAACATAATATGGAGGTACATCCATGAAATGGATACATCCCTGAAGTACTGTGTGTTGTTTCAGGCAAAATCGGACAATTATGGCTGTCTGGCAATACAGATAGTTCTTGCACATTTCATTTTATCTTCCAAATTCGAAATGACATCAACCTTCTTTTCAATTCTGTTTGGCTTTGTGATGTCCCCAAAAAAAAAAATATATATATGTGAACAAGGGCTCGTGAAGCCCGAAACGCGTATTGCCCTCCTGTTTTACCAGCTGACACTGCAATAAAGAACCTGTGAATTTCAGTGGTCCGTCTCCTACCTTGCTTGCCTCGCCGGTCCTGGGTGGATTTGGAAGTGGCGCTTTTGGAGTTTAAAAGCATATATATATATATATATATATATATATATATATATATATATATATATATATATATCCAAAAAAGAAAGACTCCGAAAGGGGGGCCCCCAACTCTTCAGGGCGGCCTCTTAACACCAGGTACGGAGACACCTGGCAATTCCTGCACGAACACACCACACAAGAGGCCCACTTCAGCAAACAGGAAGCTTTAATGGAGCGAAGCACAGCTTTAAAATGTCCCAACTAGTTTCGGCCAACCTTTGGCCTTGATCACGGGATTGTTATTTGCACCAATGGCATCTGTGCCTTCAAATTCGATGTAATTACGGTCACCTGTCCGACCTTGGTATACAAGTTCCAGAATGCACTTCTTCTTCTGGGGTAAGTCATGGAAAAGTTTCTTACGTTCTCTGTCAGCATTTACGCTGTTCAGCCCCCAGTGCAGTCTTAATAGTGAAATATATTCTTAGTGGTACTTTGGGCAGGGTTCCTTCTCAAGCGTAGTGCTGGAATAAACATCTTGCTCGCATTTCACGCTTCTGTCTGCTGAACGATTAGCAGAGGAATCTTCCTCGGCTAAATCCCTTCCAGCGCTGCCTGCAATTTCACCGAATTGGCATTTCCTATGTAGGACTGCGGGCAGCGTGTGAGTCATGCCCCCTCTTGAAATATCCAAAAAAGAAAGACTCCGAAAGGGGGGCCCCCAACTCTTCAGGGCGGCCTCTTAACACCAGGTACGGAGACACCTGGCAATTCCTGCACGAACACACCACACAAGAGGCCCACTTCAGCAAACAGGAAGCTTTAATGGAGCGAAGCACAGCTTTAAAATGTCCCAACTAGTTTCGGCCAACCTTTGGCCTTGATCACGGGATTGTTATTTGCACCAATGGCATCTGTGCCTTCAAATTCGATGTAATTACGGTCACCTGTCCGACCTTGGTATACAAGTTCCAGAATGCACTTCTTCTTCTGGGGTAAGTCATGGAAAAGTTTCTTACGTTCTCTGTCAGCATTTACGCTGTTCAGCCCCCAGTGCATATATATATATATATATATATATATATATATATATATATATATATATATATATATATATATATATATATATATATATATATATATATATATTATATATAATTTATTTTTTAGGGCAGGATTCTTCCCACGCATCCCCTTGCAACTCCTTCATTCAATTTCACATCAAGTCAAGTCTGGGATAGGGGTCCATAATTCTCTTGTTTACTTCCTAGCAGCCTATAATTAATTATAAACCTTCTAAAAATCAATTTCTAGGCCGTAGACATTGCTCAATTTATATTGTTGCTATTAATTATTCAAATATGCTAAAGATTGCATCAGCTGAATGTTCAGCATAAGGTTCTGAGGGTTTAGAGCCTCTATGACAGGCGACCTAAAAGGTCTAACTTCTAAGGCTAAGAACTCTTTACGCAGCAGTGACCTCCATTGTGCTAGCGGATTGGGGCACACACAAAGTATATATATATAAACGTTTCTTTTGTTTGATGATACAAACAACATAATGCATCTTCCTGTTGGGAATTCTTCTGCCACTTGGGTATAAAATCGAGTATTGGAAGGCATCCAAATCCCATGTTTATCAATTCCCTCTTGATAGTCAATGACAGTGCCGCCTCAAAGTAAGGCTGTTTCTTACTGATGTTGTAAGAGTTTATTAATAGCCACCCATGCGCTCATTTTGCCAATGTAGCTTTAGCCTGGAGGTCGGTTTCCTGTATGCGTGTATTCAACGTTTTCTTCAAAGTGTAGTTGCTCGTGTTCAGTTGCCAAAGATCTGAAATATCAAGATTCTCTATACTTCTCTGAAGGTATTTGTCAAATTGACCTTTCTCCTTTGTCCGATTTATCTTTGCCCAAGCAAGATTAGCCAGTGATCCCTCCAGGGAACTCTGCAATCAATGGAAATAACTAACAAAAGCCCTTGTCTGACTAGTGTTTGTTTTATCAAGGCAAATTCCAATCTTACTTTGTCAGAAAAGGCAGACCTTGGTATCTGAAACACTTGTTGATACGTTCATATTACAAGCTTCTCCAGCAGGTCCACATCTTCACCTAAGATTATCACTCCTTTATATGTTTTAGTCTGATAAACTGTAATTTAATCACTGTTATCAGTGCCTTTAAATTGTGACCCCACTAATCTTTCCACAAATTAGAAAAGACAAAACGTAAATCTTCAGTTTTTGCAGTAATGGCTTTTTTTGTGCAGCAAAGGAACTCCTTGAGTCCAGTTTAAACTCTAGATATATGTAGTTTGCAAGTTTATCAATGATAGACCCATTTAGGCGCCATTTAATATAAGTCCCCTAAAAAATGCATAAAGTTTGAGAGTAAACAAAACAGTACGGGGCAAAATCACATGTGCCTGGCTTGAATGCATTTCCTAGCTGGCATGTCTCACTTACCTATCCGTCGGTACCCCAGACTCCACACAGGCTGCAACCGGGGGTGACCGACGGAAGGAAAGACGTGCCTTTATACGTTTTATAGGTGTGTTCCCTGGGATTCTCAATCCCTCAAACTCAGGGTTGCATACGTGATGGGATTCCGTCCTTTTAAAAGCACTCCCCCCATGTCGGAGTAGTTATCTAACACTTGTACTGTATATGCCTCCGAGCTGTTTCTAGCTTGGCTGACACGCAGATTTTCTGTTTAATATACAAATAGCTTACACCCAATTGGAACTGCACATTTAATTTACTTGTAAGTCCCAATTAAAGTGGTCCTACATGTACCCAGGGCTTGTAAAGTAAATGCTACTCGTGGGCCTGCAACACTGATTGTGCCACCCACTGAAATATCCTTTTAAACATGTCTCAGGTCTGCCATTGCAGCCCGTATGTGCAATTCTAAACTGCCATTTCCAGCTGGATGATATGCATATGGCTGGGTCCAAACCTGGGTGGCATGGTGAGCATTTGAACAATGGATTCAACCCAGATCTCTTGACTGGGGGTGAGTGGTTTGAAAGTTTCAGCACTCCACCCATCATCTTGTTGTGTTTGATAAAATAAACCTTTTGCCATGTCTAAACCTTTTTTTTAATACCTAGATGCCACCACTAAGGTAGGCCCTAACTAGACCAGAGAGCACTGTTTTGTGTATTTAAAAAGCTGGACATGTACTTTAAAGGTTTATATGCCCAGGTAGTGAAAACTCCTAAATTCATTTTTCATTACTGCAAGGCCTGCCTCTCCCATAGGATAACATTGGGTTACCTAATTACATTGAATAAGTTATAACTTTCATTTAGGAGTTGGTCGGAATGTCGAATTTGATATCTTAAGAATTGAAATTTGAAACACTCTTTAATGGTAATGTTGGTTTTTAAGTCACAATTCTGAAAATGGCACTTTTAGAAAGTTGAATAACTAAAGAAAACCTGGGGGTCTATAGTGGAATAGAATTAATCCTAGAAAGTGATAAGACCAATGCCCAGCGCTTTGGTGCAAAGTAAAATCCTTTCAAACAATAACGAAAAGTTCATGTACCAACGCACATAGCCACTAGCAACAGTAGGTGTGACCCAATGTCCAGAGATGGATTCCCATCAAAGTCTTGCTTAATGATCAATATTATCATTTGGTCATCCAAAGGTAGGGATGGTAAGTCTCTGGATCATTGAGACAGAATCCATACCCCCATAAGAGACAGGGTAACAGCCCCCAAATTGCTCGTAGACCATATGTGTGACCATTAGGTGGGAACAGGTGCAGTGCAAAAAGAAATATGTGAGATTAAAAATAGAATAGAGAAAAACAGCGAGGAAAACTTTAATAGCTGTCAGTCTCTTTCAGATTAAAACCAAGAACAGCGCAAACACAGCAGTTTAAACAAATAGCTGCTTAGGGGCCGACATGTTTCTGCCACACAGGGAACAAACTCCAAAGGCTTTCTTCAGGGCCTCTGTTCTAAATAATTGTTGCAACTGCATATGTGTAATACATATAAATCAATAAACCAGTACCAATAAGTGAAAACTTCCAAAACCATAAAGTATATATGTAACTATTCCTCCATGTCAAATGGTGTGGTGTTCACCTACAAAAACAAACAGTGACATCAATGCGTTGGACATGATAACATAAAAAATAGGTAAAACATTTTTTTATTATTCTACTCACCCATAATGACAGGGGATCGGACCTCACCTCACCTGGACCAAGCTCAGGATAGAGGAGGCCACGCGCTAAAAAAGGCAAGGAAAAAGAGGGTGCTAGATACAAGAACAGGGTGATTATGCATCCATGTGGAATCCATGTACACCCTGCCCATAGGTGGCTGATGGACAGTTCATTGGAGCAACTGTTGTCATTGATAGGTATTACTCTAAAGCGGCAGTCTCATACCCAAGCTGAGAGCTGGGGTACGAGACAAGATTGGATGAGTCACATGAGCCACAGTCACAACTTGTCTGAATGAGTCAATAAAGCAAGAAAACATAGTTAGGTCACCAAAATATTTTCCTGAACTTATTTACCATCTTGCTTCAGAACTAGTGAATCTTTGCCATGTTGATGACATTTTCAAGGCCCCTGTCACCACCGCAGCATTACCTTGCACAACATTGTATTGGCGAGACTGGCTTAGCCTTAGTCACAAGCCAGTGTTAAGCCACTTAATGTGGCTTAACGCCAAATTATGCATTAGAAATCCTTTCACACTACATTTGGGATGAAAGGGGTGGGCAATGTTACATTGCAAAGCCCATTATTTTGTGCGCAGAACCATTTCTACAAGGGGAGCGTGAATATTGGGGAGTGTGTAATAGGTAAGATCATGGAAAACATGTTCTCAAACAGCTAAAGGCCATTAATTGTTCATGTGCATGAAGGTTAGGCTTCCATCACATAAACTATCTTCTGCTCAATTCAGATACTCCTGCACTTTTGTGCAAGGGTGCCTACGCTGGTGCTAGCATGTAGAGTTTTACACCCACACAAGTGCTGCAACAATATGATGTTGAGATGCTGCAGCCCTGCGTTTTCATACTAGAATAGTACAGTGTGATGCTAAGCAGGCTAACAAAGCACTCGAAAGACTTACAAGAAAATATGCCCTGTTGCCTTCCAAATATCAGGTTTGTGACCTACGTATACTCAGATGTGTCTAACAGATGTATACATCATGACTAGGGCTTCCGGTTTCATGGTATTTATTTTTTTGACATTTCCGTCTGTATTTATCCATATTTATTTTTTGGCGCATTTTTTCTGTATTTATCCACATTTATTTTTGCCACTTTTATTCGTTTTCTAGTACAATGTAGGTTTATTTGTACCAGAAAACAAATCAAAAATTGGTTTAAAAAAAGGGCAGGGAGTTTAGGGTGGAGAGAGGAGCGCGAGCTGGAAGCATAACTATAGAGCCTATGGTGTTTGGTACCCCGGGAGCTTCTAACAACAAGCATTGGCATAGCCAATAGGTCTCGCCTTTGGTACCTTTTAAGACTTTGGCCATGCAGCACATTATCCTGGGTTCTACAACGTCTACAGTTAAGAGTCTGTTTTATTGTGTAGGAGTGTATACCTCACACATTGCGGGGCACTCCCACTTCATGCTGGTCAATGGGCACAGGCTTGCCTGCTTACTGTGTGTTAGTGCACCTCCTACAAAGTTGCATGTACGCCTCAGGACTGAAAAACGGAGCAGGGCGGGCTTTAATGTCAATGTGCAAAATACACGTGGCATTAGTTCTCAGCAAGCAACGCAGAACCTGCTTATCTATCTCCCCACCAACAAACACAAGGAAAACTGTACAAAAGTAAACTGTGATAAAAACAATATATACAATAAAGGGCTAGATGTAGGTAAATCTAAAATACCGATTCATAAATACCGAATTTTACCGATTCGGTATTTATGAATCGGTAAATTAGAAGGAGGCAGATGTAGGTAATTTTTCAAACACAATTACCGAATCTGTAAGATTCGGTATTTACCGATTCGGTAAATACCGAATCGGTATTTCCCATTGATTCCTATGGGCTTTGAAGCCCATAGGAATCAAAGGGAATTACCGATTCGGTATTTACCGAATCGGTAAATACCGAATCCTGGCAGGGGGAACGGGGTGTCACTTTGACACCCTGTAGCACCCCAAGTGCAGGCTTGTGTGCCATGTGGCACACATACATGCCCTAAGGGCATGTCTGTGTGTCACATGGCATAGGTGTACATACAAAGATGTGCATGTACACCTGAAATCGGTATTTTACCACCCAATAGGATTGGGTGGTAAATACCGACTCCTAAAGGGCCTGTGGCACTCTGTGAACTGCCACCTACATCTCGATTTACAGAATCGGTAAATATACCGATTCGGTATTTTACCGATTCTGTATATTTACCGAATCGGTAAATTTTCCGATTCTGTAAATCAGATGCCCCCTACATCTCAAAAGCCAAATACCGGTCGGTAACGGCCGAAATCGGCCGTTACCGACCGGTATTTGGGCTCCTACATCTGGCCCATAGTCTGAGGTCTTGGAAGCCACCACATCTACATTACCACAGCAAGCAAGTAATTAAACACTTGGTGAATATACGCAGAGGCCGGACTGCACCAGAAACACTTGACTATCTCACTGCCAAGCGTGAATTAATTAGCGAGCAGAAGCGAGCAGAAGAGCAATATAATGAGGCAAACCACGGGGGGGGGGGCATACATTTTGAGTGGTATCAACGCAGCAGCAGTCACTCAGAAATAATATCTAATGACAACTGTCTAATGAGTTAGAATACCCACGTAATTTCTTTCCTTGTTGAGCCAAAAGTGCAGCACTCCAGAATCAATAGAAACAGAATTATTTTTACTAAATGCAGTCAGTGTGTGTGCACGGACTGACATGGCACCTATTAAGTCACATTAGAGTGATGTGTATGCATACGGTACTTTAACCTGCTAACTACACCAACAGGTTATATTGTTAAAGTGCAAGATGGTGGATGGCTCAGAGTGCATAGGTGCAACTTTAAATCTAACATTTGCAAAGGCGACAGGCGCAACATTGGACCGTGAAATAACAGTGCACAAACGGTAGTCCAAAAGTTGGGGCAAATGTGAATGCAAAATTGCATCAATGCAGTCTTTGTCGAAATGTAACAGCATCTGTAATAAAAAAACTTAGAAGCAAAAAAAAAAGTGCCCCTCTCAGTAAAGTTTAAACTTTTAAGGGTGCATGTTAATAATTCATGGTGGAGGGAACATAGACTGTGGCTACCTTGGTGTAGGCAACGTGAGGTGTGTTGCTGTAAAATTATAATAGCATACGCTAACTGATGGATACAAGTACTACTGCAATACGTGCAAATTGTAAAAATAACAGAAGCAAAAAGTACAAAAAAACTCTTGTCCGATATACAGGTTCTCCTTCCTGCTTTATTCTGCATCCCTTACTCATAAAGATTATGCTTCAAATCAGATGGAGTTTCTTGCTGAGCGAGATAAAGCTGACAAGCCGCACCCGAGTACTTCACAGGTCTTTAAAAAGACCATTCACTTGTTAACGAGGCTTTGTTATTTTTTTCACCCCTTCTTACCAGACTGCGGGCAGTGTCTACAGGACCCCCCTGTGAGAGCTGCCTTTTGTACACGGGACAGCAGAATTGTTTATTTGGAACGTTGGTAGCAAAATACCCGACGGCAGTGCGGCAAAACTTGCTAGTATTTTGCTGTTTCTAAATATAAATACAGACAAAGGACATATAGATTTCCGTCTGTATTTATATGTAAAAATCCGTTAAAACGGAAAACCGGGAGCCCTAATCATGACTCATGGATGTGTAGATGTGCTGACACATCCAACTTGTTGGTGAATTGATGAAATGTGATTTGCCATACTGTTCTACATGAGTACCACTGTGGTGCTTAGTGGTCTGCCACTATTACAAACAGTGCACCCTACTGTCTTTGTGTAAATATCATGGCCTGGCTCTATAATGGGTCTGTAAAGCTGTCTCCTTTAGGACATTCTCCTTTTAGACTCATTCAGAGTCTGTGTGCGCAGCCTCATTGAACTTAGCTAATCTACCCCTGTTGTTACTCCACTCTGCCCATACCATACATTGACATGTCGATATCATTATCAGGTTGTGATAAGAATTTATGTTAACATTGAACTTGTCATGTCCGACATATCTAACATTTAATAAGAGTGTAAATTTCCTGTTTTCGTACACTTGTGTTTCGGAGATACATGCTGAAAGGTGTTATTTGTCTTGAATCTTACATCTTGTCATGTGTTAATTTATTATAGACAACGTCAACTGGGGCCAGATGTACGACCCTTACATTATGAGACTCACAAATTACGTCGCTTTGCAACTCGCAAAATGCAATTTACAACAGTGTCTCAGACACTGTTAGCGATTCCTAATGTGGTTGCAAATTGCCTGCCTCATTATTATTCATGAGGCAGGTGCTATTTGCAACCACATTAGGAATGGCCAGCACTCACAGGGATGGTGGCCTGCTGGGGTCAGCAGATCACCATGTCGGTGACTGCTATTTTAATAAAGCTTTTTTTTAAAATGCAGCCTGTTTCCCTTAAAGGAAAATGGCTGCATTTAAAAAAGAAAAATGAAACATTTCTGTTTCATTTTTTAAGAGCAGGCAGTGGTCCCTGGGACCACTGGCTGCTCTTAAAAAAAAATTTTGCAAACACTCACAAAGAGGAAAGGGACACCAGGAGACCACCTCACGTTTGCTAGTAGCTTACCACCTACTTGAAATAAGTGGCAAACTGCGAGTGTTTTGTGACTGCAAATGAAATTGCAAAATAATGGTACATTCCATTGTGACTCACTATTAGTAAGGGTTGCCCCTTCCTAAGAGCAAGAGTCGCAAACGCTATTTTGCGAGTCACCATAGCGTTTGTACATACAAGGTCCTTTTTTTGCAGTTGCAAACAGGACAATTTCCCATTTGCGGCCGCAAAAAACGGTCGTACATCTGACCCTGATGAAGTGAGGCAGTTCCTTCTGTGGAAGGAACGTTATATGCATATACGTCTGGTGGAAAAGGGCTACGATGCAATGGCAAAGAGGTGCTATGAGGAGAGGGCATGAGGACGGTGGATGTCCATTTCAGAATCCAGCAAGTCAAGTCGACAGAGAAACATTGATCCAATGCAAGGCCCTTCAGGTGTCCAAAGTGGTGGCAAACATCCACAGCCATTTGCTTCTCCCACAACATCCACACCGGCCTAACCTTCTGCAACTACCTCATCTCAGCAACCAGATGCACTCTCACAACCTGCTCACCAAGGTACATCATCCCTGACAACGACACAAGAGAGACTGAATCCCAGCTTCACCCACAGGGACCATAGGTTGCTTTTAAACCTCAATGTGCGTCTGGCTCATATTGAATGGGACATTGATGGGATCAAGTCACACCTCCAGGACAGTAAGGGTGCCCTGGGGCTCCCCTTCTGAGCCCCTGAATATATGTTACCCATCACCCTTGTACAGTCCCCCTATTCCCTTAAGCATGTTTTTATATTTGTTTGTACTGTAGTTTATTAGGTAGTGGTAAGTGTAGTTTTAGTGTAGGTATAGATTAGTTTTAGGTGTAGATAAGGTTTTAGGATTTTCTTGCATTTTACATAGTGTTTTGGGTTAAGTTTCCTGTTCCTTTGGGTGGGGGGGTTGATGTCTTTTTGACTTGTTCAATAAAGAAAAAAAACATCCCAAAAATATATACTTGTTTAGGATGTATGTTTAGTTTGTTCATGTCTAGGTTAAGCTGTCTCTGCCCTGTCTACACATGTGTCTTAAGGGAGGAGGTGGGTTGATGTATAATATATGTTGTTATAGGCCAGATGTACGACTCACCAATTTGCGACTCGCAAATTATGTCGCATTTGGATGTACAACAGTGTCTCAGTGTCTGTTTGCGATTCATAATGGGGTCGAAAATTGCATACCTCATTAATATTAATGAGGCAGGCGTAATTTGCGGCCCCATTAGGAATGACTAGCACTCACTGGGATGGTGGCCTACTGGGGTCAGCAGACCACCCTGTCTGTGACTGCTTTTAAATAAAGCAGTTTTTTAAATGCAGCCCATATTCCTTAAAGGAAAATGGGATGCATATAAAAAAAAAAAAAAAGAAACATGAAACTTTTCAGTTTAATTTTTTAAGGGCAGGCAGTGGTCCCTGGGACCACTGCCTGCCCTTAAAACATTTTTTTTTACCTATTCTCAAAGGTGAGTTGGGTTGGTAGGTTGGTAGTTGATTACAACAGATTCATTCCCCACACAATTCAGTAGAATATCTAAGAATGGAATAACAACATCTTAAAGGGACAGGCTATTGTCATACTGCTGTTTGGATGTGATTGACAAACATGCATGATATGTAGGTTAGCAAAGTTAAGTTTTGAAATTGCATAAGGATGGTCTGAAGAATAAGTTTCATCTTATAAAAATTGGCTGATTGGAAAAACACATAATGCAAGGGAGGCAATGAGCTCACACAGCATTGGCTCCATGATATAGGTATGTTGGTTGGTACTTAGGGGCATATTTTCTATCCCCTATCCCCACCCAAGTTTCTTTTTACATGAAGTTGTGCTTGCGATATTGGCTTTGTCTTATTTACAAAGCAGAGTAAAGCCACTGTACATGTATTAACGCTGGCTTGTACATTACATTATACTTAGCGTACAAGTGGAAGGCAATGGGTATTGTGATATGCATCCTACCACAACAGCACTAGAATTCAACACAGAAACATATTTGAACATTATTAATCATACGCCATTCCTCTTCTTACAGCAAGATTGCTTCATTATCTTAGGAAATATGTTGAGGGATCTGTCTTTACATGTATCATGTCATGACACCCATCACAACAACGATTATCCACCCCATTGACAATAAATATAGGTTCAAAGCATACGTTGTTTGCAGGGCAAGGTTGAGCCACTTCTTGTGGCTTGACACTGACTTGAGTATTGTTCCAAGTCCCTAGCCCCATCATGAAAATAGGGAAAAGTTAAGTTTCAGCAACAATGTTGTCTTGGCTATCCGAGGCCTTGGCTAATTCACACGTCCTCTCATCTCACTGCCTACCAGGGACACAGGTTCAGCAGAAACTATTTTTATAAAGGGACTTGTCTTGGCTACACTGTTGAAGGGTCTAAACTGGAATTGTCACAGGCAAAACAAATCTTTGTAACTTCAATGATTTTATTTAGAAGTGAATTTCATGAGTTAACAGACTGGCCCAGTTCTTTTGACAACAACATCCAAATTGTGTGGAAGGGCACACTGAGTCCTTGGGGGGAACGTGTCCAGAGTCATGTTGAGGAAGAAGACAACTATTTATTAGGAGGCTGATTGCAATGTCATTAGGGATCAATGGCTACATTAACAGTCCATTAAAAGTCGAAGGTGAATGTAGCAGTCAGTCTGAGGACAGTGACAGATGATGTTCCGAGGCATAGTGGTAAGCACAAGGCTAAGCAGAAACTAGCTATTTGACATATATCAATGCTACCGCTACCTTCTCCATAAGAATGTTGTTTCATCCACATCATCCTCCTCTGATGCGTCATGGTCCTCCTGTGAGGGTGATGGTGGATTGGCCGCAGCACTGGGAGGCACAGACACATTAGGGGCGGAAAAGGTGGATGGTATACGTGCAACAGCATTCATCTGTGCCAACAGATGAGGCATCACTGCAGTGATGATGAGCTGCAGGGATTGCAGGACTCCAGCAACGTCTCATTGGTAGCCAGCCATGGAAATCAATTGTGAATCCTGCTTCCGCTCCATGTTCTCCATGATTTTACGCATTTCCCCCAACTGTTTGGCAACATTTATTTATTTTATTTTATTTATTTGCAGAGTTTTATAAAGCGCTGGCTAGACCCGGAGGTATCAGAGCGCTTTACATGAGGATCAGAGAGTTACAGGATACGTAGTTATATCAGTTGAATCAGCGAGTTACAGGTTACATAGTTGCATCAATTTGTATCAAAGAATCACAGAGGGAGGAGGAGGGGGAGGGGGGAAGGAGACACAAATGGGGAGACAAGGAAAAACAATGTCAGAAGACCGGCTGGGTAGGTGACAGCCAAGGGGCCAGACTCCTCTACAGCTGTATAGGACAGCTCCACCGGGCATCGGCCAAGGTTGTTTGGTCTCTGCAGAGGGTACAAACAGTTTTGGTGTCCGCCCAGGGGGCGTCGTCATCGGTCCATCAAAGGGGAAGAGAAGGAGACACAAATGGGGAGACAAGGAAAAACAATGTCAGATGACCGGCTGGGTAGGTGACGGCCAAGGGGCCAGACTCCGCTATAGCTGCATAAGACAGCTCCACCGGGCATCGGCCAAGGTTGCTCAGGCTCCGTGGTAGGTACAAACATTTGTGTTATCTATATCAGTTGAACCAGCGAGTTACGGGTTACATAGTTACATCAGTTTGAATAAAAGAATCACAGAGGGAGGCGGAGGGTGAGGGAAGGAGACACAAATGGGGAGACAAGGTAAACAATGACAGATGACCGGCTGGGTAGGTGACAGCCAAGGGGCCAGACTCCTCTATAGCTGTATATGACAGCTCCACCGGGCATCGGCCAAGGTTGCTCGGGCGCCGCAGTAGGTAAAAACAGTTTGGGGGTCCGCCCAGGGGGCGTCATCATAGTTCCATCAAAAGCATCCGGTGATTCTGACTGCTGGGTTTGAGATGGGCGGTGGGAGCATATACTGACCCACGTAGAGGCCTGTTTTGCTGCACCCAATGCTTAGGCGCCATCATAGAAACAGCTTAACAATAATACCAAAATACCTTTTTTGGTGACATATATGCAGCTCAGTGAGTTCTCCCCCTCCGGTAAGCAGCTTATTTGCGTGTATGAGGCACGTCATGGTGTCTATCTGGTATGTAGAGGCCATGTCGTTGTGAACCATGGCGGCCATCTTAAAGTCAGGCATGGAGTTTGGCTCTGTGTATCATTTCACTGCAGTCCGCGCTCTTGCTGGTGAGTGTGGGGGGGGGGTTAGGGTGTCTCCACTAGCCTCTAAAACGGGCACTGCGCCTGTATCTCAGTGACCCGTGGCACAAGTCTTTTAGGCTCTCTCCCAGCAGGTGCCATTGTGGAGCCAGGCCGCTAGTCTCACCCCCATGAAAGATCTAGGCCTTTAGCCTCAGTAATCTGCAGGGCCGGGGATCATCCTACCGAGCTTTTACAAGACACTTACTCTTGTTTCTGACTAAGGACACCAGCGATGTCACCCATGGAATGCTGGAGAGCATGGAGTGGATTGTGGGTGCTTCTGATGGCTTCTAGGTGGTCCCTAAAGAAACTGAGGCACCAAAGGATCCCATCCAGTTTAGCTGCCAGTCTCTCCAACCCCACCCGCACCTGCTCAGCCATCTCACGCTGGACTCCTACCACACTATGTTGAAAATGTAATTGTGGGTCCTCAGAGTCCAGGTTGACAGCTATGATGCTAGATGGTGCCTGCTGGATGTCACACCGCTGCTGGATCTCCCCACTTCCGGAGATGGGCTGCCTATGGAGTCGAGCAGCTCTTGGAGGGTGTCCTGGTCGATTTTTGTGAGCTCTTCTTCATGTAAATCATTGAAGAGTGGGACAGGCTGCTGAGCAGGATGTGATGTTTCTTCCTCTGCAATGTAAAGGGCAGATACTGTTGTAGGTGTATATTCACTTTGGGCAAGCATTTTCTCAGTTGACAATTAGAGTACATGACACTTTCCATTCTCTATTCTTACATGGTACACCTATTACCGACAACTTTGTTAATCAATGTACAGGGACCCTAATGTTACATTTAGGTTGTTCATAGATTAGGACTGTTTCCCTGTATGCCAACAGTGAGGGGCATATTTATAAGCCCAAGCTGCACATGTTACATCATCTGTTCAAACCTTCTTGTGGTGCTGATTGATTCACCCTATTGACAATGAAGGATTAATCTACTTAATGTCTCTTCACACTGCATTGTGGATGAGTCACCCTTACACAGTATAGTTTACGTATGGGTGTTAGTCATTTGGTTTTAGATGGAGATTAGACTGCACCCCCATTGATGTTGGCACTGCCACCTATTGCATGAGGACGGCACTCATGCACTTGAGATCAGGGATACAGTGATGTCCATATTGAGATGAAAAGTTGATGTGTTTGAATTCCCCTACTCTAGGAACTATGTATGTGTTTCAAGGTGGACAACTCACATTGACTCAGGCCAATCCCATTAATGGATGTTTTTTTAACTTCTTTTTATTGATGACCACATTACACATACAATCATGTCATTAACATTATCTGTGAGGAATATGTCTGCATCATTACAACTGGTCACAAACCATCGCATGTATATATAGGATAACAAGCTGTTGAGCCAAACTTTACTCACGCTGCAAAGGGTCCCGGTCCTCTACCAACCGCGGGGGCCTGCAAATTCCTCCCCTAAAATCATTCCATTTCCCCCATATCTGAGTCCACTTTTAGGGGCACCCCCTTGATTCGTAGATTGTTCACTCCATTAGCATGCACCAGTCCATGTCCCTCTGCTATTCTGAAAGTGTTGTTGTCTCCTGGGCTCCCCATATTTTGGCAATTTTCCGTTTCGCAATCATATTACCCAGCGTTACCCAAATCCTCTCTTTGCTGTCCAAATCTGTGGGACCCCATATGTTCAATAAACACAACTTTATAGTTGATTCTATTTTGACCTCCGCTTTGCTTGATAATAAAGCACAAATTATATCTGATTTTGTCTCTAATTAGCAGGTTTTTCAGGTACCAAGGATTTATTGGGGATGTCCTGCCCACTCGTGGTTCCTCAATCTCCACAAGAGCCCAGACTGGGGAGTGGTCCAAAATTCCCCCCGCCAAGTGACGCACGTCCCTAATTTGCACCAGTTGATCTGCCGGCACAATAACGTAATCAATTCTAGACAGACTATTATGGGCTCCGGAAATAAACGTATATTGCGCATCTGTTGGGTGGAGTGCCTGCTAGGCGTCAACCAGCCCCATCGCCCCCAGAAAATCATGGAACTGTGTACGGGAAGGCAGCAACTCTTTTGGGGGGCACCAATCTAAGCTTCCTGACGCAATTGAGTTGAAATCCCCTCCAACTAACAATCTCCCGTCTGTGAGGGTTAGCAGGCGATCACCCAGGTCTTTAAAAGCTAATACTTGGAGGCCCGACGGCACATACACTGACATCAGATTTAGTATACAACCTCCCCACCTTCCCAAGACCGCTACAAACGTACCCAGGTTGTCTTTCCATCTACGGTCAACTGCCATCTGGAAATTCTTTTTTACCATTATTCCGATGCCCCTTGACCAAGAGCTAAAAGTTGAGTGAGCCACTAGTTGGTATCCCCACCTATTTATTGCTTTACAAGCGTTGCCTATTAAGTGAGTCTCCTGCAAGAGGATCACATGTGGTGAATGACGTTTTACGTATTGTAATACTGTGCCCCTCTTTAAGTTGTCGCCTAGTCCATTTACATTCCAGGACAACAGCCTAATGCCCTGTTCTAATGTTGGCCTCATTCCTACACTTCATGACCTCTTTCTCGGGTGATGGAGCCCCTGCAGACGGCAAGTGATCACCTTGTGATGCAGACAATACTCCGGCATCTAATAGCAATGGTCTGTCAATGCTTGATGTGAAAAGGTCCCTGTGCTCTTCCTGACGTTTCATGTAAGTGTCATCTAAACTATGTGTAGAACTTAACAAATTCCCTTGTCCCCTTCCCTATCCCACTGAGGTCTAAGCTGTGAACCGTCCCAGTTCCCCATTGCGCTAATGGCGGTGTCATTTAACAAGATCCTGTCCCCCGCAACAATGCCTACCCCACCCCCCTCCTGCCTCCCTGCATGGAGGGAAATAAATCCCTCGCCTCCCCAACTCTGTAGAGCGCCTATCGCCCACCCCCAAAGTGTAGTGGTGCGTGGTCCAACTCTGCACCCGATAACCATCAAATGTCTGTGCGAACCAATGCCACTTACGTGAGAAGTTAGAACAAGTCCCAGATTAATTGCAACCTGAACGACGGCCTGCTGAGCAACATGCCTTTCAGTTTGCTATGGGCGTCATACGCAACTTTCCTGTTAAGCAAGCGGCACAGTTAGCAAAAAGAGCAACACTGAAGTGCACCAATCCAGGCCAGCCATGAACGTAATGTGTTTAGTCATTGCTACCATCCTCCTGGGTCCTTCGCCTGCTGACGCCGCTGTGTCGCCGACCGCCCAGGTCTGATGAGGCTGTATCCACTGGTCAGCTTGGCCCTTCTTCCTTCCCATGCACCACCCTCCGAGCCAGTCCCATGTGTCTCCTGGGCTGTTGCAGAACCACACCTTCCCTTCTGCATTAACTCGGAGTTTAGCAGGAAAGATCATTGCATACTTGATCTCCTTATCTCTCAGTGCTCTTTTTACCTCGAGGAAGTTACGTTGATGACGTTGAACTTTAAGCGTGAAGTCATGGAAAAAACGTATCCTGTTATTTTCAAAATCAACTGGAGGTGCAGTTCGTGCCTTCTGCTGTATATTGTCTCTGTCACAGTAGTTAAGCACCCGTGCTACTAAGGGCCTGGGGGTGCTTAAGGTTTTGGCCTTCCGCCAGGCACCCTAAGTGCTCTTTTTATCCTAAAGAATTTTGACAGACCTTTGGGTACAGTTCCGCATGTCAGCCCTAATCAGACTTCTGCCAAGACAGAGTCCATTCTTGTTTCCAATGATGTTGGTTCCATTGTAATTGCTGTCATTATGTCCTGCAGGGTCAGCTCTGCCTGTCCAGCGACCGACCGACCAGCCCTGGTCGGACCCGATCGCTCCCCCCGCCACCGCTGCCAGGCCGAGTCTCTGCCCCTGTGTGGAGTGGCCCCCTGCTCTTGCCCGCTCTCTCGGGCCGCCAAGGTTTGCCGTCTGGACTCGTGTCCTGCTTTGCTGCGTTGCCTCGTGTTGCTGTCTGCTCCGTCGATCCCCTGCCCCTTGTAACTTAGCTCTGCCTTTGTTTTTTGTGCCCTAAAATCTGTTGCTGTTCCTATTGTTTTTTGTGTTATCACTGTACTCACCCCCTGTTCCCCTGACCCACCCCGCTCCCTGCCGCAGCTTCTCCGCGGCCCCACCCTCGCTCCCTCCGCATCTCATCACCGCTCCCCCCCCACTCGCCACCCCGCTCCCACCTCCCAGCTGGCCCTCCCTCCCACTAAGTAGTACTTAAGCCCGGCACGCGGGACGAGGAGCTGCGACCGACCGACCAGCCCTGGTCGGACCCGATCGCTCCCCCCGCCACCGCTGCCAAGCCGAGTCTCTGCCCCTGTGTGGAGTGGCCCCCTGCTCTTGCCCGCTCTCTCAAGCCGCCAAGGTGTGCCGTCTGGACTCGTGTCCTGCTTTGCTGCGTTGCCTCGTGTTGCTGTCTGCTCCGTCGATCCCCTGCCCCTTGTAACTTAGCTCTGCGTTTGTTTTTTGTGCCATAAACTCTGTTGCTGTTCCTATTGTTTTTTGTGTTATCACTGTACTCACCCCCTGTTCCCCTGACCCACCCCGCTCCCTGCCGCTGCTTCCCCGCGGCCCCACCCTCGCTCCCTCCGCATCTCATCACCCCTCCCCCCCACTCGCCACCCCGCTCCCACCTCCCAGCTGCCCCTCCCTCGCTTCACCCCCCCCACTCTCCATTTATGGCAGAGTGCATGCGTACACGCAGCGGGCGCGCCGAATGTGCGCCGAAGGCGCGCCAAAGGTAAGCCCGTCTGCGCCCGTCCGCGCCTGGACCGCGCCCAGTGCCAGAACCCCTGGCCCCCACCGATGCAAGACGACCCGACAGACCTACGACGCCGCAACACTCAACGCACTCAATGCCGGCCGGAACCCCGCCTGCTGCCGGGCTGCCCCGAAACGCACTCACGGACCCTTCACCTGCAGTACCTGCAAGTTCACCTGCCTCCGGACCTGCACCGCGCCCGCCAAGCCAAACACCAGCAGCAACCTCAAGTGCATCCTGCTCAACACCCGCTCCGTCCACAGACACGCCGTGGAGCTCTGGAACCTACTCGACACAACATCACCTGATGTCGCCTTCCTCACGGAAACCTGGCTGAATGCCTCCTCAGCGCCCGACATCGCCATCGCCATCCCGGACGGGTACAAGATCACCAGGAGGGACCGCGTCAACCAGACCGGAGGAGGCATCGCCATCGTCCACAAGAACACCATCCGCATCACGACCGACTCCAACGACACCTTCGCCGCCGCCGAGCACCTCCACTTCCAGATTCACACCGACCCAAAGACGACCCTCAGAGGCACCCTCATCTACAGACCCCCGGGACCACGCACACAATTCAGCGAAGACATCACGGACTTCATCAGCCCACACGCCCTCCCCTCCACCGACTACATCCTCCTAGGGGACCTCAACTTCCACCTGGAGAACAACAAGGACCGCAACACCGCCGCCCTGCTGGACAACCTCGCCAACCTCGGACTCAAGCAACTGGTCAACACCCCCACCCACTACGCCGGCCACACGCTTGATCCCGTCTTCTCATCCAGCAAGCACATCACCTTCAGCCACTCCACCGGACTCCACTGGACGGACCACAGCTGCTTCCACTTCAGCTTCAGAAGAACCACAACCCACCACCACCCGTAACAGGTTCCTCACAGAAGCTGGAGCAAGATCACCGCCGACCAGCTCAACACCTCCCTCAGCTAGAACCCACCCACCAGCACAACGGACCCCAACGAAGCAGCCCTCAACCTCACCCAGTGGCTGACCGCCTGCGCCGATGACCTCGCGCCACTGAAAAACCCTCCCAGCAGACCCAGAAGCAAGAAGGCCTCCTGGTTCACCGACGAACTCAAGGACTCCAAGAAGACCTGCTGCACCCTCGAGAAAGCCTGGCTCCTCGACCGGACCACTGACAACATAACCGCCCTCAAACACGCCACCCGCAAGCACCACCAGCTCATCCGCACCCCCAAGAAGAAATCACTGAAGGAACGACTGGACAACAACGCCCACGACAGCAAGGAACTCTTCACCATCGTCAAGGAGTTCTCCAACCCCAGCACCGGCAACAACGACATCACTCCCTCACAAGATCTCTGCGACTCCCTCGCCTCGTTCTTCCACCGCAAGATTGCCGACATCCACAACAGCTTCGGCGCACCACCCACGCACCCAACCGCCGAACCAACGCCCCCCACCACCACCCTCCGCACCTGGACCACAGTGACCACCGAAGACACAGCCCGCACGATGAACACGATCCACTCCGGATCTCCGACTGCCCCCTGCCCCCACCACGTCTTCAACAAGGCCAACTCCACCATCGCACCCCAACTCCGAGATGTCATCAACACCTCCTTCAACACCGCCACCTTCCCGGAGAGCTGGAAGCATGCCGAGCTCAGCGCCCTACTGAAGAAACCAACAGCGGACCCCACCGACCTCAAAAACGTCCGCCCCATATCGCTCCTTCCTTTTCCTGCCAAAGTCATCGAGAAGATCGTCAACAGACAGCTTGCCGCCTTCCTCGAGACGAACGGATCCCTCGACCCCTCGCATTCCTGTTTCAGAGCCAACCACAGCACCGAGACCGCCCTCATCGCAGCAACCGACGACACCCTGCTCGACAACGGGAAAACAGCGGCACTCATCCTCCTGGACCTCTCCGCAGCGTTCGACACTGTCTGCCACCGCACCCTAATACAGCGCCTCAGCAACATCGGCATTCAAGTGAAGGCACTGGAGTGGATCGTCTCGTTCCTCGCCGGAAGAACACAGAGAGTCCGCCTCCCCCCGTTTCGATCCGAGGCCACCGAAGTCATCTGCGGCGTTCTGCAAGGATCATCACTCAGCCCCACCCTCTTCAACGTCTACATGAGACCTCTTGCCGCCATTGCACGCCAACACAACCTCAACATCATCTCCTACGCCGATGACACCCAGCTGATCCTCTCCCTCACCAGCGACCCCGACACCACCAGAACCAGCCTACACGAAGGGATGAAAGACGTCGCCGATTGGATGAAGAACAGCCGCCTGAAACTGAACTCAGACAAGACGGAAGTCCTCATCCTGGGGCCATCACCCTCTGCCTGGGACGACTCCTGGTGGCCCCCAGCCCTGGGCACCGCTCCCAAGCCAACAGACCACGCACGCAACATGGGCTTCATCCTGGACTCCTCCCTCTCGATGACCAGACAAGTCAACGCCGTCTCCTCATCATGCTTTCACACCCTACGCATGCTTCGCAAGAACTTCCGATGGATCCCGACCGAAACCAGGAAGACGGTCACCCAGGCCCTCGTCACCAGCCGATTGGACTACGGAAACACCCTCTACGCCGGAACCATAGCCAAGCTACAGAAAAGACTCCAGCGCATCCAGAACGCCTCCGCCCGACTCATCCTGGACATCCCCCGATGCAGCCACATCTCCGGCCACCTGAAGGACCTGCACTGGCTCCCCGTCAACAAGAGGATCACGTTCAGGCTCCTCACCCACGCACACAAGTCTCTCCACGACCTGGGCCCGAAGTACCTCAACAACCGCCTGACCTTCTACACGCCCACCCGCCAGCTACGGTCTACTAGCCTCGCCCTCGCCGCCATACCACGCATCCGAAGAGCAACCGCTGGAGGCAGATCCTTCTCCTACCTGGCGGCCAAGACATGGAACTCCCTCCCCATCCACCTTCGGCTGACCCAGGACCATCTCGCCTTCAGGAGACAACTCAAGACCTGGCTGTTCGAGTAGTAGCGGACCCCCTCCCCCAAGCGCCTTGAGACCCTCCCGGGTGAGTAGCGCGCTATACAAGTGGTATGATTGATTGATCTGGCCAATGTTGTTTCCCGGGCACTTCCTCCACATCTTTCTCTTGTGTGCCCGATCCCTTTTGCAAGGCATACTTCTCTAGCTTCGTCTGTAGCGTTGGTTTGCCACCTCTTCCTCCGGCCATCTTGGACCTCAATGTGTACCGGGGCAGTGTGGGCTACCAGCCCCGGGCGGCTACTCCCCGCCACCTTCCCAGGGCACAAGTCATCGTCGGGCCATCGTCGCCCTATCGGTTTTCACCGAGACAGGGGGGGGGGTTGATCAAGCACACCTCCTGTGCTCCTCTGTTATGTCGCAGCCCCACGCTTGTTCTCAAGAATGTTTCCTGCTTGTGGGTTCCCTGAATTTTCAAAAGGTCTGCAGTCTGGAGCGCACAAGTTATTGGGTCATTATGTGCTGCGGGGGGCAGTGCAACTCCCAACCTCCATACCTGAATATGATCCCAATCAGACTTCTGACGTCCCTGTGCAGGCCTCTCCACTGGTTGGCTGGAGTGACCCCCAATCTGCGGTCACTCTGAGTCTGGCAATTGCACCAGTGTTTCGACCCCTTCTTCCCACTACAGAGCACCTCGATCTGTCTGGCAAGTCGGATCCCGCGGCCACCGCAGACAGGGGAGTTAATCAGTTCAGGGTGGCAGCTGATGGTGTTACCGATCTGCACTCCCCCGCTCCTTAGTCTCGATTGTGGTGGTCTCCAGCCCTGCAGACGCCGCAATTCAGCTCAGCAGGATCCTGCACCAGTGACGACACGGAGCTGGCACAAACTGCTAGCCAGTTTCCCATTCCGGCTCTGGGTTCGGGGTCCGCTGTGACTAGCAGCTTATTCCAGTGGTAGATCTTGCTCATTGTCTCCACCTCCGCGCTCTGACAAACAGCGCTATGGAGGTGCCCCTCCTTCAGATCGCCTGCGCCACCATCTGACCTCAGCTCCCATATATGTAGGGCCACCAAATCTTCAATGTATGCTGCGCAGGGCGAGGACTGGAAACAGTGCTAGTGCTCTCAATCCGCCGATTCCGCTACTACCAGCATCTGAGTACAGGGCGTTCATGTGTGTCATCTTATTGCACCAGGCCTCTCCACAGGGCCTCTGTATGTCGCACTTAGGTGGCTCTCAACCAGTATTTACTCGATTTAGCCAATTTTAGGTTCCAGTCATTCCGAATGAGTTCTGATAGTGCTGCAAGCAGCATTGGCCCACGCAGCTCCCGATTAGTGGACGGATTATGATGTTATCGGACGAGTGCTGCCAGAGCCGTGTTAGTGTGCGTCCATTTTGCTTGATGGCTGGCACGCCTGATCCATTAATGGATGTTGATGCACAGGGAGGAACGCCTTCCTCTTCATTCATAATCATTCCCTCTATCCAGACACCCTTGCACTTTGCTGCAGTGCCAATGTTAAAATAATACAAGCAGGAGGACATAGGACTTGAGGCAGGCTTCCAAGATTGTTGCATTGATGCACTGCAGACCTTTGTTGGACCTCACGGGGAGGGCATATGGATGATAAATACTGTTGGGCTCAGGGTAATTGGATGCACTTGTTACTGGAAGGGTGTTTACAGACATCCCTAGCTATGCATTTGTTCACTACAACTGTTAACTTTACCTAAGGGCCAGTTTCCATGCATGTCAATGTGTCTTGGACCGCCAAAAACCAGTACCATAATGACAATGACATACTACTAACTGAACAACACAAGAAGATACCTTGGTGTGAATGACTGCATTTTGAGGAATAATGTCAAGGCAACGTGTAGCCAAATTGCATGTATTGCCACATTGGGAATGAGGCCAATTCTCAAACTTCACTTACCATGCACATAAAAGGGAATGCGTGGTTCTAGGAGCATTGCAACAGAACAGGCATGTTGAGATTTTAGTGTACACATTCCTTTGATGCTGATGCCTAACACTGTACTTTGAAATGCATATCCCTTTTATTCAAAGGTAAACAGCACATTGGCCCTCCAGTATGCTAATATTTGATAATATGGAATATGCACATCATTGACACTGGGTGCTTGCAAGGACAGTGCAGCTTTTGATGTGGGCAACAGGGGTGAGTCTACTTTAATAAGTGCACTCCAACATTTTTAGATGTGGTTAAGTGTGCTTCATTCAGCTGCACAAATAAAAGCCGCCGTTAAGCCATTACAATTGCTTGTGGCATATTTCCAAGGCACTATTGCAAAAGGACCATCTATACTTTTGGTTTACTGAGGGAAAGCATGCTTCACAATATTTACAAGGAAGTGTTTACCTACTTGATGTGGATTAGCAAAACATTGTAAGGGAGGTGCACTTTCATTATGTATCAGGTCTCACAAGTACAAACCTGTAACGTAATGCAGTGCTAGCCTTTTTGGCTTGACACTGTACTCAGCCCCTTCTCTGAAGCGTTGCTCATCCTTATTTACTACATTATGCTGAGGCATGGACTTTCGGCATACACATGCAATACATGTAGCTGGCTAGCCCCAATGCAGATGCTCTTGCACCATTGTGCATAAGTGTCTGCTTTTGTGCTAGGCGACTACATTGATCACCAGTGAATGTTGTGACACAGGACTGAGACATATTGTTATACATACGGTGAAGTGCTGTGTTTTAAAAGTGGCAGAGGGCTGTGTTGAGCCAAGTGGGCTCACCCAACGCTCAGTAACTGTGGTAAATATTTACAAGCCACTAACATCACAAGAACATCATTCTGACTGATTTTCCTGTGGCAATATGTGCTTCGCCTTCAGCGTTCAGCCACTGAGCGTAGCTTAACACTGCATCGTATTTGAGGCACCCTTTCACGCTGTACTTAGGGGGAAGGGGAGGGCAATGTGTATTGCATTTGGTGTGCCACCTCAAAACCGGTGTTTTTGGTAATGCCCCATATTTACAAGGGCAGCTTAAATGGGAGTCAATGCCAAAATTAAGGCCAGGGAAAACATGTTCTTAAACAGGCTAATCAAGGATAAAATATTTATCTCTCCTCGTTTTTGCTGTTTCCAAGTGTGATGCATTGTGCAGCACACATAGGTACAGCAAAAGGCCATTGGTTGTTTATGTCGAGGAAGGGAGACATTTCTGCACATTAGCAATCTTCCCCTCAATGCAGACCAGCTTGCACTACGGTGAAAGGGTGCCTGCATTGGCGCTAGGCTGCTAACGTTTGCGCCAGCACAGGAGACACGCAGAGCTGCATCGTATTGTTGTAAATATGGTACAGCCCTGCGTTTCAGAAGCGGAGGAGCGTGATGTTAAGTCAAGGAGGCTAACGCACCGCTCTGCCACTTCTCTAGTGAATATGCCCATTTGCTTGTTAATATAGCCTAGAGTTAGGAGACACATGAGTGGTTAATTGTCATTATATATATATGCATGTGTGCTGAATTACAAGTCACTTACAGCACTATTATGTGTCTTTTGACATATTTGATTATGTTGCCAACAGCTCAAGTGACATGTCAATGTACCCCCAAGTACCTATGTATCTAGAATTTGATTTGCACGCAGTGTGGGTGGGCCTGAGACATATTTAGATGGACAGAAGCAACATTACTCCTCCACCTCCACACCCCTCCTTCGTGTCCCTGTTTGTTGCTTACCCTGTTCCTGATGCAGCTGGTCATAGTCAGCACTATCCTGTCCTTCGACTTCAACCAACAGCTCCTCACAGGTGACTGCAGACACCTGTTCCTCCAAGTCATCTAGCTCCTCCTGTGGTGTAGGACCTCTGGTCTGCAGTGCTGCCTGTCGATTCTTGGTCAGTTTCACATTGGAATCATGCCAGCTCTTCCTACAGTCAGCTACTGTTCTCTTGACTTCTGCTATTGCGTTCACCTTGCTGACAATGGACTGCCAAATGGCATTTTTGGTCCCCAATGACATCCTGGAGTCGACAAAGAGCTAGTGTTGATTCTCCATCACCTCCGCAATCAGGATGTAATTTTCCTGTTCACTGAATCTTATCTTCCTCTTCACCTCGGACTCTGGCTGGTCATCCTGGCTGTTAGGAGGGTCTGGGGGGTTCTTGTCTGCTGCTGGACTGGGTCCAGGAAGCTTCATTTTGCTTTCAGGTATTATATATATTTTTGTGTATTTCCTGTTTTTTTGTGGGGGGTTTTAACCGCAAAACATGAAATAAAGTGACTAACGTGAGTTTTCTGGCTGCTAATTGGGTGGGCGTCACTTTTTTCATGTTATCTTTAAGATTTTTATCTCTGTGACGCTACTGTTTGTGGCATCTTTTGCTACCGTGGTCTGACCCTATCCCCATATACGGACGTAGCATGGCAATAGTTTTCGGTGATACATGGCGTAATTCAAATTGGCGCTAAGCAGCGATAACTCTGCTTAGCGGCAATTCTTGTAATTATACCCCTCAGTTTCCAACAGTGGGTCAGCACAAAACCCTTAGGATTTGGTTCAAAGCCAGATTTACTATCATAGCATTATTTAGCTTTTTCCCATATCCTAACAACAAAGAAAAGCAGGTAAGTGCAAGGGGTCAAGCAGTATTTTGCCACATTGAGAGGCATATTATCAAGGGGGTTTATCTCCACTTTTTTGGCTTTAAAAGGCAAGAAAGCGGAGATAAAATTATCTCCCTATTACCTAGCTGTCGCTAACACCAGTTAGCGACAGCTAGTAGGAGATAGTGACCATCTTGGGCCCCACTTTGCATGTCAGTGATATTTATCACTAATGACATGCAAAGTGGGCGTGCCAAGATGTTAGCGACTGGAAACAGTCGCTAACATCGCTATCTCCTATTACCAACTTTTGGAGATACTCGCGCTAAGTGCGAATATCTCCAAAAGTTAACACCTGCCCTGAGCAGTTCTTAGCCATGTTATCCAATGGGAGGTGGATAACATGGCTAAGAGCATTAGCTCGGTAATGCATGAATATCGCTGACTTTTCAGCGATATTCATGCATTGCGGCCGGTTTTTATCGCATTTGCGATAAACCTTGGTAATACCAAGGTTTATCTGCGATAAAAATCGCCGCAGCTCAGCGGTACATTTTTTTCTCTAACCAAGCAATAGCGATAATTATCGCTATTGCTTGGTAATATGCCCCTTACTTCCATGTAATATGTGCTTTCCCTAAAGCACACATTTTATGTGTCTGATCCCTGTGCTGGTGTCTGCACATAGGAATTTGTATTGGAGTGCGCACCTCTAGTTCAAAGCTTCAGGCAGTCCGTGCAGAGTCACCTGTTGGCCACAGCATGAGGGTGTGTGTGTTGCAGAGCAGCCAGCTATAGCGCGAATTCCACTTATGATTGAATTGGCATGTGACTCTTGCTACATCTGATGCTGTACTATTTTCTATCCTTCATACCATGCCATGCTCAAATTTTTGACATAGTGCTTTTATTACATCCAACAGTAAATTTGGGCCATAATGTCTTCACTAAACTGTTTGAAAACCTGCATTGCTAGGTTCTCAATAAACACAGATTTTCTTTTCTGACTGTGGGATTCCACTTTTTTCCAATTATACCAACAGCGAAGGTATGTTCTGAAATACCTTTTTACGAAAGAAAATCTCGATCAAAATGATTTATATTAAATACTAATCGGAATAATGTATGTGCATTTTTTTGTCATGGTTTCACTCAATATAAGACAGCATATGTTATCCATTTAGATCCAAGAGGTAGATATAGATATGTGTATGAATATCATCAGGACATGTTTGACAGCACACACTCGCGAAAATGGCAGAACTGACTGTACATACCCTGTATCCTAGAATGAAGTACTTGTTTGTGTTCCAGATACCAGCATTGCTGATCCTTGAGACCTACTACGGACTCAGTTCTGGCTTTCATACTGTTCCTGTGGGCTAGGGATGGTTCAACATTGTTGGAGCTTGCTAGTATTTTCTGAAATCATTTGTCACATTTAGGGTTATTCCATAAAAGTCTTATTGTCACGAAGCCCGCATGTAAGGTGCTAATACTACAGCTGATAAATACAAATACTGCAGATTGTGGTATTTACCCAAATGTGGTATTACCTCTATTCCATGCTGTGCATCTCAGAATGGGTATAACACAATAACTACACACTTTCCCCCATTTCAAGTTGTAAAATTCTGAGGTTTGCAGTATTTTCCAGAACTAATTTGACTAGCTTTTAATTTATGAAATTTGTGTTCACAATTTTTTATCCAGAGTCAAGCCCAAATACCCAGTTGTCTCCCAAAAGGGACTGCCAACCCTAAGAGGATGAGGTCATTAGTGTTACATTTATCCTACCAGAGGTTTTCCATGGAGCAAGGAGGCCTGGGCAAGATTAATGCTAATTTCCTTCACGGAAATTATGTGGAATGCCACAAACATTTAGGACAATTACTTGCTATTATTCAAAATGTCTTTTGAGTAATATTTTAGCATGAAATGAATCCCCCCGTCAATTTTCGATACATTTTGCACTAAAGAAATTGTGTAAAATTGTGTGTGGTGAGAACAACAGTCACTCGAGTTCCGTTTGTTTGCATTGTTCTCATGCTGCTGCAATAGGATTTTTATGTGAATGAAATCTCAATATTATGCAAAATGGCAAGGTACAAAGAGTTGTAATTATAATGTTCAGTAAATCATTTAGAAATTCCTATACAGAGGTACCATCATGTTTCAAAAGTTACAACGAGATGTTGAACTTCTGGCTACTCCTTGACCACCAGACTGGAGTCAAAAAGCTATAAGAGTGATAAGGAAAGTAATGTGTGTGCAACTTTCCACATCATCAAAAGAAAATGTGAGACATCAGGGAGCGTATAAGGACATAGTTTATAGTGATCAAATATGGAATATATCACATTAATGAACTATGTGCTTGGCAGTGGAAAGAAGTGCTGCTATTTCATTTTGTACGTTTTACTTCTTAGGTTCCTTAAGACATTTGGATGTTTTAAACTGAAGTAACAGGTTTTTGTGTTAAAGAAATTGCATACTTAGGTGATTGCTCTATTTACTTGTGTACATTGAATATAATATCATACATATATTAAACATTACTGGCAGTCCAAAATATATTCAAATGACCATCTTCCCTCTAGCATATTTAGCATTGCTACTGGCACTGCAGAGGAGGGTGGAGAAAACAGATGTTCCAGTTACTTGACCTTTACCTTGCAATATCCATATTTTATCTACAGTAATTTTGACACCATAAATTACACTAAAAACGAGACAGTCTAGATGAGTAACCTGAATCCAAAATAAAGGAACACTTCCCTTCTCTGGTGTTTAATATGTCATTTGTGAACCTAGCATTTCACTCACGGTGTCTGACCACTAGAATTCCACACTATCACATATTTCTTTGTTGGTTTTCATCTTTGCCTAATAGCCATGCCACACACTGATCTGATAAATGGCGGGCTTATAGTGCTGCTGATACATTTAATTAATTCTGTTGAATATATAAATGATGCAAAATGTTGCTCAACCTCTTCAGAAAACCCCTATTGCTGAAGAGGTACATTTATGGTTGACTCTTTCTAACTCATGCCTTGTTGCCATGCAAGTCATCGATGGTTTTGTATTGCACAAACATGTGTTTGAAAAATGCCCCTTGATTGAGGAAATGTTGTGGGAGTCTGTTTCCTTTGTTGTGATAACCCTGCTATTTTGGAATTTACACCTGGAAGATTTCTTTGGTCGCAGAGGAGGCTGCTCATTTTACAGAGAAAATGAAAACAGGCAGTTATTTTAGCCCGTATTCTGAGTTGTACCTACAAGAAGGAAGAGGTTCGAAAGACCTATGAGAGAGGCCCTTTACTCATACAGAGGAAAGATAACATGTATTTATTTGTTTAATGTGATTTTCTATAGCGCGAACATTACCCGAAGGTGTCAGAGCGCTTTACAAAAGAACCAGTTGAGACACATAAGGACTTAGGATTACATGAGTTACATAAAAGATACAAACAGGAAAAAAAATTGCAAATGTACAAGTTGCAAAGTCATACAGGGAAAAAATACAAATAGAAAAAATTGCAAATGTACAAGTTGTAAAGTCCCTCAAGGAAGAGATACAAATGGATAAACGCTAAGAATCACATAGGAATGGTAGTGAGTACAAAGGTCTGCTACATATACTAGTGGTTAGAGTTATATCTATATACATATATATACAAATAGTAGATTTGCTCAGGATTACATTTTACCAGCGATTCGGCTTGGACAAGTATATATCACATATTTACAGAGTGAAAGAGAAATTTAAAAATTTAAATAAAAAGGGGTAGAGAGCGGTATGTGGGGGAGAAGAGTTGGAGGCTGAGATTGGTGAGAGGAGAGAGGGGGACCTGAGGGGGAGAAAGAGATAAGGCAGTCCAGCGTAAGAGAAATGTCTGAAGGTCAGCAGGATGGAATCCAAGGGACCAAAGGAAATGACAAGAATCCACAAAATGGCGGACCCGGGCCGTGGGCATTGATGGAAACCATCTCAACATGGCAAAATGCACCCAGGGAAAGAGTGACATCAGGAGAGGGTCCCGAATGGCCATGCCCTGAGCTCCTAGAATCAGTTCACAAACAATTACTCGTATTTTATAATTCTTAGCATTCTGTGATACTATTCTGCAAATCATATGGATAAAATCATAATCTTAATAATTAATACCTTAGCAATTATGAACATTAAAAGAATGAATAGGAATCAAATTCCCAACAAAAGTCCTGTAATTGCCTTGTGGAAGTGCGTTCTCATAATTTCCTGTCAAGTCATATATTCCCACATACTGTGGACCAGAAAGTCTTCAGATAATTTCGGCATAGGTAGCATGGCAATAGTTTTCGATGATACAAGGCGTAAAACAAATTGGCGCTGAACAAAGATAACTCTGCTTAGCGGCAATTCTTGTAATTATACCCCTCAGTTTCCAACAGTGGGCCAGCACAAAAACCTTAGGATTTGGTTCAAAGCCTGATTTACTATTATAGCATTATTTAGCTTTGTCCAACTGGATCAAGCTAGCCTCACAATGTGAGCAGGCTCTAATCCCCCCAACAACATAGGTGACGTTATTGCCCTCACTGAGCATTATAACTCCACATGACGAAAATATTCAACCAAGCTGCACCGCCAAAACTCAAAAGAATACCTCACAAGGACAAAAACCCATGATTCAGTGAAGCCCTGAATGAGGAGAGACACAAACTCAGATCAACGGAACGGAAATGGAGGCTTCACCCCTCCCCCCAGTTGAAACTACTCCGAAAAGCAAGAAAATCTTACAATAAAAGTATTCTAAGATCAAAAAATGAATTCTTCAAATCAGAACAAGATAATGCTAAAAATAGACCTAGAAAGCTCTTCGAAATTCTGAATCAACAATCGATCAAACTAGCCAAATCTTCACTCTTAACATCAGCCTCACAGTTAAGTAGTGACGAATTTTCCTCATTCTTCACGGCAAAAACAAATTCCCTCCAACTTGAACTCAAAATGGCTGCAACCAACTTATCCACCCCTATGATCAGTTATACTAACAACTTGGTACTAAATAAGCGATCTTTACCCAAAAACAATTCTAACTGCGTCAACTTCAAATGCTATGATATCGATGATATCATCAAAATTCTGACAACTACTAAACTCAACGGCCACTTCAACAACCGTGTCCCAGCAAAGTGCCTACCCCACATCTATCGTAGCACAGCATCTCTCTGGACCAAGATCATAAATGCCTCGCTCTCACAAGGTCACATCCCTGACTGCCTAAAATCTGGTCAAGTTACTCCTATCCTAAAAAAACCGACAGCTAGCAACTCCGACTCCAACAACTTCCGACCAATAACTAACATCTCTATGCCAGCTAAGGTCCTGGAAAAATGTGTTCAACAACAACTGAAGTCACACATCACAAATTTCAATTTACTGAACAAACACCAATCTGGCTTCAGACCTGGCCATAGCACTGAAACAGCCATCCTACATATAGTAGACGACACCCTGTCAGCTCTTGACCGCAATGAAACATGCTTACTAGTCTTGCTTGACCTCTCTTCAGCCTTCGATACGGTCAACCACGACAAACTGCTAAGAAGACTAGAAGACAGGATGGGCTTCTCTGACACAGTCCTTCTATGGTTCAAATCCTTTCTGGAGAATAGAACACAATCATTCATGACCAACAAGATCATTTCCCCATCCTCTCCTAACCTACTAGGAGTACCTCAAAGCTCTACCTTGTCTCCCACTCTATTCAATTTATATGTTGAACCACTCACTGATCCACTACAGCAGGCAAGCATCTCCTACCACATGTACGCGGACGACACCCAACTTTACATCATAATCACCTCCATTGAAGAGATAAAGTTAATGAATCTAGCTCTTGAAAAAAACGTACAATGGCTAACGACCAACTTCCTCAAGTTAAATGCACAAAAAACGGAATTTCTCTTAATCCCCCCCCCGCCCCCCAATAACTGACAAGAACTTAAGGAATGGACCAAAATGATCACTGCCTTGAATTGCACCCCAACGTTGGTGGACTCCACAATATCACTTGGGGTCACTCTGGATAAGAATCTTAACATGCAAGCTCACATTAACTTGATGGCTGAAAATGCCCGCTTTCACCTGGATTATCTAAGAAAAATGAATCCTTTTATCGAGATCCCTGACCTCAAAACTGCAGTTCAGGCCTTAGTCATCTCAAGGCTAGAGTACAGTTGCTCCACCCTCGCTGGGCTTCCTAAAACCTCTACCGCACAGCTAAAACTCTGTCTCAACGCCGCAGCTAGACTCATTTCAGGATCAAGGAAATTTGATCACATATCACCACACCTGAAGGCACTCAACTGGCTTGCCTATGAAGCCCGTATTCAGTTTTACCCATAAGGCGTTACACCACAATACCCCGCAGTTCCTAGCCCAAAAACGTACTCTATCTGGAGGAAACAGACATTCCAGGACCACAGATAACCTACTCCTGAAACCCGCAAGGTTCTACAAGACCAAAATCTCCAACAGAGCCTTCTCTGGAGTGGCGCCAAGAATCTGGAACTAGCTTCCGCCATTCATCAGTAAAATCACCTCAACGTTCCTCTTCAAAAAGGAAGCTAAATCATTCCTGATGAGCAAACTCCTACCGTAAATTCCGCACACTTACCAAGCCAGCTTCAAACTTCATCTCAAATATAAGACTTCTTCAATCACGATTTGACTCCCTATCGGAGAGCTGTTCTCTATTTCTGCCTTTATCCCCTGAACTTTATTATGTACTTGTTACTTATTTTGCATTTGTGTTGATCGGATTTGTTGATAACATTTGTCTTTTTTTTTCTCCCTGTTCACTTTGTAAAGCGCTCTGTTACCCTATCTTGAGTCTGGTTCGCGCTATAGAAAACTCTAAAAATAAGGGGTCAAGCAGTATTTTGCCACATTTACTCCCATGTAATAAGTGCTTTCCCTAAAGCACACATTTTATGTGTCTGATCCCTGTGCTGGGGTCTACACATAGGAATTTGTATAGGAGTGCGCACCTCTAGTTCAAAGCTTCAGCTAGTCCGTGCAGACTCACCTTTTGGCCACAGCGTGAGAGTATGTGTGTTGCAGAGCAGCCAGCTATTGTGCGAATTCCTCTTACTCTTGCTACAACCGATGCTGGACAATTTTCTATCCTTCATACAATGCCTTGCACAAATTTTTGACACAGTGCTTTCAATTCATCTAACAGTAAATTTGGGCCATAATGTCTTCACTAAACTGTTTGAAAAGCTGCATTGCTAGGTTCCCAATAAACACAGATTTTCTTTTCTGACTGTGGGATTCCACTTTTTTCCAAGTATACCAACAGTGAGTGTATGTTCTGAAATACCGTTTTACGAAAGAAAGCGTTTTTTCCATCAATCATTTTTTCTTTCTTCCATGCCCACTTTATGGAGAGGTTATATACGAAACATCTCTGGTGCAAATGGGGCTTACTTGCTTAAAAAACACATTTGCATTGCCAAGCTAAATACAATGCTCTAATCTAAAGCATTAGGACATTTTGAAGCTTTGTTTGTAACTTTGAGTCCCTTAGCATGGAATGCAAGCCTGCTGCAAGGTTCACTTGTACAAATATTATATCACGGTGTCACAGACACTGACAATATTCAGCAAAAAAATTGAACATTTGTTTATAGCTGAAGCAACACACAATAGAAGATGTCTTGCAATTTTGCACACAGGAGACATTCAGTCAGCTTGCAGAAAATTAAAACAAGAACAGACGTTTATTTTGAACAAAAAGGTTTTTCCCTTTTGTGTTTTGACTTAACTGGAGTAATGAGCCTGCTTATGGACAAGGAACAGACGATGCACTAATCAACTGAATAAGACATGAAAGAGGTCTGAATTCAGATAATTATTCAGAGTTCTAAAGAATTACAACAAGTGTTACTGCGTATATGAAATACATTAATTTTTTTATTACTCTCAGTTAAAACATATTCTTTATATGTAAAAATTATTCATGTATATAGTAACACAATTTCACATTTAATGCACAATTCACCTCTTTTGTTATCTCATTAAAAGATCTTGTTGTAACCCAATTCTTGCAACACACTATTAATACTCAAATACCATAAACACAAATTAAAAACACTTGTAAATAAAATAAATTCTGTTGACGCAGTGTTTCTGTGGCACATAGAGTTGTTTGATTAATGGGCATATGGATAGGAGATAATAGGAGGGACAGAAAAGCTCAAATAGACATAGATACCTATGCTCAATAGGACCAATTTCTTCCTCAGGCCACTATGATATATAAAGGATGGATGAAAGATAACATGAAATACATGGAGTTTATCTGACTTCAAAATGGCGTCCAAACAGGACATTTTTGGTATCAATATACCTGAATAGGTAATAGATTGGGTGATATGAGTCACCTACGTATAGATGATATGGGCAAACAACTAAATATATAAATATTGAGTTGGTCGCTTAATGGGATGTATCAAGAGTAGATAGGATTAAGATGCATATGGGGACAATAAAGTCCAGTGATCGTAGCATGATGTGGATACACAAAATTGCTGTAGATACAACCAAGCAGATGGTGTGAATAATATGAATACTAGGATGTAAAATAATACCAGTAAATAAACAACTTAATAGTCGGTGATTGAAAGCAGTGTTCCATAGAACACCGCTGTTTGCCTGGCAGAAATATGGACCCCGCTGAAGACAATTGAGGCAAAGGTATTCAATAATGGTGGTGGAAATGTTATGCAAAGACAGGGATAGCCCTCACTAACCCAGGTTACCTGGGAGGTTAAAGTGGTTTGGCGTCAAGCGAAATGTAAATATCCGGCGTGACAATGGAAGAATGGTGAGTGCCTGTGTTGATGTCTTTTCACTTGAAGCATTAGTAGTTTAAAAGAAAAGAGGAGATTTTCTCCGCCCCAAATGAAAATAAAAAGATGGCTCACAGGAGTAATACGATGGTATAAAAACGAATATGTGTCCAGCTGGCTCTAAATACAAAAAGTAATACTTGAGCCGCATATAATGAAGTACAAGGATAGAAATCTTTTTTTTAAAATCCTGTTGTTATGGCATATACATAGTTGAGCACAACAAATGAATATTGATTTAGTCCTTGTTCACGACAGCATAGGTAGGTGAAAGTACATAGATGTAATAGGATGCTTAAAGAGGAAGTAGTAGAAATTTTAATAAAACACAGGCATTTGAAATGTGAAACTCACAACCTGTCGTTTTGTGGATGTCTTGCATTTTTATTTGAATGGACTGGAAAGGTCAGGAATACCTTTTTTAATTCCCCCAAAACCTTTGAGTGGCAATATACAGGGTATGCGGTGATTCTATGTAAAAAGATGGACTAGAGCACACATTGTGAGTGGATATTTATATAAATAAAATTAAACATTGATCTCATGAAGGTGATCTCTGATGTGAAATATGGGGTCAAACATTTTCGATCATTTTTTTTGTCTTTTAGATATCTTATTAATATGTTCTGAAGAAGGTGGGGTGAACCACTCTATGTACTACGAAACGTTGCATCAACAGAAAATACATTTTTTACAAATGTTTTTATTATGTGTTTATGATTCATGAGTATTAATAGTGTGTTGTAAGAATTGGGTTGAATTAAGAAGATCGTTTAATGAGATAACAAGAGATGTGGATTGTGTGTTAAATGTGAATTTGTGCTACTATATACATGAATAATTTTTACAAAAAAAGAATATGTCTTAACTGACAGTAATAAATAGAAAATTGAATGTATTGTATATATGCAGTAAAACTTGTAATTTTTTAGAACTGTGAATAATTGTCTGGTTTATAGGCCTCTTTCATGTCTTATAAAATTGATTAGTGCATCTTCTGATTTTTGTCAAGAAGCAGTCTCATACTCCAGTTAAGTCATAGCACGAACGGTAATAATATTTTGGTTATAGTAGTATACTTACCCTGTACCATTTGGCACATAAGGGTGTCCTTCCTTGTTTTGTGGGATGTTTATTTTGAAGCCTGATTGGCAACCTAGTGTGATTGTGATTTGTGAACAACACACTTAACGGTATACAGCCTTTACAACAAAACTTTTCCAACGAACTACCATTACAACGCAACTTTTACAACGCAAACCATTACAACGCATAGCGCTGGGGGGCGCTCTCGGATAGGGAATAGGTTTAATGTACTATACAACACCTTCCCTACTATCCACGGAGACTGGAGTTGGAATAGTAAATTAAACTATTCACTATCCAGCGCCCAAAAGCATTATGCGTTGTAATGGTATGCGTTGTAAAACTTGCGGTGTAAAGGTAGGCGTTGTAAAAGTATGCGTTGTAACGTCATACATCCCACTTAACATCACTCAATATGCAAACAGGGATCATGTTAGCACGCAAACACATACAAAAGGGTTACCTGCACATGACATATTCACCCGAACAGAGTCTGGACTTCAACTAAATGTGTGTAATGCTCACCATCATCATTATATTACTATTGCAAATCCCCAATTCCATCAATTCCATAAAACATTGCATAACAATACACAATAGTTAGGCCATATATTGAACGCATTTCAAAATATAATAAGTTAACCCTAAAGTCCTGATGTTACCCAAACCCAATTCACAATTCCTAACTTCCTTTTATCCTTCTTATCTTCTGGCCTCACTCTTAAGGTATAACAAAACTGTGCAATGACTGCTTAGTTTTGGCCAGAGAATGAAGCATACGGTAAGGGATGACATCTACAAGTTTACTTTTCATCTAAGCCATATACACATGATTTGCAATGCAATATAAAATCTTCAAGTTATCTGTAAATGTACATAATTTCAAACGTTTCCATCTATCCTAAATGCTACATAGGAACTGTTTAATCCAATGTATACAAAAGATTATTATGGTGTGCAAAAATAATGCCCTATTCAGAACAACACATTAATGTAAGTTTCCCTTGGCTCTCTTACTATAAAACATCTTAAAGGTAAAATACCAAGATTAATAGAAATATAAAAGTATCTCGTTTGTTCAGTCAACATGTGAGCCAGATAATTTTCAATACCAAGAAGGAATTTATACAACGGCTAGAGGGTACCAGGGACTTAGACAAGATTGCTTTTGCAGTGTCACAAGTCACCTTCTGTTGACCAAATTCTTCTATTAATGTTAGAGTTGACTGGGTTCAAGAAGTAAGTCATACCACATTGAATTAAATCCAAGGTTCATAAAAGTACTCTTCATGTCAGACACTCATGGCAGTTCCTGCATGTGCTGGTGTATGTGAGAGAGCAACACTAGGTTATCCGCATAGTTAACATCCTCCAATTTAGAGATTAGGGTCCATCTGTTGCCTGTGGCTTGTTCTTCAGTTGTGCTTCCGATCATCGATGACTAGGTTGAAAAGAAACATTGACATCATGCACCTCTGTCTCAAAACAGTCTTGACTTCAATGCTCTGCTCACTAGCTCTCACCTTACAGGTAGAATTATCAAAAAAGCTCTTGATGAGGAGAATTATGTCCTGCAGTATTCCACAGGCACTCCGAACACGCCATAGGCTTTCACAGTAGGTACTTTCAAAGGCTTTCTCAAAATCAGTGAAGTTGATGTGTAGTTGTCACTGACACTCTCTGCTTTATGATGTTGCGTAGAGTAAGGATCTTATCAACGCACCCTCTACCCTTGCGGAAGCCAGCCTGTTCTTTTCTTAACTGCTTTGAGACAACATCAGAAATACACTGTGTAATGATTTTCACCCCGATTTTACCCTGGATTCACTGAAGGGTGATTCTTTGCCAGCTGTTACAGTTAGTTAATGCTGCCTTCTTTGGAATCTTGATGATGATGCATTGGGCCCAGTGATTCAGTACTTTCTTTCTCTCCCAAATCGATGTTAACAGTGATTGGAGGATCTTAGATGATGTTTCAGGGACTATCTTGAACATTTCTGTATTCAGGTTGTCTTAACCATGAGTTTTTCAGTTCGTGAGAGAAGGAATGGCAGTGACAATTTCTTTTTTTATGGTGAGGCGGTGTTCACATCCAAGTCTGCCTCTGCTTCATGGATATCCATTTCACTTGTTGGTACTAGTCTGTTAAAGAATCCATTGAGGTGCTCAGCCCAGTGTGCTTCCTGCTCTTTGCCTGTTGTGAGTAGTCTGCCTTGCCTGTCCATGATAGGGATGTTATATGCCCTGCAAGATGTACCACTGACTATCTTTCTGATCTTGAAGCCCATCCCCCATTCTCCTCTACTGGGTGCTTCTTTTGCTTGGCTGGCAGACTTACCCATGTATGCCTGCTTGTCTTCTTTTGAATCCTATGTTGGCTTCTATGTCGTGTTTATTGTACTTCTCCTGCAGTCTCTCAGATTTGACATCCACGAGTTTCCTTTTTGTTTGCCTCCTGTCTTTGATGTCTTGCCATTTGTCTTATACATTCTTTTCTCTACCTTGTCTTGGTCTCCAGGCATGATTTACTGCTCTTCACATATATTGATGAGGCCTGTTCCCATTTCTTGTTGACTGTGTCTACAGCTGGCTAAGACTAATTTTCTGCCAAATTTGGAGCCTGTTTAGCATGTGTAAGATGGATGCCGTCACAGCCCTGCGGTCCTATAATATTGCCACATAAAAGTGCTTTCATCCTGATGTTTTGCATTCTGATCTGAGATCTGAGCTCAGTTTCATAAGGGTGTTTAGTGGATGGTGATCCCTCTCAATGTTCACTCTCTTCCTCACTCTGATATCTTGCAGTGAGTGTCTCCAGGTGCTGCCTATCATGAGGTGGTCAATCTGGTTTCTGTCTCTACCACTGTGTGTGCACAAGTTAGTTTGTGAATATCACCGGGATGTACTAACATCATGAATGTGGCAACTATTTAACCTGCCTTTTTGTGAACAAGGTTGTGGGGAATATAGGCCACTAAAACTTACCAAGATTCCTTACAAGAACCCGGAAAAGGGATAATTACTGAACAGCCATGAGTGTCCGACAAGAAGAGTACTTTGACAGCTCACAGTTTGAATTCAATGCGGGCCGGCCCTACTTCTGGTACTCAGTAAACTCTAGCATTAAATGAAGACTATTGTTAACAGAAGGTTAATTGTGGCACTGTAAATGCAATTTGTCTAAGTCCTTGGTACGATCTAGCCCTTGCATAAGCCCTGGCGATGAAAATTGTCCTGATCGCATGCTGACTGAACAAAGGAGGTACTTTTATATTTTGTTTAATCTTGGCATTTTATCCTTAAGATGTTTTACAGTAAGATGGGCCAAGGGAAACTTGAATGTAAGTTGCTGTTGTGAAACGTATGTATGGGACATTATTTTGCCCTCTTTAAAACAATCTTTCATACATATTGTTTCAAACCGCTCCTATGTAGCATTTAGGATAGATGTGAAGGGTTGAAATTATGCAAAATTACTGATAACTGGAGACGGGAGGAATGATGGTGTCTGAGTAGAGTTGCATCTGCGCAGCTCCACCGGTCAGACTCGCAAAAGGTGACTAAAACCCATGATCTGCCCACATAATCGCCTTGAAGCACAGATTAAAGATTTTCAAATGGATCAGCTCCATTACCTCCAACCTGTGGTGACTTTTACCATCCGTAACGAGCGGGATGAATACCACAAGGCGCTGAAACATCCGCCTCCGCCCTCATCGGTAACGGCTCTCTCCAATCCAGCATCACTGACGCTCTCTGCCCTGCGGCAGAATTCACCCGTGACGCGAATCCTGAAGCGGATTTTCTCGGCAGAACCCCGCCGACAGCAAGCGAAGAACTCTGGCCATGCAGGAGAGGAAGAGGCACCCAGGTGGCAGTCTATACACGGAGGACACATTGTTGCAAAGGACATGAAGCCCGGCAAGTAAAGATGGCAGGCAAAGGGTGTGAAATCTTTAAAAGGGAGAAATATGCAGTTGTCCACCCCCGCAATGAATAAATCCCTGCAGCCCAATTCCATGACTGGAAAATCGGCAAAAGCGCCTTGATTCTCGAAGGGCTAAGAATAAGAGTAAGGAGCAGCTTGAAAAAGGAGAAATTACTGACAAGAATGATAGGACAAATGTACAAAAAAAAATCAACTGAAAAATCTTAGAGATGTAGATTACAGTCAAGGCACTCAGAAGGGTCAACCACTCATATCTAATAAGTTTGCCCCGAGTGAGGGAAAAGCACACATGCACCAGATGGCTGGAGCAGCTGCTGAAGGGGACCAAAACAACCAAACTAAGATCATTAATGCTGCTGCCCCTGTACATGTACTGGAGGCGGCAGATACCCCAATTCTACAGTCAACACCACCCCCTAACTCCGAATTGGTTCCCGAAGAGACCAGCATTCAAAGTTCTGCTTCTTACTCCCAAGAAAAAAACTCAACGCTATCACCGGAGGAAAATCAGGAGCATTTAGCAAAGATACCGCCCCCAATGAAGCTCAAAGAATCTGAAAAGGCCCATTGCCCTCCGCCTAAAACCCCTGACAATATGGAAAAATTCTACTCATTAACGGAAGAACCTGTACTTTCAAATGTAAGTGAATCAGACTTCACCGAGGGTGAGGGGCATAAATGGAACAGCAGTACGAATGCAGAACTTTCCCTGGAAGTCCACGCACAGAAAAAATCTCTGAAGAAAAGGGGTAATCGGCACAAGAGGTGTGAGACCTATGGTAGAGGAAGTGGCAAAGACCTTAAATGGGACTACTCCGCCTCACAATTATCAACTTTAACAGGCCCAACTTTATGCTCAGGGGGCAACCGCACAATCACAGGCAACAAAGAGGATGGAGACTTTGGAGCTAAGGACGAGCCTGCCCCTGCAGTACTGCTAAATTCCATTTAGAGTTTCCAAGAGGAGGTCAAATCAGAACTACAAGCCGCTGTAAGGAAAGTGGGCAGAATGTGTGCCAAAATTGCGGCAAAATGAACTCAGTTGAGGCACGAACCAAAAATCTCGAGAAGGATGTTGGCATCTGGAAGACATTAGGAAATGAACATGATGGTGTAGTCAAAGACTTAATGCTGAAAGTTGAGGAACAGGAGTGCAGACCACAGCACAATAACCTACGTGTTCTTGGGACCCCAGAGGGAGTGGAAGGGAACGACCCCAGGGATTTTATGATCACCCTCCTTAAGGGAGCCTTTCCAGATCTACTCACCTGGGACTGGGATAAGGAGGTACAGCGTGCACATAGGGTTTCCACTAACACTATCTAATCACCCCTCGTCCATGTCATGTTCTGCCTGGGCATGATCCCCTATATGCAGGCGGGCGGGCGGCGGCTCGATTCCCAGGTTAACGGCCTACTTCCGATCCGAGAGTTAGCAGTCTAGCTGCGTACCGGATGCAGTCATGTCTCCGAGCGCTTCCGGGGGAAACCTCAAAGAACCATGGTTTCGAATTCCGGAACCTAAGAACCAGCGACAGCCAAGGAGCAGGTATCTTGGCCGTCTCCGCGTTTTACTCTGCCTTGGGTAACCGCGGCTTAACGTTTCTGCGCTTCTGACCTTTCCCGCACAGAGAACGCTACTTTGAACCGGCTCTCCCTTCACGCCGTGTTTTATTGCCTGTTTGCCTCGCAACACCCTGGTAGTGCTTTATTTCCTTTGCCTCACTCCGCGCTGGAGCGCGTTTCATTGCTGTTATTACCTTGCTTATTTTTCCTTTGCCCCACACCGCGCTGGAGCGCATTACCTTGCTGTTATTACCTTGCTGATTTTTCCTTTGCCTCACACCGCGCTGGAGTGCATCGTGTTGTTTTTTCCTTGCTGACTTTTCCTTTGCCTCACACCGCGCCGGAGCGCCTTTCATTGCTGATTTGATTTGCTTCGTTCTGGGAGCGCATTGTTGGTTCCAGCCACTGTACTCTGGAGCACTTGGTTTGGTTACGTTGTTTTCACCGTGCTGTTGCGCATTTGCTGATTTTGCCTTACGCGCTGGATGCACCAACTCTAATTTGCCCCTACCTCATGCAGGAGCGCTGATACTCTGTTTCTCCTGATGACTTCCTCTACAGGTGCATTTCCATTCTTTGGATATGCATGCAGGGGGTGGCAATATGGGAGGAGTGTTTGTATGTTCGGGACTATCTGCTAATAAGGGCTGTTCTTTTCCTTATACAGTCACCAGTACACCCAGTCGGTCCCCAAACAGAGGAAGGTTCCTTATCAAGCCATCAAGATCTTCTCAGCGTCCTCTTGCTTCCTTCCCCGTACCCATCATCATCCTAACCTATGTCAAGTAAGTTTGGGGGTAAGTTGGGTCTGGTGGTGGTGGATCATGTCGTGTCTGCAAGAATACTTCACAGGTCTCAGGTAAGACTTGTGAGGTCCCTGACAGTCCAATCCTCAATACCCACGAGCAATGCTCCTACACTTTGGAACCTTTCTTCTTCACCAGATACTCTATGATCTGGCTAGGCCAACATCCAAGAAAGAGTTTAATGGCATCACCTTCTTCACAAGACCCAAATTCACACATGCTACTGTAGAGCGCAGATGGATGTTGAGACAGCTGTTTACGCCCTTTCAACAATTTGGTGCCCTTTCTATCTACAGAACCCAGCCGGTTAAAGGTCATGTTCAAGGGTACCACGCAAAGCTTTATCTCTGAAATCCAGGCCCAGGCTTACCTGCAAGAGATCACAGGTCGAAAATGAGATAAAAACTAGGGGGCATATTAGCAATAACCTCGTTAAAAATATCTCAGTTTTAGCGGCAGGTAACTGCCGCTAAAACAACGATAATGGGCTTTCTAATATGTGTTATAGATTTCCAATAGAAGCCCAGGTTATGCACATCTGACCTGGGCTTCTATAACGCATATTAGCAAGCCCATTATCGCCGTTTTAGCAGCAGTTTCCTGCTGCTAAAACAGCGATAATTTTAACAAGGTTCTTGCTAATATGCCCCCTGGATCTGAAGACTCAAAAACTGTGTCTTGATATGGACTCTATAACCCTTGGCTTATGTCAACCTGTTTCTTCCCTCTTCTCTCTTCTCTATAGTTACAGGTCAGCCTGATCAAAAATCTCAAAATAGTTTGAATTTAATTTGTCCATAAGTAGTGGCAGCTGAAAGGCCTTACGTAAGAAGTGTTTAGATGATTGGGTTTTCTTTTTCTGTTTTCCTTCTTTGTAATTGAGGGGGTTGGATCGGTGGAGTAAGCGGGTTCACAACGGTTCAGAAGCCCTCACCCTAGCTCGTGCAGCACCAGGTAACCTCAGCGATAGGTGGTGGGAGGCGGGAGGGCAAGAACGGGGTGGGGAGCAGGGTCACGGGGGGGGGGGAAGGGGTTGGCATATCGGGATCTAGATTTATGAGGTTTTTTTTTCTTTTTAGCAAAATAAAGTACCCACCATAAATGAGCAAGCTGCACACAGCTACAATTAACATTTGCGGCCTCAATGATCTCAGAAAATGGTGAAACACCGTAGCGGGGCTCCGCTTACTGAAGGCCGATGTTATCTGTATGTAGGAAATTCACATTGAAAGAGCTCAGATACATCTACTGAAAACACTTGGGTACACTCTAGTATGGGCTACAGCACAAAAATTCACGGACACGCGGGGTAGCAATTTTAACTACTAATCACTCTCTACAGTTCACGCGAACATCAGTGGATCAGCATGGGAGGTGGGTAATCACTGAATGCCGTAGAAGTAATGGAGACCTACTCACTATATGCAAAATTTACGGAAGCACCCTAGATGACCCAGCAGTTTTTCACTGTATAAATAATGATTTAGCTGCATGGCCTTTTCCCATAATTATTTGTGGAGATTTTAATTTAAATCTGCCTTCCGACCAAAATATAAGCCGGGATAATGACTGGATATATAAAGGCCGGAAACCAAAGGTATATAGAGCACTGATGACACCATGCCACGAGCAGGCTCTCTCAGATATTTGGAATTGGCAGAATCCCTCAGATCCTGGGTATACATATTTTTCTTACCCACACAATAAGAATGCAAGATTAGATTTTATACTAGTGTCTAACACTCTTCTGCATAATAGCTCAATTGAGAAAGCGCCTTGTATACTGGCCGATCATAACCCCCTTATATTAGAGCTTAAAGGGAAAGTGTTAAAAGAGGCAGTGCAAATTATTGTAGTTTTAAAAGAACTCCTCTCACTAATGAAGAATATTGTGAACATATGAGGATTTGGATTCCCCAATTTCTCAAGGAGAACATAGGGACCACAGGGATTGAAGTGGTGTGGGATACACTGAAATCAGGAATATGTGGTGAGACACTTAGCTTCTCACTATCCGTGAACAACAAAAAGCGCTCCTTATTGTATGATTTGCAAGCCAGATTGGCTGCTGCCGAAGAAGAACTGAACATGGTGCTTCAGAATGGGGTGGCTCCGCAGAAGCACTGGCAAAAATGATGGTAGCCAAATCATCAATAATGGAGACAATATCAAAAAAGGCCGCAGATAGACTAGCAGAATGGTGGCAGGAAGCATACAAGTGTAGCGAGCAGGTTCGACATCACCTCGTAACTAGATCTCAGCAAAAAGCCACTAGAAATACAATAGCAGAAATCATTGATCCTATGCAAGGGAGAACCACAGACCCAGAGAGAATTTGAAATGTGTTTTACACATACTACCAAGATCTGTACCACAAGGCTATACCAGGCCATTTGGGAGAGGTTATTACATATCTTAATCACATTCCAATGGAACCATTTTCCCAGGAGGATCAGCAACAATTGGAGGAACAGCCCCAATGGGTCGATATACTGTTATGTATTAACAGACGCCCAAGCGGCAAGGCCACCGGACTAAACAACATACCTTTAGAATTCTATGAAAAATTCCCGACCCAACTGAAAGACTGAATGTTGCAATTAATTACTCATGTATTTAAGGGGGGAAGACCGCCTGAATCCTGGATGCAGGCCTAAATTATAGTCTTTCTCAAAAAACAGAAAACACCATTGGAACCTGGCTACTATTGCCCCATAACCCTGATAAACTCCCATAATAGGATTTATTCTAAAGTCCTCGCCAGGCGCTTAGCCTTTGTATTTCACAAGGTAGTCTCTATACGACAACATGGATTCATACCAGGGCATGGGACCATGGACCATATAAGAAGGGTCATTTCAGTTTTGGAAGCTGTAGGCCGATCTAAGGACCCAATGGCATTAATTCTGCTGGATGCAGAAAAAGCCTTTGACAGGGTCTCTTGGACTTTCTTAAGGGAGGCCTGTCAAGGCTCGGAATAGGCAAGGGACTTCTACAGGCTTGCTCTCTCTTAATGTTGTCTTAGCATACACTTTTAAAATCACTCTAGGTACCCGACAGGGTTGCCCAAGCTTGCCGCTTCTATTCACAATTTATATAGATTTGTTCTTACGCCATTTGGAAAGTAATAAGGTTATCAGGCCTATCATAACTAACGGTTGGAAAACCAAAGTCTTGGCATATGCCAACGACATTTCCCTAGTGACTCCCAATCCCGCAATGGCTATATGCGAGATTGAAGTAGAAGCTGCGAGATTTGGGTCACTCTAAGAATAGTCTCTCAATCGTAGCAAACCTCTAATCGGGTGTAATGATAATGCAACGATTAATGACACAAGAGTGGTAGAAAAGGCAATATATCTCGGAGTTGAGATTACTGCTAAAATGGACAACATTGTGAGTGTTAACATTGATCCCTTAATATCCAAAACGAAACCCGAACTGGAGAGATTACATAATCTACATTTATTGATTATTGGCAGATGTAACATTATTAAAATGCTATTGCTCCCTAAGTTTTTATATTTTCTACGGGCAATCCTGCTAGAATTTACCACTAATTGCTTAAAAAAAAAATCGAAAATGCATTTTCCTGCTTTATCTTGGCATATGAGAAACCCAGAAGGGCAGTTAAATACTTATCTTTACCAAGGGAAAGGGAAGGACTGGCCTTACTAAACATAAGACTATACTATTGGGCTACTACTTTATCATCTAATTTAGCCCTCATAAGAGAAAAATCAATGCATAGCACTATTAAGGAAGTACCAACCCCAATAGAACTCATTATGGGGGTAGACGCATGGGGTTGGGCGTGGTCCATTCTTGAATGACAGCCATTACAAGAAAGTTTACTTCAAAACTCTGCAAGGGTGACACGGCATCATGAGGTCAGTCCGAAAACTGATACGTCTTGGTCGCCTAAATTACTATACACCACTCTGCAGTAACCCCAATCTGAAATTTTTAAAGATCCAATTGTTAAAAGGTGGCGCGATGCGGGTTTGTCTAAGCTTGGTAATTTTATATTCTCCAACAGGCATAGCCTCTTTTGAAAATCTTAAAGAGCAGTACAAATTAGATCAGAGTGATTTCTATAAATATTAGCAAACCCGGGATTTTTTAACTAAGAAGGGTGGTGGTCCAATTCGTTTTACCAATAATAATATAATAGATAATCTAAGAAAGAATAAAACCTTATCTATTGGAGATGTGTATAACCTTTTCAATGCATTAATGCCAGATCATATGGAGGCTCGAGCATTAAAGTGGAAAGCCGAGATAGGAATTCTGGAAAAACATTTCTATAATTCAGCTGAATTAGCATAGAGCATCCTAATTCTGGCCCGCCTCCAAGCTCAATATTATAAAACTTGCTTTTCGCTGTATTACACCCCAAAAAAGATTGCCTAATGGGGGACGGGGAGAGGAACCCTTTGCCCCAGGTGTGCATTATTTCAGGCAGACCTAAGCCATATCTTTGCATTCTGTGATGCTCTAAATAACCTAAAACAAGAGATCTCTAACTTTTTCAAGGAGGTACTAGAGGCTGACTGTCTTCTTTCTCCGGCCTTGATTGAACTGGGGTGGACCAGGAAATAAAGGGGAAGCCAGGAGAAGAATTTGTGTTTATTGCTATGGCGATACTTCGCTTATGCCTCGCCTCCACATGGTTGGATCCAGACCCCTCCCCGGGTTTCACCAGTGGCTGTCTTGTCTATTAGCAAATTACAATTTTGAAAAAGCCATCTATGCATAAAGGGTATTGCGCTCACGAACTAAAGGCATAAAATTGTGGGCACCGTTGACAAGTTGGATTGAGAAGAATGGGTAAGCCACAAAACCCATCTTTATTTTCTCCTTTTTTTCTTCTTTTTTTTCTCCTTTAAATCTAAAACAAAAAACAATAGAGTGTAGGCAACTCCTTGTGGGTATGGGTTCTTTTGGGTAGCTTAAATAAAAAAATAGGGGGGAAACAAAACGTAGTGCATAACTCTTTTTTCTTTGCATTGTTGTTTTCTCTCTTGCGCAATTTTCTGGTGATAAGGAATTGTAATTATGACATATACTATTGTTAAATTATGCATTAATGAATAAAAAAAATTACAGATAACTTGAAGATTTACTGCAGATTGCAAATCATGTGTATATGGCTTATAGAAAAAGAAAACTTGTAGATGACGTCCCTTACTGTACACTTAGTTCTCTCAGAAAACATAAGCAGTCACTGTGCAGTCTTGTTATGCCTTAAGCACGACTTGAAGAAATCAGAAGTCATGCCACTCAATATCTCAAAGGCTTTGCCAATCAAGGTGGCCGGAGATGACCTAGACCTGATTGATGATTTCACTTAGCTAGGCAGTACTATCAGACATGTTAGAGGGGCAGGCAATGGCATAAAGATCAGACTGAACAAGGCCATGAATGCCTTCAGGATACTGAACAATGTGTGACATAATTTTACTGCAGCATCAACAATAAGCTGAGGATTTAACAGGGCTATGCTCTGTCTAAACTCTTGTATGGATCTTGGTGGATGATGAAAAGCGACATCATCAAACTTTCACCCTTCCACACCAGTAACCTAAGAATAATTCTGTGCATTTTCTAGCTGCAAACCAACTTCAACCAGTAACTGCTCACCAGATGCAAGAAAGAAAGTCTGGATACCACATTATGAGAAAAAGATGGAGATGGATAGGACACACCTTCAGATGAGAACAAGACTCGATCAGAAGAACAGTTCTCCACTGGACCCCAGAAGGCAAAAAGAGGAGAGGGAGACCAAAGTAGGTGACCAGTGGAAATCCGAATGGAGGCCCAACCCTGAATCACAGCTGGTGCACCATACATAAACGTACCCAGGACAGACAAAGTGGAGGCCCTTTATTGCTTCCCTACATGCTAGTGGGCATCTCAGGCAGTAAGCAAGAACCCATGCCACGCTTGTATTCATCTCCTCTTCAGAGTAAAGTTGGCTCTGTTGGGATATTGAATGCAAGATGAGGGGATCAGATTTCCACTCGTTTAGTATACAATATGAACAAAGCTCCTGCCGATGCCTACTTCCCAGGTAGCTAGTTTTCAGTCTAGACAAAGATTACAGAGACAGATAAACTATTACATCAGCCAAACAAGACTTAAAAAATCATTGCCAATGATATCCCTTAATGCATCTGGTTCATGGCCAATACATACTTTAATGCATCTAGCAGAACCCCACGCCAAACACACTGGCAGTTCATGGTCAGCTGAGGTACAGTGAAGTGCCTTTCACATGTTACTTTTAATCCTATAACAGGAAGATGTAAGTTTCAGACATTTGAAAAACCAATAACCAGGGGTCATCTGCTAACTCTGAATGCCACTTGCAGCTGTTATATAACCTGCATTGGATTTTCAAAAAGTAAATATTAACCTGATCTTTGTCTGGCACTCCCTCAGCATTTCATAGGTTTTAAATGTCAAATTAGAATAAACCATGAAATCAGTGGGACTTATCCAGGCCTTGCTCCTGGTGAAGGTATGTTTCAAATTTCAATAGATTAGTCAAAAAGTTTTCAATGAACCATGTTCTGATTCAGATGATGGTTCTTAGATGGTGCCAAGCATTACCTGTTTATACCTGGCACCTGACTGAACAACATCACCTGAAAGCTGCCAATCTGAGTGGAGAGTCATAGGTGTCTGCTTGTGACATACTGGCGAATGTGTAGCTACGCAGATGCACATATTTGTAGATCAATACTATAAATGTATGGAGCAGGTAAACCCCAAGAAATATCTTGCCCTCCCCAGATTTTAAGATCAGTTTCCAGTTAGCCTTAAATAAATGACTTCTCTTTTGCTGAAGAAAGTATTGTTGAATAGTTCGGTATGAACTCTATACCTTAGTGGTGTAACACAAAATGATGCACCCCCTGCAGAAGGTAAAGGCGTAGTGCTTAATTTCAGCCAAGGGTTGCCGGTGGCAGCCATCGGCAATCATTTTTGGAGACCAGCAATTCTTTTTCCTTGTCAGACCTTTCCCTAGCACTAGAGAGGGAAAATGTACACAGGAGTAAGGAGGAGAAAAAGAAATTTGTAAATCTACCACAAAGAGAGAAAGCAGTGACCTGAAGGTATGACATAGAGGGTAAGAAGTGTCTGATAGTGGGTTAAAAAGGCCTGAGGTGGATTCAAGATTGTCCAACCTTAATATGCAGTATCACAAGCCGCAGGCTTCTGAGCAGAGGTTTGGGCACTGCCGCTCATTCTTTTACAAACTAAGCACTAGGTGGGGCCCCACTGAATCTCTGATGCTTCACAGAAAATCATTGACCTTGGGCTGAATGAACTCCAGTTGCAAAAGGAACAATTGAAGGACGGAATGCTGAACAATGCAAATATTCACCCCCCGTCACAGAGATCTGGGTTTAATCCATCGTTCTTTTGCTTGAATGAACTGCAGGGCTGCGTTACACCCCGCAATACCTGTTGATATGCATCTTAATGGAGTCACATTTTCCTGATGGTACTGTAGAATGTCTGGAGTATGCTTATGTTTCTAAAGGCGACCAATTCGGTGCATCCATTGTCCTACTACAGAACAGTAGTACAAGCCACACTGCACAGTGTTAAATGCCGGGGGGCTGACTTAAGGTTTAGATTCCTTTTGCATTTTTTTCTTAACTTTGACTTTATGGTAATATGATTACAGTTGATTCACATAATTTTCAATTTATGTGGTAAGATATGCAATTTGATGAGCTGTCAGAGAGTCTCTGTGCATGGTTCTACACTTTGTGAGTTACAGCAATGTGTTTAAAGCTGACAAACATTACACTGATCATAATATCTTTTTTGCAATAAATTAGTAAATAGGTTTTGGTGTGTTTAATTATGCATTACAGATTCCTCTATATTCTTCATGTCTGCAAACATACTATCTCGTTTATATAAACGAGCAAGACACCAAGGGATTCATTACTAGATTGTGATGCACAGCAGGGCAGCAAGCTGTCTTACTGTGCATCTAAGTAAAAGGGCAGGCACGTTCCGTATCTCCAAGATACGGAGCATTCCTGTCCTTCTCCCCTGCACCGGCACACAAACAGCAGACATGTTTCAACACAGACACCCTTGCATCATGTTGCAAGGGTGCTTGCTTTGCAGGGATGATTGTTTTTGTGCAGGAAGAGACAGTTTCCTGCACAAAAACAATCATTGATGTTTGAAGGTTTGTGAAAGCAGATGCAATTGTTGAGGAATGCGGTGCTGGTGCTATGTAGTGCCAGGAAAGTGTGGGTGAGGAGTGTGAATTGCGCTCATAGGAGAACTGAGAACCAAAGGTGCTCCTTCTGGTATGGTGTGATGTGAGTGTGGTGTTGGAGGTTGAGGGTGATTCTGACCGCCAAGTTCTGAATGATCTGCCGTCTTCTTTTGAGGTTTTTGTTGATCATAGCATGGTGAAATTTCCCTTATTCCAGTTTGTTTGTGACCCGGGTGTGCAGGATGTTTTTCCAGGTACTGATTGGGAGCTTTTTCAAATTATCCTTAGCATCTTCAGGGTATGAAAGCAAGAGACGGAGACAGCATTGGCTTGGACGTCCATGTTGAATTTGCATTGATAATGATCCTGAAGTTCTTTGTGTAGGTAGTGGGGGTGGGTGTCCATTCTAGATCTGATTGCCACCAGTCTCATGGTAATGTGCTATTCCCAAAGATCATGATTTTGGTCCTGCCGGTGTTCAGCTTTAGCCTTTTGGCTTTCATCCAGTGGGGGGTTTCAGTCATGCAGGCCTTCAGAGACGTTTTAAGGCATGGGCAAAGTAGGCTAAGGCCCAGGGCCCCAGTCTTCCAGGGGGCCCCCAGACAGAGCCAGCTATGCTCTGCAGAGAGTCTTGCCCTTATGACGTGTAGTAATTTTTAAACAATTTATTTTAAATACCATGTTTCCTTTAATTAATTTTTATTGTGGGCGATATATGAGAGACCATTACAGATATTTTGCAGAGAAATGTTGTGTTTGTTTCATGCAACATCCATACAGAAAACTTTCTTTTAGGTCAAAACAGGACCTCACATATGAGAAATGGGAGGAATTAGTGAGCTACTGCTGTGTTATAATGTTGAAAACACACATCACTATCCCTGAATATTTGATGTAAAGACATTTTAAATTTGGACGAATGTGTCTGTTAGTGATCTGGCCAAAGACTGCATGAACAAGCTAAAATTGAACCAGGAATTCAAAACTGTACCCAACTGGGGCCCCAAAAATACGTTTGTCCCAGGGCCTCTAAAATCCTTAAAATGTCCCTGCAGGCATTGAACTTGATCCAGATACTAGGCATCTTGTTTTCGAAGGAGAGAATGAGGTGCATGTCATCAGCGTAGGAAAGGATGTTAATGTCGTTAGAGTGGATAAATCCGTCTAGAGAGATCATGTATGCATTGAAGAGGGTCAGGGTCATGGAGGATCCTTGTAGAACTCAGCAGAATAGGGTGCGGGTGTCCAAGCTGTGCGGTGCCAAGCTGCATTACTGGATCCTTCCAGTTAAGAAGGTACAAATCCATCGGAGTGCGTGTCCATGGATTTCAATGTCATGTAGGCATTGGAACAGGATAGGGTGGGGGACTGTATCAAATGCTGCGGAGAAGTAAAGAAGGATGAGGGCCGTGGTGACTCCTCCATCCAGAGTAATGCGGATGTCAGCTGGGGTGGCAATAAGGGCATTTTACATCCTCTCTGATTTGTGAGCACAGTACACTGTGTTCCTCAGGATGTATTGACCCGAAGTAACGTGAACCTCTTAAAGCACAATGAATTGAAACTTTATATATATCATTTCATGAAATGCTGTAATATTCAATGGGAAATCCTGGACTTTTAATATGAATTCTAATCTCTGTCTAAACTTTATAGAAATGCCTCAATTCGGTAGGGTAATCAAGTAGTTAACATTTCACTTCGCATAATTTCCTCCTTTCCATTTGGAATGTGTTTATCTCTGCTAATGTCCCTCTGTTTCTTTCCACAAATGTAATTCTGTTAAACTTATTTTCTGATTGAAACTGATATATATATGTTAATGGATATCCCTCGGTACCAGCAACTTATGCTCTTCCTGACATACACTATAAGGTTTCACCAAATTAGGTTCAACCTTACTTTGTTAAGCACAATTCAGCTTAATCCATTATGTTAATTTTTCAAACATAATTTGGCAGACAGCAATCAAGAGAGATTGTTTAGCTTGCATTTCTTTTCTCCATAATTATTCAAAAGTGCTGACAACTGTACTCCTTAAATTTATAGAATGCATTAAAGTGAGGAATCATAGTGCCTCATCTATCATACTCCACAATCAAAAAGAGGGGTCCATTACACAGGTGCTTCTGTGCTTCGCAAGGCAGAGTAAATGGTGCAATACATCACATACACCCACCAATGATTGTCTTCTGTATGCTGTGTGTACCAAAAGTTCATTTTGATGCTACGTACAGGTTGACTATGTACCTCCTGTAACAATTCCACTCTATGGGAGGCTGTAGTTGTGGGAGTTAAAGTTGACAATAGGCTTGTTCATGAGCATGTCCAACCAGTGAGGGGCACATGTAATTTTTCATGCAACACAATATAGTAACTAAGTTGCTGTGCTGCATTGTGTGAAAGGGAGAGAGCAGAACAGCGCCACATCCACCAATGCCCATGTTTCACAAATAAAGAGGTCTTAACTGTGAATTATGTACAGTAATTCACAGTGCTGCATTAATTTTCAGGCTATTAAATTTCCCTAGACAAACAGAAAAGTTTAATGGATGCTTAACACTGTGTCTTTTTTTCGTTGCTGGTTACTAAAATGTTTTCACAATGACAGTGCTGCTCCTAGAGCATTAATCAGTGTACCTACACGCTCAACTTTTAATGCCTATTTTTGATGAAAGCATCTAGCAAGGAATCCTCATCAGTTTGTGAAAATAAAACACGGCACCCTGGCGGTAAAAAATTGCACTTCCCCATATTCCACATTATTTTCCTTTTTAATATATGTGCTACAAAATAATGCATGTTTTCAAGCTCCTTACAATGTACTTTCCGTTTAATTTGAAATATAGCAATCCTCATTGTTGCTTAAACACATTTTAATTATTAGTATACTCTTCTGAATAAAAACACACATTTCTCAAAACATTGACAGACATATCTGCAGTCTCAATCAAACAATGGCTATTAAGCGAAGGAAGCTCAAACTATCAAATCTTTCTAAAGAGTCGTAAAATAAATTCAAATATCATAATATAAAAATATACGAGTAATGAGTAATATTGTTCTACATTGCCGTCTTGACATTCAGGTGCTATTTATAACCCCCCAAGTCTTGCAGTTTATAATTTTCACCAGAACCCCTGGATGGCAATATAGAGACAATTATCTGCAATGTATATGTAGCATCCTGCTACAAGTAAGCACAAACACTGGTAGTATTCCAACTGGAGCTTTATTACATACATCCAGTGCCTTCCCTGTCCCTACTCTAACTGCCCTCATCCTGTCCCTACTCCGCCTCTTCCTGTCCCTGACCACCTAGCTCCTCCCACCCAGCTACTAGACTGCTAACACACAACATCTCCCCCTTTCTTAACAAAACTGCTAACATGTTCAATCATATCTCTTCAATGAGTCTTTTTGGTCGCTGAACATTGCGGCGCGGCCTTACATTCATTTCGTCAGTGTCCCCTTCAGTCTGGGGTGCATCCAATCCATTCAGAGCGTCTAGATCATGTTGATCAGGGGTTCCAGGATCTGATGGCACAGTGGGGTCAAGCAATGATCTGGTTGAGTCCTGGGAGCACTTCTTGAAGTGAGACACATTTCTCGTAACTCGACGGTGGTCAGACTCCGCCGTCAGCATGGTGCCTTTCTGCCGAGTGACCAGTAGTGGTTCATCACGAAAAAACGACAGTCTGTTTTCTACTGTTGATCTTGTTTCACCAGTACATGGTCTCCTTCGTGCACAGAAGGTGATCTGGCTCTTCGCTTTGTGTAGGCATACAACTTCATCTTGTCCTTGTTTCTCTTGTCCATCTCTGCCATCTCTAGATGGTTGCGGGTGGGTGATAGAGCTCGCAGCGCTCCATCCCAGGTCGGGATCCGGTTTCTCATGGGGCGACCTAACATCAGTGTGGCCGGACACTTGCCAGTGGTCGAGTGGGGAGTTGTCCTATAGGCCCTGAGGACCTCTTTGAGAGCGATCTGTAGGTCCTTCCTTTCGGCACAGGCCTGCTGAAATGTTTTTTTGATTGTGGCCATGAATCGTTCAACTGTGCTATTTGCTTGTGGCCAGAGGGGAGTGACTTTCCTATGATGGAAGTCCAGGTGTCGGGCATATGCTTCAAAGTCATGTCCATTGAAGGGAGGACCATTGTCTGTCTTCACTTCTCTAGGGACACCCCAGGTGGCAAATAGTTCGTCCAGTACCTTGAGAGTACTGGAGGCACCAGTGGAGGGTACGAACTGTGCGAATGGGAAGCGAGAGTACTCATCAACTATGACTATCACATACTTGCCATAGAAGTCCACAGCAATTTCTTGCCATACTCCCGCTGGTAGGGAAGTCATCTGTAGTGGGGCCGGGGGATCGCCTTTGCTTGTCAGTTGGCAGGGGTGACAGTCTTTCAAGGTGGATTCCACCATTTGATCTAGTAGGGGAAACCACACACGCTCCCTGAGCGCTCGCTTCGTAGATACGACTCCTCTGTGACCTTCATGGGCAAGATCAATGACACCTTGCTGCAGAGGTCTGAGAATCACGATTCACTGTCCACGCAGTATGATTCCCTCTGAGGTAACCGACAGTTCTTCATGTACATGTCGGAATGCTTGCAACTCGTGTTTGGTGTCCAGCTCATTGTCTGTATCCTGAGGGTCATGCCTCCACCTGTTGGTTCGAATCTTGCTGAGAACCGTTTGCAGAATGATGTCCTGTGCGGTGGCATCTCGAATCACATCCATTGGAATGGCAGGAGGTAGCGCCTGGTCAGCTACGAAATGGATGTATTCCTCAGCAATCGAAGGGTGAGAGGTGGTTGACGCGGGCGGATGTCGAGACATGTAGTCTGCTGGGTTTTCAGACTTCCCCGGCTTGTGTACAATCGTGAAGGTGTACTCCTGAAGCCTCAGGCCCCACCTCTCGATTCTGGGGGGCATTTTAGCACGGGGGTTGCCATAGATGGTGACTAGCGCTTGGTGATCCGTGATCAGGGTAAAGTGCTTGCCGTAGAGGAAGACATGAAAATGTTCACATGCCCAGACCACCGCAAGGCTCTCCTTCTCAGGCTGTGAGTACGCCTTCTCGGGGTCGGACAGACTGCGGCTGGCATAAGCAACAATACGCCTCTGGTCGGAGTCATGATCATACTGCGCTAAGATGGCCCCCAACCCTACGGGGCTGGCATCTATGGTGACTTCAGTCATGCGTCTGGGGTTGAAGTAGGAAAGGTTATCGGCCGACTCCACGGCCCTTTTGATCTCTGTGAATGTCTGCTCACACTGAGGAGTCCATTCGAAAGGCTGCCCTTGCTTGGTTAAAGTGCGGAGCGGGTGGCTGATGGTCGCATAGTCCCGGATATACCGGGCGTAATAGCTAGCCATCCCCAGGAAGGATCTCAGATCGCTGACGTCCTGAGGACACTTGGTGTTGTTCAGGGATGCCACTTTGTCCGGGTCTGGTTTCATTCCCGCTCCAGAGAAGATGTGACCGAAGAATTTTAGTGTGGATTTGTGAAATTCGCACTTGTCCCTGTTCAGGGTTAAGTTCGCGTCAAGCAGGGCATGACAGACGCGGTTAAGTGCAATATCGTGTTCACGGGTGTCTGAGCCATAGACTAAGATGTCATCGCTGTAATTGAGCGTGTTAGGGATGTTTTGGATGATTTGCCTGATAGCTTCTTGGAAAATTTCGGCAGCTGAAGACACACCAAAGCTTAGTCTCTTTTATCGAAAGAGTCCCAAATGTGTAGCAAAAGTTGTGATGGGGCGTGACTGGGCGTCCAGTTCCAGCTGGTGATAGCCCTTGTTTAGGTCCAATTTTGAGAATACTTTGGCGCCGTTTAACGCCGAGATCATGTCACATAGAAGTGGCCCTGGATGGCGTTCACGTTCTATCGCAGTGTTGGGGATGCGCATGTCGACGCACAGTCTCACTTTGCTGGTGTTGCCCTTTTTCGGTACGACGACCACCGGCGAAACCCACGGGGTCGGACCGTCCGTGCGTTCAATGATGTCGGCAGACAGGAGGTCATTGATCTCTTCTTCGACAGCCCTTTGAAGGTGGAAGGGAACGCGCCGGGGGTGCTGAGCAACGGGCCTAATTTGTTTGTTGACATGTAGGTGTATCTGACGGTTCTTCAGCTTCCCTAACCCAATGAAAAGGCAAGGAAAACGATTGACGATGTTCTGGTCATCACAAACTTTGAAGAGGATCTCCACGAGACGAAGGCGCTCCGCAGTCGGCAGGCTGAGCAAGCAGTCAGCCTCGGGTCCTTTGATAACATGAATGACTGCATCGATGGTGACGTTGTCATGTACAAGCGTAGTCGGGAACTTGCCAAGACATTGCAGGGGTTTCTTTGACATCCAGGTGTAGACGCGGACAGGTGCATGAGCAAGTGACGGTTTGGGGCGCATCCTCTCGTACTCGGTGACAGGGATGTAGTTCAGCGAAGCTCCGCTGTCCATCACGAATTTGGTGTCGTGATTCCCTACTTTGATGTGCAACCGAGGGTACTTTTTCAATTGATCTGGGTCTGCGATCATGTTGGCATAGTGCTTCGTGTATTCGGAGCCTCGAGATGATGATCTGGAACTCCGGGACGGGGATCTGCGGTCCCATCGTGATCTGTGAGACTCCCTGCTGGAATGAGGTGAGCTGGAGGACTCAGCGTCGGTGTCATTTACGGCTCTAACATGGTGCTTTCTCGTGTCCGATCGGGACGACCTCCCGGTTCCACTTCGCCTTTCTTTGTTATATTCGCCACACATTGCTTCGAAATGATTTGTACGACCACACTTTCTGCACCGCTGGCCCATGGCAGGGCAGACATCCACGTGAGGGTAGTCATATCCGCACCTGAAACACCTCCGTGCCCTTTCAGGTTTCTTTTCTCTCCGGCCGGTTTCCCGCCTCCTGTGATCTGAGCGTCTCGAGCGAGACGACGGTCGCGATGTCCATTGCTTGTCTCTCGAGCGTCTTCGCCCGCCACCTCGGTCTTGAACTCGATGTGCCTGTTCATTGCTCACTTTGCGTCCCGATTCAATGGTGGCAGCATGCTCTTCAGCCTGATCATAGACGCGAGTCAGTTCCTCAATGTCGTCCAGTTCTTGCGGCTTTCTCAGTAGTCGTCTCCTGAGGGATTCTGAGTGACACCCCTCTATGATCTGCGATTTTATGGCGGCGTCCGTTGAAAAATTGTCGAAGTCGCAGTGCCTCGATAGTCGCCGCAGTCGAGTGATGAGGGTGCTCATTGCTTCGTCTTTTCCTTGGCGCGCTTGATGGAAGGCATGGCGCTCGTAGTCTACGTTCCTTTTATGGAGGAATCTTTTGTTCAGTGCGTCGCGCACTTTGTTATACGTTCCGGTGTCTGCGGCAGGTAGATCTTTGATTAGTTTGCTGATTTCGGGCCCAGCTAGATTTCGGAGAGCTATCAGCTTGTCTTTATCAACAGTCACTTTGGATCCTTCGAGATAGTCCTCGAAGTCTTCGAGCCATTCATGCCACTTGGGGCCCATGCTTCCACCCGTTGTTATGGTGACTGGTTCCGGGGCCCTCAAATGCGATCCTCCCGCAAAGAGGGGCTTGACGTCATCTCGCCGCGGTGATTGCGACATTGTGGGACACACAAGATGGTGTTGGAGACTTGTCGATGCTTGTTTGTACCTTCCTTGTCAGTCCTTGTTATTTGTTCACGGCAATGCTTGTTTGTCTCTTAGTGCCAATGCTTGTTTTATTAAGTTCGCCAATGCTTGTTGCTGAACTTGCTCGCCTGACCTTAAAATGGCCGCCTCCACTTTGCACAGGGAGGCTGTCCCAAGAGTTGCCTGACTCCAAGATGGCCGACGTAGTGGTCTGCAGGCACTACTTTCTCTCTCTCTTCACTCGACCCTGTTTCTGCCCACAGGACTCACCGGCAGTCGCTTCAAGGGTCCACGCACTCCAGATTCGGCTCCCTGTGGTCTTCGCCACCGTCAGGTGAGGTTGGGGTGGGCTCCCGCCTTGCTTTGCAGGGTCCCGCGTTTTTCCGGCGACAGCATGCCGATGCTCACGCATCGGGCGTGAGATTTTCCGACGTCGGGCCGCACTCCCGGCTTAGATTTCACCGCGTCCGGCAGCACTTGCCAGGAGCCCTTCGTGGGGGCAGCAGGCCTTCCTGGGGCGACGTCCACCACCCCAAGGCACTCCTCTTTCACTCTTGGGGCTTGGCAGAGTCGGGGTGGGCTCTCGACTTCTGCATGCACAGGGCTCACCCGTTTTGCACGCTTCACGCGTGAGTCGCGCTTCAGCGCGAACAGCGTCTCCTCCTCGAGCGATGCAGCGCTCGGTATTTCGGCTCCCTCTCGGGTCCCTCTCAACTGCGGGGAGGGATAGGGTCACCTGCTGCTGGTTTCTCCCTCAGGCAGCAACTCTGCACGGCCGCGTTTTATCTCCTTCGGCACAGCAGGGGACAGGGCACTCTCATGGGGTCTTGTGGGCTGCTTTCATGCAGATCCCACCCTCGTCGCCAGTTGTAGCATCCTGCTACAAGTAAGCACAAACACTGGTAGTATTCCAACTGGAGCTTTATTACATACATCCAGTGCCTTCCCTGTCCCTACTCTAACTGCCCTCATCCTGTCCCTACTCCGCCTCTTCCTGTCCCTGACCACCTAGCTCCTCCCACCCAGCTACTAGACTGCTAACACACAACAGTATACTCTCCCTACAATATGTGCAGACTCTCGCCCCTGGAAACAGGAGACCAACACAACTGTTGGTATTTTATAATACAGGACTATTTATTGTGTAACTGTTATCTATAAAATACATGCATCAGAATTATGATAAATATTGGTAAAATCTCAGAATTCATATTGAAAGTCAGCGCTAACCCAAGAAAAGCAGGAACATCTCTCATTACACCACCCTATTGCTACTAGTCTAAAATTCCTATTGATTACTCAAAAGTGTCCTTAACCATATATTTACTTGCCTGAATCAACCGACTAATTTACGGCTTTCTAAGTCATGTTAGTTTCAACACATGGCTTTCTTTGCTGCTGGACCTGTGGTCGGAATACAGTCTTTCACAATAGATGATTTCATTAGTGATGTCATCAATGATTTCATTGAGATGGCCTCAGAAGTGTCATCGACAAATGTAATTTTACGTGTTGAGTGCCGTAATATCTGTAATCGTAAGCAGTGCATGAGTGGGTCAAGGTATAGTTTGTTTGCTAAACTAGAACTGCCAATTTTCAGTAGTTTTTTTTTTACACGAGATCGTTTCTCATTTTAAAACCCCACTACAATGTTAATTTAATCGTTGTAATTTTCAGCGATTTTCAGTCGGCTTTTTAATTGATGTTAATATATTATTATAAAAGCTAAATATAAAATAACTTGTTTTTTTCATAGAATTTCTTGGTTCTTTTGATCATATTCTAAGTTGAGTATACACATAACCCTCCGGGGGAAACCATCCCATACTGCCACTGTGTGCAGTAGAGGTTGGGTGTCCCCATCCTTTCTCAGCCAGGTCCTTTGAGTCCAGAAAGTTGCACTTGCCAGAATGGGTGAGTCCCTCCATAACAGGCCTCGTAAGTCCGAGAAGTTTTTAACCATTGGCGGAGTGTCCAGGGGAGGGCAAGCATATATGCAGTCAGCCAGGCCCCATGGTTTGGGAAGTTTTCACCCATCCATGGTTTTCCCAGGGTGGGCGTGCTCCTCCACAGCCAAGCTATGTGAGTCTGTAAGCTTACATCTCTCAGCGAAACCCAGACCCTCAGTAGCCTGGTCCCTTGGTTCTAGGACACTTGCAGTTGTCAGCAGAGATTCTGGGGGAGGCGAGCCCTGCCACAGTCAGGCCTCTTGAGTCTGGGAAACCTACACTCATCAGTTGAGTTTCTAGGAGCAGTCATGTCCCTCAGCAGCTAGGGCACTTGAGTTTGGAAGGCTTACACCTGTCTGAGGAGTTTCTTGAGTCGAAGAAGCTTGCACCCGCTGCAGGAGATCTGGGGTCCGACTATGCCCCCTGCAGCTAAGCTACTTGATCACTGGAATCTAACACCCTTCAGATGATATTACGAGGCCATGAAAGTTCACATGTAAGTTACTCTGCAGCCAGGCCCAGCAGTTTGGGAAGCTTCCACCATCAATGGTGTTTCAAGGAGCAAATGATCAAACCCCTCTGCAGCTGGGCTCTCGAGTTCGTAAAGATTACACACTTGGTGGAGTTTCTAGGGGTTGACACCTACACACATTCGGTGGCTGGGACCCTTGAGTCAGGGAAGCTTGTGTCCTTCGACTGGGTTTCTGTCGGTGGGAAAGCTCCTCTGTAGACAGGCCTTTTCTGTATGGGAAGCTTTCACTTTTCAGCAGAGTTTCTGGGGGCAGGCAAGCCCCTCCACAGCTGAGCCCCAGGAGTCTGAGAAGCTTCCATTCACTGGTGTAATTTGTGAGGAAGGGTCCCCCCCGCCTCTCCTAAGTCAGGCCCCTTGAGTCTGAGAAGATTGCACCAATATGGGGAGATTGTAGGACTGAGGTTAGAAATTGCAGGCCAGATGTACGACCGTTCCAATTTTCCGAGTCACAAATTGCGTTGTTTTGTGACTCGCAAAATGGAATTTACGACAGTTTCTCGATTCTCAGTGGGGGGGCAAATTGCCTGTCTCATTAATATTCATGAGTTAGGTCGCAATTTGCAACCCATTGGGAATTACTAGCACTCCCAGGGATGGTGCCCTACTGGGGTCAGCAGACCACCATGTCTGTGGCTGATTTTTAATTAAAGCAGTTTTAAAAAGAAAATGCAGGCAGTTCTCCAGGATGCATTTGAAAAAGAAAAAGTAAACGTTTCTGTTTCCCTGGGACCACTGCGTTCGCTAAAAAAATATTTTTGCTGACAGTCACAAAGAGTAAGGGGCCGTTTGCGAGTGGCTTACAATCTTTTTAAAAAAAGTGGTAAGCTGTAGTGTTTTTCCGACCAGTAATAGGTTACTGACTCGCAAAATAGGGTTTGTACGTAGGGAAGACCTATTTTGCATTCGCAAAGGTACAGATTTTCCATTCGTAACCACAAAAATCAGTTGTACATCTGGCCGAGGTCTCAAGTTGAAAGCGGTAGGCACCCTGTTAAATTAGAGATCACAATACTAGTCAGGGTAAGTTACCACACTAAATTATCTTGTGCTCACCCTCTGGTAGCTTCGCACAGAGCAGGCAGGCTTAATTTAGAAGCAATTAGAAAAGTATTTGTGCAATAACTCATACAGTAACACAGTCAAAACACCACAAAAAGAAGATTCCACAAGGGGTTACAAAAAATAAAGTATGACTTTATAAATAAAAAATAAAAAATTACAAAAATCCAATATATAGAACTTGAGATAGTGAATTTTAAAGAAATAAATGCAGTAAAGCACTAAGAGCCAACTAGCACTAAAAAGATTAATGTAGGTTGACCTGGACTGGGGCAAAGTCAAAGTTTGTTCCGACTGGGATGGAGCAAGCAGACTACAGGACCCACGCAGGTCCTGGTGAAAAAGTACTTTTCCTGGTCACAAGCAGTGAGATGCATCAATGTTGAGGCCCACAGGCGCAAGATGAGTTGATCTTCTCCACAGAGTGAAGCTGATGCATCAGTTCCGAAGTCAGTTGCCGGAGTCAAGAGGCATCGAACAATGCACTGGATTCTGCCACACAGTCTAGGGAATGCATCTATCTCACCAAGCTGCAGCAGTGATGATACGCTGACCGATGCTTCGATCTCCGGAGACAAAACTCTGGTTCCAAGGAAATATGCCTATTTTAATCCTACAACCAGGTTGATATGCCGGTTCTGCTATACACAGACAGGAGATGCATCTAAATCTATGTTGCAAGTAGCTGGGCTACTTCCAGTGAGCCAGACACAGGAGCAGGGGTAAATACTTTGATGTCTATGAGTCTTAAGCAGTAGGAGGCAGGCCAACAAGCCCTAGGAGATAACTTGGAAGAAGGCAGAGTCAAGTTCTCCTTCTGCAAAGTCAGAGAGCAGCAGGGCAACAAACCGAAAAGTAGGCCTTCCATATCAGCATTCCAGTTGAGACCTAGAGCAGCACAGCAGTTCTTCTGGCAGAGGTTCATTTGTAGATCCATAAGTGTGTGATCTGGTGAGGTCATAGACCTAGCACTTGTACCCAAATGGGTCTTTGAAGTGGGGGTGACTTCAAAGAGTGGCTTTGATATGCATAAGTATCCCATTCTACCAATTCCTGTATGCCAGACTATCTGTGGAGATGAATCAGTCCTTTGGGTGGGGTCAGGCCACTACCTATTGAAGTGTAAGTGTTAGCCCCTTCCATGGAAGGGCCATCAGAATGCAGATGTATGCGGATGCGAACTCAGCCACACCTTCCTATATTTGGGGGTATCTGGAGGGAATGCACAAAGTGTAGCTGTCACCCAGATGTGTACTGTAGACAGGCTGCAAGGCGCACAGAGCAGAAAGAGCGGAGAAATGCCCACTTTTAAGTAGCATTGCTACAACACTAATATATTAAATCCAACTTTAGCAGTAGAGAGGATTTATCGTTCCCGAGAGCTGAAACTTGATGCAGCTACTCCTTTCTAATCAGGAATTGCAGCTTAAAGGTATTTTAAGGAATTTCTAATGTTAACCTATGAGAAGAGTAGGCCTCAAAGTAGTGAAAAACAAATTTAGCTATTTGTCACTACCAGGACATGTATAACATAAAAGTAGATATCCTACCTTTAACTTACATAGCACCCTGCCCTATGGGCACCCTCTGCCCTACCATAGGGGTGATTTATGTTTAAATAAAGGGGAACCTAAGGATTGGCAAGTATTTTTAAATCATCAACATAAAGAATTATTGTGCACACCTTTGTAATCCTTATTATTTGTCAAACGTAATCATTTTAACCACTGCTGCGCGTGCAGCCCGAGTGCGTGTTCCGCCCTGGTTTACGCGTACGGAGATACCTTAGAACAATCGGAACGTATTTGTGATCTTTTCACGGGCGCACAGCTTCAAATTAATAGTTGGTACTGTTTTTCAACTTTTCGAATGCTTAATTGATCAAAGTACTCCAAAATCTTCTTATAACTTCATTTATTTTTCAGTTTATACATCGCATGTGTGAAAATAAGTGTTTGAACAGCTTCTTGTGCCTCAGATATGCTAATCCAAGCCTTTTTCTTGGCATGAAATTTCAAAAGACAAACTTCTTCTTCGACAGTGAATCATATGTTACCCAATAGCTTGTAGAAGCTCTTCTTCAGGGGTTTCACTATAAGTGGAAGAACATATATCAGTAAATTGCATCACTCAAACCTTAAAAACATGCACATTATGCTTTAAGTTGAAAACTATGGCATTACAACATTTTTACTCCATGTCAACAATTACACCTAGTCAAAAACAGTGTTTTCCGTCTGCAACCGTAACTTAAAAGTTACCTAAACAATGTCCTAGAAGTCCCTTAATCTTAAACGGGAAACAACCATTACAACGCAACTTTCACAATGCAATACCATCACAACGCAACTTTTACGACACAAGATCCATTATTACAATGCATGCCATTACAACGCAGATGCTATTACAATGCATGCCATTACAACGTATGTATGGGTAACTTTTTAAAAATGTAATTTCATTTTATTTTAATTTACTTTATTTAATGTTATTTTTTTATTTAATCTATTGTTTTACTGATTTAGTTATTATTATTATTTTTTTAAACCCTTGGAGTATGAACAGTAATTTTAATCCCTACACTAGCCAAAACTTACCCTGCTATTACACCCCCCTGGAGTGAGAATAGTAATTCTAACCAGTATACTATCCAACACTTACCCTACTGTTACACCCCCTGGAGTTAGAATAGTAATTTAAACCCCTACACTATCCAATACTTACCCTACTATTACTCCCCCCTGGAGTTAGAATAGTAATTTTAACCCCTACACTATCCAACACCTACCCTAATATTATACCCCCTGGAGTTAGAATAGTAATTAAAAAAATATACTCTATCCAAAACTTACCCTACTATTACACACCCCTGGAGTTAGAATAGTAATTTTAACCCCTACACTATCCAACACTTACCCTACTATTACACCCCCCTGGAGTTAGAATAGTAATTCTAACCCCAACACTATCCAACACTTAGCGTACTATCACACTTCCATGGAGTTAGAATAGTAATTTTTACACCTACACTAGCCAACACTTACCCTACTATTACACACACCTGGAGTAAGAATAGTACTTTTAACCCCGACACTATCCAAAACGTACCCTACTATTACACCTCCGTGGAGTAAGAATAGTAATTTGAACCTCTACACTATCCAACACTTACACTACTATTACACCCACATGGAGTTAGAAAAGTAATTTGTACACCTACACTATCTAACACTTACCCTGATATTACACCCCCCCTGGAGTTAGAATAGTAATTTAAACTCCTACACTATCCAAAACCTACCCTACTATTACACCCCCCCTGAAGTTAGAATAGAAATTATAACCCTTACTCTATCCAACACTTACCCTACTATTACACCACCAAGGAGTTAGAATAGTAATTTGTATACCTACACTATCCACAACTTACCCTACTATTACACACCCCTGGAGTTAGAATAGAAATTATAACCCCTACACTATCCAACACTTGCCCTACTATTACCCTCCCCTGGAGTTAGAATAGTAATTTTAACCTCAACACTATCCAACACTTACCCTACTATTACACCTCCATGGAGTTAGAATAGTAATGTTTACACCTATACTATCCAACACTTACACTACTATTACACCCCTCTGGAGGCAGGATAGTAATGTAAACCCCTACACTATCCAACACTTACACTACTATTTCACCCCCATGGAGTTAGAATAGTAAATTGTACACCTACACTATCCAACACTTACCCTAATATTACACCCCCGCTGGAGTTAGAATAGTAATTTAAACTCCTACACTATTCACAACTTACCCTACTATTACAACACCCTGGAGTTAGAATAGTAATTATAACCCTTACTCTATCCAACACTTACCCTCCTATTACACCCCCAAGGAGTTAGAATAGCAATTTTTACACCTACACTAGCCAACACTTACCCTACTATTACACACACTGGAGTAAGAATAGTACTTTTAATCCCTACACTATCCAAAACTTACCCTACTATTACACCTCCGTGGAGTAAGAATAGTAATTTGAACCCCTACACTATCCAACATTACCCTACTGTTACACCCCCCTGGAGTTAGAATAGTAATTTTAACCCCTACACTATCCAACACTTACACTACTATTACACCCCTCTGGAGTTAGGATAGGAATCTAAACCCCTACACTATCCAACACTTACACTACTATTACACCCCCATGGAGTTAGAAAAGTAATTTGTACACCTACACTATCTAACACTTGCCCTGATATTACACCCCCCCCCTGGAGTTAGAATAGTAATTTAAACTCCTACACTATCCAAAACGTACCCTACTATTACACCCCCCTGAAGTTAGAATAGTAATTATAACACCTGGAGTAAGAATATCCATTTTAACCCCTACTCTATCCAACACTTACCCTACTATTAGTAGTAGATTTACATTATAATATTTAAAATCAGAAAAGTAAAAATGCGAGAATGTTTAAATTAGTTTATCTTTTTAAATACTTTATTTATAAAATTGATATTTTAAATAATTAAAAAATATTTTTATAACATATCGGTAAACTTTATTTATGAGAAATATTTATTAAAAAAATTAATTAATAGTAAACATATGTAATAAATAAATTGTCCGTTTTCTTTTTTTGTAGCTCCCGATGACGTTTACGCGTAAACATGATTCTTGAAGGCAGCCATTTTGAGGAGCGTCGCCGGACAGAGCAGATGCATGGGAGACCTGCGCTCAGGTTAGAAAGTTTATAAAACATATATACAATAGTGCTTGAGGGTGTAAGTGACATTTATTGTAAGGAGAGAAGAGGAGGTTTACATAAGTTAATAATATGTATAGTTTGTATGTTATTAGCATGTCCCCGACCTTGTTGCTAGTGCATGCCCACGTCGGGTCACGTGTTAACCGACGTTAAAAAAAGTGTTTGTAAATAAGTATTTAGTAAGTATATTTCATAGTAAATATTGTATTTTGATTGTTAAACTGCAAAAAGATTATGATTCTTACAGACCGGAGAAAGAAGAAGATCGATTTTTCAAGAATGGATTACATTTTGGGGATTTTGTATTCGAGGATGACTTCAACGTTATTGGGCTTTTTTTAGGAACATTTTACAACAACTGAGGATTACGATGGTTTGGATTACATTTTTAAAAAAGAAGATGGATCGTTATATCGTATTTTTGGGAGTCGAGAAAATTTAGATATGGAGAAGAATTATTTTTGGGAATGTGTTTTGGTAAATCGATCTTTTTCCAAAGAGTGCATTTTTTGAATGGTGTATCAATTTATTATCGTTTTGGAATTTGACTTTTAAAAAGAAGATTTTTCGAATGGGTTTTCGGAATGTGATTTTGAATTTAGAAAAAAACTCAAGCTTGGAAAACATTGTTATGGATTGGATTATTAAAGAAAAGAAAAAAGAAGACATCTAAGGTAAGGTGACCTGACTTTAATATTTTTTAAATGTTTAGAAAAATGGCAATTAGATTTTTTTTTTATAATTTAGGGCAAAACAGTAAAGTAAAAGAGTAGGTTGTATTAGTAATGTAGAATGTGTGCAACATTATCCAGGTAGTCTAAAGCCACACACAACGAAAAGTGTTGTAATGCACCCAATTGTTTTTCAGACATTTCCATTGCTCTTTTGGAAATTCGTGGGTTTAGACTACCTGTTAATGCTTGTGAGATTCTCATTTCTTGGAAACTTTGCTCCTTTCTCAAAGTTTCCAAAAAATGATAAAAGTTGGGGTGAGCTTTGCCAATTGTGTGTTTGAATGAGTTGTGCCATCCCTGTATGGCATTGTTTGTCTTTGCTCCACCTTCTAAGCAGCTCGAGTAGCAGTTCCACCACTCCACATGGAAACGTGGCTTCCTCCTGCGACCCGACCTGCTTAGATGCCCAATCCATGTGTCTTCAAAATAATTTAGTAAGGGTGCCAATTTTTCTTTGTTTGTGGTGTAAAAGTCTGCTTCAGTAATTGCAGTGTAGTACTCGTCTACACTATCAGGAGGAACAATGCAAAGTGCAGTTAATTTTTTTTAATTCGAATTGCAGTTTGCTATCCGATACGTAATCCACAACTAAGGATATTTTTTGTATTTTACGCCAAAAAGCCTGGGAAAAGTGGAAAAAAACATCCTTGAATTTGGGTATCCATGTACGTTTTAGAAATAACATTTATCATTGCGAATTCCAAATCAATAATAATTTTCCTAGGACTTTTGTTTGATGTTTTGGATTTTAACACTGTTAAAAGCTCAGTGTAAATTGTGGATTGTTTATCAGGTAGCAAACTGTATACTAAGGGGACTACTGTATTGTTAATTTTAGCATGAATAGTGTATATTTGGGTGAATAGATGGGGCGTGCTTTTAAATTTAAACGTCCCATCCATCATCCAAACATCACTATTCTCTAACTTTACAAGATTACGGGGCGTTTTTGAGGGTTTTTGTTGTCATGCAGTACAAAAGGTTCGTTAGATAAAGAAACAGAGAGTTCAGGAGGGATAAGAATATTAGAGTATGGTTGTGGTGTAACTCGTTGAGGGTTACTTGCCTGTTTTTTGCGTTGAAAAATTAGTCTACGATTGGGTATGATGGGCATACTGCTAGCAACATGACTAGGGACATGCTGGGCAGCCTCCCTAAAAATGGAACCAGAGGAGTCATTGGAGGTGCTTGCAACGTCTTTCATTTCATTTATTGTTTCTCTCACGTTAATCTCCATTGTAGAGGCAGAGTGGTTATGCTCTGTTGTTTTTACTACTGAGTCACCGAGAGTAACCGCTCTGTCTGTGCAAAGGGTTGAGTAGTATTGCACACACCTCCAATGTCTCCTTGGTTCTGTTATTCTCTCCTTGCAATAAATGTACCCTGCATGCTTCAGTAGGTGGTTACCTTTGCTCGATGTTATATAATGGGCTGTCTTATTCGTTTGACATTATCTGAAATGAAAAGAAAATGTAGAAAAAATGGTCAGAATTATTATTTTTAAATTCATTATTAATTTTGGGGTTTTTCTTCACTTGGAACATTTGTTTTAAATTACAGTTATGAAACATTATCTGCTTGGCTTTTTTTGTTAGGATACTTTGATTTGTTCCTGTTGATTGAAATATACTTTGTAAAATGTTATTCCGTTTTTATTTACCTTTTGGTTGTCTGTGCTTTAAGATGGATTATGTTCGTCTTCTTGTTGGTTGTTGTAAATTTTAATATTTTTTGCTGTAAGAATAGGATATTTATTTGCTTTTTTATTATTGTCTTTTTGGGATGTTGGTCTAAATGGAGAAAAAGGGGTTAATTTAGTATTCATTTCATTTTGAAAAAAAACTTACCTTTAGTATTCTTTTAGGATGTAGTGAAGATGCTGGTGATTTTCGTTAGAAGGTTTTCAAAAGCTGGTGTTCTTTCACGTTTGTCAGAGCTCTGTACTAAATGTTGATATCTGTTGTAGGATTTAATATATACATAACATTAATTTAGTTTTATTAAATCTCCATTTTTAGGAACAAAAAAGTGCATTATTTCATGGAAACAAGGCATTTCATTATATCAAAATGCATTTTGTAGAGTGTGTTCATGCAATAAGGGACTGGGTTAGCCCATGTAGTTGTGTAGGGTTGATAACAGTGTATTATGGGATGGGTAGTTAGGAGGCGGGGACGTGAATGGTTGGAGGTGTATGACTGGCTCTCATAGAGAGGTTACCCTTCGTTGTTTAAAAATTCAGCGGGATCAGTAAGGCAGGTTGCCGCGGTTGAGAAAAGCGCAAGAGCGTTCACACTAAAGTCAATAAAGGTATGTGAACAGGAGAATAACTTCGGGAGCTTGGGGCTTTCTATCACAAAAAGATTGAGTGGGTTGATTGACACACCAGTTTGTATGTCAACATTGCTGAGCAAAGGTAGCAAAGTGATAGTTTAAAATTAAGGGACTTCTAGGACATTGTTTAGGTAACCTTTTGTAGTGTAGTTCCTATATTCCCAATAGGCTCTGCGCATTGGAATATTATAAACAGCAGAGTAGACGTAGGACTGAGGTCGACTAGGTCTCTACTGACTATATTAGACTTAATTAGTTTTGCCAGCTAGCTCAGAGGTCACTAGAAACTTTCTCGAATAAACAAGGAGGAGTTTAATTTCCCTGGATAGACAAGAAGGGATTAGCTTCTGACAACCATAAAACATGACAACTTTGCTCCCTCAGAATAAGAGTGTATCTCTAGAGTCGTGTGAAAACAATAGACAGCTATTTTACTCAGTCAATCGTGCATACTTAGTTTCACCAGAGTGCAGAGAAATAGAGAGACGGGCGTTTTCAATAAAAGGTGTTATTTATTGAGCAGTCTTCTTTCTCATGCAAGAGAAATGAATTGCCACAATTGCAATACTTATAGTAAAGTAAAGTGCGTACAGTAAAAGGAGTATTATACAATAATACTGTAAAAGCATTGATATGGTTTCTTAGCCATATGACACTTTAAAATAGATAAAATATATACGTACATAAAAACATTGACTAGCGTACTCAACTGGTGCTTCTAAGTACGCCTACCCCGGTGTACCTGATCTAAGCCTAATACGTGAGAAGGAGTAAGTAAGTAGCAGTTTAAGTTAAGTTGGTTTTGCCAAGAATCTGAATCAAGAATTCTCTTTAAGGGTTTAGTCAGCTCCCTACCTGGGTAATAGAATGCAGGAGGTCTGGTATCTCTCTCTCAGGACTCGATATCTCAGCAACCTGCAAGGGCGGCTGGAAACACCGGAGCTGGATTTCTTGGCAGGAGAAAAGACAGCGTCTCTCTCAGTGTGTCAAAAGGGAGGGGCGGCGTCCGTGGGCTCTCGCATCAGCTGGGCTCTCGGGCAAGTAGATGGCCGCTCTGCTCCAAAGCACTGTGTGTTTGCTTAAGGCAACTGTTGGTATATTTATACCTGAAAGGTGCCGGGTTTGACGTAAGGTTGGACATAAATCGTCACTAAGAACTAACAGTTCTTTCTGGACTCCAGGAGTTCTTGTTCAAATCAAAACAAAAGCAGGGGGGGATTTCCCGGTCTGCTGGAGGCTAGGTTTGTTTAAAGAACGCGTTGTACTTTCTAGGAGTCTAGGGGAGTAGCCTTGCCTTAGTTGCACTGCATGGGCTATTACTAAATATGGATATGATTCTTATGCCTTTATAAGGATATTGTTTGTTATAACCATATAAGGATTCAAAAAGTGGGGGTGGTGATGGACAGAGTATCTGAATTAAACAGAACACTCGTACCCAGTCAAAAGATCAGGGCTTGATCCATCACCGTTTTTTAGCTCACTGCACCATCCCAGCTCAGAACCTGGCTACATGCAAATTAGTCTGACCCTGGCCTAGTGCATCATGGGAACAGGGCAGACCAAACTACCAAGCCAATTTTTTACTGGAAAGGAAACAAGCTTCCGGGGACCAGTTTCTGGCATTGCAGCCGTCTTCGGCCCGGCTTCTTTGAATCCTGATGGTGCAGCTTTTCAAGCAGTGGTATCATTCAGGTAAAATTGCATATATATATCAGCTGAATGAATTGCGAAAATTACACATGAAATGGCTCTGAATACAGAAAAGAAGGTCGAGACCATTTCATCACATATTAATAATCCTTTACCCAACCTTTCATACTGGCCCGCTGGTATATACTCTTGGCAATATTTAAACTGGAAAGTTGTTATCGGAATTGTAATTATTCTGTGTATTATCCATTCAATGACCGGTCTTTCTGACATTGTCAATGGTAATCTCTCAAGTTTTTCAATGCTCAGAATCGTATAGTCTGCTCCTTTTTGTGCCAAACTGATTTGTTTATCAGTAAGGTTACAGATAGAGAAAAATTACGTTGTGTTGATTAAACGCCATGGCACGTAGCCTGAACGCAGATTTTGTAACGTCCAGCCAAACTGTACAATAGAATGCAATTGGGACTGACCATGTTGTAACATTAGCAAGTCCTGCTCTATTATATCAATAGCAGATGATACAATGCTGTCCAGTGAATATATTCTGGAGGACAGAGTCATTAACCCATTGTCCACTACAGAAAGTGATTTTTCCAAATTAATACGATCAATTTCTCATATTTTTTCTGCTGTTTCAATTTGTGTTACTTTCCAAGCCTAGTTGTATGCAGTGTATATACCAGCCACTATGTAACATTTTTGACGCTGTTTGCGTGGTCCCAGTATGAAATCACGCAAGTCAGCACCGTCTTTAAGTAAAGTCAAGTGTTGCTTAATTTCAGCCAGTGTGGATTTCTGTAGCCACTCAAGGCATAGTTTCCCTACACTATATGTTGTAACTATCCCTGGATGTTGTCTCTGGGAGTATCTTGGGTCTGGCCTGGTCATTTTGAACCCTGTGTTTTGTTCAGGAATCTATCTTGACAGTTATTTGTGTCTGTGGGCCAGATCAACCATTTTTTCCAATCAGGATGTGTTCTGTTTTGGTGTAAAATATGGGATACGTCTATCTCCACATCTGTAGTGCTATTACTATCAGGTATGGGCTTCGGAATAGACGGTTTGATTAAGTCTTTTATCTTAGCAAGGCCAAGACAAGTAGTCTGTTGAAAGGTGTCATTCAAGAATAATATTTGTTCTGGGATCATGCAGGCTCTAAATAATGCTTCTAAATCTTGGACCTACCATTCTTTTGTACCCCAGATGGTTTTTGTTTCAATGTTGTTTTTCCAGAATTCAAAACCAAATGTAGTCATTTTTTCATAAAATGTTTCAGAATAGATTCATTTAGTATTTGTCAACATTGTTTTCATTCCTGTCTTATTTAACGTTTCTGCATCACTTGTGTTAAACCCTGAGAAGTATGGGAATTTCTCATAGAATGTTTTCGAGCTGCCTTTAGGCGGTGTTGCACAATGTTCCCATTGGTTATAATTTAAAACATTTCTAGGTTGAGCAGATTTATGCAAATAGTGATGACCACAATGATTATAGCAATACATTTCTTCATAATTTGATGAACCCTGTAAATATTCATGTTCTGTAAATTTTGCAGACATTACCAAATCTGACATCATATTATTAATGTTTTCAAAGTCCCAATCATCAGAGAATGTACTTGGAGTTACAAAGGGCCAGATGTAGGTAGCCAAATACCGGTCGGTAACGGCCGAATTCGGCCGTTACCGACCGGTATTTGGCTACCGAGATGTAGGGGGACAGAAACGGGGCAAATCGGTAATTTTACCGATTCGGTAAATATACCGGTCGGTAAATTTACCGACCGGTATATTTACCGAATCTGTAAAATTGATATGTAGGTGGGACTCTTCTGAGTCCCACAAGGCCTACAAAATCGGTATTTTACCATCAAATTGTATTTGATGTTAAAATACCGATTCAGGTGTGCATGCACATGTGTGCATGCACACCTGTGCCATATGACAGGCAGACCTGCCCTTAGGGCAGGTATGCCTGCCATATGGCCCCCGAACCTTTTTTGGGGGTGCTAGAGGGTGTCAAAGTGACACCCCCTGCACCCTTGTCAAAATCGGTATTTACCGAATCGGTAAATACCGACCGGTAATGCCCCATTCATTCCTATGGGCTTCAAAGCCCATAGGAATGAATGGAGCATTACCGGTCGGTATTTACCGATTCGGTAAATACAGATATTTACCGAATCGGTAAAATACACATCTGGATGGACCTACATGTCCACCCTTCATATTTACCGATTCTTAATTACCGAATCGGTAAAATTCGGTAATTAAGAATCGGTAAATATTTTTTACCTACATCAGGGCCAAAGTCACTTAAGGAAACCTTAAACTGGTGTGGATACTTCAAGAGCTCAATCGGGCCAAAAATGTCATAATCAGTTCTGTCCCAAGCTACCCCACCGGGTATTGGATTGGCTGTGATGTTCACTGATGAGAGTTCTCTTTTCTCGATGTGAGAGGATGTGTGAGGTTTTAGGACCAAGTTGATGTTCTGACTTGCTGTGTCCATTGTACTGTATTTTCCTTCAATGAATTTTCCCAAACATAGAACCACGATGAGCCAAAGCAGGAGGAAAAGGACACCTAACACAATCCAAAATTCAATCCATGGTGAAATCAGATAGGTTTCTTTTAGTTGATGAAAGAGTTCAGTTACTTTGTCTTTGAAAGTTTTTGTTGCTGGCGTTTCTTCAGGCTCGCTTGGATCTTCAGAAAAGTCATCGAAATTGATGAAGTAGCCAGATGCAGTTCTGTCAATTGTTGGAATTGCTTCCGAATTTTCATTTGCTTTTGGATTTTTCTTTGTCTCATTAGCATAGTCCGAGGCTACATCGTTGTAGACTGGTGTTTCTTGACGAACTGTTGCAATTTGGGTTTCCAGAGGCACAAGTTCCATGGCTTTGTTGCATAGTCCTTTTTTATTCACTGCAGGTTTATCAAATGTGATTAGTCTCTCAGTTTGAACCTCTTGGATTGTAGCAAATTTTGGTACTCTGCTATTTCTTGGGAGTCCACTGGGCCTACTACTTATTATTGGCCACATGATTGTGGTTTCACCAAGTCGATGGATACAACTCGGTTCTCCTTTTTACCAGCAAGGGGCGGTAGTACAACTGATCTTGTTCCGCTGACAGCTAAGACAGGTACTGCTTTTCTGTAAGAAGGCCCAAATTCCTTCTTCACCGCGATCTTCCCTCTGACCAGATCCCCAATCTCTGGAATCCAGACAGGTCTTGCTGGGACAGGTGGTTTTTCTTCAGTGGCTGTTGGCTGTTGTTTTAACTTTGTATTGCTCAGGTTTCTTCTTGTTTCATTTAAGTCCTGTAAAACAGCCAAACGGTCTTTGATATCAAAGGATTTTTCTATTACCACTGAAGTGTGACTATCAAGGTCCTGAATGTGCATTCTAGTGCCGAACAATAGTTCGTACAGAGTGAGACCTTTTAGAGAATCTCTTGGCATTAAGACTACGTTGGACACTTGTTAAATGTTGGACCCACCCATCACCCGAACCTAATACCCTCGCCGTTATAGATTGCTTTATGTCCCGTTTTTTTCTTTCCACTACCGCATTTCCCTCAGGATGGAATGGACAAGAGTACTGCAATGCAATGCCCATGCTGGCCATGGCCTCCTTGTAAGCCCTAGAGCTAAACGCAGGACCCTGGTCAGAATGTAGCATGCCAATTGCGTATGTGCCGATAAAGACTCGCAAATCTTTTATAACAGTTCTTGCGTCAGCCGAGCGCTGGTGTCTGCATTTTAAGTGAATCTAGTCTTAAATATTATGAGGGCGCATTTCTCCTGCAGGATTTTTGCGTATAGATAGCCTGATGCTTTCTAATAAAAGGGTCCTGGCAATACTCCGGTCGGTTCACGACTGCGATCTCTGTTGCAGTTAGGACAGCTCATTGCAAATCTGTAATGTTGCAGGCTCATCCCCGGCCAACAGTATTCTGATTGTAATTCTTTCAGAGATTCCTTGATCTCTTGGTGCCTTAGACCCAATCCCATGTGTGCCACTTCAATCAAGAAGACTCTCCTGTTCTTGTTTGGAATTACTCTGTCCCCCACTCCAGGGATTTGCGCAAAAGAACGGAGTTTGCATCAATTATGTATGTATTATTGAGTGGATAGTTCACAGGTAATGCTGCATAGTCGCTTTTCAAAGACACATTTACCGCCAGCATCATTTCCCCATCTATATTTTTTTCTGAACGCTTTCTTGTGGCTACGGAAGCCGGTTGCACCGCTTCCGCCGTGGCTGTATCAGCCAATGAATTCCCTGCAACGTGAACGCCATCACGTTGATGACTCACTGTATGTATCACGTGAGTCTTTTGTAGTTCTTTCTGCAAAAGAACTACCTGTTCCCAAAGCCTCTTATGCTTTATTGTGGCACCTGTGTCATCTTTGTAATCGTTTTGAACCCAGTTCTGCAATTCATTATTGTAAGACTTGACGCAGAAATGCGAATCGCACACTATTAGTGTCGGGAATTCACGACCGGCATTTTCAAGCGCCATCTTTAAAGACCTGATTTCAGCTTGCTGAGCTGAACAGTCTCTGAGTGATTCAGTTTTGGTGACTATTGGTCTGAATTTACCAAAGCGCCAGCGACCTTTAACAATCGCGCACGCTGCGTTGTAGGGTTTTTTCTCTACATCGTAATGTTGTTTATGTCTGTCCATGTAGATTACACATGTGTACTGTTCGAGAGGCAGAATTTCGATTGGCAGAGGATATTCTTCTTCATATTCTAGATCTTCTAGTTTTTTCATTTTTGGGTCAAAATAGTATTTCACGTCTTCTGCAGCAAGAGAATTTTCCCATTGTATCCATTTTGGATCTAATGCCACTGCATTCAAATTGCGTGGGCTTGTTAATGCCTCAAGGGCTAATTCTGCTGTTAAAACTGTTATCCTTCTGCCTTGGGCTTGGGCTCTTTCTTTTGCTACAGCAGTTTGAACCGCTATTAGAATTTTTTCAGTTGAACTGAATTTCATTTCAGCTTGTGTGTACAAGTGTGATTTGTAAGCTATTGGTACCGTTTCTCCCTCATTAGAGGTCAGGTACGTGAATCCGCATTTTCCTGGGATGACTCGGATTACAAGGTTGCGTATGTTTTCGCGAGTTTGCAGTAACATGTCTGTTTGCAATGATCTTAAAATTTCTGTGTGTTTCTGAGTCCATTTAATTGGTTTGAAATCAGGTTTTATTAATTCATAGATAGGTTTAACCCTCTCTGCATAATTTAGAATGTATGTTCTTCCGAAATTCAGGAAACCTAGTATAGTTCTTCAGCGTTTTTGGTGCTTGGAGTACAGCGCACTTCTCTAAGAAGTTATCTGCTAGGCTCTTGCCTTCACTTGATAATTCATATCCTAAAAATAGGACAGTTAGATGGGCAATTTGTGACTTTTTAAAGTTGAATTTGTAACCCTCAGCTGCAAACCCAAGTATTATGGTGTTCACTCTTTTCAAGTGAGTCTCCAGGTCATCATCTGTGAGATAAATGTCATCGGCATAAGATAATGCCTCATCATCATTTGTTTGTAGTAACTCTGTTACCCTTGCTGAGAATAATCCTGGGCTATTCTTGAATCCCTGTGGGAGTTGACATAAGTGTTTTTGCGATCCCATTATTGAAAACGCGGTCAAATACCTGCTCTCAGGTGCAATGTTTTGACAAAAGAATCCATTAGAGATGTCTAATGGTGTTTTGTATTTTTTGTGCACAATGTTATTGATTAGTGCTGCACTGTGTGAATTTTGTACTGCAAATGTTTTGCAACAGGAGTTTAAGTGTCTGTAGTCCAAAACTAGACGATATGAATCGTATGGCTTGGAGACAGGAAATAAAGGATTGTTCATTTGTGAGGTGCATGTTTCAATCACCCCCTGGTATTCAAGTTGATCTAAGATCTCCCTGACTTTCTTTTTAGCTTCTTGCTTAACTGGGTACTGCCTTTGTGCAGTGGGTTGACTTTTTAACTGGATTTTGTGGTGAGGAGAGTCCTCATCCCATCCTACATGATTTTTATATAATGCAGGAGCTTGGGCCACTGCCCATTTTCTTGCAAGTGTATATTTTCTATGAATTGGAATATGATTGGAGAAGGCAGGCATAATTTTTTCTTCGCCATGAGGGCACTCCCTGACAAACTCTGGTGGCCAGTCTTTCTCAGCTAGAAGGATGTCATAGCCTTTCGAAAGGTTATCCCAAAAGAGACCCCTTACTTTCCTGGTCTTGCAATGTTATTTCGTATATTTTATGAGGTTTGCTAACCCTGGTGTCTGCAGTTTCCACCTGAATGTGTCAATTTGTGTCCACTGTCTCCAGAAGATTCATCAGGATCTTGCGAGCTATGGCCACTTCTGCTGAGCTGTCTAGCATTGTCTGGGCCCACTCTCCGTTTTTCAGTTGTGTCCTCAGTATCCTCGGCATGTTTAATTATATTAATACTGGCTACCTTCTTTCTTGGAAATTGTAATTTTTTACTTTGATGAGCAGGTTCCTTGTCTTTGGACTTGACGTGCTCTTCCCTGTGTTCTGACCGTCCTCTTCTTTCCGATTTCTGCGAGGAAGTCTGAAAAGATCGAGAGGGACGTGTATCAATATCTTGATATCTATCAGGTTGTTTCAAATTATCCCTATTTCTAAGGTTGTATCTTTTCTCAGAGGGCTCCCTCTGGGGAGACTTGTTTCCTCGGTCAGGAGATCTTTCTCTCCGTTGAGGAGACCTTCCTCTGGACAGGAATCATTTTTCCTTGGGAGTGGATTGTTTATTACCATCCCAACTCCTTTTTGGAGTATTTAGATTATTTTTAATAAAGGTTTTTTCAGGATTTTCAGTTAGTTTGGGTTTTACTGGTTTCCCACCCAAACTATCTCTACCTAGTTCTTCATAGGATTTTTCTATGCTTCTGGCAAGTTCAAATGGTTGTTCTGCTATATCTGTTTCTTTCAATTTCTGGAGATATGTTATATCGTCCATTGCCAATTGAACTAATTCTCTATATGCCTTTGTTAATTCTTTTAGTTTAACTAAAAGTTCTTCGCTTGACATTTTTCCAATGTCCGGCTCTTGTGTGTAGCTAGTTAGAACCGGCCACGTGGCTCCTGGTCTACCTAGTGGACCTAGCCTGGTGATGTGATTATGATGTTTTAGGGCGCCTTTAAACCAGAGCAGGTGCTCTTGGTAATTTAGTGGGATTTCAACATCCTCAAAAGGAGTGTATTCATCCGGAGGTTCCTCTATTTTGTAAAAGTGGAATTCGTGTGTTACAGCGTTTGCTGCTGGAACGTTTATCCATGAATAGAATACCTCTGTCTGCCGATATTCATAGGCCTCTACCACGAATATGACTGTACCACCTTGTGATGTCAGTCCATTTTCTATAAGTTTAATAGTTATAGTTCTTCTTATATTTGCCGGGATGAGTATAGCATCCAGGTCATTCTGTTGGAGAGTTGTGTCATCCGCTACGAGTTGAGCTGCTATTCTAGCTCTCTCTGTTTCATCTTCACTTTCCACCATTTTACTGACAGAAAGGTTTTTGTTGCAGATCAAGTTTCAAGGAAACAAAGATTAGGTGCACAATATTTTGGAACACTTTATCCTTCAACGTTGACTAAACCAAAAACTATACATAGGAATCTCTTCCTACTAAGTTCCGGCGGATTTTAACCTTTTACCCACTCCAGACGTCCTTTGGAGTTTTTACGGGAAAAGGGCTCTGTGTGAAAAAGCACGACTGAGTTACTCTATTGTCTTGCGTTAGATTATCGCCTTACCAAACTTTGGGCGCCATGTAGTGTAGTTCCTATATTCCCAATAGGCTCTGCGCATTGGAATAATATAAACAGCAGTGTAGACGTAGGACTGAGGTCGACTAGGTCCCTACTGACTATATTAGACTTAATTAGTTTTGCCAGCTAGCTCAGAGGTCACTAGAAACTTTCTCGAATAAACAAGGAGGAGTTTAACTTCCCTGGATAGACAAGAAGGGATTAGCTTCTGAGAACCATAAAACATGACAACTTTGCTCCCTCAGAATAAGAGTGTATCTCTAGAGTCGTGTGAAAACAATAGACAGCTATTTTACTCAGTCAATCGTGCATACTTAGTTTCACCAGAGTGCAGATAAAAGGTGTTATTTATTGAGCAGTCTTCTTTCTCATGCAAGATAAATGAATTGCTACAATTGCAATACTTATAGTAAAGTAAAGTACGTACAGTAAAAGGAGTATTATAAAATAATACTGTAAAAGCATTGATATGTTTTCTTAGCAATATGATACTTTAAAATAGATAAAATATATACATACATAAAAACATTGACTAACGTACTCAACTGGTGCTTCTAAATACGCCTACCCCGGTGTACCTGGCCTAAGCCTAATACGTGGGAAGGAGTAAGTAAGTAGCAGATTAAGTTAAGTTGGTTTTGCCAAGAATCTGAATCAAGAATTCTCTTTAAGGGTTTAGTCAGCTCCGTACCTGGGTAATAGAATGCAGGAGGTCTGGTATCTCTCTCTCAGGACTCAATATCCCAGCAACCCGCAAGGGCGGCTGGAAACACCGGAGCTGGATTTCTCGGCAGGAGAAAAGACAGCGTCTCTCTCAGTGCGTCAAAAGGGAGGGGCGGCGTCCGTGGGCTCTCGCATCAGCTGGGCTCTCGGGCAAGTAGATAGCCGCTCTGCTCCAAACCACTGTGTGTTTGCTTAAGGCAACTGTTGGTATATTTATACCTGAAAGGTGCCGGGTTTGACGTAAGGTTGGACATAAGACGTCACTAAGAACTAACAGTTCTTTCTGGACTCCAGGAGTTCTTGTTCAAATCAAAACAAAAGCAGGGGGATTTCCCAGGCTGCTGGAGGCTTGGTTTGCTTAAAGAACGCGTTGTACTTTCTAGGAGTCTAGGGGAGTAGCCTTGCCGTAGTTGGACTGCATGGGCTATTACTAAATATGGATATGATTCTTATTCCTTTGTAAGGATATTGTAAAGCAAGTAATGCAATCTATTGCTAAAAGCGGAGCCCAGCTTACCTATTTCTTCCGCGTATTATCTCTCAATGAACCCCGTCTGTCTGTCACCAGTGTAGGTCAAACAAGCTATCGTCTGTAAGTTTCTTTAAACCAACTTAACCAATCAGATGGTTGCAGTGCGGTGAAGCCCCAGAGGTGCATTCTGGGATTTGTAGTGAATTGAACAGCTGGTTGTCATTAAAGTCTGTTCAGTTTACTCATCGAGTTGAGTCCTTTGTTGATACTATCGAACCTCATTATTAGGTCCGCTTCCTTGCGTAACAGCGCTTGTTCCACATTTGGAGATAGGTGTTTTGGATCAACGCTTGTTAGCACTGTCCAAGTGAAATCGGTCTCCTTGTGGTTGGAAGCCACAAAGTGGTCGACCATTGGGGCATTTGGTACTCTTTTCTTAAGTCGTGAACGGTGTTGTGAAATTCGAATGTTAACTTGTTGGCATGTTTTGCCAATATATACTTTATTACAAGCACACTGTACTGCATATACAACATTCTTGCTTCTGCAATTTGTATGCATCTCATGTCTCCATTTTATGCCGTTATGACAAAATTCATTTCCTTCTATAGTACTGCTGCAGGCGACACACATACCGCATTTGTGGTGTCCAGTGATGGGTTTTAGTTTCCACTGTGATATAAGGTCACTCTTGGGTTTGGGGACATAACTGTCTGCCCGAATGATTTGTTGGCCAATGCTGGGATTTTTTCTCATGGCAAATATTGGCCTTTCCAAAGGGTGTTCAAGTCCCTCTAGTAGATGCCAGTTTCTGAGGATTATTTGCCTGAATTTATTGGTATGCGCCCCATAAGTGGTGACACAGACCAATTTATTTAGTTCCTTTTTTGATTTGATTTTTAGCAGCTCCTCCCTCGGGGTGTACCTCGCTCTTTTTGCTGAATGCTTTAGCAATTTTTTTGGGTAACCTCTCTTGTGCATTTCCTCACAAAATGTGGCTGCATGTGTATCAAAATTGGTTATTTCAGAACAATTTCTTCTGATCCTCAGTAGCTGACCATAAGGTAAATTTTGTTTCAGACATTGGGGATGTGCACTCTTATAATGTAAAATGGTATTTTTGTCAGTCTGTTTTTTAAATAGAGAGGTTGAAAACCTGTCTCCTTCGATGCCTACTTCCACGTCCAAAAAGGTCATTTTCTTATTGCTTGATTCAATTGAAAACTTTATGTCTGGGTGACGTGCATTCAGCCAACCATGAAAGTTGTCAAGTTGTACCTGGCTCCCCTGCCACAGGAGCCAGATGTCATCAATATACCGTGCCCACTGTTTTATGTTGTCACTAAAGGGGTTGTTCCTATAAATGAATTTTTCCTCGTACTGGGCCATGTACAACACCGCCATTTCCGGCGCATAGGGACAGCCCATGGCCGTACCCTTGATCTGAATAAAAAACTCATTTTCAAATTTGAAGTAATTGCTTCTCAAAGAAATTTCTGCCAATGATATAATGAAAGCAGTGGGTACCCTGTGGGGTCTCTCCCGCTGCTCAAGATAAAATTCCATTACTTCAAGGGCTTCATCCTGGGGGATCTGTGTATATAATGAATTGACATCCATTGTGGTCATCAACTCATTCTCTGCATCAAATGTCATATCTTGTAATTTATTAATGAAATCGATTGTATCCCTCAGGTATGATTTGACCTGGGATAAAAAGGGTTTCAAAAAGAAATCAATATATTTGGAAATTGGTTCCTATGCTGAGTCACATCCAGAGACGATAGGTCTCCCGGGGGGTGTCTGTTGGTTTTTGTGAATCTTCGGCAAGAAGTATAGAACTGGCGTTCTTGGTGATTTTTTATTAAGAAATTCAAACTCTTTAGGACCCAGGAAACCATCCTCCAGTCCTTGTTTAGTTAATTTGGCGATCTTACTTTGAATTTCAAAAACAGGATCTTCTTTAACAGGTCTATACCAATCCATGTTGTCTACATGTAACCTGCCTTCAGACAGGTACATTGTGCGTGGCCAAATAACCACCGCACCCCCCTTGTCCGCTTGCTTGATTACAATTGAGGTATCTGTTTTAAGGTCTTGGATGGCCGTCAGTTGATTCTTACTAATATTGTAATGCATGAAGCTCTTACTTTTTTCTAGCTTTGTGAGTGACGACAACACCGCCTGCTCAAAGGCGTAGATTTGTTTGGGTATATTTGATGTTGGCAAAAATTTAGATTTTACTCTTAGTTCAGTGGTTTCCCTATTTGGAGTGGGTTCAGAACCGGCAAAGAAGGCTTTCAGTCTAATTTTTCGGCAAAATTCAATTGCCTCTAGCTTGAGTTTGGTAAAGTCTGTTCTTCTAGTAGGTACAAATTTTAAACCCAAGCTCAAGATTGTTTTTTCATCTGTTGTTAAAGTTTTTTCGGAAAGGTTAACAATTGTAGAGGTGTCTAATTGTTGTAGTTGTTGTAATATCTGTTTCTCGTGCGCATCTCCCATGGCTGTTTGAAGCGACCTGGTTGTTGGTCGCCCTTCCCTAAAAAAGGCTGATTAAAGCCCTTTTTAGTCTGTCCCCCTTGTCTGTCTTGTCTGGACTCAGGTGAAGACCCCGACGATGAGGTCGAGGAAAAGGTGGTGAACCTTGTTTTTGATCTTCCCTGATAGGAGTTTAAGGCCCTTTTTGAATCTGCTGTTGTATAGTAGTCCTCCTTTAAGAACGGATACACTTGGTCAAGCTTAAATGACTTTGAGTCTCTTTCGAATTGAGAGGTTTTAGTGTTGATAGTGATGTCTTTAAAAGTTTGTATTTCTTTTTCAATCTTCTCTAATAACGCTTTGGCCTCAGTGTCTGTCTTGTTATCAGCAATAGCCTTTATTAAATCAGCAATCTCTTGTTCTTCCTGACTGCATAGGCGTTGGGCCGTCTCTATAGTATGGAACCAATTTCCAAATATATTGATTTCTTTTTGAAACCCTTTTTATCCCAGGTCAAATCGTACCTGAGGGATACAATCGATTTCATTAATAAATTACAAGATATGACATTTGATGCAGAGAATGAGTTGATGACCACAATGGATGTCAATTCATTATATACACAGATCCCCCAGGATGAAGTCCTTGAAGTAATGGAATTTTATCTTGAGCAGCGGGAGAGACCCCACAGGGTACCCACTGCTTTCATTATATCATTGGCAGAAATTTCTTTGAGAAGCAATTACTTCAAATTTGAAAATGAGTTTTTTATTCAGATCAAGGGTACGGCCATGGGCTGTCCCTATGCGCCGGAAATGGCGGTGTTGTACATGGCCCAGTACGAGGAAAAATTCATTTATAGGAACAACCCCTTTAGTGACAACATAAAACAGTGGGCACGGTATATTGATGACATCTGGCTCCTGTGGCAGGGGAGCCAGGTACAACTTGACAACTTTCATGGTTGGCTGAATGCACGTCACCCAGACATAAAGTTTTCAATTGAATCAAGCAATAAGAAAATGACCTTTTTGGACGTGGAAGTAGGCATCGAAGGAGACAGGTTTTCAAGCTCTCTATTTAAAAAACAGACTGACAAAAATACCATTTTACATTATAAGAGTGCACATCCCCAATGTCTGAAACAAAATTTACCTTATGGTCAGCTACTGAGGATCAGAAGAAATTGTTCTGAAATAACCAATTTTGATACACATGCAGCCACATTTTGTGAGGAAATGCACAAGAGAGGTTACCCCAAAAAATTGCTAAAGCATTCAGCAAAAAGAGCGAGGTACACCCCGAGGGAGGAGCTGCTAAAAATAAAATCAAAAAAGGAACTAAATAAATTGGTCTGTGTCACCACTTATGGGGCGCATACCAATAAATTCAGGCAAATAATCCTCAGAAACTGGCATCTACTAGAGGGACTTGAACACCCTTTGGAAAGGCCAATATTTGCCATGAGAAAAAATCCCAGCATTGGCCAACAAATCATTCGGGCAGACAGTTATGTCCCCAAACCCAAGAGTGACCTTATATCACAGTGGAAACTAAAACCCATCACTGGACACCACAAATGCGGTATGTGTGTCGCCTGCAGCAGTACTATAGAAGGAAATGAATTTTGTCATAACGGCATCAAATGGAGACATGAGATGCATACAAATTGCAGAAGCAAGAATGTTGTATATACAGTACAGTGTGCTTGTAATAAAGTATATATTGGCAAAACATGCCAACAAGTTAACATTCGAATTTCACAACACCGTTCACGACTTAAGAAAAGAGTACCAAATGCCCCAATGGTCGACCACTTTGTGGCTTCCAACCACAAGGAGACCGATTTCACTTGGACAGTGCTAACAAGCGTTGATCCAAAACACCGATCTCCAAATGTAGAACAAGCGCTGTTACGCAAGGAAGCGTACCTAATAATGAGGTTCGATAGTATCAACAAAGGACTCAACTCGATGAGTGAACTGAACAGACTTTAATGACAACCAGCTGTTCAATTCACTACAAATCCCAGAATGCACCTCTGGGGCTTCACCGCACTGCAACCATCTGATTGGTTAAGTTGGTTTAAAGAAACTTACAGACGATAGCTTGTTTGACCTACACTGGTGACAGACAGACGGGGTTCATTGAGAGATAATACGCGGAAGAAATAGGTAAGCTGGGCTCCGCTTTTAGCAATAGATTGCATTACTTGCTTTAAACGCAGCGTCCCTAACGGGCCGTTCTTTGTTGCAGATCTGCAGCGGAGAAATTGTAACCGCTTAAGAGGACGGGTGAGAGACACCGCGTCCAAACGTAAAGAAAATACACGGTGAGTGGACCAGTGGCCCCCCCATTAGCTTCCCGGACGTTACTATAAATACGGAGATAGATACAACAATGGCATCTCTGGTCACTCTTTTCACAGAAGGAAAATGACACCATGAGTAATCGCGTACTTCAAAAGACGAGGGAAGGAAATAGTTACCCTCATTGAATTTTGGAAACACATCGCGTCAGGTAGGAACCCCTGCCCCGACTTTTGCCTTTTAATCTTTAATATTAGGGACGATTGTTGGATCATTGTAACTAATAAATATACAACAATCTTCATTTTAGAAGCGTGTACACAGTTCCAATAACAAGCTCCAATTGTGACCTTTTCCTCCGCACCCCCGAGGTAAGGCACCTTGAAATTAATCATGTTAAGAAACTGAGAAGTTGAAAGGAAGCCCCCTTAATAAGCATGCACAATTTGTTTTTCCATTAATAGGACAAAAGAACGAAAAACGATTAAATTGGCCCTGATGAGAGTCTGGGTACTGGAGACCCATACTCGAAACGCGTCAGCAAAAAGGATTGAATCCTAGATCCTTGAAAACATTGTTCACACAGGGCATAACCTTTTTTGCAATTTTTTGCAATTATTGTTGGCATTCAGGGGCCGATTAGGATGGCGGTTTTTCCGCATCCTCCGGGCCGGCGGAAGTGTCCGCCGGCCTGGAGGATGCGGAAAAACCGCGGCGGAGACTCCAAAGACCCACCGCCAAATTAGGATGGCTGGTGGGTCTGATAATCTGTCCGCCGCTTTTCCGCCGCGGTCGGAAGGCGACCGCGGCGGAAAAGCACTAACATGTCTGGTGGTGTCTATCAGACACCGCCAGGCATATTAGGATGTCTGAAAATATATGCTTTTCCGCGGCGGCTTTACCGCTGTGGAAAAGCATACGGACCTTCACTTTGGGGGCCCGTTGCGGGCCCCCTGGGTGAAGGTGGGGTGGGGGGTGCACATGGGGGGTACCTATGGTACCCCCCTGCATTTGCGTGCACAATGCAGCAGGCACCGCGCGGTGCCTGCCGCTTTGTGCACGCAAATGCTGTGCATGGATTTTTTACATTGCGGCGGATGCAGCTTGAAGCTGCACCCGCCGCAATGTTAGTGATAGAGGATGTGACCGCCACCCTGGCGGTCACATCCTAATTTGATCGAAGGGAACGCCGCAGCCCATGCGGACGTTCCCTCCTCCTCAGGGGTCGCGGACGGACTCAAGTCCGTCCGCGATCCTAATCGACCCCTCAGTGTTTACTGAGTATCTCTAGTGACTTATACTGAGTACTTCTTGTGATTTATGACAATTCAGTATTCTTGAAAAATGTGTTTATGTTTTGTTGTCCATTTTAAATAATTTTGACATCGTTTTTCACTTATAATATTTTTTCAATCTATTTTCACTTGTTTTAGAACCGTTTTGAACACTACGTTGTACCATGAAATGAATTGTATGAATTGTTTGTTTCACTTTTGTTACACATAGGTTGTTGCACAACTCAGACAACTTATTTTTGTGGCTATATTTGTGAAGAACGCCTTCTTTTCTTGGTATATACATTTTTGCCTATTCTAAAAATACGATTAAAAGGCGTAAATAATCGCCGATATGAACATGATAAAGTTGGTTCATTTCTTTATTTGAATGACACTTGTTAAAATAATGCGAAGTGTGGGTTCTTCTTCTTTGTAAAGCAGGACCACTAACAGCATATAATTTACAGGTCCCAGACACATGCAGTATATTGTACTAGGGACTTAGTAAATTAAATATGCCAATTGGGCATGAGCCAATGTTAACATGTTTTAGTAAGCAAGCACATACACTGTAGCACTTGTTAGCAGTGGCAAAGTGCTCAGAGTCCTTAAGACAGCCAAAACGGGGTCAGAAAAAAAGGAGGAGGAAGGCAAACAGTTTCTGGTGACCCTCCGGCAGGGGCAATTTTCCAACAATTGGGCTTTCTCCTCTGTAGCACTGAAAGCTTCCCCACATCAACAGAGTTTCTGGGGGAGGTTGGAGCCCCTCCACCGCTGTTCCCTCAAGTCTGGGAAGCTTATACTAATCTGCAGAGTTTCCAGGGACGAACACCCACAGCTCCTTCATAGTGAGTCCCCTTAAGTCCGGGAAGCTTGAACCTACTGGTGCAGTTTCCAGTGCTGGGTGAGCCCTTCTGCAGCTGGCCACATTAAGTCTGGAAAGATTGAACAGTTGGCCTCTGGGTGTAGAAACCCTTATGCAGCCAGGCCTCTTGAGACCAAAAAGCTTGCTCCAACAGTGGTGTTTCATGGGGTGGTGTCCCCAGCCTCTCCAGAGCAAGGCCTCTTGATTGAAGTATGCACCCATTTCCAGAGTTTCCATGATCTTTTGCCTCCATTGGCAATATTTCTGGAAAAGGCAGTGAGCCCCTCAGTAGCCGGGCTCCTTGAGTCCAGGAAACATGCACCCATTGGTGGAGTTTCTGGGGGCAGGCATGCCAAAGGCTGAATACTAGGAGGCACAATGTTTTTAGTCTGTGGAAGGCTTTCTGAAAAGGGAGAAGTACCATGGAACAGTTGGCTTTTGAAGAGCATATGAATAATAACAGAAATATAGTCTATGTTGGATGTGTGGTGGCAGTTATGTTATGTGACGAATTAAAATAGATGCTAAAATTAGCCCACAATTTTGCATTTGAGTTGCTGGGAGATGATGTCATCTATAATTTTGTACATGAAGCTGTCACTTGTCTGGGGACTTTTAGTACATTACTTACTTGATGGTAATGTGATTAAAGAGGTGGATTACTAGGGCATAGGTTCAAAAGAAAAGCAATGAGGGAAAATATACTTTTTTTTGCTGATTTGTGTATTCTTTAATTCTCATGTATGGATCTTGCCTATACCTCTAATTTCACCAACAGCTGTGTTAGAACAATGTCCAGCCTCCTGTAGAAAATGTATAAGTCAAAAAGAGGGATGAGCCCTCATATCACGCTAGAGCAGGGGTCTTCAAACTGTGGGGCGTGACCCCCAGGGGGGCCGTGGAGCGATGCAAAGGGGGTCGCGCCTTCTCAGTCACACTACTGACCAGGCCCAAGGGCTTCAGCCCCCCTCTTCCCCGTCCTGTGTGTCAGCTCGGGCTGCTGCAGTGCAACTCGAGCTGCTGGAGGCTCAGCAGGGCAGTGTCTGGAGTCTTATCTCTGGAACGCCCGTCGGAATTTTTCATAGGTCTTTAAAGACCATTTGCATATGTACATGCCTTTGTAAACTGGTTACAGAGGCTTAGTGTTTTTTCCTGGTCCCAGTACCCCCTGGGTCCCCACTCTGCCTATTCCTTACATTGGTATTTTACATTTACTGCTTTAGTGTGAGAATGCATTTCATGAAAAGGAATATAAAGTAGGGTTGCCAAAAGAAAAATGCCTGCCGTGTGTTGTTTAAAGAGCCTGCAACTACCTCTTCTTGACAATAAATAGGCTTATAAATAAAAAAAGTATGTATTTATTCATCATGTGACTTTTCTGCTCTCTTTAAGTATCAGTCATGGATCATTGAGGCAGCCCTGGAACACAATTAAAAGGGCTTTTTATTTATATTTTCTGTTCGAAGTATGCACATATAAGTGCTTAAAATACAGCTTTAGGTGACTGCTTAATTTTGTACCGACTGGGCCCTCAAAATAATCTGCTGTCAACCCTAACCATAGGACTGGAAGTTTGTTTCAGGATAAGCACATTATTTATTTCCTCCACCCTCGATTCCCGATTAATGCCATAATAGCAATATTTTAACTTAGATCTTAAACCCTACACCGCCGTCAATAACATGCTGTGTTACTTCAAGTGTCTGTGAATGCACCCTGCATTCAGACAACTCACTCCTCATTCTCGCCCTTCACTTTAACGCTCACTCTGCACTCACAGCGATCACAATGCGCTCACACTGATCACCATGCACTCACACCATTCACCCGCTTACCCTGCACTCACAGTGATCACTCTGCACTCAAAATGCACTTGAGCTGTTCACCCTATACCTCACCCTGCAGTCACACAAGCACACTACTCACCCTGCGCTCATGTGACACATCACTCACCTGTCCCCCTCACTGCTCAATATGCAACTTACTCAAACAAGCCCATCAGTAATCATACATTTATTCGTCCTATTCTGAACTTGCATCTGCACCCAAATTCGTACGGCCACCTCACTCACCTGCAGTCACTCCTCTCACCCTATTCTCACAGTGTTGCATCACTCATCTTGCACTCACATGGACACTTTTGTCGCCCACACAGTGCAGAGGGTTAATGTGCCTGCTACAAAGAAAATGTACCATGCAGATCACAGAAATTAGTGTGAGTGAACTATGAGTAGCGCTATAAAAAAATGAAATGTTTGTAAGAAAGCAGCTATAGAGAAATTAGATGCATTGTTGGTGAGTGGTAGTGAGGGAATTCATGGAAAAGAAGGAAATAGGGGTGGGGCACCAAAAAGACTGTTACACCGTGTGCAACTAGTGTTAGGGCCAGCCCTGGCTGGGAGTATTAGTCCCTATCCCCCTGAAGTTCTGGACTAGTGGCTCCCGGCTTCTGCCTATTATTATTATTTACATTTGTAGTGCGCTACTGTTACCGAAAGATGTACTGGGGATAATAGCGATCTGCTGCCTGAAGGCAATGGAGAAACACACAGAAGGAGAAGGAGAACCAGCCAAATAGGGTAACCCCCAGAGCAAAGAGATAGGTTTTTATATCTTACTAAAGGATAATAGATTCTTGGTGGAGCAAAGCAAAGGAGGGTGCAAGTTTCATAACTGCGCCGCTTGCACCAAAACAGTGAGAAAGAAAACTCATTCCTTCTTGATTTAGGGAACAATAAGCAGAGTGGCACAGGCCAAGAGGAGCATACATGAGTGGATGACAGAGGACAGCAAAGGAGTGATAGAATTTGATTGAAGAGGTCAGGGATGAGGAGAAATTTGAAGTACTAAAGAGAAGTGTTGACACACAAGATGTGAGTGTGAGCCAAACGTGAGGGCTTCTGTTAGAACAAAGTGGAGATGTGAAAGGGGGATAAGAGAGGTTTACGATACACATAGACAAAATTTTGAATGGAGAGACTTGAGGTGAATGAGAAGTCCTGAGGGGCACAAGAGGTGATGGGGCCAGAGCGGCCATGAGATAAATGTGAGAGACTGTTAGAGATGAGGGCAGTGAAAAGACAGAATGCCAAGAGGAGATTTATCGGTGAAGTGAGAGGTTAATTGGGGAGAGTTCAGAAGTTGTAAAAAGGGGTGAAAGAAAATGGCCTGCAAAGTGAGAGAGGGATCCAGGTTTGAGAGAGGAGAGAGGGATGGAAGGGAGGGGGTGAGAGGAAAGCGGCATCTGTAAACTGCTTAACTCTGCACAAAACGGCCAGGGTTTTAAGGGCCCCCTGCTTCTGCCGGCCAGGTAAGCTTCTAATGTGGCAGCACGTATTCCTGCGGAGTGGAAGGCCCATCACAAAGGTTGACTAGAAATCTTTCAGATGTTAATTGCTGTATTCTGGTTATAAACAGATACTGATGGGGTGAAATATTTCCTCAGTGTCACCGTGTGTAAAAAATTAATTTCAAAATAATGAAGCAATGCTATCCCAAAATACGCGGCATCACATAACATCATTTACATTTTCTTCCCACACAATTTAGTCAAGCCAAGCATAATTTGGTCCTCATCTGCCTCATAATTCCAGTATCCCTGCCTACAGATTTTGAAATTTTTGTCAGGAGGAGGTCCCAACACCTCAAAATGTTGACAGGGGTGTCTCGGCATCCAAATGTTTGAAGACCTCTAGAGCCTGGGCTACACTATAATCATGTGTGAAAAGGGGTAATGGCTCTAGCGAGATAGATAAACAACAAACTTCTAGAAAAGCCAACTTGTACGTTTTGGGCTCTTGTGGAATTGCTCACCTAGTGTAATTCATTCACTTTTTCAAAAAGACGTGGAAGCTATCGTTGAAATTTGTGAAAGTATTGATGTGGAAATTAAAGGAAAACACTGACTTAGAGATGGCTTTATTATTCAAATAATTTACTTAACCAATTAGTATTTCTAAATAAACAATGTGCGTTACAACTCATTATTAATGTTACAACCTGTAAATTCATTGTTTAGACTTATAACTAATTTGAGACAATAAAGTGTTAACAAAAATTAGGTGAATGGGGTGTCTGCATATGATGGATGATAGATCTTTCATGGGGCAACAATAGGAAAGCTGTCTAAAGGAACCAAAAGAAATTCATTTTAGACCAACTGATACACCTATCTATCAGGTTGTTTCAAATTATCCCTATTTCTAAGGTTGTATCTTTTCTCAGAGGGCTCCCTCTGGGGAGACTTGTTTCCTCGGTCAGGAGATCTTTCTCTCCGTTGAGGAGACCTTCCTCTGGACTGGAATCGTTTTTCCTTGGGAGTGGATTGTTTATTACCATCCCAACTCCTTTTTGGAGTATTTAGATTATTTTTAATAAAGGTTTTTTCAGGATTTTCAGTTAGTTGGGGTTTTACTGGTTTCCCACCCAAACTATCTCTACCTAGTTCTTCATAGGATTTTTCTATGCTTCTGGCAAGTTCGAATGGTTGTTCTGCTATATCTGTTTCTTTCAATTTCTGGAGATATGTTATATCGTCCATTGCCAATTGAACTAATTCTCTATATGCCTTTGTTAATTCTTTTAGTTTAACTAAAAGTTCTTCGCTTGACATTTTTCCAATGTCCGGCTCTTGTGTGTAGCTAGTTAGAACCGGCCACGTGGCTCCTGGTCTACCTAGTGGACCTAGCCTGGTGATGTGATTATGATGTTTTAGGGCGCCTTTAAACCAGAGCAGGTGCTCTTGGTAATTTAGTGGGATTTCAACATCCTCGAAAGGAGTGTATTCATCCGGAGGTTCCTCTATTTTGTAAAAGTGGAATTCGTGTGTTACAGCGTTTGCTGCTGGAACGTTTATCCATGAATAGAATACCTCTGTCTGCCGATATTCATGGGCCTCTACCACGAATATGACTGTACCACCTTGTGATGTCAGTCCATTTTCTATAAGTTTAATAGTTATAGTTCTTCTTATATTTGCCGGGATGAGAATAGCATCCGGGTCATTCTGTTGGAGAGTTGTGTCATCCGCTACGAGTTGAGCTGCTATTCTAGCTCTCTCTGTTTCATCTTCACTTTCCACCATTTTACTGACAGAAAGGTTTTTGTTGCAGATCAAGTTTCAAGGAAACAAAGATTAGGTGCACAATATTTTGGAACACTTTATCCTTCAACGTTGACTAAACCAAAAACTATACATAGGAATCTCTTCCTACTAAGTTCCGGCGGATTTTAACCTTTTACCCACTCCAGACGTCTTTTGGAGTTTTTACGGGAAAAGGGCTCTGTGTGAAAAAGCATGACTGAGTTACTCTATTGTCTTGCGTTAGATTATCGCCTTACCAAACTTTGGGCGCCATGTAGTGTAGTTCCTATATTCCCAATAGGCTCTGCGCATTGGAATAATATAAACAGCAGTGTAGACGTAGGACTGAGGTCGACTAGGTCCCTACTGACTATATTAGACTTAATTAGTTTTGCCAGCTAGCTCAGAGGTCACTAGAAACTTTCTCGAATAAACAAGGAGGAGTTTAACTTCCCTGGATAGACAAGAAGGGATTAGCTTCTGAGAACCATAAAACATGACAACTTTGCTCCCTCAGAATAAGAGTGTATCTCTAGAGTCGTGTGAAAACAATAGACAGCTATTTTACTCAGTCAATCGTGCATACTTAGTTTCACCAGAGTGCAGATAAAAGGTGTTATTTATTGAGCAGTCTTCTTTCTCATGCAAGATAAATGAATTGCTACAATTGCAATACTTATAGTAAAGTAAAGTACGTACAGTAAAAGGAGTATTATAAAATAATACTGTAAAAGCATTGATATGTTTTCTTAGCAATATGATACTTTAAAATAGATAAAATATATACATACATAAAAACATTGACTAACGTACTCAACTGGTGCTTCTAAATACGCCTACCCCGGTGTACCTGGCCTAAGCCTAATACGTGGGAAGGAGTAAGTAAGTAGCAGATTAAGTTAAGTTGGTTTTGCCAAGAATCTGAATCAAGAATTCTCTTTAAGGGTTTAGTCAGCTCCGTACCTGGGTAATAGAATGCAGGAGGTCTGGTATCTCTCTCTCAGGACTCGATATCCCAGCAACCCGCAAGGGCGGCTGGAAACACCGGAGCTGGATTTCTCGGCAGGAGAAAAGACAGCGTCTCTCTCAGTGCATCAAAAGGGAGGGGCGGCGTCCGTGGGCTCTCGCATCAGCTGGGCTCTCGGGCAAGTAGATAGCCGCTCTGCTCCAAACCACTGTGTGTTTGCTTAAGGCAACTGTTGGTATATTTATACCTGAAAGGTGCCGGGTTTGACGTAAGGTTGGACATAAGACGTCACTAAGAACTAACAGTTCTTTCTGGACTCCAGGAGTTCTTGTTCAAATCAAAACAAAAGCAGGGGGGATTTCCCAGGCTGCTGGAGGCTTGGTTTGCTTAAAGAACGCGTTGCACTTTCTAGGAGTCTAGGGGAGTAGCCTTGCCGTAGTTGGACTGCATGGGCTATTACTAAATATGGATATGATTCTTATTCCTTTGTAAGGATATTGTTTGTTATAACCATATAAGGGCATAAATCAAAAATATCGAGTTAGGGTCCTAGATAGAAATACAACACTTTAAGTTACGGTTGCAGAGGGCAAATGCTGTTTTTGACTAGGTGTAATTGACGACATGGAGTAAAACATTTTTAATGCCATAGTTTTTAACTTAAAGCATAATGTGCATGTTTTTATGGTTTGAGTGATGCAATTTACTGATATATGTTCTTCCACTTATAGTGAAAACCCTGAAGAAGAGCTTCTACAAGCTCGAAATGCATTGGGTAACATATGATTCACTGTCGAAGAAGTTTGTCTTTTGAAATTTCATGCCCAGAAAAAGGCTTGGATTAGCATATCTGAGGCACAAGAAGCTGTTTGAATACTTATTTTCACACGTGATGTATCAACAGAAAAATAAATGAAGTTATAAGAAGATTTTGGAGTACTTTGATCAATTAAGCATTCGAAAAGTTGAAAAATAGTACCAACTAATAATTTGAAACTGTGCGCCAGTGATAGACTCGCAAATACGTTCCGCTTGTTCTAAAGTATTTTTAAATGCCAAGTTGAAGTGAGAGTAAACTGCACACCCAGGCCCTGCAAAGGCAGGCCTGAGACATGGCTATGGGGCTACGTATTTGGTGGCACAGTCAGTGCTGCAGGACCACTAACAGCATATAATTTACAGGTCCCAGACACATGCAGTATATTGTACTAGGGACTTAGTAAATTAAATATGCCAATTGGGCATGAGCCAATGTTAACATGTTTTAGTGAGCAAGCACATACACTGTAGCACTTGTTAGCAGTGGCAAAGTGCTCAGAGTCCTAAAGACAGCCAAAACGGGGTCAGAAAAAAAGGAGGAGGAAGGCAAACAGTTTCTGGGGACCCTCCGGAAGGGGCAATTTTCCAACAATTGGGCTTTCTCCTCTGTAGCACTGAAAGCTTCCCCACATCAACAGAGTTTCTGGGGGAGGTTGGAGCCCCTCCACCGCTGGGTCCCTCAAGTCTGGGAAGCTTATACTAATCTGCAGAGTTTCCAGGGACGAACACCCACAGCTCCTTCATAGTGAGTCCCCTTAAGTCCGGGAAGCTTGCACCTACTGGTGAAGTTTCCAGTGCTGGGTGAGCCCTTCTGCAGCTGGCCACATTAAGTCTGGAAAGATTGAACAGTTGGCCTCTGGGTGTAGAAACCCTTATGCAGCCAGGCCTCTTGAGACCAAAAAGCTTGCTCCAACAGTGGTGTTTCATGGGGTGGTGCCCCCAGCCTCTCCAGAGCAAGGCCTCTTGATTGAAGTATGCACCCATTTCCAGAGTTTCCATGATCTTTTGCCTCCATTGGCAATATTTCTGGAAAAGGCAGTGAGCCCCTCAGTAGCCGGGCTCCTTGAGTCCAGGAAACATGCACCCATTGGTGGAGTTTCTGGGGGCAGGCATGCCAAAGGCTGAATACTAGGAGGCACAATGTTTTTAGTCTGTGGAAGGCTTTCTGAAAAGGGAGAAGTACCATGGAACAGTTGGCTTTTGAAGAGCATATGAATAATAACAGAAATATAGTCTATTTTGGATGTGTGGTGGCAGTTATGTTATGTGACGAATTAAAATAGATGCTAAAATTAGCCCACAATTTTGCATTTGAGTTGCTGGGAGATGATGTCATCTATAATTTTGTACATGAAGCTGTCACTTGTCTGGGGACTTTTAGTACATTACTTACTTGATGGTAATGTGATTAAAGAGGTGGATTACTAGGGCATAGGTTCAAAAGAAAAGCAATGAGGGAAAATATACTTTTTTTTGCTGATTTGTGTATTCTTTAATTCTCATGTATGGATCTTGCCTATACCTCTAATTTCACCAACAGCTGTGTTAGAACAATGTCCAGCCTCCTGTAGAAAATGTATAAGTCAAAAAGAGGGATGAGCCCTCATATCCCGCTAGAGCAGGGGTCTTCAAACTGTGGGGCGTGACCCCCAGGGGGGCCGTGGAGCGATGCAAAGGGGGTCGCGCCTTCTCAGTCACACTACTGACCAGGCCCAAGGGCTTCAGCCCCCCTCTTCCCCGTCCTGTGTGTCAGCTCGGGCTGCTGCAGTGCAACTCGAGCTGCTGGAGGCTCAGCAGGGCAGTGTCTGGAGTCTTATCTCTGGAACACCCGTCGGAATTTTTCATAGGTCTTTAAAGACCATTTGCATATGTACATGCCTTTGTAAACTGGTTACAGAGGCTTAGTGTTTTTTCCTGGCCCCAGTACCCCCTGGGTCCCCACTCTGCCTATTCCTTACATTGGTATTTTACATTTACTGCTTTAGTGTGAGAATGCATTTCATGAAAAGGAATATAAAGTAGGGTTGCCAAAAGAAAAATGCCTGCCGTGTGTTGTTTAAAGAGCCTGCAACTACCTCTTCTTGACAATAAATAGGCTTATAAATAAAAAAAGTATGTATTTATTCATCATGTGACTTTTCTGTTCTCTTTAAGTATCAGTCATGGATCATTGAGGCAGCCCTGGAACACAATTAAAAGGGCTTTTTATTTATATTTTCTGTTCGAAGTATGCACATATAAGTGCTTAAAATACAGCTTTAGGTGAATGCTTAATTTTGTACCGACTGGGCCCTCAAAATAATCTGCTGTCAACCCTAACCATAGGACTGGAAGTTTGTTTCAGGATAAGCACATTATTTATTTCCTCCACCCTCGATTCCCGATTAATGCCATAATAGCAATATTTTAACTTAGATCTTAAACCCTACACCGCCGTCAATAACATGCTGAGTTACTTCAAGTGTCTGTGAATGCACCCTGCATTCAGACAACCCACTCCTCATTCTCGCCCTTCACTTTAACGCTCACTCTGCACTCACAGCGATCACAATGCGCTCACACTGATCACCATGCACTCACACCATTCACCCGTTTACCCTGCACTCACAGTGATCACTCTGCACTCAAAATGCACTTGAGCTGTTCACCCTATACCTCACCCTGCAGTCACACAAGCACACTACTCACCCTGCGCTCATGTGACACATCACTCACCTGTCCCCCTCACTGCTCAATATGCAACTTACTCAAACAAGCCCATCAGTAATCATACATTTATTCGTCCTATTCTGAACTTGCATCTGCACCCAAATTCGTACGGCCACCTCACTCACCTGCAGTCACTCCTCTCACCCTATTCTCACAGTGTTGCATCACTCATCTTGCACTCACATGGACACTTTTGTCGCCCACACAGTGCAGAGGGTTAATGTGCCTGCTACAAAGAAAATGTACCATGCAGATCACAGAAATTAGTGTGAGTGAACTATGAGTAGCACTATAAAAAAATGAAATGTTTGTAAGAAAGCAGCTATAGAGAAATTAGATGCATTGTTGGTGAGTGGTAGTGAGGGAATTCATGGAAAAGAAGGAAATAGGGGTGGGGCACCAAAAAGACTGTTACACCGTGTGCAACTAGTGTTAGGGCCAGCCCTGGCTGGGAGTATTAGTCCCTATCCCCCTGAAGTTCTGGACTAGTGGCTCCCTGCTTCTGCCTATTATTATTATTTACATTTGTAGTGCGCTACTGTTACCGAAAGATGTACTGGGGATAATAGCGATCTGCTGCCTGAAGGCAATGGAGAAACACACAGAAGGAGAAGGAGAACCAGCCAAATAGGGTAACCCCCAGAGCAAAGAGATAGGTTTTTATATCTTACTAAAGGATAATAGATTCTTGGTGGAGCAAAGCAAAGGATGGTGCAAGTTTCATAACTGCGCCGCTTGCACCAAAACAGTGAGAAAGAAAACTCATTCCTTCTTGATTTAGGGAACAATAAGCAGAGTGGCACAGGCCAAGAGGAGCATACATGAGTGGATGACAGAGGACAGCAAAGGAGTGATAGAATTTGATTGAAGAGGTCAGGGATGAGGAGAAATTTGAAGTACTAAAGAGAAGTGTTGACACACAAGATGTGAGTGTGAGCCAAACGTGAGGGCTTCTGTTAGAACAAAGTGGAGATGTGAAAGGGGGATAAGAGAGGTTTACGATACACATAGACAACATTTTGAATGGAGAGACATGAGGTGAATGAGAAGTCCTGAGGGGCACAAGAGGTGATGGGGCCAGAGCGGCCATGAGATAAATGTGAGAGACTGTTAGAGATGAGGGCAGTGAAAAGACAGAATGCCAAGAGGAGATTTATCGGTGAAGTGAGAGGTTAATTGGGGAGAGTTCAGAAGTTGTAAAAAGGGGTGAAAGAAAATGGCCTGCAAAGTGAGAGAGGGATCCAGGGTTGAGAGAGGAGAGAGGGATGGAAGGGAGGGGGTGAGAGGAAAGCGGCATCTGTAAACTGCTTAACTCTGCACAAAACGGCCAGGGTTTTAAGGGCCCCCTGCTTCTGCCGGCCAGGTAAGCTTCTAATGTGGCAGCACTTATTCCTGCGGAGTGGAAGGCCCATCACAAAGGTTGACTAGAAATCTTTCAGATGTTAATTGCTGTATTCTGGTTATAAACAGGTACTGATGGGGTGAAATATTTCCTCAGTGTCACCGTGTGTAAAAAATTAATTTCAAAATAATTAAGCAATGCTATCCCAAAATACGCGGCATCACATAACATCATTTACATTTTCTTCCCACACAATTTAGTCAAGCCAAGCATAATTTGGTCCTCATCTGCCTCATAATTCCAGTATCCCTGCCTACAGATTTTGAAATTTTTGTCAGGAGGAGGTCCTAACACCTCAAAATGTTGACAGGGGTGTCTCGGCATCCAAATGTTTGAAGACCTCTAGAGCCTGGGCTACACCATAATCATGTGTGAAAAGGGGTAATGGCTCTAGCGAGATAGATAAACAACAAACTTCTAGAAAAGCCAACTTGTACGTTTTGGGCTCTTGTGGAATTGCTCACCTAGTGTAATTCACTCACTTTTTCAAAAAGACGCGGAAGCTATCGTTGAAATTTGTGAAAGTATTGATGTGGAAATTAAAGGAAAACACTGACGTAGAGATGGCTTTATTATTCAAATAATTTACTTAACCAATTAGTATTTCTAAATAAACAATGTGCGTTGCAACCCATTATTAATGTTACAACCTGTAAATTCATTGTTTAGACTTATAACTAATTGAGACAATGAAGTGTTACCAAAAATTAGGTGAATGGGGTGTCTGCATATGATGGATGATAGATCTTTCATGGGGCAACAATAGGAAAACTGTCTAAAGGAACCAAAAGAAATTCCTTTTAGACCAACTGATACACCTCTCAAATTAATTGAGTCCAACATTGGTTTTATGGTCTAAACCCCGATGAGTTCTTTTCTTTCTTTAACACCATTACTGCTGATGCTTTTCCCCTCCTGTGCTGGATATTATTATTTCCCATTATTCATGACAAGGTCAGCTCGTCATAAGCCCACGACCAGTGTACTGCATGACGAGCTGACCTTGTCATTAGCATAGAAGGGGTTAAGATGAATGGTGTTGGTCATAAGAGGTGAAAGTTGATGCATTTCAGACTCCAAATAAGGCCTCCTCAGGACTGTGCGAGCCAGGAATCACCCGATCTATAGTTGGTTGTAACTCGAGGCAGGAGCTTTCCAGTGAGGAAACTCTGAGGGTCATAGCGGGTTCCAAGACCAAATGTAGTGAGGAAGGAATGAAAAAGACGGGTGCCAAAAAATAAACGTCCTTCAAAGTTGAATGTGGTAGCTGAAAAAACTGTCAAATATTTTAAAACGTCTTCAAAACATCATAAAAAGTGCCTGGAAGGGGAAGTATGGTTGCGTCCATGATCTTCAATCATTCGGTGCACTGTCCTGAGGAGGCCATTGATTGAGGATCGCGGTTGGTTGCACGTGGTTACATTTGATCAAATCTGTACACATCTAGGGAATTTTCCAAGATCTGCTGGAAACTGGCCATTACTCCTAGTCTGGACAAAATGCACTATAGACCAAATCATACTACTTATTTTAGTTCAGTGTCTAAGTTAACATGATTTGACAAAACAATTGAAAGATGCATTGACAATGAGTTAAGTTCCTTCTTTAACAAAAAAGAACCTTCTAGCAGACTACTAATTTAGGGTCATTATTGACTTTAGCAATGAATCAGGTACATTCAAAATGCTGCACGATATTCACTGCATTCTGAATGATGGTGAATGCAAAGTTAAATCTAAGTACCCACACTTTTCAAACTTAATCTTTATCCAAGGATCTTATTGTTCGAGGAATATGGTGTCTCATTCAGTAAAAAATTGATAACTTTCTCATTCAATGAGCTAATGATAATTCATGTGATTGATGTAAATCAATTTCTTGGTACTTAATACTGAGAACCTGAGTTCTTACTCATCACACCAAGGTAAATCAAAGACTTGTATCCCTCGCTCACGAAGGAATAAACAATTAATGGCTTCTCTCATTCAATCTCGTCCTCAGTAAAATCCCTGGGCTTTATTTACTATTGCTTCCACTCTATAAATAACTCAAACAGAACATAGCGAGATCTGCCAATTATTAGAAGCATCCAATAAAAACGGTTTCAAGGGCTGGCTCCCATGAAGCAAAAAATGACCTCTTACAGAGGCAGCTTACGGTTTTGACTTGCCCTTCTGCATGTTCTTGCGCCTTTCTTGAGAGATACCCTATCTCTCAAGTTTTTTAGATCTGGGTGTATGCAACCGCTTTTTATGCAGAATTTTAGCGGCCTGGGATGATTGGAGAAGCACAGGTAAAGCAGCAAGGCTAAAGCAACAGCAGGATGAGGGTGATTGGGGGACGGGAGAGGAACCATGATAAGTACATGATTTACAAACGTTGCTGAGTGCTTTCAGAAGGCCAAACAAGTTGAGCCCAGGAGCAGCCCCCAGCGCTACAGAGGCAAGTCTGGACTGACATCGCACCCAAGGCACACTCTGAAAACAGCATGCAAATGTGACAAGCAAAGAACAATATTTATGGGCCTGTTTACACTATTATCCAAGCGCTCATTTGCCGCACACGGAAAAGGACTGGGTAGAGGGATGGCTGGAGCAGCGAAGCAGAAGGAGGTTGTGGGACATTACAGCCCTGTTACAGAGCTCAGAGCCACTGAATACATCAAGCCCTCATGTGAAATGCTCTTAGAGAAAGGGAAAAAGAAGTTCCTAAACAGACGCTAATATTGGGACAAGTAGAGGGGTACAAGTAATGCAGCACTGATCCGTGGGAGTGAACAACCCATGAAAAGGAGGAACAAATATGAAAGATTAACGACTTGGAAGCAACGATTTTTATAGGACACTTAAACAAACAAATTAAAAGCAATGGACAGACTTGAAGCCCACAAAGTATATACAACAGGTCTTGAAACTCGACTTAAAAATGGTAAATAGACTGGTAAACGCCATCATGCTATCAACCGTGAACAAGTTATCAGGCGATTACCAAACGCGCCAGTACTTTTTACAACCTGAGTGTTATTTGAATTAAAGGAAGTTTGGGAAACGCTGAATTCTGTGAGTGCATTTTCAATTCTTGGAAAAGGAACTGTGGACGATATATATATTTATATATATTCATTGAAAAAACCATAGGTTTCAGGGGTGTTATAGTTAGCTGGACATTTCACTCATACAAACCATTGAAATTCCTCCGTTATAGTTAGTTGTACTAACTGTAACTCTCGCGCCCACAATCCACTGGTGTTAATGTCACATATTACATCATTCATGACATGGTCAGTGACATCACTGATGACATCACTGATGCCATGACTGATGACATCACTGATGACATCATCCAGTTAATGTGGTTTGGTTCCATATTTAAATATGTATTATATATATATTAAATATATAGCAATCTGCTTTGAAGAATGAGTGGATATATAAAATTCTGGATAGTGGATTTAGTAGCAATCTGACTGATAATTGATTGTTTACTTGAGTAATTTATAGTGTCTCACTAAATATATTGGATAGTGACTAAACTGTGTGAATATCTGTATGACTTGGTCAGTTGTTGCGTAAACTGCTGCCCCAGTTGGTTACTAGCTATGTGGAACTCAATATTAGTTATTGATTAGTTAACTGATTATTTGCAATGGAGAGTGAATGTGTGTGTGCTTCGGTGGGCAGTCTGTGACTGCCCAAAGATATGTGACTAGTTAATTCAGTACGTCGATAATGAGGTTACGACTACGTATTGTAATACTTGTTTGGTTGAGTGAATATCTTTATGAGTGTGGTGATGAGCAAAAACATTTCTCAATGGTACATGTCCAACAAAGTAGAAAAATAAAAGACAGTGTATGTGACAGTTCTTGTATATATATGTGTACATGAAACTCATTGATTGCATGAGTGACTGTATAGATAATTGTATTCTTGTAATTGTGATTTCATAACACACAAGTTACTATTTATATGAATAAATGAAGTGATATTTGTATAAGTGTGTAGCTGAGTAAATGTAAATAAGGTACATTGTTTGCAAAAGTGAGTAGGATGACTGCATAACTTAATAGGATGTGTGCTGGTGTGTAATGTTAATATAAGTGTATAAGTATATTTGATAGTGTTATATTGATCATTGACAACATGTATGAGTGAATCTATAGGTAAGTGATTAGATGTGTATATACATCTAGGAATACTGAGTGGGTTTTTAGATAGTTGTATTGTTGTGTCAATGGATTAAAAATATGCTACTCTGTCTTTTTGCAGTGTGTGATGAAAGGTTATAGTAGTGCATGATGAGGTGTATCTGATTGTCACGTGGATGATGTCAACAGTGATGTCATCAGTGATGTCATTTGAGATATCATCAGTGATGTCATCAGTGATGTCACTGACCATGTCATGAATGATGTAATATGTGACATTATTACCAGTGGATTGCGGGCACAAGAGTTACAGTTAGTACAACTAACTATAACAGAGGAATTTCAATGGTTTTGTATGAGTGAAATGTCCAGCTAACTATAAGACCCCTGAAACCTATGTTTTTTTCAAATAATTTCTAAGGTTTTTTAAATGATAATTCCTAACTATAACCTGCCTGAAACCTATGTTTTTTTCAGTGAATTTCAAAGGTTTTTTGAATGATAATTCCTAATTATAACCTGCCTGAAACCTATGGTTTTTTGAGTGAATTTGAAAGGTTTTTTAAATGACAATTCCTAATTATAACCTGCCTGAAACCTATGGTTTTTTCAGTGGATTTCAAAGGTTTTTTAAATGACAATTCCTAATTATAATGTTGACCACTTCCCCATATTTTCAACAAAAAAACTAATTTGCAATGCTATTTAAAAAAACAGGCAATAGTTCCACTCACCACTAACAAATTAACATCAACTTTTAACTAGTGTAAGGACGTCGACTATGTACTGCGTGAATTACATCCAACTCACACCCATATTTATAGAGCAATATGTGATAGAGGTACTAATTTTACACTTCTGACACCCAACAAAATCACAATACCCGGCGCCACTACCACTACAACCACCTCTCCTGACCCCTCCCCCTTCCCAAAATAATATATCCCCTCAACAGCACACTAGCTCAATGTTCAGAGATGTGGCAACCAACTATGTACAAGGGAAGGAATTCGTACATCAACAATAATGTACACAATGCTAACACTACCGGTGATATTCTATACACAACTCACTATACAAACCAAAAACTTTTCTGTGTGTAAATATACCATTGATACGTGTAGTGTACTGCACAGTGGACGCATCCATATTATCTCAGATGGTAATATCTCGGTCATGTTGCTGTGTTGTATCCCCCCTTCAAGCAGAACTGAAGTGGGCTGATCCAACGTACGCAACGTCAGCGTAAGAGTATAAATAATTAGCTTACGCCTTGGGCGTGGTTCACTTCTGCAAAGAGAAAAGACTCTGCCACAGCGAAGGTCCTCACCCTCCCACGTGGCTGCCGCCATGACCACATGCTTTCTCGATACAGGCCGATTGTGAACTCAGCGCCAAAGCACCCCCGCAGACTTATGTCTGTATCAACTACTGTCTTCCATCTACACTGCGGACAGCAGGGTTCACAACTTGAATTCAGCTTTGGATCTACACTACGCATAACATTGAAGTTATCCTTCATTTATGTAAGGCAGAGACAATTTTCTTAAAGTTTAAACAGTTGGAAATTCAGCCTTCATTTATTTAATGCAGAGACAATTCTACTATATGTCTTCAGATTTTGTTTACATAACTAACTAAAAGCATTCGTCCATGTCTTTCTCAACAACTGACTTCAAATCTACATTGCGTACAACAGGGTTCACAACTTGAATTCATCTTTCCATCTACACTACGGACAGCATTCAAGTTAGCCTTGATTTATGTAAGGCAGAGACAATTTTATTAATGGATGCCACAAAAAACATTCCTCAATGTCTGCACAAAGAACTGCCTTCAAATGTACACTGCGATCAACAGAGTTCACTACTTGATACCAAAAGCGCAGAAGCACTACAAACAACATTTAATTCGGTCTCGATTTATTTAAGGCAGAGACAATTTTCTTAAAGTTTGAACAGTAGGAAATTCAGACTTAATTTATTTAATGCAGAGACAATTCTACTATATGTCTTCAGATTTTGTTTACATAAGTGACAAAAAGCATTCGTCCATGTCTGTCTCAACAAATGACTTCAATCTACACTGCGTACTACAGGGTTTTCCGGGAGTGCACTGCTAGCTTATACTGCTTACGGAGGCTAGCTACCAACAACCTATCTCGGGGTACACTTTTCCATGCTAAAATGAGTAGACGATGGGCTCTCGAGCAGGTATCATCAAACCACCTAGAAACACGGTTCCCTTTGGGCTTGGTGCCAATCGTCAGATCTGCTGCGTTCTGGCTACAAATACCCTCAAAGACTTTAAGGACCAAGTCCTTTGGGTTCGAAGAGTCCGCACACATAGCGAAATTCCCTTCAGCCTTTTTACAAAGATCCGTGAAAAAAGTTATTGGGTGTTACTTTAGACCACTTGAGCCTCCTCCCCTGGTCACCTGATACAAACAGTTAGCTCCAGAGTTTTTCCTCCCCAGGTCCAAGATACCAACCCCTCTATCCAATTGTAAAATAACAGGGTTATGGTCGCTATACGATGACACCCTGGCGTTATAAGAGTCTACTCTGTCTAACCACCTGGGGGACAAAAATATATAATCAAACATGGTGTCTTTAATGTTAGATTTGAACGTGGGACACCGCTCTGAATGGCTGAAAAAGCCAGGTTAAAAAAGATCTGCTTCAGCCAAAAGGTCCTCCAGGGCCTTCCCCCGGAGGGAATGTTCAAAGTGGGGAGTCACCGAGTGACTAGGACCCAGTGATCATCAATGCGGCAATTTCAATTGCAAGGATGTACATTAAAATCGCCCATTAAAAGTACATGATTAATCCGTGGATTGTTTTAATCTATATTCTTCTAAAAACAATTTAAGAAAACACAAGTGTTGATTCCTGAAGTCCGATTCCCCGGAGTTATACATATTTACCAATAATAACTTTGAGTGGCTATCAATGGTTACTGTGTGGATAATCAACCTCTAATATTTTTAAAGAGCCCTCTAATATGAGTGAAAGGAGGAGCACTAAGCCTCCTATTTCTCTTCCCATTGCAGCAGGCTGAGCAGGTTGAAAGAAAGACCTTAACCCATCAACCCAAAAGTTTGCCCCCATATCCCACGTTTCCTGTAGCGCTATTATATCGCGAGATTTATTAAAATCATGGCATAAGGGGTCATCTCTTTTTGATCTAAGGCCCACAATATTCCAACTAATAATACTACAGGCTCCTAAAGTTTTACCTCCAGCATCGATATTGACAGGACCCTTCGGACATGGGGCAGCATTACCACCCACCTTTTTGATCAGTCAATCATTCTCATCAAATTGTGCTAGAGGAAGGAATCTATTTGAGAGGTGTAAGTCCGCCTCAGCCGTCTGCGACAGACAATGGGCCAGATGTGAAGGTATGCTTGTCTCCCTAATTTTATTTTCTAGACCAGGCACGGCACTTCTTCTAATGGGGTGGCTTGTTAAGGGCTGTTGACATTCCCTAATATCCCACCTTACTACATCCCCTGCTCTTACAGGGTTTTTTTTACAGGGGGTAGAAGAAACCCAATGGAAGTGCCCTAATGTCACCCCCATATACGGTAGAGGAATTCCAGAACAACCTGTCTACAACACACCGTTTATTAAAATTGACTATGATACAGTCACTAGGCACCTTTTTGGGTCCGCTTCCAACCCAAGACACCCTCCTTGCCATTATAATATGGGCTGAGATCTCAGATTGGCCTGTACAATATTGGTCACACCAATGTTTCGATTTTCGAATAAGGGCCATTGTTGATTCACTGTCGTGGTCCCTAACAGGAGGTACCCTAACAAGAACCGCAAGCAGGGGGGTGGCTTCAGGTGGAAGATTAATTCTACCCCCGTTGTAACTTACATTATTAGTTTGGGGTGCACACTTCTCAGTACCTGTCACCATCATGCCAGTAGATAATAAGTTATCTGAGCTACGGATATTTAGACAAGACCTCGCTGGATTTAGGTTTCCCCCCACTTCAACATCAAAAACAGATTTTACCCCTCTTTCTGCAGGTAAATGTAGTTGGTTACCTAGGTCTTTCTCTTGGGGGTAATACTTCTCGCTACAGGGGGATTGGGTAACAAACCTACTTTAGGAATAAATACAGTAGGGTGCTTTGTGTCCATTAGAAAGGAGTCCAACCTCTCACATTTCTTCTTGAGGTCCCCAACACATGTATTAAGAGTGTCAATAACATATTTGACGATACCCATTAATATGGACTCAAACAGCTCACTAAAAATCTCCTCTATCAGGGTCCGAAGAGTCAGTTCAAAGTTTTAATCCAGCTCAAACGGCGGTTTAGAGGGACCTTTTTTACATGCTTTTGCCGTTTAGCAGTTTTCCTGTTAAAGCCCTTTTTCTCCTCGGTCAATTACAACACTGATGACATCTCGAATGTCATCACTGATGATATCATCCATAGAACCACTCACACACCCACTCATACCCTGACACAACCTCTCATACACCCTCTTACACACACAAGTACTCACATACCCATTCACAGACCCATACAAGTACGTACACACCCACTCACCTATCCAGACCGCCATTCACACACCCAAACACTCACCCATACAGTCTCTCAACAGAGCCACTCACTCACCAATACAGCCACTCAATCACTGTAATACAATGAGTAAGATGGTCACTCTTGACTCCATTTTGAATACACAATTCCATTTTTTTGCTCTCTCACAGTTACAGGGTGAGGATGGGATGTTTTCACTCTTCACCTGTTTTTGCTCTTCACCGTGCAGAGTAAGCTGTAACATATCGTTTGGGATGCGCACTTGGTACAGTTCATAGGGTTGAGATTGTTTTTGCTAGTGAAATGTGCAGCTCTGCCTCAGAGCAAACATGGGTGCCTGGCCAGCTCCTGTGAGTGACAGTGATGCCGATCTGTACGACCAGCCTTGCTTTTTCAACAGAAGGAAGGGGGTAGAGGTTTCTAGAAATTTCTCCTTGGGTTGAGTAAAGGTATTTAAGATGAGGGTCTTGGCTCTCAGATAGGAGCTCCCCTGTGGAGAGGGCGCATTGCAACAGGGAACTTTTTGTGATCCTGATCAAGACTTCTGCCTGATTGTGAGGGCTCCCCAGTCATGCTGGCCAGAATGTTGAAAGAAACTCTATCAGTGATATATTTCTATTACTTACTGTGTGTAAATATCATATAAATTATCTTGATCTGTGTACATATTTCTTATGTTTTTCTGCTTTGTATACATGTTCCCTATATTTGACTTCTTTCATTCGACATCTGGGAAAGTGCATCAATAAGAATAGTTTGTCTTTTTTTTAAAGTGCAGCATTAATAAATAGATGAGCTTAATTTTGAAAACACATTGATACATTTGGTTGCCTCATTTTCAGAGAGTGCTGAGTTCCTTTTTAAGTGTGTCCTTGTGTTTCAAGTCTGAAGCAATATACACACCAACACAACCACGTACATACCCATTGACAAATCCATATCACAAGTTCTACAGCTACTCAGTCTCCCATACAGCCAATCACACTAACACGCACTCTTCCATACAGCCACTCACACACCAACTCACTTAGCCAAACACTCACCCACCCATACAGCAGCTCATACAGCCACTCACCCACCCATACAGCCACTGACACTCACTCACTCACTCACTCATCAATATGGCCACTCACACTGACACTGTCACCCACACAGCGACTCAAACACTTACTTATACACCCATATAGCCACTCATACACCCACTCACACACCTGTACAGTCAGTCACTCAGACACCCACTCACACACGAATATACTCAGTCACAAAGAGACTCACATAAACTATGCTAAAAAAGGAATCAGTCATTAGTAGGACACAAAGTATATTAATGTAACATTTGTGGCATCTTAGTATACACATTTAACACACAAAAATGTTTGAGGAACTTTCAACAGGATAGGGACTTGACCTCCAAGGAAGTCTACACACCAGAATTGCTGAGAGATTGTAGGAGGCCATGCCAACTTTCTCCACCACTCTGCAAACGTGCCTCCTGGCACAGTGCAAGTAGAGGATTAGGTCCCCATGGCTATTGAAGGTCCTTGGGGGCCAACTACCCCTCCTGTTACATTAGGTAAGTCCCACACAATAGATTTTCCAAGAGGTTTCGGTGGCCCCCCATCACTCTGCAAACATGCCTCCTTGTGGGATGAGGTTCCCTTGGCTCCTGAGGGTCCTTGGGGGCAACTACTCTTCCTGTTACCTCCAGTAAGACCCATACAACTGGATTGCTGAGAGGTCATCGGAGGCCACGCCCTCTTTCTCCAACACTCTGTAAACGCGCCTCTTGGCACACTACTAGTTGGGAAAGAAGCCCACTTTAGTCCTGATGCCCTCAGGAGTTAAGTGGATTTAATTCCCCAACCATCAGTGTGCCAAGAGGTGTGTTTGCAGAGTGATGGAGAAAGGGGCATGGCCTCCAAGTCCTGTCAGCAATCCCATTGTCTAGGACTTACTGGTGGTAACAGAAGGGGTTCCTGGACCCCAAGGAACCTTAGCATCCAAGGGGACTCCTTCCCCCACCACCACTGTACCAGTAGGCACGTTTACAGAGTGATGGAGAAAGGGGGTGGGGCCTTGCAACTTGAGGTCCATTCGTTCTTTTTAAGGGAGGAGAGCCCCCCTTCCTTGGGCCAATTTGGACCCCTGGAGCCCCAATACCCCCAGGCCAGGCCTTATTTTAATGAGGGAGGGGACAGTGCGGCCCCCCCTCCCTCGGCCAATTTCGCCTCGGGGTCCCATTCCAGGGGCCCAGCCTTTCCTTTTTTTATATATATATTTATATTAAAGGGAGGGGGGCGCACAGCACTCTCCTGGACCTATTTCAGCTGTGGGGACACCACTCCCAAGGGTCTGCCCCTTCTTTAATTATTACATTTTTTCTCATTCAAACAGGGCTGATTTTGGCCCCAGGGACCCCATCCCCCTCCTGGACCTGGCCATTTCCTTATTTTTTTATTTGTGAAAAGAGGAAGGGGTGCTGCGCAGCACCCCCACTCGGCTGATTTTGGCCCTTGGGACCCCCAGGCCGAGACTATTTTTTTTTTATATTCATACTAGGGGTAGGGGTCCTGGGACACCTGGGCCTGGCCTTTTACAGCTGGAGGAGTGGGGCTGAGAGGGACCCCATCCCCTGGAGCCTGCCTATTTAATGTGGGTGCTTCCAGGGCACCCACTCACCAATGGAACCACAACGGGAGCCTGAAGGCCCCCACAGTTGCTGCCGGCTCCCCGCCTCCTGTGGGAGCCAGCATTGCGTTTACACATGGGGAGCTGCTAACATGCAGCTCCCTGTGTGGAAAAGCAATACTGCTTCACTTCTAGTAAGTGAGAGCTTGTTCTGCTTCCACTTAATAGAAGCAGAGCAGTGTTTGCTATGGCTTGGCAGGAGCAGTGCTGTTGCCAAGCCATAGCAAACAGCAATGTCCCGGGGTGGGCACCACGGGATATTGCAGGAGCCAGCCCTGGGGGGGCGGCAGTCCCCAGGGCCATTTATTAGCTCCAGGAGGGGGGCTGCACAGCACCCCTCCAATGTTAATTTTGCCCCAGAGAGGTGGTGGCGTACACCCCCATATTTAATTTTAAAATGTTGTCCCAGGTAGGTGAAAGTCCCCAGGGCTGCGGGGTGCCCCATGGACCCCCGCTCTAATTTCATTCTAGCCCCGGGGAGGTGCACGCCCATGCATTAATGGTTGCTTTTGCCCCTGGTAGGTGGCTTTTCCCGGTTGTTGTGGTGAGGGCAGACTCCCTGCATTAAAATGTGCATGTTGACCTGGGGTGGTGGCAATCCCCAGTGCTCTGGGGTTACCGAATAGCAACCCCGCACTTTTATTAAAATGAAGCTGCAGGATGGTGGTGGTCCCTGGGGCATAATATGCCCCAGGAGAGTGGGCTCATGCACTCCCTTCCTTTATTTGTACCCTACCCTGGACCCGGCCCACTCGAGGCTAATTAATACCAAAACGCGGGTGACAGCGCTTCATTTTCATTTTAAAATGATTTTCGTGCCATGGGGGTCACTGTGGGACCCCCCAAGGGGGCATGGGGGTCAAGGTGTTTTTACCCTGCCCCCTATTTATTTTTCTTTGTGTTTGTTTCTGTGCCTTGGTTAAACTGAGTCACAAGATGGCTACCGACACTTCCTGGTTTGAAGTGCTGACAGCCAATTAGATCTCAGCACTAGATCAGGAAGGGTCACATAGTCAATTCATCCCTATATAAACAACTGGGAATTTCTTTAACTAACTCTGAAACTACTGAACGGATATACACCATTTAACAAAAATGACTTTTTCTTGACCAACAGATACCTTTCTGACAAATTTTGTGTAATACCATTCAGCAGTTTGGACTGTAGCTGTGTCTAAATGTTCCTATAATAATTAACATGGGGAAAACGCATTTTGGGACCCCACCCTGTTTCTCGGCCCCCGCTTGATGGATCACTCAGAAATTTTAACAAAGCAGCTGAGGTGAGTGCCAAATCAATTCTGAACATTTCATGCGATTCGTCTAACGAGGTCAAAGTTATTGGCAAATGAAAAAATGTTTTTCTTATGGTATCTAGGTCCTAACTATAACTACCTACTGGTGACTGCCAGTAGGTAATTCATATATATGCCTCATTTTTGCACCACTGGCTTTCTGGATGCACTCCAACAAACCACAAAAGCCAGAGTGCAGTAGCCTGATGGTTGGAGAGCCCCAGAGGACTTCATTGCAAGAACTGGAGATGGAAGGGACAACAACAACAGAGCAAGTTCGGTGCTGGGAGCCCGAGGGCTACCCTTGGTGGGAACTTGTTCTTTGCCTGAAGCCGTAATAATTGATTTAAGGAAGTTTTCGAGGCCGGGGACAGCTCAGGGAACATGTCTAGCTGTGAATACTGGGACCTCAAAATGAACTTTCACTCTAGCAGGTTGAACAGAGAAATCGAGGTGAGCGCTGCTCTGAAATATTTTGAATGAGGAATCTGGAATGGGTTATTTACTGGAAGTTAAAGTGTGGCTGACAGCAGTCAGTAAAAGAACTCAGACTTTTGTACTTACTGACACATTGGTAAATATGACGTGAAAGGCGGCCTACACTCAGAACTTGATAAGAGAAATTTGACTTGTGATACTTTTCAAAGATGTCAGGAGCTTATTTAAGCACCCACGAGGCTAGCAAAGAGCTGAATGTTAAACATAGTTGTTCACTGCTAGAAGCATGCAAAAATTTTAATTGTTTTTAACTTACTGCCAGGGCCAGGGCGAGTGATAAAAACTACAAGAGTGACTCTTTCATGAGTACTCAGCGAAATGCGTTCCAGTTTTAATGCTAGTACTGTTGGTGAATAAATGAATTAATTCCCAGGAATTAGTGCAGAATTTCTCTAGATGGAGGGAAACGCTTTGTGTGTGTGTGTGTGTGTATATATATATATATATTCACTGAAAAAACCATAGGTTATAGACCATATATAGTTAGGAATTAGCATTTACAAAACCTTGAAAATTCACTGAAAAAACCATAGGTTATAGACCATATATAGTTAGGGATTAGCATTTAAAAAACCTTATTTTACTCACACAAAACCATTGAAATTCCATATATAGTTAGTTGTACTAACTATATATCACGCACCCGCAATCCACTGCTGATGATGTCACATATTACATCATTCATGACATGGTCAGTGACATCACTGATGACATCACTGATGACATCTCAAATGACATCACTGATGACATCACTGATGACATCTCAAATGACATCACTGATGACATCACTGATGACAACATCCAGTGACTGTATTTTTCTGTAAAGTTAAAATATGTCTTACATATTTATGAATGAGTCGATGTATAAGTGTCTGGACGAAGGATTTAGTAGGTGCATGACTGAATGTATGAGTGAGTGATTAAATGTGTCTCACTGACTGCATGGGTTAGTGACTAAACTGTCTTAATTTGTGCATCATTATGTCTGTTGTTCTGTAAACTGCTGCATGTGTTGATCAGTAGCTATATGAGTAACTATATGGGTTATTGATTGGTTGCCCAAGCATTTGTATGGGAGACTGAGTGTGTGTGTGGGTGGCTGGGAAGTGTATGACTCTGTGCATAGATGTATGGGTTCAAAAGTGCATGTTGGAAACAGCTGTATGGGCGGTTGACTGTGTGCATGACTGTATTGGTGAGTGAATAGATATCTCAGTGCTACATGTCAAATTAAGTACATATGTAAAATACAGTACATGTGAGAGTTGACATATATAAATAACTGTGCATAAGAGCCAGTGAATGTGTGAGTGGCTGTATGGATCATTGTGAACTTGTATCCAGGATTGTATAAGTGAGTAAATATGTTTTAGTATATGTTTGAATAAGTAAGGTGTGTTTAACTGTATAGTTAAGGAAATGGAGGTGTGATTGATTGTTTGCATGACTGTCTAGGTGTGTGTGTAACTTCATGGATGAGTGACAATCTGTGAGTCTGTGTTTACACTGAGTGTATCTAAGGTTATATTAGAGTCTGAAGAGGTTCATCGTATTATCACATGAATGATTTTATCAGTGATGTCATCAGTAATGTCATTTGAGATGTCATCAGTGATGTCATCAGTGGTGTCATTTGAGATGTCATCAGTGATGTCATCAGTGATGTCATTTGAGATGTCATCAGTGATGTCATCAGTGATGTCACTGACCATGTCATGAATGATGTAATATGTGACATCATCAGCAGTGGATTGCGGGTGCGTGATATATAGTTAGTACAACTAACTATATATGGAATTTCAATGGTTTTGTGTGAGTAAAATAAGGTTTTTTAAATGCTAATCCCTAACTATATATGGTCTATAACCTATGGTTTTTTCAGTGAATTTTCAAGGTTTTGTAAATGCTAATTCCTAACTATATATGGTCTATAACCTATGGTTTTTTCAGTGAATTTCATTGGTTTTTTAATAGCTAATATCAAAACCTTTACAATGTATTATTCTTTAAATAGAAAAATATTTTTTACATCTTTTTAATACAATTTTTTTTTATTATTTTTTTTGTTTCGCTCCCGGTACGCGAACCGGTTAGCTTCCCGTTAGCTCAATCCGGAGGCGCGACCCGGTCCGCGAACCGGTAAACGTTCCTTTTGCGCACCTCTCGCGTTACAAAACAACATCGTGACGCGTCGCGTCAGCATGACGTTTCGCGTTCTCGCGTAATACGTCATATTACGTGCTACGTTCGCGTACCCGGAAGCGCAGCGGTACGCGAACCGGAAGCGATCCGCGGCGCGGCGCCGACCGCGTAAGGTAAACACAGCAGGTCATGTGACTCGGTAATAACACTTTTCATTGGTTCATTTCACTTTTGGTTTCCTAATGATGTAATACTAGGTCATGTGATCTAAAATGAACACTTTTCATTGGTTTAGAACTTTTGCTTTTCCCAAATGATGAAAACCCCTCCTTCTTTCCTCACTCTGACTTTCATCTTGGTGAGAGAAAGACCCTTTATTTAGAGTTTGACATGGCTTCATTAGTAGCTTCAGCTGGTGCTAACCCACCACCTCCACCAAATCCAAGAAAGAGAGGACCACCTGCAGAAGTAATTTTGCAAGAAGAGGAAGAACAGGAAGAGGAGGAAGAGGAGGAAGAGCCAAGGTTTTTGCCAGAGGAGCCCAGGAGGTACAATCGAAAGGAGAATTACATCTGGCAATTCTATAGAATTCCTGAGGGGCAAAAAAAAGTGAATGCACGCTACGTGTTTTGCCGTATATGCGGTGATAGATTGTCAAGGGGAACTGATAAAAAATACAGTTACGGCAATCATACTATGCATCGGCATATGAGTAGGTGGCACCCAAATAATTATAGTGCTGCCCAGCTACGTGACGAGCAACAAAATCCCCTCCCAATGGCAAGAAGATCGGTGGTTCCAGAGGTGTCGGGACCAGAGGCGAGGGAGATGATCGCAAACATCCAAATGTTGTTTGGGCACGTAAAGCAAGTGTGCGTGGAATGTGGCGATTTCATCTGCTACAGAGAAAGTAGCATCACTTTGATTTTGCGAGCTATTCAAAATCATGTTAATGTTTGTCCGAGACGCCCCAAAAAATAAATTCTTTTTTTTTTTTTGCTCCTGTTGAGCCCTTTATAATGGATCGTTTTTGTTCCCCCCCCAAAAAAACCAAAAAATTTTTAAAAACGTTCAGAAAATACAAAAAAAGTAAAAAAATGTTCAAAAAATACTAAAAAAAATATATAACAACAAAAACATTAAAAAAAAAGTTCTTTTCAGAACTACCTCCCCATTATAAAAAAATTGGTAGAATATTTAGAACTCTGCCAACCTCTATTTCTCTTAGTTCGCTCCCCGGAGCGCTACCCGGTACGCGTACCGGAAGCTAACCAAAAAAAATATTTTTTTAAAAAAAAGAACAGTAAGTATAAGGTAAGCAAACAGACAGTTATGTGAAAAGAAAGACAGCGTTAGGGAGTAAACAAGAGATACTGTTACCTACAATCCACTGCTGATGATGTCACATATTACATCATTCATGACATGGTCAGTAACATCAACAGCAGTGGATTGTAGGTAACAGTATCCTTAGTTTACTCCCTATAGCTGTCTTTCTTTTAACATAACTGTCTGTTTCCTTCCCTTATAGTTACTGTTCTTTTTTTAAAAAAATTTTTTTGATCAGTCATAAACAGTGACATTAATAGAAACAGAGAGAGTGAACAAGAGTGAAGAACTATGGTCCTCCTCAGCCACCCTCAGAAAACCAAGTGGGTCAAGATACATCTACCGTGCCCCCTTCTACCCATTCTGAACATTATTTGCCCTCCATCTTGTATCTTGATTCGACCGAAACACAAAATGGTGGACTCCCATAACGCTGCTGGTTTGCGAACCGGGCCACTTCCCGGGAAGCGGTCCAAAAAAAAAGGTGGGAAAGTAATTCACAGACACTAAGAGTAATAGAGATGGAGTGAGTGAACAAGACTGAGGAACTATGAGAACAGAGGGACTGAGAAAAAGAGTGGAAGGAGTTGAGTAAGTAGGTAATAGAGAAAGGAATGAGGAAAGTAGCAAAGGCAGGAAACTGAGGATTAAAGAAGTGAAGCAGTGGATCTAATAGTAGGTGAATGTGATAGAAATGTAACGAAAAGAGTACAACTATTTACCTTATAATTGCCGTTAAATTAATCACATTTTATTTTTATATTTTCAATCTGTGAAAGAGAGAACCAACATTTGAAAAATATTAAAACATGTATTTAAAAATTACAAAAGACAAGGGAAAATATTGAAGGACAAATAGTTTTTCAACAACTTTGACACTGACAGAAGCTTCTGCTTCTCCAGGTCCCCTACACAATCCTAAAGATATACATTTTAAACTAACAGTATCTTGATGCAGATGAAGTGAGGCCTATCTTAAAACATGGTGCATCTTTTGCATTGCTCTTGTTTCAGAAAAGTGTCGCTTCAGGATGCCAATAACATGTCTCCTATCCAGAGATTTGTTTGAGGTGAGGCCTACTCAGAGTTCAAGATGAGATTTACACTTGTTGAAGTGTACAGAGGAGATAATATCTGTGAAAGTCTACCAATGAAGTGAGTCATGTCCACTGCACTCTTCAACAAAGTAGAAACCTCCTATGTTTCCCTGGACAGACCTAAACTTGATCTGCACAATGTGATTCATAATGATAGGAAACACAGGTGATGTAATTGAAATATGTGCAATTTATTTTGCTCATTTCACAATCACATCACTTGTGTTTCCTTTGCTTAGGTATCTCATTGTGCAGATGTAGTGCAGCATATGAAAGAATACGTAGAAGTGCAGCACTGCATGCAATAAATTTAACACTTACAGAAAACTCACCTTCTCCATGCCTCCTACACAGTTCTACATATACATCATAAATGCAAACAGTACAGAATTAATTATACATGTTAAATGGTTTATTTTTGCTGTTCTCAGAATGTATCAAAATTCACTAAAAACAGTGACTTGAAGGTATTCATCATGTAACAGCGGGGAAAAAAAAACACAATCAAAATGATTGTGTTTAAAAAACCCATACAACATCAGAAATCAAAATTCAGAACTCCTTAAAGTTAACTTACTTTCCATGACGTCCAAGGATGTCCTATGAACAGCTTACACTCTTTTGTGCTGTTATTACTTTCAGCCCGCCACTTTCTGAAAGAAAACCTCCATCGTTTTTAAAAACACGTTACATGCAATAAATGACTTCTTGCTCTCTACCACTATTTTCCACAAGGCCAAATCTAGTCAGAGCTATTTATAACTCTTGGATTTCTTGTAAGCCAATCCCATCATTTGGCATTTCCGCAACTTTCACAATTAAAATGTTGAAGATCATTTTCACAATCCTGGAATAGTAATATCTTCTCCTTCTTGCTCAGTCATGTTCTACATTTCCTATGACACTGATACTGCTTAATATGAAGCAGACTTACACTACCTCTATGAGTACTACAATTATTTAATTCTCTACATCACTTTTAATCACAAAGCAATGTAAAACAGTAGACAGCATTGCAGACTTACATTCCCTCTACTCCATGTTTTGATTGGCTGCTTCAATTAGCTTATAAAAAGAAACAGTTTTTCTGAACTCATTCAAAGTGCACATATATCTCCATGATGTCCAGTCCTATGATTAGAAGTTATGTCTCTGAACTACACTTATCCTCAAGGCCAAATTGTGTAGGAGCCATTAGAACTTCTTGAAATTCCACAGAGCACATCCCGAGATTATTTCCCTAAAATGTTGGTTTTAAAAACACCAGGTAAGAGTTTTTAAGGTCATACGGCAATTTTTTTTTGAAAACTAAAACAGAATCATTGCAGAATGACCAGCCATTTCTAGACTTTAAATAAGCTGTGTAATGTCCTGATGTTATTGAAGGGCCGTCATGATATATAATTGCTGTAGTTACAAAAGTCCTTCCTGATATTGACAACTGCGAAGCTACAAATTTTTTTATTAAAGTTGTCAATTTTGTTCCATCAGTCCTACATCGTTGGAACATTAAAATGACGTACTGGCCATATGTTCGTATAAATAATGTGGACATCATTTCAGATTTACATTGGCTACACTCCATGTTGTGATTAGCAGCTTTTACTAGCTTATTAAAGGAGACTGATTTACTGTCTGGCAAAGTTAAATATATAAATCTTTCTGAGTCTACACTAGTAGTACTTGATACCATACAGTTCTCGCAGTCATGCTGCCATTGATAAGAAAGCCCAAACAGCTGATCTACATCTACACCTTCAGCATGTAATACATCAAGCATATACATTAAAAACTCCTGACAATCTTGCTGAATATTTTGAGAGAATTGTGTTTGGCCTGAACATCTGTCTAACAGATTTCGAATTTCAGACACACTTTCTATGTTTCTTCTATCAGTGGTACATTTCTCTAACACAGAATTTAACAAACTGCAAAATCTTTGATCAGAATTGACCACAATCTCTTCTTTTACATTTTTTAGAGAAAACAAAACATTAATTACTACATTAGCATAGCAGTTGACACCAGAACTGTTTTCAAACTGAAAACCAACAACATCTTCAACAGAATCCTCTTTGTTTCTGCTTGTAATTTTAGGTTCATTCACTTTTTGTCTTTTTGCTACAACCTCCCCAGTATTGTTCTCATTTCTTCGTTTCCGGCCTACCAGACGTTTCTCAAACAAAGGAAACTGAGGCAAATGTGGTGCATACTCTCTTCTTAACCTATTATATTCCTTAACACAATCTAGATCTGCACAAATGTTTGTGACATCACACTCAATCAAGTACAATCCCGATAAAGTTCTAACTCGTGACAATGCCACATATGCCATACCCTCCTTGAACACAGAACTGCCAATATTCACCAATGCACTGTCTACACTTAAACCTTGCGATTTATGGATTGTCACCGCATATGCCAAGCAAACAGGGAACTGCTTACGGCGAACATATAAGTCTTTTACAAGCAAAAATCTAGCAGAACAACGAGCAATTAGCTGTACTTCCTCAATGCCATCAAATTTAATTTTTAAAAATTCAATTCCATCTCTATTTCTGTATTTCACAAAATCAACAACATTACCCATTGATCCATTTACCAGACCTCTTTCAACATGTAAATTCCTTCTTAAAATTATACGGCAGTTCAAGCACACATTCAGAGTCTTTTCAAAACCTGCAGTTTTAGATATACTCTTCTCTAATGAATCCAATTTTGTTTTCAGATTCTCAGACAAAATAATTGTTGATCCCATATGCTCTACTCTGTCAATAGCTTCCAGTTTCACAATCTCTTGCTTTTCTAAATGCAACATTTTGTTGTTGAATTTGGCACATTCTGCAAGAGTTGGCATCAAACATATTCCAGATTTCTTCTCAGTAATTTTCTGAAAAATATTCTCAGGCACAACATCTTGTTCTGGATATAAATTTGACAGTAATCGTGCATGTAAAGCTTCTTTCCCATGCTCGGTCACTTTTCCAATTCTAACATCTTGTAGAATAGTCTTGTAAACTTCATCCTTCGCCTGACGCATATTTTCATGCAGTTCAGCATAATTGAAGTTTAACCATATATTGACGTTGCCAATGCTGCCTAGGCACTTCCTGGTATCTTCATGCGTGAGCATTTTGAACACAGGTTGCCCTTTCACTGGTGTCAGCTGCAAAAGATCTCCGAAAACAATGATGTGTTTGCCACCAAATAACACATCATACTCTGTTTTGAGAACTTCTTGCATCCTCAAATGCACAAAGGCAAGCATGACATTGGAAACCATGCTTACTTCGTCAATGATAAGAAGTTTCATTTTCCTCAAGATTCTTGAAACTTCAAAACAAGCATCTCCAGATAGCTTGTGATATTCTAATTTGTTGTCATGCTCCACTGGCAGCATCAGTAAACGATGTAAAGTAATCCCTTTAATATTATGTGCTGCCAGTCCAGTTGGAGCAGTGACAACACAAGACAGCGATGACTCTGTCCTTTCCTGCAAATAGCATGAAATTGCTTTAATGAGGAAACTTTTTCCAGTTCCCGCTTCTCCACTCACGTACAGTCGGACAGGCTTCAACGACGTACATGAGCACTCTTTCTTATCATGACTTAATCCATGATCAATTTGCATGGTAACTTCGTCATATATTTTCCTCTGCTCAACGTTGAGTTGCCTTTCCAACTCTTCTAAGTTAACCGCATCCTCTTGAGCATGTGCCATGGCTCTTTCCACTTCATTCATAGCAGTGGCAGCTTCATTTTCTATAAGAGGTCCTCCTAGTGGATCCTGACTCAATGAAGCAGAACTCTGACTGTCCTGAGAACTGTCTCTGGCAATCTCGGCTGCAATCGTTGCTTCCTGCTCAATTTCCGCATTCAACATTTCTACATATTTGGGAAAAGCAGGACATTCTATGGTCTCCTTGGCGGCATTGAAAGAGTCTTCGTAACAGAGGAAATCTCCAAGCAGTTCCTCTTCTGCACGCCAAGGCTTGAAAAGTTGCAAAAGTGCTAAATAGAAAAACTCCTTTTTTTCAGGAGATTCGCCACTCAATTTTCGATGGTTTATCAAGTGGCATTTTCTTTGCTTGACCAGACATCCCTCACTTCCTATTACAGCATACACTCCTTTCTTAGTATCTTCTTTGATGTTCCTCTTGAATATGTAATTTTGCAGAACCTCATACAGACAAACATTCTCTAGGTGACTGCTTCGATTTGGATAATATGTATCTAACATGTTTGTCTTCAAAATGTCGGTACTGTTTGGCTCCTTTTCCGCCAAATACTCAATTTCCCGCACAGGTTTGAGAACTCGATTACGCGTTGCAGCAAGACCAAGACTCGCCCAAACGATACTCCTGGACTTGGCATAGAGACTTGCTGAAGACAACCGGTCAGAACATTCGTACGCTCCGATTTCTCGATGCGACAACATCTTCAGACTGAAACTGTACAACTTCTTGCTGAGGCTCTTTTCATGGGAAATGTCCTCCCACATATCCTTCAATTCTGTCTTCTCTTTTTTGGTGATGTAAGACGTCACATACCGAGCCACAGCCATACAGTTATCAGCCACAAACTGTATATCCATGTTAGCATTCCACATGGACAAAATCACCGGGTTGTAGTCGTTGATGTACTTGGACTCTTCGTTCCTCTTCAAATTGTATGTGTTTTTAGGTGATTTCTTCATCACATTATGTCGCAGCGAAGACATCAAACTGTTTACTCTTCCTTTAGAAATCACCGGTCGTGGAAAGCCGAAACGACATTTGGTGTAGAACTTGTCTTTGTTTCGGAATTTACGACGGCAGTACTTTCCACATCGATGGCTTTGGAAACGCAGAACTTTTTCTCTTAGGCTTTTCTTCTCCTTTGCGTTTGGAACAGCACACGTAGAATACTGTTGGATGAAACTCATCACTGAGTCTTCTGGATCCGTTCCAAATTTAGGTGCATCCTTGATCCACAGCAACATATGTATATGAGGAGCACCTCTTGCTTGGTACTCCTTTCTCCAGAAGAAATCCAACACCTCTCCAAGAGGTGGATTCTTCTTATTCATGATGAAAGACATCATAGCTTCAAATCTATGATTGAAGTACCTACATACATTGACTGGATCCAAAGAGCACAGTTCTCCGGGTGTCTTGAATTCGATGTTATCTACGTTAGCATTTGCCTCTCGTAGAAATTGAAGTAAGTCTTCCCAGCCATACTCGGCACAACTCAGAGTGAGGAACCATGTGGGAGTACCTAAGTTCCTCAGCATACATTTTAAATCACCATGACGACGGTACCAGTACTCATTAGTACCACGCTGACACGCCATGAGATTAATCAGGTGAGAATCCAAAATACTATCTTGGACATTCACTTTATCCATAAAATCACTTGCCGAGATGTTTTGCATGTGTATACCACTTTTCAAGATGTGGTTCACTGCATATGATAGTCCAGACAGATCGCTTTCAAACAGGAGATGAAACAAATAAGGAATGCATTGTCGAAACCTAGCATCTCCTGCATACAATCGCAAAGTCCGGTATTCAGAAGCAGGAATTTGATGAGGTCGCTCATCATATCTTCCTCCCTGACCTGTTGGAAAAAGCTGTGGGAAACACCGAGCTTCCAAACTTTCCTCCCAAACACTAATGGGACTCCCTTTGGCTTGTTTCATTTGAAACAACTCAATAGCATTCCCCACGACTTCCTTGGAATGCAAAGGATGAACACTATAATGTTCATATATTTCCTCACTAGTAGAGGGTTCTACTTTCTCAATTTGACCAGCACATAAATCGCTATCCTCTTCCTCACTTACTTCCTCTTCTGCAACATATACATTCTTATAGTATTTATTATTTTTTTTCAAATACAATGTTGCCTTTTTAACTTTCCTAACATCTACTAAATCTTGCCATATTTTCTTATTCTTTGTCGGAACCCCATTAACTAAGATAACCAGAGGTTCCTCTTCCACTTTTTCTACTCCAATTGTGTTAATGTTTTTCTTCAAATCTAGAGGCAAATAAACAACTCTTCCCTTTAATCCTCTCTGTAAATCTGATGGAGGCAATTTCCCTGTCTTTGGCTCCATTCTTACAATAGCCTGAAAGGGATGGATACTTTGAATCAAAATAGATTCATAAGTATTTAAGTCCTTCAATTCAGAAGGAATCTCAACCAATTCCAGATTATTATGAACTGCTCTAGCAGGCATCTGGTTTTGTTTTAATTTGTTACAACAATAAGTACACACACGTTGATCCAATCCCAAATCAAAACAATTTTCTACCATCAAGTATGTTGCAAAATCCTTCCATTCACTATTATTTTCCCTTTCACTTTTTGCATATAAATCCACTAACTTAGTCTGATTCTTATAATAAGTGCGTCTACAACACACACAAGTGAAATTAGGCCTCTCACTTGATTTCACGTCAAACGTCGCAATTTCCCTCTGGAAATTATCTGTACTGGAAACATGTACACTATCTTCCAAATGACCCTCTACTTCTTGCTCAATTTCAACATTCTCCTCTTTACTTCCAAAGTAACAAAACTCAATTTCTTCACATATATTCTTCACATCTATTTCAGAACCATGCAAAAGAGCAGCGCATAATTGTTTCAGCATAATTGCTGGACTCTTAGCATAATACAACATTCTAACTAATTTCCTCACTTTGTTATGATGCACTGCTAGCATCCTGAAATGATGAAAAACACTCTGGCATACTCTCCTGGAAAGACAAGCCAGTGAATGACCATGCAAACCTGTCACTTCTCTTACTCTGCAAGGATCTAATTCTTGCAACAACCTCATTTTCTGCTTCAAACTTTTTTTGTTAAATGACCGTACAAAATCACAAAGCAAATTGATGGAATCCTGTCGCACACTGCAAATAATACTACACTTCCAGGTGTACACAGGACCCTTAGCACGTCTTCCTAAAACCTCATTACCTAACAACTCTTCTGCCTCTGTTGTCACAAGTTTTTCTTTTTCAACTGGACAACCATCTTTCACTTCATAAGCACGACCACTGGTGTCAACTGCATGCACCAAATCATTATCCTGGAAATAACTCTCTTCATTAAAAAATGCCTCACAGCTTGAACTATGCATCCATTCTCCAGAAAAAACTTCACAAAAATTACTACGATTAACTATTCTCTTCCATCTACTATTTCTTTTGAAATCAAAAATTGCCTTGTTTAGCTTCCTAATTCTATTGATTATCAAAATAAATAACTTACGTTTAATTTCAAATGCCTGATCAATAACTTTCTCAACTTTTTTTTTTCTCTTATAAAAAACTAGTTTCTGTTGACCTTTCTTAATATTTTTTAACAAATTGCCAATTATCCTGTTGCGGAACATTCGTTTACGAATCTCCCTAAACTGTTGTTTCCTTCTACTATCATGCACAGATTTATCTCTTGCTCTAGCAGTAACATTTTTCATTGTCCTTTTCTTTCCATTTGATTTACTTCTCGTGTTATGGACTGAAACATTTTCTGTAGTAATATTTTTTTTATTACAAATATTTCTTATGAAATATTTAGAGCTCTTACCCGGTGCTTTCTTCGTGGCTTGAGAAATCTTTTTGTTAGAGGACTGCTGCGTTTTTTTTTTCTCCTGCTGTCTTTGACGTTTTGCAGCCTTTATCTGTCTTTGTATTGTAGGCATATTGAAATCTTGAAATGATCTGCAGTTGAATCTGAGGAAAAATATAATAAAAAATGTTAATAAACATTATTATCAAACAGTAAATCAGTAATAGTGATCAAAAACATAACACACTACTTGACATTTTAATTTGAAGATTTTTTAGTCATTGGCGATTCTTTACCATTCCTAATTTGCGATGAGCAAATTGCTAATTGCAAGTTACCCATTCATTTCCATGGCCTAGGAGGCTAATATGAATGAAGGTTTAATTTGCGATTAGCAATTTGCTCATCACAAAGTAGGAATTTTTCCAAGGGTGCAGGGGTGTCTCAAGAACACCTGCTGCACCCCTGAAAAACAAATTTGGGGGCATATGGCACACATACATGCCCTAAGGGCATGTGTTGGCGTCATATGGCACCTTTTGTTTTTTTGAAAAAAAGCTTTTTGAAAAGAATTCACAAATTACCACTAATTTACCACAATAGTTTCCAAATCCTTAATGTCATTTTTTACATAGTTTTTGTTTGATACATTGCATTTAAGTAGTCACAAAATTTACAAATGCTTCAGTGCAATCGCAAAATAAGGAATAGCAAATTTTGCTACTCCTTATTTTGCATCAAAGTTGTTTGATACATACCATTTGTCTAATTAACATTCGCAAAGGCCGAAATTCATAGAAGTTTGATCTTTGCAAATGCTAATTAGCTTGATACATATGGCCCCAAGTGAGGCCTGTCTTGCGACATGGTGCATCTTTTGCATCACTGCTGCTTGGGTTTTATGTGGTACGTTTTTTTTTTACACCATGACATATCTGCCTAAATGCATCAATTTTTAATGTTGTCATCTCATAGCAAATATTTTGCACCACCGCTGCATCATAAAAGTGACGCACAGTGGCACAAAAAAGGCATACACCTATCATAAATCTATCCCTAGCATTTTAAATGATTAATCCAGGATGACAATAAAGTGTGTCCTATCCAGAGGTTTGTTTAAGGTGAGGCCTACTCAGGATTGCAGATTAAAGTTACGCTTGATGAAGAATACAGAGGAGATAATACATATAAAGGACTACCAATGAAGTAAGTAATGTGCACTTTATTGCGCCAGTCATCATAAATGTATCCCTAAGCTTCTTATCTTGTTACAGATGAACCACCATATGTACCATCAAACTATTTTGCATTTCCTAAATAGCAAATTTTAAGGAATAAATAGAAATTCTTTAATATTCCTAATTTGCAATGAGCAAATTGCTAATTGCAAATTACCCATTCATTTCCATGGGCTAGGAGGCTCATAGGAATTAAGGTTGCAATTTGTGATTAGCAATTAGCTCATCACAAAATAGGATTTTTTTCAAGCGTGCAGGGGTATCTCAAGAACACCCTGCTGCACCCCTGAAAAAGAAATTTGGGAGCATATGGCACACCTAGATGCCCTAATGGCATGTATGGGCGTCATATGGGACCTTTTTTTTGTTGAAAAAAATGCTTTTTGAAAAGAATTCGCAAATTACCACAAACTAGAAGTTGGTGGTAGTTTTCAAATCCTTAATATCATTTTTTACATATTTTTTGATACATTGCATTTAAGGAATCGCAAATTTTGAATTATTGACATTTTAAGTCATTTCCACATGTGCAGTGTTTTCAAAAAATAATTTGAAAATCGTTTTTGGGGAAAAGTAATGGTTTGCAAATTTATGACAAGGACATAATGGTGTATGCTTCTCTATAAGGCATTTCAGTGTCTCTAATGTCATTTTTCCCATATTACATTATAAGACCTTTCCCCATGAAGCACATTCCTTGTAAATATGCTCCCACCTGTGCATTGCAAATTTAGATTTTGACTGTTTCAGTCACATAGCCATGTTGAAAGTGACCCAAAAAAATTGCAAACGTTTTAAAATAACACATTCATGTGTCTTAAGGACATTTTAAGTCATTTCCCCATGGACAATGTTTTCTAAGTGGCACAAAAGAGGTATACACCTATCATAAATCTGTCCCTAGCATTTTAAATGATTAATACAGGATAACAATAAGATGTAGCCTATCCAGAGGTTTGTTTAAAGTGAGGCCTACTCAGGATTCCAGATTAAATTTACGCTTGATGAAGAATACAGAGGAGATAATATATGTAAAGCTCTACCAATGAAGTAAGTGATGTCTACTTCATTGCGCCAGTCACCATAAATGAATCCATAAGCTTCTTATCTTGTTAGAGATCAACCGCCATATGTATCATCAAACTATTTTGCATTTCCTAAATAGTGAATTTTAAGGAATAAATAGCAATTCTTTACCATTCCTAATTTGCAATGAGCAAATTGCTAATTGCTATTTTACCCATTCATTTCCATGGGCTAGGAGGCTCATATAAATGAAGGTGCAATTTGCGATTAACAATTTGCTCATCACAAATTAGGAATTTATTCCAAAGGTGCAGGGGTGTCTCAAGAACACCCTGCTGCAACCCTAAAAAAGAAATTTGGGGGCATATGGCGCACATACATTTTAACAACATTCCTTTACCTCAACAACGATTTTCAAATCATAACTTCAAAACACTACACATGGGAAAATTACTTAAATTGTCCTTAAGACACATAAAAGCGTTTTTTGATTGGCTTTCCTGCATGGTAGGGTCACTTTTAACATGGCTATGTAACACAAACATTCAAAATCAAAATTTTCCATGCACAGGTGGGAGCATATTTACAAGCAATTTGCGCCACAGAGAAAGGTCTTACATTAAAATGGGAAAAATAACATCAGGGACAGTCAATTGCCTTATAAAGAACCATACACCATTATGTCCTTGTCATGAATTGAAAAACAATTCCTTTTCCACAAAAACGATTTTCAAATCATAATTTCTAAACACTGCACATGGGAAAATGACTTAAAATGTCATTAAAACACATGAAATCATTTTTTGATTGGCTTTCCAGCATGGTTGGGTCACTTTTAACATGGCTATGTAACACAAACATTCAAAATCAAAATTTTCCATGCACATGTGAGAGCATATTTACAAGCAATTTGCGCCACATAAATCATAATTTTCTCCTTAAAGCACACTATTCTCTATCTAAAGTAAAGAAATATTTTCTCACCTTAGCAAATACTTTGAGTTTGAAAACAGTCTAAGAAACACACCAATTTGTCTTCAGCAGAACAATGTTGCAATTGAACGCTGAACTCTCAGTGCACCTGCATATCCAGTGCTTTCTTTCATTTAATGATTTTTTTATTGACCACTCAAAATACATCTTTCAAACAACACATCTGTACACCCTAACTTTCTGTTTTCATCAATCAAAATCCACCAATCACTGTTACTGCTTCATGAACACAGAAACTCCACAGTTTTTTTTCATTTTACACTCTCATTTTTTCAACTGCCATTTCATTGCCACACTTCATCTGACTGCAGGAGAACCTTCTCTCACCATGTTTTCTGTCTGGATTGTTGGTCATAGTTATATTCACTAGGCTCAAAGGTACGTTGAAAGCAGGAATTTACCTAACCTCAATTTACAAGATGTGGAAATTAAGTGGTTTGGCCACAGAGGATTAAAATGTCACCAATTGATACCATTGGTGAAAACCTTTATGCATTTGCCCAAACCTGACCTGTTAATTGTGCACTGTGGAGGTAATGATTTGGGCACTTTGACTGGGGTAGGTCTGGAAATGCTTTTAAAGGACACCTTTGAGCAATTGATGGCACTTTTTCCTCAGACTGCCTTGGTATATTCAAATATATGCCAAAGACAGAAATGGAGGTGGTCAAACCAATTTTGTCCACAAATTGAGAAGTCGAGGAAGCATGTAAACAAATCTGTTTCAGCTTACATGAGAGACCATGGAATGGGCTCCCTGTACAACAATAACTTGCGATACTACATGCAAGATATCTACAGAGGAGATGGAGTTCACTTCTCAGATGAGGGCAACAGAATTTTCACTCTGAATTTAAGAATGTGCATTGGTACCTACTTATAAGTACCTAAATGTACCATAAATCCAAAAGCTCTTCTCAGAGCTACCCTACATCTAATCACTCACAATTATTATTTTACTCTAACATTTTTCACTAATTTTCAACAAAGTACACTCCCTGGGGCGCTACCCGGTACGCGTACCGGGAGCTAACCTCGCGAAATTTTAAAAAAAAATGTTTTTTTTTCGCACATATAAACCTCCTCAGCCACCCTCAGAAAACCTAGGGGGTCAAGATAACTCTACCGTGCCCCCTTCTACCCATTCCGAACATTAATTGCCCTCCATCTTGTATCTTAATTCGACCGAAACACAAAATGGTGGACTCCCGGAACGCTTAAGGTCCGCGAACCGAGGCGCTCAACGGTTCGCGTACCTGGTCAATCCCTGGGAAGATAAAGGAAAAAAAAAATATTAAAAAAATCCAACAATTAATTAACATACAGCATTTGAAAATACTATCATTCATTTTTCATTGTAGTACGCTCCCCAGAACGCTTTCCGGTTCGCGTACCGGGCGCTAACCACGAAAAAAAAACAAAAAAAAAAATTTTTTTTTTTTTGCCCCGCGGGGCCCCTTTAAAACCTCCACATTAAACCTAGGGGGTCAGCGAGGATCTACTATGCCCCCTTATAGTTATTTCCCCCTTTGTTTTGGCCTCCTCTTGTCTCTCGATCCTACCGAGAGACAAGATGGCGGCCGCTCCGGACTGTTTAGAATGTTGACAGACACCGGAGAGCCAATCAGCTTCGCTACGCGAAGTTCCGTTACGCGAAAAGTACGCGAACCGGGGCGCTGCCTGGTCCGCGCTTACAGATATATATCTTTTTTTGAACGTTAATTTCTCAAAATCCACTGCAGCACATATATTGAGACCTACAAAAGGCACATCGGGCTACCAGTCCCTACAATTTTGCCAAGTTTCGTGCAAATCCATTCAGCCGTTCGGGCTAAAAGTAAGGCTAACCGCCCTATGGAAAACTCAATGTTAAAAACACGTTTTGGGACCCCCCTTTTTTCTCGGCCCCCCCTTGACAAACCCCCCCCAAATTTTCAGGGGCTCCTCATAAACAAAATGTTCCATTTTCCAGAAAATTTCAGCCAATTCCGTCCACAAACGCCAAAGTTATTAGACATAGAATTTTCAAAAATCCCATAGAGAAAAAATCCTAACTATATATACCTACTGGCGACCGCCAGTAGGTAATATATATATATATATATATATATATATTTTTTTTTTTTTTTTTTTTTTTTTTTCTTGTACTGATATTAACAAGTTTGGATTTCTACTGAACTACTTCCAAATTCAGAAATAAGCCAGGAGAACTACAAGAGTAAGTCCAACCACAACATCAATTTGTTTAATCAGTTTTGTTTTCAAGCACTGTCAACATAAAACATTAAATCCCATGGTCATTACTGGACCTTTCATCAACGGCACTCCGTAAAAAAACTTTCCTTTCTAATGTTCTTATATAAATCCATTATTTAAGAAGTTATGCATAATCCATCTTAAATGTACATCACCCTCATGTTATAGCACTGCACTTCAGAGGGGTATTAAATAATGGATTGTATCAGATAACAACAGGAAGGAGGCAATTCAGTATGTCTTTTTGCTTGTCTGTGTAAATGATTGGTTCTGTAAGCATGTTATACTTTTGATTAATTTTCAGAACACCACTAGTGCACTAGCTTTAGAATATAGAGAAATACATAACCTTTATAACCACAAGTCTTATAAACAAGGTAAGAGCATGCAATTTGGGGAAAGCTACTGTGTGTTGCTTAAATATGTAGATCTTTACAATTGCAATCAGAATTTACCATTCATTCTAATTAATTAGAACCATAAATCTGTAAGTGGATCTCACTTTCTTGACACTTCTGATTATTTCCCCTTCCGACTATGCACCTGAGTAATAGGTTAGTGGTGAAGTAGCATCTAAAATAAATTGGTGGATGCCACATCAACTACTTACACATTTCTGCTGCTTCACTTTTATAGCAAGGAGACAAACTGTTATTCAGATGGCACAGCCGCAGCCTGCTCTGGTCTTGAAAAGCCATTACTGGCCTCAGACCACTGGTTTCCTTGACATGGGAAGGGCCATCCTCATTAGCTTGGGATTTTGGACACCATGCCAGCTGCCTGTCAGCTGCCATTTTCCTTCCCAGGTCTGACATTTATTCTGTGAGGTCAGGGTCAAGAAAACCCCATCAATATTTACTATACCCTGTGACCCAGCTCTCAGACTGTGAGCACCATTGAGTTTTCAAAAATAAACCCCAATTTTGGGGAGATGAAATGTGAAACCGTAAAAATAAATTGCTGATTAGCAATGTCACAATAGTGGTTCAGCCAGCATTTTGTGTTAAACTAAAAGTGCTCCTGCCGCTTTGCCGGAAGCATTTTCAGCCTTGTGCTGCCGTACCATTGGCAAACTGTAGAATTGGGGTGACTGTGGGGCTTTTGAAGCCCACATAATTTCAGATATGGATCCAGTTTCATTCTAAGCAGCTTTGGCAACCATATGCCAAAGTATGTTTAGAGACACTCAGTGTACACTCTGTGTAATCAATGCAAAATGTAACTTTGTTGTAGGATTCCAAGGATCAGATTTATTAATTTTCAGTGCAACTCAGAACAGTAACTAAAGTGGCAGCACTGCATTGTTCAAGGGGAAGAAGAGCCATATTTATTAAAAAATTGTTAACTTCTACTGTCATCCCCTGTGCTGGCGGACAAACAGGCTGCCTAGCACCAAGACGGAAAGTGTATTTAGCATCACATGGTACAGGGATGCGAGCGCGCAATTGAACCGTGTAAGGTAAATGTCCAATAAACGTATGAAGTGCCAAAAATGACCAGTGCAAAAGGGGTACTAGAGAAGGCGTGTGGAATTCCAACTACCCTGGTGCAGGCATCAGTCCAGACAGTCACGGTGGAGGTGGATGAAGCTGCCAACTATCAGGCAGTGGACCCAGTCGAAACGTGTTGTGAATAAACAACCTTGCAGAACTTCTTGTGAACGAACTTTGACTGCCTGGCTGAGAGCTTGCAGATTTCAGCTAAATTGAGGGATATATATATAAAAAAAAAAATAATAATAATAATATATATATATATATATATATATATATAATATATAACCCACCGACAGTCACCAATAGGTAGTTATACTTAGGACCTAGTTTCCATAGGAAAAGCATTTTTTGACTTGGCTGTAACTTTGGTGTCATTTTACCAATCTGCATGAAATCTTGCCAAAAAAGTATTTTAGTGGGCCCTATTGTTTGGGAAAGTTTGCAGGTGATTCGTGCAGTGGGGACTGATAATTTGAGGTGCAAAATAAGGTTGCGTTTGTAATGTTAATTTTATAGGAACCTTTAGCCACCTCTACAGCCTGAACCGCTGAACGGACTTACACCAAATTTGGCAGGGAAGTAGATGTAGGTTCAACGAAGTGCCTTTGAGAAACATAAGTTTCAAATTATATTGATATCTCTGACCGCTAATATTTCACGAAGGTTACGCGATGAATCGTGAATGCACGTGCCAACGGGAATGCTCTGATTGACTGGTCGCAACCTGAATAGAAAGTTGCGGCTGCAATTTTATCTATCAGTAATGGTTCCTGGGGCTAGAAATGTTTGTGAAAGCCCACATAAGGGATGAGGGTGGAGATAATCTGACCCCATGGTCGAGAAATGGAGGTGTAAGTGACACAAGTAATGTGTCCAAAATAGATTTTTTTAATCGTGTGCGATATTCGCGACTATTGACATCTTTGCGAATATTAATGAATCATTAATGCGCATTCTTATAGAGATGTTGAGAGTCTCATAAATGTTTTCATAGAGTTATTTATATAGTGTGTTATCTACTGTGATGGTTAGAATTAATGAAATAGCTATAATCTTTTCATCTGGTGGTGGCTATTGAAATCCTGCTTTTGCTTTCCGTTTTTGCGACGTACCTGTGGGGATCACGATGAGCGACATCATCTCAATCTCTGGAGTCACTGCAAAAATGGAAAATAGGTTTTAGAGATGGTTGTTCTAGGAATACACTAGAAAAACATGAGTTTGAATTGTACTGTGATAAACCGCTAGTGTGTAGAATACTGTAATGTCTGCGCATGTATGTGTTTTCACTTTAAGGGAAAGGAGCTATCGTTGCAGTTAACAATGTCATTGCGATGTCCTGAATAACCACGAAAATAAAAAATAGGTCTGAAAGATGGTTTTTAAAGAAACCTAGTACAAAAATATGAGTTTAAAATGCTTTGAAAGAAGTATTTATATAGTAACGTGTGTAGGACATTGTTCAGAATGGTTTTTTTATATATTATTTTTGGGTGTATTGGTGGCCATTGAATACCTTCTTTTGTTTTCAGTTTTTGCGACGTGTCCGCCGGGATCATTATGTCGTTCCGAAGATCCCCAAAAACTAAAGAGAAAAAATAACCTTTAGAGAAACACTTCACAATGTTTTGGGTCCTAGGGTGAGTCTGACAAGAGCTGTTGTGTTGGTTGTATGCATATGACTGCTACACATAAGACCAGATGCAGAGTTTCAGATTACCTAGAAACACTCTGTTGCCTTTATCTGGAAAGTGCACTCCATGATTTCTATAAATTCCATGCATGTCAAAATGCAGGTTGTAGCATAGGTAGAGCCCGTGCGATGAAATCTGAGGAATGCAGAAACAGTTTTATTAACTTTCTTCCTGACTTTGTCAGTCTGTGGACAAAATTGATTTGACCACTTCCATTTGTCTTTCGCATATATTAGAGTACACCATGACAGTGTGAGTGACAAGTGACATCAGTTCTTCAAAGGTTTCTTTCATTAGGATTTCCAGCCCTACCCCAGTCAATGTGCCGCAGTCATTGCCACCACAGTGCACAATCATGAGGTGAGGAGCTTGGGAATCCACAATGAATTTAATTAAGGCCAGCAACTGATAAAACATTAACCCTCTCTGGCCAAACTAAGTAATCTGCACTTTTGGAAAAGCCAAGTCTCTGTCAATATCACTCTTTTTTGCAGCTTCTTTAGCCCAATAGATGTAGCTCTGGCAACAATCCATAGTGTAAACATTTTGAAGTGAAGGAGTAATAGTAGTCAGGAGAAGGCTGGAGACTAATAGGGTAGTATTCTAAAGGAAAAGCAGTTAAAATGGAGGTGTTTTTTAAGCAAAAAATATACATTTATTTCATAGGATGCTGTCAGCATGAAAGTGAATAAAGTTAGGTATTGTGTTGGATGGCTGAAAAAGAAGTCTTATTATTTGCTGTTGTTTAAAAAAAGAAATGTAATATAGACATGGAAATGCTTTTGAATCTGTGGAGTAAACCACACCTGTTGTATCTTATTTGAATATTACAAAAAACAGCGGTCCCTCACAGGAAGGATGAGGGAGAAGCAATAAATATAGACATACAATGAGATCTATATTGTGTTGTCCAGTTGGACAGGCATATTTTAATATTTGGATTAAGACAAAAAAATAAAGTGGAAGCACAAACTCAATATCAATGTATTGCTTCTCCCTTATTCTTCCTGTGAGGAACCACTGTTTTTTGTAATATACCAGTACCCAAGGTCCCTGACCAATCTGATTGGGTTCCCTTGTTGACTGATAATATGTATCTTATTTGAAAGCGCATAATGTTCTTTCTAGAATGTGCTGTGAACTTTTGGCTTACTGGTTTTACTGGAAAGGGTGTTAAAGAGACAGAGCATTTTTTTGAAAAGTTGAGGAGGGATGATGACACAATGTAAGTAATTGCAAAAAACACAGTTGATGGACAGAATGTAGAACAATGTCATGCATTCACCCCAGTACAAGGATCTGGGCCTAAATCCATCGTTTTTTTGCACTCCACACCACCCTGGGTTAGACACTGGCTATATGCAAATCAGCTCTGACCCTGTGCCTCATGGGAACAGTCCAGTCCGAACTACCAAGCCATGTCTTTCCCAGACCGGAATCAAGCATCCAAGGACCGGTTTCTGGCTATCAGCCTTCATTCAGCCTGGATAGCTTGACTCCAGTGGTGTGGAGAGCCTGGGACTCACGTCTGAGCATACCCAGCCCACTCAGGGTGAAAATTGCAAAAAACACAGTTGATGGACAGAATGTAGAACAATGTCATTCATTCACCCCAGTACAAGGATCTGGGCCTAAGTCCATCGTTTTTTTGCACTCCACACCACCCTGGGTTAGACACTGGCTATATGCAAATCAGCTCTGACCCTGTGCCTCATGGGAACAGTCCAGTCCGAACTACCAAGCCATGTCTTTCCCAGACCGGAATCAAGCATCCAAGGACCGGTTTCTGGCTATCAGCCTTCATTCAGCCTGGATAGCTTGACTCCAGTGGTGTGGAGAGCCTGGGACTCACGTCTGAGCATACCCAGCCCACTCGGGGTGAAAATTGCAAAAAACACAGTTGATGGACAGAATGTAGAACAATGTCATTCATTCACCCCAGTACAAGGATCTGGGCCTAAATCCATCGTTTTTTTGCACTCCACACCACCCTGGGTTACACACTGGCTATATGCAAATCAGCTCTGACCCTGTGCCTCATGGGAACAGTCCAGTCCAAACTACCAAGCCATGTCTTTCCCAGACCGGAATCAAGCATCCAAGGACCGGTTTCTGGCTATCAGCCTTCATCAGCCTGGATAGCTTGACTCCAGTGGTGTGGAGAGCCTGGGACTCACGTCTGAGCATACCCAGCACACTCGGGGTGAAAATTGCAAAAAACACAGTTGATGGACAGAATGTAGAACAATGTCATACATTCACCCCAGTACAAGGATCTGGGCCTAAATCCATCGTTTTTTTGCACTCCACACCACCCTGGGTTAGACACTGGCTATATGCAAATCAGCTCTGACCCTGTGCCTCATGGGAACAGTCCAGTCCGAACTACCAAGCCATGTCTTTCCCAGACCGGAATCAAGCATCCAAGGACCGGTTTCTGGCTATCAGCCTTCATTCAGCCTGGATAGCTTGACTCCAGTGGTGTGGAGAGCCTGGGACTCACGTCTGAGCATACCCAGCCCACTCGGGGGGAAAATTGCAAAAAACACAGTTGATGGACAGAATGTAGAACAATGTCATTCATTCACCCCAGTACAAGGATCTGGGCCTAAATCCATCGTTTTTTTGCACTCCACACCACCCTGGGTTAGACACTGGCTATATGCAAATCAGCTCTGACCCTGTGCCTCATGGGAACAGTCCAGTCCGAACTACCAAGCCATGTCTTTCCCAGACCGGAATCAAGCATCCAAGGACCGGTTTCTGGCTATCAGCCTTCATTCAGCCTGGATAGCTTGACTCCAGTGGTGTGGAGAGCCTGGGACTCAAGTCTGAGCATACCCAGCCCACTCGGGGTGAAAATTGCAAAAAACACAGTTGATGGACAGAATGTAGAACAATGTCATTCATTCACCCCAGTACAAGGATCTGGGCCTAAATCCATCGTTTTTTTGCACTCCACACCACCCTGGGTTAGACACTGGCTATATGCAAATCAGCTCTGACCCTGTGCCTCATGGGAACAGTCCAGTCCGAACTACCAAGCCATGTCTTTCCCAGACCGGAATCATGCATCCAAGGACCGGTTTCTGGCTATCAGCCTTCATTCAGCCTGGATAGCTTGACTCCAGTGGTGTGGAGAGCCTGGGACTCACGTCTGAGCATACCCAGCCCACTCGGGGTGAAAATTGCAAAAAACACAGTTGATGGACAGAATGTAGAACAATGTCATTCATTCACCCCAGTACAAGGATCAGTCACTGGACTGTTTCCATGAGGCACAGGGTCAGAGCTGATTTGCATATAGCCAGTGTCTAACCCAGGGTGGTGTGGAGTGCAAAAAAACGGGGTGAATGTATGACATTGTTCTACATTCTGTCCATCAACTGTGTTTTTTGCAATTTTCACCCCGAGTGTGCTGGGTATGCTCAGACGTGAGTCCCAGGCTCTCCACACCACTGGAGTCAAGCTATCCAGGCTGATGAAGGCTGATAGCCAGAAACCGGTCCTTGGATGCTTGATTCCGGTCTGGGAAAGACATGGCTTGGTAGTTCGGACTGGACTGTTCCCATGAGGCACAGGGTCAGAGCTGATTTGCATATAGCCAGTGTCTAACCCAGGGTGGTGTGGAGTGCAAAAAAATGATGGATTTAGGCCCAGATCCTTGTACTGGGGTGAATGTATGACATTGTTCTACATTCTGGCCATCAACTGTGTTTTTTACAATGTAAGTAATGGCAAGTTTTCATTTCCAACTCTGGACTATATAATAAATTATTGTCTCGTATTTAAATTTCAGAAAAATGAAGCTAGATATCGGTTTGAACTCCCACTTGTTTGCGAATATTCCATGATGATCGCGAAAACATCACGAAAACGCAGCAACAGGAACCTCATTTCAAAATAGGGGGAAAGGATTAACATATGCTAACAATTCACAATTGGAGATGCAGTAGTCTAAAATGAAAGACATGATTTCATTTGCTACCTTTCTCATGATGATGGAGTGTAAAGTTGAAGAGGTTGCCATTTTAGACTTGCTTTGTATGGGAGTTTTGTACTATTCTTGTGCTTAGTTTTTACAAATCATAACAGTGTCCAAACTATGCAGAAAGTGCTTAAAGAAAAATATAATCCACAAACTGAATTCAGTGGTATGTGTATAACTTTGCAATTATTTAAAAAATGTACATTAGAAATAAAGATGTATATGGGAGTTTGATTAAAAGGAGTACCACAGTGATGACAAAAAAATGTATGAATTGAACTGTGTCTATTAGAGGTCGAAGATGGGTGTCAGGGCAAGTACAGGTAATCCTATTATTTCAGGAATAATTCCAATAGGCTGTCTTCATTGTGAAAATAATATTTATCTGTGTTCAATCAATCAATCATAGCATTTGTATAGCGCGCTGCTCACCCGGAAGGGTCTCAAGGCGCTGGGGGAAGGGGTCTGCTATTGCTCGAACAGCCAGGTCTTGAGTTGTCTCCTGAAGGCGAGATGGCAATTGAACCGTGTAAGGTAAATGTCCAATAAACGTATGAAGTGCCAAAAATGACCAGTGCAAAAGGGGTACTAGAGAAGGCGTGTGGAATTCCAACTACCCTGGTGCAGGCATCAGTCCAGACAGTCATGGTGGAGGTGGATGAAGCTGCCAACTATCAGGCCGTGGACCCAGTCGAAACGTGTTGTGAATAAACAACCTTGCAGAACTTCTTGTGAACGAACTTTGACTGCCTGGCTGAGAGCTTGCAGATTTCAGCTAAATTGAGGGATATATATAAAAAAAAATTTTTTTTAAATAATATATATATATATATATATATATAATATATAACCCACCGACAGTCACCAATAGGTAGTTATACTTAGGACCTAGTTGCCATAGGAAAAGCATTTTTTGACTTGGCTGTAACTTTGGTGTCATTTTACCAATCTGCATGAAATCTTGCCAAAAAAGTATTTTAGTGGGCCCTATTGTTTGGGAAAGTTTGAAGGTGATCCGTGCAGTGGGGACTGATAATTTGAGGTGCAAAATAAGGTTGCGTTTGTAATGTTAATTTTATAGGAACCTTTAGCCACCTCTACAGCCTGAACCGCTGAACGGACTTACACCAAATTTGGCAGGGAAGTAGATGTAGGTTCAACGAAGTGCCTTTGAGAAACATAAGTTTCAAATTATATTGATATCTCTGACCGCTAATATTTCACGAAGGTTACGCGATGAATCGTGAATGCACGTGCCAACGGGAATGCTCTGATTGACTGGTCGCAACCTGAATAGAAAGTTGCGGCTGCAATTTTATCTATCAGTAATGGTTCCTGGGGCTAGAAATGTTTGTGAAAGCCCACATAAGGGATGAGGGTGGAGATAATCTGACCCCATGGTCGAGAAATGGAGGTGTAAGTGACACAAGTAATGTGTCCAAAATAGATTTTTTTAATCGTGTGCGATATTCGCGACTATTGACATCTTTGCGAATATTAATGAATCATTAATGCGCATTCTTATAGAGATGTTGAGAGTCTCATAAATGTTTTCATAGAGTTATTTATATAGTGTGTTATCAACTGTGATGGTTAGAATTAATGAAATAGCTATAATCTTTTCATCTGGTGGTGGCTATTGAAATCCTGCTTTTGCTTTCCGTTTTTGCGACGTACCTGTGGGGATCACGATGAGCGACATCATCTCAATCTCTGGAGTCACTGCAAAAATGGAAAATAGGTTTTAGAGATGGTTGTTCTAGGAATACACTTGAAAAACATGAGTTTGAATTGTACTGTGATAAACCGCTAGTGTGTAGAATACTGTAATGTCTGCGCATGTATGTGTTTTCACTTTAAGGGAAAGGAGCTATCGTTGCAGTTAACAATGTCATTGCGATGTCCTGAATAACCACGAAAATAAAAAATAGGTCTGAAAGATGGTTTTTAAAGAAACCTAGTACAAAAATATGAGTTTAAAATGCTTTGAAAGAAGTATTTATATAGTAACGTGTGTAGGATATTGTTCAGAATGGTTTTTTTATATATTATTTTTGGGTGTATTGGTGGCCATTGAATACCTTCTTTTGTTTTCAGTTTTTGCGACGTGTCCGCCGGGATCATTATGTCGTTCCGAAGATCCCCAAAAACTAAAGAGAAAAAATAACCTTTAGAGAAACACTTCACAATGTTTTGGGTCCTAGGGTGAGTCTGACAAGAGCTGTTGTGTTGGTTGTATGCATATGACTGCTACACATAAGACCAGATGCAGAGTTTCAGATTACCTAGAAACACTCTGTTGCCTTTATCTGGAAAGTGCACTCCATGATTTCTATAAATTCCATGCATTGTTTTCAGTTTTTGCGACGTGTCCGCCGGGATCATTATGTCGTTCCGAAGATCCCCAAAAACTAAAGAGAAAAAATAACCTTTAGAGAAACACTTCACAATGTTTTGGGTCCTAGGGTGAGTCTGACAAGAGCTGTTGTGTTGGTTGTATGCATATGACTGCTACACATAAGACCAGATGCAGAGTTTCAGATTACCTAGAAACACTCTGTTGCCTTTATCTGGAAAGTGCACTCCATGATTTCTATAAATTCCATGCATGTCAAAATGCAGGTTGTAGTATAGGTAGAGCCCGTGCGATGAAATCTGAGGAATGCAGAAACAGTTTTATTAACTTTCTTCCTGACTTTGTCAGTCTGTGGACAAAATTGATTTGACCACTTCCATTTGTCTTTCGCATATATTAGAGTACACCATGACAGTGTGAGTGACAAGTGACATCAGTTCTTCAAAGGTTTCTTTCATTAGGATTTCCAGCCCTACCCCAGTCAATGTGCCGCAGTCATTGCCACCACAGTGCACAATCATGAGGTGAGGAGCTTGGGAATCCACAATGAATTTAATCAAGGCCAGCAACTGATAAAACATTAACCCTCTCTGGCCAAACTAAGTAATCTGCACTTTTGGAAAAGCCAAGTCTCTGTCAATATCACTCTTTTTTGCAGCTTCTTTAGCCCAATAGATGTAGCTCTGGCAACAATCCATAGTGTAAACATTTTGAAGTGAAGGAGTAATAGTAGTCAGGAGAAGGCTGGAGACTAATAGGGTAGTATTCTAAAGGAAAAGCAGTTAAAATGGAGGTGTTTTTTAAGCAAAAAATATACATTTATTTCATTGGATGCTGTCAGCATGAAAGTGAATAAAGTTAGGTATTGTGTTGGATGGCTGAAAAAAAAATCTTATTATTTGCTGTTGTTTAAAAAAAGAAATGTAATACAGACATGGAAATGCTTTTGAATCTGTGGAGTAAACCACACCTGTTGTATCTTATTTGAATATTACAAAAAACAGCAGTCCCTCACAGGAAGGATGAGGGAGAAGCAATAAATATAGACATACAATGAGATCTATATTGTGTTGTCCAGTTGGACAGGCATATTTTAATATTTGGATTAAGACAAAAAAATAAAGTGGAAGCACAAACTCAATATCAATGTATTGCTTCTCCCTTATTCTTCCTGTGAGGAACCACTGTTTTTTGTAATATACCAGTACCCAAGGTCCCTGACCAATCTGATTGGGTTCCCTTGTTGACTGATAATATGTATCTTATTTGAAAGCGCATAATGTTCTTTCTAGAATGTGCTGTGAACTTTTGGCTTACTGGTTTTACTGGAAAGGGTGTTAAAGAGACAGAGCATTTTTTTGAAAAGTTGAGGAGGGATGATGACACAATGTAAGTAATTGCAAAAAACACAGTTGATGGACAGAATGTAGAACAATGTAATTCATTCACCCCAGTACAAGGATCTGGGCCTAAATCCATCGTTTTTTTGCACTCCACACCACCCTGGGTTAGACACTGGCTATATGCAAATCAGCTCTGACCCTGTGCCTCATGGGAACAGTCCAGTCCGAACTACCAAGCCATGTCTTTCCCAGACCGGAATCAAGCATCCAAGGACCGGTTTCTGGCTATCAGCCTTCATTCAGCCTGGATAGCTTGACTCCAGTGGTGTGGAGAGCCTGGGACTCACGTCTGAGCATACCCAGCCCACTCGGGGTGAAAATTGCAAAAAACACAGTTGATGGACAGAATGTAGAACAATGTCATTCATTCACCCCAGTACAAGGATCTGGGCCTAAATCCATCGTTTTTTTGCACTCCACACCACCCTGGGTTAGACACTGGCTATATGCAAATCAGCTCTGACCCTGTGCCTCATGGGAACAGTCCAGTCCGAACTACCAAGCCATGTCTTTCCCAGACCGGAATCAAGCATCCAAGGACCGTTTTCTGGCTATCAGCCTTCATTCAGCCTGGATAGCTTGACTCCAGTGGTGTTGAGAGCCTGGGACTCACGTCTGAGCATAGCCAGCCCTCTCGGGGTGAAAATTGCAAAAAACACAGTTGATGGACAGAATGTAGAACAATGTCATTCATTCACCCCAGTACAAGGATCTGGGCCTAAATCCATCGTTTTTTTGCACTCCACACCACCCTGGGTTAGACACTGGCTATATGCAAATCAGCTCTGACCCTGTGCCTCATGGGAACAGTCCAGTCAGAACTACCAAGCCATGTCTTTCCCAGACCGGAATCAAGCATCCAAGGACCGGTTTCTGGCTATCAGCCTTCATTCAGCCTGGATAGCTTGACTCCAGTGGTGTGGAGAGCCTGGGACTCAAGTCTGAGCATACCCAGCCCACTCGGGGTGAAAATTGCAAAAAACACAGTTGATGGACAGAATGTAGAACAATGTCATTCATTCACCCCAGTACAAGGATCTGGGCCTAAATCCATCGTTTTTTTGCACTCCACACCACCCTGGGTTAGACACTGGCTATATGCAAATCAGCTCTGACCCTGTGCCTCATGGGAACAGTCCAGTCCGAACTACCAAGCCATGTCTTTCCCAGACCGGAATCAAGCATCCAAGGACCGGTTTCTGGCTATCAGCCTTCATTCAGCCTAGATAGCTTGACTCCAGTGGTGTGGAGAGCCTGGGACTCACGTCTGAGCATACCCAGCCCACTCGGGGTGAAAATTGCAAAAAACAAAGTTGATGGACAGATTGTAAAACAATGTCATTCATTCACCCCAGTACAAGGATCTGGGCCTAAATCCATAGTTTTTTTGCACTCCACACCACCCTGGGTTAGACACTGGCTATATGCAAATCAGCTCTGACCCTGTGCCTCATGGGAACAGTCCAGTCCGAACTACCAAGCCATGTCTTTCCCAGACCGGAATCAAGCATCCAAGGACCGGTTTCTGGCTATCAGCCTTCATTCAGCCTGGATAGCTTGACTCCAGTGGTGTGGAGAGCCTGGGACTCACGTCTGAGCATACCCAGCCCACTCGGGGTGAAAATTGCAAAAAACACAGTTGATGGACAGAATGTAGAACAATGTCATTCATTCACCCCAGTACAAGGATCTGGGCCTAAATCCATCGTTTTTTTGCACTCCACACCACCCTGGGTTAGACACTGGCTATATGCAAATCAGCTCTGACCCTGTGCCTCATGGGAACAGTCCAGTCCGAACTACCAAGCCATGTCTTTCCCAGACCGGAATCAAGCATCCAAGGACCGGTTTCTGGCTATCAGCCTTCATTCAGCCTGGATAGCTTGACTCCAGTGGTGTGGAGAGCCTGGGACTCACGTCTGAGCATACCCAGCCCACTCGGGGTGAAAATTGCAAAAAACACAGTTGATGGACAGAATGTAGAACAATGTCATTCATTCACCCCAGTACAAGGATCTGGGCCTAAATCCATCGTTTTTTTGCACTCCACACCACCCTGGGTTAGACACTGGCTATATGCAAATCAGCTCTGACCCTGTGCCTCATGGGAACAGTCCAGTCCAAACTACCAAGCCATGTCTTTCCCAGACCGGAATCAAGCATCCAAGGACCGGTTTCTGGCTATCAGCCTTCATCAGCCTGGATAGCTTGACTCCAGTGGTGTGGAGAGCCTGGGACTCACGTCTGAGCATACCCAGCACACTCGGGGTGAAAATTGCAAAAAACACAGTTGATGCACAGAATGTAGAACAATGTCATACATTCACCCCAGTACAAGGATCTGGGCCTAAATCCATCGTTTTTTTGCACTCCACACCACCCTGGGTTAGACACTGGCTATATGCAAATCAGCTCTGACCCTGTGCCTCATGGGAACAGTCCAGTCCGAACTACCAAGCCATGTCTTTCCCAGACCGGAATCAAGCATCCAAGGACCGGTTTCTGGCTATCAGCCTTCATTCAGCCTGGATAGCTTGACTCCAGTGGTGTGGAGAGCCTGGGACTCACGTCTGAGCATACCCAGCCCACTCGGGGTGAAAATTGCAAAAAACACAGTTGATGGACAGAATGTAGAACAATGTCATTCATTCACCCCAGTACAAGGATCTGGGCCTAAATCCATCGTTTTTTTGCACTCCACACCACCCTGGGTTAGACACTGGCTATATGCAAATCAGTTCTGACCCTGTGCCTCATGGGAACAGTCCAGTCCGAACTACCAAGCCATGTCTTTCCCAGACCGGAATCAAGCATCCAAGGACCGGTTTCTGGCTATCAGCCTTCATTCAGCCTGGATAGCTTGACTCCAGTGGTGTGGAGAGCCTGGGACTCACGTCTGAGCATACCCAGCCCACTCTGGGTGAAAATTGCAAAAAACACAGTTGATGGACAGAATGTAGAACAATGTCATTCATTCACCCCAGTACAAGGATCTGGGCCTAAATCCATCGTTTTTTTGCACTCCACACCACCCTGGGTTAGACACTGGCTATATGCAAATCAGCTCTGACCCTGTGCCTCATGGGAACAGTCCAGTCCAAACTACCAAGCCATGTCTTTCCCAGACCGGAATCAAGCATCCAAGGACCGGTTTCTGGCTATCAGCCTTCATCAGCCTGGATAGCTTGACTCCAGTGGTGTGGAGAGCCTGGGACTCACGTCTGAGCATACCCAGCACACTCGGGGTGAAAATTGCAAAAAACACAGTTGATGGACAGAATGTAGAACAATGTCATACATTCACCCCAGTACAAGGATCTGGGCCTAAATCCATCGTTTTTTTGCACTCCACACCACCCTGGGTTAGACACTGGCTATATGCAAATCAGCTCTGACCCTGTGCCTCATGGGAACAGTCCAGTCCGAACTACCAAGCCATGTCTTTCCCAGACCGGAATCAAGCATCCAAGGACCGGTTTCTGGCTATCAGCCTTCATTCAGCCTGGATAGCTTGACTCCAGTGGTGTGGAGAGCCTGGGACTCACGTCTGAGCATACCCAGCCCACTCGGGGTAAAAATTGCAAAAAACACAGTTGATGGACAGAATGTAGAACAATGTCATTCATTCACCCCAGTACAAGGATCTGGGCCTAAATCCATCGTTTTTTTGCACTCCACACCACCCTGGGTTAGACACTGGCTATATGCAAATCAGCTCTGACCCTGTGCCTCATGGGAACAGTCCAGTCCGAACTACCAAGCCATGTCTTTCCCAGACCGGAATCAAGCATCCAAGGACCGGTTTCTGGCTATCAGCCTTCACTCAGCCTGGATAGCTTGACTCCAGTGGTGTGGAGAGCCTGGGACTCACGTCTGAGCATACCCAGCCCACTCGGGGTGAAAATTGCAAAAAACACAGTTGATGGACAGAATGTAGAACAATGTCATTCATTCACCCCAGTACAAGGATCTGGGCCTAAATCCATCGTTGTTTTGCACTCCACACCACCCTGGGTTAGACACTGGCTATATGCAAATCAGCTCTGACCCTGTGCCTCATGGGAACAGTCCAGTCCAAACTACCAAGCCATGTCTTTCCCAGACCGGAATCAAGCATCCAAGGACCGGTTTCTGGCTATCAGCCTTCATCAGCCTGGATAGCTTGACTCCAGTGGTGTGGAGAGCCTGGGACTCACGTCTGAGCATACCCAGCACACTCGGGGTGAAAATTGCAAAAAACACAGTTGATGCACAGAATGTAGAACAATGTCATACATTCACCCCAGTACAAGGATCTGGGCCTAAATCCATCGTTTTTTTGCACTCCACACCACCCTGGGTTAGACACTGGCTATATGCAAATCAGCTCTGACCCTGTGCCTCATGGGAACAGTCCAGTCCGAACTACCAAGCCATGTCTTTCCCAGACCGGAATCAAGCATCCAAGGACCGGTTTCTGGCTATCAGCCTTCATTCAGCCTGGATAGCTTGACTCCAGTGGTGTGGAGAGCCTGGGACTCACGTCTGAGCATACCCAGCCCACTCGGGGTGAAAATTGCAAAAAACACAGTTGATGGACAGAATGTAGAACAATGTCATTCATTCACCCCAGTACAAGGATCTGGGCCTAAATCCATCGTTTTTTTGCACTCCACACCACCCTGGGTTAAAAACTGGCTATATGCAAATCAGTTCTGACCCTGTGCCTCATGGGAACAGTCCAGTCCGAACTACCAAGCCATGTCTTTCCCAGACCGGAATCAAGCATCCAAGGACCGGTTTCTGGCTATCAGCCTTCATTCAGCCTGGATAGCTTGACTCCAGTGGTGTGGAGAGCCTGGGACTCACGTCTGAGCATACCCAGCCCACTCTGGGTGAAAATTGCAAAAAACACAGTTGATGGACAGAATGTAGAACAATGTCATTCATTCACCCCAGTACAAGGATCTGCGCCTAAATCCATCGTTTTTTTGCACTCCACACCACCCTGGGTTAGACACTGGCTATATGCAAATCAGCTCTGACCCTGTGCCTCATGGGAACAGTCCAGTCCAAACTACCAAGCCATGTCTTTCCCAGACCGGAATCAAGCATCCAAGGACCGGTTTCTGGCTATCAGCCTTCATCAGCCTGGATAGCTTGACTCCAGTGGTGTGGAGAGCCTGGGACTCACGTCTGAGCATACCCAGCACACTCGGGGTGAAAATTGCAAAAAACACAGTTGATGGACAGAATGTAGAACAATGTCATACATTCACCCCAGTACAAGGATCTGGGCCTAAATCCATCGTTTTTTTGCACTCCACACCACCCTGGGTTAGACACTGGCTATATGCAAATCAGCTCTGACCCTGTGCCTCATGGGAACAGTCCAGTCCGAACTACCAAGCCATGTCTTTCCCAGACCGGAATCAAGCATCCAAGGACCGGTTTCTGGCTATCAGCCTTCATTCAGCCTGGATAGCTTGACTCCAGTGGTGTGGAGAGCCTGGGACTCACGTCTGAGCATACCCAGCCCACTCGGGGTGAAAATTGCAAAAAACACAGTTGATGGACAGAATGTAGAACAATGTCATTCATTCACCCCAGTACAAGGATCTGGGCCTAAATCCATCGTTTTTTTGCACTCCACACCACCCTGGGTTAGACACTGGCTAAATGCAAATCAGCTCTGACCCTGTGCCTCATGGGTACAGTCCAGTCCGAACTACCAAGCCATGTCTTTCCCAGACCGGAATCATGCATCCAAGGACCGGTTTCTGGCTATCAGCCTTCATTCAGCCTCGATAGCTTGACTCCAGTGGTGTGGAGAGCCTGGGACTCACGTCTGAGCATACCCAGCCCACTCGGGGTGAAAATTGCAAAAAACACAGTTGATGGACAGAATGTAGAACAATGTCATTCATTCACCCCAGTACAAGGATCAGTCCGAACTACCAAGCCATGCCACTGGACTGTTCCCATGAGGCACAGGGTCAGAGCTGATTTGCATATAGCCAGTGTCTAACCCAGGGTGGTGTGGAGTGCAAAAAAAGATGGATTTAGGCCCAGATCCTTGTACTGGGGTGAATGTATGACATTGTTCTACATTCTGTCCATCAACTGTGTTTTTTGCAATTTTCACCCCGAGTGTGCTGGGTATGCTCAGACGTGAGTCCCAGGCTCTCCACACCACTGGAGTCAAGCTATCCAGGCTGATGAAGGCTGATAGCCAGAAACCGGTCTTTGGATGCTTGATTCCGGTCTGGGAAAGACATGGCTTGGTAGTTCGGACTGGACTGTTCCCATGAGGCACAGGGTCAGAGCTAATTTTCATATAGCCAGTGTCTAACCCAGGGTGGTGTGGAGTGCAAGAAAACGATGGATTTAGGCCCAGATCCTTTTACTGGGGTGAATGTATGACATTGTTCTACATTCTGTCCATCAACTGTGTTTTTTGCAATTTTCACCCCGAGTGTGCTGGGTATGCTCAGACGTGAGTCCCAGGCTCTCCACACCACTGGAGTCAAGCTATCCAGGCTGATGAAGGCTGATAGCCAGAAACCGGTCCTTGGATGCTTGATTCCGGTCTGGGAAAGACATGGCTTGGTAGTTCGGACTGGACTGTTCCCATGAGGCACAGGGTCAGAGCTGATTTGCATATAGCCAGTGTCTAACCCAGGGTGGTGTGGAGTGCAAAAAAACGATGGATTTAGGCCCAGATCCTTGTACTGGGGTGAATGTATGACATTGTTCTACATTCTGTCCATCAACTGTGTTTTTTGCAATTTTCACCCCGAGTGTGCTGGGTATGCTCAGACGTGAGTCCCAGGCTCTCCACACCACTGGAGTCAAGCTATCCAGGCTGATGAAGGCTGATAGCCAGAAACCGGTCCTTGTATGCTTGATTCCGGTCTGGGAAAGACATGGCTTGGTAGTTCGGACTGGACTGTTCCCATGAGGCACAGGGTCAGAGCTGATTTGCATAAAGCCAGTGTCTAACCCAGGGTGGTGTGGAGTGCAAAAAAACGATGGATTTAGGCCCAGATCCTTGTACTGGGGTGAATGTATGACATTGTTCTACATTCTGTCCATCAACTGTGTTTTTTGCAATTTTCACCCCGAGTGTGCTGGGTATGCTCAGACGTGAGTCCCAGGCTCTACACACCACTGGAGTCAAGCTATCCAGGCTGATGAAGGCTGATAGCCAGAAACCGGTCCTTGGATGCTTGATTCCGGTCTGGGAAAGACATGGCTTGGTAGTTCGGACTGGACTGTTCCCATGAGGCACAGGGTCAGAGCTGATTTGCATATAGCCAGTGTCTAACCCAGGGTGGTGTGGAGTGCAAAAAAACGATGGATTTAGGCCCAGATCCTTGTACTGGGGTGAATGTATGACATTGTTCTACATTCTGTCCATCAACTGTGTTTTTTGCAATTTTCACCCCGAGTGTGCTGGGTATGCTCAGACGTGAGTCCCAGGCTCTCCACACCACTGGAGTCAAGCTATCCAGGCTGATGAAGGCTGATAGCCAGAAACCGGTCCTTGGATGCTTGATTCCGGTCTGGGAAAGACATGGCTTGGTAGTTCGGACTGGACTGTTCCCATGAGGCACAGGGTCAGAGCTGATTTGCATATAGCCAGTGTCTAACCCAGGGTGGTGTGGAGTGCAAACAAATGATGGATTTAGGCCCAGATCCTTGTACTGGGGTGAATGTATGACATTGTTCTACATTCTGGCCATCAACTGTGTTTTTTACAATGTAAGTAATGGCAAGTTTTCATTTCCAACTCTGGACTATATAATAAATTATTGTCTCGTATTTAAATTTCAGAAAAATGAAGCTAGATATCGGTTTGAACTCCCACTTGTTTGCGAATATTCCATGATGATCGCGAAAACATCACGAAAACGCAGCAACAGGAACCTCATTTCAAAATAGGGGGAAAGGATTAACATATGCTAACAATTCACAATTGGAGATGCAGTAGTCTAAAATGAAAGACATGATTTCATTTGCTACCTTTCTCATGATGATGGAGTGTAAAGTTGAAGAGGTTGCCATTTTAGACTTGCTTTGTATGAGAGTTTTGTACTATTCTTGTGCTTAGTTTTTACAAATCATAACAGTGTCCAAACTATGCAGAAAGTGCTTAAACAAAAATATAATCCACAAACTGAATTCAGGGGTATGTGTATAACTTTGCAATTATTTAAAAAATGTACATTAGAAATAAAGATGTATATGGGAGTTTGATTAAAAGGAGTACCACAGTGATGACAAAAAAATGTATGAATTGAACTGTGTCTATTAGAGGTCGAAGATGGGTGTCAGGGCAAGTACAGGTAATCCTATTATTTCAGGAATAATTCCAATAGGCTGTCTTCATTGTGAAAATAATATTTATCTGTGTTCAATCAATCAATCATAGCATTTGTATAGCGCGCTGCTCACCCGGAAGGGTCTCAAGGTGCTTGGGTAAGGGGTCTGCTATTGCTCGAACAGCCAGGTCTTGAGTTGTCTCCTGAAGGCGAGATGGTCCTCGGTCAGTCGAAGGTGGATGGGGAGGGAGTTCCATGTCTTGGCCGCCAGGTAGGAGAAGGATCTTCCTCCGGCGGTGGCTCTTCGGATGCGTGGTACGGCGGCGAGGGCGAGGCTTGTCGAACGTAGCTGGCGGGTGGGCGTGTAGAAGGTCAGGTGGTCGTTGAGGTACTTGAGGCCCAGGTCGTGGAGGGACTTGTGTGCGTGGGTGAGGAGTCTGAATGTGATTCTCTTGCTGACGGGGAGCCAGTGCAGGTCCTTCAGGTGGCCAGAGATGTGGCTGCGTCGGGGGATGTCCAGGATGAGTCGGGCGGAGGCGTTCTGGATGCGTTGGAGTCTTTTCTGTAGCTTGGCTGTGGTTCCGGCGTAGAGGGTGTTTCCGTAGTCCAGTCGGCTTGTAACGAGTGCCTGGGTGACCGTCTTCCTGGTTTCGGTCGGGATCCATCGGAAGATCTTGCGGAGCATGCGTAGGGTGTTGAAGCATGATGAGGAGACGGCGTTGACTTGTCTGGTCATCGAGACGGAGGAGTCCAGGATGAAGCCCAGGTTGCGTGCATGGTCTGTTGGTTTGGGCGTGATGCCCAGGGCGGGGGGCCACCAGGAGTCGTCCCTGGCGGATGGCGATGGTCCCAGGATGAGGACTTCCGTCTTGTCTGAGTTCAGTTTCAGGCGGCTGTTCTTCATCCACTCGGCGACGTCTTTCATCCCTTCGTGAAGGCTAGTTCTGGCGGTGGCGGGATCACTGGTGAGGGAGAGGATCAGTTGGGTGTCGTCGGCGTAGGAGATGATGTTGAGGTTGTGTTGGCGTGCGATGGCTGCAAGGGGTCTCATGTAGACGTTGAAGAGGGTGGGGCTGAGTGATGATCCTTGCGGTACACCGCAGATGACTTCGGTGGCCTCGGATCGAAACGGGGGGAGGCGCACTCTCTGTGTTCTTCCAGCGAGGAATGAGATGATCCATTCCAGTGCCATCCCTTGGACACCTGTGTTGCTGAGGCGTTGGACTAAGGTGTGGTGGCAGACAGTGTCGAACGCTGCGGAGAGGTCCAGGAGGATGAGGGCCGCTGTTTCCCCGTTGTCGAGCAGGGTTCTGATGTTGTCGGTGACTGCGATGAGGGCGGTCTCGGTGCTGTGGTTGGCTCGGAAACCGGACTGCGAGGGGTCGAGGGATCCATTCGTCTCGAGGAAGGCGGCAAGCTGTCTGTTGACTTTGGCAGGAAAAGGGATGAGTGAGATGGGGTGGAAGTTCTTGAGGTCGGTGGGGTCCGCTGTTGGTTTCTTCAGTAGGGCGCTGAGCTCGGCGTGCTTCCAGCTCTACGGGAAGGTGGCGGTGTTGAAGGAGGTGTTGATGATGTCCCGGAGTTGGGGTGCGATGATGGAGTCGGCCTTGTTGAGGACGTGGTGGGGGCAGGGGTCGGTTGGGGATCCGGAGTGGATGGTGTTCATCGTGCGGGTTGTGTCTTCGGTGGTCACCGTGGTCCAGGTGCGGAGGGTGGCGGCGGTGGGCGTTGGTTCGACGGTTGAGTGCGTGGATGGAGCGCCGAAGCTGTCGTGGATGTCGGCGATCTTGCGGTGGAAGAACGAGGCGAGAGAGTCGCACAGGTCTTGTGAAAAAGTGATGTCGTTGTTGCCTGTGCTGGGGTTGGAGAACTCCTTGACGATGCTGAAGAGTTCCTTGCCGTCGTGGGCGTTGTTGTCCAGTCGTTCCTTCAGTGATTTTTTCTTCGTGGTGCGGATGAGCTGGTGGTGCTTGCGGGTGGCTTGTTTGAGGGTGGTTATGTTGTCTGTGGTCTGGTCGAGGAGCCAGGCTTTCTCGAGGGTGCGGCAGTTCTTCTTGGAGTCCTTGAGTTCATCGGTGAACCAGGTGGCTGTCTTGCCTCTGGGTCTGCTGGGAGGGTTCTTCAGTGGCGCGAGGTCGTCTGTGCAGGCGGTCAGCCACTGTGTAAAGTTGCGGGCTGCTTCGTTGGGGTCCGTTGTGCTGGCGGGCGGGTTCTGGCTGAGGGAGGTGGTGAGCTGCTCGGCGGTGATCTTGCTCCAGCTCCTGTGCGGAACCTGTTGTGGGTGGTGGTGGGTCGTTGTTCTTCTGAAGTTGAAGTGGACGCAGCTGTGGTCGGTCCAGTGAAGTCCGGTGGAGTGGCTGAAGGTGATGTGCTTGCTGGAGGAGAAGATGGGATCAAGCGTGTGGCCGGCGTAGTGGGTGGGGGTGTTGACCAGTTGCTTGAGTCCGAGGTTTGCGAGGTTGTCCAGCAGGGTGGCGGTGTTGCGGTCCTTGTTGTTCTCCAGGTGAAAGTTGAGGTCCCCTAGGAGGATGTAGTCAGCGGAGGGGAGGGCGTGCGGGCTGATGAAGTCCGTGATGTCTTCGCTGAATTATGTGCGTGGCCCTGGGGGCCTGTAGATGAGGGTGCCTCTGAGGGTCGTCTTTGGGTCGGTGTGTATCTGGAAGTGGAGGTGCTCGGCGGCGGAGAAGATGTCGTTGGAGTCGGTCATGATGCGGATGGTGTTCTTGTGCACGATGGCGATGCCTCCTCCAGTCTGGTTGGTGCGGTCCCTCCAGGTGATCTTGTATCGGTCTGGGATGGCGATGTCGGGTGCAGAGGAGGCGTTCATCCAGGTTTCTGTGAGGAAGGCGATGTCTGGTGTTGTGGTGTCGAGCAGGTTCCAGAGTTCCACGGCGTGTCTGTGTACGGAGCGGGTGTTGAGCAGGATGCACTTCAGGTGGTTGCTGCTGGTGCTCGGCTCGGGGTGCAGTGCAGGTCCGGATGCAGGTGAACTTGCAGGTGAAGGGTCCGTGGGTGCGTCTCGGGGTGGCACGGTGGCATCCGGGGATCCGGCCGGTGTTGAGTGCGTTGAGTGTTGCGGCGTCATACGTCCGGCGGATGGGCTGGCCTCGTCGGGGGCCAGGGGTCCTGGCGCTGGGCGCGGTCCAGGCGCGGACGGGCGCAGACGGGCTTGCCTTTGGCGCGCCTTCGGCGCACAATCGGCGCACGCGCTGCGCGTATGCATGGGCGTCATATGAAGGAGCCTCGAGGGAGGAGCAGCTGGGTGGCGGGAGCGGGGCGGCGAATGGGCAGGAGGGGGGCAGGGAGGCAGCGGCGGGAAAGGAGGACAGAGGGCGGCTCAGCGGCGGCTGAGTCGCCCTGTGGAAAAACGAATTAAAAAAACGAAGGCAGCAAAAGAAGGGTAAACGAGAGCACAGCTGATGGAAAACCAAGGCAACAGAGGTTAGGCAAGTGAGGCAGTAGCAGGGGTGTGTGGGGGCGACCTCGCCTGGTTACAGGCTCAGCGGTCGCTCCCTGCACCTCTGTGCTGTCCCCTTAAGAAGGAGCCGGGAGGGAGGAGCAGCTCGGTGGTGGGAGCGGGGCGGCGAATGGGCAGGAGGGGGGCGGGGCCGCAGGGAGGCAGTGGCGGGAAAGGAGGACAGAGGGCGGCTCAGCGGCAGCTGGGTCGCCCTGTGGAAAAACGAATTAAAAAAACAAAGGCAGCAAAAGAAGGGTAAACGAGGGCACAGCTGATGGAAAACGAAGGCAACAAAGGTTAGGCAAGTGAGGCAGTAGCAGGGGTGTGTGGGGGCGACCTCGCCTGGTTACAGGCTCAGCGGTCGCTCCCTGCACCTCTGTGCTGTCCCCTTAAGAAGGAGCCGGGAGGGAGGAACAGCTGGGTGGCGGGAGCGGGGCGGCGAATGGGCAGAAGGGGGCGGGGCCGCAGGGAGTCAGTGGCGGGAAAGGAGGACAGAGGGCGGCTCAGCGGCGGCTGGGTCGCCCTGTGGAAAAACAAATTAAAAAAACAAAGGCAGCAAAAGAAGGGTAAACGAGGGCACAGCTGATGGAAAACGAAGGCAACAGAGGTTAGGCAAGTGAGGCAGTAGCAGGGGTGTGTGGGGGCGACCTCGCCTGGTTGTCACTCATTGAAGAAAAACTTAGTGGGTGTGCAAAAAAATAAAAAGCTGCCAACACGTGTTTCGCTCCATTACATGGCCATATGGTATAAAAAAATACAGGTGTTGATTGCCTTTTATGCTTTTATGCTGAAACTAATAAAAACAGAACCAAAGCAGAAGCATCATATACTGAATATATGCGAGAGAACACATTACACATTCACAACTAGGGTATTATGTACTATGTGTGAATTATGCAATTGGAGCTAAGGGAGAGGAGTAACACAATAATGTCCTGATGTCTGGACATGAGGTGATTCATGATGTGGGATCCTAGTTTTGACTATGCTGAATGTATGTTTTAGAAGCAGAAGAAGTATTTGAGAAATGATCTAGGTATGCCATTCACTAAAGGTTTTGTGCTTTGAAAATGTTTCCGTTTTAGAAACGTACTGATGCATGTGCACGCTCAGTAGCAAAGCAATGTATGTTCCTAGATAGCCATGTATGCAATTACATATCAAGTTTGATACCCAGATTTCACTCCCATGTAGCTTAGAAAAAAGCATGTTTACAGTAAAACAGGTAGTGCGATACCGACAGAAGGAGATAATAAATGATTCAGAGATATCGTGTCAATTGTTAAGTATCTAACAGGAATGAAGGTACTTTCTCGGTCACTCAGGCAGCATTCAGGCAGTTGAGGAATCACCTAGCCACTACTCAGCCGGTCATCAAATCAGTGATTCACTATCCATTGAGTTATTCAATTATCTAGAAACTATACATGTACTCTTGCAATCGGGCAGGCAGAAATTATGTTGTTATTGAAGTATTCCGTCACTACGTAGACATACATCTAATCACCTAGGTAGTATCTATTGACTTATGCAATTAAAAAGGCTGTAACTATGCAAGCATTTTAAAATTTGCACAGAACCTATGCAGCCATTTAAACACCCACTTACAACCCATGCAGCCATTGAAATACTGAGGCACACATTCAGGCTCTCATGAAATTACGTAGACAAATGTGCCTCCTGGCATAGTATTAGTTGGGGTATGAAGTCCCCTTGGCTATTGAGGGTATTTAGGGGCCAGGTATCCCTCTTGTTACCTCCAGCAAGTTGTACACTGGCAGTTTGCTAAGAGGTGTTCTGAGGCCACACACCCTTTCTGCACCACTCTCCAAACACATCTCCTGGCAAACTACTGGTTAGGGAATAAAGTTGTCTTGGATGCTAAATGGCCTTGGGGACCAAGAAGCACTCCTGGTACTTTCTATAAGTCCTTATCAGCAGGATTTCTGAAAGCTGGTTAGAGGTCCTGCCCCCTTTCCACGGAATTCAGCAAAGACCATTGTTTCTTTAAAAACTATTGAAATGTACTGAAGAATCGAATGTTACAGGTAAGTTATAGTGAGGAATTAGCATTTAATAAAAACCTTAGGAATTCGCTGAAAAAACTATAGATTGCAAGGCTGTTATAGTTAGGAAATAGAATTTAAAAAACCTTGGATATTGAATGAAAAAAACAAAGTTTACTGGGCTGTCATTTCACTCGTACAATACAAGAGAAATACAGCAGCTATAGTTAGCTAAGTTAGCTATTACTCACACCCCTGGAATGCACTGCTTATGACCTCACATATTACATCCCATATGTATATAGACATGTATATATGTATATATTTACCATTACAAGATGGCGTGCACTGGGAGGATTGCAGTCCTCTGTCGATGTCGACTGAGAGGTGTAACCTTTGTACGAAATTACCTATATTAAGTGTACCGGTTTTTTCATGTGTAAATACACTGACGAAGGCCTAGTGCTGAAACGCGTCTGTGGCGTACTTGTAGTTAATAAACTACCGTGTGAGTAAGATACCCCCGAGTGCTGTCATTTCTTTCCCGGGATCCTGGGATGGCGAAGAGCGCAATATATATATATATATATATATATATTTTTTTTTTTTTAAATTGCAGCACAACCTTAACACGTCGAATACTGATGGCATCTCGGGAGAAAGAGTCTGCTGCCAACTTCATGTTTAGAAGTTCAACAACTAGAAATGCGCAACCAAGCAAACCCACAACTCAAAATGCCCCTGCCAGTACTTTGAAAATGTTATTCCGTAAATTAGAAAAAGCACAAGAACGGGAGGTACGCAAATGGTGGGAGGCCACCTCACTAGAAAGATATATCGAGTGTGGCAGAATACCGAGGGGACTACGCATATACACAGTGCCCTCATATGAGAACCCAGATCCTGCGTTACTCAAAGATTGGGCAGAATATACGGCAGAGTCGGCAAAAGGTATGGTGCGCATGCTTATCAAATACGCATGGAGTGACAGAGATAAGTGTCTAAAAGAAATAACAGACATAGAAGAACAAATAGCTAAAGAAAAAGACTCCAGAGAAACTGAAGAACTCAGAGACGCCATGAACAAAAGAATCAAAGACTATGAATTAAGCATCCGGAAAAGAAAGCAATCGAAATTTCTCAGAGATGAGCAGGACTACCTCTCAGGAAGAATCTTAACGTTTGCTAGAAAATTTGATGCCACCAGAAAACGGTTGGCCCAGACTAATGTAACGTTAACAAACGTGGACACCGAGGAGTCTGAAGTCTCGGAAGGGGAACAAACCGAAGAAACTAGAGATACAACATTGGCAACTCAGAGTCCTTTTTTAGACAAGTTCGAGGTCATCAAAGAAACTCGATTACGCCCCCAACAAAGAAACCACCCACCGGTACCCCAACAAAATCAAAGAGGAGGACGCAGAGGGGCAAGAGGGGCAAGAGGAGGTACCCAACAAGCGATGGCATCTCCGAGGGTCACCAGAAGTGGACTGAACCGCAGAAGATAATGGACAAAGAAGACAACAATGTCATAAACCTTTCAAAAAGAAAATTAACGAATGATGAAATTACTATACTTAAGAAAGGCTTAAGCTTCTGCCCAGCCAATGACTTCGATCCAGTAAAAGTACGGATTGATTTGTTTAAATACATCAGGAAACTAAAGTTCAAAAAGATTTTCCTACAATCTCCAAAAATTGAAAGAACAGAATCAAGAACAATAGCTCCAAGTACGAATCATAATGATGTACCCACATGTGAAGAACTGGCGGATACACTCCTAAGACCCTCACAAGAACTAGTGGCGATGACCATAAATGCCGAGCCGGCAGAACAGACTATCATCACACAAAAAAGAGACCCGAGTACGATGAAAAACAAATCAAAAAAGTTGCCTATTACAAACTATGACGCTATTGATCTTTTTAACGAAGCGGTACTAGAAGATCTGGACAAAATTTCAACCAGAATGAAAAGAAAAATGAATCAAAAAACATCGAACATATCAAAGAGAGAGTGGGAGGCAATTAGATCACTCAAAGAAGACACAACTATTGAAATCAAACCTTCAGATAAAGGAGGAAATGTTGTTATCTTTGATAGAGACCATTACCTCTCAGAGGCACACAGACAATTAAAAGATAAGGAATGCTACACTCCTATACGAAAAGCTGAGTACAACAAAAGCATTGTAACATTTCACAATATGCTAGATGACTGGCAAAAGGAAGGCATGTTAACTATGGATGAGTACCTTTTCCTAAAATGTGAAGCACCGATTGTACCAACCTTTTACCATCTTCCGAAGGTACACAAACATGTGAAAAGACCTCCAGGACGCCCAATCGTGTCCTCCATTGGAAGCCTCCTTGAAAATACTTCCAGATTCATTGATTCATATCTAGCACCCTTCGTAAAAGATCTCCCGTCCTATCTAAAGGACACCCAGGACTTCCTAAGCATCATGGACAATATTACATGGAACTCGGAAATGTTACTAATAACATTGGATGTAGTGAATTTGTATACCTGCATCAATCACGAGGAGGGTCTCACCGCTATTAAGTGGTTTCTAGACCAAAATCCCAAACATTTCTGTAATCACAGTACCATGATTTTGTCTATGATCAGATTCTGCTTATATAACAACAATTTTCTATTTGATGGGACTATGTATAATCAAAAGAGGGGTACTTCCATGGGTTCATGCTTCTCCCCCAGCTACGCGAACTTGTTCGTGGGCTGGTGGGAGAAGCATGAGGCATGGAAAGATGCCAACAATGAATGGACTGAAAAAATCCTTATGTGGACCAGGTATATAGACGACCTGTTCCTTATTTGGCACGGTGATCGTCTATCTGCGGAAAAGTATATTGCCATTTTAAATACCAACAATCTTAACCTGAAATTTACCAGCACTATTAATGCCAAAAGCATTAATTACTTAGATCTGGAAATATTTGTGCACAATAACATCTTGCAAACCCGCTTGTACAGAAAACCCACGCCGGGGAATGCAATACTGCATGCCACCTCATACCACCCTAAAAGCTTGGTAAAAAATGTACCATATGGCGAGTTCCTCCGCCTAAAGAGAAATTGTTCTTTAGAACGAGATTACATGCAGGCGACAAACGAAGCACAGGAAAGGTTTGAGAGAAGGGGGTATAACAGAGACATTCTAAAACAGGCCGGTGTGAAAGCTTCTGGTATAAATAGGAGGGATCTCCTTACACCTAAACCAAAAACAGAGGAACCTGATGAGGTGAGAATGATAACTGAATTCAATACCAAATCAGGAGAAATTGTGAACATTTTCAAAAAACACTGGAATATACTAACCGCTGATAAGATCCTTAAAAAGAATCTGCTGCAAAGACCGTTGATTACATACAAAAGATGTCCATCCTTGGCAGATCATCTAGTCCACAGCCATTTCAAAACAACTACCCAACCCATCAAATTACCTAGACTAATGGGCTTCTTTCCTTGTCTTAAATGTAAGGCATGCAGATTTAGCAGCAAAATGTCAGAGTACCCGAATCGCACAGGAGATGAGAAACCCAATATACAAATTAAACAGTTGCTCAATTGCAACTCTGAATACACAGTTTACTGTCTCACTTGCCCCTGCAAGCTGCGGTACATTGGCAGCACTATAAAACCTGCTAAACTAAGAATCCTAGAACACATGCGGGCAATTACAAATAGGGATAAAACATACCCTGTTGCCCGCCATTTTGCAGAACATCATCAAAGTAATTGGGAGAAACTTAGTTTTTACTGTATCGATCAGGCGCCCAAATTAGAGAGGGGTGGAGACAGAGACAAGTCCCTGCGTATCCTTGAGTCAAAGCATATCATCAGTCTCAAAACCATAACCCCGTGGGGACTCAATAATAATGAAGAACTTTGGGTTCACCTATGAACTATGTACAGAAACTGACACATTCAATAATGGGATGAATATGGGTTAAAATCATCTTGTATATATATAAAAAAATAATTTTGTTCTCTGTTGATCTGCATGTCTTGACGAAAAAAAGTTTGTGCTGCTAGTATAATTGCCCATCCAGGGCTTAATAACTAATATCATGCAAAATAAGAAATTATTCTTCCCAAAAAAAACTTTGTACATTACCGGTCGAATGCCTACAAAAGACACTGCGAATATAATCTCCAAATGAGGAGGGTATGAAAGAAAACTTTTGGAAGAATATATTGATTGGCCTAATTGAGCTTTACTTTGTTGGATAATTATGAAATAATTGATTTACGTTACATGTTTTTAATAAGCACTATGCACTTTATCCTAAGTCACCATTACTAGCCATGTATTTCTACGCAATTTGCACATTACAAGATGGCCTCCATCTACTTGCATACTTGTAGCCCTTTTTCTATTTTCATGATAATGTTCAACTGGCTAATGGTTTAAAATGGTGATATGTATTATTGCACTAACGTAACACTGACGAAGCCTGCAAAGGCGAAACGCGTCTGTTGGGGTGTGGGGGGTTTGGGGTCAATAAATCTTTGATTTGGATTCTAGTGTGCCAGCCATTCTTTCCGAAACCTGTAATGTCAGTAGGAACGTGTAGCAATATATATATATATATATATATATATATATTCAAGACAAAACGATCCTTCCATGCATGAGAGCGCTCCGCAATGTGTGCTCGGCCCAAGGGCTGGATCAAAGCCCCAATTCAATTTTGGAGTACAAGAAAGGCGGCACAACCGGATACTTATTAGAAGTTATTTATTACACCAACACTCCACCGACGCATATACAAATACATCGTGCAACCACGAAAACATTGCACACCCAACATGGGATAAATAGACATTAATTTTTATATATACATGTAATTTGTCAAAACAAAGGACTAACATGTTCGACAAAATGTCTTTGTGATGCAAAGAAAAGATATGTCACCTTGTATAACTGTATTTTTGTTTCAAAATAGAACACTCTATAAAACTAAGGAGTGACTACAATATCCATAATCCTCGCTTTTCAGGGGGCGTGGTATACACAAACGGTTGTGGCGTTGGATACACCCCTTGGGGGAGTGACTTTTGTATGAAACTTTATTGACCTTTATAAGTTGTGAACATGCACTTCGAAAACTGACCGTGAACAAGACAGCGGAGGCTGTCGAAACGCGTTGGTTATTGCTTTGTTTTGATACCCCAATGGATTGAAGAATAAATTAATAAGAACATTATCCTGTGTGGACTGCGAATAATTAATTGCGACTCCAAGCTTTCTCTACCTGAGGAATCGTTGTTGTGACATATATATATATATATATATATATATATATATATATATATATGTATATATATCGTACTAGCAAATGTCCCAAGATGAGAGGAGCAACAGTGGCTGGTGCTGGCGGCGAGGTTCAGGACACCCTCGCAAACAATGTTTTCAGCAAAGACTCTTCAAAGAAGACGCCGCACACTACCTCGATTTGTTGATCTTAAGTTTATTTTCTGTAGGTTCCCCACCTACGTGTTTCGGACAAACAAACTGTCCCTGATCACAGTTACAAACATATGTCCATCATTTATGTTTACCTTAAGTACCTGAAGACACCACTTGGCTATTAAGATGCATTGTGGGCTCAGTGGTTTTGGTTTTAAAGTTTTTTCAAACAATGCGCTGTGATTCGCCGGATCGCGGCATTTTCGCGGCCCACTTCGAACTATTGAAATGTACTAGTATTATACAACTTACGCCTAATGTTTAACAACATGCCGTTGCATTTCAACATTTTTATGTCTAAGCATATTCAAAGCGCAAGTTGTTAGGAGAACTAGTGAAGGACTGAGTGTCCATATGTATCAGTTGTGGCTTAGTGCCAAATAGTCTAATTGTGCCGTTTGATGCTTTGATCAACAGCTAACACAGCGCAAGGATAAAATTATTTAGTTATTTGTCACATATATTGCACTTTAGTCATTCATAAGAAATAAAGTTCATGGAGAAAACGTTGTATATCTGAAATTGGAAATATTCAGTTCATCAAAATTATAATTATAAGTGTACATAAAGTTCTTCATCCGTGTTAAGACCCCACGGGTTTCTAGTTTTGAACCTTATAATTAGTTTGGATTTGAGGCGTCTTAATCTGGTGACTCGATCGCCTCCTCTTTCATTCTCACCCACCATCGCGATTCCAGCATATTTCATGTCTTTCCAGGTTTTCCCTGGGTGAGTCTTTAGATGTTTTGCTGTCGCATAACTCATATCATTGTTCTGAATGGCTCTGGTATGTTCGAGTATTCTCTTTTTGAGTGGGCAGATTGTTGAGCCGATATACTTTTTGCCGCAGAAACATTGTATTTGGTAAACCACGAATTGTGATTCACATGTTATTTTATCCTTTATTTCAAAGGTTCTTCCCTTCGGATCTTTCAGGGTTTTGATGTTCTGGCCAATTTTACATGCCTTGCATGTTGAGCATTTGCTGAAACCCAGTTGACGTTTTTCTAACCAACTCAAAGTTTTTACTTTTTTGAAGTGGCTGTTCACTAACGTGTCTTGAATGGAAGGGGCTTTGCGATATGAGATTAGGGGTCTGTCACCAATCAGCATTCCTATCTCAGTGTCCTTTTTTAGCACGTTCCAGTATTTCAACAAGATTTGGCGGATTTTGTAACTTTCCTTTGAATATGTCAAAATCAATCGTGGTTTATCTTCCTCTGTGTTTTTTGTAGATTTTTCCTTGATTTTGCTCTTGCTTTTTGTTCGCCTTTTGTTATGTCTGCTTGTTTGTATCCTCATTTGGAAAAACGATCTTTGGTTTCTTTAAACTTGTTTTCCATTTCATTCTCTTCAGAGCAGTTGCGTTTCATTCGTAGAAACTCCCCGTAGGGGATACTTTGTTTGAGTGAGACAGGATGGAAACTAGTTCCGTGTAACACACTGTTTGTTGATGTTTTTTTTCTGAATACTGTTGTTTCTAATTTGTTATTCTTGATGTAGATTTTTTTATCAAGAAACTCTATTTCCTTCTTTTGAATGTTTGATGTGAATTGCAGTCCCACTTCATTTACATTCAGAATCTCAATGTACTCTGTAAGTTTTTGTTTGGTACCCTTCCAAAGGAGGAACAGATCGTCAATAAATCTGAGCCATATAACCACATCCATGGTATATGGCTCGTTTTCTTCTCTCCAAGCTATGTTTTTCTCCCACCACCCCATAGTGAGATTAGCATAGCTTGGAGAGAAGGAAACTCCCATGGCACAACCGCAAATTTGTGTGTAGATTTTCTTGTCAAAAGTGAAGACGTTGTTTTCCAGACAAAAGGTCATCATATCCAGTAGCATGTTAGTATGCCGTAATTCTTATATTGGTCTCTGATTCAGGAAGTACTTTGTTGCATTCAGGCCGATGTCATGTTGGATCGAAGTGTATAGCGATACAACGTCTATGGTGGCTAACCAATACTCATGTTGCCTCCACTCCCATGATGATTCTTAAAAAGTCCCCAGTGTCTTTAATGAATGAACTGAGAGTTGGTACTATCGGAGCCAGAAAGTAATCTACATAAGAGGCTACATTTTCGCACAGTGATCCACAGCTAGATATTATTGGGCGTGCAGGTGGTTTGATCAAGGTCTTGTGTATTTTCGGAAGAAAATAGATTGTTGGCATTATAGGATGATTGACTACCAAAAAGTTTTTTTCTTCCTTGCTTAATAGGCCATTTTCTTGCCATAATTCAATGCGTTTGTGTAGTTCCTTTGTCATATCCAAAATTGGATTGTGCTCCAGTACTTTATAGTTGGTTCCGTTGTTTAGTTGACGATAGGCTTCTTCCAAATAATCAGTCTTATTTTGGATCACGATATTTCCCCCTTTGTCTGCTGGCTTTATTTCTATCACTGCATTTGACTGGAGATTTTTTAGTGCAATGCGTTCATTTTTAGTTACATTTTCTCTTCTGTTGATGGTATTCTTCATTGTCTCCAGTTCTGCCACAACCAGATCATGAAACACATCTATGCGGTTGCCTGGGTATAGAACAGGACAAAATTTGGATTTGTTCTTTAAGTTTGTTTTAGGATGTGCACCTACCATATGGCCCATCTGAGAGAGCGCTTGAGTAGTAGTTAGTTCAGTTTTCTCAACTTGATGAGATAGTTCAAAAGCAATTTGTAAACTAGTTGCATCCGCTACTACAAAGTTTTCTGGTGCTTTATCTGGAACACACTCACTTGCTATGGTGGATTCTTCTCCACGTTTGTTCTTAGAAAAAAAATTCTTAAGCTTAAGTTTTCGAACATATTTGTATATGTCTATTCTGGTTTCAACTTCATCCTGATGTTTATCAGGGCAAAAAGTCAAGCCCTTCCTCAGTAGGGTCTCTTCTGTTGTTGTTAGTTTGTGGTCGGATAGGTTAATTATTAGCTTGGGGTCGGGTTTAGTTGCCTTATTTATTTTTTGAATGTCCTGTTGCGAAGAGGATATCTTTGATTTCCGGCCTCTCCGGGTTTTCCTCCTTGGGTAGGGTTTGTCACTTGTCCCCTTCCATCTCCTCTCACTCTTGTGCTGCCACGTCCTCTTCCCCTTGTTTTTGGGGTCTGTTGGTCTTTGTGGAGCATCTCCATCTCCTCTAAAAAAGTAAGTCTTTTGGGTCCCACTTTGGTTTGTTCTCCCTCACTTACTTTGGACTCAGTTTCACTGACAGTGGTATCATATTGTACATTTGATGGTCCTGCCTGATGTTGTAGTTTGAGCGTTTCAAAGCGTTTAGCAAAAGTAAAGATAGTACCATTTTCGAAGTCCGCTTCGTCACGTTTGAACTTGCGTTGCTTTCTCTCTTGGATTTCATTATCATGTCTGTCTAGGTTTTTGTTCATGTTTTGGCGTAGGTTTTCAATAGTTTCCTCACTTTCTTCTTGTACTTGAATTTGATCTTCAGTTTCTTTTATCTTTACATGTAGAATCTCTATATCTTTTCTGGCATGTTTCAAGATAATAAGGCTCATTCTTCGCGAACAGTCCATATTGTTCTGTCCCCACTCTTCCAGCATTTCTGAGCTGGTGTCTGGATGGTTTGGTAAAGTGAAGATACGTAGCCCTCTTGGAACTAATCCTAGTTCGGTGTATTTATCTAAGGTTATTATTACCCAGCTCTTAGAGATTTCTTTTCTTTGTAATTACTCTAGTTGTTGAAATAGCTGCTTAGTAGTTAATTTGACATTTGTATTTGCCGTGTCTTTGGCAGCTGATAAATTGGATCCAGTTGCGTTTTTAATAAACATGCTATCCGCTTTTTCTAGGCATTTTGCTGTTCGTTGTTCCATTGTTTGTAAGGAGGTTTTGGTTTCTAGTGTGTTCAGTTAGATAGTTATTCAAGTGCAATAATAACGTTAGTGACCTGTGTGACAGGTGTTTGTTTTATAGGGATATTCGCTAATTTTCTTGTGCGAAACACTTGTGTTAACACCTAATGCAGAAAACTTAATCAACTCGAGGTAAGTGATATCTGATTCCCGTTCAGAAGCCGAAACAAAGGTTGGTACGCTTTAGTGGTCCAAAGGCGTACACTATTATTCACTTGCTACAGCATTATACACGCATCGGCAAACCAAACTGTAATTTCCCGTCGTTTCACTTACCCGGGAGTCTCCCGTCGCTGGTGGTGCCCTCCGACACTCCCAGTCGGCGCTCAACCGGTGGAATGACAGATTGTTTTTGCTCGCGTGCCAGTTGTCTTTCGTGCTAAAACGATCCGCCTGCAGGAAAAGGCAAGAGACAGCAAATGCTCCAGTCCGTTCAAAGCCGCTCAGGTTTCAAAAGCTTTCCAAGGGCGAAGCACATTTCCTGTGTTTTTCTGAAGCACAACGATAATGCTGGGCTCTCTCTCATGAACCAAATAACGTACTAGCAAATGTCCCAAGATGAGAGGAGCAACAGTGGCTGGTGCTGGCGGCGAGGTTCAGGACACCCTCGCAAAAAATGTTTTCAGCAAAGACTCTTCAAAGAAGACGCCGCACACTACCTCGATTTGTTGATCTTAAGTTTATTTTCCGTAGGTTCCCCACCTACGCGTTTCGGACAAACAAACTGTCCCTGATCACGGTTACAAACATATGTCCATCATTTGTGTTTACCTTAAGTACCTTGCGCTGTGTTAGCTGTTGATCAAAGCATCAAACGGCACAATTAGACTATTTGGCACTAAGCCACAACTGATACATATGGACACTCAGTCCTTCACTAGTTCTCCTAACAACTTGCGCTTTGAATATGCTTAGACATAAAAATGTTGAAATGCAACGGCATGTTGTTAAACATTAGGCGTAAGTTGTATAATACTAGTACATTTCAATAGTTCGAAGTGGGCCGCGAAAATGCCGCGATCCGGCGAATCACAGCGCATTGTTTGAAAAAACTTTAAAACCAAAACAACTAAGCCCACAATGCATCTTAATAGCCAAGTGGTGTCTTCAGGTACTTATGGTAAACACAAATGATGGACATATGTTTGTAACCGTGATCAGGGACAGTTTGTTTGTCCGAAACGCGTAGGTGGGGAACCTACAGAAAATAAACTTAAGATCAACAAATCAAGGTAGTGTGCGGCGTCTTCTTTGAAGAGTCTTTGCTGAAAACATATATATATATATATATATATATATCTGTGAAAATTATCTGGTTTCCGATCACATTACAGGCACATCATTATTTATCATTATTCACTTCCATTATTATTTGGATTGTAACATGTTCTAGCTTTCTTCTCCTTATGGTGTCGCTGTCACACCAAAGGTTTGCTAACTTGACAGTCCCTTTAAATAGAGTGGTGAGTGAACTCATCTATATGTACCCGCCTCAACTTTGGAAAGTTCATTATTAGAGTCTATAATTGCCTAAAGTCTTCTACCTGCATAGCCATGCACAGTTGAGACAATGAAAGGGCAGATCCTGTCAGAAGCAACAGCAGTTACTGTCTTTCTTTTCTTTTGCAGGCTCCTGACATTGAAGAACTGGCCAAGTTGTGGGCTGAATTGAAGATTACTCGGCTCCAGTGCGGGTCAATAAGGTTCCTGGATATTTTTCTGGTAAGTAAAGCAGCTGAAGGAGAACCTGCTTCTGGAAAGGTTCTCAAGGGAAAGCAAATGGACATGTTTGGGCACGGTTTAAATACCAACTGCATCCAAGATGGCTGCTGAGATTTGCTAAAATCTCATGAGATTTCAACAAACCCCACAGGAACTGCAAACAAACAAATACAGTGTAAGGTACTTCAAGATAACATGATGGAGTTCTGTTTTGGGTGCCTAAACACAGGTTTTGAGCACTTGGCATACCTTATTATTATTATTTTGTAGCTTGTAGAGCGCACGGCTACCCCCAACGGATGTGTCCCAGCGCTAGCAGTGGATACAGAAAGGAAGGGGTGCGGTGTCGGGTGCCACAGGGTACTAAGGCATAATAAAGAGCCATGTCTTCAAGGATTTCCAGAAGGTAAATTCTGAGTTACCCTTTCTAATGAGTTCGGTCATGGAGTTCCACAGGGTTACATGGCCTTAGCGAAGCAAGGAGTGACTAGGAGTTTAAGAGGTTAGACCTTAGGTTCCTTGTCTGTTGGGATTTCCGGAGTCTTTTCCTTAGATAGCGAGGGCCAGTGTCATTGACTGCTCTGTAGGCAAGAGTCAGAGCCTTGAATTCTGTTCTTCTTTTAATGGGCAGCTAGTGCAAACTACGTAAGTGCGTGGAAATGTGATGCCGTAGCGGGACATTTCTGATAAGCCTAGCGGCTGCATTCTGCATAGTCTGCAGTTTCTTGATCAGGTAGACTGGCAAGCACAAGTACAAACTATTGGCAAAGTGCAGCTGCGATGTGATCAGCGCATGGACTATTGTTTTCCTGCAGTCCATAGGTAGGAGATGAAGGAATCTCTGTATTGCCTTCATTTTCCAGAAACAGGATGAGGAAACATATCCTATCTGGGTCTTGCAAGAGAGTGTGATGTCGAATTTGAACCCTAGGTTCCTGGCCATGGAGACAGGAAGTGGGGGAGTATTAAGCTTTGAAGGCCATGATAGGGCGGATTGAGGAGGGAAAGGCTGGTTAAAAAATAGTACCTCCGTTTTATCGGTATTCATCCTTACACAGTTGTTAGACATCCAGGCTGATATGTCTGTGAGACACTGCTTGAAGTTTGTAAATGCTGTCCCAGAGTGATCTTCAAAGGAGAACACAAGCTGGGTATCATCAGCATATGAGATAACACTTACACCGTGTTGCTCTATAAGTGGGGCAAGGGGTGTAAAATAAATATTAAAAAGAGTCGGGTTGAGGGCCGAGCCCTGAGGGACCCCACAAATCAGGGGGTGAGGGGATGAAACATGAGGATACAACTGTCTTCTCTGGGACAGGCACTCAAGGAAGGAGCTGAACCAGGCTAAGATGGTCCCTGCCACTCTGAGCTGCCTGAGCCTGTCTAAGAAGATCTTATGCGACACCGTATTTAATGCCCCCGACAAGTCAAGCAGCACCAGCATTGCACAGCTACCCTTATCCACGGTCTCCCGGACTGATTCAGCTACTTTAAGCAGCGCTGCCTCTGTACTATATCTAAATCCGGACTGGGAGTCATGGAGTAGTTTGTTAGACTCTAGGAAATTGGATAGCTGTTTCTGCACTTCTTTCTCAAGGATCTTGGCTGGTGCTGGCAGGAGGGAGATGGGTCTGAAATTTTTCAGTACTGCTGGATCTGCATCCTCCTTCGTGAGGATAGGTTGAATGAGTGCAGTTTTCCAAATGGACGGGTAAATGCCTGTTTTAAGAGATGCATTCCATAGCAGGTTTCATGAGGGGTTGAGCAGTGGGGCTAGTAATTTGAAAAACCTAGCCGGGCAGGGATCAATTGGAGATCCGGATTTTGTTTTTTCCGATTGCGTGAGGGGAGTATCAGGGTTAAAAAGACTAAATTCGGACCATGTGTTTGCAGGGGAGGGGAAAGGCAATGGTATGCTGGGTAGTTTGGTCCCGGTAAATGAAGGATAAATGTCTTGAATCTTCTCTTGGAAGAAGATCACGAGATCTTCACAAAGAGTGGAAGAGGGGGCTATGTTGCTTTTCATCGTCCCTGGTTTAATGAACCCTTGGACAATTCAAAAAACTTCTTTAGTGGAGTTGTCTGATGGTTTGATTTAATTAGCAATATAATCATTTATGGAATTGCGTTTTAGCCCATGGAATTGTTTTACTGCGGTTCTGTAAGTATTTTTTGCCTCTATGTTATAGGTTTTTCGCCAGATCCGTTCAAGCTTCTTACAGCGGCTTTTTTCTGATCGGAGTTACGGTGTAAACCAAGGGGAGGGGGTTTACTCTTGGCCAGTTTCATAACTTTCACAGGGGCTATTTTCTCCAGGGCAGAAGTGACCCAGTGGTTAAAAGTTGCAGCGTCACCGTTAGGTTCTCCGGTAAATGACTAGGGGGTGTTTAGTAGTGCCGGGCCAATTGCTTTGGGGGTGACTTTCCTCCAGTTTCTTCTGACTTCGTGCTCAGGTTTCCCAGTGCTATGGTTTATACGGGTGGTTAGATTGAATGAGATGAGACTGTGAACCGACCATGTGAGGGGAATGGGATCCTCTGTTGTTAAGGTTGGGATGTTAGTAAAGATAAGATCCAGTATGTGGCCTGCCACATGTGTAGGCATAGAGACCATTTGATTGAGTTTCAATCCTTTAAGTGTGTCATCTAGTTGGGAGGCCAAGGGACATTGATTTTTGTCCATGTGGACATTGAAGTCACCCAGTACTATGAAGTTCACGTATTTCAGTGAGAGATCAGTGATTCGATAGCATATTTCCCACATCTCAGCGGGTTTGGAACCAGGAGGTCTTTAGACCAACATTCCCGCAATAGATAGAGTAGGGGAGATTTTAACGTTGAAGGACATTGCTTCTATCAGGTCAGTGTGTTCGATCCTTTTGTGTGATATCACCCAATCGTTTCTTATGATCACATCAAGTCCACCCCCTAATCTCTTGTCAACTCAGTTTTCTGAACTATTTCATAGCCCTCAGGGATGGCCAACATTATATCGGGGTCGCAGACTGAGCAGTTTAGGACCCGTTACATTCAGCACAAGCGGCAGCAGAGACTCTAACTGCCCTTTCTTCTCCACTGCGTGTCCGCTGGCCCATCAGCTGATATGGGAGAGCGTAAGTGTTGTGTTTGTAATGCTTGTGTCCCACTGGGAACACCGTTCCTAATGTGCACGCCTGTGTCCCTGCGCGGACACCGTACCAGCAGTGAGGTCATCAGCTGGGAACTGTCACCTCTGACAGTTATCAGCTGATCACCGAGCTGACTGGAAGTTCGCCCCGACGTTGTAGGGGCATCCGTGTTGGCTCTAATAAATAGCTCAATTCATCTCCCCGTGTCGTGAATTCTTAACAAGACTGGTGACGAGGGAGCCAACACAGGATCCACGTGCCGAGGAAAAAAAATTTTTTGAAGAAGAACCAGCAGTCGGTGTAAAACAAAACGTATATGTAAACAACAAGAAAAATTCAATCTGAAAAAAAAAAACAAGAAATTTAAAAGAAAAACGCAGGTACGAACTTCTCTAGATAAAGAACTGTCTGTGAATAATCCCCACTTCTGAAGAAATAGTAAGACTTTTTGACAAGGCAACGTATGTGCAGAGAAAAAGGAAATGAAAAGTGGAGATTAAAACAATTGTAGCATAGCGCTATTTTACACAGAATAAGAGTGAGGTAAAGAATCAAATGGAATTCCGCCGTATTTGCGTTAGTGACTAAAACTGTAAAGGAACAAAAAGTGACAGGCAACTGCCAAAAGGAACTGCCGCAAACAACTGTCAGTTCCAGGTGAAACCGATGACAGCTGTCTATGACGTCATCACGCTTATGGACACGACGTGGTGGCCATTCTGAAAGGAAAAAAACGCGCATGACATGGCAGTCTAGTCTTTCAGCGCCCATCGAAAGAAACGTAATTGATCAGGAAATCGGCAGGAATCAACGCTAGTTTCTGGAAACAAAACCTGACGAACGAAGATTTCTTGGAGGACATCACACATATTTATGACGCTAATGTGGTAAAAGCAAAACAAATATAGCAGGTTAAGAGTAGTGTTAACACTGAAACCTAATCTAAAATATATTACCTATTTAGCTGAACATTGAAGCAGATACTAGAGAAGTGCATACACTGTAATTTCAACCTATGAGTATTATTCTCCTAATAAAAAAAAACATAGTAAACAAGTGTAACTCAGTGAACATTAGCAAATAATACTTAAAAATAAAGCTGAAATTTCCAAGACTGAGACTATATTCACCAAATTACACTCTAAATAAATCAAGATAAAATTCCACCAATATGGCAATGGGCTGCATCTGGAACCTCTCGCCCCCAGAATCTTTTCTGCGCGCAGGTGGGGAACCGGCATTAAAGTGGGAAGAGTGGAGGGAATATTTCCTCAATTACATCGCCACACTAGAAGAAGATGATGAAATATCAGCTGATATGGTGGAGGAATAGCAATTATTTTAAAAAAAGTTTACAACTGTAAATTTAACAGACTCCCATGTTCCGGTTGTGAAGGTGCTATTTTCAAACTCATACTTGCCCCAAATTACACAATTTCAGGAGCACTTATCTATCGACCGCCAGGCCGGACGTCAAACTGGTTGACAAGCATGTCAGACCTTATTGGCCCCTTAGTAATGAAAATTGCCAATTTCACAATCATTGGTGATATGAACCTGCATTTGGGTAAAGGGGACTGTATAACAGCCACTGAATTTATAGCTGATCTAGCGTCCCTCACCCTGATTCTGAAAAACTCTGGACCTACGCATATTGCCGGTCACTAGTTGGATCCTATTTTTTCCAACATCAATGACATCGCCACTTTTCCTGCCCTACCCGTTCCCTGGTCAGACCATTTTCCTATCAAATTTTCACTTCAAGTACAACTGTCGAATAAGGACAAATTATCGGTTACAACCCAATTCGTTAGGAAGTGGAAAAAATTAGATATTGACATTCTTAACACTTTTTTAGAAGTACATCTACCCTGTACCAAGTTAATGGTTCAAAACTTATCGAAATCAGTTCAAAAATGGCTCATGTCAGCCATTGATTCATGTTTGCCTAAAATGAAGTTAAAAGGTAACAATCACTGCCCCCCTGCTCCGTGGTTTAACGAGATAATAAAGCAAGAAAAAACAGATGTAAAAACGCTGAGCGTCAGTGGAGGAAGACCTATTCTCCAGAAGCAAAGAAAGATTATAAAATAAAATTAACAAACTATCAAACGATGTGTAGTAAAGCTAAAGCTGAATTTGTATGTACCAAAATTACAGAGGCCCTAAATCAATCTAAAACACTCTTTAAAATGTGAAAGAGCTGGCTGGCTCAAATACCACACAAACCACGCCAGACCTCAATAAAACACAGTGTGACCAATTGGCTACTTTCTTTGTAAATAAAGTTGATAAAATATATCAGGGCATTGAACAAGCACAAAATGAACAAAAGAAGGCAAACATGACTGTTCCCAATACCTTATCTGATAGACTGAGCAATCATACTAACACACCAGGCCCTAGCGTTGAAAAGTCAGCCCATAACGCACCCGATGCCCAGGCTGCTGGTGCAGGGCGACTCTTCGTTCTCATCTTGAATAATTACCAAAATAAAGAGACGGGCACTGGAAGTAGGAAAACAAGAACAGAGTTTATTACTCATGAGGAGAGCATGTCCTTTGGGACACTCGCATAGTGTCTTCGGGAGGTGCTCTAACAAGTTTCTCTGAGGCTTCGCCTTTTATACACAGGTTGGTGGCACACAGGCATCCTTTATTACAATCAACACATTGTATAGTATGGGGGTATTCCAACACGTGGCTACAGTAGGGCCCTTATCCTCCATGCAATAGGAGGGGGCTGTCATGCGGCTGAGTGTTCTGCTGATTCCATTGGAATGTGTGTGCCTGATCGAATCTCAGGGGGTGGGGCGGTCATGATCAATAGTGGCTTCTTTCAAGAGAGACGAGTGCATACAGTGGTGGGCATAAACTGTATCCTCGGGCTAAGGGATGACCAGCGGTCCGTGCAAACATTCAGGCTCAGAGGTCGGGGTCATCAGAGGAGAGATGTTCATGAAAGACTGGGTCAGTGTGGAAAATCGAGCGTAGAGAAAGGGTTTATCCAAAGAGGGGTATTCATGAAAGGAAGGGAGGTGTTGGTCAGGCGCGAGCGTGATTCTTAGAGACAGAGCCATGCGGGAAGGGAGGGCTCATGACTTGTACATGTGACAGCAGGGGCGGTCAGAGTGCATGGGGGAAGCTTGCAGGGCCAGGGAAGGGGCTGATGATCGATCGAAAACAAGGAGACCATGATACCTAAAAATGGCTGTCGTGTACGTGTGTGCATGGGTCTATGCTAGCGGGATAACACAGTCAGTGCTTTAGCGATATCTGTTCTGCTTACAAAATGAGTTTTCTGCTTAATTCAGAGACTCTGTCCATCACCACCCCTTGTTGTAAATTACAAAATGAACGCCGCTTATGTACATACACATTGCCATTTTCAACAGTCGCCGCTTTTTACATAAGCACGTTCAATTTCTACATAGTCGATGCGATAGGCAGAATGAAATACATGTTAATTTACATTTGTTGAGTTCTAAATACAAGCCTAAAGATTGGCATAATATTTAGTCAGGGTTTAAAAAGATGTTTCCGAAACATTATAGAATCAAGTTCAGACTTTTTCTCCGACGACATCAATATACAGTAAAAAGTGCTATATGTGACCTTTGGACTTGAGTGACCGATGAAACATTTTTGTAAGCAATAAAAATTGAGGGAGAAATGCAATTCGATGTAAACAACTAGTCAAGGGGTGGGTAGAAAGTTCTGGAAGGGGGGGGTCTTAGCGAAAATGTCTTTTTCAACGACGAGCCACCACTGGTAGACTCTGTTAGTCCGTTTTTCTTTTCGTTGGCGCTTTTGAGCACCGGCGGTGGAGCTATAAATCCTGCTCGGAATCATCCTTACGCGTTGCAGGGTGCGATCAGTCCTCTGCTGTTAGATCACAGTCCTGTTTCCTAACTCATTTTCTTAGGGGTGGCCCATGCTGGGCACCTGCGTGTCTTTCTTTTTCCGTGGCAAAATCCCAGTCCATAGTCAAAGTTTATATTAAAGAGTTTGTTGAATAATCGAGGGAAGAAAGGGCGGAGTGGGGCCAGATCTTCGAACACACCAAGAGACCAAGGGAGCAAAGGATGATGAGCAGGCAAGCCCAACAGTCGGACTCGAAAAAGGGGGCGGGGACTTTCAGGCACAAGTGGGTCAGCAAGTCGAGGGCTTCAAGACAGCCCTTCATTCTTTCATCTGCCGAGATTGAGAGTTGTGCCTCGTCCCGCGTCTCGTTGCTCTGCGGCTCCACCTTTGGTTGCGGTCACGTGTGCTTCATGATCTGTGGCCAGGCTGTGCGTCACGTCCAGCTCCTCTCCTCCGGTTATTATATCTTTAAATGAGTAGAAAACAAGTTTTTAGAACAACTGGCAGGAGAAGACATTTATACATCTTAATTCCGTCCCCAATCCTGTGTAGGTGGGGGATAAGTTCATCGGCCACAGTCAGAAGTCGTTATTTATGGAGTCTGTAGGAGTGCATTGCTATGGAATTCATAACCCTGTTCGGTGCTCATTCGTGACGTACGTGGAGAGAAATTGGACCTTTACACACAGTGTATTATAAACAATTCAAAGTCGAGTCCTTATGTAGAGACTCGTCCTTCCCTTTAACCCAAGTGTCGAAGCTTGCATTTCCCTTCGGGGTCGGCTAACTCTTGTAAGTGGGGCGTTATCGTCATGAAGAAAGGGGAGGGGGTGGACGTAAAACATGCTCTTCTTGGGGAGTGAACGTTAATCGAAGTCATTAATTTCGCTTTCGAGGGTAGATGACATGAAGCTGGGGTTAATCGGGGGAATGGGGACGTTTTGGGCAGGGAGCTGGGGTCGATCGGGAGAAGTGGGGTACACTGGACATCCGCACTTTAGGCGCAGGGGGGTGGGACAATCGGGGCATATTGGATCGTATTTCTAACGTGCTGAGAAACAGAAGGCCATTGACGTTATAGTCCCCCCATAGAAGGCCAGATTAGGGGACATCCGTCGTCTTACCTGTCCTTTCCTTCATTACCAACTCAGGTTCTATCATTTTGCAGAAAGGAGAGGTAGTAATATGGCAAGTTACAGTCGTTTTAGTTCCTGTCAATTTTTTCAAAAACACCTTTGTGTTCGAGGAAACCCAATTAGGCGTTGTGCCGGGGGAGGCACAATGTTACCATACACGGAAAGAGGGACCGGGGGTTTTAGAGAGTGAGAGAGGGAGAGAGAGAGAGAGAGAGAGAGAGAGAGAGAGAGAGAGAGAGAGAGAGAGTGAGGGAGAGTGAGAGTGAGAGTGAGAGAGAGAGAGTGAGAGTGAGAGAGAGAGAGAGAGAGAGAGAGAGAGAGAGAGAGAGAGAGAGAGAGAGAGAGAGAGAGAGATCGCACTCTAAAATGATCCATTCTGTACACGCATGGCATGGAGCGAGAGAGAGAGAGAGAGAGAGACGTGTACAATAATGGACCATTCAGTGCGCGCACAACACAGAACAACAGGGGTTAAGTAACACGGAAACACAAGCAGAGGGATGACGTAGATTCATGCGTCACGTACACACAAACTCAGGCGGGGAAGACAGTACATGTATTATACACAAAAATCCAAGACAAACATAAAACAGTCATTGGCCAAATTTATCCTTTTCTGTATGCTGTGCATCCTTTTCATCCTAAGCTCTTTTGTTTACCTTTTTCTTCTCTCTTATTTGTCGGCTGCCCTTACTGGCGGCTTTCATTGTACACACTTACGCCGTTGGCAATTGGCCATGAACTGACCTGGTCGGGCTAATGCTCACGGTGGTATTTTCGAGTCACTTTAGCAAATGCGTTTCCAGGCTGAGACAACGGTTGGTGTCAGCTGGAGAACAATGGGGCAGCTCGGAGTTACATGTCTAAGAGGGTGCGAAGAAGGATGCAGTAGATTTTAAATGTACCTCACCTCAAAATATTTCTTAAATTTTTCCTTATTTAATTAATTGTAGGATGCTTATTCATTAGCGCACGTCATTTAAGTTGTACTATTCGGGGTGCTAAGTGAAGTTATATTTTGTGGTTTCCCCTTCAGGCTGCCCTCTCAGGTGCTAAGTTCAGAGTGAGAAAAATAGTCATGGTTTGCTTGTTGCGGTCAGGTACCATAATCAAACCCTTTTTCCGTCTCTTCATCCGCTAGATCACCGTTTTCCTTTTCGTATCTTTAATCGATGTTCCAAGGTGACCTGCAGAAAGAGGGAAAAAGAAGGGGGGGGCGGGCTATTTGATAGACACATTAGCGTGCATAAACCCAGAAAGGCTTTTACTTACTGCATACTCGGCCTATCTCCACGGGATGCAGTCCCTGCCAACTGGGCGTTCAAGCCCCGGTGGACCGCTAGTGTGACTCTTTTTATACAGGCAGCACATAAAGTATAGGCTAAACACCAGGATCCTTAGCGGTGGCCTTTTGGCTGTCCAAAAAGGACAGACGCACACAACGAAAACTTGGACCCTTCATTTTTGCAATATTTCTACGTACTATACTTTTTAATCCTTTAAACAGTGGTCATTTATTCGAAAATTACCAATTCACACGTGACAACTACGAGTGGTCATTTATTCGAAAATCACCAATTCACACGTGACAACTATGTTTGCTTTTTCCAAAAATCTTTAATAAGAATGTTGGTGCATAAATATGGGCCTACAACCCCGTGGGCCGGCCACGGAGCAGGCTGGAACTGTAGATGCGGGGATACTCTATTAGTAAAAACGTTAGTGGAGTCAGTGGTCGTTTATTTCATAACAAAAGTGCGAAAAGCGCAATAAAATCATGTCGAGACTTTAGTGTGAGCGGGTGTCATAAGTGTTGGGCTTCCAACTTTCAATAATCATGATGTGCAAAACTCAAACAACAATTCATTGTCCGAATGTTCAATTAATACCCATCTGATGTCAATTTACCGTCTGAACACATAATCAGTACCCACCCAATATCAATTCATAGTCCGAACCTATAACCAGTACCCATCCCATATCAATTCATTTCCCGAACTGACAGTACACATCCTGAATCCATTAATTGTCCGAACATGTAATCAGTGCACATCCTATATCAATTCATGCGGTTAAAAAAACCTCCATACATAACTCATGACACCAGGGCTGAACAATCGGGGTATAACAAGGAGTTGAAGGTTTCATTTGCATCGGCGCCATTTTGGATGCAGTCAGGCAGAACCAGGCATAGTCTAAATGTCTATTAACTCGTGGTTGGCCCAGAGCTTCCTTTGGCAGTCCAAAAGTTCCGTAAAAGGGCAAAAGAAAGGATCGGTGGTCTGAACCATCAATCAAAAGGGGAGGGAGGCAACAATGTTCCTACCGGGTCATATTGTGCTTTCACCGGAACTGATCCGAACTGTAGTCGGCAGGATTCTAGTCATTCAAACTGAGGCTGGCGCCAGCATGGGAGCGCCGACGTCCTGCGGCTAGATTTCCATCGTTTCGTGGGCAATCACGGCAGTCATTCCCCATCGGGGGTATCTGCGGGAGTCGGGGACTCCCGCGGCTCCTCTAGAATCTTCAAGGTTGTGGAGAACTATGGTGGTGGAGTCAACAACAGACCGGACCATTCCTTCATGCTGGGCCCGCTCTTGCCAGGCCGATCGCCATTTTGAAAGTTCGGCAGCTACCGGCGATCGCGGGGTCAAATGAGCGGACGGGCTCCACCCTGCCGGGCGAGGCGTTGCAGCATCGCCACAGTGGAAGAACCATTTTCCGGGCGCCTGGAGCGCTGAGGGTGCAGCTGGGAAGCCTCCACCTGGGGAGGCGGGAGAGGCTTGTTCGCACCGTCTCTCCCTCCCAGTGCACCCCACGGCGTCTCGCTTGACATTTGTTATGGCCGGACCAGGCGATGAGGACGAGGGAGGGGGTCGGAGGCATGTGCAAGACATCCCCCCCCAGGGTTGTCACAACCATTATTGAAGAAAGAAGAAATGTCCCGTCCGTCTTTTGGGGGTGGGCCTCCGGTGGATGGGGGCCGGACGCCCTTTGCTCTGGCCCCATGAACGGGTTCCTTGGCTCATCCGGTGGGGCAGGCCTTGGCGTGTGGTGCCTCTCCTGGGCCTTTCGTGCAGTGGCCTCTCCACTCCCAGGCCCTCCATGGATGCTGGCCCAGACTGGAAGAGAGAGAGAGGGGGGGGGGACAACCTGTAACTCTCCAGTGTTACCGCGGCCGGACTGGGAGAGAGAGGGGAGGGTCGAGGACATAGACATTCCCCCCCCTTGCAACTCTCCTGGGTTGTCGTAGCAGCCGTTTTGGCCGGATCTCTTCGGCCTCGACCTCTCTTCAGGCCCTTCATGGATGTTGGTCCAGCCTGGGAGAGAGAGGGGAGTCGGGTCGAACCTGCGACTCTCCAGGGTTACCGCCACCGTGGCCGGATCCCGTCGGCCTCTCCTCCGGCTACACCCTACGTGATGATCTCCTGGCCGACTGTTGGCAGCAGGACCCGCCCTATATGTAATGTTTCCGGCTGGGCGTAGCCGTAAACTTGTTTGCACTTCGGAAGTTTCCAGATTGGGGGCGGATGTCTGCTGACTTGTATCTTTCCCAAGTTGCCGTTATTTGGGCGTGGCAGGCGGTGAGACAGACATGTTTGGGGCAGTGAGGGGCGATGAAGCCTCGTTGCCCTGTGGCCGTGGCAATGTCACGCTTGGTTTCTCTTACTGTTTTCAGGTTTCTTATTACGGGCTTATTTCTAACGTTTCTTGTTTCTAGGACACTCATAGTTGTTGTCTTTAAGTATTGTTATTGTTCCCTTGTTCGTTATTTAATAAAAAGTTAATCAGTGGCCTGCTGATTTCGTTTTCCTATTCCTTTCTTTCCAGGTTGTTTCATGCTAAAGTTTTCTGTTAACAGGTTACAGTGATCACTTCGTTATTAGTGTATATGTCCTTTTCACCAGGGGTGCTCTCTGGTCGGGCCAGATGACCTACCTCTAGTAAATGGTCCGGGTGAGACTGGCGTATCAGTCAGTGGGGAGTAGATAGGCATGACAGATTACAACGGGGGACAAAGGTCCGCATTACCTACCCTTCACTACTTGCAAAGACTAGAGTATGGCGACTTCTGTGCTTGTTTGCAAAATAGAGAATACCTCCAAAAAGAACCAATTCCAAACAGTCAATGTTTGGACAAACAATCAATCAATGAGGAATGGAATAGGTACGACGTGTTAAAGGTTTGCGTTACCTACCCTTCACTATCGGCAAAGGGAGAGAATATTCCTATTCTTCCCCATTTGCGGGCAGAGAAGATCCTTAAGAGAACCAACTTCGAACAATTCAATGCTCGATTCAATCAATCAATCAATGGGGAGAAAAAAAAATAGGCACGACGTGTTAAAGGTTTGCGTTGCCTACTCTTCACTATCTGCAAAGACTAAACAGAGTATGGCGATTCTGTGTTTGTTTGCAGATAGGGAATTTCTCAGAAACAGTCAATAAGTAATACTAGTATTTTCAAACAATCAATCAATCAATTTCGCAATTTGTCGTGTGTCACGACCTTACCCGGACCGGACCATGTGGACAGTTCTTCGCCTTCCTTTTTCCAGCGCCCGATCGTTCTCTTTCTCCATGTTTTTACCGCAGCAGTCCTGTGGGAATCCAGCCAGGACAATAGGTCACTCGAGAGAGGTCCGTTCGGAATCGGTGAAGTTCATTCAATCGGCAGCCGGACGAGGGCCCTCTCAAGGCAGGTATACTCCAATCATTTAGATGTTCACCCCATCGTCTGGACCTCTCTTACCGGACCTTATGTCGCTGATGGGCCCCGCGTTTGGGACGCCAATTGTAGAAAAGTCAGCCCATAACGCACCCGATGCCCAGGCTGCTGGTGCAGGGCGACTCTTCGTTCTCATCTTGAATAATTACCAAAATAAAGAGACGGGCACTGGAAGTAGGAAAACAAGAACAGAGTTTATTACTCATGAGGAGAGTATGTCCTTTGGGACACTCGCATAGTGTCTTCGGGAGGTGCTCTAACAAGTTTCTCTGAGGCTTCGCCTTTTATACACAGGTTGGTGGCACACAGGCATCCTTTATTACAATCAACACATTGTATAGTATGGGGGTATTCCAACACGTGGCTACAGTAGGGCCCTTATCCTCCATGCAATAGGAGGGGGCTGTCATGCGGCTGAGTGTTCTGCTGATTCCATTGGAATGTGTGTGCCTGATCGAATCTCAGGGGGTGGGGCGGTCATGATCAATAGTGGCTTCTTTCAAGAGAGACGAGTGCATACAGTGGTGGGCAATAAACTGTATCCTCGGGCTAAGGGATGACCAGCGGTCCGTGCAAACATTCAGGCTCAGAGGTCGGGGTCATCAGAGGAGAGATGTTCATGAAAGACTGGGTCAGTGTGGAAAATCGAGCGTAGAGAAAGGGTTTATCCAAAGAGGGGTATTCATGAAAGGAAGGGAGGTGTTGGTCAGGCGCGAGCGTGATTCTTAGAGACAGAGCCATGCGGGAAGGGAGGGCTCATGACTTGTACATGTGAGAGCGGGGGCGGTCAGAGTGCATGGGGGAAGCTTGCAGGGCCAGGGAAGGGGCTGATGATCGATCGAAAACAAGGAGACCATGATACCTAAAAATGGCTGTCGCGTACGTGTGTGCATGGGTCTATGCTAGCGGGATAACACAGTCAGTGCTTTAGTGATATCCGTTCTGCTTACAAAATGAACGCCGCTTATGTACATACACATTGCCATTTTCAACAGTAGCGCCCGTGATATTCCTCCCGTCACATTAGAAAATTAGCCTATGCTTAATACCGATATCGTCTTTGAGCTACTCAATACGATCAAATCAGGTTCGCCCAAAGACCCTTTGCCATGCTCAGTCTTAAAACAACTTAACAGGGGAGCTATGGCCATCATCACCGACCTTTTAAATGCATCCCTTCAGGAAGAATATGTGCCAGATGAATGGAAACACGCAATGATTCATCCGCTGCTAAAGAAAGCAGGTGCTGACCCTAATCTGCCCTCTAATTTTCGGCCAATCTCCCTCCTGCCCTTCTTTGCAAAAATACTGGAGAAACACGTTTATCGGTCCCTTACGGAATTTATAACTACACATGACCTGCTGCCCCCCATCAATCAGGTTTTCGCTCAGGCTACTCTACTGAGACTACCTTGCTAGGTGTAACAGAGAGCATCCGCGCTATCTTGGACAGAGGAGAAATGGTGGCACTTGTGCTTCTCGATCTTAGTGCTGCATTCGATACGGTGTCACATGCGGTACTTATGCGGACACTCTATTCCATAGGCATCCGACGTGCAGCTATCAATTGGATTAAATCATTGTTGGACAATCGCACATTCCAAGTTTTCTCTCAATCTGCCTGCTCAGACACCCTGACTTTCAAACACATAGTACCGCAGGGCTCGATTTTGAGCCCGCTACTCTTTAATTCATATATGAGCCCGCTTGCTAAAGTAGTGGAAAAGACTGGATTGCAAATGTTTTCCTATGCTGACGATTCTCAGCTTCTTTTCTCTCTTTCCTCTGCGGAACGTGACAATCCTTCCACCTTAAAACTAGGATTGGGAAAGATTGCAGGGTGGATGCACGAAAACTTTCTTAAACTGAACGGTGATAAGACCGAGCTAATTGTCCTGGGAAAAAATAAAGAACTGTGGGGACCCCAACATTGGCCATCTGAATTGGGCACTCCCCCGGTTCAGGCTACGCAGGCCCGAAATTTAGGTGTCATTGTTGATGACTCCCTGAATATGCACCAGCAAGCTTTGAAGACATCGGCCACTTGCTTCGCAATACTAAAATGGCTCAAAAAGATCTGCTGGATGCTACCCGAATCCACTAAGAAAACGGTCATCAACGCCTTAATAACATCCAGGCTTGACTATGGCAATGTGCTATATTTGGGAGCAAAAAAGGCAACGATCCGCAGATTGCAGACAGTGCAAAACGCGGCGGCGAGACTGTTATGGAAAATCCCTATTTCCTCATCAACCTCCAAATATATTCGGGAGTTACACTGGTTGATAATAGAGAACCGGATTAAATTTAAATCCCTGTGCTTTATGCATTAGATCTCTACTAAAAATGCCCCTAAGTACTTACAAAAGCTAGTCCATCCCTATCATCCCTCCCGGACTCTTCGATCTGCAACAGCTAATCACTTTGTGATCCCCAAAATAAAATTATCACGCATGGGTGGAAAATCCTTTGCATTTCTTGGACCTTCACTATGGAATGCTATGCCACACGCAATACGTAATGAGGTGAGTTATATGAAATTCAGAAAAGCTTTAAAAACCTGGCTGTTCAACAACTGAAAATGCCTTGTCCTGTAACTTACCATTGAATCACTAGCGCCGGGAAACCCTTTGTTGGGTAGCTGTTGCGCTATATAAGTGAAATAAATAAAATAAAATAAATAAATAAAACCTGAAAAAAAGTATAAAATGCTAGGGGCAGGAGGAATAAAGGTGAATAACTCAATTAGCAAAAAAGTAAGGGCAGAACATGAAGGAGATGTGGGAGTGTGGGAGTAGACAGATATAAGTTTTTCCACAGAAAACAGGGAAAAGAAGAGTCAGTAGATGATTATGTCTCCGCACTTAAAAATCTGGCAATAAACTGCCGTTTCGGCGATCTTCATTTACTAAAGCTGAATCGGGAAAGGAAGGAGGCGCTGCTAAGCCTCAGAGAAACCTTTTTAAAATTGCACTGAAATACTTTATTTGCACAATTTGTATTTTAATAGCTGAGAGCATTTTATGATCGACGACAGCGTCGCAACGGAAACCGCTTGGGAAATTTGTTATTTGCACATAGCATTGGGGGCATAACATTGTTACCAGCTAAATTGTGTTTTGCTCGCCTGCACACTTCCGGCTACTACCGGTTAGCGGTCTAGCTTGATCGGCGCGAGGTCCCGCCCACCACACTTGAAAAGTGAGTGCGCAGAGCGGACCCACCGAGACATTTACTAAAGCTGAATCGGGAAAGGAAGGAGGCGCTGCTAAGCCTCAGAGAAACCTTTTTAAAATAGCACTGAAATACTTTATTTGCACAATTTGTATTTTAATAGCTGAGAGCATTTTATGATCGACGACAGCGTCGCAACGGAAACCGCTTGGGAAATTTGTTATTTGCACATAGCATTGGGGGCATAACATTGTTACCAGCTAAATTGTGTTTTGCTCGCCTGCACACTTCCGGCTACTACCGGTTAGCGGTCTAGCTTGATCGGCGCGAGGTCCCGCCCACCACACTTGAAAAGTGAGTGCGCAGAGCGGACCCGCCGAGACATTTACTAAAGCTGAATCGGGAAAGGAAGGAGGCGCTGCTAAGCCTCAGAGAAACCTTTTTAAAATTGCACTGAAATACTTTATTTGCACAATTTGTATTTTAATAGCTGGGAGCATTTTATGATCGACGACAGCGTCGCAACGGAAACCGCTTGGGAAATTTGTTATTTGCACATAGCATTGGGGGCATAACATTGTTACCAGCTAAATTGTGTTTTGCTCGCCTGCACACTTCCGGCTACTACCGGTTAGCGGTCTAGCTTGATCGGCGCGAGGTCCCGCCCACCACACTTGAAAAGTGAGTGCGCAGAGCGGACCCGCCGAGACATTTACTAAAGCTGAATCGGGAAAGGAAGGAGGCGCTGCTAAGCCTCAGAGAAACCTTTTTAAAATTGCACTGAAATACTTTATTTGCACAATTTGTATTTTAATAGCTGAGAGCATTTTATGATCGACGACAGCGTCGCAACGGAAACCACTTGGGAAATTTGTTATTTGCACATAGCATTGGGGGCATAACATTGTTACCAGCTAAATTGTGTTTTGCTCGCCTGCACACTTCCGGCTACTACCGGTTAGAGGTCTAGCTTGATCGGCGCGAGGTCCCGCCCACCACACTTCAAAAGTGAGTGCGCAGAGCGGACACGCGCAGCGGCGCGTCTAAGTCGCGTCAAAGTCAAGGCCTGTCCTCGCCTGTCACCGCCTGAGAACCGACGCACGACGCCACGTTCGTCTGTCTTCCAGGTACCACAGCCAATACTTCAAAATGATAACCTATTCGAGGGATCAGCTACTAGCTCTAAACACCAGCCCCTCGAACCCTCCCCAAACAATCACACCCCCTGTCCTAACTTGCATTTATGGCAACGTGCGCTCCCTCCCAAAGCACGCCATACAAATCTGGGCAGTGCTCGATCAAGAAGCTCCTGACCTGTTTTTTATGACAGAGACATGGATTCAAGATCACTCCACCCCAGATATAGCCACAGCCTTACCTGAGGGTTATAAGATCATTAGGCTGGACAGAAAATCTAAAAGAGGCGGAGGAACCGCCATCATATTTAAAGAGCACATAAAAATCATTACCATAGAGACTCATCTGGCGCCCTGGGGCGAATTCTTACTTTTCTCCCTGCTACTCAATAACACTGAATCCTGGAAGGGTGCTTTGGTCTACAGACCTCCCACTACTAAAGTGAACTTTGCCACCCAAATGCTAGACATTCTTACACCCCACGTCCTTGCATGTAAAAATTTCTTGCTATTAGGGGACATAAATCACCATCTAGAATGTCAAACCGATCACCATACCGTTGAGTTGATCAACAGCATACATGCATTAGACCTGAAAATACTAGAGACAGGCCCGACGCACATTGCGGGACACTGCCTCGACATCATCTGTTCCAATTCGCAACAACTGTCCATTAATGACCTTACTCCTGTACTATGGACTGATCACTTACTCATAAACTTTTCTATCAAACTCAACTCACAGCACCCCAGATCCCCCAAACAATTGAATTTAACCAGATCATGGACAAAAATACAGATAGACACATTTCAGAGGCATTTCATTCCTCCCCCTGCCACCCAATCGGCGAATCAGATGGCAGTGGACCTAGACAAAGCCATTGTAAAGGCCCTTGACATAATAGCCCCTAAGCGCCCAACTAAATGCCCTACAAAAGGAGTCCCTGGTTTACCCCGGAACTTAAGAGATTAAAAGTAGCTACTAGGGCTCTAGAAAGGCGTTGGAGAAAAACCAAAAACTTAGACGACAAAGCCAAATACAAAACCTCACACCACGAATATATGGCGAATATAGCAACAGCAAAAAAAACCTATCTCGCAGGTAAAATAAATCAAGCAGGGAGCTGCCAAAAAACACTATATAAAATAGTGAAAGACTTCACGAATCCCCTACCTTGCCAAGCTACCACACCTGAATCCCAGGAATGGGCAAACCAACTATCCGTATATTTTAAGGACAAAATAAATAATATATATATGACCTTTCCTAATTCGACCCCCAATACAGATGCTTCACACCCTCTGTCCCCTTCACATATGGAGAACTTGTCACCCACCACGCAGCTACTAGAATTCAATCCCTTCACTATAGACATGGTAATAAGTAATCTAGGAAAGATCAAATCAGGATCCTCAAATGACTCAGCATCATCACAAATTCTAGCCAAAATTGGACCAGCTATAGCGACTGAACTCACCACAATTTTTAACATCTCCCTTGCACAAAGTACATTCCCAAGCAGCTGGAAGGAAGCAACGATTAGGCCCATTATCAAAAAAAATCAATGCTGACCACACAGTTCCTTCAAATTATCGCCCAATAGCCCTCCTCCCTCTGTTTGGTAAAATTATGGAGGCAACTATAAACTCCCAACTAATGAAACATCTAGAAGACAATAAGGTACTGGACGCCACCCAATCAGGCTTTAGAGCCCACCATAGTACTGAAACAGCTCTACTCGAAATAGTAGATAATATCCATCTTGCCATTGATTCGAAGAAATCAGCAATCCTGATTCTATTGGATCTCTCTGCAGCTTTCGACACCATCTCCCACACAGTACTAATAGAGCGGCTGGTGGGGGTTGGTGTCGGGGGCAAGGCGCTGGGCTGGCTACAAAGCTACCTGGCAGACAGGAAATCTAGAGTAAAAACTGGTCCTTTCCTGTCCGGTACTACAGATAACAACATCGGCGTCCCCCAGGGCTCAATCCTGAGCCCAACGTTATTCAACGTTTATATGTCCCCCCTAGCCAAGATAATCGGGGTCCATGGCTTCCAAACTGTCTCGTACGCTGACGATACACAGATCCTGGTCACCATGGGCCCCGACCCAGGCGATACTAAAATCAGATTTCGGTCCTGCATGGTGGCCATCAAAAAATGGATGACTGAGAACTTTCTAATGCTTAATGCAGAAAAGTCCGAAATAATGCTGTTCGGAAAGGCACACCAATTATGGGAACAGGACTGGTGGCCCATTGAACTTGGTCAACGCCCCCCCCTAAAGGTACAGTCCGAAACCTAGGAATCACAATGGATGACCAACTCACAATGCAACCACACATTAATAAAGTGGTACACACCTGTATAGGCCTAATGAGAAGCCTCAGAAAAATATTCAAATGGCTTCCTTTAACTAGCAGAAGACCACTAATCCAAGGCTTAATAACTAGCCGGCTGGATTACGGCAATGCATTGTTTGCTGATATAAATGCTTCTAACATAGCCAAACTACAGACCATTCAGAACAGCGCGGCCAGGCTCGCACTGGACCTTCCACCAAGAACCCCGTCTGCCCCCTGTTTGAATCAACTACACTGGTTACCAGTTAACAGACGCATAAAGTTCAAGGTCTGCTGCCTAGTCCACAAATCTTTAAACGGACAAGGACCAGCATATATCAGAGATAAACTGCACCGATACAGCCCAACGAGAAATCTTCGCTCCTCCAACCAGCTACTGTTAAAGACGCCTAGAGTCCGCACAGTGAGGAACGGTGATAGATGCTTTTCAAAAATTGGTCCTTCCATCTGGAATTTACTTCCCCTAGATCTGAGAGCAGAACCCAATCTGACTATCTTCTGTAAGAACCTAAAAACTCTGCTCTTCAAACCTTAGTCAACCACCTTCCATACCTACCGGTTCTGTTTTATCCATCTGTCAGCGCTATGAGACCTAATGGGTGAGCTATGCGCGATACAAAAACAAATACAAATACAAATTGATAAGAGATCAAATTGTGATGCAAGGCTCTAATGAAAACATTCAAGATAACCTGTGGGCAAAGGGAGAATACTCATTGCATAATATAATAGATATTGCTATGAAGGCGGAACTCACAGGAAGATGCGCTAAAGCAGTACTGAAAGAAGACAAAATAAAGAAAGAAAGTGAACATGTGAATAGGGTGTCGGACCAAATGAGTTGGAAAACTGGGAAGCAAAATTGGAAAAAGAAAGAAAACACGCAAACATATAGAACAGCGGAAACACGGAAAAAGGGATACTGTTATCGATGTCTAAGCACAACTCATATGGCTTATGATTTTAAATGCCCTGCTCGAGAAGTCAAATGTAGGTTCTGTGGTCTAATTGGACATTACAATAAGGCGTGCAATAGAAGAAGACCACAACGTGTAAAAGCAGTAGAGGACGAAGAAGATGAGTGGGAGGAAGAATCAGATGAAGACATCAATATGTACATACTAAACATTGATGATGAACAGAATAAAGACAGTGGAACCAAAAGTAAAGCAAAAACAAGAAAACCTGTGTGTAAAATGACCATCGGTGGAGTAGAGATAAGCATAGTAGCGGATTCTTGCTTACCATACACTATTGTAAACGAAAAAGTCTGGAGTGCAAAATTCAAGGAAACGATTGGTGAAAGACTTAATAAACCGGAAATTAAGATAAAATCATTCAATAATCAGCCAATTGAAATATGTGGATACAGAAGTCTAAGGTTCATATACAAAGGCAGAGAAGCTGATTGCAAACTTTATGTTTCCAAGGTGGGACCATCCGTTCTAGGGTGGATGGACCAGGGGAGCCTGGGAATCATGCTTGATACGAATAGTAGTGAACCAGTACTAAGCATATCTGACAACAGTGACTATGCTAGCCAAATACTAGAAAAATATCCAAAAGTGTTCAGTGGAACTGTGGGTGTGTTAAAGGGATATCAACACAAAATAAAATTGAAACCAATCTCCACGCCTACAGTGCACAAAGCAAGAAACATACCGTTTGCTATAAGGGAAGAAGTCAGAAACCAGCTTGACAAGCTACTCATTGATGGGATTATAGAAAGAGTGTAGGCATGAGAGTGGGTCGCACCACTGGTCATTGCTAAATGGCCTAATGGCAAGCTGAGACTTTGCATAGACCTTCGTGATTTAAATCAAAACATTGTAGTGGAACAATACCCGCTCCCCAAAATAAATGAGATGTTGTCCACAACCAAGGGTGTCAAGTGGTTTACCACCATCGATCTAAAATCGGCGTACCATCAAGTACAGCTACATAGAGAAAGCAAATCACTGACCACATTCATGACGCCATTTGGGTGCTTTAGATTCACCAGAGTGCCATTTGGTTTAGCCTCTGCGGCCACAATGTTTCAACGATTATTGAACAACCTGTTTGAAGGTGTCACCGGCATATTAATGTTCCAGGATGACATTCTAGTGATGGGTAAGACGAGAGAGGAACATAACAGCCAAGTGGAGCAAGTTCTTGAAATAATGAATGAAAAGGGATTAACCGCCGAGCACTCAAAATGCAAGTTCGCAAGCAATTCAGTCAATTATCTGGGCCATCTAATAACTGGTGATGGTATCAGTCCGAAGAATGAACTGATTCAAGCCATAAAGGACTCGCCTGTACCCACCAACAGAGATGAGCTTAGATCATTCCTTGGGTTAGTGGAGTATTACTCGAAGTTCATCAGAAATTTTTCGATGAAAACTTACACATTGAGACAGCAATTGAAACTCAAGAACAAATTTGAATGGACTAATGAATGTGAACAAACCTTCCAAGACCTCAAAAACGACATGTGCAAAACACTACCCCTACAAGGATTTGACCCCAATCTCAAAAACTTTGTGACGACCGACGCCAGCAACAAGGGCATTGGAGCTGTACTTACACAGAAGGATGCAAAATGAGTGGAGTACACAATTGCGTTTGCATCACGATCCCTAACGACAGCGGAGGAAACATTTTCAGTGATAGAACGGGAGGCATTGGCCTGCGTTTGGGCACTCGAGCATTTCCGACAGTACATCTGGGTTAGAAAGGTTAATCTTTGCACAGACCACAAACCTTTAACAAAGGTGGTCACCACTAACGGTTTGTACACAGCATCACCACGGTTGGCAAGAATTTCAATGCGTCTCTTCGACTACATTTATGACATACAATATGTTCCTGGTGTAAAGAATGTGGTAGCGGACTTTTTAAGCAGAATGCCACTAGAGTCTAAAAACAACACTGAAATCAACGAAGTAGATGATTCATGTGTAGCAAATTTATGGGAGTGTACAAGTGGAATAACGAAGGAGAAGTGGCTAATGGAACAAAGTAAAGACAAAGACATTGAGACGGTTATGCAAATGATCAAAGAAGGTTGGACAAGCAAAAGTAAATTAAGTGAACAATTGAAGCATTTCTGGGAAGTGAAAGACGAATTGTCAATGGAGGATGGACTACTAGTGAGGAGTGGAAGGTATATACAACCTACTGCCATCAAGAAGGAAATACTGGAAATATGCCATGAGGGACACTTAGCGGTACAAAAGGGGTAGTGATGGACGGAGCATCTGAATCAATCAAACACTCACACCCAGTCAAAAGATCTGGGTTTAATCCATCACCGTTCTTTAGCCCACTCTGCCACCCCAGTTCAGCCATGGCTATATCCAAATCAGTCTGACCCTGTGCCTCATGGGAACAGTCCAGCCCGAACTGCCAAGTCATGTCTTCCCTGGACCGGAAAAAAGCTTCCGAGGACCGGTTTCTGGCATTCCAGCCGTCTTCAGCCCGGCTTGCTTGAATCCAGTGGCAAAGTGAGCAAGGGACTCACGTCTGAGCATACCCTGCCACACTTATGGTGGCCAAAAGCGGTAGAAAAGGGGACACTTAGGCATAGCAAAAACCAAAAGCAGAGTGAAAAACACGTACTGGTGGCCAGGTGTTAGCCTGGATGTAGAAAGGAAAGTGAGAGACTGCAGGGTATGCATGTATTCTGGCAAGACCCAAGTAACTTTCAAGCCACCACTACATCCTATACAATGCCCATCCATGTCATGGGAGAGAATAGGCAATGACATAATGGGACCTGTGCACAGTGACGAAGAACAACAATACATAATTGTCATGATTGATCACTACACTAAGTGGCCGGAAATAAGAATTACAAAGAAAGCAGACACTCAGCACGTGGTCCAATTCCTAGAAGACACTTTCACACGTGAGGGACTGCACAAAAAGGTGGTGAGTGACAATGGTGTGCAATTCACATCTGAATTATTCAAGGAGTACATGTTGAAGCACAATATTGAGCACAAGACAACTTGCCACCCCGCTGGTAATGGAGCAGTGGAATGATTAAATAGAGTCCTCAAAGGTATTATTCAAATAGCCAATTCCAACCAGCTGGACCGGAAGAAGGAGATAATGAAGACAGTGTGGGCCTATAGGATAACACCATGTGAAACCACAGGTCACAGTCCGTTTGAACTCATGCGGGGGCGAACACCACTCACCAAGGACAATGTGGGCTGGGTTAAGGCTGCCCGCAGAGTACACTGGTCATCAAAGATAGTGAAGGAGAGGCTAACTCAAGCACTATCCAAAAGCAAGGGCATCTACGACAACAGACACAGATGCAAGAATGTGGTAATCAGGATGGGAGATGTTGTCAAGGTGAAAAAGAGCGGACACATAGGCAAGGGTCAAGTAAGGTACACCGAACTCCTTACCGTGCAAGAGGTGTACTGCAGCTCTACACGTCTAAGCGACGGAAAGGTCTGGCATTTCTGAGCTCTTTCTGCATACAAGCATCCAGTGGATGAAACGGAGGCCAAGACACCCACTGAATCGACTGGAGAGCAATCTAGAGCGCTGAAAGATAGTGTGGGCAGAAAATACCTTTCGGACACTGAATCCGACTATGAATGGCCAGCACCTTCAGAAGAGAGGAGTAGAAGCTGTATGCATGGAGACACCATGCAAGTGGACAGTACAAACGGTCAGACCAGACCTGAAGGCGCCAGGCGCAAGTTACCTACTATTCCGGTGTGTGAACCTGCACCACCGATTGACAGAAGGAGGGCAGGAAGACTGTTGGGACCGCCTGCGAAATTCAAGGACTATGTCTGTGGATAGTGGAGCCTTACGCTCCTACTTATTCCCTGTTTGTTTTCATCTCCCTAAAGGGGGAAGATGTGTTGTGTTTGTAATGCTTGTGTCCCACTGGGGACACCGTTCCTAATGTGCACGCCTGTGTCCCTGCGCGGACCCCGTACCAGCAGTGAGGTCATCAGCTGGGAACTGTCACCTCTGACAGTTATCAGCTGATCACCGAGCTGACTGGAAGTTCGCCCCGACGTTGTAGGGGCATCCGTATTGGCTCTAATAAATAGCTCAATTCATCACCCCGTGTCGTGAATTCTTAACAGTAAGGATAGCTCCGCCCCCTCTCAGCTCAGAGTGGAGTCAGCTGTGCATTTGAGTGATTTTGGCCTCGCCCTCCACACAAGCGGCTCCCGCCACGGTGGACCAGCGGAGGGGGACAAAGTTCCATGAAGTGCTGTGCAAATGCACAAGAGGATACCTGAACTAAGTTATTGGTTAACAGCTTTAAAATGGCTTAAAAACAATTTAAGAACAGGTCGCAGACTGAGCAGCTTAGGACGTGTTACGTTCAGCACGAGCGGCAGCAGAGACTCTAACCGCCCTTTCTCGCTCCTGGCATACCTACAATTCTGATTTGTGTACTTGATACAGAACATGGGCTGGAGGCTGAGATATACTGTGTGGATCCCTCCTTCACACTGAACATGACCTGGGCCTGAGAGGAACTCCAAGAGAACCTAAGGCCATACCTAGTGATTGATTGTCATCAATCCACTATGACCCTACAGGAGGAAGAAGTAAGTGGGCTGGTGATGTGTCATGAGACTTGACACGGTACATGACACCTGGACATACTGATTACCTGAAAGGACGCAGAGAAGGCCGCCTCAATTTGTGAATTTACATTACCCTGTACCATTTGTGACAAAGTGTGCTTTTCCTCTCTTGCTCTGATCTTTCCTTTCCCCTAGGAGTGTCCTAGTGAGTTTGCCATGTTACAGAGCAGTCTCTGTCTACCTGCCATTTGACTCATGCATTCCAGTTGTTCTTGACAGGTAACTGGTTTCAACATTAGTGCAGGAAATGCAAACTTTAACACTTCTACTAATTAATTTTGTGATATTTGTAATAACTATCAAAGTTCATTACTGAATAGGGTTTTCTTCATTAGTAAAATGTTGCACACTTGAACTTTCTTGGGTGGTCCTTTCCAAAATACAAAAATATGTTTTTTTAAACACAAGCAAGCTTAGTATGAGGATAGCTACCATAACCTACATATAGGGTATATGGTTTTCTAACTGGTAAACATCACCAAAGGGAATATTTAGAAAACATCAGATTTTGCTGCAGTTACTGCTTTAGATCCCCTCTATTGACAAAGCAATAAAAGTGCAGCCTCTACATTTAAGCACTTTTGTGTGATGGATGCCACTGCTGTGACCACTTGAGTCATGGTAAACAACATATTGTGGGGCATATTAGCAAGAACCTCGTTAAAATTATCGCCGTTTTAGCAGCAGGATACTGCCGCTAAAACGACGATAATGGGCTTGCTAATATGCGTTATAGAATTCCAATAGAAGCCCAGGTTAGATGTCCTGCACATCTAACCTGGGCTTCTATTGGAATTCTATAACGCATATTAGCAAGCCTATTATCGCTAAAACGGCGATAATTTTAACGAGGTTCTTGCTAATATGCCCCTGTGACCTTTAACCATATATACAGGATCCCTGGACTGCCTCAACTCTCTGGACCTATTTCAGCTTCCTTTTTGGTAGCATGGCTGTCTTCATATGACTTCAGCTCACAGACGTCATTGTCCTTCACTCAGAATGACAAAAAGCTTTGGTTTCTCAAATCTCAGTATCAGGATTGTGGCAACAAACATTACTGTGCATAAGGATGCCTCTAAAATCAACTTTCTCCCACAAAGTGCTGTACCCATCACTTTCTGTTCTTAGTATTATATTATGATGGTCTGAAAAGCATGCCTTTGTGAGCCACATCCTCTAATCTTCTTCCGCAGTCATGCACAGGTTACAGAAAGAGTCCATGAATAGAATTTTCTGAAGCTGTGCTTCCTACAGTGCATACAACAACTCAGAAAACCTATGAGTTACTGTTCAAGATGCTGTCGTACAGTCCAGAAACATGAAGAGGCGGCCACTGCTTTGTTCCTTATTATGTGCTGCACATAGCACAATTTAAGCAAAACAGGTGCATGAACCCATTCTGAGCATGTACACTGAAATAGAATGTGTTCATGATACAGCCTCGAATCACCAAATACACCTTTCATTCCTACTGCATGCATGTCAAAATTAAGCTTGAAAAGTGCAGAAAGCCGCCCTGCCGCTTGGCAAAATTACCTGTACAAACCACTGTCACCGAATTTAGTGGAAACATATTGAGGTGTACTTGTTCTTTCTCCCAAGATGGAAAATGCACTACAACAGTGAACGCTTCACAGAACAGAAAGGTAAAGTGCATTGAGCAACTTTGACACAAGCCTGGCAGTAGCACAATACCCACACTGCTTTCAAATAAACAAATACCTACAATCATGGTAAAAATCAAAGCTTTGCGGTTGTTACAAATAAACACAAAATCCCATAGGCATAACCCAACCATGTAAATGTCCTTCATTTACAGTGTGAACTGCACAGGCAAACAACCTAAGGCATCCTGCAGGTCATGAAGTTGATTTGCTAACTCATCAGCTTCTTTATTCAGCAGCACAAATTGCTGTTACCAAGGATCCTTTACTTAAGAGTATGCATATTGATTCATTAGCAGATTTCTCCCCTCTGACCATGTAGTGCCGAAATAAGTTTACATATGACGTTAAAACAATATGTATTAGCCTTGTCCTCTCTTGGTGTCTTGAGGAAAAAAGCAGAGCAGTGTGGCACTGGCTTGCAATAAAAGAGCACAGAGCACCCTACACTACATTGTAAGAAGATAATCTTCAGTCACCCTTTGTATTTTGTCTGAAGAAAACAGCAGCAAGGAGGGCGTTCCTTGCTCATTATTATCCTTATATTAACTGCAATCAAATCTTAAAATAGGAAAACAAATTGGCATCCATGCACATCCTGGACATCTGGTGGAATTGGTCTGCTGGAAAGATGAGTTTGAGTGCTGGAAATGAAGCAGGCAGGTAGGTGAAGGAAGTAATGGAAATTTACATATAAGAGCTAAATCAAGGAAAAGGTACACAGAAAGGAGTTAGGAATATGAAAAAAGAATTGAAGAATTGACAATGGAATAAAACCCCTAAGGGAGGGGGAAAAAGCCAAATTGAATTTAAGCACTGGAAAAACACAATGCTCATAATTTGTAGTGGGCAAAAAAAGACTAAACACCACAATTCTTTTTTACAAATCTGCCAGAATTCCTGTAGGGTGATCTAACGTCCATGTTATTCATGGGTAAGCATCATCAGGGACTCTGTCTGAGTGGAGAGCAGGGCATCATCCCTCGCAAGAGGTAAACAGGAATCAGCTGGCCTGGAATTCTGGCATGGGGGCATCCTCAGCAGTGTCAGCAAAATGTTCCTCTTCCTTAACAAAGGATTGATGTTATAATAAACTGCACTCATGTAATCATGCTGGAGCTCCAGTCAGGCCACTATTGTTGATTATTTTGTGATAGCTCAGTCTTGAGTGGAAAATTACAAACAACAGCATTTTGCATAGTGAACTTAGCCCTTTTACAGAATGTTCAAGGAGCTTGCTAATATGCCTACAAAAAAGTGTAAATCTAAGCATAGCCATTTCAGAGAATAATATCCTGCACAGGCACACAAGCAAGCATGTGTCAAATGTCAGTGTTTAAGAAAAGATGCCAACTTTAAAACGTTTCGAGCAGGGTTAAGACTGATTTGCATATGGCTGAGTACAAACTGGGGTGATGTGGTGAGCAAAACAATTATGGATTAAACCCAGATCTGTGACTGATGTTAAATGTTTAATTTGTTCGTCATTCAGTCCATCATTTCTTCTTTTTGTTCTTTTTGCTTTTGTCGCCCTAAGTGGGATGGGTATGCCCAGACAAGGGCCCCATGCTCACTGTGCCACTGGATTAAAGATAGCCTGGCTGATGAGGGGTGATCCTCCTAAACTGGTCTCAGATTGCTTGTTTTCAGTCCAGAAAGGACCTGACCTGGCAGTTTGGGCTGGACTGTTCCCATGGGGAGTAGCATCAGTTTTGGAGTTGGGGGAGCGGCGCTCGACTGGTTTCACTCCTATTTGACGGACAGATGGCAGGCGGTAACAATCCCCCCGTACCAGTCTGAGTTTGTTACAGTTCCATATGGGGTCCCACAGGGGTCTGCAATTAGCCCGATACTTTTTAATATATATATGCAACCCCTGTTGGGCATCATCAAGGCTCATGGCATCAGCGTGATCAACTATGCGGACGACACGCAATTGATGATTTCTCTTGATGGGACACACGCAAACTCTCTTGAGACCTTTCATACCTGTATGTTGGAAATGTCACCCTGGCTAAATCAGAACTCACTACAATTTAATAGTGACAAAACCGAAATACTACATTGTAAAGTAGGTAAAATCACTAGAAGTCTACCCATGGACTTCTGGCCTCTGGAGCCAGGAGAGTCACTGACCCCAGTAAAATCAGTGAGAAACCTCGGAGTCAGCTTCAATGACAGCTTGAGCCTAGAGACCAATGTTAATAAGCTGGTAAGTAGCTGCTTCGCCCTAATGCGAGGACTTCGAAAGCTACTACCCTTTCTACCATCACAGGTCAGAGCTAACATAGTTAGGAGCACCATTCTAAGCCGCCTGGATTACTGTAAAGCTCTGCTACTGGAATCCCCTGCCTATCTGATTTCCAGACTTCAGAGCATCCAGGCGGCTGCAGCAAAACTGGCACTCTCTCGAGAGCGAAGATCCTCCACCACCCTCGCTCTGGCCGACCTACACTGGTTACCTGTACATCAGAGGATTCTTTTTAAATCCCTATGCACAGTGTTTAAGGCAGTGCATGGGTTGGGCCCCCGACCACTTCAAAACAAATTCAAGTGGTATGAACCCACTCGATCCCTTCGTTCTTCCTCATCCAATCTTATCAACATACCCAGGATCAGGAAAGCCACCTGTGGTGGCAGAGCCTTCAGTATAGCGGCAGCTCATCTGTGGAATAGACTACCTATTGATATCAGGAAAACAGATGACCTGATGGCCTTTCGAAAAAAGGTGAAAACGTGGCTCTTCCCAAAAAACTAACTCCAACTCAGGATATCCCTCATGCCCATGATGCACAGTGTTAATTAGCTATGTGAACACAGCGCCAGGATGCCCGTAGGGTTACAGAAGCGCTCTATAAATACTATAAATAAATAAATAAATATAAATATATAAATAAAACATCAAGACTGATTTGCTTATGGCCAGATCCAAACTGGGTTGCGTGATGAGCAAATAGATTTATGGATTAAACCGAGATCTGTGACTAGCTGAAAGTTTGATCTGTTCAGCATTCCATCCATCATTTGTTCTTTTTTCCTCATGATTTTCACAGGACAGAAAAAGACTAAACACTAAAAACCACATATTTTTACAATGATTGAAAACATTTGGAAACACTGAAGAAACCCCACTGGAATCCACAACAAATAGAAACCAAAAACAGGAAAACCTACCCATGTAATAGCTACACTTTGGTGTCCTTACTACAAAAACGTAAATTAACAAAAATCCCTGTTTCATATATGATCATAATGTCCTTGTTCATGCAGGCATCAGCACACATTGCAGGTGCCACATCACACACAACCAAATCTGATCACAGGCCTTCTTCTACTATGACAACATTCTTGTGGATAGAAGCACAAAAACGGAAATTGCAGAAAATGTAATAGTCATGTGGTCATGCATACACTGCACAGAAACACATCATGTTGCCACTACGAGAAACCACATTCTAACACAAGGATAAATGAACTACAGGCATGCACATATGTGAATGAATGTACCTGTCGAGTGGTTCACTTGTGTGTTAATAACTTTTTTCTAATACAAAAAAGGAATTAGGGAATATTGTTGCATTGTGATAAAATATCACCGAGCAGTGAAATGAGGGGTTTTTACATCCGAAACACAAACTATATGACAGACTCAACTCCGATGCTTTCACAGTATTGTGTGTTCAACTGACAGGGAGGCTGGCATAAGTACCACTGTTTGAAAGAGGGCCCTTACCTGTTAAATGAGGGTGCATTAGATGATAAAATTACCATTGGTACAAATTTGGGGAAATTTGTTTATAACCCAATGTGTAGTATCTACAAAAATCCCTTAGAGTTTAGTAGTGGTCTCCAGAAATGTAAATAGGCGAAATCATTGTTTCATTGGCACAGCTTGTAGTCAGAGCTGGACTGGCTTTAGAGGGCGTTGGGTGTTTCCCCGGAAGCATGAAAGGTAGGGGCTAGTTTTGCAACTGTGTGGGCCGGTTTTGTTACTGAGGGCCGGTTTTGCAGTGGTGCAGAAATATCTGCCCCAGTAACAGAAGCAGCAGTGCACCCTCCCTTGCCCGGAGGGGAGGGGGTGGAAGGCTGGTCCAACAAGGCTGCTTAGGGTTCCTAGTCTGTCGCTGCTCGTAGTCAACCTCCTGCCAGCGTACTACCTTTATTGGACGCAGTCAGTAGTTCTACCATCAATCACCAGCATACCAGGTAAGATGCCTGCTATACCACTTCATCTGACTGCTGGCTAGTGTTTCCCCTAAGGATGGGGCATACATATCATTCACATCAAGAAAAATTATTAGTACATATGTAAACGAATAATCTTTGTACTCGTTTGCGACTTCCGATATTGCGACCTTTTATACTTGTGTCATCTATCATGTGCATACTCTCCTTCTTAAAGAGTATTGTGCAAATTGTATTCAGCGGGCTTATTTATGAGAGCCCATTGTCACTTTTGCACCACATAGAGTGGTACATGCGTGGCGCAGGCCTCTCATAAAGATTTATAAAGCCACGCAAAGCCACCCTGCATGGCTTTGAGTGGCCTGGAAAATCATGAGTAAGGTGATGCTGCACAAATCGCTACTTCATCTGACTCTGCCCCCGCGAGGTGTTCCATGTGCATTACAGTTGGTTTTCCCACGCAACTCCCATGGAATTTGATACTGCCCCAGATTTACAGTGATGTAAACCTGAGGAAGCGACAAATCCGTACGCTGCCCAAGGTGAGGGGAGTGAGGAGAAATATGTTTATTTCTCCTTGTTTTTCCTCTTTCCATGTGAGCTGCATTCTTCAGCACACATGGAAAGACGAAAACACCTCGTAGGATTGTTTTTGTGCCAGAAGGTGCCCCTTCTGGCACAAAAAACATCCTGCATGCAACAGAGGTGTGGTGCAAGGGTGCCTACGTTGGCGTTAGGCTGCCAAAATGGTGCCAGCGCAGACAGAAAGGACAGGAACACACCGTATTTCTTAAATATGGTGCATCCTTGCCCTTTCACTTTGGCAAAGGGCAATGCATCAAGGTGGCTTGCCGCACTGACCTACTCCAAAATGCCATAAATGAGGCTTGTAAGGACTCATTTACAAGCCCCATGCGCTGCTGGTCCATCACTTTTAATGATGCTCCGGTGGCCCACACAGCAGAGCCATATCTACGAGACCACTTAAAGTCACCCTGCGTGGCTTTTCTTGGCCTCCTATATATGGCGTGAGGCAACGTAGCGCAATTTGTGCGTTGCCTCACTCTGAAATAGGGAAGCATGCCATGTGAAATATGGTGGGTGTTCCCACATAACACCCATTGCATTCGACATATTCCGAGATTTATCAATCAATCAATCAATCAGGGGGATTGTAAAGTGCAATACTCACCTATGAGGGTCTCAAGGCGCGAGGGTGCAGCTCTGGATCAGACAAAGAGCCAGGTCTTGAGGCTCTTCCTGAAGTTGTGCAGCATGGGGGAGCGTCTGATGTTGACAGGGAGCTCGTTCCAGGTCTTTGCTGCGATGTAAGAGAAAGCTCTTCCGCCTGCTCTGGTTCTGTGGATGCGTGGGATCTCTGCCAGGGAGGGATCAGCGGAGCAGAGGTTCCTTTTGGGTACGTGGAAGGAGACTCTTTCATTGAGGTATTTGGGTCCACTGTTGTGGAGGTATTTGTAGGCGTAGGTGAGCAGCTTGAAGGTTACTCTCTTCTTGATGGTGGGCCAGTGGAGGTCTCGTAGGTGTGGGTCATGTGCTTGTGTCGAAGTGTTCCCAGGAAGAGTCTGGCAGTAGTGTTCTGGATGATTTGGAGCTTGCGTAGCAGGGTTTTGTTGATTCCAGCGCGGGGGGTGTTTCCTTAGTCTAGACTGCTGGTTATGAGTGTGTGGGTGACGGTCTTTCTGCATTCAGGGGGGATCCTTTGAAGGTCTTGTGGAGGATTCGATGGGAGTTGTAGCAGATGGAGGTGACGGCGTTGATCTGGCGGGTCAGGGTGAGGGAGGAACCTAGAATAATGCTGAGGTTCCTGGTGTGGTCTGTGGGGGTGGGTGGGGGTGGGTGGGCTTCCGAGTGCCAGGGGCCACCAGGAGCTGTCCCTTGAGGTGGGGAGGGTCTTGGGTTGAGGACCTCTGTCTTCTCCGAGTTCAGCTTAAGGCAGCTGTCGCTCATCCAGGGTGCGACATCTTTAATTCCTCTTGGAACCTGAGTCTGGTGTCTTCGGGGTCCTTTGTGAGAGATAGGATGACCTGGGTGTTGTCGGCGTAGGATACTATGCAGAGCCCATGCTGTATGACGATGGTGACGAGGGGGGCCATGTAGATGTTGAAGAGCGTGGGGCTGAGCAAGGATCCTTGGGGTACTCCACAGTTTTCTCAGTAGGTTTGGAGAGGAAAAGAGGGAGTCTAATCCTTTGGGTTCTGCTGGAGAGAAAGGAGTGGATCCAGTCAAGGGTGGTTCCTCTTATGCCGGCGTCATGAAGTCTGGCCGCGAGGGCACGGTGTGAGACGGTGTCGAAGGCAGCGGAGAGGTATAGCAGGATGAGGGCCGTGATGTGGCCCTGGTCGAGTAGCATGCAGATGCTATCAGTGGCGGCAAGGAGGGCAGTCTCGGTGGTGTGGTTGCTGCGAAATCCGGACTGGGAGGTGTCAAGGATGGCGTTCTCTTCCATGAAGGTAGTCAAATGGGTGTTGATGAAACTTTCGGTGACTTTAGCTGCGAAGGGGAGGAGAGAGATGGGGCGGTAGTTCTTCAGGTCCGTCGGATTGGCCATGAGTTTCTTGAGTAGGGGCTTGACTTCTGCCCTCTTCTAGTCATTCGGGGAAGATGCTGGATGTGAGGGAGGCATTGATGGTCCGTCCTAGCTCAGGTACTATGGCGGCGGTGGCTCTGTGGTAGATGTGAGGTGAGCAGGGGTCCGTGGGGGCTCCTGAGTGGGTGTTTTTATGGTTGTGGTGGTATCTTCGGTGGTGGCAGGTCTCCAGGTTGTGATGGTAGGCTGGTGGTTGGTGGTGGAGAGGGGGGTGGTATCTGGAGTCTCTGGAGTCTGTTCGCTGAAGACCATAGATGATCTTTATTTTCAGGTGGAAGTAGGAGCTGAGCTTGTTGCAGAGGTCCTGAGATGGAGTGATGTCCGTGTCTTCGCTAGGTAGTTTGGTGAGCTGCTGTATAATGTTGAAAAGTTATTTTGTGTTGCTTGCATTGGTGTAGATTTTGTTCTTGATGAAGGTCAGCTTGGTGGTCCTTATGAGCTGGTGGTATTCATTCATGGCGGTCATGTAGTTGATCTGGTCGTTGGTGGTTTTCCCGTCCCGCCAGAGTTTCTTGAGGCGTCTGCAAGAGCGCCTGGCTTCTTGGAGGTTGGTGGTGAACCAGGCGGCCTTCAGGGGGCGTTGTTTGGCACGGTGGCGGAGGGGTGCTTGCTGGTCGGCGCAGTTGGAGTTCCAGCAGTGAAGTTCTCTGGCTGCAGAGCTGGCGTCGGTCGTGGCGGATGGGGGGTCTTGGAGGAGGGTGGTGTTGAGGAGTCCCTCAGTGATCTTGCTCCAGTTCCTTCGAGGTGGGCACGGGGGATTCCGTTGCGGTGGTGGTGATTGAAGGTGAAGTGTACGCAGTGGTGGTCTGTCCAGTGGGGCTGCGTGGTGTGGCTGAAGTGGATGTTAGTCTCTCTTGCAAGGGTGTGTCCAGCTCTGTGGGTGGGGGTGTTGACAAGGTGCTTCAGTCTGAGGTTGTCGAGGTTGTCAAGGAGGGTGGTGGAGTAGGGGTCACTGCGGTTGTTGAGGTGGAAGTTCAGGTCCCTGATGAGGATGTAGTCCATTGAGGTGATGGCGTGGGGTGCAACGAGGTCGGCAATGGTGGTAGCTACGGGTGCGCGCGGTCCGGGGGGTCTGTAGGCTAGGGTGCCCCTCAGGGTGGTCCTGGGGCTGGTCTGGATCTGGTAGTGGAGGTGTTTAGTGTTTGAGAGGGGGTCGCTCATTCGAGGTATAGAGCTGGAGGGCGCTCTTGTCCACGATGGCTAATCCTCCTCCTGGGCGATGGGGATGGTCCTTTCTCTAGATCTTGTACCACTCGGGAGTGCGGTGGCGGTGTCGGGGCGGAGGTGCTGGTGGTCCAGGTTTCTGTGAGGAAGGCGACGTTGGGTGAGACCGTGCTGAGCATGTCCCAGATTTCTACTGCGTGTCTGTGAAGGAAGCGCACATTGAGGAGGATGCAGGTCATCGTAAATGTAAATTTAAATGTAAATGTGGGTGTACTTGTAAAGCGCACTGCGACTCCATGGAGTATCCTGGCGCTGAAGACCGCTGGGGAACCCGTCCTGGTTTTCCCTGTGAGATGGTCCCTTTCTGGGTAACTCCAAGGTGAAACCAGGCATCCCCGGCGTCTGTGGGGGGCCGTTGTAGAGATGAGGCAAGCTTAATGCCCAGAGTTGCCGAGTGTGTTCCCTGGTTAGAGTAGGCACTGAGGCGAGAATTATCAAGTCCGTTTTGACCCTAGTCCACGACCCTGCCGCGTCGGGAATTGAACCCTGGTCCCGGGCCGTTCTCTGCTTACGGGTCTGCCGCCTCTAACCAGTGAGCCGCACCACTCCAGTCGTTTCTGAGGTCCGGGCGTCCGGCGTGGTTCCGGTGGACAGGTGGGCGTTATCGACGGAGAAGGAAGATCGGCAGTGTTGGCAGGAGAACTGACCGTGGATGTTGTTCGTTTACATGTTTACAACATGCTGTAAACCTGGGAATGCATTAAAAGCCTGCACCTCCCCAGGGGTGGCATAACAGTTGTTTCTGTGCAGGAAAGTGTCCATTCCTGCACAAAAACAACCTCATTTCAACACAGGCACCCTTGCACCATGGTGCAAGGGTGCCTGTGTTGCCTCTAGGCAGCCATTTGTGCACCAGCGCAGTGTAAGAGGACAGGAATGTGCTGTATCTCATAGATACGTTGCATTCCTGTTCTTTTCTTTTTGACGCAGGGCAGTGCAGCAAATTGACATGCAGCGCTGCCCTGTGTAATCTTTATGTGCACTATGATTTTTGATATTTCAACGTCCTTGGTTATGCTATTCCAAACTATGTAATACAGAGTGGGTGCAAATCTATGCGGGTTTACTTTATATCACACAAAGATGTTCCATTCAGGGAAAAAATGGAAGAAAACTTTGTGAAACCAAACGTAACATTATATTCCTCATGAATAATTTTAGAAGAGTTATGGAGATTCATCAAAGAAATAACAGTACTTGAACAATCTTCTTTAAACAAAAAGTAGGAAAAAGTATTTGCACTTTTTTATTTATTTGTAAAATAAATAAAATAAAACGAAATGCATTAATTTGATTTGAAGCATAGCCCATTTTGAAATGTAGAGAAAATGTATTGTCACTGCTTTTTATGTAAACGAGCATCCTGGGGCTGGAGCGCTGGAGCTACATGTGTGCCAGCACTTTCAGTATTGCAGAAGGGGCCGCATAATTTTCTGTGGCCCCTTCTGTAATACCAACATGCCCTTGCTTGTTGCACCCCCGGGGCATGTTCTGTAATACCTCCCCTGCTCTGCTGCTTTGTGATGCTACTTGTATAATAAACAATGAAGCAAATATACATTACAGAAAGATTTGTGCACCGGGCAATAAACAGAGACAACTGAAATGTTTTGTTTTTCTTTCAACAAATGGTTGTTTTATTTCTTATGGAAAAGTAAGACATCCAGATGGGTGCCCCCAGTGTATGGGTTGGGCTCAGCGGGCAGAGCTCATAACATTTTAGTGGCATTTGAGGAGAAATTTAAATTCTAGTGCAGGACAGCCAGGCAGCATGAAAGTCTGCTAAGGATGTCCCCCGCCATGATTGGTTGTTGGCTCAGCGCTGCTGACGGGTGCAACTGCAGGGCACTGGGGGCCTTATTACATATATAGCGTCTGCGGCCCCTTCTGTAATTTCAATGTGCCCCGGAAGTGCACCAATCAGGTGCAAACGCCTGTTGCGCCCCAAGGACACTTTGTATAATGCAGCCCCAGGTGGGCCAAGATTTAATCTGGTGGTATTTTGGCACAACGCCTCCTTTACATGACGCCCTGCCGCTGCTCCCTGCACAGTACTTGATTTACTTTGAGCCATTGTATATTTCCAAGGAAACCACATCAACACTTTACATAGGGGCTGCCTTAAAACCAGAATGAAATCTTAGATTAAAAAAAAGCCTTTGAGGAAAGTTCCATCAAGAATGCTTAAATCGACAAAGTCTAGGAGACCTGGTCAAACTGTGACAGGAAATATGCGAGGGCATCAAAATAACAATGGACCCCATTAGTGAATAAGAACGCTGTAATGTGGCCCATTTTGCAAACTGCACTTGTAAAGACACGCTGTATAAGTGCCTTGTATGGAAGACTGTTTGACTCTGAGCTTGCTTTGGCAATGCTTATTTTAATATCAGAAAAAAAGAATAGTAAAAACGATTCCACCAGACAATAAAACAGGCCCACAAATAGCCAAAAACGCCACCCTTCGCTGAGCTGTCAAACTAACCCATCGGGCACTGTCTGATTGCCGTGTAGGCCAGTCTGACCTTGCTGGGCGAATTTGTTTAAATTATGCGAAATGCCCCAAATTTTGTGAAATTCAGGGCAAATACATCCATACGTCCAATTTGGATGCAAGGATGTAGTTTGCACTAATAAAATAGCGCACATCCGTACATGTCGGAAACAACAGCTTTTCCATTTAGTTTATTGACTTTGTCCCAGAGCTCCAGCGATAGGATATTTACCTGAACAAAATCTATTCTCAACTCAATATGGCATAATGGAATAATCTCGACAATTCACTAGGGCTGGGCGTAAGTAGCGCTATGCGAAGCTACGCAAAGTGCACTTCGCACTACGTGAGCTACGAGTAGCACTACGCAAACTGCGTAGTACCCAGTTCGCACTGTGCAAGATGCCGTTTTCAATGACTGCACAGTGCGGACAAGCATCCGGCACTGTGCAATCATTGAAAACGGCATCTTGCACAGTGCGAGTTGCCGCTTGAGTAGATTTTTACTCGAGCTGCAGCTTTCTCAACGCGGACTGGTAGTTTCTCATCGCGAGCGGTCATGAGCATACGCGACCACTCGCAATGAGAAACCTGACCTCCCCGTGTTGAGAATCTCGCCGGGAGGTTTATTTTCCACGCTCGTGATCGGCAACTTGATGTTGCTGATCGCGAACGAGGAAAAAGTCTCGCTGGGATGTCATTTTGCTTCCTCGTGGTCGCCAACTTGACGTTGAGGACCGCGAGCAAGCAAAAAATGACCTCTGCACTATGCTCAGTGTGTTTGCACTGTGCTACGTGCAGTTTGCGTAGTGCGAAGTAGCGCATACTTCGCACACTACGCGTGCGTAGCGTAATGCTTTGTTCAGGGTTACATTTCACGTAATAATCGTTACACAATGCTGAAAATTAAAAAAGATTACACCTGTGCAACTTACATTTTGCGTGGGCTTAAAACCAAGAAGCTTTCGCTGGCCACAAACAGGTGTGTTCATCTACTGAGTGAAAATATGCATTTCAAAATCCAACTCTCAGACCTGTAATGTCTTTATGAGCAGCGCAATGTGTGACGCTGTTGCCAGTAATAATACTCGCCTTTCAGGAGAGGAGGGGATTGCAGGGAAGTTGGTTAAAGCAATTAAAGATACCCTGAGTTTAAGATCGAGTGTCCTTTTCATTGACTGTGCATTAAGCGTGGTGTTTCCTTTTAAAGGCGCCGTGCCAGCCGCACAAGTATTTTGAAAGTATGCAAATTACATATAGGCCCTTTCCTTCAAGAATAATAGAGCCAATATATTGCATTTATAAAGCATTAAGAATGTGCTTAATGGCCGCTGCTCGGAGGAAATAACAAGGTAATTCCCCCGTGGGGCTTGCTGCACCATTAACCCATTAACAGTTGAGTATACTGGGGCCGTGGGAGGCAAAGTGATTTTCTCAAAGTCGCTGGCGTTGTTAGTGTCAGAACTGTCCAAGACTAAAACTCCTGGGAACGAATTTTAAGAGGTTTTCTTTTATTTTTCGTCAAAGGCACAACATTGGGAACAGACACTTAAGACGGCTCGGCCCTGTTGGCTGGTAAGTGAGTCCTGACCCCAAATTCCCCGCTCTTACAAATGAACCGGAGTCCATTAGGAATTGATTTTTTTAGGGCCAGGAAACAGATAAAGATGATTCAAAACCTCCAACTAATGGAAGCAGTTGTGCAGAATAATATGTTATGCAAGATCAACAAACCAACGAGAGTTGGCCGGAGTCGAACAGCGTGCTTAAGGAAGTAGTAAGAGAGATAATGCACGTGGGAGCGGGGTGCAGGGCCTCTGCGTGTTAATGCGCGGTGGAAGAGGAGAAACAGCACAAGAAAACAGTTGCGGAATTTAATACTCGATGAGGGTATTGCGGTGCAGAGCATTCCGGGCTTCAGCAGGCTTGAGCTGTGGCTTAAGAAAGGTGGTAGATTACCTAATGGCATGCAAGAATGGTGGCTGGTTTTGCTACTGGTGGAAAAACGTTTTTAGTACTGTAGCAGATCCTGGTGTAACAAGCATTGGCAAAAGCAATAGGTCTCATCTTTGAGACCTATTGGCTCTGCCAATGGTTGTACAGCAGCTGGTTCTTTGTCCAGCTCTGTTGTACTTTATCAACGGTAACTAAACTTCCAATAGACATAATAAACATATTTGATTCACTTTTTCGCTTATAAAGTACTCCCTTTGACTCTTCTATTTTATTCCTGGCTTAAGTATTCTGCTGACAGTAATCTTCTCCTGCATTTTCCTATCTTCATGTTGGTGTTTTGGTCCTTAATTTCTCTCTAAATTGATAGCTACCTTCTCCCCAACATGATTGTTGGACCTGGCCTTCTCTGCAGGGTCACCCGCAAAGTTTTGCCTTCACCCCCCTAACATTTGCTGAATTTGATTTTGTTGGCCTTAGGACTCTGAACTTTACCACTGGTAACCAGTGCTAAAGTGCTTGTGTTCTTGCCTTTAAATATGGTAAAATTAGTTTACACCTGATTGGCATATGTAATTTACCTATAGTCCCTTGTAGATTGGACCTAACCATGGTATGTAAATTAAATGCTACTAATGGGCCTGTAGCACTGATTGTGCCGCCCACTTGATAGTCCCTTAAAACATGTCCCAGACTTAGCATTGCAGTTTGTCTGCAGTGTTAAACTAACAATTCGACTTGACAATATGACTCCCTCCTATGCCTTAAACATCCCGTTCCTTGTATATAAGTCCCCCCTAAGGTAGGCCCTAGGTAGCCCATAGGGGAGGGTGCACTGTAAATAAAAAGCTGGACATGCACTTTCAACGTTTACATGTCCTGGTAGTGAAACACTCTTAAATTCATTTTCCACTACTATGAGGCCTACATCCCTCATAGGATAACAGTGGATTGCCTTATTACATTTAATAAGTGTTAACAGATAAGCATTTCATCTTTGGTGTCTGAGAAATTGCAATAAAAATCCGCTTTAATGGTAAAGTTGGATCTTAAGTTACAATTTGAAACTGCCACTTTCAGAAAGTTGGCTGGTTCCTGTCCTCAACTATTTGGTGCCTGCAGCCTATCCTGGGTCACAAGACTGTGTGTAGTTGGCAGTTGGGCTTTGTTTACTCCTCCGAGCAGCCACAAAATAGAGGGGTTGTATACAAACAAGGGCAGCCAGAGTTCGTGTTGGCGCAAAATCACCCAAAGTTCAGAAAATTCCCAATGGGTCCCTTCCTTGGGGTGGGTACACCCCTATTATGCCACCCTCCAGTGGGAGAAGGCATGTGCCTCTCCCTAATTGTCTGAGTCCCCTCATCTTTAAGATCGAGGGGACTGAGATGTGTGCTTCATCTCACCTCCCCCACCTGAGGGGTGTGGTTGGCAAAGGTGGTCACACCTCTCTTCCTAGCTTGGTTTTCCCGCCGATTCTCCTGGGGGCAGAACCGTTGGGAGCGAGTTGCTAGGGGCAGCAAAAGGCAGGGTCAGCTTCCAAAGGCAGCAGGCCTTATGAGTTTTCACTTCGTGGACCCAGCCCATCCTGGGGGAGGAGGTATGACACCTCTGCCAAGGATGGATTTTGTCTCTGGACTCAGAAGGCAGAGGTTGTAATAGGTTCTGCAGCCCTTAGAGGCCTTCCCTGGTCACAGTGCCCCCCTTGGTACCCATGGTAGCTTTTACAAGGGGTTTCCCTGTGGCCAGGGCTGCGCCAATTGTGGGTACAAAGATACAGCTTTGCGAAAGAACACAGGCCCTGGGAACCTGTTTGGCAGGGACTCAGGGCACATCAAGTAAGGTTGCATCAAATGCCAGGCAAAAAATGGGGGGTAACCATGCAAAAGGGGCACTTGCCTATACAATGCATTACCTCTACATTTCTGTAGTCTGCAAATGATTAATGTTTTGCAACCGGAATTTGGTCGCACCACATTAATATATACCATTACGATTCGTTATTTGGAAGGACTCCGCTTTCAAATACCAAATCAGTATTTGGTTTATATATAGCAAAATGTTTTTTTGCAGTAGCAAATGGGTCGATTCTGCAAACCGACCCATATGCAACCACAAAAAAGCTTGATACATCTGGCCCCTGGTGTCTAGATTTGTTTGGGGGATTACATATACAACTGGTTTGAGGCTTATGAAGTTGCCCTGGAGATGATTAGGGTCCCTGAAGCAGATAGGACAGCAGCCTTTGGAGGCCTATTCTCAGTGAAGGGAGAGATGCCCTGTTAGCCATAGTTAAGGAGCCAGGATGAAGTATCATCTCATGAATGAGGAGATAACCCAAAAATATGGCCTCACCCCGGAGAAGTATAGGCTGAAGTGTAGGGACATCCAGAAGCTGCCCCAACAGATCTGGGTGGATTGTATGGATTATTTTGTGCAAGGAATTGAACGGTTAGGTGTATGGCAGTGATGTGAGTGGCTGTACAATTTGATTTCTAGAGAGCACATGTTTAGTCTTTGTTTTACAGATCTGTGCCAACACCTTGTGGATAGTAAGCTCTCTGATCCCAGGGAACTTGCTTAGGAGGAGGACCACAGAGTCCATAAGAATGTACCTGGGAGTGACCCCAAGAAGGGTGGTTTGGGTTCCCAATAGCAGAGTGAGTGGGAGGTCAAGCGAGACACAGACACGTCCCGGAGCAAGATAGCGGGAAAGGGTTCCCATGCCACTTCTGAGAATAAGAAGCAAGGTTCTGGTGGGCGGTGGCCTCCATTTTCAACCTGGCTGCTTTGCTTGTTCTCATATAGAACACAAGCAGGGTGACTCACTCTGTACTAAGCACCGCTCACTGATGGGACTTCTAAAGTGGTGGCCAATATGGCCTTAGAGGTAAGTAGTCCCCAGGGTACAGAAGGTAGATAATGACCTGATCTTCCTTATTTGGGGCGTGAACTCAGGAAATAGATCCCTGAAGCTGGGAGTCATTACTTCCACTACGTATAGGTGAATGTGCTCCCTGTCACTGCTCTGAGGCCACTGGGGCCAGCCAGACCATAGCATTGAAAAGGCTGGTTTTCCCTGAGCAGTACACTGTCCAGGTGTTTAGGGTAACTCTAGCCCAAAGGCAGGACATTTCCTACCCCATGGCCTCGTATCCCTGGAATGTGGTGGAGAGGTGACCGAGAGGAGGGTCATAGTTAGTCCTCAGATGCTCATAGACTGCATTCTGGAGAATGAGTTGCCTCTGGTGTCAGGAGAGCTGGGAAAGACAGCTACAAAGGACACCCTGAAAGCTCAGATTTCAGGGGGTACCCCTCCCAAACAGAGGGTACAGATGCCGAGATGGAAGAACAGCAGGAGGAAGGACTCACCCTTGAACCCTGCTTAGCCTGGGCGGAGGGGCCAGTCTCAGAATACCACCCATGGACTGGTTGGAAGAAGAGTGGAAGATGGGTGCCTAACACCTGGCGTTGTTGCCCACCCCGACAAATCTCAGAGGTCAGATATCCCTGTATGCCCTGGGGACTGGCTCTTGACACTGACAGCTTTTGGTTTCTTTGGATTGAGGATAGGATGCAAGGGATGTAATGGGCCACATCATTTTGTTTACCATGGTGGTACTGTCTGACTACTGGGATGCATCTGTGAGCAAGTTAAGGATAGGTGCTACACAGATAGGGTCCATGAGTGAAGAGAAGGGTTCACCATTGGGCTGTTTAGTGGTTCAGGAGGGCAGACAAAGGGATCTAACCTAATTCAGTGACATAGAACAGGCAAGGGATTCTGCAGTAGAGTGTGCTGAAGAAGCCTCGTTGTACATTAGGACACTTCATTCCTACCAGTCGTCAATCATTACTCAGACACAGGAGACATAAGAGAACAGATAAACATAAAAAAAGAACTGCCACCAAAATCAGGCAACAAAATTAACAACAAGATGAAACTGTCCTTTATTTTATTTACTTATTTGCGGGTTTGTATCGCGCTTGAATCGACTCCTTCCGGAGTATCTCTGCGCCCAAAAAAACACCAAAAGCATGGTCAAGCAGTCAATGGATAGCGGATTAATTCTGAAACAGGAATGTTTTGAGCTTCTTCCTGAAGCTCAAATGTTCAGGACATTGCCTCAAAGCAAGGGGAAGCTTGTTCCATAGAGTGGGACCAACTACAGATAAGGCCTTGCCACCCTGTCTGGCCTTTCTCACAGCTGGCACTCTCAGGAGAAGCTGGTTACTGGACCTAAGGGACCGAGCCAGATTGTATGGAATGAATTTATCTCTCCAGTGCGATGGCCCTAATCCATTTAGGCTCTTGTGGATTAAACAGCAGGTCTTGAATTTTACCCTGTTACGGACTGAGAGCCAATGCAATTTCTCCAAGAGGGGTTTAGACGGTGTCCTAGGGGGGCATTTAGTACCAGCCTGGCAGCAGTATTTTGAATCAACTGGAGTTTGGCCAATACTCCATCATTGGCCGATAGCAGGAGGCCATTACAATAGTCAAAACGACTAAGTATCAGAGCTTGCACCAAGGTTTTCCTGGTGAAGTCAGGTAGCAGGGGAAAAACCTTCCGCAGCAAGCCAATGACATGGAAACAGGAACCCACAGTGATGTTACAAAGCTGTTTAAGAGAGAGTTCATGATCCAAGCGCACACCCAGATTTTTCACAACCAGCTTAGGTTCTGGGACCGGGCCAGGATCTTGCCGCCACCAGTCCAGGGTTCACAGGATCTTTGCTTCCCCAAAGAGCATAACCTCCGTTTTGCCTACGTTACATTGGAGGCAATTAGATGTCATCCAATTTGCTACCGCCTTCATGCCATTGAAAAAAGATGTTTTCACCTCGTCGGTAAGACGAGCCGGGGGGGGGCGATAGACTAATGCCCCTTTACGACCAGCTTTATTAGGCATATTAATCTTAAAAATCATCAATTCCAACTCAGAGGTGCTACATTCTTCTAGAATTGAGATGGAAAGGTCGCTCCTATAGACAATGGCTATACCTCCCCCAGTGTTGACTGGGCGGTCTAATCTAAGTATCTTATAGCCATCCGGAATCCCTAGTGTAATTGCTAGGACTGAGTGGGGTTTTAACCAAGTTTTGGTTAGGAAACATAGGTCTGGCTTTCGTGAGGAGACTAGCTCCCAGACTTCAGGGTAATGTTTAGATGACGATCGAATGTTACAAAGTAGGTTCTTACAGCCTAGTCGCGTGTTTGGTCCCAGCCCTCTAGTGGGCACATACTGTGATTCCCCTGATTTCCTATCACCTAATGCCTGGAAGTGGCATTTTCTACAAGAGAAAGGGCCCTCCGGAGGAGTTCCCACCTACCCAGAACATCCCAACTGAGAGGGCGTCCATAAGCCTAATAGTTCTCGCGAAGTGTAGCTTACCCGAGTAGTAGCATGACAGCCAGGGACAGCAGATGGGAATGCAGGGCCCCTAGCCCCGTCCGGTCGCGGACGGGCACAGACGGGCTTCTCTTTGGCTTGTCTTAGGCGCGTTCTTAGGCGCACCCCTGCGCGCGACCGCAGTGCGCTCAGAGCGACGAGAAGGCTAAGTAGCCCTTCCTTGGGGAAAGCTAGACCGCTACCCGCTTCGTGCAAGCGGAAGTGGAGTGTGTGTGTCTGGCTCTTACCTGTCCGCCCTCCGCTCTATGGCGCTAATTGCCGAGTCGGACCGGGGCGGGCAGGCTACACTATCGAGCGCAGACTTCCCTGTGCGCGAGTGGGTCTCTGTCACCCCCTGTGGCACCAAAAGCAGCGTGGGGAATTTAAAAAATGGCGATACAAGTGTATTAAAATTAAATCAAGTTGTGCAATTTTAAAATAACATCAAAGGATTTCAGGCACCAAAATGCTTAGTCCAATTATAACTAGGCTTGAGGTAGCTTGCTGGCGTCAAAGCGGGTCGGGGAGACTCTGCCACCGTCCTCCCCACCGCGGTCAGCCGGCAGCTCCTCGCTGCCTAAGTAGCCCTTCCTTGGGGAAAACTAGACCGCTACCCGCTTCGTGCAAGCGGAAGTGGAGTGTGTGTGTCTGGCTCTTACCTGTCCGCCCTCCGCTCTGCGGCGCTAATTGCCGAGTCGGACCGGGGCGGGCAGGCTACACTATCGAGCGCAGACTTCCCTGTGCGCGAGTGGGTCTCTGTCACCCCCTGTGGCACCAAAAGCAGCGTGGGGAATTTAAAAAACGGCGATACAAGTGTATTAAAATTAAATCAAGTTGTGCAATTTTAAAATAACATCAAAGGATTTCAGGCACCAAAATGCTTAGTCCAATTATAACTAGGCTTGAGGTAGCTTGCTGGCGTCAAAGCGGGTCGGGGAGACTCTGCCACCGTCCTTCCTACCGCGGTCAGCCGGCAGCTCCTCGCTGCCTAAGTAGCCCTTCCTTGGGGAAAACTAGACCGCTACCCGCTTTGTGCAAGCGGAAGTGGAGTGTGTGTGTCTGGCTCTTACCTGCCCGCCCTCCGCTCTACGGCGCTAATTGCCGAGTCGGACCGGGGCGGGCAGGCTACACTATCGAGCGCAGACTTCCCTGTGCGCAAGTGGGTCTCTGTCACCCCCTGTGGCACCAAAAGCAGCGTGGGGAATTTAAAAAACGGCTATACAAGTGTATCTTGTTAATCTTTCTTCCTTTTCTGTTGCAGGTCGGCACGTGTGCCCTTCCTAACTAATTGGACTATGTAGATAGATTAATTGAAACTAGACATAAATAAAATAACCGTGGTTGTTTTTTTTTATAAAACAAAATAAATTATTCATCTTTTATAAACGTAAGCATAAAGAATTTCTATCCATGAAATAACTTATAACAGCAAAAATGCATCTGAACTTGTAGAAAACACACCAGAATCAGATTGCTACCATTTACCACAGTCATGGCTATGTCCTTCCAAACTCCATATTACCCGAATTCAGAGACTGGCCATCCTTCAAATGTTTTCCCAAAATGGGAAATCCAGTTCTTGGACGAGAAGGGCCTATAGGTGCCAGTTCTTTCTTCTTCTTTTTTTCAGCATCATGGAGAGCCATGGTCCTTTTTGAAACATACATTTCTTAGTATTAATTTTAAAAATTGCATTTACCTGGGGCAGTATTTTGTATATGGCGCACTTTCCCTATTTGTACCGTGGAACCTCTTTCAAAAGGTGCGCCGGGTGCATACGGAGACAGTGCACCGTATTAGAAAGAATGCTCTACCCCAGGACAGCTGTGAACTTGCTGCCCTTGGAGCAGTGCATTCAAGTGAAGCACGTGTGGCTGCTTTAAATCTGTTACATGTTTCACAGTGCAGACGCCACGCCACCTGCAATTTGAAGAGCAGCAAGAGATCCCCTTGCAGGCAGGTGCAGTGAGTGACTGCACTGGCCTGACGGGGTATGTCTGGGGGTCTATAAAACCCATTTTCTACCCTCCAGAGGGTTGCCTTTAGGAAGCACACTGAAAATGAGCCACCTATTTTGTGGTGCAGTTTCATGGCATTTTTGCCTCTGTGCCCGCATTCATAATATGGCACGGGCACAGAGGCAAAATGATTCCCTCATTTATCACAAAACACATTTTGTGAGTGGAAAGGCTTATCTGACTTGTAAAATGGGTTCAGTAAGTACAAAAAATGATTGACCAATTGTAATTTATGTGATTCTGTAAGTAGCACGGTTTGCAATCACCAAATGGATTTGTGAATCTGGGCCTAACGCATTCACTATATATGCACACAAAACACAAGCTTTTCCCCCCTAAAAAATATTACTCTGAATTATTTTTTAAGCGTGTGCTTATTTGTTGAGTCTATATCCAGTGATGTCCACATTTGCACTGCGGTATTGAACATGTGTTTAAATAATGCAGATATGCCTAAGATGCAACTCCCTGTAAGCATCTCATCTTGCTTGAATAAGCATCTCTTGCTATTTCAAAATATCTCAAGTAAAGCTCTGTTTTATTGGATTATTACTATCTAATATTATCTTTCAGGTTAGTCCAAGCTGTGTCCAGACTGGATAAAAGAAGAGCAAACGTTATTTCTGCAGATGTGCATTTTGTAAGTTTTACTGGCAATGGAGCTTTTTTCTTTTTCTTTTTTTTACTTCTGGTAATTGCTCTGAAAGAACAAAGCTCTTTGTTTAAGGGGAGCTCAGGGAGCTCATAATTGCCATAAGCAACAAGACCGTTTCCAAGTATTTTCTCAATGGTTCCTCTTTCTGCATTAAATATTAAATGTGTAATGTTGAGCCAAAACGTAGAGATTCCCCCAGGAGGGTGGGTGATAGACATAGAGTGGAAACCTGTCAGTTGTGCCTTCGGTGTGCTTTTACTGTAAAGCCACATCTTATAATCACAATTGAAAGGCAATTTGTATCAGAAGTTGTTCTGAGAATTCCCACCAGACAGAGGCAGGCCTAAATGCCACTAACTCCCAAAGCGGGTAGGCCATGTGAACTTTTTTAGCATCATTACCATCCCTTACCTTGGACCAGTGCATGACTTGCGTAGTACAAAGTACTGCCACGTTAGGCCCACCACACTCCACCTTACAACATCACACATTAAGAAAGAACTCAGAGCATGCACCCAGGAAAGCACGAATATGAAATTAAATGGCTTACCACACACATATATATTTAATATAGCACCATACCAACCGAGGAAATATGTAAACAATTTGGCATAGCCATCTGGTCGCTTTCACCAAAACCCTACAATTCAGTAGAGCTGACAAATGCACTCCTCCACAATCCGAATTAGACCCCGGCCTGCAAAGCAATGGCTTGGGAGGTCAAACTCTGAAATAATCAAAGGTGCCACCATGCCATTCTAATGACAGGCTGTGTGCTTTGCATGTGCTACATTAAAATATCAACAACAGTTTTTTGCTAGATACATTTTTAAATATAACAATGAGACTAAATGCAAATGTAATCCTGATTTGAAACGAAAAAAAAAAAAATCACTCAAATTTGCAAATTCCTCACGTTTTCAAATTCGGAGTCCCTTATCATGTACAGTATTCTCAGAGCGCATTCCAGAGTGTGAGCAGTGCCAACGCAACAAAAAAACAGAACAGCTCTGAGGGACTTGTAATGAAACATTTGTCACCCTAACTGCTGCAGAGCTCCAACAGATGGAAGCAGCCAAGAAGGCTGGTACAATTTACATCCCATCAGAACTTCATCAGGCCAACATGTCACTTTCACGCAGAATGAAGGAGGCCGCCATTAACACATTCACGACCTCAATTCGGGCACATGAAGATGGAACACAGCAGCAATATTTTATCACCTTTAACACACATGCAAAAGCCACTCTGCAGGATATTGACACACTGAGACCTGCCAAGGAAGAGATGTGGCGTGATAAAACATTGATCATTCTTTATATGAGATATTCTTAAGGAACACAATAATATCTGAATTAATGTGATGAAATGGCACAGTATTGTGAAATAAAATGTTATGAACAAATTAGCAGATGGATAGTCTGTAGATGTACATGCCCAACCTTAGACCACCAAGTTAATGAAGGACTTCTGAAAGGATAGACCTACGAGGCGGCAGTGGCGGCCGCCTCTAACAAAGTATGGTGGGCTGGTGGGGGGAGCACAGGAAGGGAGAGCGAGAGCGGGGGAGGGGGGTGACGAGTTAATAATAATAATTTTAATAACTTACCTGACGCCGCTGGCTGCCTCCCACGTTGCTCCTGCTGGCCTTTTTCTGGTCCCCACAGGCCCCTGGGACAGACTCCCATCCAATCCCCATGCTGCAAAGGAGCGTAGGGATTGGCCTGAGTGGGCAGGAAAGCCGTTCGCCTCGGGTCATGAAGTCTATGGTGTTTCTCCAGCCTGGCTGCTGAATGCAGGTGGGCTGGAGAATCCTAAGTGCGCATATGTTTTGGTTGGCCTGAGCTGGCCGGCCAAACACATATGCGTACTTAGGGAGTGCACAAGCACTCCTTCTCCCCCTTCCTATGCCCCTCCATGCACAAGCTGACTCGGAGCCAGCAAATGAAAAAAACAAACTATGCTAGAGCATCATTTTATTTTTCATTTGCTGCGATTCTCCTCCGCCATTGTGAAGGAGCCACCGCTGCTAGGCAGGGTGGTTGAGGAGAGCCCTGAATATGTGAAGTGTTCATCTTCATCCCCCCCAATTATTGATTTCTTAATTCAGAAGGCATTAAAACTAGGGGTAGGCATAACTGGTGTATTTCTCTCTCTAGCGTAATTACTTGTAATTATCGCAAAATTGCCCATTGTTGTGCATAATTGAGTGAGAACCGTAATCCAGCGTTTCATACTCTTTTCTTAGCGCAAAATGCACCTTTGCATCCAATATGGGCCTGAGGATGCATTTTGCGCTAAACAAATAGCTCAAAATGGTGCTGGACACGAGCAGCGGTAGCTCACAGCCACTCACTCTCTCTTAGTTCATTATTCATGTGCACCTTTTGTAGGATTTGTGCCCCAAATGACTCTTAATTACTCAAGCTAAAGTCATTGTATAATTTAGGTAATTTCGCATCACAAGAGGAATGCCTAATTACTGAAATTACTCCAATTACTCTGGCTTAGTTCAATTTTCAGACAGGCCTAATTAAAACAGAAAACTCCTGAATGAATGCATTACCAGCTTACGTTAAGCATTGCTCACGCTACGTGCCGCAGTATAGAAATCTTCTTGTAATTAAAGAACAAATTACTTATCTTTGGTAATGCCTTATCTGGTAGAGATTCTACCTGGCCGCAAATTCCTCACTTTAGAATATTCCCAGACATCAGACTGCAACTGGAAATATTCAAACAGTATCTGTGTGCTAGTAGGGAGAGTCGTTCGGCTCTACATCAGCAGCACCGGTGTCATCCATGCCGGAAGTAACGTGTGCGGTGGCTATATAGGTGCTACCCCAGCACGCTGACATCAGGTTTTCTTTTGTGACATTTCCACACCAGAAGCATAGAGCCATGGCAGAATGCTGATGGACCAGTCTTCAGACACTAAGAGCCTACAAGGGTCACCCTATGTGGAGAAATCAGTTTGCAGAGCGGGGAGGATGTGAGTGTCAGTCAAGAATCTGCGGCTAGATAGAGTCTCTACCAGGTATGGTGTTACATGTTCATTTGATAGACTTCATGCTGCAGATTCCTTACCTTAGAATTGATACCCGTGCAATACCTCTCCGGAGGTAAGTCTGCCAACTGATTTAGACCAGGAAGTCCTAGAGGACCGAACGGGGAAAGTTTCTGTCATGATGGACCTGACTATACAGGTAGTAGTGCTTGGTGAACGTGTGCAGAGATGCCCAATGTCGGAAGGTTGGGTCAGAAGGGTGTGATTATGCCGCTTAGAGGGTGACACAGATAGTTGGGTATTAGAACAGGGAAGGCAAACAAGACGCATGAATAAGCGCACTAAATGGAAGGAAAGTCAGATGTGGATTGTTAATGGAGAAGGTTTTAATAGGCGAGATACATATATATGATTGGGGAGTAAGAGGGGTTGAATCAGTGGGTTGTATTGAAGGTGGTCACAGAAGTTTTTATCGGAGCACTACAGTCACACTAAATAATGTGAAGAGAAAAAAATCGAGCCTTTTATTAAGATTAGGAGGTTATGTATTTGAATCTTGCTGTTTATATGTACGGATTTCAAGAATGTTAAAAATGTGCAGTGATTAGTAACATATACAGATAATTGTTAATTTCAGTTACCCCTGATGAAGGGCCACTTTGGGCCCGAAATGCATTGGGTTGCAATAAACTGCTTTTGAAGAACTTGGCTTTTGTACGTGTTCTGGAAGAGAGGTTCGGAGGGCCCACCTTGAACATGAGAAACCCAGGAAATGGCTTTACCCTGTTTGCGGATTCGAATGATTTTGAGTACAATATTGGATTATTCACAGAGTACTAAGGAGTTAAATGAGAGTAAAAAGGAAGGAACATAAAAAATAACTGTTGCCAATGCATTTAAAAATACGCCTGTGCCATCGGTTTGGGGCGAAATGTAGCCCCAGTATGATGCTGTCATGTCACAGGCTGACAGATGTCTAGAACAGGAGCTAACGCAGTGCTAGTAGCCTTGGCTCTTGTGGAGTGAGCATGAAAGCCCTCATGGAGTTGTTTCTTGCCCAGTGCATAGCAGATTTTAATGCAGATGGCAATCCATCTTGAGATGCTCCTTTTCTGCACAGCTTTTCCTATCTTTGCTCTGGTGAATCCAATGATTACTTGATCATCCACCCAGTGATCCATAGAACGATCAATGTAGAATGGTAAGGCTCTTTTTAGGTCCATGCGATGGAGTCTCTCCTCCTCTTTGAAAGGGTGAGGAGGAGCAAAGTAATTTGGCAGTGTGATGCTCTGTTTGACATGGAAGGGTGTCACCACTTTTAGCATGAACGAGGCATGTGTTCACAGAACAAGCGTGTCTGGAAAGAGTGTAGTGTTTTCAGAGAGTGGCTGCATTTAGCTAACCAGTCTGGCCAATCTAATGTCCACTAGAAAAGCAGTTTCAATGGTCAGAAGACGTAATGGCCAGTTGTGCATAGGCTCGAAGGGAGAGCAAGAATGTCAAGACTATGTTCAAGTCCCATTTGGAGATGATAAAGGGATTTGGAGGGAACATGTGTGGTAGTCCTTTTGGAAAACGAGTCACAACAGGTGATTTAAACCTGGGCGGCTGGTCTGGCAGCCGCATGAACACTGATATGTCAGAAAAATACCATTTAAATGTGCCTAAAGCAAAGCCTTGCCAGGCTAACAAAAGAACAAAGGACAACACCTCAGACAAAAGTGTAGAAAAGGGATCGACATTTTTGGTAGCACACCAAGCCACAAATTTGTAAGAATGACATCACACACTTCTGCACGTAGATGAAACACTGTTTATTGCTGCCGCTGAATCTCCATGCATAAAGACATTGGGGTGCAGAATCCTGCCTAGTTCATTTGACAGAATATCTTCTTGAAAGGGCAGCCTGATTGATGAACCAATGCTCATTCTCATGAGTTTGCTATCATTCTCTCCGTGCCCAATCTGTAGCCACAAGAATGACTTGGGCCCGGTTCTTCCAGATCTTTTAGAGAATTTTGGGCAGAAATGGTATTGGCAAAAACATCATACAGGAGGTCTGAGCTCCACTTAAGGCAAAAAGCATCTCCAAGCAAATGTCGCTTTGGAAACTCCAGCACCCAGGAATGCTGACATTGTGCATTCTTGGCAGTGGTGAAGAGATCTAATCAAGGTTCTCCCCAATCTCTGAAGAGACCTTGCACCTCCTCTGGATGGAGATGCCATTCATGATCCCCTAGGCATTGAACAGTGAATTCGTCCAATCTGGAGTTCAGAGAGCCCGCCAAATGTTGAACCACCAGGAATGTGTCCTAAAGTTCCATCCATTTCCTGAGATGCAGGGCCTCTTCACAAAGAGTCTACAGCTCCACCCTGCCCTGTTTGTTGCAATACCACATGGCAGTGATGTTTTACTGAACCAGCCTTCTCTTGATGGATGGAAAAAAGGCTATCATTGCCAGGCGAATTGCTCTCAACTCCAGCAGGTTGATGTGTAGCCGGGACTCCATTGGAGACCAGAGTCCTCTAATCTCCACTTTTCTTAGACAGCTGCCCCAACCCAAGAGTGACATGTCTGTCACTGCAGCCTGTTCTGGGTGGGGCAAGAGAGGGGTCTGTCATCCACCTAATCTCAGCTTGTCAACCACCGCTGCAGGTCTTTTGTAGTTCCCTCCAATATCTGTACCAGGTCGGAGAGATTTGCTTGATGCTGCACCCAATGGGACTTCAGGTCCCACTGTAAAACCCGCATATGCCAGTGGGCTTGTGTTACCAGCAGGATGCAGCAGGCCATGAGGCCCAGTAGACTCAGAGTCAGTCTCACTGAAATCCAGGATAGAAGCTGAAACATCAGAATCATTGCACGAATACCCTGGACTTTCTTTCTCTTTGAAGGATAGGCCCTAAACTGCAGTGAATGCAGGAGGACCGTTTTAGTCTGCAGGTGAGAAACGACTGCCTGGGGTGAGCCCACCTTCAACAGCCAGTTTCTCATACCATTGTCGTCAGGCTCTTCTAAGGGGTTCTGGTAGTCAAAGGGATCCTCCCTAATCATATGTCTCACATGGTTTTTCAAAAAAAGAAAGCACTGTCCCCGACTCGGAAGGTTGAGTTCTGGCCAGCCCTGGATGCCAGGCAATGCCGACCTGGCTTCTTTTCGGAGTTAGGTATGATAACGGGGTCAGTGCTGCCGTGGGGTGTCAGTGGTGCCAGGAGCAGGCTCTGGTGCTGAGGGTGAATTCACCACCAGTAATGCAGTCAGGCACCTTCCTAACCCTTGGGACCGAAAGGCGCTCCAGAAGGGTCGGCCTATCCAAATATGAGTTGCATGGCCTCATAAATCTCCCTTAGCTGGGTGAGGGTAGCTCTGGCTCTGGGAAATTCAGGGAGGCGCATAGCAGATCCATGGGAGCGGGGCTTAGAGGGGTGACATTGTTCCAGCGCCTTGTCCAATGACTTGAACAGGCGCAGCAAAGTTCAAGAGCTTTGACTTCTTAAATGTTTTCGATTTTTTGCAGGACTTACCCAGGAGCTTTCAGCATGATGATGAACACCTCAAAAGGCTCTGCAAATAGGGCCCGGACCTTCCACGTGAACTGGACCTGGAGGGTTGAAGTGTTGACTGGTTTCGGGCAGCCAGGAGACTGCTCCTAAATGCCCCGGGGTTCATGGAGTAACTGTCTTCACAAGCCTGGGAGTCATGGCCAGATCTAGGCACCACAGGCAAAGCAGATGGGGGGTCTGTCAGACATCTGTCTGACAGAAACCAAAGTATTTAAACTCCATTGTGTTTTGGGTGACATCCCTAGCACACTGGGAGGTAAAGTTAAAATAATTCGTCAAAATGTCAAAAAGTTGTATAAAAAGTGGACAGAGGTAACTCTCTCCATATCAGAGCTGACAGTGCAGAAATAAATAAACTGATGTCAGCACACTGGGGTAGCGCCTATATAGGCACCGCATATGGCGCTTATGAAGCATTCGCCATGGACCCAAACTATGACACCTACAGGCAGGCAGTGGTATTGTTCATAATTTACGGATCCAATCTGATGCCAGGGGAATATTTTGAGGTAAGAAATTTGCAGCTAGAAGTATCTATCAGGTAATGTGTTTTTGCTCTCTTTCCTGGGACAACAAAATCCTTTTATGGACCTCCTTCTGTGTGGGCCATAAATAACGCATTTGTATTACCGCAGTGCAATTATCAATACTTTTAGCATCTGGAATTCTGGGATGCAGGAAAATCAAAGTGTGCTAAGTTAGATTATAAGGGTTTCCTTAGGAATGGGAATTTACTGAAGTAACTGGGGTTACAATACCCATTTCTAGTGGTACTTTTGTGCTTTGTGGGAATTCCCAAAAGGAAATTTTACTAGTTTCAACCTGTTGAACTATCTGCAGCAGAAACACTGAGAGTGTGATTTTATGGTTCAAGCTGAAATTCCAGTTCGGCAGCTAACTGATGTTACTACCAAATTGGGAATTCCTTCAACCTCAGAAAGGAGGCCTTTTCTAATTACCAATTTAAAGGGTCACCCACGTGTAGTTTGAAAATATAGTTTTGAAGTACGGCAAGAAGATAGACAGAAAGAGAAATACATGGCTCAAACTGAACACTGCAGTAAAACTAAACTCAGACACAAACATTGAGTCCAAATTTAAATTCTGAGAATAGTAAAAATTATGTTGGGCCAGGGATTATTCCTATCATAAATTTCTCCAAGAATTACCTGGAGGAAAGTGCGTGGGAAAAATAATTTGGAAAGGGGCAAGTTATTGTTTGGGGTGACCAGTAGGGGTGTGGTGATTCACACATTTTTGCAGCTACATAATGCAGGGAAGGAGTTCCTAATGTTTCTTCTGTCTGTAACTTGGCAGGCAAAAGCAAAGAAAGCTCATTAATGATGCTAAAGAAAGATGGGTTGATAAAGTACGGAAAGAAGAGTGGAAGGTTAAAAGGAAGTATGAGTGAAAGGGTGGATGGGTGAAAGGGTGCATGGATGGATAAAAGGATGCATGTGTGCTTGAGAAGATGCATGGGTGGTTGAAAGCATGGTGAAAGGATGGATCATGCAGGATTTATGGGTAGGTAGAAGGATGTAATGATGCTTGGGTGGGTGAAAGCATGGGGGAAATGTTAGATGGGCTAAAGGATGCGTGGGAGGTTGAAAATATGGGTGAAAGGGTGAATGGGTGAAAGGATGTGTGGATGGGTGCTAGAATGGGTAAAAGGATGCATGAATGAGTGAAAGGATGTGTAGTGATAGGATCCATGGGTGATTGAAAGGATGGATGAAAGGGTGAATGTATAGGTATATAAGTGGGTGGATAGGTGAAAGGATGCTTCGGTGGGTGAAAGGATGGTGGAATGGTGGAAGGGTGCATGAAAGGATATGTGAATGGGTGAAAGGTTGCATGGGTGGATGATTGGATGAAAGGATAAATGGGTGAATGGATGGAAGGATGGATGGATGGAATAGTAAATGACTGATGCATGGAAGAATGACTGGATGACAGAATGTAAAGGTGAAATTATGTGTATCATCAAGATGATGGAAGGGTGAAAGGATTAATGGATATATGCTTGGACGAAAGAAACAAGAAAGCTCTTCTGGGGAGGGTCAGGCATACCTGCTTCACTTGGTTGGTGCAATCAGAGCTTTGGTTCAAAGTGGGGGGTATTTTAATTTTCTGGCTACTCACTTGGTGACCATAGTAAGGATAGCATGTGCTGGTGTGCCTTAATTTGCTACCCAAGCATATACCCTTTCAAACAGCCTTACTAACTAGTTCCATAAAATAATACTGATCTATCTATGAATCAACCGAATACCTTGTTATTTTAATCTCTTCTTTTTATCACCTTGTGAAGCACTACATAAATATGTTGTTGATGTTGATGATGATGATAAATAACTATCTGAGGCTCATAATATAGCACATTCCTTGCTGAATCAACGTTTCTTACCCTGAGGTATTGACACAATCCTCAATCACGAGTCTTTGATTTTTGCTTTAAGGTATAATTTTATTTATTTATTTATTTGAGTTTTATATTAGATAATATTGGTACTACTAAGTTGTATGTCAGAATATCGAGGTAAGAAATATTCACCTCCAAGTGTATGGACTGCAGAATGTCAATAACCACCTATTGTAGAGCTAAGTATAAGCAGGTATGTGCAGATGCACTCATCTTAATTCCACATCTACATATATTTAGCATCAAGCAAATCACTTAACATTCCTTCAACTTTATCCATACAAAATGTTGTCCTTCACTCACAAGCTACATCACTAACATAATTAATGTTTCCCTGTAAAATGGAATCTTCACTTCTGTTCTATTCTATTCTACTATATTCTAGAAGAATGTATGAAAATTAACCAGCTACTTCATCGCTATCAACTAAGATCCAGGCCCTTGAGATGCACAGCTTCTGTCCTAGCAATCATCAGAGGAAAGCTCCTCCTAGTGCTGAGTGAAGACACAAGAGTAGCAACTACTCTAAAATTCTAGCCCACCTACACTGCAGTGGAAAACAATATGCTACTTTAAGGATGAAGTGTAGACAAGAATGTCTAGAATTACTCTGAGGTGGGTCTAAACTTTTTTTCATCAAACATGGATCACATCAGCGAAGTTCTCTCTACATAAGTGGCCATGTAGCATATTACAGGGGACATCTTTATCTTGCCTACTGTTAATCATCTTTGTGCAATCCCTAGTGCAAATGATTGTGCTGTGCTAGGCAAAGCTATGCGATAACCTGATCATACAACTGAGGGCAGAACTGAACTGCATGTGCTTCAATAAATACTAAGAAACTAAACTATTCTGATTTGCCTTCAGTTGAAACAGAAGTAGCACAGGGGCTGTGATTGGAGAGTAGCAGATGAGAGTCAAGTACATAAAGCCGATTAGTCCCTAACTTCTACTATCCCTGCTCCAAAAAAAACTTTAGGCCTGACTTAGATCTTGGCAGAGGGGTTAAAACGTCACAACAGTGACGGATATCCTGTCTGCCGAAATATACAACACATTTTATCCTTTGGCGTTGTGATGGAGTAACCCATCCTCCAATATCTAATTCAGACCCTTTAGCAAAACCACAGCACTTTGAAGTGCTGTGCTGTTGCGGTTAACCAAAAAGTGATGAAGTGCTAACACTTATTAAAATATGTATCAATTTCATGGTGTTGAACTGCTAACCTTGTATAGAGAACTAAAAATGTGGTTCAATAATAAAGGCAAACTTATTTAGAATATTGAAACTACTAAGGAAACATGTAATTACAGTTATGTCAGGCATTGCTCTTGGGTGGGGGGGGCGATGGTCGCGCGAGGGAGGTCACCTTACCTTGAGGCCGGGCCCGCGTCTTCTCGGCTCCTGCTCTCCTGCCTCCGACTGGAACAGAAAGCAGACAGCCAGGCTCCCTCCCCTAAGCCAATCCCAACACTGCAAGCAGCATTGTGATTGGTCTGGACAGCGCCCAGCCAGGGGCTTATGGGGTGGGCATGTTCTCCATGCAGGCTGCATTGCAGAAAGGAAATGGGCTCATGACTGGTTTAGGTGGCCAGAGAGGGCTGACCAAACAGTCTTTGCAATCTCAGGAGTGGGTACACCACTCCTCCCCTGCCCTGCTCGGAGAGCAGAGCAGCCCCGCCCATCCGCCCGCAACGCAAACATAAAATGGTAATAACTAAAAGTTATTACCATTTCATGTTTCTGCTGCTCACACTGCGAGAAAGCAGTGGGACAACGCTCCTCCACCCTAGCGGAGGAGCCACCCCTGTGTAATGAGAAGTTCCTCTTGGGTGGCCTGTGCCTATTAAATTATTTTTGTTTTCTTATGTTTTTTTAGAATCATCGTACCAGTCATCTTTAAAGGGACATCATACTGACGCAAATACATTCCAAAAGTAAAACACAAACAAAATAACCTAGATAGGCTGGATAAAAAGGGAAAAGGAAAAGTAACATCAACAAGCTGTCTTTTGTGCTCTGCCTTCACTTCAAAATACATTGCAAAATGAGTAAAAAATGAAATGTTTTTCATGAAAGTAAAAGATGAGGTCATAAATCAGTGCATCTGGAGCTTTTACTTTGGCAGCTCATAGCTTGAGCCCAAAAGCCTTCTGTGTTTGGGAAAGGAGTGTTCAACACCTCCGCCTTAGTATTACTTCTTCATTCAGGGGAGTGAAGTGCTCTATAAATCTCCTGCCTTGAAATATAGCAGCCGATTCATGCTCTAAGAGGCCTCTGCAGCATGGCACCACTTTATAAGCAAAAAGAGACACAATTCAGGCTAGACTATTTGTCTAAAGAAATGGTTTCCTGGTTAAGGGAGCAACTCCGGTACAGCCACCTCGTGGCTGTGGGAATTTCTTGTCAGATGTGCATTGCAAGTAGTGTTTATAAAGTTAAACCTTTCCCTATTTTGATTTTCCATTAAAGCAAAGAAAAATACAGTATTCTGCCAAATCAGTTTCGTTTAGTTGGTTCTGGCGACAGCTCTGGTTCTCAAGTATAAACTATTACATTACAAAATATATTGCTGTACAAACAGAACAATTAAATGCATGCATTCTTGAGGAATGACGAATAAAACTAGTTCGTGATGGGTTGAAGTTTTCATCTTACATGTGCATGTCATGATGCAAGAGTGCCTCAATCAAGAGAGGGTGTAGTGTTCAGCTCCAGTGGCACCAAGGTCCAGGTAGAAATGGCCCTCTGTGCCTTAGTTATGGATATCTTTTACGACCTAACCTGGATGCTTCATGGTCCCCTTTTCTTGTTTGATTAGGAGTTCATGCACCGTTGCTAAGGCAGGAGTCCAGAATGTCACTTTGGGTCTCAGCACACCACACAAAGGGGCTTATTAGGATAGCGGATTTTCCACATCCTCTGGGCCGGCGGAAGCCACCGCCGGCCCGGAGGATGGGGAAAATCCGCTGCGGACCCACCAAAGACCCACCGCCACATTAGGATGGCTGGTGGGTCCTGGTTTCCGTCCGCTGCTTTTCCGCCGCGGTTGGCTTACAACCGCAGCGGAAAAGCTCTAATATGGTGACGGTGTCTCTCAGACACCGTCAGCCAGATTAGGATGGGATGTGAAACATGCTTTTCCGCGGCGGCTTTTCCGCCGTGGAAAAGCATGTGTAACTTCACTGCGGTGGCCCGTTGCGGGCCCCCTAGGTGAAGGGGGGGTGGAGGGTGCACATGGGGGGTACCTATGGTACCCCCCTGCATTTGTATGCGGAAAGCGGCAGGTACCGCGCGGTGCCTGTCTCTTTCTGCATACAAATGCAACACCTGCATTTTTGACATTGATGCGGGTGCAGCTTGAAGCCGCACCCGCAGCAATGTTAGTAATAGAGGATGTGACCGCCAGGGTGGCGGTCACATCCTAATCGCACATGAGGGAACGCCGCAGCCCATGTGGACGTTCCCTCCTCCTCAGTGATCGCGGATGGACGAAAGTCCGTCCGCGATCATAATCGGCCCCAAGGTATTGTGATTAGGTGGGAAACTACCTTTACAACGCAACTATTACAACGCAATGCTATTACAACGCAACTATTACAACGCAAAAACTATTACAACGCAAAAACTATTACAACGCATGTTTTTACAACGCATGCTATTACAACGCAAATGCTGTTACAACGCATACTTTTACATCGTAAATTTATTAATTTTAAATTTAATTAAAAAATGTTAAAAATGTTTAAAATATTTTTAATTATATTAATGATTTTATTTACATGAATTATTACTCAGGTATCTTTTTTGTAAAAGTAATTTTTTTAAATATATATTTTATTTTTTTTTAAAAATAAAAAAATATTATATTGCAAAAATGTTGAAAAAAATATTGTAATCACAAGCATTAATACTCATAATTTTAAGTAATTTTTTAAAATATATATATATTTTTTTTTAAATAAAGAAATATTATATTGCAAAAATGTGGAAAAAAAGATTATAATCACAAGCATTAATACTCAGGTATTTATTTTGATAATTAAATATTTAATTATTTAAATTTAATGTTGGTGTTAATGTTAGATAAAGTTTATTAATTTTAAAAATTAATTTTTAGGTATTTTTTTAAATAATGTAAAATTATTAAAAATATGTTAACATTTTTTGATTAATCAACTATTTATTTACATCACAAAAATTAATACTCAGGTATCTTTTTAGAAAAAGATATTGTTTTAAATATATATTATAATTTAAAAAATTTTAATTAATTAAATATTATATTGGATAATTGTTGATAAAATTTTTGAATAATCAACTATTTATTTACATCACAACAATTAATACTCAGGTATCTTTTTAGAAAAAGATATTGTTATAAATATATATTATAATTAATTTTCTTTAAATTAATTAAATATTATATTGGATAATTGTTGATAAAAATTTTGATTAATCAACTATTTATTTACATCACAAAAATTAATACTCATGTATCTTTTTAGAAAAAGATATTGTTTTAAATATATATTATAATTAATTTTCTTTAAATTAATTAAATATTATATTGGATAATTGTTGATAAAAAGTTTATAATCACAAGGAATAATACTCAGGTATCATTTTAGATAATGTAAATGTTTAAACTATAAGTAGTGAATATTTTATATTTATAGTTAAATATTTACTTATTTAAATTTAATGTTGGATTAATGTTAAAAAAATTAATACTCAGGTAGCTTTTTAGAAAATGTAATTATTTTAAATATATATTATAAATAATTTTCTTTTAATTAATTAAATATTATATTGGATAAATATTAATAATAAGTATATAATCACAAGCAATAATACTCAGGTATCTTTTTAGAAAATGTAAATGTTTAAACTATAAGTAGAGAATATTTTATATTTATAGTTAAATATTTAATTATTTAAATTTAATGTTGGATTGATGTTAAAAAAAAGTATTTCAATACAAGCATTAATAATTATTTAATATTTAAGAAAATGTAAATATTTTAAGTATTTGAAGTGATTAATGTTTTATTGATGATTATTTAAAAAAATAAAATAAAATTATTTACCAAAAAATATATATTATTTATATGAAGGAAAATATTATTATAAAAAAATATATATATTGATAAATTAATTATTTGAAATATATATCACTTTTTAAAAATGATACACATACAGTAACAAACATTTTTGAAAATTTTCCCACGGTTTAACATTGATTTCAATGGAAGATTTAGTCCTTCATTTATTGCAATGACCGTTCTATAGTAACCAATGCAATGGATTAGTAAGGTCGAAAAAGAACAGAAGGAGGAGAGAGAAGATGAAAACAAGACCAGCATACAGGTAAGTGAACAAAAACATTATTTATGGTAGTATATACATTACTTTAGGAGTAAATTTAATGAAGTCAAAAAGTATAAAGACAATGACGTTTTTTTAAAATTTGTTTAATTTTTGTAAAAAAAATATATAAAAAATATTGCAATTTTTATTAACATACTTCATATTTTTAAATAATTTTACGACACAAAATAACATTTATAATAAAATAATATATTTTAATTAATAATGTTTAATAAATAGTCCTTTGTTTATCTTGGTACATTTTGATGACGTCGTTACGTTGACGTCGACGTTAGCGGCCATCTTGGATAGCATCGATTGCTGGAAGCAGCTGGAAGCTGATCTGCGCTCAGGTAGGAAACTTTATAAAGTTATTTTATAATATAAAAAAAAGTTTTGAACATATATATTGTAATGAAAGGATAAGGAGAGGTTGCGGTAGTTAATAAAAGATGTATAGAGTTTGTTTTAGCATGTCGCCGAAGATATTACTTGCATATGTCTACGTCGGGTTATGTAAGAAATAATATAATGGATACAGATTGAAAATAAGTATATATGTTTGATTTATTGAAAACATTTTGAACGTTTAATGCTTTGATGTAACTTAGATATGTTTATCCATCGAAGATTTGAAGAGGAGAAATAGGATAGTTTGGTTGTTTTTTTCAAAATGATTGCTTTTCAGAAGTTATTTGATAAATAAAACTCTTTTTTTCAAATTGTACGAGAAAAAAAAGGGAGACATATTTTGTTTAAGATGTGGTACTTTTCGTTTCAGAGCTTTACTTTGTTGTATATTGTATTTTTAGTTTTGGAGCGTAGATTTGATGCATTGCTTTAAAATGTATTTGTTCTGGAAATCAAAGACATTTCTTGGCGTTTTTTTTAAATTAGCAAATTTGGAATGTGATACTATTTGACATAGTTAGTGAGAAGAATAATAGTTAGGATGTGATACATGATAACAAAATCATTTAATTTACAGGCTGGGATCGCTAATTTTTGAAAAATATTATTTTAGTAAAAAAAGAAAATGGTTTACGGATTTGTGTAACGAAGACGTATTTATTTAGAAAGACGTCAATTTTTGGTTAAAAAAAAGAAAACATTTTAAAATTTATACTAAATACGTTAGGAAAAAAGATGGAATTGTATGGCTTTTAAATATTTATTTAATTATGAGGTACAATGCATTACTGAAATTACCAAATACAAGTTTAGTTTACAATTTTCAAAAATATGACAAATACTGTCAAAAAATTAGAATTTAAAGCAAAGTTTTGAAGATATCAAACATTTGGGATAAAAAGCATCACTTTGGAAAAAAAAAGTGGTGAGAAAGGAAAGAATATTTTAAAAGGATCGTTCAAAATGTTTTCACAACAAATATATTCCATTTTAAATGCGATGGATATCATCATAAGTTTTGGAAAAGAAGGAGAAAAGTGACTTTTTCAGGATTTAAAGGTTTTTTTTAAAAAAACAAAAATATTCCAGTGGAGTTGCCTTCTTTGGAAAAATGTGGAATACAAAAAAAACACTTCTTAAGGTAAAGGAACCCGACAAAAATTTGTAAACAATTTTTTAACAAAAATGCCAATTAAATTAAATGTGTTAAAAAATTTTTAGGTCAAAGCAGGAAAGTAAAATTATGAAAAATGATTAGAAATGTAATATGTTAGCAACATTTTCCAGGTAGTCTAATGCCACAGTCAACGAAAATTATTGAAGTACTCCCAATAGTCTCTTGGACATTTCCTTAGCTTGCTTAGAAGGTCGTGGATTTAGGCTACCTGTTAATGCTTGGGCAAGTCTCATTTCCTGAAAACTTTGCTCCTTCTTCAAAGTTTTCAAAAAAGAGTAGAAATTTGGATGATGTTTACCAATTGTATGACTGAAGGAGTTGTGCCATCCCTCTATGGCATTGTTTGTTTTAGCACCTCCTTCTAAGCAGGTTGAGTAGCAGTTCCACCACTCCACATGGAAACGTGGCTTCCTCCTGCGACCTGATCGGCTTAGATGTCCAATCCATGTGTCCTCAAAGTAATTTAATAAGGGAGCCAATTTTTCTTCATTTTCGACATAATATTCTGATTCAGAAATTGCAGTGTAGTACTCGTCTACACTTTCAGGAGGTACAAAACAAAGTGCTGTTAATTTTTTTAATTCAAATTGTAGTTTACTATCTGAGCAGTAATCTGTAACCAGGGATGTTTTTTGTAACTTACGCCAATATGCCTGGGAAAAATGAAAAAAACACCCCTGAATTTGGGTATCCACGTACAATTTGTTGATCACATTGATCATAGTCAATTCAAAATCAATAATGATTTTCCGAGGACTTTTGCCAGATGTTTTCTCTTTAATCACTGTCAAAAATTCAGTGTAGGTTGCAGATTGCTTATCTGGTAGTAAACTGTACACTAAGGGAACTACATTTCTGTTAATTTGTGCATGAATGCTGTAAATTTGAGTGAATGGATGGGGTGTACATTTAAACGTCCCATCCATCATCCAAATTTCAGTATTCTCTAACTTAAAAAGGTTGCGGGGAGTACTAAAAATTAGAATACGTTTAAGAGGGTTTTGGTTGTCATAGAGTAAGAAAGGTTCATTAGAGAAAGACAGAGTAAGGTCATGAGGAATATTTATGTCAGCAAAAGTTTGAGGAGTAACTGTGTGTGTGTTACTTGCCTGCTTTTTACGTTGGATAATTCTACGCAAATTGGGTATAATAGGCATATTACAAGCAATATGACCAGGGACATGCTGTGCAACCTCTCTTAAAATAGAACCAGGAGTTTCATTGGAGGTGGATGCAATATCTTTCATCTCATTAATTGTTTGACGTATTTCTATCTCCATTGCAGAGGCAGAGTGGTTATGTTCGGTTGTTTTTATTATGTTGTCACCAACAGTAACCGCTCTGCCGCTGTAACGGGAAGAATAATATTGCACACACCTCCAATGTTTCCTTGGTTCACTTATCCTTTCATTACAATATATATATCCACAATGTTGGAGAAGTCTGTTTCCTTTCCTGGATTTAATATAGGATGCTGTGGCCTGGCTTGACATTATCTGTTGAAAAAAATGAAAACAGAAAAGAAAATTAATATGTTTTCAATATTTTTGTTTTATCTTTTAGAAAAGGACAAATTTTTACATGTTTATACTAGTTTTGAGAATTATTTTACTAAGTGGCACCCCTACACTATCCAGCACTTACCCTACTGATGCACTTTCCTGGAGTTGGAATAGTAAGTGGCACCCCTACACTATCCAGCACTTACCCTACTGATGCACTTTCCTGGAGTTGGAATAGTAAGTGGCACCCCTACACTATCCAGCACTTACCCTACTGATGCACTTTTCTGAAGTTAGAATAGTAAGTGGCATCCATACAATATTCATTATTTACTTTTCTGGGGTTTGATAAAAAATGTGAACTTAAAAAATATTTAGCATTAATCCTACTGATGCTATTTAATGGTGTTAGAATTGAAAGTGACTCATTTACATTAACCAGCACTTACTATTCTGATAATATTTGTTTGTTTTTTATAACATTGATATATCTATATTTTGGTATTAATTTTGTGGTTTAGAGGTGATTATTATGAGAAATTACCTTTGCTTTTTGGTGTTTGCTTCTTGCTGTTCTTCCTGGTCTTCTAATTTATGTTTGTTTTGGATTTTTGTTGATTGCTTGCTCTGGTTTGGATCTTCAAGTTGGATTCTAAAATAGAAATTGGAGATTGTTTCAAATGTAATTTGATTATTTCAAAATTTGGAAGGTATGGCAAATTACTAAATGATTCTTTTTCAATTTGGTATAAAAAATGTATTTTGAATGTATACATTTTTACACAAATGTATTATTTTTTTATAAATCAGAATACTCATTGGCACACTTACACTATCCAGCACTTACCATACTGATGCACTTTACTGGAGTTGGAATAGTAAGTGGCACCCCTACACTATCCAGCACTTACCCTACTCATGCACTTTCATGGAGTTGGAATAGTAAGTGGCACCCCTACACTATCCAGCACTTACCCTACCCATGCACTTTCCTGGAGTTGGAATAGTAAGTGGCACCCCTACACTATCCAGCACTTACCCTACTGATGCACTTTCATGGAGTTGGAATAGTAAGTGGCACCCCTACACTATCCAGCACTTACCCTACTGATGCACTTTCCTGGAGTTGGAATAGTAACTGGCACCCCTATACTATCCAGCACTTACCCTACTGATGCACTTTCCTGGAGTTGGAATAGTAAGTGGCACCCCTACACTATCCAGCACTTACCCTACTGATGCACTTTCCTGTAGTTGGAATAGAAAGTGGCACCCCTACACTATCCAGCACTTACCCAACTGATGCACTTTCCTGGAGTTGGAATAGTAAATGCCACCCCTACACTATCCAACACTTACCCTACTGATGCACTTTCCTGGAGTTAGAATAGTAAGTGGCACCCCTACACTATCCAGCACTTATCCTACTGATGCCCTTTCATAGAATTTACATAATAAATAGCACCCCCTACACTATCCAGCACTTACCATACTGATGCACTTTACTAGAGTTAATATAGTAAATAATAGCCCTACACTATCCAGCACTTACCCTACTGATGCACTTTTATCGTGTAAGAATAGAGTATTTACACTATCCAGCACTTACCTTAGTAATAAATCTAATTTTTTGATATTTTTCTTTGGCTTTGTTTGTCGAGGTATATTCTCAGTTTGAGTCTTGATTGGAGGGCTTCAAAAGATAATTTTCAGTATCTAAAATGAATTTAAATTTTTTTTTTCAAAAATCACAACTATTTTTTTTAAACTAATGATAACTGAGAAGTGCATAATCGACTCTTGCTTTCTTAAATGTATTCGTATTTCTAATTTTACAAAACATTTACCTTTTTAAAAGAATTTATTCTTGTTGTCTATTGAAAGGATGTTTTTCGTAAACCAAGTTGGTTTATCTGTGTGAAAAAAAAAAAATATAGCTATGGATTATTTTTTAGAAAGGTTTGTAAAATATTTAGTCATGATTTTTGGAAAATCGTTAAAAAAATACCTTATTGTAATTCGCCCTGAGATATGTTGATTCGTAGAAAATTAGCTTTTGTTGAAAAGAAGCTTAGGTATTAGTCTCACTTGTTTGGAGAACTGTTTCAGAAAGAAATAAAATGTTGTCGTTGCTTAAAACAAGTTATCTTATTTTTCTAAAATAATTTCTGTCAGATGAAATATTAATAACGTTTTTATAAAAATTACATTTATATTTACATTGGATTATTCAGATTTTTTTTTACATATAATCTGGTGTTTTTTAAATTAATGGCTACTATAGTATTATTAATCGTGTTAATAAAAATTAAATGTTTAATTTATTCTCGATTAAATGTTCTACAGAAACATTTGTTTACTTCTTTTTAAGTACTTACTTGAATATCCTTGAATAAACGCTTTAAAGTTGGCTACTGCTGATATCTAGTTGAAGAGGTAAGAGAGTCACCTTTTGATGTCTGCTTACTCTGGGAGTTGATAATCAACTGGATTTAAAATGGTGTCTTGCTCCTATTTATATCTTTTAGTCAGTAGCAGCATTAATTTTTTACTTTACACCGTTAGATTTCTAATTTTATATTTAGACTTTTTTTGTGGAAACGTATAATTTAAAATGTTTGGTTTTGAAGTGATGTTTTCATACTTTCGTTCCGTTTTTGGCATCCATTTTGAGACTAATGTTTATCTTTAATATCAAGGAAATAGCTGATGGACTTATTTGTAAACATCAGTACTTAAAATGGCGGATCTATACAAGCAATATCTTTCCGTTCATATAAAATGTTTCTTTGTCATTTACTCAATAATCGTTTCTATGTTTTAAAGGCAGTTTTAAAGAAAAGATAATTTTTATTTCTGTGAAATTTGGGAATTTTTATAAATGCGAGTACTAATTTTGTTACTCGAGTATTAATTTAGTTACTCAAGTATTTATTTTAAGAAATCGTTAATTTCTGACCATTTCCGTGCCGTTTTTCACCACATTTTAAAACACTTCCCCACCCAAAACCCCTAATTTCCCTGCATCCCGTGCCAGATTGTATATATCTTAAAATAAAAAATAAAAAAAATTGTTGCTTGAGTATTAATTTTATTACTCGAGTATTTATTTTAAGAAATCGTTAATTTCTGAGCATTTCCGTGCAGTTTTTCACCACATTTTAAAACACTTCCCCACCCAAAACCCCTAATTTCCCTGCATCCCGTGCCAGATTTTATATATGTAAAAAAAAAAAACATTTAAATGTGTTGTAAAAGTATGCGTTGTAAAAGTTTTCGTTGTAATAGTACTTTTCTATTATTTACTCTATATTGCGTTGTAATAGAATTCGTTGTAAAATATTGCGTTGTAATATACTGTGCGTTGTAAAAAATGCGTTGTAATAGCATGCGTTGTAATAGTATGCGTTGTAACGTCGTACATCCGATTAGGTAGCACTTTAATCTGAAGGCGTATTTTGTTTATAGCTGTGACACACTAAAGATGGTTGTTTTGTTGTTTAAGATAGACACTGAATTTATCAAGAGTGTCTTAGTACCCCCCCATTATATATGACATGGTGTGTATTTATGGTTGTATATGTTTAAGATTGTGTAACAAGCAAGAATCTGAGATATTCAAAAGTAAGCTCAATACGAATACCCGTTAACTATCTTTAACTTGTACCGGACCCAGCTGTTCCAAACTTACTAATGTGCCTCTTGCATGATAGATGCCCTGGTTACTTATCTGTAATCTTCATTAATCCGAGTATAGTCTTTCTCGCCACATGACTAACAGAGTGAGCAGCTCCACACCAGAACCCTCCAAAGCAAAAAAGTCAGCCTCCCATGCCTCCCATCCCTTCCAATATAGCCAACCCAACACACCCTTGACCTCAATAAGAGGCAGGCCGGCCCGACCCAACAGCCAGAAACTACCAAGCACAAACATGAAGCCGATAGCCAGACAGGGAGGGAGGGATGGAAACTCATTTGGTGAGGAAGACTATACTCAGGGTAATGAAGATTACCGGTAAGTAACCGAGGCATTACCTCCTCGTTAGTCTTCCTCGCCACATGACTAACAGAGTGAGCACATACCAAAGCCAAGCTGCTTCATGGAAACTCACAAGCGACAAATGGACCAGAATGGGACGCCCACAAAAGAGGGCAAACCCAACAGACCACACGAGTGAAAGGACCACCCAAGAGAGGCAATCACGAGCAGGAAGAACCAGCCCGGGACAGAAAGACACCAGAAAGGCCAAGAACCCGGAACCCTGAGACACGCAGTGCCGCCAGAAAAATCAGCCCCAACCAAAGGTTGAAGGACAGAGAAGGCACGGAACCAGACCGTACAGAACCAAAAGCAACAACAAACAGTCCCCAGAACAGAAAGCAGCAAACTGGTCCAAACACACCCAGACTGCCCAACGGACAGCCAAAAACGAGAGGTGAGCAAAAGCCCAGACAGTGGGACCAAAGAAACAGAGGGCATCCCCATCACAGTGACCCAACAAAAAGCCATAGCAGAAAAGAGGCGCAGTCCACCCGAGGCACAGCAACACTGCACGGTGGACCATCAACCGCAAGAGAGCTGAAACCAACAGAGGAACGGGGCAGTGGAACCAGACGCAGGAGCCGCAAGAATGGACTGAGTTTCAAAAAGAACCCAGCACGCCAACTGAACAACCAAAACCACGAAGGTCACCAAAAAAAGGAAACAAAAAGGTGGGACACGGACCCCAGTAGCACAAAGGACCCCCGAGAAGGGAGCGCGACACCAAGCCAAGAACCTAGGCAGGCCCAAGGCAAAATAGATCCAGGAAGGTGCAGAAAACGACTACGAAGAGACTCGGCCACCAAGGAAACCCAACCGGCCAACAGCGAAAAGCGGACAGCCCACAAGGCTGCCCACAGAGCCCGAAGAGTGGAAGGGACCAGGCCCAAGGCCAAGCCACTAGAAAAGAAGCAAATGTCTACCAGAGGCCACCTTGCAGAAGAAAGCACCCAGAGCCCGGCATTGAGGAGAACGCAGGAGTGAGACCGCCATGCACAGGGACCTAGCAAACCGTCCCAGTAGCGTTCCACATGAAGGAAGCGAGACGCCGAAGCGAGCACCCAGGAGGCCTTCGAGGCAACCAACAACCAGGCCAGACATAGCTGAACAAGGACGAGCCTAAAGGAACAGCAGCCTAGAGGAAGGCAAGGCCACAGGTCGCACCCAAGTCGAGAATGACAGAAGAGCCGGGTGAACAAGCCTGAACAATGACAACACCACCAGGGAACAAGCCCAAGCCTGCAGGTTACAGCACCTAAACGTATGCCACAGAGACGCATCCAATACCAGGTCCAAGGAAGACAAGGATGCAAAGTCCGCACAGAGATCAAAGAGCCCTGCCCGGGGAATGGTAGCCGGGCAAACCCAGACACCCCTGACAAGCAAGGCACCATTCAAACACACACCAACATGGGAAAAGGTGAAAGTCGTGGCAGGAGGCAAATCCTTGGCATGAGCAAGCTGTGCCCCCAGAAGCGCAAAACGCACTGACGAGCCATAGCACCAAGGCCCAACCCACGCAGCAGCAGAAACATGAGAGAAGCCCCCGGAGGGCACCATCAACAAGCCAAATACCATGCCCAGGCAAGACAATCCCAGAACCCCGGAAGCAAAAGGACCAGAGGAAAGCGCAAAACCGGAAGCCCGGACTAGAAGGCAGAAAGAGCCACCACTAGGGACCCACAGCGAAACTGGAACAAAAGAGACCCAGTCAAGAAAAGCACAACCGTGCCAAAAAGTCAAAGGGAACAACCCAGCAACCCCCGGAGAACAAGGCAGGTGAAAAACCATCCAGAAGATACACCAGAAATCCCCCGCAGGGCAGGGGCAAACTCCAGACAAGTCAAGGAGAGGCCACCAGAAACCAGACAAGGAATCCGCCAGCAGGGCGACCGGGAACCCAAGCACGCCCCCTAGCCCCACATGCCAGAAAAGGGCCACAATTACCCGGCAAGGGGTACCGCATGCCCGACCCATGACCAAAAGGAAGGGACAGAGAACGGAAACCACCAACACAGGTCGGACCAAACCAGTGGAGACACAACCACCAGTCAATGGAACCGAGAGCGGGACAAGCGAAAAGGCACCTCATGGGAACAGGCGAAGACCAAACTGAACCAGAATCCAGGGCAGACAAGCAGTCCATGAGAATGACCAGAATGCAGGAGCCCTAAGAGAAGGACCATGCAAAGCACCGTCAGCCCACAAGACACCAGAACACCTTGAAAAGGTTCAGTGCTCCTTCCATCATCACCCTGCATTTGCTATCTTCCGAGGAGGACCCCAACCCCAACCAAAGGGAAGGGGGCCAGAGGAAAATCCAAGGAGGACTGCCAGGAACAGGAAGGGCCCCAAGAACACACCTGAACAGCACCCCCCCCTCCGAAGAGCACCAAGGAGACCGCCAAGACCGACAGCGGAGAGGTACAGCAGTAGGATGACAAAGGCCAGGAGCAGAGGAGAAGCACGACCCAGACAAGAGGCCTAGCAGCCGCATTCAGAGCCAAGAATCTGGACAAGATACGGGCACCAAGAGCGCCGAAACGGGCGGGAGAGGGCACGCCCAAAGGGGCAGATGCAGATGCAAAAAGCCCAATCGGAGATCACAGATGCACCCCAGAGAAGGACGGACATGTGCCATTAGCAACACGCCCCCATCAGATAAGACCCGCAGCCGCTAATAGCCCCCGGAAGCCCCAGGTGGACGAGCAACCAGGGACTGATCAGGTCAGATCCCGCACCCCATGGAGAGCAGGCGGGAAGAGAAGCATACAGGACAAACGAACCGCAGGCCCAAAAACCCGAAATAGAAGAAGGAGACAGGGGCAACACACAGCCAACAAGACGAAGCCATGGCCCCACGACACACCCCCAAACGTTCCAGGAAAACCCTAGGACAAGAACCCACAACCTTGAATGAAAGTAGGAACATGGACCACAATGGGACACCAGAAAGCAATATCAGGGTAATAAACCCAGACCTGCGGGATCGTCGTAGCCGAGACACGAACCGGGCACCCCAGCCCCTGGGCCGACCGCTCCAGTCACAAGACCACATCCCCACCCCTTCCTGGAAACGCACAGCCTAAGAAGCAGGTCCGGCAACACAAGGCATAACAGGGGAAACCAACTCCCCCGGAAGGGAAAGGAAGCACAACCTCAACTGAAAGTATCAAGGCAAAACAGACATACCGCTGGAAATGGAGGCAGAAAACCCCTCCACGAATCCTTTCAAACACAGATATAGACCCACTCATCAAGAGTATGTCGCACCCGCAAAACATTATTGGGGCACCAGGACTCATCCGAGCCGAGACCACTCGCCTGCTCCCGCTGACAGTCTTAAGCCAGGAATGCAACCCGCTGCGGGAGACCAACAAGGTGTGCATGCGAGGGAGCGAGGTACCGTCAACAAACAGTAGCCCTGAAGGAAATGTTCAGTAAGGCGTAACACAGTTCCAGAAATCACAGAACTGGAAAATGCACAAACACTTTGAATCACAACCCTAATGTCGGAGGCAGTGAACATCCAATGTGAGACAGTAATAAGAAGAGAAGAATGTGCAATAAGGTGAGGCACAAAAGACACCGTAATAATGAAAATGAGGCAACTTCCCATACACAGTGCAGCCCGCTCCCGCAATTGGTCGAAGCGCCCCTCCGGCAAAAGCAGCGCCTGCAGGGCCCTCCACTCCTGTGCGATGTCAAAGCTCCAAGACGGCCCCAGCACCGACCCTGCTCCAGAGGAACGGGGGAAATCGCAGCATCCTGTCAGGATGGGAACCGACAGAGTTCATGACAGCAGCCCACAACAGGAGCCGGAGAAGCAAAAAGTAACAACGAGGAGGATTGTCAACTAATAAATCAATACTAGCGTCAGCGTGGTGACAACCGACTGCAGGTTATGAGCAGCCTTCCCCGGCCATAACAATTGCAGGAGTAGGCAGTGACAGGCAGCCTTGCGAGCTCCCAACAGAGCTTGTCTGCGCAATTCCACCCACGACAACCCCATGCCCTAGAAACGACACAAGACGTGGGGGAGGAGCAGAAAACACAGGATGCCCACCCCGATCAGGGAAAGAAACGCAACCCATGCTGCTGGAGCCTGCGAAATGGGGAAGGCAGCAGGTGGTCGAGTCGGGCCCCAGACCACAGCCAGAACAGGTCAACCCCAACAACCAAGTGAAGCTCTCAGCCACCCCGGGAGCAGGGCTGGAATCACTCCCCGCCAGAGCCCACAGAGACGGGCTGCCAAAAGGCATAGCCCAAACCCCAGAGCCCGCTATAGCAGGGCATCAATTTACAAGGAGGGGAGCACAGGGCAGACCAAATCCCAAGAGCCTGCAACCACCAGAGCCCGCCAGGGCAGAGCGGGAACCCTAAGGGTAGTACGAGGGCCAGAAGGTGGGGGAACCAGTGTGTAAGCCCGCTAGAGCAGGGCCTCACCCCCAAGGCACTGGGACCTGCTGGAGCAGGACCACGGCCCAACTTACTTGAACACACGCTCTGGAGAATCTGCAGTGCAGAACCCAAAAAACAGGCTGTTGGGTTGGGCCGGCACGCCTCTTATAGAGGTCAAGGGTTTATTGGGTCGGCCATATTGGGAAGGGACGGGAGGCATGGGAGGCTGACTTTTTTGCTTTGGAGGGTTCTGGTGTGGAGCTGAAGCTCACTCTGTTAGTCATGTGGCAAGGAAGACTAACGAGGAGGTAATTGTTTATCCGTTGTGCTATATGTTGAGAAGAACAAACACTTTAAAGGTACCATTTTAAAGTTTGCTATAGACTGATCCCAGCTATTCCATTAGATGGGCTGTGTTTATCCACGCAGACCAGTCTGCTTGCGGCTAAGTTGTGTAGGCATGCTGTGGGCTGCCAAGTAACCAGGTAGATGTGTTTCGGTGGCCAAGCGCACATTTTGACACCTATCTCATAAAGCAAAGGGCATGGCGACACCAGCATATGCGCTTGCACCACACCTTCAAAGCCATGCTTGCCGCACATTTGATAAGTCCTTGACTTTGTTCATAAAGGCAGGTGCCACCCACCCCTCACTGTCAACATCTCAATGCAGTGACCACGTATTTTGGAAATGTCCTGCCACCTGATGGGAGCGGCAATTTAGCCTCCATCACCGCCTGCATTACAGCTTTCTGTACTCACATGATGTGCAGCTTTAAATACTTCTCAATAACTTTAGTGCAGAGCACATTTCATCCCGTCTCTGGTTGGAAAAAACCTCAATAAGCCTAAATGTCAATGCTTTTGAGACTTCACCCATTTGTTAATCATGCAATGACATTGTCACAGAGCTACGGTCAACAATTTGGAGTTTATCTTTCAAGAACATCGTTTAATGTCTGATGAAGTTAAACAGCTTCCAATTTCAGGGTTTAGACTGATAGGCCAATTGAAAGGTTCTTATTTTTCCAAAGTTAATAAGAGCTGGTTGCGAACTGTGATGACGGAAATAAACATGACAAGCATTTGATAATAACTTTGTCCGCGGAAAATTAAAAGTGACAAAAGCATTTCACTGTTAAAATGTAAATTGTACAACTCTGTGAATGACATCAACAAACTATACTGAGGTATATGCATAAATAGCGTAAATAAACACGTAGAGACAACACAAAAAGAAACACAGATATAGCTCTACAGTTCAATGTGTTTCAATGGAGCAGGACAATTCAAGTTTGTCTACTGAGCACAAAATCAGTCCAGGCTAGAAATCCCTTCACGAGGAATAGGGAAGAACGAGAAAAAGATGGAAAGAAATAATTTGTTAACAAGCATCTTAAACTTGTAAGGTGTCGTCTTTCTCGAATTTTATCAGGTGCCCTCAGTCAGGGAAAAGTATTTACGGTCCTATATTTTTAAACTGAGGGATAAGGCATCTTCACAATTCAGAAAGGTCTGTGGTGGAATGTGCTGACTTAGTAGAAGTTCGGTGATTTTTTAATGCAGACAAAATATGCAAACATTTGTTTTTTTGTGGAGCAAAATAATTGGAGCTTTTATTGCTAATAAACATGAATCATATTTTTGCGGGGAATTTTCCTAGAGGGGTCACACTGTGACTTTGACATTCAGTGGGGCCTGTGTGCTCTGAGCTTCTATGGGAATTCACAAGGGCATATTATCAAGCCCATTATTGCCGCTTTAGCAGCAGTTTCCTGCCTATAAAAGCGGTGTTAATGTATCGCCCTTGCTTGATAGTATGGCCCCTGTGTGATCTGTTGACTGCCCCCCTGTATAGCCTGGAAACACATAAAACAGTAGAATATTTCCATCCTGTGTGGGACTGGACTGCATTGGACCTTATGCCAGCTCTGAGTGGAAAGTGGTGTGGATCCAAGGAGCCTTCCCTGAAGCACTAGAGTCATAGGAGATACCAAAAGTGAATTTTGAGAATCTTTAAGAAATGGAACTCTTAGCTGAACCAGGAAGAAGGGGCGTTGAAGTCTGTCTCACCACTGGAGCTGTAATTTGAAGACACCAGAACACCAGGAAGATTGAAAACATCAATGGGTGCCAAAGTAGAAAGTAATTGGCTTTGCCCCTGAACTCCTGGACTTCATGAGACAGGTCAGTTTGCTATTACTTTTCTTTGCGTTTATTTTAGGTGAAAGAGTGGCCGCTGGCTTTCAAACCTCCATTATCATGAGCATTTGTATTAAAAATGTATACCTTCTGTTCTCCTTAATCCTGTCTATGCCATGTTTGAGTCATTTTGGATTATTACATTTTTCTTAATTTTCCTATACTGATTTGTAATTTTTATGATGATGTTTCTTGACTTAAATGTTGTTTGGTACAGCTTAAACCTATCACATGTGTCTATGGGATAACGCTTACTGCCTTAGCTACCATGGATTGAGAAGAGCTTTTTTCTAACACAATTATGTTTCAAGAAGTTGGAAGGGTAATTCTCTCCCAATTTAATAGCCGTCTTTCTCACACACAACCATAAAATCCTCAAAGGGATTTGACAGTTCCATTCATTTACAGATTTGGATGGCCTCCAGGTGGATGAAAGTTAGTCTAACCCAACATCTGGGCTCCATATACCTTGTTTATGGGTATGGATCCATTGAACTTATTAGAGATCCACTTGCATAATTAGTAAATGCACACTTAATTGACAGTGCCTATGTCATGTTATGATGAAGGGTCTCTACATGATTGTTTTGTACGAAGAATATCACAGAGATACACTCTAATATGTATTTTATGGTGAAAGAAAATCCCTTCCAACATCCACTGCATGGAAGGTGGTTGAGCTTGGGTATGGAATGATACTTAGGTTTTTATTCTATAGTTTTGTTACGGCTGGATTCTTTTCTCGATTTTACCTTACCAATCTTTAGAATCCTCGGTTGTCTGAATCTTTGTTGTCTGCTAAGAAGTGTAAAGGGAAGATTTCCAAAGTCATAACCTATGACAATTTTACAAACAACCAAATCAATCCAATTTCGAAAGGACCACTGTTCACTGGATAAAATGTAAGAGATTTATTACAAAGCCAAAAATAATTGAACATACAAACACCTGAGCAAGAGGTTCAAGAAATAGACCAACACTAATACAAACATGATCCTCCCTATGAGACTCAGACGACTCAAGATGAAAATCAGCGTCAGTTCAAGAAGCATCAGGCAAACAATTACAGTTCCAGCTTGAAGTCTCGACTACATTTATTCAAAAGGAAAGAAAAGGTTAGTCTGTCCCTACTCTAACTCTAAGGTGACATCCTTATTTTGCATCCCTCCGAGGCAAGAGAAAAGGTGTCAGCAGTGAAGACTTCCTAAGAAGTACACTCACTTTCCATAGGTAAGTAGCCCAAGCTACAGAGCTCGTTCTAAGATGCTCCTTCCTAACCCCTCTCCTGCCTGTCCTGCTCCAAGTCTACATTCTGCTCTCTGCCTCGAGATCAGCTTCAAGGTCTGCTCTTCTCCCTCAGGGTGCTGTCCTTAATACAAAATCCCAAAACAGTAAATACGCCCTGAACACACCCCTCTGGGCAGGTGCTTCTTCCTGGGTTTTTCCACCAAACTCCATCTCCGACCAAAAACCGTTGCTGTGTCCTTAGGTCCCAGGCACCTTGTCCGCCAAGTGTAACAGTTGTGCATTCCGATGCATTCCCTCTGTACTCACTCCTAACAGTCTAACTCCTAAACAAAGGATTATTCTACCAGTGGTGGTTGGTGACATTTGAAAGTGGTGAGGCGTAAATGCTGGGTATGAGTGTTATGTCGCAAGCATGCGAAGTGCAAAAGCCCAACCAACAGAAAGGGTGTTTGGGGGGCTCTTCCCCAGAAAAAAAGTTTGAAGAAAACAGTGGCAAATGGTACATTTGTAAGCAAATTTGAGAATGGAAGAAAGTTTATATAGCAATTGTGAATGTGTGGTGTTAAAATATTTAAACATATCAGAACTGCCGCATACCTTACTGCATTAAAAGCATTCAGCAGCTTCTGGAGTGAGCCACTTGTACAAGTGGACATAAGTACACCGAAACTCTGGAACTGTCACACGTAAGCAATCTGAATACTTGGCAGCTGTAAATAAACATTTTGACTGTCAGATCACCAATTAGCAATTAAAAGGCTTAAAAGCTCACAAAAAGCAACTTAATTACTCCAAATGTGAATGTCACCTCAAACCAGCTTTCGCCTTTCCCTTCTTTATTTTCACTTTACACACTCCAGCAGGCGGCGATCACCAGGGAGGAACACATCCAGCTAACAATTTGACTTCCCAACAATAAAACCAGCAATTTACAGAGTGTTGGGTTGCGACAATCAAGGGCTCACCGGTTTGGAAAAATGCCAAGCACCTTCACAAGCTTCATACAATAAAATCGCTTAGCTTTCCAAGACTCTGCAGCCTTCAATATTTATGCTGTTATGCAGAGCTCTTTTATCCCGCGCAGAAGATGGTGCAGTCCTGTCACATACACACCGTCACTGAAGAATTGTTTGAGATTCGAGAGATTACTATTGAATTCCAGTGACATCTACATTCCATCCAAATTGTTATGAACAATGTGAAATAAAGACATTGCCAGCTCAAGCACATTTTGTAAGCCTTTCAATTATCTTAATGAACAGAGAGCGAGGCCGAGATTCAAACAGAACTCACTGCTTTTTTTACTTTTTTCATTGACCTCCAGTTAGACTCGTGTGCTTCATATATAAATATTTTCACTGTATGGAGCTATAGTCTGTACATAAATATGTATACATGTAGCACACGACACAATGTGAAACGGAGGCTCAAGAAAAAGCACTAAGTGCGGATCGAGTCTCAGCGCCGGCTCCAATAGATCCTGTGATTCTGGGCAAATCGCTTCGCCTTGTGGTGCTTAGAAGCCTTTTAGCTGGTGTAATGTAGCCAGGGCGGCGCGCACAGGTAATACCCACCAAAACCTTTGGGTCGAGTTTGACAAACAACAAACTCTCCTGAGTGAACACAACGAGGCTGTTAGACTGCACGGAAATAAATTATAATCCACAGAAAGTACAATAATTGCAGCTAAAAGAGAAAATGCCTGGGCTACCAACTGTACTCTGTCGGGCCTGTGACGCAACAAACAAAGGCTCAGCTTCAGCTAGAGAATGACAGCCGTAGTTAAGTATTTTTATTTAAAACTGTACGAGCAGCATACATTAATGATTAATTGGCATCACGTTTCACTTGATACTGCGATGTTGTTTATCTCTTACTATTGTATCCTAAAATTCCCTCGTGCTGGGCGCTCCTTTACTGTGGCTGCACATGCAGCCTTTCTTTTTCCAACTGGTGTGTGTAGTCGTGTCTCTTCAGGTCGGGGCTGGAGCAGCTTGATGGTGTCCGTTGCGCTGGACGCCATAAAAAGCCAACACACATACACGTCACGTGCTGATAATTCCAGAATTAGGAAGAAGAGCTGAACTCAATCATAACCCACGACCCCAGCTTACATTATCCAATGGAAAAGTGCGAAGGCGACAATCGTTGCCACCCACTGCACTGTGTTGCTTCTCGGCCAGCTCCACCCCTTCCCCTTAATGTGAATGAGGCTCTGCTGACCGCGCCCTGGGCCACGTCAGCAGCGCCCCATTTGAAACCTATTTACAGTTGCTTGGTGCAGCCACTCCCATCGGACTGATGTCACTCTCCTCTCAGGTGCCTCGAGGGCGAGGATAATTCCTCGCCCAGTTCAGCACATGCGTGGAGGAGGGGACTCTCGTCCGAGGGTCCGACCTGGCGACCTCACAAAAAAAAAATATTAAAATGTTTATCAGGGTAGATTAGAAGTGAAGCACCAAGCAGTGAGGAATGAGCATGCCATTTAAATGGTATTGACTTAATTGTCTCCCTTTTGTCTCTGCTGCTCGGAAGCTGGGAGGGCAACGCCCCCTTCGCCCGTTAATACCAGCCGCCACTGTATTCTACCTAACAAGCTAGGTGTCCTTGCACCTGCAACAGAAAGCGCATGAGAAACAACTCCACATACACACAACATTGCAATCCAAATTCAACTGCGAAAAGGAGCTTTTCCTAAGGAGTAACACATTTCAGGTCTGCGACGAATAGCTAAGCTAAGAAATTGCAGTTAGGCCTCTGCTGGATTTTCACGTCTCCTTTACACCTTTAAATGCATTTCTAATACTACAACATAAGCATTACAATTTAAAGTCATCCTGACGCATTATCATTGCATTTCTAAAACATTATTCTTTCTCATGTTAAAGCATTATTTTATTCATTAGTAGCCAACCTACACGTGCAACTTTAATATGGTACATTAATACTAATGCAACATTTACACAAGAAGCATTAATCTCTGCATTACTTAAGGCATTTCTCGGTTAAAGCACTACATTAGTCTCCAAATAATATGAGCGCACATCTACATATTGAACTGATCCCAGGCTAGTACTAAACCTCAAGAGTTACACATTAACATGGTCCTCTAAATATGCAGGTGCTGACTACTGGTGATTTTAATGCACCCCTACAATTTTCAGAATAACATGGCACTCAATCAGGCTTATGAATGTTTTTCTAGGTTATGATGTTAACAACTACATTTGCTCCTGGATCGGCAGCTGAAATGCCATCTCACCATGTCTACATCATAACTCGAGCGTTACAGAATTTGTGGTAATAGATGCCAATAGGTAGTGAATTTTAACGGGTGAACATTTGAAATAGATTATTTTGTTTTCATGAGTTTTTTACGTTAGGCAATTATTTCATTAACATTTCATTTGAACAGTTTTATTGCTATTTTGTTATCTGCAAACATTTGCCAGTTATGGTGCGAAGATAGCAACATAATGATCTGTTGCATTGGTTATGTTACATGTTATGGTAAATTATTGTTGGGCACAGCATTCACCAAACGTTCTTGGCACCAGGGATCCCCTCAAGGTAAAGGTCAACTGAACAACAAAGAGTCTGGGCTTGATGTGAATGCTTTGTCAAGCGCACTGGTACAGAAAATCCTTCTGGTAGTTGTACCAGAAGGATTTTCTTTTTAAAAAACATAATTTTGGGACGTAAGAAAACAGCTTTCCTTGCATAGCAAAATTACTTTTTGCAGTTTCTGTTAGGCACAGCAAGCACAGTGCTCAGACATTACAGTGGTTGAAAGTGGAACCAGCCTGCACCATGAGGCACTGATCGGTTTCACTTTGAATGGCCTGGGGGTGGGGGGGCGGTTTCTGACTCCAAACACAGATCTCTTTGGGAGAGGGAATGCTGAAAAATGGACAATGATCCCCTTTCAGTGATACTTCTCTTTAGTGAATCTCTGCTTGGGGATCGCCCCAGGACTGTGCTCCCCATGCCCCAAGACCATACTTGGAGCATGATGAATGGCAATCTGAAATCTACCTAAAAGAAACTATTTCAGTGATGTAAAGACTATACCCCAGCAAACACTCTGGTGGAGACTAAATCAAGAGGGTATGGTCAATGTTGTCAAAAAGGCGAATAGTATCTCGTGACAAAAACCCCCTTGGAAAGGAACAACCAGTAGATTCTCCACTGTAAAGTTTTGCTATTGGGCTACGTCCACTTTTCCAAGTACCAAAGGGCTGCTGGAACGGGCAGTAGAGCAGCTGTCCACAAATCAGCCAGGACTTGAAGTCATAGGGTAATTATGTTCAGTAGCCTGCAGGGACTTTAACTGTTTCCAGAGAGGAAATAAACATACCCATGAGGCCCCTCATAAAAATAGGTGTTAATATCTTAAGTAATTTCTGATGGGGAAAGATAGAGGAGAACCAGATGGTCTTTTGAAAAACATCAGAGTGGAAAATACCCCCAGATTGATGAGTTCAAATTTCCCATAATCCAGTCTGGGGTCACTCTAAATGCTCTGCGGAACATATACTTTAGCAGAATGTTTCAGCCACCTTAAAGTTGGAAAAAATTGGGTAGGTTCTCACACATTTTCAGTGGATGAGACGCAGACTCATGAACAGACAGTTTGGCTTCGAGTAACTGTAATTTTGCTTCTAGTTGACTGTTTATCGAATTTCCAGTGGGAGTTTTTCAGTACATGTTTTTGGGGGCCTGAAATTAGTGGATCTTGGATAATTTATATAAAGCTCTGTCTGTCACCGTAATTCTAACTTATGAGTCAATTTGCTTGGTATCGTAAAGGTGGGTAGAAGAGAAAAATTGACTTAGAGTGCCCAAGATAAGGACTTAAAGAATGTTTCATGGGAGGCTGATTGGAAGAGAATTTTAGTAACAGAATGTATATAGTAACAGGGCATTTATGAGAGTCAAATCTGAATGAAATATAAGGTGTAAGAGACTTGCCCATATTGAAAATGTTATAAGACATTGCTCCCATTGTGAGCTTCTAGATGGCAGGTAGAGAGACTGCAGTGCAGAGAAAGAACATCAATTTATTGGTAGGAGTACTAGATAAAGAAAAGCAGGTGCTGTCAGGGATTGATGTTAAGTATAGTATTACTATTCAAATAAACATTTCTGTGAGATTGATGAGCATTACTGATTCATTTATTTATTGAGGCCCAGAGAAGAAAGAGTAAAAGGCTAGTCGCCATCTTTGTCAAGTCATAGAGCAAGAGGGTGGCAGAAATGACAGATGTTAAATAAGATATCCATGGTGATATCTTTTGTATGATCAAAGAGAATGTATAATGTTTGGGAAGTATGCGATGGCTAATGGAGTGAATTGTAGTTTGTTGAGATCAGAGATTGGTAATTGCTATCTATTTAAACATTAGAAGCTTATTGTAGGTAAGTGTGCCTTTCTGATATGGTCATCCGTACTTTTTGCCCTAGTACTGATGCTTTTTGACTGAAAGTGCACTTGTCTTAATAAATCCACACTGATGCCAGTGCACCCAGTGGGCACCATAGAGGCTCCCCCTGAAACCTAGCAGTCTTTTAGTGTGCTATCTGACTGGACTCTTACAATCAATCAATCAATCAATCAATCCACTTGTAAAGAAAGCTACTCACCCGTGAGGGTCTCAAGGCGCTGGGGGGTGGAGGTGCCACTACAGCTCGAAGAGCCACGTCTTGAGGTGTTTCCTGAATGTGAGGTGGTCCTGGGTCAGATGTAGGTGGGCAGGGAGGGAGTTCCACGTCTTGGCCGCCAGGCAGAAAAATGATCTTCCTCCGGCAGTGGTTCTGTGGATTTGTGGGACGGTGGCGAGGACGAGGCTGGCGGAGCGGAGTTTGCGAGTTGGAGTGTAGAACGTGAGGTGGTTGTTGAGGTATTCGGGGCCTATGTCGTGGAGCGCTTTGTGTGCATGGGTGAGGAGCCTAAATGTGATCCTTTTGCTGATGGGGAGCCAGTGCAGGTCTCTCAGGTGGGCTGATATTTGACTGTGGCGGGAGATGTCGAGGATGAGTCGTGCGGATGCGTTCTGTATGCGTTGGAGTCTTTTCTGGAGTTTGATTGTGGTTCCTACGTATAGGGCATTCCTGTACTCAAGTCGGCTGGTGACGAGGGCCTGGGTGACCGTCTTTCTAGTTTTGGTAGGGATCCACCGGAACATCTTACTGAGCATGCGCAGGGTGTTGAAGCATAAAGATGAAATGGCGTTGACTTGCTTGGTCATCGTGAGAGAGGAGTCCAGGATAAATCGCAGGTTGCGTGCGTGGTCAGTGGGTGTCGGTGCGGTGCCTAGTTCTGCGGGCCACCCGGAGTCGTCCCAGGCGGATGGGGATGGTCCGAGGATGAGGACCTCCGTCTGAGTTCAGTTTCAGAAGAGAGTTTCCTCCATTTCGCAACGTTTTTCATTCCAACCTGGAGGTTGAGTTTGGCGGTGGCTGGGTCTTTGGTGAGGGAGAGTATCAGCTGGGTGTTGTCGGCGTATGAGATGATGTTGAGGTTGTGTTTGCGTGCGATGGTGGCGATGGGGCTCATGTAGATATTGAAGAGGGTTGGGCTGAGCGATGAGCCTTGGGGTACGCCGCAGATGATCTTGGTAGCCGCGGAGCGAAAGGGAGGGAGGCGGACTCATTGGGTTCTGTCGGAGAGAAAAGAGGTGATCCAGTCCAGGGCTTTGCCTTGGATCCCGGCGTTGTGGAGGCGGGTTATTACGGTGCGATGGCAAACTGTATCAAAGGCGGCTGAAAGGTCTAGGAAAATGAGGGCGGTGGTTTCTCCGTCGTCGAGTTGGGTCCTGATGTCGTCGGTGTCTGCGATGAGGGCGGTCTCGATGCTGTGGTTGGCTCGAAATCCGGACTGGGATGGGTCGAGGGACCCATTGACTTTGAGGAATGTGGTCAGCTGTTTGTTGACGATCTTCTCGATCACTTTCGCCGGGAAGAGAGATGGGGCGGAAGTTTTGGAGGTCCGCTATGGGTTTCTTCAGTAGGGCGTTGATCTGTGCATGCTTCCAGCTCTCTGGGAAGGTGGCGGACGCAAGGGAGTTGTTTATGACGTTCCGTAGGTGAGGAGCGATGATGGTGTCAGCTTTGTTGAAGATGTGGTGAGGGCATGGGTCGGAAGGGGAGCCGGAGTGGCTGGTGTTTATAGCGTGGGCAGTGTCTTCGGTGCTGATGGGAGTCCAAGCGCTGAGGGTGGTTGTAGGGGGAGTTGGTTCGGTGGCTAGGGGCGGATTCTGGTCATCAAAGCTGTTGTGGATGTCGGCGATCTTGCGGTGAAAGAACGTGGCGAGGGAGTTGCAGGGGTCTTGTGACGGTGTGATGTCGTTGCTGTTGGCGTTGAGATTGGAGAGCTATTTTACGATGCTGAAGAGTTCCTTGCTGTTGTGTGTGTTGTTGTCCAGCCCTTCTTTGAAAGATGTCTTTTTGGTGGTGCGGATCAACTGGTGGTGTTTGCGGGTGGCGTTCTTGAGGGCTGTCATGTTTTCTGTCGTCTGTTCGCGGCACCAGGTTTTCTCGAGGGATCTGCAGGATTTCTTTGATTCTTTGAGGTCATCGGTGAACCATATTGTTTTCCTGTTGCCGGGCTTGCCTGGAGGGTTCTTCAGTGGTGCAAGGACGTTGGCGCAGTTGACTATCCACTGTGTGAGGTTGCGGGCTGCGTCGTCTGTGTCAGTGGTGGTGATGGGTGGGTTCTGGCTCAGTGATGTGGTTACAGCCACCACAGAAGAATTTCTGACCCCATGCTCAGGAGAGCCAATACTTTTAGAGGCCAGGAACAATGCCTGCTCCAGAGAAAGGTGAGCACACCACCTCCAGAAGGATGGCTAGTGAATTGGCATACAAAGGCCAGAGGCTTAAAAACCTCTGCCACCTATAATATCCATCTTTGTCTTCCTCTAGACCTAGAGAATACTACCCCCTACACTGGGGGCCCATTTGGCACCAGAGTAGGTGGATAAATTAGCTAGCCAGGAGGTGTGTCACACTATCAGGATAGGCACACCCCTGAGGTGGGCCATCTGAAGTGGACACTCAAGGAAGGGTTTCACCATCTTGGTCTGGGGAAACTATGAACTCTGGGTCAGGTTTATGCCCACTCTCCCAGGAAGTGGTCATATAGGGGGTGTAGTCACACCAGGGGAAGGTAGCCCATTGCTACCACCTTACTTAATCCCCTTACTGCCCCTAAATTCAGTATTTAGGTGGCCCCCTTACATCAGAAATTCTGATTTGTCTAACTGGGAACAGACGAAGGACAAAGAAGAGCCAACAATGTAAGAACTGAGGACCAGCAACAAAATTGGTGCCCAAACCTGCCTGGCTGCTGCTCTCCCAACAATTGCAAGAATCGACTCGTCCTACCACTGAACAGCCTCCCCAAACCCTTGGGGGACTGTACAGTATTTCGCTAACCAAGCAGCATCTCCCTTGAGGTAGAGGCGCCATCTCTCTGCATCTGCAGGCATCGACTGCATCTGCCTGGTTCACTATTTTGCTGTCCGTCAGGTCCACAGAGGAAGCAACTCACCAGGAGGAGTACTTCGAAAGTCCAAGAGGTAAGCCCTGTCACTCCGTCAAGTCTCAGGACGCTGAGCAATCCTGGATCCTCCCTGCACCAATACACGGGGTACTGGAGTCCTTGCACGCACCAATGCTTGTTGTGTGTCCAATCCAGACACCACCGACGCCAACAAAGACCTGCCAATGAGGGACGTCAGGATCTCCAAGGTCAAAACCAAGAGTGGCCCTGCAGTCTTGTTTCCTCTCCCTCTCCAGGTCACGGAAACCAAGTGAGAGCCTCTGACTTGAGCGACCCACTGGACAAAACACCTCTGCACCCCAGCCCCCAACCGTGGGTCCATGTAAACCAACTCTGTCTTTGTGCTCCGAAAATCCCAATCCCCACTTGCAGCCTTTCTTTTTGCAGGTACTTCTTGAGGCTACCAATGTGACCAGCACCTCTGCATCTGGACTCACCAGGGCAGGTAAAACTGAGCTGCTGGTGGTTTCGTGGACCTTGGCCCGTAGGCACATTAAGTCCAGGAGAAGAGCCCTGTAAACCATTTGCAAATATTTCTATGCAGTGAATGCTTCTCCCATAGGATAACATTACCTCATTCAAGGCTCATACCTTAAAACCATTATTTGACTGTATTGTTCCTCATACTACAAAAATCTACAACTCCAAAAGTGCTTATGTGATTACCATGATGTTGGTGTCTAAAATTATATAAACATATGTATTATTTTTCTAAAATGGTCTCGAGTTTCTTCTTGAAAGTGCACCTCATTTATTAACTCTGTGTGTAGAACAAATGCCTAACAACACCCTCTCATAAGCCTAAACTGCTCGACCACACTACGACAAATAGAGAATTTTGGATTATTAATTTAAGCCCCGGTAAACCAATAAGTGTTGTCTGCATGATGTGCCCTTACATTGGCACTCCCACATAAAAAGCCAGCTTCCTACATGTATGCGCACAGTGAAGCTTCTGGTTTGCGATTGCCCAGAAAATGATGTTGCGGATGGAAGTTGAGAGTGGTGAATTTATGAATCCATCAAGTGTTAGACTAGGTCTGTTCTTTGAAAAATATAATTCTTTAAGACAAATTAGTGGTAGGTTGTTTATCTGTTTCATGAGGCTGTGTACTGTAGTAATGATAGGCTGAGCAGCACATATTGTAGCTTGAAGAGTACATGTCATGCCTGCAAAATTGAGACACTTATCTTGACTTTGTACTTCCTGTCTCAGTCCTCTGAAAGAAAGGGGCTGTGAGCTAGGGCTTGTTCTGTAGAAATATAGTTTCAAACGATATGGACCAGCTGGAGATTTTTCTTTCAGTTCCTGCACAGGAAGTTCAGTGAGAGACGTTGAACTGTTTGTGTGAATACCTAAGGTATCTCAATTAACTAAGGGCAGCTGGAGGGCTTAATTGATTTACCTTTACAAAGCATTTGAATTTAAGTCCTGTCCCTAAGCACATATATAAGTAATTCCTGTCTATTTATTATAGCACCAGTTTGTGAGTATAGGGCCATGAATTAGTCAGATGCTATAACGACCACTGAAATAATTTGCATTATTGCTATAACATCCCAGTATATATAGGACACGTAATGGAAAAGTTTTGATAGCGTCTACTGAGAAAATGGAGCTAATGCTCTTTCTTGGCTTTAAGATTGGTGTCATCAGTTTGGTTATGTGAGCGAAGATCGTAGTTTTATGTTTTGTTTTCGTAGAGATTAACAGCTAGACGCATCAAACAAAAATCCGCTCGCAAAGGGGCAGATTCTAAGAATCTGCCCCTTTGCGACTGGTATTTTTGCATTTGGGATGCATCATCCCAAATGCAAAAATTGCAAATTGAAAAATCGCTAAATTGCGATTAATTGCATTTAAGGAATCTCAAATTGAGATTCCTTAAATGCAATGCATGAAAGTTTTAAAAATAGCAAATTCGCTAATAGGGCACGCAAATTACCATGAAGTACAACTTCATGGTAATTTGCAAAAACTTTGAAAAATGCACTAAAGTGCATTTTTCAAAGTTTCATGTTGCGCACACACATGCCCTAAGGGCATGTGTGTGCGCAACATATGTGCACAGATCAATTTCTGGGGTGCAACAGAGTGTCCTTTGGACACCCCTGCACCCTTGCAATCGCAATCTCAATGTGCGATTCGCTAATTGCGATTCGCAAATTGAGATTGTCTTCCCATTCATTCCTATGGGCCTCTAGGAATTCTAAGAAATCGCTATTTCTTTAGTGATTTCTTGATGCATTCCATTTTGCTATTCCTTAATAGCGAATCGGTATTTTTCGCTATTAAGGAATCGCAAAATGGGTTGTTGATGCATCTGGGGGATAAACCTTTTGATCAAATCTAGGCCTAATCACCCCAAGGGACTATCAATTTACCAAGTAATTGTTTCAAATATGGATCTAACTACAATCGAGTGTCCCAATACCTTTTACCTTCCTTCTTCCTCTAACAACAGTTAGGAGAAAGGCAGAATGAAAAGGGGTTAGTTATCATCAGCCAGTATGTGATAGTATATTCAAATTAGGGAGAGTAACAGGGGAAGTAGAATATCAGAATATCTAATACATTGCTGTGGGATACACACTGCCATGTCATCGGGATAAAAATCATAAAGCTGAATGCCAGTACTTTCTGAATAACAAGCTAGTGAGATTGAAGAAAATTAACAGATTATGTTGTCCATAATAACCAGATCAGAAATCATAAGAAAGATGCGCTGTAAAATGATATAAAACCCTACGGATATGACTTGAAGGATGAGGATGTGGAGAGCTGGCCGTGGTGGGCATATATAATGAAACAGAGTGAATCCCAGTCATGGGACCCTAGGACCTAGCTCAGCTCAGGTGTATGATTGCTTTGAATCACTGTACCTTCAAGAAAGAAAAATTTCTTTCTAGTGTCCCCTCACTCACCGGGGTTTCCCCACGGTGACATGCTTCATCATTGGGGCCATCCCAGTTCTCTACGAAAAGGGGCGTGCTGCGACTCACGAACTACGCAGGAGCACTTCAGTGTGAATGACTATGTGTGGTGCAAAAGAATAAGTGGAGTGGGTGTGTGTGAGTAATAAAAATACCATACTTAGTGGGCCTAACTGTTTTATTGAGCTCCTATGCAAGTATATTAAAAGTGGGGTAACCTATAATGTGGTTGACTCAGTGATCAATATGGTCGACATGTTTCATGCTACCCCTAGCATTTCTTCGGGACCATGCAGGGACCAGCCCTGCATATGCCACTCCTAAATCCCAATTGTGGGGACAGTGAATATAGAACAAAAATAAAGTGATTTTATGCATGCATTTATATTAAAATACATACGTTCCTCTCAACTAGTAGGTGTTATTGAAGCGAAAAATGACACTTCATGGTCTCTACCTACTCAGCACCTCCCCGGGACCGCACCCGGGGAGGTGCTGAGTAGGTAGAGATGCGCGATTTCACAGCACAGGATCAGTGTATCCTATAAGTGAAATTGACCCCCAGCGAGACCATGAAGTGTAATTTTTCGCTTAAATAACACCTACTAGTTGAGAGGAACGTATGTATTTAGACCCCGGTGACGCCGGCCGGGGCGACAGAGAACCCTGTGAAAGTGGCGTGAGGACCTCGGAGGAACCGCCGAGAACAACGGCGGCCCTGAACGTGGGCCGGAGGCGGAGCCGGGAACTGCATCGCAGCGGTGGTGCCGTCCGGGGAGTACCTCGACACTGCGGAACCTGCCAGGAGGGGACGGCGGCGCCTACCGGACCTTGGGGAGGGTCCCGGTGGTCCGGGATGACCAGCTGCTGGACGCGGAGGAGCTGAGACACGAGCTCCGGCCTCAGACACTACGCGAGGCCGGGGCTGCGGCCTGTGCGCCGGACCTCGGTGGCGCCGGGGGACGCCCTCGGCCTACGGTGCTCCGGGGGAGAAGCGAAAGGGTGACCCTGGTGGCGAGGTAGAGGCCTCGAGAGGCAGCCGGGGTCTGGGTGACACACGCGACGCCACGGCTGCGGCCTACTCCTCCGGAGCCATCTTGTGGATAGCTTCTGGGTCAGCGGACCTCCCTGGACCAGGAGAGAAGAGCTTGTTCGGCACTCCCGCCGCTGGGGATGGCCCTGGCAGCTGTGTTGATGTCCTGAGTGAGCGGGTCTGGAGGCGGCTTGACATCGGAACGATCTGCCCAGTGATTGCCCTCCCGGGTGCATCGGGGGTGAGGAGCCGGGACCCGCGGCTACAGATCGGCGTAGAATCGCTACGCAAGCCCGGGGTCGGAGCCGGAAGTAGGCCCTTGCAGCGCGACCCCAGCCCTCTGCAGACGTTTGGCGCTGGGGGATGACCGACGACTCCCCCGGTCAAGATCAGACACGGAGGAGGCCCGGGAGCAGCCGGCGGAGGTGCTGTTGCACCGTGCAGGTGGGGAGTTGTGGAGCGGATCCCGGGGGGCTGCCTGCTATCGGAACGTCCTGGGCCCTCGCTGGTTATTTTGGGGCAGGGGGCTGGCCGGACTTGGACTGCCAGAGAAGCGGTTCCCCCCCTCTCCTATCGTGGATCTCTGCAGCAGTAAAAACTAAGTGGCCCGGGTACCATAGCGGAGACACTGCCGGACCAGAGCCCACAGGTGCCACCGGATTGACTGCGCCAGGCCCATAATAGCCCGACACCACGAGGTTTAGCGGGGACCGGCCGCGACGCGACCCCTGCGTCGAGAAGTACGGGGTCCCCTCAGGGACGTGAGGGGCAGCGAAGCCAGACCAGGGAGACCTGCACCGGACCGGCCCCTCCCTGATCGTGAGCTACAGAGCGCGCCCGAGTCGCATGGTCCGGAGCCTTGATGCGACGACCCCTGGGGTCGGACCCTAGCCTCCCCTCCGGTCGCGATCCTTAGTGCGACCTGACGGCCCCGGGCAGGAGTTGGCGGATAACCGCGACGCCCACTGCAGCGGCACTGTCCTCGATCCCACTGGGTCTCGGCCCGCTGGACACGGAGTACTCTAGGAGCGGGGCCGCACCTTGCGATTGCCATCACCACGCTGCATCATTTGGTGTGTCCCCACTGCTTTCAAGATGGCTGGCAACAGAGGGGGCAAGAAAGGGGACCGGATATTGCCGGAAAAGCTGGGTAAGGGTCCCCCACGACAAGATAAGAACCAACACTCACCGGGCACCTCGGGAGGCTCCCGAGGGGCAGAAGGGGGAGAGCCTCCGGTCACCAGATCCTTCCTGGCAAGCCTTTTCAGTTTGCTCAGAGACGACTTCCAGGCACTGAAGCATGAGGTGGCGGGCGAGGTGCGGGAAGTACGGAGAGAAGTCGATGCACTTGGCGAGAGGGTGGTTACCGTGGAGGAGGCCGGACACGCTCAAGATGACGAGATCGCTCAGCTACAACAGGAAGTGGTATGATTGCGGGACCAGCAGCTTGACCTTCAAGCGCATAATGAAGATCTGGAGAACCGATCTCGGCACGATAACATCCGAGTTCGGGGTGTTCCGTCAAAGAAGAGTGCGACGATGTACCTGGATACCTGAGGGACATGTTTAGAGAGATCCTGGGCGAACCGGGGGACTACCCTATAAGAATTGATAGGGCGCACAGAGTAGGCCTGCCGCGCCGGGCCTCGGCGCCACCACCGGACATCCTGGCCTTTCTACCAGACTTCCCTCTGAAAGAACGGATACTCCTAGAAGCACGGAAACAACAGTCCCTGAGTTTCCGTGGACACAGGGTAGCTCTTTTCCAAGTCTTATCAGCCATCACGCTACAAAAGCGCAAATCATTTAAAATAGCGACGGACTTTCTAAGAGAACACGACACGCAATATTCCTGGGGCCACCCTTTTAGACTCATCTTCCGGTGGAACGGGACTCTACATCAACTTCGCTCCCTCCAAGACACCTGTAGTGTTTTAGGAATCACAGCGACAGACGAGGAAGCACCTACTCCCCGGCGTGGACTCATCACCAGAGACGTCTGGCAAACGATCCCCGGTCGGCGAGCTCCTTCGTCGTCCCAGCGGCCAGACCCGCCCACCATCCAGGCTGAAATGGACAGCGCAGTTCGAGTGGTGGCCAGAGACACGGCGTCTGGCGATACGGCTTTGACAGCTTGAGAGAACTCCGGGGGGAGATCGACACAGCTCGTCATCTAAGCAGGTTCAGGGGTGGGGGGGTGGAGGGAGGGTTTATTGTGGCTGGACGTCCACGTGAGTAACTTACCGTAGACCAGTCCACAAGGGACCGGACTTGGACAATGGAGTTTTTGGGGCAGTGGGTTGAAGGGACAGAGGAGGGGGGTGGGATGGCTGGGGGAGTTGGGAGTTGGGAGGGGGGGTTGGCTGGAGGGGAGTGTTGGGGGGGTCCCGAAGGGGAGAGACGGGGTTGGGTACTTGCTTGCGGGGTTGGTTGAGGAGGGGTGGACTGGGAGGACGGGGAGATGTGGAGTTGGGCCGTTGGTGGGTCGTTCTAAGGGAGGGGGAGGGAGGGATTCGGGGACCGTACTGTACTGTACTGTTGCTGCATTTGCTTTACCCTCACACCACTTTTTCACGTTGTTGACACTGGCGCCGTCCCTCCAGGGCCGCGACCGGCTCCTTAGGCTGTGCCCTTACCCTTATCGCTGATGGCCCTTAAGATTGTCACCCTTAATGGGAAAGGGCTGAACAACCCGGTCAAGCGGAAGGCGGTGCTGTCCTTACTTGAAAACGCTCAGGCAGACATTTGTCTCTTACAGGAGACACACCTTTTGCCCAAAGACTGCCACAGGCTGCGGTCACCGAAATTACCGACACAGTTCTTCTCCTTCGGAGCTACCAAAACAGCAGGGGTTGCAATCTTGGTGTCTAGAAAGTTTAAGGGGGAGGTCTTGCATAACGTGACAAAACAGAAAGGGAGGCTCCTAGCTTATAGGGTCAAGGCGGGAGGTCTGGTGTTTACTATTGGCTCGATATATAGTCCCAATGACCACCAAGAGCGGTTTCTGCACTCTGCCCTGGAGGACGTTGCGACCACTCCGGATAGGCACGTAATTATTGGTGGAGACCTGAATATGGTCTTCGACTCGTCCTTAGATAGACCGGTGCAGCGACTCCCGCAAACAGGGGAGATCTCGCAACTGAGCAAATCCCACATGGGAGACCTCGACTTGCACGACCTGTGGCGACGCCTCCACCCAACTGCCCGAGCCTACTCCTATTATTCACACGCGCACAAGACATACGCGAGATTGGACCATCTCCTGGTGACGGGACCGGTCTACGAACTAGCCACAGCCTCGGATATGGGGGTTCTTTCACTGTCGGATCACGCCCCGGTAGCGGGCACTTTCCGGCTACCGCCAGTGTCACCCTCGCGAGGGGTCTGGCGCCTCAGGGACACCCTATTACATAAGCAATCAGTAGTGAAACATATACGGGACTCGATTAGCGAATATCAGCGGCACAATGATAATGGTGACACCATCCGAGCAACACAGTGGGCCGCCTTAAAGGCGGTGCTCCGCGGCGAGTTTATCGCCGTTTCCTCAGCGGAAAATAGAGAACGGCAGCAAAAGAGGGACGAACTTACTTGCAAGGTGAGAGAGCTGGAACAGGTGCATCAGAGAACCGGGCCCCCAGAGTCTGGAGGCAACTTAAAGCTGCCCGAAAACTCCTGTCTGCACTAGACATGGATAGGGCGGAGTACGCGGCGTTGCGCCTGAAACATGCGTATTACACTGGCGGCGATAGGTGCGGCCGGCTCCTGGCAAATAGGCTTCGTATAGCGCACCAAAAACATCGGGTGAAGGAGCTATCGGTTTCCGACGGGGTGACGGCCACAGAGGATAGCCAGATTGCGGACAGTTTCCGCCAATACTACGCCGACTTATATGCGGGTGCGCCCTCCTCGGCGCAAGCTGAGGCAGACTATTTGGACTCGGTCGACCTCCCCTCCCTTGCCCCGGAACAGGCAGAGCACTTGGAACGGGACATTCGGATCGAGGAGGTGATCACGGCTATCTCCCGACTCAAACATGGGAAGGCCCTGATCCAGCGCTCTCACCAAAATATTGCACAAATGACACTATCTACTACCACAAAACTTACACTACAACACTAGGCCCATAACAACAATAGAGCGCTTGAATCATGAGGCGATAAGATCTAAATATAGTTGTTTAAACCATCTGCAATAATCAAGACCAGCTTGTCATTTTAGAAAGTTTATTTTAACACATCTAGGAAAACTTAGGTTTTGGTATTTTATTAAACAAGCATTAGAAAATGTCATAAAGAAAGATTTATTCAGTATTAATAAAAAGAGCATAAATCAAGAATTATTATTCATTAGCAGGAATAAGTAAAATTAAGCATTTCCCAAAATCCTAACTATATCTCTGTCTCTACCCTCATCACCTAATAATAAAGTAATTAATAAAAACTCCTGTCCTCACGTGTAAAGTCCATCAGCATAACATCGTCCTCCAGAATTCTCGAGCGTAAGCCAACTATGTGTTCTCTGAACCTATTCTTATACCCTAATTTTAGCTGAGCTAACTATTTTTCACATTCCAGCAGACGAATTCTAGTTCTCCATTGGCTGAGCCACCTCGTACCACAGTAAACTGTGACACCTCTTTCTTGCATGCCCGGGCAAATTCACTAGTCCATTGTTCATTTAGAAGTCTTGGCAGCTCTCCTTAGACTGCTACATTTTGTAGCGACAGCTTCCTTTTTAACCTTGAGCTTAGTCAGCTCTGAACTCCCGTGGCACGTTAGCAAACGTTAGCAAATTTCTCCAAAAAGTCATCTTTTTAGCAGTTCAATCCAAAACCTTTCAAAATAAAAGCTCAGAGGCCTTTTCCATCCTTCTTGGAATTATTTTCACTTGAGCCATTTTCATCATTAGGCCTCTTTCAGAAAGCGTCAATTTTTCTGCGCCACCTTCCTGCGTCACTTTTAAAAGGGTACTAATTTTCCTGCAGCCATCTCTAAGCTTCATTTGTAAAACTATTATATAAACAAACACAAAGAATAATTAATGAAAGAAATACAGTTTGTTCTGTTGCCTCCCATCATTGCTAATAATTAACCCATTAGTCTAAATTACCTAGCAGTAAAGCACAAATAAAGCAGCATTTTATATCTACCAGTCTTCATAATCCATAAAGCCTTATGTGCACCTAGAATAGTAGAAATGACATCACATAGACAAGGGAAGCAAAATAAGCACATGCCATTATTTCAAAAACAGCTGCTATTAGTTATGACATGACAATAGACAAGATTAATTTATTATTTTCCACATACATAAGAATGCAACATAATGCACATTTATGAGCACACATGTTAGTTTCCCACATGTCTTTTGTGTATGCAACTTTAAACTAGGTTGAATTATTATACACACAGCACAAGTTGTTAGCATTATTAATTTATTTATGGAAGTGTGACTTCATGGGTTTAAACAAATTTTTGTTTTCTATCCCGCTCCATCAACTCCCTCATCTGGTGATTAACAAATCACCACACCAGCACCCAAAAATTTAGCAAAGATTTTATCTAAGATGAACATGATTCAATTTCACCTGTGTTAGTATTTCTAAAGACTTATCTCATCAGTTTATCTACAACTCTCATATTGAGTTTTAAGAAACCCCTCTAGTTCTATTTCTTTCTCTTGTGTATCATACAACTAAGCTTCGACAAAAGTGTTGCAAAAACTATAACTAATAAAATGTCTGTATCTTGCTTGTCATATAAACTTTAAACTTCTCCTTGATTATTTCTAAAAGAACAATAACCTAAATTATCCAAAGCAGAATTATAATTGCATTAAGCTTGCAAAGAAAAATAAAACAAAAATTTTAAAAATTTTACCTAAATTTTCTAAAAATTTCTAACACCCCCCTTTTTCAAATTTTTTTTTTTTTTTTTTTTTTTTTATATACTCTTTAAACCTTCTAACAGTTTTTCTTCGACCTAATGTCACAAATTAATTTTTCAGCTAACAGGATTTCTTCGACCTTGTGTCATCTAACAAGATTTCTTCAGCCTTATGCCAAAAACAGAAACCTAAAATTTAACAGGTATGTACTTCAATCATTGTCACTTTTGTTTTCAATCTCTTTTTGACTCTCATCATTTACCTCCACTACAGGTATCACTTCTATTTTCTTTCCTGCCTCACTTTTCTTTTCAGAATCTTTTTGACTTGATAACTCATCAATCTGTTCCTTTGATCTGTATCTCAATTTGAATTTTAGGCCTTCATTTTCTCCTTGCCAGTTATCACTTTTTCTTAGTAATTTCTTCTTTTGCTTGGTCACATTACATTCTGTTCTCCAAGCTCCTTTTCTGAATTTTCTCATTTGAGAATCTTCATCACTCTCATCAGTTTCAGTGTCAGACATTTTCATTCTGGACTCAGGTACTTCTTTACTCAGCAGCTTCACTCCATTAGGAACGTCATCTTTATAGCTGGTACTTGGCAATTCATTTTCTTTTTCTTCAATTACCTTCAACTTCCCAGTTTCAGAATTCTTGTTCCTGCTTTCAGAGCTACTTTTCTGCTTTTCAATACTCTCCTGGTCTTGAATCACAATCTGATCACATTCTTCTTCTGCTTCTTTTTCTGGCAGATTTCCATCATTTTCTGAGTCTTCTGTCACAACTTTCAAGTCTTCTTCAATCAAGGCTTGTTTTCTTTTCATGTTCTCCAGATGTCGACCAACTTGTCGACCTTCAAGATCTGGATTCTCTTCAGGCTCTTCTTCAGAATCTGAATCATCAATTGTGACACTATTCTCATCAGGATTTTCAGGTGTAGATACACGAAAAGTATGGCCAGTGTCAATCCACCTCTTCAGTCTTTTGCACTTCTCTGCATTTGTTGTAACAAGACTGACTGACCTCCTTTTCTGCCACCTTGGCACTAGACAATTTCCTTTTAGACGAACCTTTTTCCTGATCCTTTTACCTGGTAACTGATCAAGTACTTGTTCTTTTTCTCTTGTTTGCACTTCAGTTTCATCTTCATCAAACACAATAATCATTTCATCTGATAAATTCCTGCAGTTCTCCAAATTGATGCTATCATTGATAGGCATCATTCTTTTCTCTGGTATAAATGTCTGTCTCATGACTTTGTCCATCATAATCTCACGTGGACTCTTTTTATCAGTAATGTTTCTCAGAAACATCAAAACAAGTGGAAGGATATCTGTCCACTTTGTACCTGCAGCTAGGCACATTTTTGCATCTCTGTCTTTTATAATAACATTCTCATGCTCCTCAACATCTGAAATTTCTAGTCTATCTGTACAATGGAGCAATCTGTTTTCAACCCATTTTGTAATCAAACAGATAATCACAAAAATGTAGCACAGTTTGTCATTCAATGCCATCCCAATGAAATCCATTTGTAATTTGGTCAATGAACCACTCTCCTGTAATTCTGTTCCCAATCTCACAATTGATCTCTTAATTGTGTTCACTTGCTGATATGACAGACACCTCTGGTAAAGAAATTCTGTAATTTTATGGTACATTCTGTTCATGTCAGTAATCATGCTATTTGGTAAAACTACTCTGACATCTTTGTGTGACAAAATCTCATCCTCATCTCGCTGTCTAAAATTTGCACTCAACCATGTGTTTCTCAACCATGTGTTTTTCTCCTCATGAGTTGCATCATCTTGTAAATCTTTTATTACCTGCCATGTTTCAACTACAGATGTTAGTATTAGTGAACTCAAAGCATGTTCATCATTCATTTTGTATGCTGCACATATCACGACAGCAAACCTTTCTGCCAATTGTATATCATCAATCAATCTTTTAATTAAATTTGCATTTCTGAAAAGTGAACCTGCAGAAGTCAATGTTTCAATCTGTTGATCAATTGCATCCTTCACTTTGATGTCTTCACTTAAAAGAACATTATTTTCATTCCAAAATTCTGGGAATGTATTTAATCCTTTTGGACTGTTTTCCTGTTCTTTATTTAATCCTGTATCTGTTTTGTCTGTTTGTTCATTAACAAAATTTTGCAATGGCAATGAAGCCATGTCATTCTGCTGGACCATTATCTGTCGCTGTATTTGTAGCTCTTTATTTAGCTCATTTATCTCAGTTTCCCTTTTAATTGACCAGAATTTTGACTCATCAGGCTGTATCAATTTAATCAGATCAGTATCAGACTTCTCACTTACCAGAACTGAAGTCATCTCTGTTTCTTGCTGAGTTGCAATCCCTACTAATTCAATCTCAAGTACAATAGAATAAACCTTTTCAGTTAATGGGACCTTTAAAATTGCGGAATTAATTTCATCCTTTCCCAGCACAGGAACTATCTCTGTTTCCATAATTTTCATGGACTCCTTTAAATCATTTGATGAATTTACATGATCAGGAATATTAATTCCAGAAGTACTAAGCATTTCATCATGTTTTACTGTCACGTCAATTTTAGTAGAAGTCTGAGCTGGCACTTTATCAGTCTGATCTGACACTTTTGACGTTGCATTAACCTGTTCTAGGGGTCTTCGTGAATTTCTGTTCTGATCCATATTTACAACATCAATTGTACACTGATCTATATTTTCTACTCTGACACTTTTATTATTTATTTTCGCTAATTTTGGAATCTTTAATTTGCTCTCACATTTGGCAACAACCTTTTTCATTTTCTTGTATAAGGAAGACATTTTATTTAATTAATTTAGTAAACGTACTCTCTAAATTTGCCTTGCAGCGTTTGCTGATCAATTAATTAATTAATTTAATTTAACACTATCAAATATTGAAAACCTTATAATTTGGTCAATTTAATGTATCTCCTAATTTACCTGTATCACTAAATTTAATTAACCTGTAAAGAAAAATATCAATTTGCAAAAACAGTAGCAACGCAAAATATTTATTTATAGTAATACCAACATATAATCACATGTGTTTTAATTGTACTTAATTTTCACTTACACACCTTCTGCAACGTATACCTGTGGAAAAAGAAAACCTAACTTGTTTTGCCTTAATTTACATATAATTTCTTGCTTGTAAATAACTCTTTACCCTTTAAATATTAATTATATATCATTATCGCATTTCGTTTTGCGACACAATGTTTTACTGTTCCTGCTATAACCTGTATTTAATTTACATTTTTATGATAACTATTTATTATTTAACTTTTATTTATTAAACTCTAATCACCTTTGTTGCTATTGTCAATTAAACAGGGTAACTAGTTACATATAATATTCAATGTTTTATAAAATTTCACTATTTAATGTTAATCAGTTATTAAAATATATTTTTGGGCATTACTAGCATAGGAAATTAAACATTTGATAGAAAATAAACAATGTACATCAGCACAACAGGTGTTTTAATCAATCAGCGTGTGATTACTATAATGCTCAGCTGATCAGTTTATTCAGCAGTGAACCTCTACTAACAGCTCATCTCTAGCTATAACCACACTGTTGCTAAGGCCAAAAATCGCTACTGCTTCTGTCCCAATCACCTCACGTTCAAGCCTCTGCATTAAATCAAGTCGGGGACAATTAAAAACCCTTTAACATATAACAGCGCTTCATCCAATCACAGCGCGACTTTGCTGTGACATCACAAACACCTCGTCCAATCAGAACGCAGCTTTCGCGTTATTCAGTCAATTTCAGCGCTGCTGCAGCTGACAGTCTCTTCAGCGCTCGTCATACAACAGCTGTAACATAAAAAACGATAGCGCGACTAGAAAGGAAATTTAAAACGGGAATATTTACTTTTATTTTTTTCTCGGCAATTAAGTTTAAAACATCAGCGCGCCACAGCCAATCAGTGGCTCCCCCATGACACTGTATCTCACCAGCCAATGGGTGCCCGGCTCCTCTATGACGAGTCGGGACCAAGGAATGTTCATCAGAAAAGCCTCGCCCAATCAGAGCGCAGCTCCCTTGACCAGGACTCAAAGCGGAGCCTCGCCCAATCGCTCACGAGCCTCCTCAACCTATAAGGTCGCGGCCCCTGTATGACGCTGCGCGTCAACAGCCAATGGGTGCGCGACCTTTGTGTGACACGCCGGGGCGCTTTAACCGAAGCGAAGATCTATTTCTTAATTTAATTATCCCGTCGCTGCAGCTTCAAGTTTTCTCCTCTCGCGCTTCAAACAGTCTCTTTCCAAAATTCCTAGAGATTGTATTATAATGTGTAGCGCTCCCCACACGAACTCATTACAACTCGCTTATGCATAGAGTCGATCCATTAGAACAAACTCTTTATTATTCAATTTAATTTGGGGACATTTTCTATTTATTAAAATTTCAGTAATCAAGGTGACGCTCATTAGCCAATTAGAGCGCAGGTTCGTTATGACGCGACGGGACTTTAACGAATCAGGACACAGCCTTATCACGAAGCTGTGATATTCTAGCCAATGAGAGAGCAGCGGCTGTGACGTAGGCAGCCGCTGCAGATGGCAGCTCTCCCTCAGCGCTTCTCACACGAAAAACAGCCCCTCCCTCACAAAAATGAATTTCAACAGAGCGCACTATGCTCTTCTTTTAAATGATAGCGTCACAGGCTCACACAGCTGTTCCCGCTCTCATTTCTTCGCGTTTTTCAAATGAAGTGAGTTTCTAATAAAATACTCGCAGTTATAGCTAGCAAAGAAATAATTGAAAACGGGGTCATTTAATATTTATAAACAATTATAATAACTGTGGTGGCGCGCATTTAAGCGCATTTACTTCTTAACAATTGAAACACTCCAGTGAATTATAGCTCGACGCTCTAGCCCAATCAGAGCGCGGCTTTGCTCAGTCACTCCTGACGTCTTTAGCCAATCAGGGGGCAGCTTTTTAATGACAAACCAGACGCTCTATCCAATCCGAGCGCGGCTGTTTCTGACGTAAGCAGCTGCTGCAGCTGCAGGCTCTCTCCTCACACGTTCCCACTCCTAAAACCAGCCCCTCCCTTACAATTTTCGATCGGGGCACAATTTAATGGATTTAAACTACGGAGAATAATATAATACTATATTTAAAGCGTGGAATGTTTATAAATTTAATTCTAATCGCTTTTTACTTATTTTAACGAATTTAATAACGTGTAATACCTTAATTATTGCCTAATTAACACAAAACATTCTAAAATGCTCCTGAATGTTTTAAAATTAGCACAGTTCACCTTTTTATAATTTTCAACTATGCTGAACACTTTTTGAATCGAATTTATTAGTGTGCAGAGCCTTTAAATGTATTTAAACACTGCACAATACTTTTAGAAAGTCTTAGAATGGTACAGACTTTATCCTGAACTTTCCTAAGTACCTTAAAATTACTTTTGGTACATTTTAGTGAATATTTAAAACGAAACACATCTGTCTGCTTCTCTAATTAGGATAGTTTACATACATTCAAGTATCCACACTTCGGAATAGACGGCGCTATTCACACTAAGGATAATTTCCATTTGTCAGTAGAGCAACTCTTACCCTACCCTTCTAACACGTAAGAATATGAACTCATTTTGCTCTGAACCCACCGCGAAGTGAAAGTTCTAAGAGTTCCACTTGAACATACCTTACAAAACAATCACGCACTTTCACACTGAAAATTCCCTAACTTCAGTCACACATGAAATCCGTACAGGACTCTCACCTGTTTATAGAAATCATGCACCGTTAGCAAAATAACACCGTTATCCGTACAGGGCTCTCACCTGTTTATAGATATAAAACATGTACCCGTACAGGACTCTAACCTGTTTATAGATAATCATGCACCGACATTACCCTGCCCTTCACTCAAGCTCGAATATAACTAATACTCTTATCACAGTGAGTTTTATGGAAGGCGCTTTGTCCCTATTCTCATGCTGCTCTAATTTCTTAGAAAACCCTCACTATACAAGATTCACACCTAGCCCTAAAACTGTGTTGCACGGCGACAACACTGTATTGCACGGCGACAATACTTCTGGTACACGGCGATACCAACAGTGATACTCGGCGATATCACAGTAACAGATCAGATATTCTGCATGACTACTTTCTCATCACACAGTTTTTGTACCGGTACACACTTAGCACAAAATAAACAAACTCAACATGTGTTAAAACTTAATCCTATGAATTTACCAACATATATGTATCATGCATGTAACATGTATGTCAAAAACAACATATATAAACCGTCCGATGGCTACCAGAAATTGATCCAGCGCTCTCACCAAAATATTGCACAAATGACACTATCTACTACCACAAAACTTACACTACAACACTAGGCCCATAACAACAATAGAGCGCTTGAATCATGAGGCGATAAGATCTAAATATAGTTGTTTAAACCATCTGCAATAATCAAGACCAGCTTGTCATTTTAGAAAGTTTATTTTAACACATCTAGGAAAACTTAGGTTTTGGTATTTTATTAAACAAGCATTAGAAAATGTCATAAAGAAAGATTTATTCAGTATTAATAAAAAGAGCATAAATCAAGAATTATTATTCATTAGCAGGAATAAGTAAAATTAAGCATTTCCCAAAATCCTAACTATATCTCTGTCTCTACCCTCATCACCTAATAATAAAGTAATTAATAAAAACTCCTGTCCTCACGTGTAAAGTCCATCAGCATAACATCGTCCTCCAGAATTCTCGAGCGTAAGCCAACTATGTGTTCTCTGAACCTATTCTTATACCCTAATTTTAGCTGAGCTAACTATTTTTCACATTCCAGCAGACGAATTCTAGTTCTCCATTGGCTGAGCCACCTCGTACCACAGTAAACTGTGACACCTCTTTCTTGCATGCCCGGGCAAATTCACTAGTCCATTGTTCATTTAGAAGTCTTGGCAGCTCTCCTTAGACTGCTACATTTTGTAGCGACAGCTTCCTTTTTAACCTTGAGCTTAGTCAGCTCTGAACTCCCGTGGCACGTTAGCAAACGTTAGCAAATTTCTCCAAAAAGTCATCTTTTTAGCAGTTCAATCCAAAACCTTTCAAAATAAAAGCTCAGAGGCCTTTTCCATCCTTCTTGGAATTATTTTCACTTGAGCCATTTTCATCATTAGGCCTCTTTCAGAAAGCGTCAATTTTTCTGCGCCACCTTCCTGCGTCACTTTTAAAAGGGTACTAATTTTCCTGCAGCCATCTCTAAGCTTCATTTGTAAAACTATTATATAAACAAACACAAAGAATAATTAATGAAAGAAATACAGTTTGTTCTGTTGCCTCCCATCATTGCTAATAATTAACCCATTAGTCTAAATTACCTAGCAGTAAAGCACAAATAAAGCAGCATTTTATATCTACCAGTCTTCATAATCCATAAAGCCTTATGTGCACCTAGAATAGTAGAAATGACATCACATAGACAAGGGAAGCAAAATAAGCACATGCCATTATTTCAAAAACAGCTGCTATTAGTTATGACATGACAATAGACAAGATTAATTTATTATTTTCCACATACATAAGAATGCAACATAATGCACATTTATGAGCACACATGTTAGTTTCCCACATGTCTTTTGTGTATGCAACTTTAAACTAGGTTGAATTATTATACACACAGCACAAGTTGTTAGCATTATTAATTTATTTATGGAAGTGTGACTTCATGGGTTTAAACAAATTTTTGTTTTCTATCCCGCTCCATCAGCCCCAGGACCCGACGGATATACCCCTCTTTTCTATAAAACGTTCTGCCCAGAATTGGCGTCGCTTCTGACGCGCCTTTTTAACTCGTTCTCTGAGCCGGGGGCTATTCCCAGACCTACTCCAAGCGACGGTGTCGGTTATCCCCAAGCCGGGAAAAGACCGGACTAAGTGCGGCTCCTACCGGCCGATCTCACTTTTGAATGTGGACCTCAAGCTGTATACCGGGATCCTAGCGGCACGCCTGGCACCTCACCTGCCGGGGCTGGTGGATCCGGACCAGGCGGGGTTCATCCCCGGTAGACAAACGGTAGACAACACCAAGAGAGTGGTCCATATCCTGGAAAAGGCCTCCCGAATTCCTGGGGAGCGAATGCTTCTTTCGATTGACGCAGAGAAAGCTTTCGACCGGGTACACTGGCCCTACCTGGAGAGGGTACTTTGCAAAATAGGCATAGGGGAGAAATTTTGCGCCCTGGTATTTAACTGCTATAGATTTCCGTCTGCAGTGGTGAGAGTGAATGGTTG